>NW_024096970.1:17895000-19145000 GCF_016545835.1 Crotalus tigris
ACACTGAACCTCAAGCAGTTTACAGCATATATAATAAAAACAACAATAATAATAATAATAATAATAATAATAATAATAATAATAATAATAATAATAATAACTTGAACACCATTGGCATTGACAAATTCGCTATTAGTCAATTGCAAAAGGCAGCCTTACTAGGAACTGCTTCCATCCTGCAACGATATCTGTAATACCATCAAACATCCATATCTGCCTATCCCAGGTCCTGGGTAAGGACTTGATGGGTAGACAAAATGCCAAATCCAGTCTGAACATCTGGCTGACTGTGCGATGATCCATAATAATAATAATAATAATAATAATAATAATAATAATAATAATAATAATGTAAGATCCAATCTGGGTCGGCCACTGGGTACAGAGATATAGTCTTCAGAGGTTTCAGACTCATACTGAAGCCCACCTTCAGAGAACTTCTCTCTACAGGAATGTATGCTTTACTTTTTAATAAAGTAAACTAAGTTTAGAATTGTGTTAAGGCACCAAAATAGAAACAGGGAGATTGTGAGTTCTAATCCTATTTTAGGAATGAAGCCAGCTGGATCAATTTGAGCCAGTCACTCTCTCAGCTCTAGGAAGAAGGCAAGAGCAAACCAGTTCACAAAATCTTGCCAAGTGAACTAAAGGAACCTGTCCAAGCAGTTATCAGGAATCAACACTGATTTGAAGGACAAAGTATGTATACTACACATATAAAAAACGCGCAGGTCCAGTGCATGCTGTTTCTAATGGTCCTCCAAATGAATCTGAAATTGTAGGATGACAGCCATGTTAATCTACGATAACCAAAATGTCTAATGAAATGTATGGCTCATAGAAGCTTATACCTTTTAAAAAGATTTTTAAATATGAAAAGCTAATAAATGACATTGATTTATGTCTACTCTTTCATAACATTTGTTTGTAACAAGAAAACAGGGATTTGAAATATAAAATGGAATGCTGTTTGGGAGACAATTATTTTCTGGGTTTCCCTTATGCTGATAAGATGTAGCTGCTTACTTGGGGTTATGGCATCAGTTTTCTGAGCCATAACCATAATTTGCCAGAAACAAAATTGGAATAAAATTGGAATAAAATTGGCAAAATACTCATACAGTTCTGAGCAGTTTATTATATGTTGCTGGGAGATATTCAAGAACCATGTATGCTTGTAGAGACAATTATTGTCATTTCTTCAGACCTCTAATGTAAGCAGCATCTCTGAGATTGCAATTTTGTAACTGTGTGACTCAGTCATTTTGAACAGAATGGTGCAGAATGACTTGGTTTCATTGTAGTCGTTATTAAAAGCCAACATGGGTTTGTCAAAAATAGATTATGCCAGACAAACCTTATTGCATTCTTTGACCAAGTGACAAAATTAGTGGATCAGAGGAATGCTGTGGACATAATTTACTTGGACTTCAGCAAGTGATAAAGTAGATCACAACCTACTACTCAATAAGATAGAAAAATGTGGGGTAGACAGAACCACCATCAGATGGATCCGTAGCTGGCTGACCGGCCGTACTCAGCGAGTGGTCCTCAATGGAACTGCATCTATATGGAGGGAAGTGTGTAGTGGGGTGCCCCAGGGCTCTGTTCTGGGCCCAGTGCTCTTCAATATCTATATCAACGATTTGGATGAGGGGATAGATGGGGAACTCATCAAATTTGCAGACGATACCAAGCTGGCAGGAATAGCCAACACTCCAGAAGACAGGCTTAAGATACAGAAGGATCTGGACAGACTTGAACACTGGGCACTAACTAACAAAATGAAATTCAATGGTGAAAAAAGCAAGGTTCTACATTTAGGCAAGAAAACCAAATGCACAAGTACAGCATAGGTGGCACCATGCTCAATAGTAGTAACTGTGAGAGGGACCTCGGAGTCCTAGTAGACAATCACTTAAATATGAGCCAGCAGTGTGCTGCAGCTGCCAAAAAGGCCAACACAGTGCTAGGCTGCATTAACAGAGGGATAGAATCAAGATCACGTGAAGTATTAATACCACTCTACAATGCCTTGGTAAGGCCACACTTGGAATACTGCATCCAGTTTTGGTCACCGTGATGTAAAAAAGATGTTGAGACTCTAGAAAGAGTACAGAGAAGAGCAACAAAGATGATTAGGGGACTGGAGGCTAAAACATATAAGGAACGGTTGCTAGAATTGGGTATGTCTAGTTTAATGAAGAGAAGGACAAGGGGGGACATGATAGCAGTGTTCCAATATCGCAGGGGCTGCCACAAAGAAGAGGGAGTCAAACTATTTTCCAAAGCACCTGAAGGCAGGACAAGAAGCAACGGGTGGAAACTAATCAAGGAGAGAAGCAACCTAGAACTAAGGAGAAACTTCCTGACAGTTAGAACAATTAACCAGTGGAACAACCTGCCTCCAGAAGCGGTGAATGCTCCAACACTGGAGGTTTTTAAGAAGAGACTGGACAGTCATTTGTCTGAAATGGTACAGGGTTTTCTGCCTGAGCAGGGGGTTGGACTAGATGACCTCCAAGGCCCCTTCCAACTTTACTATTATTATTAGATATGCAATGGTGCAATATTTTTTCAACTTGATGACTTGTCTGTGGGGCAAAGTTTGTTATGCTCTGTGCATAGAAAAGACAGAATAAAGTTGAGATCACATGTGAATTTAGCAATATTCATAGGAGTAATATCATTCTAATTCAGGCATTTATCTGCTACATATATATAGTTCAAGTGGAAATAATACTTTGCAATGTTCCTGTGCAAATGATTGATTTTTAGAGATCTTGGAATATTGACTGTGAAGCTCTGTTGAAGTGTAATTCAACTTTCAGTTGGGGTCCTTGATAAGATAGGGCTTCTTTACATGATATACTTTGAGAAGTCATATGAATAAATATGGTCATGGCCCATTGTCAGAGTTTCATAGTAGATATGCAAATATCTGTGAAAGTATATTTGAGGTAGAGTTTCATGGGTGTGCATATGTGTCTCCCTATTTAACACTTATCCAAATTACAACCAAATGCCTGTATTATGATGCTTAATTATGTAAGATTTCCACTTAATGGGTCTCATGCTTATGCTCAACTATCCAATACAAAAATAAATGGGGAGGGGGGTAATTGCCTTATTTTTCTTTTTAAAAAAATGTTACACTAAAGAATTATTTATCAAATTTAGAAACCACCTATCTCCCTCACAGAGCACCTCAGGGTGGTATACTTATAAGACACAAAAGGAACACTGTGGCTCACATGATTAGGATGTTGGGTAGGAGGTTAGCAAGCCCACATTTGAGACCCGAGGGCTCTGTGGGATGAGGTGAACTCCCGTCCTTCACTTTAGCTCCTGCTAGGGACATGAAAGGAGGCCCCAAATGGGCATCCCCTGGGGAACAGTGATGTCACCGGCTAATCCTTTCAAGCCAGAAGCACTGTGGTGCGTCCAACATGTGATGCAATAAACATAAAAGATGTATATAAATATAAGGAGGCAATTCAAACCAGAATAAAATAATTAAAATTTGAGGTCAAAAAAGGCAGGGGGAAACCTTCAAGGAACTAACCAGCCCTACGGTTGCATGCTAGGTCTTCAGACATCTCTGAAAGGCCAGGAAAGTGGGGGTCCTGCTTCATCTCTGGGGGGAGAGTGATCCAAAGAGTGGGGGTACTAGCAGAAAAGACTCTCTTCCTGAAGCAGAAAAGACTCTCTTCCTGAAGCCCACCATTAGAAATTCTTTAGCTGACAGGCTCTACAGCAGTGTTTCTCAACCTTGACAATTTTAAGGCATGTGGACTTCAACTCCCAGAATTCCACAGCCAGATGTGGAATTCTGGGAGTTGAAGTCCACATGCCTTAAAATTGTCAAGGTTGAGAAACACTGCTCTACAGCATAGTCTCCCTGCCTGACCAGGTGGGATGGGTGTATGGATGTAATTTCATTCAACACATCATTTTACAGTATTGGGAAAATTAACTTGTAATGTTAGTTACTTGGAAAGATCTCACTTAGACTGAGATCTTAGACTAGTATAAACAAAAGGGTGGGGGACTATTTTAGCTTTAGACAAGTTGAGAATAAGAGAAATACAAGAAGCTTGTATACGCGCAAGCTAATCTTAAAACAGAAGATTTTTGTATATATGTCATCTTTCTTTTCATTGATGTGCAGCATTTCACAAGTAAAAAGAAAACAAAACAAGGAGACATTCTTTTTTTGCAGTGATTAGAAACTGGCTTTCATTCTCTGTTCAGGCTTTACATAATAAGGAAAATAAAATGCAAAAATTACATGATATTTTTAGAGGGGGAGATAATTATGCATAAATGAAAGAGGAGAAGGAAGAAGAGAAGGAGGTGGTAAAATCAATGTTACGGCTACAAAAAACTCCATAGTATATATGAAGTTTAAACATTTCTAAAACTATTTGGTCCTTCATGATCTGATTTTTAAGTTGAAATTATTACTTGGGGAGGTGACAGGTATATGTTTGGTCCCTAAACAAACTAAGTATTTTAAGAAGAGACTGGACATTCACCTGTCTGAGATGATATAGGTTCTCCTGCTTCAGCAGGGGGCTGGACTAGAAGACCTCCAAGGTCCCTTCCAGCTCTATTCTATTCTATTCTATTCTATTCTATTCTATTCTATTCTATTCTATTCTATTCAATCCTAAATAAACCATGCAAAAACATTCTACGTCAATTAACTACACATATTTCTTTTTATACCAATGCCAGATGTTTTTATCTTGACTGCTGGAACTGATAAAAGCAGATTAGGAAAAATGCAACGTGATTAGCTATATTTTTTTAAAAAAAGGGAAAGCTCTAATCTGAGTTATATTGAGTAAATAGGGCTATGGCAAATATAGTTAAACCAAAAGGAATAAGTTGGAAAAAGTGAATCAATTCTAGCAGGGAAAACATGGTTTAATTTGACAATAACATATTATTCTGTATAAAAACAGTGTGTTTCAGCTAAGAAATCAGGCTAGAATCTTAGGATTTGTGAACCCTAACATAATTCAACCACCCAAGTGCATAATTTAGTAGTGGATCGCACACAATTATTTTCTGTCATACTGCCATGACATTATCTATGTTAACTATAAAGGTCAACATCTAGTTTCCAGTCAAACCATTTGCCCAAGTTATGCAGCAGTTCTGTAATCTTTTATTTCACTAAATCCAGTTTTATCTGTCTTGAAATGAATAACTGGGCATGCCTCCTCTACTTAGCTAGGGAATGTTTCCCTGAACAAATGTTACAAATGTAACAAACAGTTTCCCCAACCCTGGTTACAATATCTTGCCCCTAGAATGAAAAGTGACAAAATTGATAATTAACCCTTTAAGAACATTTTATGTGGTTTGTTGCAACAAGATGGAGTTCTGAATTACGATATACAAATCACAATGTAGCTGTTGGCATTTCTGTTAGCATCCAAAGTTAACATCTTAACATAATCATTCTAAATATACTATATATTTTTGAAACAGAAAGAAGTCAGCCCAAATGCATTACATTACTTCTGTGATCTGTACCTTTCTATTTTACTCCATTGGATATACTTATAAAGATCAAGAATACCCATCAGAAATAGTGGGAGTTCTTTAAAACTCCTTAGGTAATAACGGAAACTGAATATAACTATTGATTTTTTCTCATCATACAATTCCTTTCTGTTCTTCTTTACCATGTCGTTGGTAAGCCAAAATCATTGTCACATCATGTTACAGTGCTAAACAAAGATGTAATGCCAGCAATTACCATAATTTAAGTGAATGTTTTTTTCAAGCAGAGAAGTTTATGTTTGTTAGACAAATCGAAGGAGCCTGGGACATAACCAAACATCAATGTTCCTCAAGATATCCATTAAGATTCATTTTGTAAGTATAAACAGACCTATATTGTAATCTGGCACCAAGGACTGTGTAAAGCTTTAAAGGGGTGTTTCGCTTTGATAAAGTTTCATGCAAAGTACCCCTTCAAAATTGTCCTGAAAAGCAACATACTTCTTCCCTGCTTTTGAAAGTGAAGTGGTTATGGGGCAATGATTTGTGCTGCTACAAAGCCTTGATCAGTAACTTCCTTTCTGATTCTTGCAATCAGCTATTAAAACAATGGAAGACAGATCAGTGCATGCACAAAATGGAAACATCTTTTACACAGAAGAGCTGTACAAAAAATTGTTACCTCTGTACCGCATCTAGTAACTAGCAACTACAACTCAACTAGCAACAACTTAACTTTACCTCCATAATCTAAAATGTGTCTTTGAATTTTGGCTTCATCATCCAATTCTACCAGTTTCATTGCCTGTGTTTCATATTTTGCACAAACTGAACTTCTGGAGATTTTTACAGTATTGCTGTTGCAGTTTTATTTTTAAAATGTTATGCAGACCTCTATTCAAAAGCTTGCTTAGTCTAGTGGTTAAAGCACCAGGTTCAAAACCAGAGGATTTGGAATTCTAGTTCCTCAGGCATGAAAGTCAGCTGAATGACTTTGAACCAGTCACCTAGTTTAAGCCCACGCCACCTCCAAGTATTAAGGAGTATTAGGTATGTTTGCCACCTTGAACTAACTAACTCTCTCTCTCTCTCTCTCTCATATGGGGGAATATGTGTTTATCTTTATATGTTGACTGAACTTTGGCATTTTTGCACATTTAAAGTGATAATTTGAAATACCATTGTGGGCTGATTTAGCTGAACCTGTTTTCAAACCAGATAAGGAAGAATCTCTGAAATAGAGACAGTACTCAGCTACCCATTTTAAGGCCTAACTTATTGCCTGTAAGAAGCAGAGATGAAGAAAGATGAGTGAAAGCATAGAAGAACTGAAGGCCAAATTATTTTGAAGATTGGCAAAAAGAAGAACAATGGTATTTCCCCTGGGTTTAAGAAAGCAGATGTGGAGCAAAAAGGAGAAAATTTGACAGTGTTTTTTGTGTAACTTTTTTTCTGAACAAAACAAATGCATTCAGAAATGAAATTATACAACCATTGTATTTAAGGTTATTTAATTGGAATGTGTGCATAGATTGGTAAAGAATTGGGAAAAACAGAATGAATAGATATGGAATTTCTATACTAACCCAAGGGACTTTAAACATTCAATTGTGGGAAGAAAATGCTATTTTTTACATTGTTATGTAACTCCAAATACAATATTTCATTCTGTCACTCTGCTCACTTTAGCAACAATACATAATCAGCTTAAATGTACCATTCTGTATATCCAGTTTCTGAAGTTTTTCCATTCCATTTGGGTTCTCTTTCTCAACAAAACAAACATCAAAACTTTTTTTTATGGATAAAATCCACTTTGCAAAAACAGTCCACTGTATCCTGCAGCTAGTACAATTCGGACAGAACACCTTGGACACTAGCATAATGGCACATTGTCCATCCAAAATATTATCCCTGATTGCTCAAGATTAAAGGGAACTGAATAAGCAATAAACACAATGAAGAAGTAACATCAGTGGGTGAAAATACTTGCTGTGATCAATTGTTAACAGCCACAAAAATATATATGATTAAACTGTAAAACAGCAAGTCGGCAACCAGCAACTCAGCCTTAAAAAATTATTCATTTAACTGCCATGATTCTTGCTATGTTCTACCTTTTAGTACATAATCAGGCTTTTATTCAGCTAACTGCTTCTTTCCTTAACAAGCTATTCATCTGAAGAGGTTTCACAGCAGGATTCCCACTATGTAACTTCCCTTTGTGTACAATGAACATAGAAGACTTCCCTCCTTTGACAGTTACACATTTCCTTTAAATAAAAATTCTCAATGAGTTCACTGCCAGCAATTTTTGCTAAAGCTTTAGAAAACATTCTAAGGGAAAGGGAAGACAACTTTTAGCTTTTGAGATAGATGTGCTCAATTATACTGGGGTGACAGATTCCAGAATAAATTCATAAGAACCTTGCTCTACTTTCTCTTCTTAAATCATGTTTAAGTGAATAAGATATAATTAAGCTTTTTTTAAAAAAAAATCCATAGAACATGAAATTGACCAAGCTAAGCACAGTACCTCCTCCTGAATAACTGAAAGCCATTGAAGCTGCACATTTTTTAAAAAAAGTTCAATAATTAAATAATCTAATAGGTTGAGATAGTTTAATGTTTTCTGAGGACTCAGAAGAGAATGGAAACTTTTTCTTTGAGTAGGCTGCTGTTGGGCTTTTTCAATATTTTATAGTTCAAAGAGGTAGGTGCTGACACCTAGCCTGCACAAACTACTGTTGGAAAAAAACACTTTTTTTTAATGCCACGTATTCCAAGGACACAACTTACTCTAGCACCACCAACATGACCTGCAACCCTCCAACCATCCTAGATCTTTTCTCTAGAATTTGAGGCTGTCTTTTGTTCAAATAGAAGCCCAGAACTAGAGTCACACTTGTCATTTGTTTGTCTCTGATTTCCCATACCTAAACCTTATTTATAAAAAAAGGTAATGTTATCTAATCCAATTTAGGATATCAGTAATCATGTCTAACATGGGACCTTGGAACTCCAGGAAAAGAGTGAGATATAGAGGCAGCAATAAAGCTGTTCAGCTGATATAGAGGCATCATTGACTGAGAATCTTATTTTACTTTGTTTATAGTTATTTATTTTCTGGGAAATTCTTTTGCTCTCTTGAACACAGTTTTTCTCCATAGTGGGCAGCATTCCACTTTTTCATTAAACTATTTTCATATGTAGCTTACCTAACTACACTATGTAGTCAGGTAAATTACATAGCTTGGTGATAGAAACAAAAGGCAATTAAGCTTAATATGACATGCTTTTTGAAGATTTGCTTTGCTTCTCAGTTGGTATATTAAGTACAATAATTGAAATTATATACTTTTTAAAAATCTTGTCTTCCCCAAGGTTTAGCTTGTATTATTTGTAATGATTAACTGGAGTCCAAATATCAGTCTTCAACTTCCTTTAATTCTTTTTTTTCCAATAATTTTAAGGCACTGTCTTTCCAAGGAAGTACTTATCAATCTTCATGTCATCAAAAGTGAAAAAGCAACAATGCTTAACTACTATATAATGCCCAAAAATATTATGCAACTAATACATATGCAGGCAGTAGAACCCTGGAAAAAGAACACTGGCCATTTATCAGAATTGTGGCTGGATTCATCTGTCAGTTTTACTTTTTATAAAGCTCACATTGTTTTCAAACATATATTTGTTCCGTCCTATTCTGCAAATAGTTTTCCTTAACAAAGTTCTATATGAAATTATGTATGCTCTCTTTGGCATCACAAAAAAGAGGAAAAACATTTTTCTACAGAATTATCTCTTAACATAGACACCATTTTCTACTATTTCCAACTAATACTTTTATTAGTACCTGATTAGCTGGTGGTAAATCAGTTCTCCTCTTGACTGACAAAGGGCTCATTTCCCAGGTTTCTATCATTTCCCTCTTTTCATCAAGGGAACACACAACACACAACCAGACACCACATAAGTACTATGCAAAGAATAGCCAAAAGCGCACATTCTGGTAAGAGAAAAGTTCCCTAAGGATGAGCTCCATCACAAGTCCAAAAGCTTGGAAGACTAAACATCTGGTCCCAGTGAACAACCCAGATTGGATCTTTTAGAAACTAACTTCATCATGAATATATTAACCCTACAATGACTGTTACTTTTTCCTGCTTTAAAAAGGGTTGTTTAAAATTCAACAGAAACATGTTTATTTTTAATTATCACTTTTCTTCTCATGGCTTCATATTTTTCTCTGCCCCCCCTTTTTTTGTTAACAAAACATCCTGGGATGCACCTTTTTCTAGTCACCCAAGATAGAAAGACTTTTTTTTTTCTCAGCTCCTAAATAGTGACTAGAAAAACAATGAAATAATACACTGCATTTATTAAAGCAAAAAAAGCCAGGGAAAAGTAGAAAGTTCAGGGGAAAATAATTACAGAAACACCTCTCCTCAAAGTTTCTGTAGGTTTCGAACAGCATCCTTCTATTTACAAAACAAAAACTATAACCATTATGCTACTATGTGCTACTAAGAGTACTTTGTGCTATTATGCACAAAGACTTTCCTATTTGTAGAATTTAAAACATTCTAATATTTGAACAAAAGTTGCTTCTGGTCCAACTTGAGCAGGATATTTAAACATAATTTCTTTCCTTTTCTGTATAGTGTTTTTGGAAGAAAACAAGTCATTTACCTGAAAATACACACCCTATCTTATGATAGAAATACCATTAGTACTATTTTTATCTAATAGGTATATATATGTATAGATTCAATGCTGCTACACATCCCTAACTACCAATATGGATCTAATCTAAATAAGTCATATGATAATAGACAGCCATTTGTCTGAAATGGTATAGGGTTTCCTACCTGAGCAGGGAGTTGGACTAGATGAGCTCCAAGGTATCTTCCAACATTATTATTATAGTTATTATTATTATTATTATTATTATTATTATTATTATTATTATTATTATTACTCTATTGCCTAAAACTTTTTGAAACATTAAAATATTTTATATAAGTGATTAACATTTGAGCTATCTATTCACTCTCTTGTAAAAAGAGATTTTATATGATCTGAAGGTGAGGAAAGATTATTCCAAGGTGCAAAACATATTAATCTACTCTCTGATGGGGTTTAACTACATATGTCATGTAAATAATTAATCACATTATTCACTGAATAGAAAAACTAAGGTACATTGTGTTGCTCTCTATATTATTTATCCTTGAAAAATTTGCTCTGGGAAATGATTCTTCTTACCATGTTTCCCTGAAAATAAGACTGGATCTTATATTAATTTCTGCTCCAAAAGACACATTAGGGCTTATTTTCCTGTTAGGTCTTATTTTGGGGGAAATATGATACTAAAAGCATCCATCTGGCTGACAATCTTAACTGGAACTTATTTTTGGGGTGGGGCTTATATTATGAGCATCCTGAAAAATCATATTAGGACTTATTTTCCAGTTGGGTCTTATTTTCGGGAAACCACAGTAGTGTCAGATCTTCCTATGGTCTTATCATCTTGACAAAAGATGAAAAAGAAGGAAAAGAAGAAAATTTCAATAATTGGCAGCTATATTAATTAGTCAACTATAAAGATTCTGTTTACAAATTGGATAATGTTAGATCAATAAGCCAAGAAGATTAGCCTTTTGTTCATGGCTCTATCTTTATGAAATGATTCCACAACAAGGCATGTATAATATTTCCTATATATCTCCCTCCATATAGGTTTAAAAACTTAAATGTTGGCTGGAGACATTAGTGACTATCTCAACAACCTTCTGTTTTTATATCAAGAATTGATAGTATAACAACAGGTCTTAATTATTGGCCCTTCTCATTCGAAACATGAGGACTTAAATACTAACACATGTAGTCCTCATTTAGTTACTGCCACATTTGGGAACTGTTCACAGTTACAAATTGATGAAAAGGCAACTTTACAACCAATCATTAGATTTACAAACTTTGCAAAGGAAAAGAAGCAAAGGAAAGCTGAAGTAACATCATAAGTACAGTTACAACTTCACTTAATGATTGCTTCACTTAATGACCAAGTTGCCAATCCCAATTATGGTAGCTAAACAAGGACTACCTAAACAAGGACTACTATATACCTGATATAAAGCATGGCATTCTTAGTTTTCTTCTCTCCTCATTCTCTTTCACAATAGGGTGAAAAAATTGTCCTTCTGGCATACTTGGAAATCTATATTCTCTATAGATTACAGAATTAATACAATCACTAATTCAAAAGAAATACAAATAGTGCTGATATTGTTGTTTATTTCTGTTTGGCACAAAAAGGTTCCCAGAATGACTAGACAGATAATAAGGTGCAGGGGAGATTGTCTCAGAAGTGATGTTGAAATGGTAAGATGTTTAGAAAATAGCAAGAAGACAATAATGCAAACTTTGTTTATATAATTCCAATATTTCCATCTATGGCAGTCCTATAAGGTTCCTGTTTGTAAATCTTAAGCTGGTCTTATAAATATATTGTTCAATATAAAATATCTGTCCTATTAAAAATGGATTTTAAAATTCCTTCTAGGGTTACTTATTACTTAATTGATCAAATTAATGTAGCTGCCCAATCATCATGTCATGCGGAATAATGTAGAGTTAAAAACATTTTTTTAAAATTAAATGTAATAAAAAAACACTGTACCAACATCAACTTCAAATAACCAAAAACAATCAGAAACAATCAAGACAGGTATAACACATCCAAAACCATTGTCTAGGTAAAAGAGAGGGGGGGGGGAAGGTAATCAGTCTTTCAAATACAGGGAAGGTTGGGGCCATTTGGACCTTGGTAGAAATGCTGTTCTATGGGTCAAATGTAACAACAGAGAAAGTACATTTCCTCCATCCTGCCAGAATACATAATATGAAATAAGCAGTGCAATTCAAACATGCCTACTCTGTCAAATCTTATCACAGACACATATAATTAGAAACAAATAATCAGTCTCTCTGCCATGAAGAGTTTTATAGATGATACAGTTAACAATGGCAACTAGGTAGAAACTTCCATCACTAAGCAATATTGTTTTAAGTGTGAAATCTTGTGACCATGCTACTTAGCAAGAACAGTTCTGGCATTTGTGGTTGCTGTTATTAAGGGAATTCCCAGCCATCATTAAGCACAACATCACATGTTCAACATATGTGACCTCCTGCTAACTTCCATGTTGACTTGTTTGTTGGAAATCAGCAGGTTGCAACTGATGATCATACAACTGTGGGCTTCTGTGATGTTGTAAGTGCAAGCCAGCCAGCAAGTACACGGATCATGATCCTATGACCTGGGGACACTCTGATGGCCAGAACTTTGAGGAATTGTTGTATT
Organism: Crotalus tigris; assembly: GCF_016545835.1. NCBI lineage: Eukaryota > Metazoa > Chordata > Lepidosauria > Squamata > Viperidae > Crotalus > Crotalus tigris. The sequence goes on from NW_024096970.1 coordinate 17,907,890, forward strand.
TACAACTCATTCAGTGCCATCATAAATGATTGCTGAACAAGTGCTTATTAAGCAGGGAACACCTGCAAACAACACCTTGAATTGCACCCCAAACATAACACCATAGCAGATTATGTCAAATGCACTAAATCAATATTATATATATATATATATATATATATATATATATATATATATATATATATATATATATATATATATATATGTGAAGAGTTGAATCACAGGCTTCTATAGTGTCCCGAGTACAGAACAGATGCTAATTATGTAGCAAAACATCTTTCCAAAATGAAGAAGGGAGTGGGACATTCCCACAGAAAATTACTACAGTAAATTTCTCCTCCTTTTAAAATTACTGGAAGTTAAGCAGTTTAAGCCCTAGTGACAGTACTGTAGGGAACAATCCTCCATTGGCAGTAATGAGAAAAAATTATGCTTTAAATTTTGAAACGGTGGTTGAAAGCACATGCTGGTCTATGTGCAAAGCCAAAGTATTATTCTGGGCTGCGGGGAACCTGCCAAAGTTGAATAAGAAAGAAGATTTTAGCAATTTACGATTTAACAATCACTTAACAAAACAAAACACAGCTTTGCAGTAATTTTTCCAAGTGCTTTCAGGTATAGGTAAAAACTTTGTCTGTGAGTGCAGTGATATAGTACTGTAATACATTTTCAGTGACCACATGTTTCAAAACCATTCTTTCCTTTCCTTTCCTTTCCTTTCCTTTCCTTTCCTTTCCTTTCCTTTCTTATCCTTCTCAGTTGCTATGGAAACTATGTTACTGAAATGGGAGGGGCAGCACGACAGCTAGCAAAACAATGCTTTTACTAAATGTTATATCTATTGGCAAATCTTCAAGCAAAGTCTAATCACAGTTTAACACTCCTTCCTTAAGTACAGTATTCTATTTGCAGCTTTTATAAGTAAAAAATATTTTTTCTTCTTTATACAAAGCGGAAAGATCAACAAATCAAAGATATTGCTAATTTCTCTCTTCATTATTTAACCAAGAGTTTGGGCACTGCAAAACTGACAGATTTGCAAAGCTGCAATCCTATGTAAATGTGGGCATGTAGGCACACACAACCTACCCATCCACCCATATACACAAACACACACACACACTAAGAGTGAACATTTCTGATCCTTATGGTGTTCAGCTCTGAATATATGAATTGGAAAAATACATATTGGCCCATGCTGTGCAAATAGTAATAATAATAATCATCATCATCATCATCATCATCATCATCATCATCATCATCATCAATATACTACAAGGAAGAGAAATTGAAAAGTGGCTAACAACTGGGAAAACCTACCTAATAATGAAAAATCCAGCAAAACGGGCAACACCAGGTAACTACAGGCCAATTACCTGCTTACCAACAACTTTCAAATTACTAACTGGTGTAGTAGCTGATGCAGTGCAACAGCATCTAGTTGAAAACAATCTCTTTCCACTTGAGCAGAAAGGAAACCGCCCCAATAGCAGAGGACCAAAAGATCAACTCCTAATAGACAAAATGATCTTGGAAAACTGCAAGAGAAGGAAGACCAACCTGAATGTGGCATGGATTGACTACAAAAAGGCATTTGACTCTCTGCCACATGATTGGATAATAAAGTGCCTAGAAATAACAGGATTCAGTAGAAACATCAGAAAATTTGTGCAAAGATCGATGGCACAATGGAAGACACAGTTGCAGATCAATGGTGAGAGTCTGGGAGAGGTTAATATCAAGAGAGGAATATTTCAAGGAGATTCATTATCACCATTACTATTTGTTATTGCACTGTTTTCTCTGTCAACAATACTGAATAACTCAGGACATGGCTATCAAACATCAAAAACATCTGCCAGACTATCCCACCTCCTTTATATGTATTATCTGAAGCTGTATGGAAAAACATCATCTGAAATAGAATCGCTGCTCAACACTGTCCGTATATATAGCCAAGATATTGTAATGGAGTTTGGCTTGGACAAATGTGCCACACTTACTATCAAACAAGGAAAAATAATGAAAACGGAAGGAATCAAGATGCCCCACGAAAATAACATTAAGAGTCTGGATGAGGAAGAGTATTACAAATACTTGGGTATCCTTCAAGCTGACAACATCAAGCACACTGAAGTCAAGAAAAAGATTAGAGGTAAATACATCAAGAGAGTGAAGAAGATCTTAAAATCCAAACTCAATGGAGGAAATACCATAAAGGCAATCAACACCTGGGCAATCCCAGTCATTAGGTACACATCTGGAATAGTGGACTGGACTCAAGCAGAACTAAAAGCAATGGATAGGCAGACCAGAAAAATAATGACAATGAATCATGCCTTTCATCCACGCAGTGACATTGATAGACTTTATCTACCAAGGCAAATAGGTGGGCTTGGAATGCTACAAGTACATCAGATGGTTGAAGAAGAAAAAATGGCTTTGGAAGAATATCTTAAGAACAATGATGAAGATGCACTGAAATTAGTATATCAGGAAGGCTTACTAACTACTGGAGAGACCAAACTGGCCTACAAGAAAGACCAAATGAAGAACAGAATAGAGGCATGGGAAGACAAAGCACTACATGGCCAATACATGAAAAAAATAGCTGGGAAAGCAGATAATAATAAAACCTGGCAATGGATAAGAGCAGGAAAATTGAAGAAAGAGACCGAGGGACTAATTCTGGCTGCACAAGACCAAGCTTAAGGACAAATGCATACAAAGTCAAAATTGAGAAGACAGCAACAGACAGTAAGTGCCGCCTATGCAAAGAAGCTGAAGAAACAGTGGACCACTTGGTAAGCTGTTGCAAGAAGATTGCACAAACTGATTACAAGCAGCGGCATGACAAAGTATCAACAATTGTGCATTGGAAGATCTGCAAAAAATATCATTTGCCTGTAAGCAAAAACTGGTGGGATCATAAAATGAGAAAGTCATAGAAAATGATAAAATTAAACTGCTCTGGGACTTCAGAATTCAAACAGACAAGCACCTGCAACATAACACCCCAGACTTAACAATTGTCGATAAGAAAGACAAAAAAGTCTGGATAGTGGATGTGGCAGTGCCTGAGATAGCAGAATAGAAGAGAAAGAACTGGAGAAGATAACAAAATACAAAGACCTACAAATAGAAATAGAAAGACTGTGGCAAAAGCAAGCAAGGGTAGTACCAATAGTCATAGGCTCCTTGGATGCAATCCCAAAACAACTGGAGCACCACTTGAACACCATTGGCATTGACAAATTCGCTATTAGTCAATTGCAAAAGGCGGCCTTACTAGGAACTGCTTCCATCCTGCGACGATATCTGTAATACCATCAAACATCCACATCTGCCTATCCCAGTCCTGGGTAAGGACTCGATAGGTAGACAAAATGCCAAATCCAGTCTGAACATCTGGCTGACTGTGCGATGATCGATAATAATAATAATAGTTGGAAGGGACCTCAGAGGTCATCTAGTCCAACCCCCTGCTCAGGCATTTCGGACAAATCTGTGATGCATACTCAGAACTTGTCAGAGAAGTGGGTTGGGAAAACCATTTGCCTTGGCTCTCAAATTCAAAGTAGACATCAAACTTTGGCATTAAAAAAAGTTTTAAAATGTTCCATTTATGACCATCTCAGGAATGTTTTTTTTTAAATAAAATGTATTACCTGTCTGAATCTCTGAGAAGAATAATGTGCACTCCTCTGAGTCATTTTACCTTTAAACTACAAATATAGACACATAAAGCTGTATGAGAGCAGACAGAGACATGTACATGTACAGATAATACATTTGATTCATATCAATGAGGCTGATTTTATATTAAGAGTTGGACTGATCTAGTTTTGAAGATGAGGAAGTTATTTCAGATCATATACACATTTGTTATCACCAACTCTTACACTTGTCACAAATCCAAACATGGTGTCCTAAACTGGGTTTGAAATGCAAGGCAAAGTCATTTTGAAGACAGACTCTGGAGTGGCCCAAACATTTTGCTGACTTGGCAGAAAATCAAAAGGCATTTCATCTACTCTCACTTCAAGAAGCACAGTATCAAAGATTAGACAAACTGGGCATTTGATCCAGAAAATCTATTCCCTGAAAACATGTAGTTATAAGTAAATATATATATATTTACCCTTTATCAACTATATATAGCTGTATCTGTCATACCTTCTATATACTACAATCCATACATAGTATGGATCTCCTAAAATTATTCCTTTTAATCCTGGGTGTAATTAAAACCATATAGTGAATTAGCTAAAGAGAGTTTTCTGACATTTCCATTCTAGTACAATAAATATTTAAATTTATGGTAAAAATAAATAATGCTTAAATTAATGAATTCTACAGTCTAAATTAAAAACCTTTTGGATTTGGAAGCATTTGGATTTTGGAGAATGTGTTGTGGGAACTCTCCCACCAGAAGACTGTGCCAGTCACCCGACACTGATTTATTGGAATTTTATCTGCCATTCCATATGTCTGCTTATTTTACGTATTTTTTTCAGGCAAATGGCACACATCCATGCTGGGATGCTGCTAGCTAGCATTTTTAGTTTCCAAAACTTCTTATGGAATATTTAGAATGCACAGGCATGATTTGGAACAAATATAAAACTGGAGACTGTTTTTTTATTATTATTTGTAGCATAACCCCTTAAGTAAAATAGTTCTTAATACTGTATGCAAGTGGAGGGAGGATCTGGATTTCTTTTTAAATTGTTTGATTTAAATTGGAATTTGTGCTCCAAAACCAAGCAACTTTTTTATAATGGAAGGTTATATATGTCTGTCTAAGAACTTCTGAATCTAATGATTCTGTCCAGAATTCTTTCTGGGTTCCCTGTGAAGGTTCTTTGTGGGCTTTGTTGCGAGGATGAAGGTACTCTGCAGTTACATCAGGACGGTGGCATAAGGGATGGAACCTAAATGGAGATTGAGTCAGTTACAGAGATCCATTCATATATCTTCTTACACTCCAATAGGATATGTACTCTACTGCCCATTTGATAAGTTATCATCTCAACAGGACAGATGGGCAAATATCCTAAAGCAATGCAGCCCAGAGTGGATTTGGCCGAAGTTCACACATGGCCTACATATTGTTCACCTGTGTATTATGGAGTAATTAATGATCCACGGATCTGATAGTAGTTAATTTTCCTTTTTATAGGGAAGATAGTGTGACAGCCTCATCCTTTCCATCTCAAAATCAATTTACGGACAAAGATTTCCTTTATTGAAAAGCTGATGTCTTTCCTATTATTTATGCAGACAATTTAGATGCAACAAGCTTTTATATCAGATTTTATATTTCGCTCTGCAGATTACACACTTTCTCTCTTTTTTATGCTGCCACAGCTAGTAGATTCCTAGTGCTCCAGGGGTTCAGACAAGAAATCTGCAGAGAAAATGACTATAATTTAGCAGGGTTTCTTTTTGCTTCACTTTCTGTGAGCATCTGCTGAAGCGACACTAATTGTAGAACAAGGCTTTACCTTAGGGGTCTTCACAGAGGGGAATGTCCATTACTGAAGATTTACTCTCTCTTTTTCTTGACCTTGATGGGTGGGAGACGGAGCTAAGAAATAAGGTGGATGGTAGCAAAGAAATGGAGTTGGTATAGTAAACGGATATTCAAGAAATCCCAAACTGAGATATATTTTATATATCTTGATCTATATAATTCCCTTTAAAACAAAACAAAAAACATTTACATCAAGATGAGAAGTTCTCTGTTCAAGCCACAGTGGCTGAATTAATCAAATTACACAATTTAGAAGTTACAGAAATAGTATCTAAGTTAAGTGGATGAGATTACACAATTGTCAAATGTAGTCAGCAATTTAAAACAATTCTTTCAATAATGCCAGTTGCCCTAAACTGTCAAGCAGAGCTAAATGTGGTTATGCCCTGATTAATATCATTTTTTCCTGTTCTCCTCCCAACCCTTTTGTTTATATCCTTATCATTTTTCCCAATGCAGGATTCTGGAGACTGGATGGCATACTTTGAATTGTCTTAATAAGGAATCTGCATTTTTTGTTCTTATGGATTAATTTGTAATTTGATTCTCTCTCTCTGTGTGTACATATATCATACATATATACTCTATTCATATATACACAGAGATACTTATATACACATGTATTTGCATATATGAATCTTAAAACACAAGAGATACTTATATGCATGTGTCTTTGTAATATTGAAACATATATAAGAAGCTCATTTAGATTTTACTTGATGAAGTTCTCCTCCTCCTTTCTCCCTCTTCTTTTCCTTCACCTTCACCTTCAGCATAGTATACTACATATAAGTATATGATTTGAATGGTCAGTCTTCTTACCATGTCCCTGAGAACTGCAGTGTTCAGATTTGTTGATTTGTAAACACTTTCATAAAATTACAATTCTGAAGATTTCATAGGAATGAGAACAATGTTTGAAAGAGTTCCAGTTAGCATGAGCCAACTGTCTCAAAATTAATATTTTTCGAATAGACTGTTTTTAAATATTAACATGTATCTTTTAAGACAGAGAGAGATCTCATCTGGCTAAAAATATTAGAAATTTAGGATATAAAATGTGTTCTTTCAATTTCTGAAATATGCCCCTAGTTACCATGGAGCCCCTATTATCTATAATGCAGATTTCACTATGTTGATCTATATAAGGTTTTTGGAAAAAAAAAATAGTTAAAGCATAAAGCAATGTTTAAAAAAATCTGTTTCCTTAAAGTGACAATGCTTTTGAGCTTACTCTGAATCCTGGAAAGTTCTGGCATCCCTCTGGAATGTTTTCCCCACATTCCAGTCTAGCCTACATCCTGGAAGTTTCTGTTGGTGTCCTACCCAAATATTAATCAAATCCAGGCCCCTTAAATTTCTGAGCTCAAACTAGTGCTGCCTCTCTTGAGACCCTGTCTCCTAGCAATCTCCTGCCCGCCCCTATATTTTTGTGTCATGTTTCCTAAAGTCTACTCTGTCCTATCTCTGGTCTGTATCCTCATGGCCTAGAGCATTGAAGAAGCATTGTCACCACTTTGATATTACCATCACTGGTGCCGTATTAGTAATATAGTAGTATATAACAATTACTGAAGACTGACAATCTCTCAGAATGTATTTGTCTAATGCAATTATAGGAAGTGTTATGTCCCGAGCCTTGCAAACGGCTCGGGCGTTTGCAGGCAGTCCCGGGCAGGTGCAAAGCTGCCCGGGACCAGACAGGCTGTCGCCAGCGCCATGCGCATGCGCGGGTGCTGGCGCGGGAAAAGTAACCCATTTACCCGGGAGTTGCCTATATAAGAGGCTGCGAGGCGTTTGGGCGAGGCTGAAGCCATCTTCCTGTAAGCTGAACGCTGAATAAAAGAAACTGAGAACTCCAGCTGCTTCTCGTGTCTGTTTTCCCGCCACGGACTCAACACTGGCGACGAAGGTGGGATGCCTTGCACTACCTGGAAAGGAAGAAGTGTAAGCTTACCCAAGGAGTCCTGAGCGGCAAAAGAGGAACGGCGTCGACTCGGCAGCTGCCCGCCAATCCGGTGCGCATTCGGGGGTAGGCTGGCTGATAGACCCGTCTCCTGAAGATCCGAAGATGGCGAAAATCGGAAGGCTTTCGGAATTCGACGTCTCACATCCAGAGCGGTGGGAGTCCTACGTATCCAGAATGGAGAACTACTTCAAGGCAAACCAAGTGAGGGAAGATAGCTTGAAGGCGGCCACCCTGCTTTGCGTTTGCGGCCAAGACGCCTTCGAAATCGCAGAAAACATTGCAGCACCTGTCCCAGTAGAGTCTGTAAGCTACGCAGACCTGAAGAAGCTGCTGAAGGAGCACTTCAACCCCAAGGTGTCCGTTATCTCATGGCGCCACATCTTCGAACAGAGGGATCAACGGTCCGGTGAGTCAGGAATACATCGCCGTGTTACGGAAGGCCGCCAAGCCCTGCGAGTTCAAGGACCTCGAGGAACGACTGAGGGACCGATTCGTGTGCGGGTTAAGGCATCGCGAGCTACAACAGAGACTTTTCGCAAAGGAAGAATTATCCTTCCAAGACGCCTTAAGGGAAGTCACCGCAGAAGAAGCAGCAGGCGGCGCCGTCAAAAACATGCGGCCGATCAGAAACAGTGCAGAGGGTGCGTCCGTGCACCAGGAAGACGTCCGACGAAACTCCGAGGAGGATCCGGACGAGGAAGTCGACCGTCTACACCCCGCGAAGGAAGAGAACCAGAAGGGAAGCTCTTCGGCTCCGCTCAAGTGCATCGGCTGTGGAGGTCGCCACAGGAGAACCGACTGCAAGTTCCGCTCCGCTACCTGCCGGGCATGCGGTAAACAAGGGCACATTGCAGCTGTGTGCCTGGGCCGACGAAAGGCACAACCCCAAGAAGAACGCCTGAAGGTACCAGATTCCCCAGCCAGAATAGGGTAGGTTTTTGCGCTTCGCGAAGAAGCATCTGTAGAACAGGCACACACAAGCCCATGAAGAAAAAGCTGTCACTCAACGTGAAGCTACAAGGGGTTCCATTATCTATGGAACTAGACACAGGGTCTGCCCTTTCCATCATTTCATTGCATACATTTAGGAAGATTTGTTCCAGTAGTGGGTCTAAGGCCAAGTTAAGGCCTTCTGATATTGTATTAACAGATTTTCAGAACTCAAGAGTGTGTGTTAAGGGGGAGGCCACCCTTAACGTGCAATACAAGAGTTTTGAAGGTCCACTAGACTTATTAGTAGTAGGGGGTGAACGAACGAGTCTCATAGGACTCGATTGGTTTGAGGCCCTGGGGATACACGTCACAGGACTCAACAGCTTACAAACACTCGACCTACAGGAAGTCTGCAAAGAATTTGCAGATGTTTTCAGCCCCCAGCTGGGCACATTCAAAGGACCACCTGTGTCCTTAAAGCTAGACCCCACTGTCACTCCCATTAGGATTAAAGCAAGAAGGGTCCCTTTTGCTTTAAAAAGTAAGATTGACACTGAACTAGACAAACTAATCCAACAGGGAATCCTAGAACCTGTTGATTCCAGCCCGTGGGAGACCCCCATTGTCACGCCTCTAAAGGCAAATGGGGACATTCGCATTTGTGCTGATTACAAATGCACACTCAATAAGGCATTGCAGCAACATGCCTATCCTGTTCCTGTGGTCAGTCACATCCTGGCCTCTCTCAAGGGGGGGCGTGTTTTGCAAAGCTTGACCTAGCTCAAGCATATCAACAGCTGCCTGTTGATGATGATGCTGCCATAGCTCAGACCATTGTGACCCACAGGGGAGCCTTTAAAGTAAAAAGGCTACAGTTTGGAGTAAATGTCGCTCCTGGGATTTTCCAAAGCGTAATGGAAAACACACTACGAGGTATACCAGGGGTCTGCCCCTACTTTGACGATGTCTTGATTGCAGGAGACTCCACACACATTCTAGCTGAAAGGCTTAGGGCTGTCCTGTTAAGATTCAGGAAATCAGGCCTCAAGCTCAGAAAAGACAAATGCATGATTGGGGTGCCTTCTACTGAATTTCTGGGATTCAAAATTGATGCTGCTGGGATTCATCCTGCTGAATCCAAACTAACTGCTATTTTAGATGCACCAAGGCCAAAGTCTAAGGCCGAACTTCAGGCCTTCCTAGGCCTCCTGAATTTCTACAATTCTTTTCTTCCACATAAAGCTAGTGTAGCTGAGCCTCTTCACAGACTACTAGACAAACAGGCTGTGTGGCTGTGGTCACAAGCGCATGAGGCTTGCTTTAAAGAAGTCAAGGCCTTGCTCACTTCTAACAGTGTTCTTGCACATTTCAACGAGTCTCTCCCTGTGTGCATCGCTTGTGATGAGTCCCCCTACGGGGTTGGAGCTGTCCTGAGTCACCTCAGGTCTGATGGAACTCAGGTTCCTATTGCATACTACTCCAGAACACTGTCTTCTGCCGAGCGCAACTACGCTCAGATAGACAGGGAGGCTCTGGCTGTTGTTGCTGGAATTAAAAAATTCCACGATTGTCTATATGGCAGGCATTTCACGGTCTTCACTGACCATAAGCCTCTGCTGGGACTGTTTACCACACGTAAGCAGACTCCCCACATCATTTCCCCTAGAATGCTTAGGTGGTCTATTTTTTTGTCTGCATATGATTTTTCATTACTCCACAAGCCTGGGAAAGAAATGGCCATGCTGATGGCTTCAGTAGGTTGCCTCTGCCAGTAGTAGAAGCTGACCCCGCGCCAGCTGTCAACATTCTATCAATCCAAGCCTTGCCCGAGCTCCCTCTTAGTGCCAGGGATGTTACCGCTGAAACAGGTACAGATCACACACTTTCACGTGTCCGCTCCTGGGTCCTGTCCGGGTGGCCTGAGCACTGCCCTAGTCCTGAGTTTCAGAGTTTCTGGTCCAAAAGGAACGAACTGTCCCTTTATCAGGGTTGTCTGCTTTGGGGAAACAGAGTTGTCATTCCCACCTCAATGAGGACTAGGGTCTTAGAATCACTCCACGAGGGTCATCCTGGCATTGTTCGTATGAAGGCTCTTGCGCGCAGCCACTTGTGGTGGCCTGGTTTAGATAAAGATATTGAGGCTAAGGTGCATGCATGCCACCTGTGCCAACGATCTCGCCCAGAGATGCCCCAAGCTCCCGTGCATAGATGGGAGGAAACACAGTCCCCCTGGTCTAGGGTGCACATTGACTACGCTGGGCCCTTTCAGGGCCAGTTCTTCTTGGTCCTTGTTGACAGCCATTCAAAATGGCTTGAGGTTGTGCCTGTCTCATCCACCACCACTGCAAAGACTATTCAGGTACTGAGGGGGATTTTGCTGCACACGGGCTGCCAGATGTCATCGTGTCCGACAACGGCCCTCAATTCACCTCCTCCGAATTCCAAGCTTTCTTACAGGCAAACCTGATTCGTCATGCCACGTCTGCGCCTTTTCACCCGTCCACCAACGGTATGGCTGAACGCATGGTGCGCATCGCAAAGGACGCCTTGAAGAGACTCACCTACGGGGACTGGCATCACAGGTTGGCTGACTTTCTCCTTTCTTATCGCACCACACCGTCCACTTCTACAGGGAGAAGTCCAGCTGAACTTCGTTGGGGGCGCCAACTTACTACTAGACTTGACCGGTTGCATCCGGACAGACTGCCTTCATCTACCTCACATCCTAGGGCACCTAGACACCTACTTGTGGGTGCCCCGGTTTGGGCTCGCAATTACGGGCCTGGTCATACATGGGTCCCCGCTTCTGTGTCCAGGATCACAGGTCCTCTCTCCTACGAGGTTGCCCTGGACAACGGTCGTGTCCTGCGTCGGCACATCGACCAACTTCGCTCTAGGCGAGACTTTTCTGCTGAGACTCCTGGGTCTTTTCCAGGGGGGGGAGGGGGACCCTTTGGAGCAAAGGGAAGGGCAAGAGCTACTGCCCATCTCCACTGAGGGAGCCACAAACGGCCCATCCCAGGGTTCTGCAATTGCTCCGAAAAGAAAGTCATGGAGCTTACCCACACAACAGGCACTCACGCCTACTCCAGCCAGGGAGTCACCCCGGGGGCATACTCACTTTCCACACACATCACACAGCACTCCAGCAACGGAGGATACCCGGGGGCATCCCAACAAATCATTCCCCGCAAGAGAGCTGGCACACATTCCCAAGGTTGGCCTGACCTTACCCCAAATCCTACAGGGGTCAACAACACAGAGCTAGTCGAGGAACCAAGTCCCGACTACAACAACCCTAGCACAAATCAGGAACACCTGAGTTTTGGGAAAGTACAGAAACCCACACGAGCCCGACACAGAATGGGGTTCAGGGAATGGACAGCCTCCTGACAGGTCTTGGACTGACCTAGGAGGTTCTACAGAGACGCCCAGCAGCGGCTATCACTTCAAGGGGCCTGAGGGTCTACAGCTAGGCAGGTCAACCAGGTCACAAAGTAACAGAAGCCCTGGCCTGACGAGCCCGGTGGGCAAGCAAGCAGGCCAGGCATCGGGGCACAGTCCTTGGAAGACACCAGGGCACAATAGAGAGAACAGGCTCACGCCTCCCTCCAGTCAGGGGACTTATGCCAGTAACCCAGAGCTAAGAAGGTCACAGAGAGCAAAGAAATCTCCTAAGTATCTAGAAGATTACATAACATTGCTGGCAAGGCAAAAGCCAGTAATCAGTGGGAGCACTGGGGAGCAAAATGTCATATAAAATAAATGTTGTATGTTGGTAGTAGTTTTAGCCCGGGGGAAAGGGGTGTTATGTCCCGAGCCTTGCAAACGGCTCGGGCGTTTGCAGGCAGTCCCGGCAGGTGCAAAGCTGCCCGGGACCAGACAGGCTGTCGCCAGCGCCGTGCGCATGCGCGGGTGCTGGCGCGGGAAAAGTAACCCATTTACCCGGGAGTTGCCTATATAAGAGGCTGCGAGGCGTTTGGGCGAGGCTGAAGCCATCTTCCTGTAAGCTGAACGCTGAATAAATGAAACTGAGAACTCCAGCTGCTTCTCGTGTCTGTTTTCCCGCCACGGACTCAACAGGAAGCAACAGTTTTGTAACATTCAAAGTCTTTATAAAGGATCATAGAACATAGAATAAGAGAGTTGGAAAGGACACATTCTTTAAATAAAATTCACATACCACATGCCCTAATGTTAACAGCTTGTGTAACAAACTGGGCCCACTGAGATTTGTTCAATAAACTGTAATTAATCTATGCTTTGAAACAAACCACAGAATTGTAAAAACACATGCCATCTAGTGTAGGTATGAGTAATCTTTCTAGTTTCAAAGACTGCATGCAGAGATGACACACAGTTATTACTCTTTCTCCTTTCCTGCTACGTTTCTACTTTTCTCCTCTTGTTCTTTTTTGGTCATATTCTCTTTCAGTCTTTACAGCCTTCTTCTCATTCATAAGTATATAAATTACGATTTTGGCTGCATTCCTTTGCAAAGCACAGTCAGCTGCAATTCCACAATGATCATGGTAAGTTCAGATGCAAATGCCAAAACAGACCTTTTGCTTAACCTGGAATAGTTGGTAAAGTGGAAATGAAGGCAATGTATTGTGAGACTCTGTTAGTAAGAACAATCAGTTGGAAAGAGACTATTCAGAGAGGTATAACCTACAGCAATAGCAAAACCAAAACCAAGCAATATCAGGCCCATCGTAGCACTAGATCAGCACCAATGATGAAGATGAGGGGCTCTGGTAAGGGGAAAATAGGGGTGCTCATGAAAAACAGCAGAAAGGATCTTTAAGTATTACATTCTACGCAGTGTTTTTGTCATACAAACTTTTGTTGTGCACTTCATTTCAGAGTTAGGCTTTCCTGGATTTAAATCATGCTCATTCTAAACTTACTTTGGCAATGCTATGAGTTTTAAACATTTCTTAAACCTGCAATCCTGGAAACAGAAGATGCTCTGTCAATCTTCCAGACCCCCAGAAACCAGGCCATGCAAATGAACGAAAGCACGTGCAGGATCCAGGCAGCGTGCAAAACCACACACCTCTCCCAGGCCACTGGAAAAACCTCTCTTTACAGACCTGATCTCTTGCACTCAAAAGATTGGGGGGGGGGGAGGCACTGTTGTAGGCCATGTGGTTCCTCTCAACAAATAGACTGTTTTAATGATCTATTAAAACATCTCAAAGTAGTAATTGTATGCACAGTATGAATTGTTTCCTTATTAGTAACTATTTCTGAGTTTGCCAAAAAATAATGTGACAAGAAATCTATAGAGGTAGGAATCTTTTATGCAGAACCAGAGTAAAGACAGTAGACACCATCCAATAAGACTGTACACTATTGGGTGATTTTGAAAGATTTATTTTAGCAGCATAAGCTGCTTAAGATTCACAATCTTAATCATTCAGACCACCCATCTCTAAAACCCTTTTTGTGTTGGCCAGGCAACAAAAAGACATAGGAAATCTCTTTATAATGCTCTTGAGATGCATTCTGATGAAATGGCAAGTGGACCTGTCTTCCCTCCAGCTTTCTCTTTGATGGATTACCTCAGCTTGATTATTAGGTTACTTCAGTTCAACAAATTTTCATCAAAGGGACAACCACTAAAGTTTGATACTTATGGCATAACTAATGCACAGGGGTTATAACAATTTTATTGGATGCATATTTTCAAGAGTTCTCTATACCTTCATGACTTGGCTCATAGCCTGGTATACTCTTGCACATGCATTGTTTTGGGTTTTTTTTTTTTGTCCAGTGCATTTTTTTAAAAAAAAAAACTATTTTCAAGTTATTTATTTATTTATGCTTAGTATTTCTTAACTGCCCATCTCACTTGTATTGTCCTATAACAATAGTCTCACTTTCTTTTTATATATATTTAAATAAGCGAGGATCAAGGGTGGAAGAACCCATGAAACATTCAAGGGTATGGAAGGAAAGAGAAATGGTCAAACTCTTATGGCTAAACATTTGATCTTGGTAGATGTTGACTTCATGGTGTTGCATTTTTATTCCCAGTACTGAACACACAATAATGGACCACCTAATATCAAACAGTTTTAGCTTAGTCTGAGTGCAACTTTTTTTAAAAATATATATAGTTTGATGCCACAGCATTCATACACATTAAATAATCCATCAAAAGAAGATTGAGAAATATATATTCCACTTTCCATCTGGATCAGTGGTGGGATTCAGCCAATTCACAACAGTTCAGCAGAACCGGTGGCTAATTTTTTGTTGCCCAGACCCAGAATGGACTTCTGGAAGTGGCATCCACACAGAGAACCAGTTGTTCACATATTTGAATCCCACCACTGATCTGTATGCTTATGTGACATACAGGATATAGACAGGTACACACACAAATATTTATATGGCATATCTATCTATCTGTCTACATCTTCTAGGCCAGCCCTTCTCGTGATGTTTTCTTCATATGGTGAAGAATTTTAGAAGACTTGAAATGTTTCACACTCTTTTTTGGCCACAGTATTAATTGCAATAAAAGTATTATATAAGTACAGTATTGGTTTTGATTTTTTTGTATCAGGAATATTTTGGTAACCGTGGAAGAAAAGCCTAACAGCAGGAAGTTTATGTATTTTCCTTCTGACTGTATAAAACAGTCCTACCATAAATAGGAAACAATTTACTGCAATTTTATAAACATCCTAAATTGCAAAGGGATGATTAACTTACATGACCCAGGAATCACATACCTAGTAGCCACTAAATGTATTCGCGAAGGCTTGCTTATGTGAAAATTTACTGGGGAAATTAGGGTAACAAGTAGCATTGTCAAGCAGTCATTTCATTTCTAGCCCAAAGATTGTTCTTCTGATTACCTTCATTTTGTGTATTTGGCACAGCAACAGTAAAGGCAGATTTTTAAATAGAATCCCTCACTAATTTTAATGTCTATTCAAAACTAGATATTTACCAGCCAAAACAGTTACAGCTCAGAGCTTGCTGTAAGCCACAGGGGTTCATGAGAAATCAAAGCAGAGGAAACTTTAGAGATATATTTGAGAATAGTCACAGCAAGGAAACATACCAGCACCCGTTAAATGTGATTCACACAGTTCCAATCATCAAACCACAGCTCTAAAATTTCAGCCCCCAGAAGGAAAGCCACCTCTCACACAGTAGCAATTATTTGGAGGTAAAGTTACTTCACAAAATTTTCTAAATGTTTTTTGCCTCTGAAAATAATGACAATTGCTGATAATTTTTAAACAGAAAAAAGGGCTATTAACTGAGTCACTATAATCTATATTTGAAGGTGAAATGTGAGACTAAGAATATGATAATCTACACTCTTCCTACATTCAACCACATTTCACTTTCTCGATTCTTGTGCCATTAAAGAACTCCCACACTTTTCAACTGCTTTTATGAAATCTCACTAATGAACTGTTAAATCAATATACAGCAAATATTTTTTTCAACTCCCCCCCCCCCCGGAGGAATCCTTTCCATGGCGACTTGCCTGGAAGAAATCCTTTTATAAATGTTTCAGTGCATTTCAAAATATTAGTTTCTGGAACTTATTTAGTTTAATGGAGCTCATGAGCCTATGAGTTTCTGCTACTGTTGCACGGGAGATATTTTAGCAGTGGGTAGCCATCATTTTCCTCCAAGGAACAGTCTTCATATAAGAGTCTTCATTCCTTATTGAGGAACTAATACATTACTATCACAGCAGGTGGCAGCACATGGCAACAAAGGCTGATCTTAAGAAAAATAAGCAGCATCAAACCTGGTTAATACTTGGTTAGGAAACCAGTGGGGAACCCCAGACTGTAGGCTGGATTGGGAAATTAAAACGGAAAAAAACCCTAAGAAGGTGGCAATGATCAATCACTTCTAACTGTTCTTGAAATATATCAATAAGGACATTATCCTTATCACTAGGAAACAAGCTTGCTCCCTAAATTATATGTATGTGTGTTTGCCTGTTTATGCAGGCACAAAGAAGAATGATATCCATTTCTAAATATGATATGGCTGGGTTAGAGTACTGGAACAGTCCTCACAGTACAGGTAGTGCTTGGATTATGATAACAGTTGGGACCAGAATTGCCATAGCTAAGAAATGCAATTGTAAATCATAATGTCATGTGACCACATCACTTAGCAATAGCAGTCCCAGGAATTCCCAGTTGGCATTGTAACTAGTGGGATTCAGCCAGTTTGCACCAGTTCAGTAGAACCGGTGGCTAGGTTTTTGCTGCCCAGGCCCAGAATGGACTTACTGAAGTGGCATCTACAAATAGAACCGGTTGTTCACATATTTGAATCCCACCACTGATTGTAACCCCAGATGTGTGAGTCATGAAGCAGAAACAGATGGCAGTTCAAGGTGGCTACAGAGGGAGAGTGAGGGTCTAGCAGGGACAGCACAGGCTGTGTGCAAGTTGAGGGAGGCCAGGGAAGGTCTGGGAAAACTGGTTGAGGCTGAACATGGGCAGAAGGGCTATAGAAGGAGAAAAAAGTAAAAGTAACTTACCATAGCAAGTCGAGGCTTTCCCTACCAGCTTCCCCATTGCTTTTGCTTGTGAAAAGCTGGCAAGGAAGGTCAGAAATGGCAATTACATGAGTAATTACTGTACATGTCATATTTGCAAGCCAGCCACTCAAGCACCCATTAGTGATCATGATCACAAGACTGCAGGAACCTTAAGGACTGATTGTACATCAATTTGTTCAGCACCACTGTAACTTTGAACAAATGGATGCAAGCAGAGAATTACTCTTATCTCACATGGAATTCCAGTGCAAAGCCAGTCTTTTTATTCTCTTTCCATATTTCCCATGAAAGATTGGTCATCCTACTGCCGAATCTCTAACCCCATTAAAAAAAACAGGTTTGATTTTGAATTAACAGTGCACTACCTATATTATATGTTAGGTTTTTAGAAAAGAGATACCAGAGAAAGCAAATTAGGGAGCTATTTTTCAGACAGCATTTTTTAAGATGAGATCAGGAGGGGGGGGAGAGATTTGGGGGAGAGCCAATACACAAAAGGTTTCAGAGCCATCTACTTTTATTATTTTCTATGATTTCTAGGGTTCTTTTTTTCATTAAAACAAGGATGTGTGCTTCGGTGTATTAAGGGCAGAAGATAAATAAATTACATTGTACCTACATATTTGAATGCAAAGATTTGCATGAATTATATGGAAAAAAAATGATTGTCGGAAACCATCACAACGGGATGGGGGAGATTATATCAATCATATTTTCAGTCAGATGACTTAGTTATAGCTGGAAATGGAAGTGTTATTTCCCAGATGAAAAGCGGGCAAGCTAAAAAGAAGAGAAGAAGAAAGGTCTCTATAAGTGATAACTTAGACAATCCAAATGACATTGCTGGAGAGATTGTGATAAGGGTGGTTCATTAGTTTACATCTATCACTTACATTGCTCTGATAGCATGTAAATGACTGTATAATCCTTATCACATTCACACACAAAACAAATGTATTTTGAGGGAACCAAGATAGAGAGAATTGAAGGTCAACAAGCAAATTTCTTACTGACTTGGAGCTTAAATCTAGGTTTCTAAGGCCCCAATTGTAAGATTCCATTTTTTGGGGGGGACTTACTACTCAGCTTCATATGCTGGTATTAGTTCTTTATGATAGGGGGACTTCTGGGCTCTTTTACATTGCGCTTAGATGTTATCAATATTCTAGCAAAAAGTGATATTTCATCTACCCTTTTTAGAGACAATACTTGTTTTAGCCATGACCTAACTATATCATGACAGAACTAAAACTGGACACATTTCCAAGTGCTAGTCTGCAGTGTATTTCTTCACTATTGGTTCCTTTACTGTTGATAACCTAACATGTCAATTCTCCAAAAGCCTAAAGTCTAGGGATCTACTGTATACAGATACAGTAGATCCCTAAACTTTAGGCTTTTGGAGAATTTTAGTAAATGTTCAAAATAAACTGCAATTAATAGAAAGAAATTAAGACAAAGAGGTTGCATATGTGAATCAGTGATAGAATATTTTAGGACATGTATCAAAGATGAGGATGAAAATAAGGTTATATAAAAGGGTGAGTTGCTCTGTGAATGAGATGGGTAGTTTCAAAATTTCATAAATAAAACTTGGAATTATTTGCCAATTGAAAAAAAAATATTGCTGGCTATCAGAAACATGGCTATCTTTTTGGGAGATGCAACCTTTTTACTGTGACAAAGTTCCAACTTCAAAAAAAAAAAACCACCATATTTTTTATAACCAGGAGTTTTAATATGCCTTAGGGGAAATTGCTTAATTCTCTTTAGATAAGCTTTTCACAGTTAGAAAAATAGTTTTTGTGCTTAAGATTTCTAATACCTCTTAATTATATCTTCTTTGGATAAGGCTTGGTCTAAATTATCCCTTTGCTGGGTTGATTTTACATGGCTATCTCTATCCTCTTCTACCTACTCATGTTATACATGTCTAATTTGTTTCTGCAGAGCTTCACACAGTCGCCTGATTCCCCAAGGAGAGAGGAAAACAAAGCATGTCTTCAACGCACACAGAAAAGTAACAGATTGTCCTGAGATCTGCCTACCCCACGTGTTCTGGCATAAATTCTCAGTCTATTTACTGTACTGTGCCATATGTTTATTGGGAGGGGGGAGAGAAAAGAGGCAAAATAGTTGAAAAGAGAAGCCCTTGCTTATGGATGCCTGGATTTTTTATACATTGTTAAACAGAGTATGAGTGTAGAAGGATCTAATGAGGCTGTGTATGTGTCCGTGTGTCTTTCCTTCTCTCAGACTTCAAACACATAAAAGAAAGTACAGCATGATGGAGATTAAGCTGATTCACTATAACCTTGGCAAAAGCAGGACTCCTAGGTGGAAAACCCTGCTGGAGAAATTCTTGGTATCAGAGCAGTTCAAGTGATACTTCTATGAAAGATCTGTTTGTTCACTGGATTGAAAACAAGCAGAGTTGATTTTGCTCATTCTGGAGCACCTTATCACACTGCTCCAGCTACCTTGATTAAATCTCATATAAGAATAATTCCTTCCCTCTAAAGTTTCCCTCAGTCAACATCTGTTCAACTGCCTAAAAATCATCCGATTAAAGCTACATATATGCTTATAGGCTCACTACACTTCTCCCCTTTCAATTTGGACAGAGAATAACAGAACAGAAACGTTCCTGATTTCCATCTCTGATTCTTTCCCTTTTAATAGATCTATACGGAACTGGCTCATTTATCATCACTATGGGCTTCTGTTTCTTAACCTTCCTTCAAAACAACCTGGAAGCCATCTATGTATAGATAAAGCATAGTACATAATGAAAAGCAAAAAGGGACAACAACAGGATAAAAAAAGACCAACTCAACAAAAGAAGATTGATGGCAATAAATATAGAGAAGTATCACAAAGCCAACTTCACTTTTGGCAAACTCCAAGACCACATTTGTCATCTGAAATGCTTTCTCCCTGGTGCAGGTTCCTTGTTAAAGGAACCAGCTTGAGCAGTCATTGCCCAGGAGATGTAGAGGTGAGGAAGTAAAGACATCATTCTTCATTACTCACTCCAAAAAAGTGGAAGGAGAAATAAGAGAGCTGGCCACTGTGCAGCCTTGATTAATTACCAGTTCTGGCAATAACAGTAAATGTACAAAAAAAAATGTAGAATCAATTTTCTAGCTCCTAACATACTCAGCTTACATGCTTTAAATGAAAGCCATTGATAGAAAAAGGGGGAGATGTTTATGCTGAGATCCCAAAGATAAAAGCAAACTATTCAGAAAGGTTTTTTTTTTTAAAAAAAGATCCTTTATAAGCCAACCTTGATATATTAATTCAGTCCCCCAAAATACTTATCTTGCATTGTGTCTGAATATGTAGACGGACTGAGGGATGGATGGACAGATGGATGGATGGTACATGATTAAGATAGACTTCTTTATCATAGACAATATTATAACTTGTGAGGTTATGTTTCTGATGAAACAGGTGCTCTTGTGAGTTAATATTTCAAAAGTAGACTTGCATAAATAGAGGATTTTTAAAATTCTGTCTAATCCACAGACCTTAAAAACATGGCAAAAGTTTACAATTATTTTAGAAATGTTAAGGCATGTCAAGTGAAACTATGGGAAAGACAGTTACAATATATGTATTTAGAACAGAGGAGGAAGATTTAGTTTTTTTTACACAAAAGGAGTACTAAAGAGTTGAAAAAAATATACCTATATGTTTAGTTGGCTACTGCTAAATTGCTCTCAGTTAACATTGCATGAAAGCTCTATCATCAGCACACACTGAGAGAATTGTGGAATTGCTGCCATCACATTTGGCACATTCAACAAACTGTAGGGTCCTGAGTTCCTCAATGTTTATTACTATTGCTAGAAGCTAGATGTTGATGTGATCATGTTATTCAACTATCAATCTGTTTCACATAAGAAGAATATGGATTGAAGTGAAACAAACTATATATTTTGGAAAGATGCATTCTTTCCCTTGTATTATGAACTTACAAATTTCAGTGTTTCATGGTAGACATTAAGCTCTGTTAACAACAAAAATAACAAACAATAACCTAATGATAACTAGTTGAAAAGATTAAATGTCATAGGACAGCATCACTTGGCTAGCTGAAAAAACTAAAAATGTTATAGGGCATAGGACCTTCAAAGCAGACTGGATTAATGATACTACTAATGCTACTTTATCATAAAGTTACAGTAATGCTAATAATGCTACTTTATCATAAGGTTACAGTAACAGAATCCTGCAAGTTTGAATTTACTTTCTTCTTCCTTTATGTTCACAAGAACTTGTGAGGATCTTGTTGGAAATACTCAGGTTACAGCTCTGACTGAGACTCATATTTCTTTTATCTGACCATTGTCTTGTTGTGGCTCTTCCTCCTATTCCTCAAGATTATCCTTCTAGCCATCTTCCCATCATCCATGTAACCTGGCATGAATTTGGGTGGAAGTGGATAGTTTTCTTTGTTTTTTTAATGATATGTCTACTTATTTAGTTTTTATTTTATTAAATGTATGGATCACCCATCTTACCAAAAGCTAATTCTGGGCAGTTTAAATATTAAATATGTTTAGTTTGGGACTTACACTATACTTTTCTTGTATTTGCCAAATCAAAATGGCAGGACATTATACTTACAGTTTTCATCAAGAGGATCACCTGGGTGAACTGATCAGGAGATTGTTAAAAGGAGGAAAACTTTCTCTCTTAAATGCTGGAAATGCTGAGGGGTGGAATAAGAAGAATTTGAAGCCGTGGAAAAAAAGGGGGGGGGTGGACCCTTAAGCTGCTCCTGTTCCTCCTCTGGAATTTCAGCGGCAAAAAAGTGGAAGGCAATAAATCAATAAATCAATGTAAAGACTGTGGAATTTAAAAAGCCTACTGAAAACAATTGGACTAATAGAACTGATTTGAGAGTAAATAACTGTTGGAGGTCTAGATTGTTTGCTTTTTCCTTTAAGTGGGTTGCTTCTTTTTCTTCAGCTTCCTTCATCTAAAGCAGAAGATTAAGTGACCTTGAACAACATCTGCTGGGCTCACTGATAAGAATTGAGACATTAATTGCATTTAACACAGAAACTGATTCTTGTTTTGGAGAACGGTGGACTGCCTTATGGAGGTTTTATTTTCGATCTCCTCCTTTTTTTCGGATTAAGGCACGAAGAACCTGAAATAAAGAAGTGTAAATTGTACTTTTCCCTGCCTTTGGACTTTTGAGGTGGGATTTTTCTCCTATTTTTGTTTCTTTTCTCCTCTTCTTGGAACATATTGGGATTATAATAGCACACTGACATTTGGATTATAAATCATTGGATAAGATGAAGAAGATCACAACAAACCTAACAACAGCCCCCTCAATGCTACAGAGTCCGGTGGTGCAGAAAACACTGGACTCTACAATACAACAAGATAAATTTAATATGGAACTGAAAAATATGATACAGGCATTACATATAAGACTTCAAGGAATGGTTAGATAAATTAGAAGAGGATTTAAAAGAGGTCAAAGAATTGATGGGGAAAAGTGAACAAAGACTGCAACAAGTGGAAGGGAAAATTGAATTAATGGATAAGAGAGTAGAGGAGATGGACAATCGACTGACATTAACAGATAGGAACCAGGAAAAAACAATTATCTCTCTAGAGATGGATAGAACTGATTATTACTTAAGATTCCAAAATGTTGAAGAAGAAAAGGGAGAGAATTTAGCAGATGTGATGGCCGAAATATTAGCAGAAGCATTGGAGGAAAGCAAGAAAAAGATAATTAATAATATAGATGAGATATTTAGAATACATACTAGATATGCAACAAGAAATAAGCTTCCTAGAGAGGTCCATATAAGGTTTACTAAAAAAGCATTAAGGGCAGATATATTACAGAAGCTGAGAAATGTCACAATAAAATATAAAGGAAGAGAGATAGTGATATTAAAGCAGATTCCAAGAAGAGTGAGAGACTTGAGAAAGGAGTATCAATTTTTGACAAAAGTCTTAATTGAAAAAGGGATAAATTTTAGATGGTTAATACCAGAAGGAGTAATGGTAAACTGGCAAGAACAGAGACATAGACTAGACACATTACAGAAAGCAGAGCTTTTTTATGATCACTACTTTGGACAGCAAGAAGAAGAAAGGCTGAGAAGGGAAAGAGGAATTAGACATCAAGGAGATCAGATAGAGAAACAACGGGGTGAGTATAGCAAAGAACAGGAGGAAAGGGCGTTGGTAGAAGGAGTAAGGGCAAAAGAGGCAAAAGAGCAAAGAGAGATGAGAATGACGAGATCAGCTAAAACTTTAAATAAATAATCATGGAAGAAGAGATAAAAATAATCTCGATAAGTATAAATGGATTAAACTTGACCATAAAAAGGAAAAGAACACTAAATAAACTGGGAAAACTGAAAATTGACATAATTTGTTTACAAGAAGTTCATATTAGGAAACAACATAAAAATTTATTAGAATATCCAAAACTGGGAGAATTATACATCTCACTTGTGGACCAGAGTAAAAGAGGTGTGACATTATATATTCAGAACGCAATACAAACTAAATTGATATATTCAGACAAAGAAGGACGAATCTTAATGGTGGAAGTAATTATGAACTGTAGAAAAATCATTATTGGTAGCAATTTATGCTCCAAATGAAAATCAAGAGAATTTTTATCTAAAATTACATAAGAAAATAATAGAACTGGAATATGAAAGCATATGTATGATTGGAGATTTTAATGCTATTGTAAAGCCTGAGCTGGATTATAATACAACAACAAAAAAAGACTCTAAGAAGAATACTTCCTAAATCCTTCTATAATATGGTGGATGAATTAAATATACTTGATGCTTGGAGAGAGAAATATCTGGAAAAGAAGCAATATACATTCTATTCTAACAGACACCTGTCCTGGTCGAGAATTGATATGACATGGATGTCAACAGATTTATTTACAAATATACAAAATATAGCCATAGAAACAAGCACATGGGTGGATTACAACCCAGTTACAATCATATGGAAAGGAAAAAAAAGAGAACAAGGTGGACATTAAACCAAACTATATTGAATGAAAAGGATTTTCAGCAATATATGAAAAAAGAAGTACTTTTCTTCTTTAAGGAAAACAAAAAAAAAGATACTTCACTTCAAAATGTTTGGGATACGGCGAAAGCATACATGAGAGGACTTGCTATGACTTATCTGGGGAAAAAGAAAAAAACAGAAAAGACAAAATAAGGGATAACTGGAGGAAGAATATAAGACACTTGAGAAAGAATTGCAGAAAGATACACAAAACAAAAAGATTAAAAATTTAATGGAACTGAACAAACATAAAATGAACTTACTAGAAAATGAAGAAGTGGCAATGAAAATAAAGGCAGCTAAGCAAACCTTTTTTGAGCATGCAAACAAACCAGGAAGATGGTTGACATATAAAATTAAAAAGGAGAAAGAGAAGAGATGGATTAAACAATTGGAAGATGCTGAGGGGATTTTACAACATCGAAATGAAGAAAAGAAAAAAATAATCTGGAAATATTATGAGAACTTATGCAAGCAACAAACAGTTTCAGATGATAGGATAAAACATTTTTTGGAAGAAACAGAGATACCTAAAATGCCGGAGAAATTTAAAAAGCTATTAGAAGGGGAGATAACAATGATGGAATTAATAGAAGCAATCAACAGACAAAAAAATGGTAAAACACCAGGACCGGATGGACTACCAGCAGAGCTATATAAGACATTGCAGGAAGTACTAGGTAATGTAATGTGGAACTTTATAATGAACTTCTTTCTGAAGCTAAGATACCAGATTCGTGGTCCGAAGCTCTTATTACTCTCATACCAAAGGAAGAAACGGAAACACAGAAAATAAAGAACTACAGGCTGATTTCCCTACTGAATGTGGACTACAAAATATTTGCATCAATAATGGCGGAAAGACTTAAAAAGTTTTTAAATGAATTTATACAATCGGATCAAAATGGCTTCTTACCCAAAGGACAGATTAGAGACAATATGCAAATTATATTGAACACACTAGAATATTATGAAACACACCCCGAGAAACAGATGGCATTGGTGTTCCTGGACGCACAGAAAGCATTCGACAATGTGAACTGGCAATTCATGATAAGCCAATTACACACTATGGATTGTGGGGAGAAATTTATAAATGTAATCAGAACAATTTATAATAAGCAATCAGCCAAAGTAATGATAAATGGAGATATGACTGAGAAGATCAATATTATAAGGGCTGTCCCTTATCTCCACTGTTGTTTGTTCTGACATTAGAAGTATTAAATAGACGTATAAGACAGAATAATGACATAAAAGGGATGAAAATTAAGAGGGAAGAATATAAGCTACAAGCATTCGCAGACGATTTAGTATTTATTTTGGAGGAACCATTAGAGACAGGACCTGTATTAACAGAACAAATAGAAAAATATGGTAAGGTAGCTGGGTTGAAAATTAATAAAGATAAAACCAAAATGTTAATGAAAAATATTACTGAAAAAAAAGAACTGGTGGGGAAATTAGATATACAGATTGTAAAGAAGGTAAAATATTTAGGGATCCACCTGACAGCAAGATGCACAACAATTAAAGAGGATAATTATCATAAATTGAAAAGACAAATTGAAGTAGATTTGGATAAATGGAAAAATGTACAACTATCATTAATGGGAAGGATTGCGATAATCAAAATGAACATATTACCACGATTATTGTTTTTCTTTTCAACAATACCAATAAGATTAGATAAGAAATATTTTGAGGGGCTTAATAAAATAATCTTGAAATATATTTGGCAGGGAAAAAAGGCAAGGATTAATCTAAAAATGTTACAAGATACAAAATTGAGAGGTGGGTTTGGTCTACCTAATTGGGAATTGTACTATCAGGCTGCAGCATTATCATGGATTATTGACATTAGAGGGACATGATTTACATTTGGGATGGCATGCTTTCATATGGTATGGAAAAAAAAGAATATATAGCTATTTCCAGAGACACCATATAAGGAATTCTTTATTTGTGGGATGGGAGAAAGTAAAGAAAAAGCACTATTTGAAGATTCCAAATTGGCTCTCAACTATGGAGGCGCTGTTGGAGGCCATAAACTGAGCCACAGCCTGGGCTATCATGGACTGAAGGAGGTCCAGGTTCAAGGCCTGGTTCTCAGGAGGGCGAAGCCCTGCTGCAGTGGGGGTGAACGTGGCCTGGGGTCCTGGGGTGTCCTGGTTGGTTGTGCCCCTCCCTGGGTCCACTCTTGTGGTTAAATCTAATTGGGGAATTCCCCTGGGGGAAGACCAGGCCCCTGGGGCTGAGGCACAATGTGAGGAAAGGGGTTCAAAAATGGACCTTCCCATCGTGCCTGTCAGATCTGGGGAGGCCGCTCTCAGTCTTGGGACTCCTCCTCCCTCTGTGGCTCCCTGCTTGGCCGGGCTCGCTTGGTGGTGTTCTTTCCACTTGCCTCTGTTTGGCGTTTCCTCTTGGCCGGCTCGCTGATTTTCTCTGCCATGATGAGTTGCTCTGGGCTCAACCTTGGCAAAACGCCCCCCTCGGCGCTGTAACTCACCAAGGGAGCCTGCAGAGATGATTCAGCCCGTGAGGGGGGTGGGCGGGGAATTAATGGGCACCGCGTCCCTTGGGAGCGAACAGGCCCTCCCCGGTTCAACGCTGTAGTCTCGAAGCCTCTGCCACCGGTGATGAACACTGCCTTCAGGAGAAACTCCAGGCAGTCTGGGCCTCAGTCACACACAAAATGGCCGCCGTGAGTCAATTCAAAATGGCGGCTGCAGAGTTCGCGCCAAAAAAACGGCAGTTAGAAGAAGGCCTTGAGGCCTGAGGCCTAAGCTGCGATGAGCCCTCGTTCTGAGGAATCGCTTGGGCTCCTAACGCAGCGAATGGATTCCCCCCCCCAAAAAAAGGCCATTAGAAGAAGAAGGCCTTGAGGCCTGTGGCCTAAGGAATCGCTTGGGCTCCTAACACAGCGAATGGATTACAATTAGGTGAGCTGAGAGAGGCTGAGACAGGCCGAGGCCTAGTAAAGCCTCCAGGCTCTGAAAATTGGATCGGTGCCAAAAACTCTCTCCTGCTGCTGGGGCAGTCTGCTGAGGCCGAGGGACCTAGAAAAGGCTCCCTCCAGGCCTGATGAGCCTCGTCGTCCCTTGCGGAGCCCCCCAGTCAATTGGCAAGCTTACCCCTGCCTCTAAGGCCTCCAGGCTCTGGTTAGAAGAATGGAGCCTCTGATGCAGAGGAACGGCCCCTGGTAGGAGATTTCTCTTGCTTCTGGGAATCCAATTTTCAAGCTGATTGTGAAGCTGAAAGGCTCTCAAAGGGAGAAAGGGAAAGTTTCCCCCCCCCCCCAAAGGGAGGTTTTGTCAGCCTGTCAGCCTGCTAGGCTACAGGTTGGGATGAAATAAAATAGGAATACACAGTCTTCTGTTCCAGGAGCGAAGAAAAAACGCGTCTTAGAGCAAAGAGACTAAGTCTAAAACTGGGGTGCAGTTGGCACAGAGGGGGCGGTACTAAATTTCAGACTTAGTCTAATTGGAGCAGATAGATTAAGACAACCCATCCGTGGGTTCTCCATCCAATCATGCTGGAGAAAGCACTATTTGAAGATTCCAAATTGGCTCTCAACTATGGAGGCGCTAATACACCCCAATATGTTTAACATGGGAAACATTATAAGATATAAAGACTTACTAACAGATATGGGGGAGTTGAAAACCAAACAACAATTAGAGGAACAAGGAATAAAGATGAATTGGTACATGAGAATGCAAATACAATCTAGATATGAAAAAGATGTTAAAATAGATGGTGTTAATTTGGGGACCACAGAGTTAGATGAAATACTCACAGGAACGGAAGAAAAATGGATTAAAAAAATGTACAGTTATCTACTACATATGGAGTTAGAGGAGGAACAAGTGAAAGAGACAATGATAAAATGGACAAGGAATTTTGGATACACAACTGAATTAGATAGATGGCAGCAACTATGGGAAAGAAATTATAAATTGACAATGGTGACTGCGTATAAAGAAAATATGTACAAAATGTTTTATAGATGGCACATGTCTCCAAAAAGATTAGCTAAAATGTTTAAGGACAGGTCTATGAAATGTTGAAAATGTCATCAGATACCAGGTTCCTTCTACCATATGTGGTGGACGTGTGTAGAAGCTAAAATTTATTGGAATATAATTAGAACATGGATAGAAAAGATGATACAACAACGTATAGAAGTAAGACCAGAAATATTCCTGTTGGGTATTCTACCAGGGAAATACAATAAAGAGAAAACATATTTAATTATTCATATAATTATGGCAGCCAGGATTGTATTTGCACAAAATTGGAAAGCACTGAAAGCACCCCTAGAGGGAGAGGTGATTGGGAAAATACTGGAATGTGCAGGAATGAATAGACTAACAATGACAATTAAAGATAAGACAGAGTCAGACTACTATGAAATCTGGGGAACTTTTTATGATTGGCTGAAAAGAGAATACAGTTAAAAGATAGTTAACATCAATTTAGATGGAAGAAGAAGGAGCAGATAAGGAGGAGACCCAGGCGACACAGTATTGAATAACTGGAGGTTGTATAAATATTTATAGAAGTATATACTGAAAAGGTTAGATAAATAGAACTATTAATGTAAGAGAAAATTAATCTTATTGTATATAATACAGATAGGGAAATTTGGAGAGAGGAGTTACTCGGACATTACCCCTGAATTGTATCTGAAGAGGGATGAGAGGGAAGAAAGGAGAGGAGAGAGAAAAGAGTAAAGGAGGGGAGAAGAAAGTAGGAAGGTTGGAAGAGAAGAGGAGAAGTGGGGAGAAAGGGGAGGAGAGTGGTGAAGGAAAGAGAAGAGGAGAGGAAGAAGAGGGAAGTAGGGAAGAGAAGAAAGGGTGAAAGAAGGTAGAGAAGGAGGAGTGTGGATACAGTGAAAGGGGAAATGGGCGAGCAACACCAAAAGTCATGTGTATGTATTTATTTCATTTTATTAAAAATATCTTATATATGAATGTAAAAAGAATGTATGTTAACATCTGATAAATATCACAGTATATGTATGGGGGAGAAAAATAAAAAAAATATTTAAAAAAAGAATACACAGAGTTTGCTCTGAAGATTGTAGAAAAATGAATTTGTCACTTAAGACAGGCCTGATGACAGCATATTAAGCACTGCTGATTTTTGTTTGTTTTGTTTGTTTCTTTTTTGTTCTGGTCAAAGGAGTTTTTTTTAACTATGTATGATGAAATGCAGATGCAGGCATCACTCAAAACATAGTTCTAAAATTAACCAACATAGCTTGTGCATTCTGAAGCAAGGTTAGCTTATGCTCCCTATGACATGGTCACTATTTGAAGGGGTTATATTTACAACCTAAAATATAAAAGGAAACAGCCCACATTGTTCTTAGTATGATAAAAGCAAAAGTGCAGCAGATGATGCTCAGATCTAAGTCATCACACTTTCTGGTACAGAAAATAATTGCACCACATTTATCTGAATTGGCTCCTGCCCTTTGGAACATTTTTCCCCCTGCAACCCCAGGTGGGATTTGCTTCCACCCTCCTGACTTCCTGTAAGGGCCTGAAGACCTGACTTAACCAGTTAGCTTGGGTCCCAATAGGAGAGCATCATGCTGGAGGTGGCTAATGGACCAATAGCAGATTCTACCATATCTATACACTCTGTTCTTTCCCTTCCCATCTTTTTACTATGATGTTCATCATAAATTATATTTTTATCACACAGACACACATAGATACACAGAGAATATATATTTGTATAGCTTTATTGCTTTTGATCTTATAAGAGTTGATGGGTGGCAAACAAATTTAATAAATAAAAAAATAAAAAAATAACTTTGCTCTAATTCTGCTTTATTTTTCAATATACTGCATCATCGAGAGCATAACTACTAATTGCAGTCACTGGGTATTTCTCTGCTGTCTAAGCAAGGCTAGCTGGTCTGCTGTAATTAATAATAATAATTTATTTAACTTGTATGCTGCCCAATTTTCAGTAACTGTAGACTCTTTGTTTCCCTCCCTTTCATGTTCCTTTATTATGCAGTATCTGAATCTTAATAAAGCAGCATGTTCATTGCTAACACATTTATCTATATGCCCATCAATTCATCCAAATTTGGGGGCTATTCCAGAGAGAGTCAGAAGCCAAATGCATGAATGGATCTCAGAGTGCTTATGCTTTTATACAGGTTTTCTCCTTCACCCTCAGAGATCTCTCAGTACCTTGATCATCTTTATGTCCTGTTAATGAAGCCTGTCAACAACTCCTTTTCATTAATTACAGTGGTCAAGGCAAGCACCTGTGAATGGCACATGGGTTGCTGGATGACATTGTCAAGGTCCCTAAATCTGAACACAACCCAAACACCTGCTAACAGAGTAAATGAATATTTCAGAGTAATAACTGTGAGCGGGCGAAAGAGATGCTGAAAAAAACTCCACACTTCTAAATATTTGATTTGCATTGTACAGGTATTTTAACCTGGAGGAATGGGAAGCAACTGCACTTAAATGATGCCAAGGCTCAACTATATCTAAGGTAACTTTTGAAGTAAACTTAGTATATATAGTGTGGGATATTGAGGTTTGGCTTAAGCTGGGAAATTAAACTTCAATTATAGCAAACAAAAGATATTCCTTCCTTCAATAGATGTGCAAATTTGGAGAAGTAGAAATCGAGCAATTCAAACTACTTCCATGTGGAACAATTTGTCTATCAATTGTAAGAGCTGAATGTTGACCATTGTGTTCTGCATCTGCAGAGAATTTTGAGTTTGGAGCTCATATGACCCACAGAAGGACTGGCTGAAAATTTTTCCATTCCATGTCTCCTTTCGACTTTATTTCTGTGAATTCCATGAAAGAACACCAACTGAAGGAGTTATTTCTCATATCAAAAAAAGGGATCAAAACAATGAACATATGCATATTGTCTTTCTTCACAAAGGAAATAAGTCTCCTGCGTGCTACACTGAAAGTGAAAGCAGACAAGAGTTTTGCTGCCTTAGTTTGCCTATATACACAGCTCTTATTTGAAAATAGAGTAGTTATTATCTGGTAGAGAATCCAAGATTGAAGAGGACACAGTCCATCTATAGGACTGAGAAGAGAATATTTATATTTACATTTATAGTTTTAATTTTAACAGAATCAGCTTCAGATGTTATGCTTCTTAAAGCCAAGACAGTACAGGTAGTCCTCAACTTACAACAGTTTATTTTGTGACCGTTCAAAGTTA
Source organism: Crotalus tigris (assembly GCF_016545835.1). Lineage (NCBI taxonomy): Eukaryota > Metazoa > Chordata > Lepidosauria > Squamata > Viperidae > Crotalus > Crotalus tigris. The sequence continues at coordinate 17,939,198 of NW_024096970.1, forward strand.
CAATGACACTGAAAAAAGTGACTTATGACCATTTTTCACACTTACAACTATCGCAGCATTCCCATGGTCACATGATTTCTATTTGGATGCTTGAAAACTGTCTCACATTTATGATGGTTGCAGTGTCCTGGAGTCATGTGATCTCCTTTTGCGACCTTCTGACAAGCAAAGTCAATAGGAAAACCAGATTCACTTAACAACTGTTTTATTAATTTAAGAACTGCAGTGACTTACTTAACAAAGGTGGCGAGACAAGTTGTAAAATGGGACAAAACTCACTTAATAAATTTTTCACTTCGCAACATAAATTTTGGGCTCAATTGTGGTCCTAAGTTGAGGACTACATGTACCTTATCTGTGTTTACCTTTTGTTTTTTAAAAAAATAATTACAAAGAAATTAATGGGTCTGGGAATTAAAAAAAAAAACTTACCTCAAAGCAGGTAAGTCAATATGTTCAACTATATAATTCTGGCACAGAAGGGCAGATCACAGTTCTGTCCGCTCTGTCTCCTTCGTTATCTGCTGACTAAAGTAACTACCTCACTCACATGGTCTCACTTTGATTCTGAGAAAAATCTGCCATATTTTAAGTTGTTACTAGCAAAAGAACAAAAACAAAGAACTTCTGCAGTGCATTTTGTGATATATCCAGTTGTGCTCTCTGCTTTAGTCCCATAAAGCAACTGCTCGATGGACAGTTTTCGGCTAAGCAAAAAACTTTCTACCTATTTCTTCAGATATACAAAGGGTGGCCCCTACTTCATCCTTTTACCTAGCAAAAAAGTTCTCCAAGTCTATATTTCTAAGATAAACAGATAATGTGTTTGTTTAAAAATGACCAAAAACACACCATATTTTAATAAACTTAAAGCAGCTAAAAGGCAGAAAAATAATTATTTTCTGACCACTGCATGCTCAGTTTGGAGACTGTCATTTAGAATCTTCTTCCAGCTCAGCTCTTCTGCTTTTCTGAATGTGGAGACTTCATATAGTTCTTTTCTGCATTTCTGTTCCCCATGCTAGTCACATCTCTCTGGCTGTAGGTAGCAGAGAAACCAGTGGCAATGGAAAAGCATTTGGCAGCTCCTGATATCTGTCTAATCTAGAGATCATTTCTGACAGAACAATATGAGGGAAATCATTCTAACTTGCTGCCATCTGTAACTTGCCTGAAACTTGTGTATAATATCCAGCACTATCAGTTTTATCTTCTTCCAGTATTTGTACAAGCACACACCAAAGAAAATAATAAAGTAAGGGGGGAAAGGAGGAGACCCCAATAACCTGCTACTATTTAGGGTATTTCATAATAGTCATTTACATGCTGGAAATCTGGGATTTAATTTTCAGCCAATAACCTAAGCTCTTGTGTGGGTTCTGACTTCTACTACTTTACTGAATTCTCTGAAGAAATACAATGTATGAGACAGCTATTTCTGTTGCACCATCAATGGATTACAAAGAAGAAAAGGAAAAGGAAGAGATAAAGATGGACAGATACCTACCCTTGGAAACTACAGTTTAATTAGTGGTATGGGAAGAAACTGAGATGAAAGAAAGAAAATGGAGAAAGAGTAAAAGAAATGTGAGCAAATGTCATTATGTATGGTCAAAGTATGTCATTATGTATGGTCAAAGCAGAAGAAGGAAACAGTGACATCCAGACACTGCAACATCTAAAATTCCTCACCAAAGTCATGAGAGATTCTATAATATTCCATGGACCATAATTTCTCCAATCCTGCAATAGAAGATAACAAAACCCCTTAGCTAGAATTAAAAACAAGGTTTTTTCCCCTTAGTCAAAGGGTAAAGGGTAATTGGATAATCTGAAGGGTCCAAAAACAACTATGGACAGCAACATAAATAAAGGTAAGAAGAGCCATTTCCATTTCATTATGAATTCCATCTTCCATTCCAGATTTCCTGGAGAATTATTATCTTACTAGTGGTCTTAGCTGATTGCTTTGGGGGGGGAGGGGAAGTTAAATTAGTCTGAGAATGGCAGGTTATCCATTTTGGGCTTAAACCATTCCCAAAGAACATATAAAAAAGTTGTATTGTGGAGAACTTCCACAGGGGAAAAATGATGGGTAGTTATTGATTTATTTCCTAGATTTTTAGCCCACCTTTATTTCTAGTCAGCATAAGGCAGTGTATATACCTAATGCCCCCTATTTTCCCTATAAGAACCCTGTGAGATACACTGAGCTGAGATACTAGCCCATAGTTATCCAGAAGGCTTTCTGCCTAAGGGAGGACTAGAACTCATAATTTCCTGATATCTAACTCAACATCTTAGCCACTATACAAACTGGCTAGCCATTTACATAAACTTTCATTGTTAAACAGAGTTAACTGGGAAGAATGAAAGGTAAGGTGGGGACATAAATACAACCTCAGTGATTGGTAGAAGTCCATATGATAGACTGGTGAGCTCTACAGAGAAGTTCCAAAATGAACCCATATTCCCTAGGGATTGGGCGGCATATAAATTTTATTAATAAATAAATAAATCATATGTTCATATTGAGTGTCTTGAGTGCTCACTTCCTTGAACAGAAAGACATTTATTAATTAAAGACTACATAATATGTGATAGCCTTAATTTGTCATTAACAATCATATTCAAAACTGCTGTCCTTACTTAGCCCACAAGATTATGTACTATAGCTTTCTACCACTCTGCCTTTCTGTCTTTGACTTCTCCAACTTTAAACCTCCACCTAAAACTATTCATTCAGTTTTCTTCAAAGTCTTCCTTTAGATCACTTTTCGCCAGTGGAATATGAGGCAAAGGGTTCATTGTGACTGTCTCCCTTGTCAAAGAATTAACACAACAGATAGGTCTTTTCTACATTACTTTGCATTAGCAAAATAAAAGATGGGATGATTTTTTTTTAAAAAAATGGAACCCCACAGGATTGTGGAGTATGCAACATTGCACTGATTAAAAATCCCATAGCGCACAATATTATTTCAAATACTCCCATGGTTCATTTCGGCAAATAAGACAACTCTATTACATTCACACACATCTTTAGATATTTTTGAATGCTACCTTTATGCCAAATTGTAGATCAATGTTCCTTAAACTTGGCAACTTTTAAGTTTTGTTAACTTCAACTCCTAGAATTCCCCAGCCAGAATGCATTCTGGGAATTGAAGTCCACACACAATAAAGTTGCCAAGTTTGAGAAACACTACTGTAGAATGTAGGCTCTTCAGAATTATGACTGTCTTATATCTCTGTGTATATTTATGTTGAAAAATATTATATGAAGTATTGTAGAAATGATTTCACTTCCAAACATTCTCAGTGCATTCCAAGGCATATGTATAAATAGCTAAAATAAGATAAGAGTCTCAAAGACATTATCAGCCTGCTTAAAACTTCCATCATTATTCTTTCCCAACATACAGTATGAATTAAGCATTCTGATGTTGGAAGCTTTTTCTTTCTTACAACATTTTTTAAAAGACCCCAGTCAGCAGGCTAGGAATAAAGTTATCAGGCTGATCAATTTAATTTTGGATGAACATAGTACCAGGGGAATTAAAAATGTGTTAAGACTCTGTACATTTTCTTTTCTTTCTATTCCCAACATACAAAGGACTACCTAGAAACAAAGGAAGTCCCACTTTGCAAGTGATCTCTTCATTCCAGTTGTCTTTTACAATAGAAATGATTGAATCTGCATTATGCAGCTCTGTATAATGAGCTCTTGTATTGAGAAATCCTAGACGAATGTTAATGTTCAGTAAGGCAGATATCGCCACATTCACAGTTCTTTTTAACATGGGCTATCTTAAAAAAGACCCAACACCTGATGTTCAGGTTAATATTAGGTAGAAAGTGTTTTCCTCCTTTTATGTTAGGGTTTAACAAAACACTCTTGATGAAGCTTTTTCATTGCAGAAAATATGTAATAGCCACTACTTCAAGTCAGTTTTCATACAAAAAAAGGGGAATCTTTTCTCTAAAATAGATTTGTATACCTTTATTGGCCGATCACAAACTGGAGGATATGTCAAAGAACCTTCTCATTCTCCTTTCGTGATTGTTAAGGTAATGTGAAGGATGTGGTTGTTCAGGTACTGCGAAGGAATCACCACAGGGCAAGATCATTGCATATTGATAGATAAGTCTGTGAGATTAAGGAATATTTTCTCTACAGCCCCTCCCCCTCTAAAAGCCTTGGGAAAATATCAACAGGGGGAAGCTTTTTTGCAGACGTAGGGGAAAATATGAAATATGCTTTCCTGTTTTTGTTCAAGCTAATATCGTATTTGTCTATCAGAGGCCTTTCCGGAAGGCCACTGCAGCCAAGAACCAAGCTATGGTTTCAATCCATAGCTCAGTTCTGCAAGGCCTCTACAGGTGAGAACCAAGCTATGGATTGAATCCATAGCTCGGTTCTCAGCTGCAGTGGCCTTCCGGAAATGCCTTTGACTGCAAAATGCAGGTCAGAGCACCATTTTCAGCTGCAGAATGAATCTGCTCCTTCAGCCACAGAAGAAGTGGGCCAGCTGGGCTGGGCTGTTGGTGCTGGAGGTGAGTAGAAAAGACCCCATCCCTGAAACTAACACTTGGTACCTCTTTTGGAGGCAAAAAATAATAAGAATAAGAATTTATCAACCAATTAAAGAAGCTCATTCCCCTTATCAAACTGTCTAACTACTTTATCTTCTCTGCATCTCCCTGATTTCTTTCTTTGGTCGCCATTGTCAGCAGCAGCAGCAGTCACAACCCAAAACATCAAAATATCACATTATACTTGAACTAATTATATGAACTGGACTGACAAAAAAAATAATGCCATCAATGAGACTGAACTGCAGGAGGATCAGCTAATCCAGGCATGTCAAACTCATGACGTCATGTGACGTCGCATGACGTATCATGACTTTTTCCCCATTGCCGGTGATGGAGTGGGTGTGGTTTCAGTATGAGGCATCCGGCCTGCGGGCCAGCAGTTTGACATGCCTAAGCTAATTAATTATTTGACAATTAAGAACTCAACTAATTTTCATGGAACTATACAAAGAAAGAGTAAGCTATACATTTAGGGATAGAGGTCGGATACTCATTGAGAAAATACTTGCTAAGAAATTAACTTCACATTTTTATGTAATTTATTTTGAATTAATGTAACACATGAATGCTCTCTAACATACTTTTTTTCTTGGTACTATGCTAATTAGTTTTGTTAATCCCAGCCCTTTTGCATGTAATGGCTTCAAAAATCCTATGAGGCTTAATATCTCATTTCAAGAAGTTAGAATGTGAACGAGAACTAAAACTCATAGTCTCCTGGTTTCTAACCTGATGCCTTAATCATTACACCAAACTGGCTCTTGTTCACATTCTAGTGAATTTTTTTTAGGAACTGACTATCTTGCTTTGAATAAACTGAATTTGTTTTGCTTCTGAACAGAAGAAAACATGATGATCAATCTGCTTATCTAATATTCAGTCTCTCTTTAACAAATCCCTTTAATTTATTTTCCTATTTCATTTTAACCAGACATTCTGATGGAGGGAGAGATTGAGAGACCAGGGTATAATCACATAATGATTCTTCTTTTCATTTTTCCAAGCCCACAATTGCTCATAAGACTCTGTTCTTTTCTAGACAAGATCGAAAAAAATGTCTTCGTAATTTTCCCTATCACCAGAGAGAGAATAAATATGAAGAGATATAAAGACTGGAGCAATTGGAATTCAATCTATTGACTATCTTACATTACGAACTAACTTTTTCCAGGTTGTCGGATTCCAGAGGAATATACTGATATGGATTTATGAAAGCTCAGGAAAGACTATTAAAGGCTACATTAAAAAAAAGTTTCACTAATAGTGACTTCCTCTAATGTTTAGTGATGTCTACTGAGCTTTCCCAGTATCACACAAAACTACATTTTTATATACATATGCAATATACCAATTCCTTCAGGAGTAGCAATACTATGCAGAATGGAGGAAAATAGTAAGAAGAAACAGGAGGAGGAATGAATATTAGATATGTTTGTTGTCTTGAGTTATTTATAAAAATAATAAGAGTGTATGTGTAAAAATATTAAAAAATATAACCAGAGAAATTAAGGGCAATATTCATTATATCTCTCCATAGCTTTGTAGTCTTGCAAAGTAAATTGGGTCAGATATGTCTTATAGAAATCAACCCTCATGTTTTGTTTCATACTGTTTCATACATTGCTTTTTATTGTTTCCAGGATCATCAACAAACACCACTTTTCCATTCTCTCAACACTTTCACTTTATTTAGTAGTTCAATCCACATTTATTCTCTTTGTACAACCAAACTGTTTTTAAGCAATGCTTTATTTTTTTTCATATTGGCAGCTCACTTTTGCATTGCACGCCACATTCATTCAGCACCTATTCATTCTTGTTTAATTAACTACACTTCTTGACTACCATATTTCTACTGCATTCAAGTTACAATTTTATTTCTGTGGATACTGCCAATTCTCACTTCCACATAACAAAGCAGTTTGAAGCTACTTTCATTCCTTTTGATAAGACACATTATATACAATGGATCACATACTACTTATTATCTTTCTATCAGGACTGTGTGTCTTAAAATTTCTCTATATAATTTTTCCCCACCTTTAGTAAACCTTATATCAAGATATATAAAGTCATTCTCTAACTCTAGCTCTCTGTGACTGCCAGCATGGTAGAGTGTGTTGAACTACAGGTGGGGAGACCCAGGTTTCAAACTCTTCTCTGCAATGGAAGCTAACTGGGTGACTCTGAGCCTCCTGCTTTTTTTCAGCCATCCTACCTCCTAGGATTGTTGTGGTATGGAAAAATTGGATGAGAGAGCACTATTTACACCTTTTTGAATTCCTGTACAAAACAGGTGGAATCAAATAAATACAGTTTGGTATAGTTCATTTTATAATAACCTAACATTTATTGTGGACATTTTATTTACTTTTATATATATATATATGTGATGTTTCATATCACTGCAAACTACTCAGGATCTGTAGCTAATTCAGCAAGTTATAAGTATGAATAAAATGTAAAACTTAAAATTTTTAAAAATGTTCACTCCACTTTGTCAAACACGAGTGCCTTGGCCCTGGACACATTAACATCTATATGTGTTCTCTTTGCACTATGTTATCTAGCTAACATTCATTGAAAATCACTCAGGCTTTCAGGCAACCACAGTCACAGTGTCATCTGCAAATACTGAGCAAATGACCAAGGGGAGGAAACAGAATTTGACAAAGGGTAAAGATTCAAAGGGAAGATTTTTCTTCCATGATGGTTGTTATCCACAAAGACAATTTCTGGGAGCTTGTGAGTGAAAAACAAGGAGGTTTGGTGGGACAGGTGTTTTTTCAAGAGGCAACTGGTCTTTCTTTGATTTTCCTTGAAGACATTTTTCCTTGAAGGCTGAGTAAACTTCTGGGATGACAAGTGAAAGGTCTTCAAGGAAAAACAAAAAAAGTCTAGTTGCTTCTTGAAAAAGCACCTTTGGGACAATCATGACCTGATCACTGAGAATCTCCATAGACCAGATACTGTAGGTGGGAGTTTGGCTGGGAGAGTTGGCAAGAGAAGCTCCATACAAACGTATACAGTACATCAAGAGAAATATCATTATGATCCTATCATCATGATCCCTATTACTATTATCCTATTACCTTCTTCTTCTTCTTCTTCTTCTTCTTCTTCTTCTTCTTCTTCTTCTTCTTCTTCTTCTTCTTCTTCTTCTTCTTCTTCTTCTTCTTCTTCTTCTTCTTCCTCTTTCTCCTCCTCCTCCTCCTCCTCCTTTTTGGCTAAAAGAATGTGTCTGCAAGTTACTGTACTAACAATAATACAGGAAGACGAGGGCTTCTGAAATATCATCTGCCCCCTGGAACTGAATTTCAAAGACATTTTAAGTTGAAGTTCATGTACAGCAGTACCAACAGATGAAAGCATTTCCTCTCAAAACTTAAAATTGCTCATGACTGTTGAAACTAACTTATTTTATGAAGTGAATCAATTCTAACTGCTGTACAGACTTTTTCAATTACATCACTATGAAAATAAGTGGTTCAGGCAGCTTTTGTCATTATAGCACACACATCCTCACTATATTGCTGGCCTCCTTTCTGGAGTCATAGCCTCTCAACTCATTATACTCATTCTGATACTCTTATAGTTTATGTCAGAACATATACTATTTGTTTGCTTCTCTAATGCCAATGATTTCTTTCAACTTGCTGTGTTTGTGAATTGTTAATTTTGTGTGCTAGATTTGCAAGTGGTGGAATAGCTCTGGAACATTGGCTGAGAGTATTTGTTTACCTGACAAGTGCTCACAGATAATTGTTTTCTTATTGGAGGAGAAATATGTTTAGATTAGTTTTGTTCAACCCCAGCAACTTTATGATGTCTGAACTTCACCTCCCAGAATTGGCAGGGAATTCTGGGAACTGAAGTTCACAAACCTTAGAGTTACTGATGTTGAGAAGCCCTGATTTAGACAGCCAAAGCACAACAGAATCATTTGGGATTTTTAAAACATCTAGAACAATTTTGAAGAAACTAAAGTGGATTTTTAGCATTTTTAGCACATGTGTATATAGATTTGTTGCAGTTAAATAAATATGTATTTAGGAAAATGCAGGATCCCAGAGATGAGAGTATCTCTGTTGATCTATGGGGGAGAGAAATTGAAATTGGGGCCACAGAAAAAAGTCAGTGTTTCTGCCATCTGCCTCATGGCAGACATTATCTGAGAAATCTCTTTTTCTTGGCCAATTATCTCAGCTATGAATGCAGTAGCATCCCAGGATCTAGGATACCTTAGACAGTTGTGTGCTGGCCATGTTTTAGTCCTTCCAAACACTGAAAAAATTGCAAAGAAACCAACTCACAAGCTCAGAGAACAAACCTTCACCATTACTGAAAAAATTGCTTTCCACTTTCCACTTCTTTTGGGCAAGATGGGGAGCTAGTTAATTGCAGAAAATTAATTTAGTCATAATCAACCTAGAACTATTTGGAGATGACTATAACCCCTAAGGGTTAATTGATTGAGTAAATTTAGTTTTGGAGTTCACATGCTATCCTTATCCCACTGCACACATGCACAGGTGCACACACAATGATCCAGTTAAATATGCTATGTGAACAGGATCTTTATGTAGGCACTGAGAAGGATTTTGGGAAAATTCTGGTAGCTGCCAGCGGGAATTGCTTTCTGAATATCAATTATAAAGTAGCAAAACATAGCAAATAGGATACACAGATTAACAAAAATGAAATCTTTATTTCATCTGTCTTTAAAACAATAACATTTTTAAAGGAAAGTGTTTTTAAAGTATCTGCATCTGGTGAAATTTAACATAGAATACTAAAAACTAAATCTTGCCTGAACATTGATGGGCATGTAGCCTTGTGAGGTATCTGTCTTCAATGTGTTGAGTTCTCCAGCAGTCAACATATCAAGTTATGGAAGGGTGTTTTTAGTGAATATACATAACATCTTGATAATGCTCTTTTGCACTGCTGTACTGATCCCTGGTTATGAATGTTTCTAAATTAGACATGGACATAGGGATACATTAGACTGCTATTAATTATCATCTTCTCTGATGCCCAATTGTGGCCCTTTCTGAATTCCTGAAGCTCACTACCCAGTGGTTAATTAAGCTCTCTTGGCTAATAATTCCATGATCCATGCCATGGTCCAATGCTTCTCTGGATCCAATGGCCTCCACTGTGGCTTGAGGTTATCTCACCTCAGTTCTGATTTATAGCCAAAAATTAGAGCAAGTGTTTACTTCAGAATAGATGGCATATGATCAAAAAAGAGAACGCTGTGATTAATGCATTGCCACAGTTAGATTAGTTTTTTGTAAGCATGATACTGCTGCTATCCCAGACTTCTGTAAAGGTGATGTTTAATATTAAATTTAAAATTAATATAATTTGAGTTTATCCTCTTCAGGTACCAGATAGAACAAAATGGCTCTTGACAGTAGTTGGGGGTTTTCCCCTGTGATTTACTATAATTGGAGACTATTAAGAAGCAGTCAGGCATTGGATGTAATTTTTCCCGAGTGGTTGTTCTCAGTCACAGATCCCAGGGTACCCATTGGTTTACTGAAGAGTTTCCAGAAAATGACTACAGAGGTATGTAGCAGAACTAAAAAAACTCACATAATTACTGATATAAATCCATGTCCCGGCCTGCATTGGGGTGATAAGACCAGTAAAGCACAGTTATACATTTTCATCAGTATATTCTCAACAGTACATCACCCCCTCCCAGATAATCCAGAAATTGTGTGCAAAGCCTTATCCAGTGCTTGGATGCTGTGATAATCTGGATGTGTAAAAATAAATTCAGATTAAATTCTAGCAAGATGGAGATGCTGCTTGTTTGGAAATATTACAATTTACAGTACACTTGGTTCCAGTACTAACTCTGGATGGGGTTAACCTTCCACCTGAATTAGCAAATCCACAACTTTTGGATCATCTTAGACTCATGGCTCCTGCTGCAATTGTGGGCAGGTTGGTGGTGGCTAACACTTCCCTGGAATTGGATAATTTGGCAAGGACTGCAACTGCATCCTTTTCATCAAATGTTTAGATTGCTATAATGATTAGACTTATTCTCTGATCATTGCATTGTTCACCAATAGATTTCTAAACTTCTGAAGGTTGGAAGTGTGAACTCAATAGTACTGACTCTTCAGTGCCTCATAACCACAAGGGGGCAGTAGGTGTAGCTAGTTTTATTCTCTGTTCTCTCTGTTACATTGTTGGCCTTTGTGTAAGAAATTGCTAATTTCTTGTCCATCCCTTCTTTGTCTTTGTTCTTTGTCTTTGTTCTCAGGCACACATATATAGAACATATATTTTCAGACTCTTCTCCAGGTGGGATACAATTAGCTGGGAGCTAGGTTAGGGTATCTCTATGTATCCCTTGGAAATAAAACATATTTCTGTTATATTATAAAACCTGCTTCTATAATTATCACTGAGGTCAAATTTCATCTTTCCCCATTTCTCTCTCTGTCTCCCCCCCAACCCTCTCTCACACACAGAGAGACAGACAGACAGAGCAACAGTTTCACCTGCAATAGTTTTGATTTATAAAGTCTTACTTGGCTTGGCTCCAGGGTATTTCAGGGATGGTCTCCTCCAGGTGGAGGAGAGGAGCCCATTATTGGGGGGGAAAAACAAAGGGAGATAAGCTCAGAGACAATTCTGCTCTGCAGTGGCTTCCATAGTATGGATCATTTGCTACTGGAAGTAAATCTGGCACACTCCCTTAATTTCCATAAGGGAGTTGGGGGTTGATTGAAATCATGAGAAGGCAGTCAAGTGAATTTCTGTTGTATATTTCAATGTGCCATCTATTTGTTTTTATTTTTTCAAACAAGGAAAAGTTTAGATTTTGGTTTGCTAAGAAAATGTCTTCTCTGGTATGAATTGCACTATTTAGCATGATCAGCATGAGACATCCATCTTTGATTACTATTGGTTTATCTGATGATAATTCAGTCTTTGAACACATATCTTTGGATCAAGCTTTTCAAGTAGGTTTTTTTAAAAAAACAATCATAATTAATTGCATTACTTGTACTTGGGAACTGCTGGAAGATGTTTAGTGGTTAACAATCTATTTTTCTTTAAAAATATATTTTATGTGATGGAGATTTCTATTCATTGAAAACTTCAGGGAAATGTTGAGAGAAATAGTGATTTAAGAAGCAAACATTTTTAAAAATATGTTTTGTCTGGAAGAAACTGTGTTCCAGAAAACAACTTAAATTCTTCATAGTTTTATGTCTGTCTCCATCTACCAGACTAAGTCTAATTTTCCACTTGGATTCATCCCATTCAGCAGAAATGACAAATTATTCTACAAAGATTTTCAAAGGTTAATTTCCTACTTTATTGTAGATTTTTGCACTGATTTTTTTAAAAAAATCCTAACATTCTAAATCAGCTGACATTTAGAAACAGTGTATTGAACAAATTACATCCATTTTGAGGAAAATTAAGAATTAATTAAGAACAAAATTAGACCAATATTGGGTGGAGGGAAATTTTATATATGTCTCAACATTAACCTATACTCTTCTAAGATGATAAAAGGACAGCTTGAGAAGAGTCCATCAGCAAGTTAATATTTACTGCTAAATCTCTCATTGCACAATTTTTCCTTTCTTTCTTGCTGGAGCAAATAAAAAAATGGGTAAGGGTTAAAATAAAAATATGAGAGAGAAAAGTCCATTTGCTTCATCCTCAAGAATATTATTTTAAATTTCAATTAAAATGAAATGAACAGCATGATTATCACTACAGAGCAGGCAACTCGTAGTGGCATAGGTGCCTTTCACTGCCATGGTAACTAGTTTTCATTGTCACAGCTACCTTGGCATTACATGTAATTGTCAGTGTGTGAGCTCAACTGATAGTACATAATCAATATCCCATAAGGGGCAAACATCATTTTTAATCTGGAGAAACCTAAAGAAAAAGAATAGAATAAATTGGCAGAATTGGGGAAAAATACAGCATAAGCTAGACAAGGATAAAGGAAGGCATAACTTTGAAAAAACTATATTTAGCAAACAATGCTCTTGGATCATTTGAAATGTATTCTACAACAATGAAATGAGATGGAAAACAATTCCCAACTATTGTTACAAAGTAGCTCAACAATATTGAGCAAGGATTATAACAAGATTAAATACAATTTTTGATACATATAATATAATTGTAATGAGATTAGATACAATTTTGCCTGCAAAAGTAATTTGAACATTAAAATATCCAAGGAAAGCCCAAATGGGCAGCAGCCATGAGTCTCAAAGATCCAAAACAGGGATACGGTTCACTTCCCACTGTCAAAATCTGACCAAAAGTGAACCTGAAGGGAAACGTCCTCAGCTAAAATGAGCAGAAGCTCATTTCCTTTATTTTGCACAGTTGTCTTTTTCTTTAAATGAGACTGAATGGAGAGAGAGAGAGAGAGAGAGGGAGGGAGAGAGACCAGTGGGGGGGGGGATCTCAGAACTGTATTGTTATGCAGTTATTATACTGAGTTTTATTATTATAATTTCATCAGTTTTGTTATTTTTAATAGTAAAATTTCTCATACTTACTATATTCACAACTTTTTTTCCTTTATTGTACATTGTCATGTACAGTAGCTGCTATTACCATTAATAAGAATTTGACAGTAACATCCAAATATCTGACCAAGACCACGTTCTTAAAAATTGGCTTAAGATTCTCAGACATATGGCCTGGCGTAGCATAAGTAAACAATATTGTATTCCAGTATGTAATGATAAAAAAAATAATTGCTCCTGCCAGCATGCCAATGTAATTGCTGCTCATTCCGTTATCTTTTTTTCCCACTTTTCTTGACATTTTGCCTTGCACTTTTTAGTCTTGAAGCTGGGCAGTTGTTGGGTGTTGACACAACTGACACCTCTGCCCCATGTAACTTAAGATCTCAGCTTAATGCCAGCAGCTCTAAAGGTTCCTTGCGATGATTGTTGTAGAGCACCCAACATCTTCTTTACTCATAATATCCCAGATGTGAACAGAAATGGATGGAAGAAATTGGGGGAAAATGCAGCCAAGTGATAGGACAGGGTAAAAGTGGGTTATGAGTTTCAAACATTGAAGAACAGATTATGAACAATTCTCTATATCTATAGTGGTTTCAAGCCAAGTTTTATCACTATCAGATTTGGCACATGGATTGGTAGAATATGGTTCTTCAGATGTTGCTAATCTACTCTTTATAGAATGCCACATCATTAGCTCTCTGGTTGGAACTGCTGGGAGCTATCATTCAACATCTGGAAATCCATACACTGTCTATGTCCTATGACAAAAGAAACAGTTAGTAGTCTTCTTACATCCCTGGTTTCTTCTTCCTGCTTGCTTTCTCTCAACATTTTGGCAGGTCAACAACTAACCCTGGTAAAAGGAAGCAGGGTACCAATTTTTGCCTTTGCTTTCCTTTTAGGGCAGACACGTCCCATTTTTTCCCATTTGCTCCCATTCTCTTATGCACGTACAAATAAGGAACATTTTCCTAATCCAAGGAAAGATTTTTCCTACATACAAAGGGACTAGCTAGTTTATATCCTTCTATATCCCATGATTTTAACAGCTTAATAAAGGTACTTGAATTTCTCATCCCTCTTCCACTAAAGATTAAATATAACTTATTTCTTTCTTGTCAAATTAGCACTGCACGTGAATGAGATAATTGAACCTAAATTGCCTTGTCATTTATACTACAGGGTAGAAATAGCAGAATGACTGACAATGCCATGAAAAGAAATCTACTTCATTTATTTATTTGTTCAGTTTCAACTAATACTATCAATAACGGAGAAAGGAACAAAAATAACAGATGAGCACATGACCCTAGAGATAATTTCTCTTTGCCGAATGTTCAACTATTTGAAAATCATAGACAGGGAGGAAAGAAATGTGCTTCATCTTCAACTATGGATACCCACTAGAGCGAGTGTGGCTGTCTCAAAAATCTGCAAATGATGGGCAAGACATCTCAGTCAAAGCATTGCCATTGCACCTTGATTTCACCAGCCCACAACAATTTGTAAATAGCAATAGCATAGCCCTCTCTAAGCTGTTTACAATGGCACAATATTGCCCCCAACAATCTGGGTCCTCATTTTACCAACCTTAGAAAGATGGAAGACTGAGTCAATCTTGAGCCGTCAGGATCAAACTGTTGACAGTAGAATTAGCCTGCAATACTGCATTCAAACCACTGCACCACCACAGCTCTGTAAGTCTTGAAAAGCTAAAATTATATTTAGTTGAATGCAGATTTAGTAATTTGTGAGACCAGAACCTAAACCATCAGAAAGTTATAAGACTGGAGTGAAAAGCATGGCTGAAGAATCAGAGAAGAATAGGTGAAAAGAAGAAGGGTCAAACATGTAAATGGGCTGAACTGTAAATAACTGGGAAACAATATGCTTTCTTTATCAATGTGAACATAAATAACCTACGGATTAATTTAACCCAGTGTGGTATAGTGGTTAAGGCACCTGGCTAGAAATCAGGACTATGAGTTCTAGTCCCGCCTTAGGCATGAAAATAAGTTGGTCAACTTTGGGTCAGTCAGTCTCTCTTAGCCAGTCACTCTCTCTCACCTCACAAGGTGGTTTTTGTGGGGAAAATAGGAGGAAGAAATATTGGGTTTATTTGCAGCCTAGCGTTATTTATAAAAATAATAAAGGCTAGATAAAATTTAAAAAAAAATAACTTGGAAGGGCTTTCCATAAATGAAGCATTATAGATTAGTTTGGGAGACAGGAAAGAGACAGCAAATAGTATGTTCAAACACTACATTATGCTGCTGTGCCTCCTGTATAATAATAATTAGTTTCATAGTATTTAATCTTCATCTTATATCAATGTGATCCATTTCTAAATCCTGAACATAATAATAATAATAATAATAATAATAATAATAATAATAATAATAATAATAATAATAATAATAAGTGCCGCCTATGCAAAGAAGCTGAAGAAACAGTGGACCACTTGGTAAGCTGTTGCAAGAAGATTGCACAAACTGATTACAAGCAGCGGCATGACAAAGTAGCAACAATGGTGCATTGGAAGATCTGCAAAAAATATCATTTGCTGTAAGCAAAAACTGGTGGGATCATAAAATAGAGAAAGTCATAGAAAATGATAAAATTAAACTACTCTGGGACTTCAGAATTCAAACAGACAAGCACCTGCAACATAACACCCCAGGCTTAACAATTGTCGATAAGAAAGACAAAAAAGTCTGGATAGTGGATGTGGCAGTGCCTGGAGATAGCAGAATAGAAGAGAAAGAACTGGAGAAGATAACAAAAATACAAGGACCCTACAAATAGAAACTAGAAAAGACTGTGGCAAAAGCAAGCAAGGTATTACCAATAGTCATAGGCACCTGGGTGCAATTCCAAAAAACTGGAGCAACCACTTGAAACAATTGGACATTGACAATCGCTATTAGTCAATTGCAAAAGGCGGCCTTATTAGGAACGGCTTCCATCCTGCGACGATATCTGTAATACCATCAAACATCCACATCTGCCTATCCCAGGTCCTGGGTAAGGACTCGATAGGTAGACAAAATGCCAAATCCAGTCTGAACATCTGGCTGACTGTGCGATGATCGATAATAATAATAATAGTAAAGTTGGAAGGGATCTAGTCCAACCCCCTGCTCAGGCAGGAAACCCTATACATTTCGGACAAATGGCTGTCCAGTCTCTTCTTAAAAACTTCCAGTGTTGGAGCATTCACTGCTTCTGGAGACAGGTCGTTCCACTGGTTAATTGTTCTGTCAGGAAGTTTCTCCTTAGTTCTAAGTTGCTTCTCTCCTTGATTAGTTTCCACCTGTTGCTTCTTGCCCTGCCTTTAGGCGCTTTGGAAAATAGCTTGACTTATTCTTAACCTCTCCTCCATTCCTCCTTTAGAATAAGAATAGAGTAGAATATTTAAAAGTCTTTTTAAAGAAGATGTTAGAAATTTGCATAAAGAATCATTTCCCATATTTATTTTAAATTCAGAATTTGATTTCTCATTTGTGCTGAATTTTCTCAGCTTCAGAAACTGAAATTAGGTTTCAGTATATTAAAAGCAACCCTGCACATCAAATGTATGTTACTTTGTTAAAAATATATTCTTAATAATTGGATTGCTCGGGCATTTTCCCTCCGACTGCATCCGATTGAGAAGAAGAGGAGAGGGATAAGTAAGTAGAAAGAGGAGAGAGGGAGGGGAGGAGAGGAGGAGGTAGAAGGAAGGGGGAAGTGAAGAGATGAGAGGGGGATGCAGTCTGGGGGGAAATGGGTGAGCAATGTCGGAATTTGTGTTGTATTTTAACTATTTATGTATCTGAATTTTTCTTCTTATGATTGTAATGAAAATAAAATAATAAAAATTGAAAAAATATATATATTCTTAATAATTTAGTAGGATGACTTCCTTAAATAAAGAATAAGATGTGTTTTAAAAATTGCTTCTTTATTTTTATTGGTAATCTGAGCTATGCTCAGAAAGTTTGTAATTTTAAAATATAATGGAACATTTTCACTCAGAACTGAAATCCACTGAACCCAGAATATCTTTCTCACAAACATGTGTCCATATTATTTCAATATTTATTTAACTTTTATATCAGAATGCTGTTAGAAGACAAGATGGGCTGTTTTTCAACAGTGGTAAACTGATATTAAAATGAAATAAAAAATAAAATAAAACCCTGCTATCTTTTGGGACAGTTGTTCTCAACCTGTGGGTCAGGACCCCATTTGGGGTCGAACGACCATTTCACGGGGGTTGCCAAACAATGCAATCCGCCATTTTCCCCCCTTTTCCTTAGCTGTGCTACTCTCTTTTATTCTATTGGCTTTTGAAAGCCAATAGAATGGACTCTCTTGAATAGAGTCTAATTCTATTGGCTTTCAAAAGCCAATAGGAATTGTCCAGGCTGTCTCTGCGCTGATGAGCCCACCAAAAGTCCCATTCTGCCAACGGTGCTGCAAGTTGTCTGCAGTGAAGGTGAGCTGTCTGGAAGTTTCCACCCCTCCCTGCTGAGCAACTACTAAAAATGTAAGTAAAAGAGGGCCAGGGATGGGAGATGGGAGGCCGGCAGGCACAGGGAGGATTGCTGGCACGTGTGGGGCCCGGCGGGTGCCTTACCTCCCTTGGGCTGGGCCAGCTGGTCGCCCAGCTGGTGGTCGGCCTGCGCCGTCTCTGCCGCTTGCCAGCTACGCCTCGGCCGGTGCAGGGGGCGGCACCATGCATGCGTGGCGCTCCTGGGCAGGGAAAGTCCTCGACTTATGACCGGTTGGGTAGTCCTCGACTTACAACCGGTTGGGTAGTCCTCGACTTACGACCGGTTGGGGGTCGCGGCATTAAAAAGGTTGAGAACCACTGTTTTGGGACCTCATTAACTGCTTTAATTTGAAAGGATTTTGATATTTCTATGGACCACAGTGATTCTCCACTCTCAATATCCCATCCTGATGCTGCACTGAGAAACCAGATAGCAAAACATGGTTTGGGCCTAAGGCTGAGCCAAAGGTGCTTCTCCAGGTCACAGATTTTAGCAAATAGTGACAAATTAGCTTTCTCATCCACAGAATGGTCTCACTGAATCTGCACAACCTCCCACTGACCTGTTTTAAATGGAGCACTGCAAAGAGAAACAACCTACAGCTGGGTGACAAGTAATTCCAAGGTTTGACATGTGTTTTTGATCTACATTCCAGGAACTGAAAATTCAGGAAAATACAAAGAACGTGGGGTACACAGGGAGGCTGAGTGTGATGCTATTTTGCAGAAAATGAATAAGAAAACAATCCTATTTCTGAGGGGTTTTATGATCTATTTATTCCAGAATCCAGAGGCCTTTGTTGTAATGAGCTCTGTGTGACACATAGCAGAAATCAATGGGCTTCTGATAGGCTTCTCAGCAGGGAGATTATTGCAAGACTGGTCTACTTCATGACTGCAGGAAACATGCCCTGGCAGTGGGCAAATCTTGCCATTTTGCCTTTGGAGATTTTACAAGCCAAATGAAAATATTGCTAAAGAAATGTTTAGTTTAGTTTAGTTTAGTTTAGTTTAGTTTAGTTTAGTTTATAGGCTTAACAGCAATTTTCACTGAAAGTAATGCATGTAATGCTAGAGTTGGTGTAAATAATCATGCATTGTCTTGACATAGTTACAATTTATTACTATTTATACAGTAGCTGAATGTTGGCAATTTCTGCATTTACAAATTCTATGGAAAGGAAGATAAACTGAAAAGAAAGAGAGGTTGGAGTTAAGAGTTAAGTCACTTGCAACTAGGATATTGGAAAAAAATACTGGATGAAGTATTGTTATAGGCCTAATTATTAGAAATTATCATCATCATCATCATCATCAAACATGACTACATCTTTTACCATTATTTGGCAGGAAAAGGTCATTGTTTTCAAGTGGGTTCTAACTTACTATTTTTCAACCACTACACAGAAGGAAGGAAGTTTGTATCTCCACACAATCCCTGTTTTCTTTTTTGCAAGCTACATCATTCCAAAAAGAAGAAATCTTAAGTTTCAGATTGGCTGTTACTGAGCTGCTTTCTTAAACTGTTGGGGGATTAATTGGTTTATCATAAAACAGATTATTCATGAAAGGAAGGTGAATGCTAATATTTAAAAGTTATTGGCATATATTGCCATATATTTTCCCTTCTACCAGCCAATTACTATAAATAATTTAGCAACTGATAGCTGGTGAAAACAAACCATGATTTTAAGTGGTCAGCCTTCCCCAACTATTGGCTATGCTGGTGGGATTGTTGGAAGCTGTGGTCCAATATTTTGATGCCCCACTGTAGGATGGTCAAGAAATAGCAAATAAAGTGTTTTCCAGATTTTCCAGATAGACACATGGATATTGAAAAGAGAGACTATGCGACATATTTAGATAAGCTTCTCAGAGTCACTTGAACTGCAAGATAGCTGGTAAATAAATCTGATAAATAAAACATGACAAATGTTTGGTATAGCTTTATACCATCAATGTATAGAGAGCAGCATGATCTCTGGGTACATGTCCTAGCGGTTTCATTTCCCCCCCCCCTCTTTTCCCACTGTAAAATAGTGACATTTCCTGACATTTGTTCCATGATATTGGTTATTCATGAAAATAATTTAAAAGTTACAAAGGTACTATGAAAACTTACAGGAAGAATATTTGAGAGAATACAAAATAAGGAACGTTGGATTGAGTTTGAAATGTATTATTTTTTAAGATTCAACAAGTTTACTTACTTTGCAGTACAAATATTATCAAAGCAAGTGCACACCAGAAAACAAAAAGACAGGAAAAGACTGAACATACACCCACATGTTGTTCTTTTGTGGAAAATTAATTGCATGCATGGATTAGTGCTGTTCCAAAATATTTGTCCACCAGAAAAACTGTAGATTAGGCCTGGAGAAAGAGGGACACAGGGTTAGGAAGTTTTAGGATTATGTTGATACTGGTAACAATGACTGCAATGAGGAGGAAGGAATGGAATGTAGTTATCATATGTGAAAGAACTACTTGTAGCATTTTAAGCGTGAAAAGAAAACAAATAAAGGACAGCTTTTGTTAAACAAACCCCCACATCTTGAGAGTTTATTTATTTTTTCTCTGAGGGCTGATAAACATTTGGATGACATGCCTTCTAATTTTAAAAAAGCACTCTCACTTCGCACTTAGGAGAAACCTGATGCTGTGGAGAGAGTGGGTGGGACAAGTTCAGTGTGATTCACACCTTAGATTTTTTTTAAAGTGTCATGCATATTCAGAAAGACTACAGATAGGGTGTTTGAAGGAGGGTTATTTGGGACAAACTAATTAAAGAACTATGAGAAGAATTGCAGATAGTCTCTTTGGGGTGGGATAGGGGCTCTGTTCTGGTCTTTGTTATCTTATCTGCCCTTAGAGGCCCGTTGCAGAGCTCTGATTAGAGGGAGCCAATGGATATTGTATTGCTGATACCAGGGTTACACATCCTTAGATATGAGCACTCAGTTCACTCCAGGATATACCTTAGTAATTTTCCCAAGCTTACTGTATTTTAATTGGATGTCTAAAATATTTCCATTATAAATTTCATAGCAAATGACCATGACCGGAACACACTTCCACATAATTGAGATATTGTCATGTAGCAAGCAACCAAATATGCACCAGCAAAAAAGAGACACATTACCAACTAATAAAAAGAGAAAAGAGGAAATAATATATAAACATTGCAGTTGCTATTCTAGGTGTGCCCAACATCTAGAAGCACTGGCCAAACGAATGCAAACTTAGAAACTAAACAGGGTTGATTTTGCTTAGTACTTTGATGAGAGACCACCAATTGATCCCAGGGCTATAAACGTCTCTTGGAAATTGAAAACAATAATAATGCCTACTCAGTTTTTTTGTCTAAATGCTGTTTCTAAGATTTGACGGACCATTTTAGTGCCCCTGGTCTCCCTTCATAGATTTTTTTTTGTCTTTAAGTTAGATATGGATTCAAAATAATACCAGTCCTATCTTAAGTAGGATATGCATCTACCTTAGTAGTAACTTACAAAGAAATCCCCACTTACCCTTACATTTTACAAAAAACAAAATGTGCTACTGCCATTTGATTTCTTCTACATAGGAGTAACTTGTGAATTCCACATCTGTATGAAAATAACTGGACATCTTTTTATGCCCCTTTTCATAGATGTAAACCCTATAAGGTAGATCAGACTAAGAAACCAATGTCATGTAGT
Source organism: Crotalus tigris (assembly GCF_016545835.1). NCBI lineage: Eukaryota > Metazoa > Chordata > Lepidosauria > Squamata > Viperidae > Crotalus > Crotalus tigris. Next base: position 17,960,575 of record NW_024096970.1, read on the forward strand.
TTGGGACTATTTTTATTATGACACCTAGAATAAAAGGTTCTTGCAAAGCTGAATATGCTTCCTCCCTCTAACTTAATAGAAATAGAGAATGGCAGTCCTGAGATATTTTTTTCAAGTTATTTCCTTGACCTGAGCTCCAGCCTGCTTATCTGATCATTGTCTTGGTAGCAGTTCCTGTTCTTCAAGGCCATTCCCTATGCCCTTACAGTGAATCACTGGAAGGCCTACAAGACCAGGTTAAGGCAGATCATCATGGAGAAAACATGTCTGTGGTTACTAAATGTCCACATTGGCACAATGGCACATAATCAATCGATATAGGCCAGCGATGTATGTGGGCTTATCTGTATCTTTTTCTACTGCACAAAAAATTATTTCACCAGAGTGATTAGGAAATATACTTCAGAAAATGAATTTCATTTTAATTGACCCAAAGGCAAAGTAGTAAAATTAAAATAGAACAAAGAGTTTGAGATGATTCAAAAATACAGTAAAAAATTCTCCTCTGGCAGTTTTACAGACATATCTTATATTATCATGGGCAACAATCATGCAAAGGAGTTCCTGTTTGATAGCTGCCATACCAAATTATGCTCCATATGTTAAGTGATATTTAACAAAGTGATATTTTTTTCCTGATGAAAAAGCAGCTAACAACTTTATCTTTTGTATGTTCAGTTTACTAATCTGAAAGGTGACCCAAAATGTGCCTTTATAAGGAACAAACATCTGGTAAACATGAAGGATGCTGGTTTTTCCAATTGCTTATGAGAATTCAGGCACAGATAAGCCACACACTACAACACAGGTTATGGAGACATCTGGGGAAAAGAATAAGACTCACTCATAAATTGTCTTTCACTCCCCCCCCCCATGTTTTTTGTCACTGCTGTGAAATTACACAACTGAGCAACCCCCAGCTGAGACCGATTTCCTGTAGCTCTCCTCCAAATCTAACTTAGATTAAGCATTGAAGAGAATTCTATCTCACTAAAGTTAGCAATAAATTGTAGTTTTGCTTGTTGAAGTTTTGAAGCACAGCTGAGAAAGTCAATGTAGGAGAGAATGGTGCACGGTACAGACAAACATACACACACACTGTAATTAAGTGTAATTTCAGAAGCCCTACCTACATTTCAATGCCTGACAACTTTTCACTTGCAACTCCTACAAAAGTTTCAGCTTCACAGGGAAATCCTGAGAGTAAAGTATGTGTTTCCAAAAAGGGAAAAATTAAGGAAAGCTGCTGATAGTGTGGCTTTTTTAACAAGTGGAAGAAACATCAGTAACTTGCAATATGCTGATGACACAATGTTCCAGCAAGGAAAGCTGTTCCCCTTCCTGATGGGCAGATGCTCAGGTTTGATATAACTGTTGTCCTGAGGAAAGTCAACATTCGGAAAGCTGCGGGTCCTGATAATATCCCTAGGTGAGTACTTAAGGATTGTGCTGACCAGCTGGCCACTGTTCTCACAACATCTTCAATCTCTCATTGCATCAGGCCGTGGTTCCATCATGTTTTAAGACAGCGATTATTGTACCAGTGCCCCAAAAAACCTAAAATAACATGTCTTAATGATTACCATCCAGTTACACTCACTTCCATTATGATGAAGTGTTTTGAGAGATTGGTAAAGGACTACATGGTTTCATGACTTCCTCCTACATTTAACTCATTACACTTTGCCTATCAGAGGAACTGCTCTGTAGAAGATGGACTTTTCTTAGCTTGGCGCACCTGGAGGGGAAGGATACTCATGTGTGAATGCTATTTGTGGATTTTAGTTTAGCATTCAACACCATCAGCCCTCAGCATCTGGTGAACAAACTGGGCCTATTAGGTTTTAATACTCCTGTATGTAATTGGATACTTGATTTCCGTATTGATAGGCCCTAGGTTGTTTAAGTTGGAAAGAAAGTTTCTAATTCCATCTCCTTGAGTATAGGTTTTCCACAGGGCTGTGTTCTGAGTCCACTACTGTTCACATTGATGACCATGACTGCTGTGCCAAATCTGCTACGATCATATTGTGAAGTATGCAGATGACATGGCAGTGGTGGGTCTTATCCGGGATGACAATGAAGATGCTTATAAGGAAGAGGTGAAGGCTCTGGTGGACTGGTGCAATAAAAGTAACCTGGTTCTAAATGTTGATAAAACAAAGGAGACCATTGTAAATTTTAGAAAGAGCCGCATAATCATACTCCATTCATATCAAGGATGCAGCTGTAGAGGTGGTCAACAGTATTAAGTATCTGGGGATGCAGATAACTAACAATCTGAATTGGTCTCTCCACACATCATCCTTAGTGAAGTGTGCAAATTAGCATCTGCATTTCCTGTGTTGGATGAGGAGGGCACATCTTTCTCCTTCTGTCCTGGCCACTTTTTATAGATGCACGATTGAAAACATTTTAACAAACTGCATCACTGTCTAGTTTGGTGGCAGCAGTGGCTCAGATAGAAAGTCCATACAGAGAATAGTAAGGACAGCCAAGGGGATCATAGAAAGCTTGCCTTCCTAGTATTCGGGATGCTGCTTATAAGCGCTATCTGCTTAGAGCTCAAAGCATTGTTAGAGACCTCACACACACTCGTTATGGCCTGTTTCTGTGGCTTTTCTCTAGGAAGAGGTTTCAAAGTATTTCTAGCAGGACTACCCAATTCTGTAATAGCTTTGTTCCCTATGCCACCCATCTGGTAAATTCGCAAGGTTCGTTTTTCTCGCCATGCACATGTATACATAACCCGAACCATGACTGTATGCTCCTTCACCTATTTGGAGAAGTACTGTTCATGTTCTTTACAATTCTTTTTTAACTTTACTACCCTGAACAATTTGTCATGAAGACCATCTCACTATTCATCTTTAATTCTGGAATTAAAGGTGAGTAGTGAGATGGTCTTCATGACAAATTATTCAGGGTAGTAAAGTTAAAAAAGAATTGTGAAGAACATGAACAGTACTTCTCCAAATAGGTGAAGGAGCTTCATTGCAAAAGAAACTTTCTATAAGCTAGTACTAAACAACACTCATGGACATAAAATTAACAAAATCTTATGCATACAATCATAGGATCTGAGATTGCAATGAGTGATCAAGAAAATATCTTAGAATCATGGTCTAAAGCACAATGAAAATATCAACATGATGTGTAGCAGCTATTTTAAAAAGGCAAATTCCATCCCTGGAATCATTAGAAAGAGAACTAAAAATAAAATGACCATTATCTTAATGCCGTTATATAAATTTATGAGAAATCACATGCAAAATATTGTGTATCATTCTGGTCACCACATTTTAAAAATAGGATTCTATAGAACTGAGAATGGGCCATAAAAGGACAAACAAAATCCTTAGGGGACAAGTATAGCCTTTTAATTTCAGGAGTATAAAAACATGAGCGCTTATCAAAAATGTGGATAGAGGATTTTTTGTCCTCCTTTTCACAATGGCAGAACATATATTAAAATTAAATGCATGGAGAAGCAGAACCAATGAATTAATCTATATGACTTTTAAAAAGAACTGGACACGTTCTGGTTGTACTGAAATGATTTATTTATTTTCTTGTCTATACTCCAGGGATATCCTGGCAATTTTCAATCCAGGTATTTAATTCAAAATCTAATTAAAAAGTGAACAATCCTACACAATATATTAATAATCTAAATATAAACTAAAGACACCCTGAGGCAGTACTGACTGAACTTATTTCATGAAAGCTAGAAGAGTTTGGGATCACCTGTTGGGTCACAAAAATCAGCATGTTGAATTAGACCTGGAAGGAAAGTGGGCAGAGGTATAACATGTGCCATTCTAGGAGCATATTAACTGCCTCATTGCTGCATTTTGCACTTGCTGAAGCTTGTGTATACTCTTCAAGGACAATTCCATATAGGGTGCATTATGGTAGTCTACCTGAAAAAATGACAAGGGCATGAAATGAGCATGAACAGAATTTTCCAGCCAAGGGATGGATGCAATGGGCACATGACAAAAAGCACTCCTAATAATCAATATTGTCCCCCTGCTGTTTAAAAAAAATGGTCAAACAAGATAGAAATATTCAAAGATATGTTCAGATTGGTGTAACGATTATGTGAGCCAAGCAATATATGGAGGGAATCTGGCTAATATAGGAATGATGGCTCCTCCACTCTCTGACTTTTAACACCCTGACGATGATGGCAGCAATACAGCCATCGAAAGCCAGGTTATCTATTTATTAAACATTTATTTGTTTTATTTCCTGGTGCTCGTCTTTTATCTTTTGAATATATATATATACCCATGGCTAACATGGGTAATAATCATAACCAGCATTTGAAAACTGTCAGAAAACAATATTCTGATGAAAATTTAAAGAGGATCTAAACTTCCCAGGCAGATAATTAAGCTGAAGTCCTTGACCTATCACCTCTGTCACATAAGAATATATAGCACAACTGGATCTTGCATAATATGTTGTGAGTGTGGTCCTAAACACTCCACCTTTGACATGTCACTTATGAGGATAAAAAACAAAAAACAGTATATGTGTGTGTGTGTGTGTGTGTACACACACATACACACACACACACACACACAAGAAGACAAATCTAGAAGTTTTCCCTTGCTTCTTACTTCGGAACCTGCATGAGAGATCTGCTTATTCAGACAATATATTATCAGACAAGAGAATTGATACAGAACAGTTTTAAGTGCTGTCCATCCATCCATCAATCCACAGAAAATATACCAACATAAAATTTGGTCTCCTCACTGTTGATTATCCTGTTTCTATTGCCTCTGATTTGACTTGCCGCTAGAAAATAGTATTCTGGTTTATCCAGGCCATATCAAAAAAACCCACTGATAAAACCTTTTGGCTTCTCTATGTTCTTCCTTTCTGAATGTTATTTATCAATTGGTGAGAGATCATTTGCCAGTCACACCATTGCAAGTTCTGCCATCTTAAAAAGAAATCCTTCCAAGGGAGGATCAGTGAAGTTGGGAACCATATGAGAAAGTAAACAAGGTCCTCCTGCTTTACCAATCAGCTGCTAATCAGCTGTAAAGAAAACTGTGGGAACCTACCAGGTACAAAATTAGCCAGAAGCCATACTCTTATTCTCCCTCCCAAGCAAAAACAAATAAACAGGGTAAGTGGTGGTGCTGAGAAGAGTATATTGGTCAAGATGAGGTTGTAAATACATAGAATTCTTTATTGGCCAGGTGTGATTGGTGCATAAGCTCTCAGTGTACATACAACTAATAATGATAAATCATGATAATAAACAACATAAAATTACACAACATAAAAATAGTAGTCTTTAGTAACCATTGAGCTATAGGATCATCCTACTTCTTATGGGTTACTTGACTGAATCACTGCCAGGAAGGATGGCAAAGTATAGCATGTTTTACAGAGGTCAAACTCATGTATATTGCTGTTGGATTAAAGGGAAAACAATATATTAATATTGGTACATCTAACCAGACCTTATGGCTATCTCACACATGAAATGATAACATACAGTCAGTAACATGATACCATTGCAAAATACAGGTATCACTCAGGGAGATATATATATATATATATATATATATATATATATATATATATATATATATATATTAAAAATTAACATAAAAATTGAGGAACGTAGTCTCCTGGGTGTATACATATTCAAAAGATAAAAACGAACACCAGGAGGTAAAACAATTAAATGTTTAATAAATAAATAACCTAGCTTTCGATGGCTATATTGCTGCCATCATCGTCAGGGTGTTAAAGCCAGAGGGTGGGGGAGCTCGTTTATAAGCACAAACGCGCCTGCACACAGCTCATAGACCTTGTTATGGGGCGCGGTCGATTGATCCTCTCATCACTCATGTCAGAAGTATTTCTGAGTTCTAAGTTCTTGCAACTGATTACTTCTCTGTTGCGTGCGGCTCCTAGGCTGGGAGGCGAGCATTCCATGTCACTACGCACTAGAGTAACATGGAGTAAGATGGGAGTACGCATGGGGTGGCATGCCCCCTGAGAGTGATACGTCAGACATGGGGGAGGAAGATAGCCGGATCTGGGATTTCATCGCAGGATCGGTCTGCAGTTACACATGTTACTCTAGTGCATAGTGACATGGAATGCTCACCTCCCAGCCTAGGAGCCTAGGTCTTTGGTTGTTTGGGTTTTCTCCCGCGTAAAATTGGAAGTGTCTTGGCGCGGGAGAAAACCCAAACAACCAAAGACCTATATACAAACACCCGCGAAAACCTCAGAAAACAAATATCGAATCTCTACGGGGAGGAAATCCACCATCTGACCAGGACCTATGAAAAACTTGAAGTCCAAAGAGCTTCCATTTTATGCGACCTCGCATTCCTACGCAACTGCCGAGATCAAAATCTAATCCCCACATGTTTCCAACTGAAATTCCACTCCAACTCTGCAGCCACCAAACGGATCCTGAAAAGAACAGAATTGGCCCTAATCAGAAATGAACTTCACACAAAAAGATTCCTCCTAGACCGAATTAACAAAGATCTCCTCACACTCCACCTCAAACTCAGCAACAAGATCCACCCCGCACTTTGGGACAAATCCAAACAACTCGCCGTCTGGAGAGCCGAAACACAGACCACCCTCAAGACAGATACACACACCAACAAACTCCGAAGACTACAAGAACGCCAGAAACAAACCCCTCCTCCCTCACAGCCACACATGAAACAAACAGTGCATAACATCTCAGATAGGATCCTCACCAAAGCCGAAACCAATGTCCTTTCCAAAGGATTCAACTTTGCAGTTGCTCCCAAACACATCCCCACTGAAACCATTATATGTGGAGTTGAAACCAGCCTGACCAAAATCAACCCCGACGACGCTAACAGAATCAGACTCGAAATCACCAACATCCTCTGCACCAGCAAGCCACCCAAAAGCAACTTACCCAAAGAGGAACAGACAGCACTACGTAACCTGAAAGAAGACACCAGCATAATAATCCTACCAGCAGACAAGGGCAACGCCACGGTGGTTATGAACACATCTGACTACCAAACCAAATTAACCAACCTACTCCAAGACTCCACATACAAACCCCTAAATACAGATCCCACCACCTACCTGGAAAAAACCACCAGATCCAAAATAAAAGCCTCCCCCATTAGCGAAGAGATCCAGCAAAGAATCATTCCCAGAGAGAAATCATCCAGATGCCCCAAACTCTATGGTCTCCCCAAGATACACAAAGAAGGAACCCCACTCAGACCTATAGTCAGCTCCATAGGCTCACCTCTACAAAACCTAGCCAAATTTCTCACCAAACAACTACAGCCCTATGCAGAATCCATCACCTCACACGTAAAAAACTCATTCCAGTTTATAGAGATCATAAAGAAACAAAACTTACAGCCCAGCGACCTACTCGTGAGCTTCGATGTCATATCCCTTTTCACCCAAGTGCCTATCAAAGAAGCCTTGACAGCTATTCAAAACAAATATAAACCCCCCAAACACATCTTAGATCTGACCAACCACTGCCTATCCAACACATACTTCATCTATAATGGACAAAAATACAAACAAACAGAAGGAGCACCCATGGGATCACCCCTCTCACCTGTCATTGCCAAACCTCTACATGGAACACTTTGAAACCCAAGCTCTAGAAAAATCGGATCACAAACCCAAACTCTGGCTCAGATACGTAGACGACACCTTCATAATCTGGCCACATGGGAAAGAAAAACTGGACAACTTCCTCACACACCTCAACAGCCTACACCCCAAAATACAGTTCACCATGGAAACAGAAGCTAACAACCAACTTCCCTTCCTGGATGTCTTAGTCTACAAGAAATCCAATGGCTCCCTAGGACACACCATCTACTAGAAGAAAACACACACAAACCGCTATCTGCACGCTCTCTCACACCACACCCAGCACAGATCAACTCTGTAGCCAAGACACTCATCTCCAGAACAAAACGCTTAGCTGACGAACAACAAATAAAAACCGAACTACACACTCTCACCAATGTACTAACATCCAATGGATTCCAAAGAAATAAGATTACAAACCTAATCCAAAAAGAAACCCCCACTAAAATCCAAGACAAAGAACAAGAAAACGGCAAAGCCCTCCTCCCATACATAAAAGGCACCACAGACAGAATCAGTAAGATCCTCCATAAACACAACATCAAAACAGCATTCTGCACAAACAGAAAAATATCCACCATCCTTAGAAACCCCAAAGATAAAATTGAATTAGAAAATCAAGGAGTATACGAAATCCCATGCACCACTTGTCCCACCACATACATCGGACAAACCAACAGAAGAATAAGTGCACGCATTGAAGAACATAAGAACTCAGTCAAAAAAGAGGAACCAACATCTTCCCTGGTCCAACACCTTAAAGCCACAGGACATGAAATTGACTTTAAAAATACCAGAACCATTGCCAAAAGTGAACATTTTAATAACAGAATAATCAGAGAAGCCATCGAGATAGAAAAACGCCCACACAGCATGAACAAGCAGATGACACCTCCCGCCTACCAGCCATTTGGAAACCCGCCCTTATTGACAAACGACTCCCTAACACAAAAAATGATACCAGACCCACACTCACAAAAACCACAAAGGAGGTCACCACCACACATCCACGCAAAAAAACAAACCCAAAGCCACACCGATGATGAGGCACGACCACAAACCAGAAGCCAGACCACAGCTGCATCATTAGCCACTTTAAACCCCTCCAATCCATACATGAAGCAAACTGACACCCTCCATGAAGAGAGGCACGACCACGAACGCGAAGCCAAAAAATAGCAAGGCAGCCCAAAATCTTAAACCCCTCTGCAACTCAGACTAACCTGAGCACAACCAAACAGAACACTCCCCCAGCCAATCAGAGCACAGCCAAGCCCCTAACCATTCAGAACACACCTCCACCCAATCAGAACACAGCCAAGCTCCCACCCAATCAGTTCATACCCCCACTGGCAGTTAAAAGGAAGAAACAGCTAAGACCACACATTGCTGCTCAAAGCACGAAGCTGAAAACACCAGCCTGAAGATGACGAATGGGACTTCGTCGAAACGTCGCCAAGACACTTCCAATTTTACGTGGAGAAAACCCGAACAACCAAAGACCTACATACAAATATCCGCGAAAACCTCAGAAAACATATATATATATATATATATATATATATATATATATATATATATATATATATATATATATATATATATATATAAAATGAACACCAAGGTAATAAAACTATAAAAGTTTAATTTAAAAACGTCAAGCTTTCGCCGTCACCTGCCGGCATCATCAGGGCTAGAGCGCCAGGGAGTGAGAGAGTCTCTTATAAGCAAGCCAAAGTCTGCGCCCGGCTCCTTGATCTCGTCATCGGACCTAATTGGTTAAATTGTACTTTGGCGGTTCGTTTCTTCCTGCCCCTCTTAATTACGTGTATATCCTCATCTGCCTTCCTTTCCTTGGATTCTAAGGTAGGTGGAGTAAGCTCCCTACCTCTCTGGTTGTCTCTATCCTTTAATCCATTCTCCCCCTCGGGTTTGAGTGGTGATTTGCATTTCTCCTTCTCCTTTTCCCAATCGCCATCCACACAGCTATTCTCTTTGTGAATGTTTTTCCTTCCATCCTTAGTGTCTCCCCCTCGTGCCCAACTGTTATCGAGGTGGTCATATGTGATATTCCAGATTGGCAGGGATACAGTGGTGAAATGGGGTGGTTCAATAGGTTGTTTGTCTATAGGGGCAGCCTCATAACTGTGGCTATATCCAGCCATCATACTCCTCCCCCCTTTCTTTCGCCCTCTGCGCTCTTTTCACGCGCGCTGTAATCTGAGGGCTTGGTCTGGGGGGGGTGAAGTTGTAATCTCCCCGAGCATCGCAGCGCTCCTCTTTTGCCCTCCTCTTCGCTCCGATACTTCTCGCTCTTGCGCGTGTGTAACAGAAGTCTTTGGAGTCTATGGGTGTGAGGCGCGGCAAGCTGGTCTCACAAACTCCGCCCTCTCGCGCACCCCTCCGTCCGGATTCACTCCTCTCCTTACTCTCCCGAACGTCCGTCAACCCGCTGTCAGCCTCGTCCCGCACTCCGTATGTTCTTAACTCAGCTGGCATTACGGAGCGGAGTGGTCGCCTCTTCCTCCTCAAATCGATCGTCCTGTTTCTTTCCGGGCACAGATGAGTTGTCAGGTTTAACAATCCCCCCCCATCCCTGTCCACCACGTCTCCTTGCACACCAACTAAGATGTCTCTGATGTTCGTGGTATGGGAGTTCTGGGCTCTGGTTTCCATCGCCCTCCTGGTCTTTTGAAAACGTGTCAATATTGTGGGGGTGGTGGGGATTCCCAGCCGTTGTTCTTCCTCTTCTGGGTTACACCGAACTGATTGAGGGGTTGGCACATCTTCTTTTGTTTTTCCACTGGACTTGCTGTCTGGCCAGCGGTGGCAAGATGGGTTGTTAGTCACACTCCATGATCTTAGTGCCAAATGTGCCGGGTAGAGGTCAATATGCCGGTTAATAGAGTTGTTATTGGAGAGCCATGCTTCCTTAAGTAAACAGCCTCCCTTTGTACTGTCATTTGCCAAGAAGCATACCTCATTAAAATTAAAGCGGTGGCCCAATTCCGCCATATGAACCCATATCTGGGAGTGCTGTTCGCCCCTTTTCACTGCTAGTTTGTGTTCGTGGACCCTAGTCTTCACTCGTTTGGAAGTCTCCCCAACATAGTTGCACGGGCAGTCCATACAATCAATCTTATATATGGCTGCTGATCTTTCCATGCTGGGGAGCAGGTCCTTGGGGTGCATAATGGCTGCCCGTAGCGTTTGGTTGGGTCTATGTGCTACTTGTATGTTATATGGCGCCAAGATTCTCGCTGTAGCCTCCAAGACATTGCAGCTATAGGGAAGGGTAACACGTGTTGTCTGTGGTACCAACTCATCAGGTGTAGGATTACTCCGGGATTCAGGTGGTATACTAAACCGATTAATGAATCTTACCAGGTACCCATTGCGCTTACATACTTGGAAAAGGTGGTTTCTTTCCTCCCTCTTTGCTTTGGCAGTACTGCAATGCGACTCCACTCGTTTGAATAAGGTTCTAACGCAACTGACTTTATGGGCTATCGGATGGTTACTCTCAAAATGGAGAATCCTATCCGTACAAGTTGCTTTTCGGTATACCTTGGTGGTCAAAAATCCATCCAGTTGGCGTTGCACCAATACGTCCAAGAATGCTCCTTAGATTACAGCGCGCGTGAAAAGAGCACAGAGGACGAAAGAAAGGGGGGGAGGAGTATGATGGTTGGATATAGCCACAGTTATGAGGCTGCCCCCATAGACAAACAACCTATTGAACCACCCCAGTTCACCACTGTATCCCAGCCAATCTGGAATATCACATATGACCACCTCGATAACAGTTGGGCACGAGGGGGAGACACTAAGGATGGAAGGAAAAACATTCACAAAGAGAATAGCTGTGTGGATGGCGATTGGGAAAAGGAGAAGGAGAAATGCAAATCACCACTCAAACCCGAGGGGGAGAATGGATTAAAGGATAGAGACAACCAGAGAGGTAGGGAGCTTACTCCACCTACCTTAGAATCCAAGGAAAGGAAGGCAGATGAGGATATACACGTAATTAAGAGGGGCAGGAAGAAACGAACCGCCAAAGTACAATTTAACCAATTAGGTCCGATGACGAGATCAAGGAGCCGGGCGCAGACTTTGGCTTGCTTATAAGAGACTCTCTCACTCCCTGGCGCTCTAGCCCTGATGATGCCGGCAGGTGACGGCGAAAGCTTGGCGTTTTTAAATTAAACTTTTATAGTTTTATTACCTTGGTGTTCATTTTATTTTTGATATGAATATTCCCAGGGTTCATATTTTTAGCGTTATTAACCATATATATATATATATATATATATATATATATATATATATATATATATATATATATATATATATATATATATATATATAAAGTGTCCTCCTACATGTCCTCCTTTTCGATATTTGAAGACCAATCTGCAGGGCTTTTTTTCCCTCATAGAACGCTCAAAATGGGGTTCCGGCACCTTTTTTTGATGGTTTTTTTTCAACTTTTGCATGAGCTGTGCTACTCCCACTGTTGGCTTTCGAAAGCCAATAGGAATTGCTGCTGAGCGCCCCAAAACATCCAGCTGGCAAACTTTGCACATGCAAGTTGTCTGTATTATAGTTGCAATGAATAAAATGTTTCCTTTATTTACGATATTTTTTTCTTCAATTTATTTGTGTTCTCCTTTTCATTGTAAAAAAGTTGGTCACCTTAGGAAAGACCCACACTTCAGTTGTTCTTTGGGTTATTAGGAACATTGTGGACATTTAAGTCTGTATTTGGTACCTCATAATGTAACTCAACTATTTCTGTTATTGTACAGAATCAGCTGCAAAAGACAATTGAAGTTCCGGTAAATGTGATGGCTTATCAAGAACAAGGTAACTGGTTGCCTATGGAGACCCATTTTAATTCCCAGCATATTCTATTTTTAAAATTAATATAATTGTTTTCTCCACTCTACAATTGCTTTGTTACATTGTGGTCACATTTATATATAAGTACTTACGTGATGAGCTATCCTTGGATATTTATCCCAGCCTATTCAGTTATGTAAATTGAAATCTTTAGCTTCCCCTAGCACATTCATAGACAAAGTGGTTTGACATAATCTTACTGTGCAACTGATGTAACTTCGGAGTAGATGCTTTTACTGGGTTTCTAAAAAGAATTACTAATAGTCCATTCATAATCATTTCTGCCATGATACAAGGAGACATTCTTCTCTCTTTTTATACATCTTAAGCTTTCAATTCATTTTACATTGTATTTGCTTTTTTATTGAAATTTTCTTCTAAGTATTTGATTTTTTCTTTTCTTTGGAGGCACTATGGGTCACACAAAGTCACTTTTGATATGATTATATCCGTTCTTTTTAAATTTGCTTAAACATTAACTGAGCAGCATTCCTACAAAGGTGAAGAGGAGCCACTATTGAAATAAGGATGTTACATAGAATAATAGAGTTGGAAGGGATCTTAGAGGTCTTCTAGTCCAACCCCCTGCTTGAGCAGGAGACCCTGTACCATTTCAGATAAATGATTTTACATAAAGATAATATAAAAATTTGAAGTGCAAATGAGGGCTATGAAAGGAATACAAGAGACTGCAACTACTGTGGAAATAAAGCATTTCCACTGCTGTAAAGGGTAATGCAGATCTCTGCTTCTTCATGATCCGAAATAATCATTTGTACATTATTTAAAAATATTATATTAAAAAGCAGTAATCAGAACATTCATGACAATGATAACTTAACATGGATATGAGGCAGGGATCACTAGTCAGGATAATAAAAAGCAAAGGTGATAAAGGATATATAAGAAAGCACAGACAGATGAGAACAAAATGATCAAAACACTGAGGGACCATCATGAGTTTTCCTTTTTTAAAAGAAGGAAATTCTCTGCTAAATTCAAGGTAGTGTGTGGATCACAGCAAAATATAGGCACGTGATAAAGAACAGTGTTTAACATCCTGCAAATTTCATCTTAAAAGATGCTCCTTTTTTGTCACATAACAAATGGCATATTATGTTTGCTATTCAGATCTGAACATTATCTTGTCTATAAAACCTAGTTATTAGCAAGTAGGTTTTGCTTGTCTTTCTCCATCTTTGGCAGAAAGATAAAAGTTAATTAAACTCTACATGGCTTTCATACTTTATTCTTCTATGCAGAGTGCTTTACACGGCAAATTAGCCCTTGGTTCATATTGATGGATGGATTAACTGATTTCATTAGAGTTAGATGCTGTCTAACTCCAAGCAACTCTGAGCAGCTAACAATTCAGCAGGACAAAAACACTGTCTTCTCAAATTTTGTCTTATGTGTGTAGATGTATCCATGAATAAACTCTATTTCTGCTTTTCTGATATATTCACTGCTTGGCCGAGGTATATACTATTATATAGTAAAGTGATACACTAAAGTTAGCATACATTAAAGGTTTTGGAAGATGAAATAAAGGGGAAGTCATGGATTCTAGATGTTTCTCACATTTCATACACACCAACATGGAATGTAAGATAACTCTAGAAGACATTTCTGTAGAAAATTCTCCTCTGAAAAGTTATAAAAGCTGAATTAAAAGTCATATTTACTGGGGATAATATTTTCTAAATCAGTATGCAGAGAAATAGATGTTGATATTGATACCATTTAACACTAAACGGTACTTATATAAAAACATGTCTCAGTAGGTGGCAGTAATTGGATGGGTGGTTTCCAGTGACTAGTGGGACTGTGAAGTATATTGAGAAGTTAAAAAAAAAAAAAAATAATAATAATCCAGAAGCCAATAGCCAACTATTTTTATTCTATTGCCAAGAGAAAACAACACAGTTATGTCCATGGTATCACTAGGAATTGAGTTTGATTCAAGGACATTTTAATCCATAATTAATGATTATTTAAATTTGGATACTGTCCTAAACTTTGGTTGCCATACGTATCTTCCTAAACTTTCTCTTATTTCAATATGTTCTGGATGAATTTTTTTTAATTGAAAAGTTTTATACAATATATATCCCAAGACCCACCCACCCCTCCTCCCCTCCCCCACTTCCCAGAGCTGAATACAGGGTTACAAATAAACAATCAAACTCTAAAAAAACCATTACCCAACTATACAAGTAACCAAGTCCATAACGCACTTTAACTCTCTTATAACATAAATATAAACAAATTAAAAATAAACATAATAATATTAACAAATCAATATTGATAAAAAAACTATTAATAATACTCTAAAGTTTACTCATAGGCTAAATGAAACTTTTTAATCCCATATTTATTCTGAATATAATCTATCCATCTTCTCCAAGTTCTGGTTGAATTTTTGAATGGACCATTGGTTTCTACTAAGAAATATAGATGTAAGAGTCAACATACCAGAACTGAAAGGCAAAATTCAGATCTAGAATTTCAGATGTGATTTTGAAGAAAGTATATATTTTATCTCTGTTCTCTTTGTCACAGAAGTTAAAATGGAAGCTTGACTTAGTCAAATTCACTTACATTGAAAGAACAGAAATAATTCTCAGCTCTGTTAGAAGTCCTGCTTTGTTTCTCTGCATTTTCTGTTCTATTTTACCCTTTGTTAGGTAAAAGAACCAAAATGGTATTAAGGCTTTCATTTTACATAAAATTGTAAGACTAGATGGCCTTCAGACTTTGTTCCTGGCCTACTTCTGAATTCTAGCATTTCAGATTCAAATGCAAATTAAGGAGAGAAAAGAGGAAGGGGAGAAAAAAATCCAGAACAGATAGACCACAGCATCTCAACAACAACACAACAAAATATGACCAGGTGATTCCTGAATGGATGCTATTTAATTGTTGATAAACGATGAACTAGAGATTCAGCCTTTTTGAGATAAGGTTGTACTCCCTCTGAGTGAGCACATCCACTCTGCTTCATGATCTTCAGCTATAAGAAGCAGTTGTGGTATTCAGGAATTTCTGCTAAAATGTCTGGTACTCCTATGAAATTTGATTCATGTCTTAATTTATGTCCTACTTTAACCTGCCATACTTGACTCACTATATTCTTTACCTGAAATATCCAGAAATTGTAATTGGTAGAATATAAAGTAGTTAGAATAATAACTGCTACAAAGTATAGAAATGATGCCCGTATGAAAAGAGCTGCAATTTTGTCAATTGCTTATTGGATTCCAGTTAAAATGTTTGCATTGACATTTTATTCCTTCAGGATGAACCTGTGAAGGCATTCAGATTTGCAGAAGCAATCCCTTATGAAAATCAGAAGCTTACTTATTTGGCATTTGGGAAAGCGCCTTAATCTCAGCAGAGATTACAGAAACCATTCCCTAAGGAGTTGCAGTTGATTCCAGGTCTCTTAGTGTTTAGAAAACCTATAAAGATGCATCTCTTTCATCAGGCTTATAATTGTAAATCAAATGCGGTATTAATTTTAATGTAGGTTTTAACTACTAGGGATTTTAACTTTTGATTGTTTTTAGTGTGTTAATCACTCTGATATGCATTTGAGTGAAAAGATATAAATCAAATCAATTAGACAGGGTATAAAAAGCCTGCATATTCAGAACCACCTACATTATATTTCTGATGTACACAGGAGGAATCTTGAGTTGCCCCAAGTCAAATCACAATTCCATAGATTCCTTCATTGTACTGTTGTACACTGGGAACTAAGCTGGGGGAGGTAGTTATTCCCTTTTATACTTTTTCACTTTGTTAAATTACCATATTTTCTGGCGTATAAGACGACTTTCTAAACCATGAAAATCTTCTCAAAAGTCGGGGGTCGTCTTATACGCCCAGTCATCTTATACGCCAGAAAATACGGTAACTAAATTAAATGAATTGATTTGATGAAGCTAATGTTGTAATTAAAAAGCTTATCATGGCTTTCTGTAATGAGTTGAACAAACAGGCAGTAATTCAGTGACAATATTTGTACAGCACACATCAGGGTGTTTATTTAATGTAGAAGTCGGGGGGGGGACTAAAGTTAGGAAAGGGAAAAAAAGAAGCATCCCTCTTTTGACAAACCGTTTCTGAAGTGCTAAGTAAGCTTGGCTCATTCTTATAGGAATAATAGATTGTAAGACCCTGTAACCTGAAGAAAATGATAAAATAATTATGATACTATATACTCAAATTTTAGCAATAGCATTTAGACTTATATGCTGCTTCACAGTACTTTACAGCCCTCTCTGTAAAGCACTGCATATTGTCCCCAACAATCTGGCTCCTCATTTTGCTGACCTTGGAAGGATGGTCTAGCATTTTGTTTTTTCCCACTTTGCTTAGATAACATCATATAATTTCCAAGATATGTGGAAGAAACATGATGAAAAACTGGGGTGGGAATTGTGTATCTTTATCCCTCAGTTTATTTCATTATTCATTATGGTGGGAATGGTTCTAGAAACTATTAAAGCTGTAGTAGATAGTTCATTTCCCAAGTGAGGATTTCCAAATGTATTATTGTTACAACTTTTAAAATCTCAGTCAGGATGAGCTCTCTAGCTGGGAATATAACAACTTGTGATCTAAACACATCTGTAGACTTGCTGAAGTTTGAGTTCCTGTTAAAAGTACCAATCCAAAATAGACTTTAAAAAAAAAAAATCTCCAATTTCTAAATGAACTACAAAACAAAGATAATAAATAATATTTGGGTTCTAGGGTGGGAAAAGGATAAAAGCATTGAAAACATTCAGTCAGTTTGCTTTGGAAAATTTTCTGCTGTTGTTTTGGTTGGATTATTGAATTTAGGACTGCCTTTGAAGACCATCTGGAAACTATAACTACTTCTGGGTGCTCATATTATACCCCTGCTACATAAGCTTCACTGACTTCCAAGTTTTTTTTCCTGGGTACAATTCATGGTACTGATTATCACTTTAAATGGGACTTCTAAATGGCATAGTGGAATTTGCAGGACCATCTCTCCCTAAGGTACCTGCCCAATGCCCCGTCAAAAGCGGGTGCGTGTTCCAGGTCCCTTCCTTTAAATATTGTCATCTAGTGCAACCTAGGAAGTGTATCTTCTCCACAGATGCCCCTGCCTGTGAAACATCTTTCCCCTAGAGATCCGGTAGGCCCCCCCTCTTTTGGCCTTCTGGAAGGCTGTAAACAGCCGACTCTTACCCAGGTGTTGGAACAGAATGAGCTGGTCTCAAACAAGACAGAACATTAATGTGTGAGAGAATGTTAGGAGTAGTTCTTTGGTTTTTGTTTGATATTTTTATTGTTTTGTGAGCTGCCCAGGACTGTGGCTATGGGTGACTATATAAGCCTGTTAAATAAACAATCAAATGAATAAATAAATATTTCCTGCAAAAAATTCATTTCCAATCTGCTCTTTCTTGAAAGTTATAGATTCGAAGCTTGCCAATCTTTCACTAATTCCTAAGAGAAACCATGAAGAATGAGTTGCACCTCTCTCCCATACAGAAATGAAGCTGGAAAAAGATGGCCAGAGTGAAAAGCTTTGCTTCAGGGAGAACTAGAGCTGGCTTTCACTACCAAGATCATTATTCTTTATAAGGATTCCTCTAATAAGTCTCCTCAATGCCTCATTATTCTAGTCCAGCCTTCCTCTGTCCATTGTTTAAATATGGGTATTTAAGAAAGAAAAGGCTAGCCAGGTAATACACAGAGGAGGAGATTGTGAAATAAAGTAATTCATTCTGTTTCTCCTGTTGCTTGTACATATAACTGAGAGGAAGAGCATTGGAACCCATATAACTCTTGGAACATATACAAGAATGCCTGTTATGTATTTTTCTTTCAAAAGGGCTTCTTTCACAATTAAGGCTCTGTCTGGGACCAAAGTCTTGGAAAACAAAAATAAGAAACAGCACTCTGATAGGTCTGTTTTCTACAAAACAGACAATGAACCAGTTTTAACTCTCTATTTTTTCAAGTTCAGAGGTACATATTCCATGAAGCTGTGACACTAGATTTGCAGCATAATTCAGTTTCCTTAATAGAAAGAGGGGGTTTCTTTTTCACAAGGAGGGCAAACACCTCCCAAGATATAACACAAACCTCTGCTGTACACATTTACAGTCTTACTGGACTGATTTATTAGTAAATTTTTGTGCTCCCCGTTGTATTCTACAGCAACTCTGTGAAGTATGTTAAGTGAAATATCAGTAATCAGCCCCAAATCAGCCAATGGGACTGTATCTTCCTGAACATATTCTCTAAATATAGCACTTGATCTTCCTGGACTGAACAATGTCAGGATTTGAGCCCACAATAATAGCTGAGCTCTACGAATGATCAGGAGGGACTTCATCATATATCCTCTTACCTCCCAGGATCTGTTACTGGACAGAACAATATAGGAACCATCTAGAACAGGGGGAAAAAAGTTTGAATGCCTCTATAAAAGCTTTTAGTTCAAAGTATGCACAAAAGAGAAGTCTGTTTCTGTATGGCTTGTGACTGATTGCTCTCAACTTTACCTTCTTTTTCCCCCTATTATCTTCTCAGCTTTTCTATCTCCACTCCCAGAAGATGCAGGGTTGAATCATTATGTTCTTCCACTGCAGGGACATGAATCAGTACTTTGATTTTAATGTAATGCTATGGTTGATCTTATAAGGTAAGTGACTGAGGGCACACTTAGCCCCGACCAAATTGTCAGCCCTTTGTGTGTTTCGAGTGCCCATTATATGGAATGATTCAATTATATTTCATCATTTTGGTTACTTTTGAGAGTAGCTCAGAATAATCCCTTTCAATGGATTAATTTTGAGAGAAAATTTAAATTTAAGGATTCCCAGAAGGAATTTTTGCCTTAGAAGTCCAACTGTTATGATTTCTAACTAACTGGAAAAAAAGACACAGAGGGTGCTGGGCATGAAAACTGTGTGGTTCATATTTTAGTGCAAATTCACTCAATTCATTCAGAATTAGAATATATATGCATATATATGCATGCTTGCTACTTTCATACTTGAAAAATGGAAAAAGGAAAGTTGATAGAAAGATGATAGAAGATAAATTAGGTTAGGTTAGGTTAGGTTAGGTTAGGTTAGGTTAGGTTAGGTTAGGTTAGGATAGATAGGTAGATAGATGATAGATAGATAGATAGATAGATAGATAGATAGATAGATAGATAGATAGATAATATCTGTCACTAATTGTAAAACTAATCATTACAAAAAGTATTGACAAATATGCATTAGAATAAACATGTATGAAACATATATAGAACTGTTTGGCTAATCCTGCAATCTGTCTGGAAACATGTTGCAACAATACTTAAGACTGAAAAAATATATAACAGTAAAGTTGGGCTTTTGTAATATGACACTTCAAAAGTTTTATGACATCTTACACATATAATTGGAGAATGTTATATAAAACTCACTGGGCAGACATGCATAAGGATTTCAACTATTAGTTCTGTAATGCAAAAATATATGTGTGATTTATGTTGACTTTTATTTTTATTTGATATTGTAATTTGTTATATTAAAGTTTACTAATAGGAGTGATGTTATTTTGAAAATGGGTTAGTTGTACAGTGTGTGTGTGTGTGTGTGTTCTGTATCATGGTTCATTATTGAGTTCAGTAATTTTTAGTGCTCCAGAAGAAGGTTCTAATTGAAATATATTTGGTCAATTTCATAGTCTCTCCCCCCATTTTGAATGCTTTCTCACTCTTCTTCCTCTTCCCTATTTTAGTCTCTAATAAAGAAAGCAAAGATCTACAGGAATGTGGATAGGCTGGTGACAGGAAAGGTGTGACATGGGCAGGTGATTTGGAAAAGGCAATAAAAGAAAGATGTACAAGGCTGGGTTTGGAAGAGCACACATACACCTCCTAAACAGGCTACCCGATGCTGCAAAAACAACTGGAATGTTTATGATACTTTGAAGACTAACATTTTAACTGAGGTTTTTGTTAGCTCTGTATTATCCCAAAAGAAATATTAAACAATGAAAACAGAAGGAAATGCAGTGCAGAAAAATGCAATGATTATTACTTTATAAGTAGTGACTATTTACAAAGCACCCTAAAAGTATGATTACAAATAAGGTAAAAGATTTCCATTAACCAATTCCTATATGTTCCTATATGTATATGACTGGATATGCTATGATCAGATTCAGAGTAGTCTATGTCTGACAGCTTTTTCCTGCCTAAAGCTGCCAACTGTAATAAATATGTCATGTCTTCTATGGGCAGTTCAAACAAGAAGCATCTTTTGATAAAATGGCTTCTTTTAGAGGAAATCTAATCTATTTAGCTTCATGTTATATAACTTACATCAGAGAAGATATTCCCTTTAGTTCTGCAAAGAAATTGTGACATTATCATTAGTGGGACGGGAAACTCTTGAGTGAATAGGTGGAGAGATACAGAAAAACGATGGCCATCAAAAGTACTCCATATATCTTCCCTCTACTGACAAATCACTTTTAACAGCATGGAAGATGAGTATGTTGTGGAGAACAAAGAGGGGATGGAAGCACTGCAGCTATCATATTTTTCTAAAGGGTGTTTACCATCCTGCAGGCTATATCATCTCCTGCCAGCAGCCTATGAAACATTTGAATATCAATTTGAGTTCTTATTTTTTTTCTCCAGTTAAAAGCATTAAATTGCCGGAATCACGTGTGTATCATTTCCATTTTCCTTCACATATCTAAGAGCTGGGGTAATTTTACCATGAGTCACATTATACATACATAAAAAAAAGAAATAGTTATTGTTCCTGTTTAATGTGAATGTATGTGCAGAACAAATGTTCTCTCAGGTTTACATGGACTTCAAACAGGGCAGTTCAAATGGTTGACTATAGCACAAGAGGCAATTGAGGGGCACATTTCATGAACTTTATCATTCCTCTCCCCAAATATACCACCTTATGCAAAAAGAGTTCAACACTATTTGCAAACAGTGGACTTTGGAGGAAGAGAATACCCATCTCAATGGGTCAGCAGCTGACTTTTACTGGTTTAAGGCATCACCTGTAGCTATCAGATTGAAGAGGATGTGGCTAGAATTATATTGCATATATACCTTATTATAATAAATACAGAGTAGTGGGACAATGTAAATATTCAAGTCTGCACCCAAATCATATGATTGACAGGAATTGGGTATGTCTAGTCTAGTGAAAAGAAAGACTAGGGGTGACATGAGAGTAGTGTTCCAATATTTGAGCGGCTACCACAAAGAAGAGGGGTTCAACTTATTTTCCAAAGCACCAGAAAGCAATACAAGAAACAATAGATGAAAACTAATCAAGCAGAAAAGCAGCCTAGAACTAAGGAGAACACTTACCAGCCTGCAGAAGTTGTGGGTGCTCCATCACTGGAGGCTTTTAAGAAGAGACTGGACAGCACTTGGAATGGTATAGAGTAGTGGTGGCAAACCTTTTAGAGACTGAGTGCCTAAACTGCAACCCAAAACCCACTTATGTATCGCCAAGTGCCAGGTGGATGTGGCCCACTGGGTGGATGTGGCTGTGGTGGTCATGGCAGACTGGGTCGGTGTGGCCAAGGTATGCGCAGTCAGCTTGATGTTGCTCATGGGGAGGGATGCCTGTGGGGGGCGGGCAGGGTTGGGGGAGATCCAGAGGGTCTCTGGCAGGTGGGATGGTGGGCAGGAGGCTTGTCCTGTGGGTGAGGCAAGGCAAGGTGAGGTGAGGCAGGGTGGAGGCATTGTCGCAAGGCAAGGCAGGGGCCAGGACAGCTGCTGCCTGACACCATTGGTCCCCACACACAGAGGCCAGCAAGCACATGGGGGCCGATGGTGTCCATCAGCAGCCATAGCCTGCCGGCCCCTTGACCAGTGCACTCTGGGGCTCTGCAACCCGCCACCAGCAGTTCAGAGAAGCTGTCTCTGAGCTGGACAGCCAGCCGACAGTTGAGGAGGTGATGTAGTGGGTCATGCCTGGGAAAAGGAGAGCATGCAAGGCCAGGAGGGATGGGATGGGGGGAGGGAAACCAGCCATGCTGGGATGCATCCAGCCACATGAGATCTCAGCGAGTTAGCAGGGGGCTGGTTGAAGAGGGACATTGCCATCTCCAAGGCAGCACGAGTGCCCACAGAGAGGGCTCTGAGTGCCGCTTCTGGCATATGTGCCATAGGTTCGCCACCACTGGTATAGGGTCTCCTGCTTGAGAAGGGAATTGGACTAGAAGATTTTCAAGGTCCCTTCCAACTCTGTTAGTTTGTTTTATTCTGTTCACATTACATGCTGTGTGATATATCCGCAGCTATATACTTGAATGTGGAAAAAGGTTATTTATTTATTTGTATCTCACTTTTATTATTTTATAAGTAACTCAAGGCAGCAAATTTACCTAATATTCCTTCTTCCTCCCATCTTTCCCCAAACAACCCTGTGAGGTGGATTGGGCTGGGAGAGAGTGACTGGTCCAAAGTCATCCAGCCAGCTTTCATGATTAAGATGGGATTAAAATTAACAGTCTTCTGGTTTCTAGCCTGGTGCTTTAACTACTGGACCAAGCAATGAAATCTGCATTGCATTATTTTGAATGCAATGAACATTTTCAGTACAATGCACAGCCATATTCAGAAGTAACCCCACATGTAGATTTTGTTCTTAGTTCACTCTGTATTATCTTCAGTGAGACACATACTAAAATGCCTATCGCTACTCAGGTTCTGTCCCAGTTCGTCATACAATATATGAAGGAGAATAGACTGGCCAATTAGGATGTATTTTCTTACTCCTTCCATTCAGAATGAGGGCTATGGGAAACTTTCATTTGCAGCTGGGATTATGCGGCATCACAATAAATCGCAACAGAGACTCTGATAAACTAACTAATGCAATAGTTGAAAGCAGTGTGAAAAATAAACAAACAAGAGATATGCATTTTGCAGTGGTTGTATTTGTTAAAGATCTTTTTCTACTCATCACTAAGCATTGGCAATTATATAACAACAAAAATCCTAAAATGGGTTGTCCTCCTTACCATGGGGTCCACCTAAAGTATACTTTTCCAAGAAAACAAATATAATTTTATCTACACAATTTGGGATAGATGGGATCAGATCAAGGGATCAAAATGTGTATGAAAATAAAACAATATTTCCATATTTTGGAAGTTATGAAAATCGTATGCATTTCTCTTCAAGGAAGGACTTGTTTCATATTTGTTCCATTCTGATCAACTGTGAGGGCACCACACACCAATTAAGATATTTCTCATATGTGATTTTTTTTCTAAAACCTTTCCAGCATAAGTTAAATTGGATAGCATAAAGGAGTTTATGACTATTATAAATTCTTCTCTTCATTGAGGTGAAGGAAATAGCAGTTTCACTGTAGGAAATAGTGAAATTACCCTCTGAACTTGGTTGCTTTCTCATTATTCCCTGTTTCTAAATATGTTGATTTCTAAACATCAGCATGATAATGACACAGTTCATAGAACCAGATTGCATCAACTAGCTTTGCCATTGTTTAAGATAAATTCTGGCAGATTCTTGCTATTCACAATTACACTCCATACTTAAGTATATATTGAAATCAGAAGAAGCTCCCGCCTATATATTCAAAGATTTAGGCACCCAACTTTCAGTTTCTATTCATCACACATTTCTGCAGAATAGATTATATAAATATAAAACTGCCCTGGGTCATATTAGTCCAGCAAGACACCTAGTGCAATATTAATTGTTAAAGTGATTTCCAGGCACTCAGGCAGGCATTTTTTTTATAGTTCTTAGAATCCAAGGAAATAAACTTGAGACTTTCTGTATGCAAAGAATATTTATCCCTTCCCAAGCAGGGTTGTCAGATGGTGGTTCAAAGATGATTTTGTAGGTTTCGTGGTTATAGTGGTTTAGTGGATATATATTAGACAAGGACCAGAGGACAGCTATGGTGATAGATGTAGTGGTGCCAAGTGATAGAAACACCAAGGAGCATAAGAATCCTGAAGGAACTAGATAGGATGTAGAAAGTAAAGATCAAAGTGGCCCCAGTGGGGATAGAAGCTCTTGGAGTTGCCTCTTAAGCTGGGAGAGTGGCTCCAACAGATCCCAATAATAACATCAGAGCTCTCTGTTCAGAAGAGTGCAATGCTGGGAACCACTAAGACAGTGATTCTCAACCTTTCTAATGCCGTGACCCCATAATACAGTTCCCCATGTTGTGGTGACCCCCAAGTGGGTGTGGCCACCAATAAGAGGGAGTAGGACAGCTAGGGAAAAGGGAAAAAAATGGCGGACAGCATGGTTTGGCGACCCCCATGAAATGGTCATTCGACCCCAAATGGGGTCCTGACCCACAGGTTGAGAACCACTGCACTAAGATATTGTACAGAACACTCAAACTCATAGGTCTGTCATAGAGGACTCAAGACTGAGGAAAATACAGACCATTCATAGAGGTGAGAAGACATCAATTGCATCCAAACATTCAGCCTCCCATAGGATCTTTATAATGGTTTGTTTAAATGTCTATCAACTGGTGAGCTACACCAGTTATCCTATATCACACCAGTTATCCTATAGCACAGGCGTCAGGAAAATAGGTTGCTTGTTTTACTTATACTTAAAATAAGAGGACTTTACACTGTTTTTCTGTAAACCTCTGCCATATTCAAAGTTGTAGCTTTGCAAAATTCAAATTTTATCCTTGAAATAAGTAAAACAAATAAAATCCATGCCCTCATATCTTACACAAAATTTAGGAGGACTCCTTTAATTTTTTTAAAAGGTGAGAGAAAGTCAAGATTTTTGAAAGATAACAAGTGTTATCAATTAATACACTTGCAACTTTATACAGTAAAATGAAATGGAAAGTAATCAAGGAGAGAAGCAACCTAGAACTAAGGAGAAACTTCCTGACAGTTAGAACAATTAACCAGTGGAACAACCTGCCTCCAGAAGAGGTGAACGCTCCAACACTGGAAGTTTTTAAGAAGAGACTGGTTGGCCATTTGTCTGAAATGGTATAGGATTTCCTGCCTGACAAGGGGGTTAGACTAGACCACTAAGGTCCCTTCCAACATTATTATTATTATTATTATTATTATTATTATTATTATTATTAGTAGTAGTAGTAGTAGTAGTTGTAGTATTTTGCATATGAGATACAAACTAAGACACAGTTCTTTTCAAGAAGAATTACTGCACAATCTGGAATGTTTGAGATGTTACCTAATGATGATGAAAATCAATTATTTCCTCCACCACATTCATCTATCATGTTCTCTTCAGAAATCCAAAGGATCTATTCTAGGCAAAATAAATCATAACCCAAAAGTGGGCAGTTTTTTTAAGGACATGGCAATTACTATTTCAAACTATTCCCCAAATTCACTTTTTTTTTTATTATTCCTGCAATATACAGTTCAGAAGCAGAATAAAAAGAGTACTGATACTTTTGAACTTTTGCGTTACAGAATGCTGCTGAAAATATCATGGAAACAAACAAACAAAAAGTAGATCCCAGAACAAATTGATTCAGAATTATCTCTCAAGACTCAACTAGCTAGACTTAAATTAGCATATCTGGGGCACATTATGAAATCCACAATGCTATGAAATGTAGAAAGAAAAAGAATGACCACCAGCAAAGTGAATGAGTTCAATTATAGCAGCCATCAGTGCACAATTGGAAGACCAGAAAAAGTTGGGGATAGATCATCCTGGAGAAGATTTATCTATATGGTCACTAATAGTTGACACTGACTTGATGGCACATAGCCAACTGATCAATGTCCAGTTTTTCTGAAATAGATGATGGATCATGAAGGACAAAGACAGGGACACTGGAAGTAAATATATCTCTCTATTGAGAAAACAAATACATGTTTTAAAACATAAAACAAGTAAAAATGTGACTATAAGAGTTACCAATAGATATACCAAAAAACAATAGACACCAACCAATAACATGTTCTCTATGCCGCAAAGTTTTAATGCTGAAGTAAAATACATTTTGGTAATGTAAATATCAGTAGTTCAGAAAGGTTTAACATTACTAGTGGGACTTTCAGCTCATATTTTCAATGGATAATTAATATATGAAGAATATTCTTAGGTATTCTGTCATTCAACTGTAGTTTGCAAAACATTATATATCTTGCCATTGCTCTTTTAGTTTTTATTTCTATTGTCTGATACAAAAAGAAGTTGCCCTTGACTTGAGAGAAACTTGATTTTTTATAATTACAGGCAACACAACTGATATATCTGATAATTATGTGAAAATTTGCCATTTTTAGTTCATGATGCAACAGTTTGAATAATGGTACATATCACTTAGTTCTTTTGTATGAGTGATTCCAGATCCTTGACTGCCAAACTGGGAGACATGCATATGCACATATAGAGGAGGATTTAAATGTTGCCTAAACATTTCCATGTTCCTCCGTGTGTAGCTAGAGTTTGCCATGGAATTCTACTCATCTGCTTCACTACGTGCTTATTGAGAATGTCCATATTTGAACAACCATATCTACTGCTATATCTGTAGCTATCCATACCTATATTCTGAGAGAGAAGATTGCAGAAAAAGGATAAGAAGAAAGCAAAAATGTCTACTGTTTCATGATATTTATGAAGTTAATATTCTTTGACTGGTGCAATATCAAATATTTGCTAAATATCTGGAGAAAATAGTATGTTCATATATGCAATCCATCAGAAAGTGATAGTAGAATTGCTTGGTATATCTCTGTTACTTTTTTACTCTTTTACTTTTACCCTTTTTACTTACAGTTCATAATGCTATATAACCTATTTTAAAATATTTGTTCTATATAGTTTTTTCTTTTCGTTACTTGTGTAAGACCTGTCAATTATGTCTAAGGATTTAAATTTAAGAGCTTTCATTGACATACTTGGAAACACATTTATTTTATAACTTTGAAATGTTAGGGTTATGTGGGCTTTCCCGCCTAACAATAGCTTTGAATAACTGCTTAACTTAATCAGCTATCTAGATTCATGTGCTTCATAGATATCTGAAATATATTCACTTAATTTGATATTTTTTGGTGAAAAAATAGAATTAATGATGGCCCCAAAACATGAAGCAATAATATTATCATCTCAGCTGAATAGCTGAATTTGTGGCTTTCTGTTTGCCACAAATGGAAGGTATGTGTATAAAGACTAGGATAGAAGCTGCTCTTAGACGACCAAAGCTAAAAACATGTATGTGTAATCACAATCTTGTCATATATAAAGGTGCTTTGAAGACTAGTGCAGTTGAAAGGCTGCCTAGATAGGAATAAATTAACAGAGGGACTAAGAATAAAAACTTCAACACTGCAGGGACAGCAGTTGGCACTATAAAAGTTATTTCATTTTCCTCCTCCTCCTCCTCCTCCTCCTCCTCCTTCTCTCTCTCTCTCTCTCTCTCTCTCTCCCTCCCTCCCTCCCTCCCTCCCTCCCTCTCCCTCTCCCTCTCTCCATCTCATATTGCCAGAAATTAACATAGGATGTTGGAGCCTTATGCCCCCACATATGAAGTATGGAAAACAAGATGTGGCAATGAGAACTATCAAAGTGTAATACTAGATGGAAGGCAGAGCTATGGTGTATAGAAAGAAAGGCATCTTGGAGAAGAAGTTTGAGACTAGCATAATTTCATTCATTACACCAACCTATTACCTCTTTAAGTAGGTAGACAAAATTCAGATTTAAATTTTTAATTAAATACAATATTTGAATATATTTCTTCTGACCATACATATTTCTAAACATATTTTACCTCCTCTAAATTCTCCATGTATTTCATCTTAACCCATATATTTCCCAAACATATAGAGCCTGAAGCATTTAGAGGAAAGAAATACTCATGTGCATTTGCTGTTTGTTGACTTCAGTTCAGCATTTAACACAATCATTCCCCAGCATCTAGTAGACAAACTAGGCTTTTTAGGCTTAAACACTCTCCAGAGCAGGCCTATCATCAGTTTACACTCTGTTGATGAAAGCCCAGATGCGCTGGGCAGGCCATGTTGTAAGGATGCCAGATCATCACATCCCTAAACAGCTCTTCTATGGTGAGCTGTCTCAAAGAAAGCGATCACACGTGGGACAAAAGAAGCGATACAAAGACACGTTGAAAGCCTCTCTTAAGTCCCTGGATATTAACACCATCTCTTGGGAACTTCTGGCACATGATCGACCGACATGGCACACCTTGGTGTACCAGGGTTGCCAGACATATGAACACAGAAGGACAATCTTGGCACAAGAAAAGCGAGCACTCCGCAAAGCCAGAGCTGCAAATGCTGAAGTAACAGTGTCTACATTTCTTTGTTCAGTATGTGGCAGAACATTCCGTGCTAACATTGGTCTTATTAGTCACCTACGGACACATCGTTGATGGCCCATAACCCATAAGATGTCAAGGTCTTCATCGAAATTGATGGACGAACAACAACCAATAGGCCCCAATATGTGCGAGTTGGAACAAATACCTCTAATACCATTTTCTTGAGCACAGGTTCTCCTCAGGGCTGTGTCCTAAGTCCACTGCTGTTCACCCTGTTGACCCATGACTGTTGTGCTAGGTTTGCCACCAACCATATTGTGAAGTTTGCAGATGATACAACAGTAGTGGGCGCTTACCGCAAGGAGGTTGAAGGGTTGGTGAATTGGTATAAGGAAAACAGCCTAGTTTTAAATACTGGAAAAATCAAAGAAATCATTGTTGATTTCAGAAAAGGCAGGCACAGCCACACTTCTCTGTGCATAAATGATTCACCTGTGGAGACAGTTACCAGCATCAAATTCCTGGGTGTGCAGTACTGACTAGGCTGACTTGGTCGCTCAACAGTGAGAAACTGGTGAAGTGGGCACAGCAGCACCTGCATTTTCTGCATCGCACGAGAAAAGCACATCTTCCTTCCCCTGTCCTGACCACTTTCTACAGGGGGACAATCGAGAGCATCCTGTCATATAGCATCACAGTCTGGTTTGGAGGCATCACTGCTTCAGACAGGAAGGCAGTGCACAGAGTGGTGAAAATGGCCGAAAAGATCATTGGCAGTTGCCTCCCCCCCCATCCAGGACATAGCACAGAAGCTCTGCTTGAGCAGGGTCCGTAAGATTATATGGAACACTACACATCCTCTTCACGACCTGTTTCCCTTGTTACCTTCTGGGAGGAGGCTTCGTGGTATCCGAAGCAGAACATCCAGATTCACCCAGAGTTTCATTCCATACAGCATTAACCTTGCGAACTCTCAAGCTTCCTGCTTCCATTATATATTCAAGATGGATAATATTTAATATTTATTTGCTATGTATATGTAGGGATGTGGGTCTATACATATGTTGTTCATAGTATGTTTAGGTGTGTGTCATGTATGTGTTTCACTTTGAAAGCGGGCAACTAAATTTCATTTTTGATGTGTGCCATCGTGCCCACAGTATAAAAATGACAATAAAGATTATCTTATCTTATCTTATAATTTATTGACAAGAACAGTAGTACAATATTTGAAGAAGTGCAAACCTCCTGATTGCAATCTTCAAAACTACAAATTAATCTAGGAGATTTCTATCAGAATTTAAAATCTTCACCTTGAGTGATTGAACAGGAAAACAAGATCTAAATAAAATAATAAATAATGTAATGGGATTCTTCCAGCATCTTTATTGGGCACAACTCAGGAAAATCCTAAATAAACATTGGACATTGGATCATTAGCAAAATATTGCACCATGCTCAAATTAAAATAAAAAGGCCATTGAATTGTAAGAAATATAAAGCACAGCTCAGAAATAAACTGGAAGACAGAATACAACCAAGTTTTCCCTTTATCATCTCAAAGCAATATTAACAACCAGGAGTCTAAAGTCAAAAGTGATATGTTGAGTTTATTATTTCCAGAATTCTTATTTCACAAGATAGGCAAGATAGTTAAAAAAAAAACAAACAGATTTGTACAGTTACCCATTTGCCCCACGTAAGTTGAGCTCACTTATTTCTATTTCTATTTGTTCATTATACACGCACACATTCTAAAGTTATGCATTTTGCAGGCATTTTTCACTAATACAATTCATTTTATATCATTTATACTGCTGTATACTTCTGTGTATTTTCCTACATACATGTTTATACATACTTTCATTGGAAATTTCAATAACAAAATTCAAAACTTGGAGTAGAAAATAAATAAACCTTCCTATTTCTATTGATACAAAACTACCAACCCAAATTCAGACCATGACAAATAGTTCTAAGCCCAGGAGATGATGTGAATTTCAACTGTTAGTGGAACAAATAATTTCTACTTTGGCAAAGACAAGAAATACTAAACTAGGAGTTATGGATCATACAAAACGCCTTCCCTTCAACAGGGCTCTGAAAGGGGTTCTAACCCATCACCTCTATGATTAATTACAAAATTGATACACTAAATCCCAAGACCTCTTTCCGCAGAAGGAGGGACTCATCACAACTGCATGCAGGCATAACAGGCCCCATGCCAAGTTGCCCAAGCTGTCATCTTCTGAAAGCAGCATTTAACTGAAATCTAAGCAGGCAGAACTGAAACTTGCTAGAAACATGACAGCACTGAGACAGAAAGGTGTTTCTGAAAAAATGACTCCCCCAGAATGAGCTTCCCTCTAAGGTCTGACAAGCCTCCCCATCCCCCCCCCCAAAAAATCTTACTTTGTTTTTTTGAAATATATATTTGTTTATTTGTGAACAACAAAAACTGCTAAATCGATACTTAGAACAAATGCTGATACAGTAAGGATTCCCAATGTCCTTGTGCAAATTCCAGCAGAGCTGCCTCGTAGAGAAGGGTAGGTGCAATTTTGGTGTTTCTCAAATGGAAATCTGTTCACATACAAAGGCAGGTTGAACAAAAGAGCAAAGGGACAGACTCGACACACAAGGGAACAAAATCTACCAGTGTGAATAAGGCCCACTACTGTTGTAGTAACGTGCACAGATGTGTTGTGCTCCTCTTGAAAACATGTACTTCCATTATCTGATATTTCATCACAATAGATCACCTTGATATTGTGTGTGTGCATGTGTGTGTGTGTGTGTGTGTTTATGTTGGGGTATTTCATGATTTGTGGACATCAATGTTATACATTTATAGATGGAGGACATAAGAATTAAGATTGTGGCTCAATAAGTCTTTCTTCAGTCAAATATGTAAAATAGCTCCAGTACTATGATAGAGGCACTTCAGGTTTGGTCTTCTAAGAACTACTTTTAATATTTTCAAGACTTCAGAAAACAAATCTAATTGTCCCCAGTTAATACGCAGAGAGATTCTCTGCCTTCAAAATTGCATCATTATTGCCCGGTGACAATTCCAGACTTCTCTGATGCCATATAAACATTCTGCTATATGTTTTGTGCATTTCAAGTTGCTTCTTGTTCAGAGTATAAAGAACAGTCAAGCATTCGCACATCAGTGAGCCTCATACTGTCTCTCTTGCCTTTGATTTTATTTTGCCTAACTGTAAAACATATAAGCCAACGTGAACAAAACAGAACTTTGGAAGTGAACCCGAGAGAGTTAAACAGAAACACTATCTTGTCCATAATATTCAGAGCAAATCTGATCACTCAATTTTTTTCTTGAATGTAGGCCTCCTAAAATTAAAGCAAAATACTAATACATTTTAAATTACAATTGTGCATGTAATTATTGTGTAGTTAATTCTAAGTTCTTGCTGAAGTAATCACTCTGTATTTAAAATAAGTGCCCATAATTTCTACACCCAATCTAACAAATAAACATGCCTTTAAAGCAGTTAATAATGAATCCCACATTTGTTAAATGTCAAGTAAAAGAGAAATAAGCCATGTCATAATTTCTTATACAAGCCTTATTTGGTTTGTATATTATATGAAATTTCACAATGTCATAATTAACAGCTATATGGACTTAAATTCCTTAAAGTCTGTCAGACACAACACTAAAGTTCTATCCTGGCTAGATTATACAAATTGTTTCATATGCTTTTGTACTAAAGAGCAGATAGAGGATCTCTGCACTCAATCTTCGTGAAGATCAACCATCTGAAGTAGGACAAAAATTGTTTCAAGCAATGATCAGAACCTGATCATTGTAATAAGGGCTTCAGTAATGATGGATTCAAATTCAGCATGACTTCTGATGACTGTATATATACAACCATGCAAGTTTTTGGAATATCAGCCGAGGAAATCTGATATTTGGAATGAAATGATTCTCTAGTTCAGGCATGTCAATCACGTGACATTGTGCAATGTATCAGAGCTTTTTCGCCATTGCTGGCAATGGGTGGGTGCGGCTCCAGTATGATAAAACCGGCCTGCGGGCTGGCAGTTTGACACCCGTGCTCTAGTTCAATGGTGTCAATCTCTGCCACATTAGAATTTTTTTAGATTGGACCAAGATACATACTGTATCACTTGATCAATATATCCATCATTACTTTAAATAAAAACTAATACATGCCATAAGGAAATCTAAATCATATAATGAACAGTATGCTTTGATAAACCAAATGCACATTTTAGCTTTTGATTTTAAAAAGCATAATTTTACAGATCGCTCAAGAGGAAGGTCCATAAGAAAGATTCTCCCATTTCATAGGGGCAGGTAATGTCAAGGTGTGATAAGTCTTTCTCTCCTAGAAAATAATTATAGATTAAAAAATGCATGTACCTGATGTATTTAAAATAAATCTGCACATTTTAATAAAATATATACATTAAAATACACAGATCTGAACAATTTGAATGTTCACTAAATGACAGCAAGGAGGTTTTTGTAACTTTTTGTTGACATAAAAGAGTAGTCCCAATTTTGTCTTAAATAACAATTGAAGTTCTCCATATTTTAAAGAAGACGCAAAATCCTTGGATGGCAACAATTGAAGTTCATCCAAAAAAGTGAGTCAAACAATGAATATAGCACATGTTCTGCCCCCTTTCAGTTCAACTACCAAAATAGCAATATGAATACTCATCTTTACCATTGATTTCTTGACTTTTAAGATCATGCAAATATTGCTGGTATCTGTCCATGAATGGGGATGTCAAGTGCATTTCTCAGGTAAAATCTATGCCAGATGAAATATTTGTTAAGCAAAGGTTAATAGGAACTTTCCACAAAATGAAATATGCTTTCATTTTCCAGCTCTAATTCATTCTCATTCAAAAGGTGATCCTAGAAAAAGCAATAACAATTTAGGCTGGAAAGTAAGAATTCTCCTGTGACTGATGTTGTAGAGTGAACTCATATGAATGTTACATTAATTTATCAGTGCAAAAAAGTCTTACATTAGTAATCGCATGAATAATACAATATTTAACCAGAATGTTTGCGGAACATGCTTATCTAGAATGTTCAGGGAAGATGTTCATCTAAAAGCATAATAATTGGGTTAAAGTCTGGCAACTCTCTTAATTCAGTTTTAAGATTCATTACATCTAATAGTACAATTACAAAAATCTTTATTTAGAAGTGTGTCTCACTAAGCTCAACAGAAGTTTTTTCTCTTATGTGTATGCTTAGGAGAGGAGTTCCAAAATAATACTTTTCCAATTTGGTCTTATTAAGTTTATTTTGAGTTTACTATATTTTTATATTCTTGGCATTTTCTTATTTATTTTAAGGGAAGAGCCTAGAAAACAATTTCTGAGAAATTGATAGGCTTGATAGATTTTTTTCATATGCATTTTAGAATGTTGTCTTTTTCATCAGAGTTTAGATTCTTCCATCTTGTTGCCTAAAACATTAAAGCAAAGCATTTGTTTGGCTTATAGTGTATTAGTGTGCATCTGTCCGGTTAATAAATTGTAGCCCAGACGTAGCTGCATGTTAATAACATATGGATGATGATGATTTTCTGGGAGCTTCTTAGTAGGAAAGATTAGAAAAATAAAATGTAGGTCATGATTTCCAAATATAGTTTCCCAAAGTTACTCTCTTAAATCAATATTAAGGGACATAAATAAATGGCCTGATTTTCTAAATTTGTTAGGAGTTGCAGAGAGTGGCTGGAAGCTCATTGTTTTTGAAATTCAGGCTGCTTATTTAGATGCCTTAATATAGATTTAGGAAGCTAACACTAAATACCTATTTTTGACAATCCTGGCTGATATTATTATAGTAAAGCTCTCTAAAGAAAACTTGCTACAATCTATCATGAAGATGTGACAGTCCAGGAACAGCATTTTATTAAAATAGGCCAAAGACCTCAAGTGGTAATTGCACAGTTTGGCTAAAGAGGAAAGGCACTGAAAATACCTTCTGTTAAACTTGAAACCATATGGCATATTCAGGAGTAACTGTAGTGAGGACCTTTAAACAACTCCCCACAATAGGCAACAGGATAGATAAGTATCAGACAGCAGGAAGAGTTTGTTATTTATATTTGAACCTTTTCTTTCTACTCCAAAACCAAAGTAATCAAGAATTCTATGACTGGCCAATGTATTTAGATGCTTATGTAAACAGCTATGTGAGATAGAATCTGCACCCCACTCTTCCAAACATACTTCTCATGAAGTGATCACCATCTAATAATGTTACACAATAAGTACGATTAGCTTGCTAAACTTATATTATCCAAAAGGTCCATTTAAAAATAACTTCAAAAAAGAAACAGTACACAATTAGCTGATATTTTAAGAAATAGTTAATCAGCTGTTTATAGAATCGAACAGGCGGCTTAAAGCAATGGTTTATAATAATCTCTAACACCTTCTCCAGATGTATTTTACAGCCATCTGTACCACATGCTGTTTCTCTCTGCAACTTGCTTATAATAGTCATGAAATCATTCATTAACTTTTGATAAAATATATACAAGTAGAATCTTAACATTAAACATGACCTGTCTGAGATAAGCTAAAATACTTTAACATAAGAACAAAGGGTTAAGAGAAAATCCATCCAGTCTCTATGCAGATATAATTAAAATGGGCTCCATTGTTTGGCTCCTATTGAGATATTCTGCCGTGTAATTCTACAACAGTATGGACGGAATGAGAAATTAAATGGACATGCATAAGTGGTTGTGAAGATATACATCATTATTCAGCTAAAGGACATTAGTCTCCTTGTGGCATGTGATCCTATAATTCATCATTGTGGTCAATTGTGGTCTAATATCTGATGGTTCCTATACTTAGCTTTAGGCAAGATCCCATTTCTCTGCCAGAAAAAAAAGATATTTGAGGACAATGATGTAGTGAAGAGAAAGACATCATTCTTACTGTATGTGAGTTGAAATCATTTCTTTTATTTGATTCTGAATATCTTTAAGAGCAGACCAAGAGTTCCTGTGACTATTTCAGGCATGCATAAAAACTGAGTAAAATTAATCCCAACCTATGATTAAGTTGTTGAAGACCACAAAGAAGGCTATGGACATGTGTGAAGTGCTCAGTCATGAGGGGAAGCCTCTATGTCTAGAGTATAGTGCAGAAGCCATGAAAACAATTGCAACCAAACTTTCATTTTGAGAAAACAGAAAACCATAATTTATTCATATAAAGTTATTTTAAAAAGTATTTTTTTCTTTCCCTCCCTTTCTATTTTTGAAATGAACTCTACAAGCATTCATGCTATTCTTTTACCCCATACATGTGTATCAAACCAATTTTATGTAGTGTTTGAAAACAACAAAGCAAATTGCCCCTAGGCAGCTATAGTACATATACTATTACTCAAGAGGGTCAATAACATGATCAATTATTACTGCTCTGATTGCTTTGGCACATTATTTTAGATGTTGAGTTAGCAGAATAATCCATTCCAGACCCCACAAGCAAAATTCACTTGCTTTCAATTCTAGCAAGTACTTTACACAATCAAATGTAGCAATTTTCCCATATCTTCCATTCTTGGTAGAATCTTTTCACAGTTATTATTAATACTGGACAGCTTATTTTCTGGTAATCTGAAAGAGAAAACTGTGATGTCAAACAGTATAGCAGAGCTTAGTTACCCATATATCACCCATACAAGTATATCCCCACTTTCTTCCCAATATTATATTCAGTTTAAATCAACCCAGCCAAGACCAGCAGAGAATCAGATAGGGTCCAGTAGCCTCTAAATCACTGTGAAGTTCACCCAGGGGGATTATTTATACACACAAAAAAGAAAATCTTCAAATGCTCCTATCATTCTCAGCTTTAAAAATACATTCAAAACAGATTAAACATCTACTTGTTTGCTGAGCTTTCACAATATTCAAAGTGTCCAACTGTCCCTGTCTTCTTATTCCACACCTGAGCAACAAAGAGAAGCACAAAACATAAGTGAAGAGAGATACCAAGTCCAAATACAGCACACAAGGAGCTTCTACTGTCACAAAATATTCAAAATTATTTTCTGGAGTGTATAAACAGAATTTGTTTGTTGTCACAGCTGTCAGTCTAAAGAGAAAAAAATCCATCCATCAGACTTGGCAGCATTGCAAACTAAAGCTTCCCTGGAGCATTTACTTGCATAGCAAAACTACTCATGAAATCTACCAAAGTACTTACGTTTGAGATTAATGTTTTAGGCCCATAAATCTGTGCATAAGTGAACACCCAGACACTCCAGGACTCTGGAGTACACTATTTTAGTTTTTGAGAAATTACTGAGAATTAGAGAAAGGACATTATTAAGTCAACACTTGACTTTTAGGGAGCTATTGTGCCCAGAGCCTATTGTCATCAACAATGCAGCTCCATATTTATGAAGTTCACATATCTTCTTTCATTAGCTCTTATAACTCTTTGTGTGGCTGCAAGATCACTTTTCTTGTTGTTAATGTAGGCATGCAGTAGATAGTGGCTGCTGAAGTCTTGATGGTAATAAATTTACAGATGTTATTTCTCTCCATCTTATTGTCTTCTCCATTTTAGATCCTCTAAATCTTGCAAAACTTTACCAACTGCTGTTCAAATGAAAATATACTTTATATATAAAACAAGATGTATTCCTTTAATTTTTGTAATAAAATGTGCTTGTTAAAAAGACTCTTTGGATTACCCCTCCAACCCCATATTAAAACTAAAGTGGAGAACAGAAATGAAAGCCTGTAGGGAAATTATAGGAAGTCTTAAGCAAACCTATTGTTGTCAATAAAAGTATATGGATGTGTTCATATAGTTATCAGAAATCAAGTTCACTTTTAAAGACATTTTAACTATTGGTGCCATGAAACTATTAGCATTGCATTTATTAATTGAAAGCCAAGAGCAGAAAGTATGGAATAGCATAGACTATCTTTCATATTCTATCAATATTGGGAGAGCAACATTTGACAAATAACATACAACAGAAATCTCACCAACTTTCATATTTAAATCTGACAAAATCAAAAAATAGGAATAGCCGCAAACCAAAAGTTTCCAAATCCAAATTTGAGGGAGAAAATGTCACATTCAAAACATATTAGACAATGTTTAAAAATATGTATAAAATATATTTCCTGTCTCTCTCCACTATCTAAGAAGAGCTTTTTGAATAAAACAAAAAGCTTGTCCACTTCAGTATCTGTTTCCCACAGCAGACAACAGGGAGATGTTGTAGGGAACAACATCTCCCTGGTTGTCTGTTGAAGACAACTGGACAGTCATTTGTCTCAAAGGTATAAGGTCTCCTGCTTGAACAGGGGGTTGGATTAGAAGACCTCCAAGGTCCCTTCCAACTCTGTTAAATCACAAGCAAGATACTGAAACAGCAGTCATCTCCTGTTATTGTTCCATGACTACACATAATCCTTGATTTATGAGCATAATTTGGGTGCTTGGAAACTGTTGCATATTTACAGTGCCCAAAATCATTGTGTTAGTGAGATGGGTGGTATAGAAATTTAATAATAAATAAAATATAAAGTTAATGCCTTAATTACTGCACCACTTAACAATGGATTTTCCAGTTCCTATTGTGGTCATAAATTGAGAACTACCTGTACTAGCATCCAAAAATGTGTTGAAAGTGGTATATATCCATCATATCTAGTAACCTTTGCCAATTTGTTTGCTCATTTGTCAAATGAGGAATTTTAGAGCCATACCATCCGGTCATAATGAATGCTTTTGTTTAAACTTGTGCCTTATGAAGTATCTCCCTGGAAAGTCAAGGACCATGCAAAAATTATGGAGCTAAATGGACAGCTGTGGGGAAATAATCTAAATTAGAAAAAAGGGTGCTGGCCTATGCAAAGAGAAAAACCAGATACTGATGCTATTCAGCTATTTGAATTGTACTGTGTTTGTTAGGCTTAACCGCTGCTTTATTCCTAATCCCGAGGTTTCAACTTGTCATTCTTTCATGTTCTTCTTTACAACGTCTAGACCCAGCAGTTAACACATGAAGAAAACAATAAAAATAACACCTTCACCACCTAAACAAAAGACATATTTGCACAAAAAGTGCATATGCTGGTGTATCCATACATAAACAAATTTAGAACTATTGTTATATTTC
This sequence comes from Crotalus tigris, assembly GCF_016545835.1. Lineage (NCBI taxonomy): Eukaryota > Metazoa > Chordata > Lepidosauria > Squamata > Viperidae > Crotalus > Crotalus tigris. The sequence continues at coordinate 17,999,638 of NW_024096970.1, forward strand.
CATATAATGCCTTGCACACAATGTCCAAGTGATCTCTGAGTCTGCTAAATCTGCTGTTCAGGTGCTAAATGCTGCAGTTTCAGGCCCTTGCTCTTTTTTCTAGACTTGGACTTGACAAGCTTTTGAAAGATGGTCTACCGGTTGACAAGGGCGTACCCAGGAGAAAACAACGTACTTGTCACTACACTTTCTTGGGAAACACTTTTTCTTTGTTCCAGTGCAAATTTCAGCCTTAAGGAAGCCACTTTTTCATATGAAAAAGTATTTCTCATCATACTTAATTCTTAACTTCATGTTTTTTTTTAAAAAAAGAAAAAAAATACTACAAATAAAAGAAAAAAGGGTATAGTAGCATTTTCTACATGTGTTTTTTTTCTTTGTCAATGTATTTTTATTTTTGTGACGCTTATTTTTAAAACAACAAAAGAATTTTTTTTTAAAAAAATTGAATCATTGTTTGTTATATGTATTATCTGTAGTGAGAGGTTTTTGGGTTTTTTTGTTGTTGTTTTTTTAAAAAAACTATAGTGATGACCTCTTGTAAAATATTACTTTCCCCCTCCTATATGTTCTGGCAAGAAAATTGAAGTTGGGTTATTTAGCTGTCTAATGAGGTATTAAATTTCATAAAATATTTAGCACAATCAAGACTAAAGATATCTGAAGGGCTAAAGCAGGTTGAAAATTGCCTATCATTCTGACTTTTACCACAAATTTATCTCTCTGATGGAAAATACCACTGACCTTTTCACATCACAGAAAGCATTATAGAATCCCACTTAACCAAATCCTGGAACATTCAAAATAGCCATTGTGAATAAGCCTCTCCAGTACTGCATGACACGAGCCATATGAGGATGAAAAAGCTTTCTGCTTGCTTTAAGAAACTTTTAAAGTTATGAACCATTTCAGTGAGTCATGCACTCTCTTGTAATTTTAAAATTCTACTTTATGGTTCAGATTGAAGAACTATAGAATACATTTTCTGAGGAACCATGATTCATTCATGATAAGAGATAGACAAATTTGTCAAATTCAGCTTTGCACTTTCTCATTTTACTGACCGTGTATTTGTTTAATTCTGCTTTCATACTAATTTAACCCAATGATCCATACAATCAGTGCCATGGGTTTATTTTGGGTGACTCTCTTCTAATGTAAACATTTTTAGTAGCTTACATTTTTTGCAAACAATTTGCCCTAAATAAAATCTTTTTCTACATCATTTCCTCTGATGTTCACTTTTGTATGTACATTTTCCTATAATATTTTTTGCTTTAGTATACATTTTTAAATGAAAAATAGCAAAGTACTTTATGTCTATTTGGCTTTAATATTGCAGCCTTTCCAAATCTAGTACCAAGTTGGAGGTATGAGAGTGATAGGTAGGGAATAAGAACATAGATAGAGTGCAAATAACAGCAATCTGTAAAAGAAGAATTTAAGTCACTCTTAAATCTAAACTATATAGAGGAAAGAAAAAGGCACTTTTGCAAAATGTTGTTCTTTGTAGCAAAGAGGATGTAAAATAGAAACACATATTTCTCCTTAGAATTATTGCCAGAGTCAGAATAGAGTTGGAAGGGATCTCTTGCTCAAGCAGGAAACCCTATACCATTTCAAAAAATGGTTGTCCAATATTTTTTTAAAAATCTCCAGTGTTGGAGCACCCACAACTTCTGGAGGCAAGTCATTCCACAGATTAATTGTTCTAACTGTCAGGAAATTACTCCTTAGTTCTAGGTTGTTTCTCTCCTTGATTAGTTTCCATCCATTGTTTCTTGTTGTGTCCGCTGGTGGTTTGGAAAATAAGTTGACCCATTCTTCTTTGTGGCAGCTCCTCAAATACTGGAATACTGCTATCATGTTTGTTGAGTCCGTGGCGGGAAAACAGACACGAGAAGCAGCTGGAGTTCTCAGTTTCATTTATTCAGCGTTCAGCTTACAGGAAGATGGCTTCAGCCTCGCCCAAACGCCTCGCAGCCTCTTATATAGGCAACTCCCGGGTAAATGGGTTACTTTTCCCGCGCCAGCACCTGCGCATGCGCACGGCGCTGGCGACAGCCTGTCTGGTCCCGGGCAGCTTTGCACCTGCCCGGGACTGCCTGCAAACGCCCGAGCCGTTTGCAAGGCTCGGGACATAACAATGTTACTCTGTGACATGATACTGTGAATGTCAGTATTTGACCATACATGTAAATCAGATCTGGGGATGAATTATTGCCACTTGACCAAAAAGTTTATTTGCTGAAAAAAATAAATAAGTAAGGGAGCCATGCAAAAGAGAATTTGTTGCAACACGGGGAAATTTCAGTTATACTGCCACAGTATAAGAAAGAGTTAATCAAGTCCTGGAATAGGCCAGCATGGTTCAAGTCATGCCCAAGAATCTGTAAAACTGAAGAAGGCTTCTTTCAGAAAATGGAAACCCTGTAAGAAAGAGGAACAGAAATTCTGAAGACAAAATGGTCAGTTGGATTATTGAATGGAATGCCAAAAAGAAAGAAAGAAAAATGGAAGAACTTATGACAAAACAGAAAGGAAAATAATTTCCTTAAATATATTCAAAGGAAAAACCAGCCAGTGGCTGGGTCACTGAATGACAAAAGATGTTGACAGAGCTAAGAAGTTTGTAAAGAAACTGAATTAATTCTTTGCCTCTGTCTCTATGACACAGAGTATCAGAAAACTCCCTGAGTACATACTGAAATTCTCAGGAAGGAAATCTGAACAATTTAAGCAAATTGAGCTAACAAGAAAAGATATTCTGCTTAATTTATACAGTATATTGATGGGACCTGAGCTCTCTGGCATCATAATGGATAGTAAAATGAAGTTATCAATTCACTGTGCAGCAGCCATTAAAAAAAAGGAGAATCATTAAGAAAGGGACTGGAAACAGAGTAGCATCCTTATACAATACAATATGTTGTAGCTACATCTCAAATAATATGCACAGTTCATGTTGAAAGATTTGGGGAAAAAAACAAGAATATCTATCATATAGATTTTTTTTTTAATGCAGAAGAGGGCACCAAAATTATCTGAAGTCTTAAAACTCTTCCTCCCAGATTTTTTTTGAGAACTATTTTACTTAGAAAAAAAATGTTTCAGGGAGGATAGTACTGAGATGCATAAATTGAGGCTTTGGTTTTTCTCAAAGCACAATGACCAAGGGTCAGCCAATGAATAGGATTGTAAGGAGATTTAGAATAGACACAATGAAGTACTTCACACATAGCATAATTAATGTATAGAATTGATTGCTACAAGATGTGTTGGCTTTAGAAAGGATTACATAAATTAATGGAGGATAGATTTATTAAAGGTTGGTACTTTTAGCATTACTTCTGGTTCATAGGAGCATGAATTCAAAAATCAGTTCCAGGGGAATAATAGAAAGAGAGAGGTATATTTCCAGCTCTGGCTTGTGGCCATCTGGTTGGTCAATATGAGATAGCCATAAATGGGTATTGGCTTGATTCAGGTGGATTGCACTTTCATGTTTAGGTAGTGCCTGTCTACTTTCTAATTTCTGTTGTCTACTTGCTGTCACAAGTAAAACTTCTGTTCAGCTGAGGATAAGAATGGAAAAAAAGAAGATAAAGATGGACCAGTTTATTCAAAAGGACCACATCTTTGCAACATTTTCAAAAGAGAGCAAATATATATATATATATATATATATATATATATATATATATATATATATATATATATATATATATATATATATATATTTTACAAGCCAATTCCAATTCAGAATTTTGGATCCATGCATCTTAAAAAGATTTCCCCTCCCATACCAAAAAACCCTCCATCACTGAAATCTAAATGCTTGAGATATTTTAGCATTTCTTTCCTCATTAGTTTTTCATTTCTATTTCTGCATTCTTCCTGCTAGAAACCCACAGTCTTTGAGTCACTGAGAACTCAGCTTAAGCAGAACTCTCAGCAGGAGAGACAATGGGTGGGGTGGGGGGAAAGTGAAGAGGAGTACAGAAAAATAAAGCAAAACTTGTATTTAAAGAAAATAAGAGGGGGAAAATATTAACCGGAAGCTGCTTTTTCCATTGAAAAGGGTATGATATGAATCTATAATATTAGATACCCCTTTGTTTCTGGAAGCCAGTTCAGCACTAGCATCTTCAAAATCTAATCAGAAACTTCATTAACAGAAAATAGCTTCAGTAGCAAACATCCAATATATTGAACTATGTACAGTATGCCAGCGCCCCTCAACCTTTTGAGGACCGGTTCTATGGAGAAAGTTTTTTTCCATGGACTGGAGGGGGCATGGTTTTACATGCTGCCTGCATACAATGGTCAGAGCTTTGCTTGTTTGCATGGCCTGCTGTTGGTATGCCACAGAGCAGTGCCGGTCCATGGACCAGGGGTTGGGGATCCCTGATGTATGCCTATTTTTTGTTATTTTCATTCACTAGCAACACACATTTTTTCAAGGTAACTGTTCAACAGATAGAAGCCCTTTAAATCGTTAACATATCCAGATCCCAAGAATTCAAGAATAAAAACACAACAAACATTTAGTCTGCTTTCCTGAGGCTAAGCTTAATTAATTTATTCTGGAGCATTGTGTAAGATGTATTCAATAAAATAATACATATTTTAGCCTTCTCAGTTACTCCAATCCAAAGAAACAACAAAAACAAGTTTTATTTAAAAAAATAGAGAAAAGGATTACCTTAAAAGAAGCCACCAAAATACCATTTCACATCTCAATTTTTTATTAATGTTTTGTTGAATGATGGTTATGGAAAAGGGAAAGAACCATCAACTCCAGGTGTAAACCACAGGACAAAAATTATCAGTGAGTCTATATTAACATTATTTTTTTTATATTGCTTATTTATTTAATTAATGAAAGTTTATAAGACAACCCAACTCTGCAGTGCTATATACACAATTCTTATTGACCTCATTTCCTTTTATTAAAAAAACCCAAGGCTTTTCTATAACTTCATTTACAATAGTTTTGGTCTGAATCAGCCCACTGAATATCAAATACATAATAATGTGATCACGTAATCAGTTCTACTAATTTCTGAAAGCAAGAAAGGAAAGAAATTGGGCCAAGTCTATTTTCAACATGGCAAGGCCAAATCTGGACCCTCTTCAGAGAGAGAGAGAGACATCATGAGCTCCATTAAGGTTTAGTCTAGAGAGTGCCAAAAAGCCACATATCCTTCAACTGGAAACACAATATATATGATGATCTTGGAGTGTGATAGTAGCTGAAAATCTGTGATAATCTTGCAGAATCTTGTTTTAAAGCCACGTTGAAAACATTTGTATAACCCAGTATTTGTTGATGTGATTTGGTTTGATTTGGCACTTCCTGACTCCAGAACAACTCTGGATGGCTGTGGAGTTCGAGAACTTGGTGTGAGCTCTACTGAGCCATATGTTATGAGAGAATTAATAGGGCTTATAGTACACGTTATAATATTGGTCAATAATGCATATGAAAGAAATGAGCCAATACCACTTGTAATATGTGTGACTTGCAGCCAAGATAAATGGAGTGAAACCTTATTATGTGCAACAGAAAACATTGAATTACACATTTCATTAAAGAACAATGTTTAGATAATATGAATAATAAGGAACCATAGCGGTGCAGTGGTTAAAATGCAGTACTACAGGCTGACCCTGCCCACAGTCTGGAGTTCAATCCTGTCAGATTCATAGTAGTATATAAGTAAAAGTACTATTGCTAAGTTTACTATTTATTTTTATTTATTTATTTATTTATTTATTTATATTTATATTTATTTATTTTAAAATGTGTGTGGTCACCCATTTTAAAGCACAGTTCTGGGCAGGTCACAGCAGTAATAAAACTACAAAAATAAAATCATAAAAACAAAATTAGAACTAGAAACTATAACCTCCCGGTGCCTTAGTCATCTCCTAGAAGGCCCCAGTAGAGGCATGGAGTCCCATTACTCTACCCCAGTGCCTGACTAAAGAGCAGGTCTTGATGGCTTTCTGGAAGGCTAAGTTGGGGGGGGGGCTGCCAGATTGCCCAAGAAAGGATAGGAGCAGCTATGAAAAAGGCACACTTCCTAAGTCCCACGAGAGAGAAACATTTCAGGGAAGGGATCTTGATTGTGCCTAATTTAGTGAAATGGGCAGATATTCTCAGGAACTGATTGTCCCACAAATAACCTGGTCCTGTGCCATGTAAGGCTTTAAAAGTAATTACCAGCACCTTCAATAATAGGCTCACCCAGCTAATAACTAATTAGTTATCTAATTAAACTTGTTTCATTTAGGAAACAAGACAATTTTACCAACCACTGCAACCTCTTAAATAGCCTCGGAAGCTGGCTATATTTAAGGGACTTTTAAGGGTTAAATATGCAGTGGAGTCAAGCAATTACAGAGGGGTGAGAGAATAAAAAAAATCTTTCAGAAAAGTAGGTAAAATTGAATGTTCATCCTATAGATACCTCCCTATGCAAATCTTGACTAACATAGAGTAGTTTGAACTGATGCAGGAATAGCTTTGAATGAAAATACAAAAGGCTATCAGAACATTGTGCTATCTTTTTTCTATCTGAAAAGATTTATTAAAAAAAAAACCCTCATGCAGTGTCTCATTAGAACCAGCAGATTTAAAATAGGTGATCCTTTTTTTAGCTTGCCTTGAAAATAAGATGAACATATGTTAAATGTGGAACAAAGTATGGACCTCACTGTTTCCCATATGTCTCTACCATTGGGCCTCATTCCATACTTCTATTACAATATCTCAGTGTATGCTTTTCATGTTTAAAACAGTATCTTGAACTACTGTCTTAAACCTAGTTATATACACATCTTTCTTTCTTTGCTCTGTTTATTTTCACCTTCTAATTCTTTGGCTATTGGATTCTCTTTGCATCTTCAACTTTCACTTCTTAGCAAAGACATAGCAAATATTTGTTCTCTGCACTTCCAGATTCCCATGGTCATCACAGTAGACCTAGCTTTATGCGATGTCACAAAGTGTGTAACACTCTTGAATGTATACAATGTATACAATTAAATATTTTCAGTTGCTTAAAACTGCTTTACATAATCAATATGCTGAATATTTTTTAAATTCAAGGTGTTGGTCATTACCTTTAAAGCCCTATATGGCTCAGGGCCAGGCTATCTGCAAGACCGCGTACTACCTCATAGTTCCCTATGTCCGGTTAGATCCCACAGGCTGGGCCTCCTTCAGGCCCTGTCGGCCAAGCAGTGCCATTTGGCGGGGCCGCGGAGGAGGGCCTTCTCTGTGATGGCGCCCACGCTTTGGAATCAGCTCCCCCCGGAGATTAGGACCGCTCCCACCCTGTTGGTCTTCCGTAAGCTACTTAAGACCTGGTTTTTCCGGCAGGCCTGGGGTTTATAAAACCTTACCCCTGGATGATTGTTTTTGTATTGTTGTTTTGTTATGTTTTATGTGTTTTTTATTGTTAGCCGCCCAGAGTCCTTCGGGAGTGGGGCGGCTTATAAATTTTAAAAATAAATAAAAATAAATAAATAAATAAATAAATAACAGTTTTACGCTTAATCTGCAGGGCCTTTTTGTTTTTACCTTTCTGGGTTCACATTTGTTGGTAGAAATTGGAGTATAAGAGATCTTAAATTGCAATTGATTATACATGATGATCTGCACTTGGAGAAGGAGTAGATTATTAGACTATAGAATAGAAATAATGAGCAATCTAGATGACTAAACATATTGTTTATTTTAGCAGATTAGACACAATTGCTTTCTACTTGCAGGTCTATTATCTATCTCCTTGTTTTTGATCATAAAAAAGAATAGCTGCAGAAGCAGTTTTGATTGTTTATGTTAGAGACTTTCTTGAAGTAGAAGTACCTGAAAAGAAAGAAAGAAAGAAAGAAAGAAAGAAAGAAAGAAAGAAAGAAAGAAAGAAAGAAAGAAAGAAAGAAAGAAAGAAAGGAGGAAAGAAGGAAAGAAACTTGGGGGTATGTAGATTATGTATGCAAAAAAAAAAAAAAGTAAAATAAATTCACTTCCTACATTCAACACATTGGTTATGCAAAGACTTTCCAGACAACTGACATGTATTTAATTGTGTTTTAAACCAACATAAAGACATTGTGTGAATCAAAGTGGCTTTTAAATTGTTTAGAAAAATGCTGACAACAAGCCCAATTAAATATCTACATCCTCAATGTGCAACTTATGGCTTAATATATTAATCACACAGATTAATTCTTTCAACTCTAATTGAGGTGTAATGTGAGATCTGCTTGCCAGAATTCTATACCCAAGGGATTAAATACCACTTATCCAAATTCACTGTGAGATGTAATTGTATCTCAGGCAGCAGCAGGGAAAACTTACAGAGATTTTTTACATGGTGATCCTAAACACTTATTTGGCATTAATCTTGTAAAATTTATTGGGGCTTACTTCTAAGTAGATATGTTTATAATTATATTGCTAAAACCCAAGCTATTGATTTTTCAGAAATATTTTGGATAATTATCTTTGTTGTTCTTACTCCACTGTGAGATGGTCAAATATTTATATTTATATTTCTCCTTAGGCAAACCCAGTTGCAACATTTGTACAGTACAATTTCTGCAAAACAGACTGCTTTAATATTTATTTTCTCATTTGTTCTAAAACCTAAATCTCTTGGGATATTTAATTTGGCATAGTTTCTTCTTTTGGGGAATTACATAAGACTCATCAGTATCTTAATCTGGGGAGGTTTCAAATTTTAACATTTAGATAGAATATTCATGTTAGATAGAATGATATTTTCTGGATATTGAGTCTCCAATTCCCTAACTATCCTAGCAGTTTTTAAAATGTTAAATTCTAATGTCTGCAGTAAAACAATTATATTTGCTAATTCTATGTTGTACTGTAACACAGATTCTCCATCTGGCATATCTATATGGGATAAGAACATCAATGTTAAATCCAGAAACAGGTAGATGAAGCCTGAATATAACCACATGCAAATATAACCACAGTTTTTTTATCAAATAGATTGCTATAAAACAGAGTTTGTGAAGTCAAGAATTGTAAGTGCTGGCAACATGAGTTATCTATTTATGTGATTTTTGAATGATAGTACATAATAATCACATTGTTGATGATTATGTATCATGTTGAAAATCTCATGAATAGAGTGTGTACATGCACAAGCCTACTAATTACAGATTTAAATAAGGACAATCTTAAAGTACATGTTTACTCCTACTTCTACAGCAGGGGTGTTAAACTGCCGGTCTGCAGGCCAGATGCATCATAGCAAAACCATGCCCACCCCATTGTCGGCAATGGAAAAAATGTCGTGATACATCACGACATGTTACGGCGAGTTTGATACCCCTGCTCTACAGTAAATATACCTTTGAACTTCCTCTGATTTCTTTTGAATATATTGCTTTTTTTAAAAAAACTCATTTATTTATCTTTACCATTTGATGCATAACAATAAGTGATGCCTGGAATATAAGCTTTTTTAAGAGACAAGTCACCTGATGGGAGTCAGGAAGAAAACAGCAGTATGGTAGCCACCATTATAAGTGGGAATAATGTTAAAGACAGATACAATAAGAATCATCTGGATCTGTCCTGTAAATAATCATTAGGGAGGTCATTTCCTTTCACTAAAAAACCTAAAATCTAAGGGGTGTCAAACTGCCAGCCCGCAGGCTGGTTTCATCATATCGGAGCTGCGCCCACCCCATTGCCAGCAATGGCGAAAAAACTCCGATCGTTTTGCGACATCACATGACGTCGCGAGTTTGACATATCTGATCTAAGACATCCAATGTATTAAATGAATGTGTGAAGAAGTGGGTTTAATACAGCCTAGGAAAGTGAGCTGGCAATGATGACTGATGCCTCTCTGAAGCTGGGAAGATTCCCGCTGAAAGTTTCATAAGACCCTGTGCATATGTAACTGCTCTCACCATTGTGCTTCAGAAAGAGCATAGCAGTCTTGTATAGATCTCTCACCACAATGAGCAAATCATTCTTGATGCTTTAAAAGGGCTATGATGTTTGCTCTGTCAAGTTTAAACATTTCATGTCTATTTAGGTAAAGTCATTTGGGTAAACATGTGAGTTTAGACTTCCTTCCCTGGGAGAGTTCTTCCTTCTTCACTGGCCTTTTGTAGTATTCCTGCCCATACACATACTCAGTAAACTTGTACTGAACATTTGTATTTGTTATTTGCTTATTAGAATCTTATTATCATAATCATAATCTTTTCCTCTTTATTAGCCTCTGTAAATAATTTTGGCAGTATGAACAGATCTCCATTAAAGAAGTTTTATATTTTTAAAATCAAATGTGCTTGGTGCCTGCAAATTTCCACGGTTTTTACTTTGACTAAAATTTCCAAATTGCCATGAAATTTCACTTTAGACAATAAATAATATACTCTGAATATGTATTACTTATCAAATATCTTCTATTTTTCTTTAAAAGCAGCATTCATACTTCACTGTAGCAGACTTACAGTGAACATTCATGCTGTGCAGTCTTTCTGTTAGATTCCCACCCTCTCCCCTTACTATCTTTGGGCTATGAGCAAGCAAGGGTCACATATAAACTATGTCTGTTTGATACAGACCATCAAATGGATGCTGGTAATACTGCTCAGCTTCATATGACATACACCTGGCGATATATGTTGGCATCAGCTATGTATGCTATACAGCTTATCATCCCAAATCAGAGAAAGGCATTTACCGTAGTCTATTGTAATGCTTAAGCACTTGTGGTTGGAAAAGATACAAAATACTCATACTCACAATGACTATGTCCTTGAGAATTATGACAGGTCGGAACTATTGAACATGTTCTTCTTCTGTATTGCCAAATTTATACAGATCCTTAAATTCTAATTACTTCACTCCTGACTAGCAAAACAGGATACAACAAGCAACAGTATAAACAGCATTTGATAAAGTAGACCACAACCTACTACTTGATAAGATAGCAAAATGTGGGTTAGACAGCATCACAACCAGATAGATTTGTAGTTGACTGACTGGCTGTACTCAGCATGTGATCCTCAATGGAACTGCATCTACATGGAGAGAAGTGTGTAGTGGGGTGCCCCAGGGCTCTGTTCTGGGCCCAGTGCTCTTCAACATCTTCATCAATGATTTGGATAAGGGGATAGATGGGGAACTCATCAAATTTGCAGACAACACTAAGCTGGCAGGAATAGCCAACACTCCAGAAGACAGGCTTAAGATACAGAAGGATCTTGACAGACATTGGGCATTCTCTAATAAAATGAAATTCAATGGTGAAAAAAATAAGGTTCTACATTTAGAAAAACAAAATGCACAGGTATAGTATAGGTGGTACCTTGCTCAATGGTAGCAACTGTGAGAGGGATCTCGGAGTCCTAGTAGACAATCACTTAAATATGAGCCAGCAGTGTGCTGCAGCTGCCAAAAAAGCCAACACAGTGCTAGGCTGCATTAACAGAGGGAAAGAATCAAGATCGTGTGAAGTGTTAATACCACTTTACAATGCCTTGATAAGGCCACACTTGGAATATTGCATCCAGTTTTGGTCACCACAAAGTAAAAAAAATGTTGAGACTCTAGAAAGAGTACAGAGAAGAGCAATAAAGATGATCAGGGGACTGGAGGCTAAAACATATAATGAACAGTTGCTGGAATTGGGAATGTCTAGTCTAATGAAGAGAAGGATGAGGGGTGACATGATAGCAGTGTTCCAATATCTCAGGGGCGGCCACAAAGAAGAGGGAGTCAAGCTATTCTCCTAAACACCTGAAGGCAGGACAAGAAGCAACGGATGGAAACTAACCATAGAGAGAAGCAACCTAGAGCTAAGGAGAAATTTTATGACAGTTAGAATAATTAATCAGTGGAACAACCTGCCTCCAGAAGCTGTGAATGCTCCAACACTGGAAATTTTTAAGAAGAGACTGGACAGCCATTTGTCTGAAATGGTATAGAGATTCCTGCCTCAGCAGGAGGCTGGACTAGATGACCTCCAAGGTCCCTTCCAACTTTATTGTTATTGTTATATAAGCAATTTCTGACATCAACCCTGATATAACACACAAGGTTACCAGGATCTTTGTGGCAACATGAAAAATTAGGCAAAGAATAATTAAGAGCAATTGAACCAAGTACAGATATCCCATTGGCTTTGGGATATACATGTGCTGTCAGTTCTGAATTTAAAGGCTAAGATTGCATTCAGAAAGAGTGAGAAATACATATTATAAAACTAGTATAAAATCAGCTGATGCAATTGTTCTGTCCCAAATGTTTGAGTTCATAAATTGGTTTCTTTCTTAAATAAGTTTTTTTTTTCAGATTGGCTGCTTGGATATGCAGTTATAGATACTTAGAACGTGGGAAGGAACATACACACCAGAGAGATGGAAAGCAGATGGAGTTTTATATCTATGTCTATATCTAAATGGATATAAAAAGTTGTCCACATAATTGGGCAAATGCTCTACAGTATTGGTTTAGTGATTTTATTCCAAATTTGTTCTACAGTTTAATAGATCAACAGTGGTAGATCAGCAGTAAATTGCTTTAATTTGGAAATCTGGCAGTGACTCTTTCCTCAATATCTATTTCAGTTCCAAAGGGAGTGTCAATTCACTTCCAATTCTGATTTTTCTCAAAGAAAAGCGCCTTTGTAGCACTACTTCAATAATTTAAATAATCCAATTGCAGGAAGAAGCAGAATAATCATATCAGAAACTCTTACATGAGCTAACATTTGAACACAAGGCAGTATCTAAGGAACACAATAAATGTATTTTAAAGAAACCTGATAGCTATTATGAATATTATCTCCTGAACCAGCCCAGAACCTTAATTATCTTCACTCGTTGTAACCATGAAATGACTAATTAAAGCATTTCTGTAAAATAGAAGTGGGGATTAAATTCTTCCCTGTGTTCTATTTTTTCAGAGTATGGTTTGTTCTGAGGAAGAAGCATAAGAAGTGATAGTTTAGTCATTGTTTATAATTCGCAAAATCTAATGGTAATTCAAAAATAGAATATCTTCATAAAAAAAACACTCTTCTTTTTGCCCACAATCTATCCTGATGTCATTTGCCATGAGGGCAGTCTCTTCCCTCTCCTGCCTCCCTTTTTCTCTCTCTTAAACACACACACACAAACACACACACAAACTTTTGTTCTTGGATAAGAATTGAATTCAATTACTTGAGATGCCATTCTCCTAGAGCCAGAAAACTGTTCTCTAAAAAATATATATATTTGCAAAAAAAAAGAAAGAAAAAAGAAAATACTTCAATTGACATCCCTTGAAATCAATAACTTTTCATACCAGAAAAACAGCCAAGCCCTAGAAAATGGCAATTTTTATATTAATGACTGTATTTATAATTTTTCACCCAGATCAACTCTTAATTTTTCAGTGTTACAAATTGAAGCAAATGACCTCCTCTGGCAAAACAGCTTTTCAGAATGGATTATTTTTTTCCATTGTTTGGGTCTTCATAAATACCTTTATTATTCTGGTTATTGGGATATTTACTGTAGAATGTAGTTGACCATTCACATATCATTTCATTTGAAAGAGAAGTACAGAAAGCTTCAGATAGCTAGTTGAGAGGTAACAATGTAATTCTAATTATCACCATAAACTGGAGACCCAAACTTCCAATATGATGAGTAAGAAGTAGAATGTTTTTCTTTTTAAGTAAAGTGTAAAAGGGGATGGAGTATTCTTTTGAAAGGTGATGGTGGACTGAGGTGCAGTGTGAGAGGACTTCAAAGGCAGAATTTTTGTCACAGAGTGCAGTGTTTATTTATCATATTTGTATGGCTGCCTATCTCACAAAAGCATAGCTCTGGGAGGTGTACAAACAATGAATTAAAATGAAAAAGAAATCAATACATAAAAACAGTTATAATTAAAAACAAAAAATGCATGTGCACAAGGGAGAAGGCTATGGCTTGGGAACTCTTTCAAATAGTGAGAATCCTGTTTATAAGATAGGCCACCTTGGAGAAAGACCATAATTCACCTTTTTTTTTCTAGACCAAAAGGGCCAGATTAAATCTTTGACCTCCCCAGTTATGAACAAGGATATCAGAAAGGCCTAGAAGTTGTTTGATTGAGATTTTATTTAATAAAATCTATCTGTATTCTTTTATATCTTCTGCTACTATATCAAATATTCTTAAAAGTAACTTTCAAGTACTCTGTTCCCAAAGAACTTTGATTCTTTCTATAATCAAATAGCATTGTTCCCTTGTATTAAAGGATCTGTTCTCCTTTAAGAGTAGTTGTTTATTCTCTCTTGTTCACTCTAGTCAATCTTCAAGTCTCCTCTTATCATCTTTTTATTTTCCAATCAACAAAATTTTTGCACAGGTAGATTTCTTATAATTAATTTCAAAATTTTCATTTATATATATTTTATAATTTTTTAATACCCCATGGGAAATATTCTTTCAAGTTCATCTAGCCCCTTAGCTTTGCAAAATCTACTTTCTAGTTCCCTTTTTGTTGTTTTTCCCAAAAGTAAATCTTCTCTTTTTAATCCTTAAACTTACATCCGAGCTTCTTTCATTCAGGATAGAAGAATGAGGGGGTAAATCTTACCCTTTGGAAAGTTCTTAAAGAAATTAAAAATAGGCAGCTTCCTAAAGTAGTTAAGAGAGGAAATGGACAAACCCAGAGTCTCTTTGTGAACTGCTTTGTGAACTGCTTAGACAAGATGATTATTCTCCTAATTTCCAGAACTCTCATACTTCACTATTTCACAATCTCTTCACAGGGAGATTCTGAATGGAGCAAACTGTGGGCAATTCTTGTCGTTTCTTTGCTCTGGAGAAGAATTCTAAGGAGCCCATTCATTTCACCAGCTCCTATTTCTGTCATGATAATCAGCTTTGCAAAAAGCTAAGCCATGCTCAATCTGCCATTGTTTCCCTGGAAGTCCCACTTGGTGGAGAATCTAATCCAAACTACAGTAACCTAATTTATATTTCATGACCTGGAACACAATTTTTCTTGAATGTTTGTGTTTCTCTTAATTTTGCATTTCTCTAAATGCTTATTGATTTATTTAGGAAAGTATATGGCAGTCCATCTTAATTATATAGCCATGCATGGCTAACAACAGGTATATACAGTAGAATAGAATAGTGTTGGAAGAGACCTTGGAGGTCTTCCAGTCCAGCCCCCCACCACTCATGTTATAAATTCTCAACATTTGGGGCCTTGGATAGGTATATGCTTTACAATTGCCATTAAATGGAATTAATGTAGGTATAAGGGGGTAATTTATTTATTCAGTGATGCCTAAAAATCCTATATGCTTCAACTTGAACAAATCTCTGCTTTATTGGAACTAATGACAATTAGGAAAAAAATGTCTCTAGCATGATCATTCTTTTCTCCTTCCTTTCTCTATGTAATAAGGCTCTGTGGTTAGATTAATATTTAGAAAATGTTAGGGTTTTTTTGTCCTCATAATTTAGTTTCTCTTTTTTTCTAACTCTTATATGGGTAGTTCAGGTTCTCATCTCATTTGTTCTCTCCACAGTGAAGGAAACACACTACAGACTCTTAGTTGGAGCAGACTTAAGTAACTTAGATTTTTGCATCACTGTATTTCCATGTAGAGCTTTTTTATGCAAGCACCCATGACTCAGTACTACTTTTTTTTAATACAAATTACACTCCTAGCATGTATGTTTCTCTTTCCACATATTCTGTCCACTGTATAAAGCTCATTGCCATCCATCCTCTTCCCTCAAATTTGTTATTTCCGCGCTGCTAACTGCAGTAAGGAGAGCCATTTTGGTCAGTGGTGGGATTCAAATATGTGAACAACCAGTTCTCTGTGTGGATGCCGCTTCAGGAAGTCCATTCTGGGCCTGGGCAACAAAAAATTAGCTACCGGTTCTGCTGAAGTGGTGCAAACTGGCTGAATCCCACCACTGATTTTGGTGTAGTGGCTAAAGTATCAGGCTAGAAACTGGGAGACTGTGAATTCTGGTCCCACCTTAGACACAAAGCCATCTGGGTGACCTTGGGCCGATCATTCTCTCTTCATCATATGAAAAGGTAATGGCAAGCCACTTCTGAAAAACATTGCCAAGAAAACTGCAGGAAGTTATCAATGCAATCTCTGAGAATAGGACACAAATGAATGAATGAAAAAAAGAAATCACAATACTGTACAGAACTAGCATTCCTGAGTTTGGGCCCTGGGATACTATATCTGTATAAATATCCATGTGGTCTCTCTGTGCAACATAGAAAACAAAATCATTGCTCACCAATATGTGAGATAAGTTTTGATTCATTATAATAGTTTCATATGAATCAAGTATTATTTCATTTTTTACATCTAAAAAGAATACAGAATTACCCCAATAGTAGGATGTAAATGAATCTGCTATTTGGTGCACAGATTCCTCTAGTTCTGTCTACTAAAATCTCTGCCAGTTAGAATCTGGCACTTCTATTACCTTCTCAATCCTTGCTAAGTTATTGTTGAAGATTTATTTCTTGCAATGGTCTATGTGACATAAATCTGACTGACAGATTTCTCCCCTGAAAAAGCCTTTAAGCAATTTTAGCACTTCAGAAAACTTACATTATAAATTTAGCAAGGAAAAAAAAACTCAGCAACATTAACTTTGTATCAAATGCCAGCACAGTTAAAGATCTATTTATTCTAACAGTAACAAGGGTGCCAAAAATTATTTCTTCTCCTTACTGGATCTGGGAATGAGGTAAGGAAATAGTGGAGTGTGGTCTAGAAGAAAAGATTAGAAAATATGCTTCTTACAAATATAAGTTTCTATGTTAAGATATATTCTTATTTTAGAAAAAAGGTGCCCACTGGATCAAAAGAGCACAATTTCCTATTCATTGTAACCTGCATGTCTACTGACAGAGATAGCAGTGGCAGTAGGTAGGCCCTTCATTTGACACAGCAAGATAATTCAAATGTTCTTAATTCTAATGTTCCAGTTCTATGACCTACTAACTAACTGCAAACTTTGCCCCAGGCAGCCTTGTAGCATCTGGATTCATATCACTTTCAATTGCTTCTTGTTAGGATAAAGACAAAATGTGTCCTCATTTCTGACAAAGACTTAGCTCTGCTTAACTGTATTATAGTGTCACCTCATAGTTTACTGTTTGCATGACTATTTGCTCATCTGGTCCTGGGTGTTAAAGGGGTGAATCCTATTAAGGAGTATTCTTCCCTTCCATTTCCGGAAATACAATCAGAAAACAGGAAGAAGGGAGACAGAAGTCTCAGTAGAACAGTACCTAGTTTGAAACTCCAAAGAAACATTTAGCATTGAATATGCTTCTTTGGAGTTTCAAGCTAGGTTTCATTTTGGTTTAGCATTCCAGAAAGTTGTTTTTTTTTCCCTCCCATGTAATTGTTAACAGGAAAAGCCCCAAATGCTGGAAATCTTGCTCAGGCTCCCAGGAAGATTATTTTATGCTAACTTGAGCTGCCATAATAAATTAAAAGGGTATTTCCTCCCCACATCAAAACACTAATATCAGAATGTCAGGGACATACTGTATGGCGCATGTGCCCATTGCAGGTGTTTCAACATTGCGCCACTGCTCCTGGTTCAGCAAAGAACACTACCAGAATAAAAGAAAATCACATTTTTTTTATACCTAGCCAGGAATGAATGGTAGCTTGCAAGCTTGTTCTACAATAAAAAAATCCCAATAACAGCCACTATAATTCAGGAATGTCCCTATGAGGATTCTTTGGACTTCCTGGAACATTTTTGTAGACTACATTATGGTAGCTCCATAATGGATATTACTAAGTAAGATTGCCCTTGACCCATCTGGACCATCGCAGAAGGCCTCAGTAATTCAGAATACCAGGTAATCCTCAACTTAACAACCACACTTGGGACAAGAATGTCCATTGCTAAGCAGGGTGCTTGTTAAATGAGTCACTGCTTTTTGCCCTGGTTAAATGTCTGTGGAGATTCTCATTCATCCACATCATAGTTGTCTCAAAAGTACTTTTTCAAAAGGCAACTGGATTGTTTTTGCCCGGAGAAATGTTTCACTTCTCATCAAGGCTCTTCATCAGTTCTGGCAGGATGGGGGGGGGTGATGGAAGGATTAGTTTTGGCAGGATGGAGGGGGCTGGAAGAAGATAGGTGGTGTCTCATCCTGTTGAGAGAGAGCTGCTCGGTGCTAACATAAATGGCTCCTTTTTCAAACCAGTGGTCCACTATACAGAATCTGGATAGACCATTAATTACCACGGTTATTAAATGAATCACTTCCTTTGTTAAAAGAATCATGCAGTGATTAAATAAATCAAGCTTCCCCCATTGACTTTCTTTATTGGAAGCTAGGTTGGAAGGCCACAAATGGTGGTCACCTCACCCCAGGATGCTGCAACCATCATAAATATAAGTCAGTTGCCAAGTGATCATATTTTGATCATGTGACCAAGGGGATGCTGCAACCACTATAAGTGTGAAGATCAGTCGTAAGTCACTTTTTTCCGTGCTATTATAATTTTGAAAGTTCACTAAACGAATAGATGTAAGTCGAGAACTACCTGCAGATCTGATTTAAAAACAAATAATTTTGAGATAGGAAGTAAATATCCTGCAGATCAACCTACCTTACAGCAGTCCAATTCTGAATCATATAACAGATCCATAAATTTCTAAATACAATCTATTTTGTTTTTTCATTTGATAAGGCAGTTAATTCCTTAGTAACTATTTAGCCCTCTTTAAAGACTATAATAAATATCACTTTGGGAACTCCACTTTGGAGATCATTTAGATTTTTAAGATCCATCCTATTCAGTTTTTCAACTACAGAAGCTGACTGATAATAATTAGAATTCTGAAGCAATGGGGCAGGAAAGAAGGTTAAATAGCCCCCCAAGTGAAAATACTGCAAATGAAATTCTTGCCAAGGATTTTATTTACTCCTAGTTTTATTTTTTTGTTATGCCTAGTTTGTACATTTTCTGAAGATATGACATTTTAATTGTAAATTACCTTGAGTACTATTTTTAAACAGAAATGTGGCTAACAAATGGGGCCAACAAATAAGTAATATCATTTACTTCACTTTTAAACTAAATGATTTAATTTGCACTTCCAATAAATGAATTAAATTACAGTTTCCTTCAATTTTCACATTTCTCTGACCTCTGCAGTGCTGTTTGGCATACCCCAAATGTATTTTATAATAATAATATAATGTTATATAAAAGGCACACCCTGAAATACATGAATATTAAAGGATGAAATACATGCAGAAATATATATTCTATTAAAATGGTTTAATAAAAAATAAGCAGAAGAAACTGATGCAAAATACATCAGTGAATAACTAGATATAAATGTGACATGTTGTCAGGCTTAAGCCCAGAGATGAAACTATTAGATCTATAAAATAATATATTGCAACAGGATTGGAGGGGACCTTGGAGGTCTTGTAGTCTAAGAAAGAGATAATTTAGAATACCAGAGTTGGAAGGGATGTTGTAGGTCATCAAGCAGGAGACCTTATACCATTTCTGACAAGTGGCTGTCCAGTCTCTTCTTGAAAGCCTCCAGTGATGAATCACCCACAACTTCTGAAGGCAAGCTGTTCCATTGGTTGATTGTTCTCACTGTCAGAAAATTTCTCCTTATTTCTAGCTAAATCTCTCCTTGATCAGTTTCCAGCCATTGTTCTAGGTCTGGCCTTTGGGTGCTCTCTTCTCTGTGACAGCCCCTCAAATATTGGAACAGTGCTATCATGTCACCCCTTCTCTTCATTCTCATCTTTGCTGCTCTTCTCTGCACTCTTTCTAGAGTCTCAACATCTTTTTTATCAAAATTGGATGCAATATTCTAGGTGTGGCTTTACTAAGGCTTTATAGAGTAGTGCTAGTACCTCATGTGGTTTCGATTCAATCCCAGTGTTGCAGACAAATGGTTGTCCAATCGCTTCTTGAAATCTTTCTCCTTAATTCTTTACTTTTGGTCCTGCCCTCAGGTATTTTGGAGAATAGGTTGTTCTTCTCTGTGAGAGCCCCTCAAATACTGGAAGATTGCTATCATGTCATCCCTAGCCCTTTTTTCATTAAACTAGACATACAGCACCTAGTTCTCTCAGTTGTTCATTGTACAGTATAGCCCCCAGGCCCTTTATCATCTTTGTTTCTCTTCTTTGCACTCTTTCTAGGATCTCAGCATTTCTTTTTTTGTATAAGAATGACCAGAATTGGACACAATATTCCAAGTGTAGTCTCACTAGTGCAGTATAAAACGGTACTATCACTCCTCATGACCTTAATGCTATCCCTCTGCTGATACAGTCTAGAACTGTATTGGCTTTTTTATCAGTTGCAACACACTGTTGGCTCATAAGTGATTGTCCACTAGGATTCCTAGATCCCTCTCACAGTTATTCTATTCCTGTGATATGTTTAGAAAATTTCCACCTCATCCTGCATTCCATGTCCACATCATGCTTTTAAGTCCAGTCTTGAAAATAATCTGGTGTCCAACACCAAGACAGAAAATGGAGCTAGTTTCCTTGTCCATCCAAACCAGAAATAGGAGACTACTGATACAAAGGGCCTGGTTGATTCTACTGCAGTTAGAATTAAACCTGATAGAAGTGGTTTGCTCAGCAGATGTATACAACCACAAGCTGCCGCATTAACATAAAGCACGGCAGTCAAAAATTATTGCTGTTTCTAATCTCCAAAAGCACAGGAGTCGAGCTGCATTCAGTGAAATGACCTGTCCACTGTGATGCATTAGCATTAATGTTCTCCCTCCTTCCCTCCTGCACATACAACATTCCTTTCTGAACTGAGAGTTATGCCACCTGAAATAGAAAGATGCACTATTTTAATTGTCCCTGCACTGTTATCCTCCTCCTCCCTCCTTCTTTCTTTACTTTCTTTTCTAATAAGCTCATCAACTCACAAATTTCCAAGGAGTGTTTTAAGTCTTAAGCCAATCTAAGAGTCATTAAAAATAAGTCAATCCCCTTAAACCTTATTACCAATTCACAGTTATAATCTCTTAAATAAGAGCACAAAACCAGTCATATCTTTGATTGTTGTACCTTCTCCAGAGAACACTTTACCATCTTTTATCTCAATAGAGGTAAAAAAAAAAATGGTTGTTGATATAAATTCAGCCCTCTATTGAGCATGGGAAAATACCTGGTTTATACCCTTCAATTTGCAATATATATGGAATGTTCTGAAATAAATATATAACAAATTTACCCATAAAAACACTATTTGGGATAAAACACTATTTGACATTAAAGGGTTTTTTCCTTTGTATGAGGTGTGTAGCCCACACTATAGAATTAATACATTACTGGGGATATGGTCAGAACTTTTTAATAAAGCATTAACAAAAATAAGTCCAAACATCAGTACTTATACATCCTTATCCATATTTAGCTAAAGGATGTGATAAAATGTTGAGTCAAAATGCAGACCTGTGCCAATAACTGTAAGCTTTTGCTTTGAATAATAAAATGGGGGTTTTAAACTATCTTAAATTGGCTCATGATTTCAGTGTACAAATATTCACCCTATATCTTTTCAGAGCTGAATAGAAGAGGGTGCTCAAAAATTAATAATATCCCAAAGAATTATGAGATTCTCTTGTACTTGAGAATTCTTGAAACTTTGCTTTCAGGAAAATAAGTCAACCTATTTGACTCACCAGAAACTATCCACCATTCTAGAGTAAGTAATTCATGTCATTATGCATATCCATCTATCTTAAAGGCAAGAGAAAACTAATGTTAGTGACAAATCAATTCCTGTTAAGTTCAGAATTGCAGTGGTTAATTGTTGGTTTTATATTGGGAACTCACCACCCATTAAACCAAAATTGCAATAAAAGCAGTTCTTGGAAAAGAAGGGGATTTTCTCATCACAAGATGATTAATATTTTTATTTACATTTCTCTTAAAATATCTAAGGGCCACAGAAAACATAATAAAATACAGAATATACTATATACGGTAATAATGCATTCAAGTAAGTTGGTCAAGGAATCAAATGTTGAGGATCAAAGATCAGCAGCTACATTCTTGTCTTCCTAATTTCATGAATGCCCACCATAGAAGTACACATAAACAGGAAATCATCTTAGAATACACCTAGCCATTTATTATAAACTGAGAAACGTGAGCAGGCATCCCAAGTCATAACAATGAGCAGTGAGTATTCATATTATCAGTTTGCTATATACAAACTTCACCAACTCAGACGATGGATAATAAATTGATACTCAATTGAAATCATCATGATACCTAATTTATGCAATAGGAATCCTGACTTCCCAGTTATATTTTCATATTCCTTCAGTATGCTCTCTGACATCAGGTAAATATGTCAATCTCATTAGATACAATCCCTTTCTGAGTGTTTCTGGATTGAGATGATCCATAAGAATGGTAATTCTTCCATCTGTGTAAACAGTAACTACCTAAAAGCAAGGCTGATAGGAAGAGAAGTAGAATTAGTCTGAACTATACATGGCTGGCTTCTTACCATTACTATAGATGCAGATATTATGGAGGAAAAGACCTGTCTGCCTATAGTGACAAATAAAATACCAGGAGGGTACTAAGCCACCATCTGTGAAAGCTGCTGCATTCACAAGAGACAAAAAAGCAGTGTTTTCTCAGCAACTTGTTCTGCCCAGAGGGAGCAGTAGTCCCTTTATACCTCCTCATCCTCCCCCCCTCACTATCATCTCATAATTATGTATTCTGGCTTCATTGCCATAATGCAGGCTTTTGGTAATTTCTTTTCCTAAAGAAGAAAAGGGAGAGGGGAAAAAAATCAATCAAAGTGAGCAATGGCTTGATAGGTCTGCCGTAAAGCCCAGCCGAGTAGAAAATAGAGCAGCAGTCACACTACAGGATTGAAAAGTTGGGGTGAACAAACTCCATCATTGGGTGTCATTATCTCTTAGAAAACATACAGATATATAACAGCAGCATCAATTACTTCAAAAAAATCAGTGCTGGAATCCTAGGGAGCATCTCTCTACAGATTGGGCTGCAACCCCAAACCATCTGTTGCCTCCCTGACAATAGCCTATTTTCTTTCTCCCCTCACTCTCCCCCCCTTTAAATTTTCTATAGCTTCCCAAGGGAGAGGTAAATAATGCAGAAGAAGAAGAAAAAATCAATCTGTAGATATTAACCTGCTGAACCAGACAGTCTGACCTGCTAAAGTCGCTTTAGGATAGATTAGATTGCAAACTCCAGAAACAGACAGGAGGCTTGTTCATGCAATCAGGATTCAGATTTTGCTACCTCATGGTTCCTGTGGAGAAAGAAATTGATCATTCCCCCCCAAACTCCAATACCAAAATCTTGGATCACACCTGAGTCTTCTTGTTTCTACAAGGAACAACAGCCACAGTCCTGATACCACAATCAAAATATGCCTGTACGCTATAGAATGCCCTCCTAAGAAAAAAGCAATTAAATAGGATGTTAAAGGCTCATTGGTTTTACTTTGCTTGTATCACAGCATTCATAATATTTCTACCTGCTAAATGATACCTTAAAATTGCATTTTCTTGTTTTGGTTTCATTTTAAATGATTTTATATATTATTTTATTGGTAAATTTATTGATTAGTTATGCACATATACTGTGTAAATTCATGCATTTGTAAATATATTATGCCAGTATATATGCACTAACTTCTCATACTTGATGGCAATCATGGGTTTGTTCTTGAATATAATCTTGAATATAATCAGCTGGCTCACCTCTTTTTTTGTGCACATAGACACAGCTATGAGCAGTTACTTAAGTAGCCACACATGGTTGCTTTAGCAGTTCAAAAAGAAGAACTTTACATAGTTATCAATTTCTAATCACAATGACATCAAAATGAAGATAAAATGAAGATACATTGTGACAAGTTCTACACTTTCACAATTGTGATGCATGCAAATGCATAAAGGTGGGGAGGGTACATATTTCATCATTTTTCACTTTTGCCTTCCAAAGAACACTTAAGAAACGACATCTGTGATTCATGAATTCCAAAGCACTTCTTTCAAAAAAAATTTGCAAAATCCTCCTAATCAGATAATAAGTATGAATCCTAAGGAAATGTATTTAAGAATCAACCAAATGATTTGCAGAAATAAAATTACAAGACAGTGTCTTTCAACAAATAATTGAAATATGAATTTCTGCTATCCAGTCCAACTCCCTCTTCTTTACAGGGATATAAAAGAAAGCAGCCCAGATGGGTAGCTATCTAATCTCCTCTTGAATACATTCAGTAAAGTGAATCCCATCACCTGCCAAATTCTTTAGTTTCATTGTCAAAGTGCCACTATTGGTAGGATTTCCCCCCCCCCCCCAACATTCAATTGGCTTTCGTGTAACTTAAATCTATTATTTCATGTCTGGTATTCTGGAATGAGAGAGAACAGGTCTTGACTTCCTTCTGTATTACATTCTTTCAGGTATGTGGAGAGTGATATTATCTCCTGTCTCAATTATTTTTTTTATCAAACCTAAATATACCAAGTTCCTTCAATCGTTTTTTTTTTAAATATGGCTTAGTTATTGCCCTTCTCTGAATCTATTCCAATTGCTTTGAATTCTTCTTAAAAATGCAACCAAGAACCACTATAGGGTTTGACAAAGGAAAAAGAATTAAACAAATCTCTTGATTCGGAGGAGAGCTCTATTGGTCTCTAATAGCTTAAAAAATAACCAAAAAAAAAAAAAAAACAGAATCAGAAAGCAGCTTTTTAGACTAATATATTTTATCAAAAGACATAAATCCTTACATACGATGAAGTGACCTGTAGTTCATGACAGCTTATTCATTAAAAAAATGTTAGCCTGAAAATGCAGTACAAGACTCCTCCTGATTTTTGACTTCCATAATTTGTAAAGTATACTTCTGTTAATGCAACACTAATTGCATTTACCTTCTTTGTAGCCACATCACACTTCTGATTCGTATATAGCTTCAATCAATGACTATTCCAAGATCTTTTTGCTAAATACTATTATCACGCTAGTCATCTTTTGTCCATAAAGTTGCATTTTGTTTCTTCTTTTGCACTTGTCTCTCTCCAGTTTCATTTTGTTATTTTCAGCCCTTTTCTCCAACCTATCTAGTTCATTGTGAATTTTAGGATTTCAGGTATCCCTGCCCAATTTTTATTTCATCTGAAAATATCTTAGCCAACTCCACAAAAAGATTAATTAAAGTTTCCTCTCATCCTTAGTTTCCAGCTTGAAACAGAGGAGTTAAAGAGAGTTTGCCTATTAAAAGCACTTTGCCTACTTATAACAAGTCATCCCTTTTTCCTTTCAGTGGGTATGAATTAGAGAAGGTTTTGCAGGTCTGAAAGTCTCTCTCTCTCTCTCTCTCTCTCTCTCTTTCTCTCTCTCTCTCTCTCTCTCTCTCTCTCATAATTACAAATTCAATAATATCCATCTTCCCTCTTATTAATGGGAACAAGATGTCCTCTATTGTGGGTCTTAAGAGTGATTTTGAAAATCATTTGATTGATTAAACATTAATTGGGATGTGTTGGGCTTCAGGATTTAGTGACTGTGGTCTAGATCAGGGCTTTTCAACCTTTTCACAGATTGTACCACTTTTAGGACATGACAATATTTGAGTACCATCAGTGCTTAGCAAGGTGTCAAAAACTTGATGACTAAAAAAGGGGGGGATTTGGGTTTTACTGATTAAATTTATTTGTTGTTATAGAAATGGCTAGTTTATAATATTATGGAAAAGTAAAAAGTTGAGGTTCAATGTTAATGCTTCCTTCTATTGCAACAGAAGAAGTCTGTTTTTTTCCCTTCTCCCCCTCACTTTTCCCCTTTTTCCTCTCACTGTGTCCTACTATTTGCTTTTGTATTTTTCTGTTTTATTCTATAATCTAATAAAATGTTACAAACTGTAGAAAAAAAGGAAAAACTACCAGTTTTAATTTCTTTGGTGGCAGTTCCTTTGCTGAATCACTTTCCCTTCGCATTGACAAATGTATGATGAATTTATCCATATTTATTAATATGTACCACTACCAGCTGGCTGGCCAGCCCATCTTCCTCTCTCCCTCTTCTTCTTCCTCCCTGCCTTCTGAGTTCTCCTTCCACAGTGTAATAAGAATGCACACACCCCCAGTGCCTTCACTGTACCCATAAAGACACAGGAAGAAGCACAAATTAAGAAAGGCTTACAAAAGCCTCCCAGAATAAAGAAACACTGACTACATTTTTTTTTTTCTTTAAATGTGTCTCAGTTTAAACAATGTAGCAACCAGGCTCTGGCAATTGTGAAAAGTGATAACTTTAAATTAAGCCTGTTTACCTACAAAGAAAACTTAATAAAAGTCATAGACATACTCAAGATAAGGGGGTAAAAGTAATTACATTTGTTTAAAGGGATTAAACCTATGGAAGCCAACACTTTGGACTCATTGCTAGCCTTTGTGAAACAGACTAAAATATTCCAATAACCAAAGCACACAAATGAGCCATTTTACACAAATGCTGTAAAAACTGTACAAAAATCCTTATGGTAACCCAATCAAGCTGCCAATTGACCAGGAGCCCACTGGCTTCTGAAATAAACCAACCTCCTTTCTGACATGCTTGTCTCCCGTCTTTTCATTTCATCAGCGCTGATTGTATTCTCCTGGCTGGAGAAAACAAACCAGGGGACCTTTTCTTCAGCAATAGCTGCTTCCTCTTCCCTGTCTCTTTTTCCTCCCTAACCGTTGAGCTCTCCTTCCACAGCTTCTTCTCTGTCCCCTTCTTTCTCTGTTCTTTTTTTTAATTTTTGCCGCCCGAAACCACCTCCTTTTATATCCTCTCTTCTCCTCCCCACCCTTTTTCTCCAGTTCACCTTCAGCTCTGGGCTGCTTCCAGAAGTGCCAATCAGCTGGAGCCACTCAGCTGGAGCCCTGCCAGCACTCCTGGGGATTCTGCCAAACTCGACAGTCCTGCAGCTACAGCTGCCTCTCCCTCAGACTTGGGTCACTTCAGGTCATTCCCCTTCCCCACTACACTTTTCTAGGATGGTCGTATACCACATGCCAAAGTACCACTGGTGGTACGCATACCACCAATTGAAAAGCCCTGCTCTAGTTAACAGATTGTCAACAGTCACAAACCCTGAAGCCCAACAGTCTCCAACAGATACCAGCTGTGAAAGCCAATTCCAGTAAACATTCTATCCATCTCAGAGTGAGAATGGAGATCTCTAAATTTCATAAATACAATTCATTCTCTCTGAAGATTAAGAAGGGTTTCTAAATTCAGGTATGCACAGATTGCTTTTGGTTGATTGCTTAAAAATTATTCATTGTTCAAAAATTATATTCTAGAGTAAACTGAAGCATTCCAGTAATACATCCCATCTACACCAATATGAAAGTAAATACCACTGAACTGAGATATGGAAAGAATGAAAACTAAATGGGAAAAGGTAAGAAAAAAGAAATAGGAAGAAAACAATAGCCTTACCCATTTTAGCTAATCATTATCACTAATTTCCAGCTCCAAGAAAAAGTAGTCATCAATAGTTACATCACAGTTCCATGATGATGAAGTGAAATAAAACCACTTCCCCACTTTTATCAAATAGGTAGAATGTCAGTAAGCTGCACAATTTAGAGTTTATCAGTTCTATTAGGGCAGGGGTAGGCAACCCAAAACACTTAAAGAGCCACTTGGACCCGTTTCCCACCAAAAACAAAACACTGGGAGCCGCAAAACCATTTTGATATCTAAAATGAAGATAACACTGCATATATCCTTTTTTACCTTTATTATAGGTGTTTGTGTGTGTGTGTTTGTGTGTGTGTATGTATGTGTGTGTGTATATGTATATGTATGTGTGTGTGTATGTATACACACACACACACACACATACACACACAGGTAAAAAAGGATATATGCAGTGTTATCTTCATTTTAGATGTCAAAAGGGTCTCTCTCTCTCCCTCTCTCTCTCCCTCTCTATCTGCCCTTGGTCTGCCACTCCTCTTCCCCTGCTCTCTTTCTCTCTCTCTCTCTCTCCCTCCCTCTCTCTCTTTCTCCCCCCCTCTCCTATCTGCTGCTCACCTGGCAAGCTTCAAGCTGTTGTCCAACAAGATCAGGGGTAGGCAACCTCGTCTCTTTTATGATTCATGGACTTCAACTCCCAGAATTCCTGAGTCAGCCTAGCTGGGCTAGCTAGCTCTCTCCTGCCCTTCTTGCTTCCTGAGATGCAGCAAAGGGAGGAGCTCCGCCCAGTAAGCTTTTCAGCTCCTCGGAGAACACTGTGAGTGCACTGTCTTTTACACATACACACAGACACACACACACACAAAAAACACAAATACACACACAGAGAGAGAGAGAGAGAGAGAGAGAGAGAGAGAGAGAGAGAGAGAGAAGCAGGGAAGTGCAATTGCCTCTCTCTGTCTCTGTCTCTCTCTGCAAAGGCAGAGGAGGCTGGGAGCCACAGGGGAAGGCTCAAAGAGCCGCATGCGGCTCCGGAGCCACAGGTTGCCGACCTGTGTATTAGGGCATTGAGGCTGGAAGAACCAATTAGTGTAATCTATCATTGTGTAAATAGAATTGCTTGCATTTGCTCCAAATTGAATACTGGATAGGTGGAACCTATTGAGATAACAGGATTGATGTCTTAGGATACCTGAGAGATTTTTGAACCTATGGATTTCAAGCAAAACATTGTTTCCATGTCCTTGCTCTGTCAGTTATGCACTAGACTTTGTCCCACTTGGCTGATGAAAGTTGTCAGAAAGAGCACTGGAAGTTAGATGCAGGTTCAGAGACTACAGTTATACAGAGCTATGAAAAGATAGGCACAGATCATTGAGTCCTATGGAAATCCAAATTTAGACATGGAATTGAAATCACGTTGGTTGCTATCATGGAAGATCTTTCAGACAGCAGGAGTACAATATTTTTTTTTCTCTAAATCTCTTCTTGGTCTTTCATAATATTGACTGCTGCTACAAGGATTAGGAGCTGTTTTACTCTCCTTGGTAATTACTTTGTTATCAGGTGCTGCAGAGCTCAGTCATCTGAAGGAACTCTATATTACTGTAATTCACTCTATGTGAGGCTGGCATTGAAAACCATCTGGGCATCTTAGGTTTACCATGTTATACCATTGCTGCAGGAGCTGCATCAGTTTCTAAATATAATACAAAGTGCTAGCCACTGCCAATAAAGCCCTATGTGACTCAGAGCCTGGATATTTAAGACCACCTTTCTCAAAAAACTTCTGTCCATCTGACTTGGATGGCCAGAGGATCCCCCAACCTGGAAGTACAACAGGAGATATCCAATTGTTGGATCGTCTGTATAGCACCTCATAAGGTAAGAGTGGTCACTGTTCTTATGGCCTTCCAAAAACTGGTAAAGATTTGGTCTTTTCTGTGACAGCACTGTTGGCTGCCTGCCAGCAAGATTGCAATTTTGATGCCTGCCACAGTTCAGAGATATACAAACTCAGACAGAACCTTTAGAAGCAAAAAGTTCTCTTTACCAAGATCTAAAGACAGAAACTGCAACATAGTCAAGGCTGGCACAGATCAGGACCAGAAAACTGATCAACAAGCATCAAATCCAAGGGAAAACATGAGAAACACAATGAGGTAGAATTCAGAGCACAAAACAGAGCAAAAGGCTGAAACTTGTTCTCAGCATTTGCCCCAGGAAGTGAGGCCAATAAATAAGTCACACTGAGCTTCCACTCAGATGCACAGCAGACATATATTACTTACCAGAGTCTACTATCCTGCTGGTCGGTGCATCTGATCTCCAGAGCTCAGCCTTCTTCTATTGTATTTTTAAAGTATGCCTCGGCTTGGGACTGGTAGATGAACCAGCATCTACACTATAGAAAGGAAGTTCTAAAGGCCTGCTAGATCTGCCTCAAGCAGATTGGAATTATTAACTTCAATGTTGCTGGAATTACCTCTGTCAGGAAGCCCCTGACTCACCCCCTCAGAAGCTCCTGGCTCTATTTCCTCCTGCCCATCATCAGAAGATGAGTCCAACAGGGCCATAAGAAAGTTTTTGGGATGACTCAAGAGCCATTAGTACTTAAATTGGTTTTATTGTACCATTGTACTGTTATTAGTACTGTACATATACCCATAAGCTGTTTACAGTCTTATTGGACAAGGGCAGTGAATACATTCTATAAATTTAGTAATAAAATAAAATCACACTTTTGCTTTTCTAGAACAATGTGGCATCTCAAGGGAAACCAGAAGTCATGGATACAGTCTGTCCCTAAGATAGAAAGCTAATATCCTTGCTCAATATTGTTATAATTGGTAATTAAGCAAAAAATAGAACATAAACTGGGAGATAGCAAGTTAAGTGAAGAGAAAATCAGGAAAAGAAAATACCCTAAATGCAATCCCATTGGGGCCAATCTATATGTGACATTAAATGCATTTACTGTAACTTTGCTACAATAAATGCAGGATTAGGGATAGAGTCAAAGGCTTCTTAATGGGCCAGTTGAAACCAAAGAGAGCACAGGTGTCAAACTCGCCATGTCACGTGACGTGTTATGACGTATCACAACTTTTTTGCATTGCTGGAGCTAGGGTGGGCGCGACCTCCGCATGATGCAACCAGACTGTGGGCCAGCAGTTTGACACCCCTGATATAGAGGAAAGTGGAGAAGAGATGACTTGTCCTTGTCAGACAGGACCATCCGGCTAAAACAGGCTAGCAGTTCAAATCTGAGAAACAATCAATTTGTGTGTTGGATTATCAACTATCAAAGTCTACTTTAGCACAATATATATTTAAGAACTGGAGTCATTTTCTCTTCATACGTTTTTTAAAAATGAATTTTAAAAGATACTGTGGAAAAGTAGCTAAAATGCTTTTGCTAAAATGCTACACATAAAAAAGAGGAAAGAGATTAGCCTTTAAATGGAAAATATCTCGTTGACAGTGCAGATTTAAAGCCCTGCAAATTGCTTGCACTAAGACAACCAAGGCACAAGAGAAATATAGACAAGGGACAACATTAGCTAGTGACAGCCAGACAAGAGCAAGGCAGATGAGCTTGTCTGTGCCATGTAATATTCCCCTTGCACAGGTTCATGCTAAGGAAACTTAGGTTGTAGATAGCTTTGTGGAAACTTCTACTGCTCATCTAGTGGTGCTAACTAGAAAGTGTTGACACTTGGTGTCTCTATGGCCTGAGGGTTTCCAGAATTACCCTCCTGTGACCTCACTCTTTCAACTGTAACACACTCCAAGTGAAGCAAATGCTGCTTTAGCAGCCAAACAGCAGGATTCAATCTTCCAGCACAACAGAAGGATCTATAAAACAACACAAGTCTAAAAGGAGTTAGAGAAAGAGAAAAGACATCACACTGGGATGTTGGCAAGAGTTGGATGCTGGCAGAAAGGCATAGCACAGAAACAGAAAGCAGTTAATATACAGGGCACTAAATGCAAATCAGTGACAGATGCATTGAGTTCAGCATAGATTAGACTGTCCTCTTGGGACATACTGACATGGCAGATTATGATAGTCTCTCAGGCATTGAAAAAAAAAAAGCTAAATGCTATGCATTAGTGGCAGGCAAGCTTCCACTTAAGGCTCAGAAAGAGACCATTTTTAATTTAGATTGGTAGCTGCAGGCACATTGCTGAAGGATGACTGAAGCTGTCCCTTAGATTCACATTTTCCCCCCAAGCTTCAGCTAAAAATTCTCTGGCAGCAACTTATAATGTACACAGAAGGTCTGCAAAGCAAGACCACCAACTGATGATACTCAGAGTGGTTCACTCCAGCAATATTGCATCATGAGAATGATTTTTAGCTACATCAGGGGTGTCAAACTGCCGGCCCATGGGCCGGATGCATCATGGCGAAACCACTCCCACCCCCATTGCTGGCAATGGAAAAAAAGTCATGATACGTCACGACATGTCACGTGACATTGCGAGTTTGACACCCCTGCACTACATGATCTATCAAGGTTCCAGTAATCACCATTAATTTTTTTTTTTTTACTTTGGTGGGATGGAGTTCTTGTAGGCCACTAAATGAATAAATCAACTTGTTTTACTCCATTGCCTGAAATAAGAACTCTGCATGGATTCAGCTGTAAAGCCAGTAGCTTGATTTATATTAAGCAAGCTATAATGTGGATGACCTTTGGCTTAGAATGTGTCAATCCATCCAATATGGTTTAGCATGCTTGTTTTGTTCAACATAATATAGTTAAAAATACTGGCTTAGCTCAATATGTGAATCTAGCTATTTACTATATGTATGTATAGTATAGGTATTCATCAGCCAAGTCCATGGAGGCAACACATCTGCTTATACAAAACAGTGTCTATTTACATAGATCTCAGCTTTTCAAAAAATGGAGCAACATCTACATAAACTTGATGGTTTCTGAAAAGTAATGTAGCTTTTTCAAGGATTTTGGGTTTATGTGATAGTCAGTACAGCTGTGCATGTTGGGAATCACAATAAATTGGTAAACTAATAAGCACAAATGTTCTGCCAATGAATATTATAATCTGTACCCATAATTAAAATGACATTTATAGATTTATACAAATTAAATCTATGCACACGTCTATTTTATAATGATATACTGTTTTTTGGAATTTATATTATTGCATTTGTGCATATTGATTATGCCTTAACATGCATATTTGCATTCAGAATAATGGTGACATTCAACAATACATTTGCATATTTTAATTCATGACTCCTTACAATCAAGTATTGTAGAAAATTTTTCAGGTTTGTGATCCTGAGAAAATAGACATTTTTTATAAAACATTTGTGATTGTTTCTGACAGTCAGAAATAAATGAAAGTTTATAATAAAATAAAAACTTCTGCCAGCTGTGTTCTTTTTAATCACTTAGATGCACATAAAGTCATGACTTGTTTTAAACATATTTTTAAATAAATCACAATGACAGCTTTCATGCTAAGACAAATTTAACATGATATGTGAACCCAGACCTGAATTTAGACATGTGAATACTAGAATGTTGGTTTGTTTTGTTAACATTTCTTAGGGAGCTAACTTCAGGTTTCTGTGGTTTTATCCTCAAGTACTTCCTCTTCCTCAAAAAAAAAAAAAATAATAATAATGGAGGAAATAATGTTACATTTTTAAGGAATCTTGAAGAATATCTAAACCCATACCCCAAACCATGTAGAATTTACTTTACAAATCCAACTACAGTATGGCATCCTTCACAGATGACTATACCACCAGCGAAGTATAGCCTGCCTTCCCTCCCTCTACCCCACAGAAAAGCCTCTTTTGAAATTCAG
This sequence comes from Crotalus tigris, assembly GCF_016545835.1. Classification (NCBI taxonomy): domain Eukaryota; kingdom Metazoa; phylum Chordata; class Lepidosauria; order Squamata; family Viperidae; genus Crotalus; species Crotalus tigris. Next base: position 18,033,035 of record NW_024096970.1, read on the forward strand.
ATGATATCCAATTTTGGCTTGGGGAAGTCTACTTTTACTCTTCCACAGAAAAAGGAAACAAATTTCCTTGACGACTGAATAACAGAGTTGGGAGGGAACTTGGAGGTTTTTTAGTCCAACCCCCTGCTCAGGCAAGAAACCCCATACCATTTCGTACAAATAGTTATCCAATCTTTTCTTAAAAACTTGCGGTGCTGGAGCATAATTTCTGAAGGGAAGCTGTTCCACTGGTTAGTTGTTGTAACTGTCAGGAAATTTCTCCTTAGTTTGAGGTTGGTTCTTTCCTTGATTAGTTTCCACCCACTGCTTCTTGTCCTGCCTTCAAGTGCTTTGGAGAATAGGTTGACCCTCATCTTCTTTGTGGCAACCCGTAGATATTGAAACACTGCTATCATGTCACCCCTAGTCCTTCTAGCAAAGATTCTTTATGTTTTAGCCTCCAGTCCCCTAATCATCTTCATTGCTTTTCTCTGCACTTTCTAGAGTCTCAACATCTTGCATTGTGGCAACCAGAACTGAATACAGTATTCCAGATGTGGTCTTACTAAGGTAGATTAACACTTCATGTGATCTTAATTCTATCCTTCAGTTAATGCAGCCTAGGATTGCATTGCCTTTTTTGTTAGCCAATAAATAATTTAAGGACAAGAAAGGCATTTATAGGAAATTATTAGTGGGCTGGCAGAATGGGCTAAATCCTTCTGCTTTCTCTAATTTTCCCCTACAACTGATTCCTAGTGACAGGTTTATTTATATCTCTGAGACATCAGAGTAAGGAAGGAAATACAACTAGAGAGATTTGTAAGGAAGATTCAGTGAAAGAAGGAACATATGCAAGGAACAGACAAGATGAAGGTACTGTAGATGAACAAGGAGCAAACCCTCGCCATACGAACACTGATGATGTTACCTAGTAATGCAATGAAGTATCTGCCAGCAAGCAATCAAACTCAGAGAGTGCCAAAAACTTCCCAGTTCCATTCTGACCTATATCATTTTCCCCCTATTGGAAGGAACAAATAATCAAACCTGGTTAACATTCTGATTCTCTATAGTAAATGTTGAAAACACATAAACAAAGGTGGTATGGCAAATCAGAGTACTCTACTGTAAACATATGCCCCAATAATAATACCTTTCTCAATATCCCCTACTAGAAAAACATAAAACATATGATTGACTTTCTCACTGGAACCATGTTAAGGCTCCCTAAACTTAGAATGCATAGTTTCTTATCTCATTCTTAAACTTTCATTGCAGATGCCCAAGTACAAGCATTAAGTTAATCAATGGAGAAGTTAATGAAATGTCCAGAGGAAACACGACTATCTCACCTGGAGAGATAGCCATCGACAATTTTGAATTATTCTCAGATGGTTCAGCATCTCTCATCCTGTATCATTAAACCTTATCAGGTAATGGAGAGTACTTCCTCACATATGTAGCTAGGCTAATCCTGCTCTCCTATCAGAATATGTGGGAATTCTTTCTCTCTAGCTCCCCTGAACCCCATTTGATAAAATGTTCTTGCCCCACAGAAATGCTGAATAAACTCTACATATAAACTCAGAAGCCACCAGGGTATTTAACTTGACATTCTGCTTGTTCATTTCATTTTGTCAGTTTTACAAATTGTAGCACACTATACAACATGAAAAATTGCAAATGTTATGCATGGAATGGGCACATTCTCTTCTTTTTGAGAACTGATAAATGAAAACAAGCAGATGTGAAGTATTACATCTGCACACAGTTTAAAACATATGGCACTTCCTCAGAGTATCAGGACATGAATTGAGAGGATGGAGTTAGGATAGCACTGAAAATCAGGAAAGCATAAGTTATCTCACTAGGTACACCTAGGATGGTTGATATTTTAGATGTGGATATAAATGGCTATTTCTTTTCATGGGACTCAGCTAGCTTAGTAATGATAAGGCTTTCAAGAAGTAGGAAAATATGAACTGAGTATTATTTTAGAATGTCTGGAACTCACACCAGAGTATACATTTTGACACCTGCCAGATATTTTTAAGGAAATAGAGCTTTTGCTTGTTCAGACACCTCTCATCATAATATGTGGGGAATCAGATGGAACAGGAGCAGAACCTCAGATTTTTCTGGCATAAATGTTCAATTTTTTGGGAAGTTGATCTATTTATTAAATGCTTGAAAGATGAAATGCCAAGGAAATAGTGATAAACAGAATTCCAAGGGAGAGAGTGGAGGAGGTCTCCAAAATGTGCCTTTAAAAGTAGATGTTGAAATTGGACTTTTTTAAAAATTCTGTATTCAGAACTAAGAGCGTAATTTATTATTTCAGAGCCTGGATCATGAGAAGGAGCTTGCACTCCCATCAGATATAGATCCATCTGGATTTTGGGTTTGACACCTATGGCAGAAGAATCCAGCAGCTGCTGGACAGCTTATAAAATCAAATACTAACTCCAAACAAATTAAATAAAACATAGACAAACCTAAACAGCAAAGACTAAAACAGCTATTAAAACATAGTATTACCAATTTATTAACCTCAGGCCTGAACCAAAGACAGGTTTTAAAGTCTTCTTGGAACAACAGTCATAAGAGGCAACTTAGCTCACAAAAGGCTAATGTCTCAGAATGTTTCCCAGGTTTCTTAGACCATAGAGGCAAGGGGAAGATATATAGTTCAGACTTGCAATAATAATAATAATAATAAAGATAATTGATAGGATTCATGGTTGGTGCTTTTTTGTCTGGGCAACCTCAAAGGGCTCACATCACCATATAACCTGTGGGTTTGCAAAACCAATCCAAAAACACTGTTGATGACAACTACAAGATTCTGTTTTCCCTTTTGACATATTGTATGTCCATCAAACATACATGAATGAAATAAAAAAATACTTTTAAACATGCCTCTGTTAACTTTTCAAAGAAAGACATGTCCTCTGAAAATGAATATACGCAGCCATCCTATGTACTTCCCAGATTGAAAATAGCCTTCATTGCTGTCTTCCTTATTTCTCTGAAAGTCTTGTTGTAATGATCTCCTCACCATTTAGAATATAGTTAAGATCCAAACTTTTCCAAAATATATAGCTGGCCCAGATAAAACTTTGATAATAACTGAAATAATCAAAGAATGCAGTTTTTCCAGGCCCAATTTTTACCAGCATAAAGAAAAAGCTATGCATCGAGCAGGCAACAGGAAATTCTTGTATAGATACTGTTCATTTCAGTAGACTTTTGAGAAAAGAAATTTTCAGTGGAATGTACTTTTTATAATATGGCAGAGAAACAGAAAGACTAAAATTGGTAAATATTATGTTCAAGTCTTCTATTATTTCAAAGGCAAAAGCACTGTACTTTGCATTCAATTTCCCATATAGTTAGATCCTGACTTCTACAAAGTGTGCAGTTGGGAAAGAGATTTTATATATATATATGTATATATCCCCCTGCAACTCAGACTAACCTGAGCACAACAAAGCCTCCACCCAAACAGAACACTCCCCCAGCCAATCAGAGCACAGTCAACCCCCCAGCCAAACAGAGCACAGCCAAGCTCCTAACCAATCAAAACACACCTCCACCCAATCAGAATACAGGCAAGCTCTCATCCAATCAGTTCATACCCACACTGGCAGTTAAAAGGAAGAAACAGCTACAATCACACATTGCTCCTAGAAGCACAAAGCCAAATACACCAGCCTGAAGATGACAAATGAGACTTCGTCGAAACGTCACCGAGACACTTCCAATTTGACGTGGGAGAAAACCCGAATAACCAAAGACCTACATACAAACACCTGCGAAAACCTCAGAAAACAAATACTGTACCTCTACAGGGAGGAAATCCACCATCTGACCAGGACCTATGAAAAACTCGAAGTCCAAAGAGCTTCCATTTTATGTGACCTCGCATTCCTACGCAACTGCCGAGATCAAAATTTAATCCCCACAGGTTTCCAATTGAAATTCCACTCCAACTCTGCAGCCACCAAACACATCCTGAAAAGAACAGAATTGGCCCTAATCAGAAATGAACTTCACACAAAAAGATTCCTCCTAGACAGAATCAACAAAGATCTCCTCACACTTCACCTCAAACTCAGCAACAAGATCCACCCTGCACTTTGGGACAAATCCAAACAACTCGCCGTTTGGAGATCCGAAACACAGACCACCCTCAAGACAGACACACACACCAACACACTCCAAAGACTACAAGAATGCCAGAAACAAACCCCTCCTTCCTCACAGCCACACATGAAACAAACAGTGCATAACATCGCAGATAGGATCCTCACCAAAGCCGAAACCAATGTCCTTTCCAAAGGATTCAACTTTGCAGTCGCTCCCAAACACATCCCCACTGAAACCATTATATGTGGAGTTGAAATCAGCCTGACCAAAATCAACATCAATCAAGTGTTCAATCAACACTTTGAAACCCAAGCTCTAGAAAAATCTGAACACAAACCCAAACTCTGGCTCAGATACATAGACGACACCTTCATAATCTGGCCACATGGGAAAGAAAAACTGGACAACTTCCTCATACACCTCAACAGCCTACATCCCAAAATACAGTTCACCATGGAAACAGAAGCTAATAACCAACTTCCCTTCCTGGATGTCTTAGTCTACAAGAAATCCAATGGCTCCCTAGGATACACCATCTACCAGAAGAAAACACACACAAACCGCTATCTGCATGGTCTCTCATACCACCACCCAGCACAGATCAACTCCGTAGCCAAAACACTCATCTCTAGAACAAAATGCTTAGCTGATGAACAACACCTAAAAACCGAACTACACACTCTCACTAATGTACTTACATCCAATGGATTCCAAAGAAATAAGATTACCAAACTAATCCAAAAAGAAACCCCCACTAAAACCCAAGACAGAGAACAAGAAAACGGCAAAGCCCTCCTCCTTACATAAAAGGCACCACAGACAGAATCAGTAAGATCCTCCACAAACACAACATTAAGACAGCATTCTGCACAAACAGAAAAATATCCACCATCCTAAGAAACCCCAAAGATAAAATTGAATTAGAAAATCAAGGAGTATACGAAATCCCATGCACCACTTGTCCCACCACATACATCGGACAAACCAACAGAAGAATAAGTGCATGCATTGAAGAACATAAGAACTCAGTCAAAAAAGAGGAACCAACTTCTTCCCTGGTACAACACCTTAAAATCACAGGACATGAGATTGACTTTAAAAAGACCAGAACTATCGCCAAAACTGAACACTTTAGTAACAGAATAATCAGAGAAGCCATCGAGATAGAAAAACGCCCACACAGCATGAACAAAAGAGATGATACCTCCCGCCTACCAGCCATTTGGAAAACCGCCTTATTGACAAACGAGTCCCTAACACAAAGAATGACACCAGACCCACACTCACAAAAACCACACAGGAGTCACCACCACACATCCATGCAAAAAACAAACCCAAAGCCACACCGATGACGAGGCACGACCACAAACCAGAAGCCAGACCACAGCTGCATCATTAGCCACTTTAAACCCCTCCAATCCATACATGAAGCAAACTGACACCCTCCATGAAGAGGAAGCACGACCACGAACGCGAAGCCAAAAAATAGCAAGACAGCCCAAAATCTCAAACCCCTCTGCAACTCAGACTAATCTGAGTACAACCAAACAGAACACTCCCCCAGCCAATCAGAGCACAGCCAAGCCCCTAACCATTCAGAACACACCTCCACCCAATCAGAACACAGCCAAGCTCCCACCCAATCAGTTCATACCGCCACTGGCAGTTAAAAGGAAGAAACAGCTAAGACCACACATTGCTGCTCAAAGCACGAAGCTGAAAACACCAGCCTGAAGATGACGAATGGGACTTTGTCGAAACGTCGCCAAGACACTTCCAATTTTACGCGGGAGAAAACCCGAACAACCAAAGACCTATATATATATATATGTAGGTCTTTGTTTATTCGGGTTTCTCCCACGTAAAATTGGAAGTGTCTCTCTCTCTCTCTCTCTCTCTCTCTCTCTCTCTCTCTCTCTCTCTCTCTCTCTATATATATATATATATATATATATATATATATATATATATATGGCTTTCAAGAGTAGGGTTTCTTTTCTACCTATATAAAATTAAGCAACAATTATATGAATATTACCTTTATACCTATTTCCTTATTAGATTTTCTTTCTCTGAAAATTTGCATTTGGGTTAATTTGTCTAAACCAGAGTTTCTCTATCTTGGCAATTTTAGGATGTTTGGACTTCAACTCCCAGAATTCCCTAGCCTATTTTGCTGAAGTCCACAAATCTTAAAGTTACCCAAAATTTAGAAATGGTCTAAAGTTCATGAGGTATAGAAGGTTCCTGCAGATTTTACTCCACTAGTTGTTGCCAAATGTAGGGAGCGATGCTCATCACCCTTTCAAGGCCGTTGAGCCAGTGCTGTTCAAAGACATTTCCATAATCATGTGGCCAGCATACATCAGGGGAGTGCTGTTACCTATTTATCTGCTCGCATTTGCATGCTTTTGAACTGCAAGGTTTATGAAGCAGTGCAATATTTCACAAATATTTCAATATCTATTTCATAAATCAATATTCATAAAATAATTCATAAATATTTCACTTCATTAAATGCAATATTCAACAGACAGGCTCAAATTTTATAAATGAAACCTATCTATCTATCTACAGTATCTATCTGTCTGTCTGTCTATCTATCTATCTATCTTTCTATCTATCTATCTATCATCTATTTATCTACACACATATAGTACATATACAATCATATACAAATGACTAGCATTAAGATAAATTTGGTAATTTGTAACTTTACTTCTTTGAGGACCATAAAGGCATTGTGATTCATATGTTATTTGTAATTTCTTTCTGGAACTGCTAGAGGAAAATACATATATTGAAACAAAGTTAGCCACAGACTCACACAAAATTTCTGGTTCATTATAAGAATGTTCACACTTGTGCAATTAGTTGTAGAGAAGCTAAAGAGAAGCTAAGAAATATTATAGATCAATGAATAATGGATGAATCCATATGGCTTGACTCTGAAATCAAATTTCATATATGCTAAAGAGGGTAGGCAATTACATGATAACTATCATAATAACTAAAAAAGGTTTACACAGCAATAACATTGTTAATGTTTTAAAGGGCAAATTCTTGGTGTGGCTATAATTCTATCAAGAAACACAAGGCTGATTTTCCTAATTTTTTAGAATGCTTTCCTTGCCATTCCAGTAATTGTAATCTTCTATTGGTTACCCCATCAAGGAAAACATACTGGTAACACCAAAGGGTTTTTGACTGAATATAAATCAAAATATGCAAGAAAAAGAACCAATAGCTACAGGCATACAATAATGAAGGAAAAATCATCCCTGGTGAAAAGTGGTATGTTGAATTTTAGGGCTTTTCTCCACTGCTGAACTTAAATGTTCTCCATGCACCCATCTGTGAGCTGGCAGTAAACAGAATTAGGTGTGAGACTTCCTGTCCCCATTGTCCATCCATTCCTATCTTGCATCTTTGCCTGTTATTGCATTCACCAGATTTTCCTCCAAGATAATGGGCAGGAAAGCCTAACAGACTTTACAATATTGGAAGCTGTTATTGAATAATGTTGAAATAAGGAGGAAAGCTCAACACTGGTAAAACTAAGGATAACCTAAGCCTGTCATAGGCTGGGGATAAGATAAAGACAACAACATGAAGAAAGACAACAACAAGAAAAAAGATGTTGCCCAAGCATCTTCATGTCATTTTTAAATGCAAGCGGAGATGGTCCTTAAAACCTCTGTTGACTGTAAAAAGGATCAGCATAGAGTTTTTATAAAATAGCACTCTTGAAGAATCCTGGTAGAGTAAATAACATCAAATGACAACAATCCTCCCATGTTTCTCCTCTCAGTAACCAAAATATGTAAGCTTATCACTTTGATACCTGGCTTTGTCTAGCACATGCTGCTCCTGTACCACAGCAGCAAGCAACCATGTGGGAATTACATGGCTCTTTGGATTTTAGCATCTGCATAATCACAGACAGACAGTCACACTTCTTTCCGTCCCTGTACTACTTTACAGACTACTAAATTAATCATAAAGTCTACGCTTTTAGACTAAGGAGGGGTCAGAAGAGCAAGGTGCTTATGTTTTCTCTCTCGCTCTCTCTTTTAGGCTATTTCTCCAATTTCTCCTTGTAATGGCCTGCACTTATTTTCTCACTCATATGCATTTCAAAGTATGTAAATGTAAGCATCCTATTACTTCTTTGTATAAAGAAGCCAAATCCAGACTGGACAAAACTGCTTGGAAAGAATCTATAACTACATGGAATCCAAAAGCAAATCTATCAGAAATTGGAAAAACTATGTCTTTGCATTCATATTATAATAAAACAGAGTTGTTGTAACAGTGATATGGGTGGCATACAAACAAACAAATAAGGACTTCATGTATTGTTTGCAAACATCAGGGGAGCTTTGCTAGTCAAGGCATCTTATAGGCAGTTTGTAACATAAGGCTGGAGATGCATCCCAACAGACAGATTTAAACATGTAGAAGGCCCTTTGAGATTTTCTCCAAGTTCCCTTTCCTCTACAGTTTGCTTTAAAACAATGCTCATGTAAAACTTGATCTGATTGTTCTAGTTGTGCATCTGTAAAAATACTTAAGATCTATAAAGCAATGGGATAATTAGAGTTGAGTAGCTCTGCTTCTGACACCATACAAATTCTTTATCCCTAAGTTCATAATTCATTAGTTGTCATCAATATTGTGGCTGAGTCCTATAAATGATATAACACAAACTCCCGCCCCCTTCCTTCCTTCCTTCCTTCCTTCCTTCCTTCCTTCCTTCCTTCCTTCCTTCCTTCCTTCCTTCCTTCCTTCCTCCCTCCCTCCCTCCCTCCCTCCCTCCCTCCCTTTTTATGTCAAAGTAGAGCTTTAAATATCTCCTCTCAAGTGTCATTCCCTCTCTATTTCTATCTTTCCACCTCCCTCATCATAGCCAATTTTAATGGTAGAAAACCACACCTCCACTTCTTGGTGGTTAGTTGCTATGTTTCAAGGGTACTATGGACTATGGACAAAAAGAAAAAGAAAAAAAAGGATTCTGAGTGTGGATTTGGTCCATTGTTCAGGTGCTCATACACAGCCTGCAAAAGAGAGAGAGGGGGGGGAGGGAGGGAGGGAGGGAGAGAGAGAGAGAGAGAGAGACCCCATGCAAAAGTACTTCATGGAAAGGAGGACTGATACTATTGGGAGAAAGATTGTTCATAGCTCTGCTTCCTGAATAGGGCTCTGGTTAAATGCAGACAGGTAGTCATATGAAAGTAAGAATTTCTTCAGAGATAAAGTTAAGGAGGTTTAGGCATGGAAAAAGGCAATACTTCAGCAGCTACCAAGGTCACACAAGGAACCTCTGTGGAGAGAAATTGGTAGCATGAAAGAAAGCGAACAAGAAATGTGGGTGGGGAAGATTCACAGTAGAAACTGAAGCCTTTGCAGCCTTAATCCATCTCTGTAGTGATCTTAATTACGCATCAATCTTCCCTGGCTGAAGGAAGAGATGAGAAAATGTGGTGCTTGGATTGAACATAAAGGACAAACCTGAAATGAGGGGGAGAGGAGAAGTGAAGGGCACACTTCATCCAGTGATTCAACTTCTCCCCATTGTCAAATCTTACTCAGGCTACATTTGCTGATAAGTACTGAAAATTGATACCAGCTCATGCCCTTCTTATCCATTTTGCAGGTTTTGAAATGCACATTCAGAGGAAGGGACTAGAACTCTGTTCTGCTGCCAAAGCAGGTGACAGCAGCATTCTATTGAGTCATAGTTTTTTCAGAAGAATGTGGTGCTTTTAGGCAGCAACTGATTGAATTCTTCACTATTCCTTTACCAATTTGACAATTATTCTGGTTTAACTTTATTCACTTAGACACACACAGAACATAAAAGTCACATCTACCCGACTCACTAGCTTGGGGAGGCAAGGAATGTTGTGGGTCCTGTCTCCAAAGGAGATACATCTGGCAGCATCCAGAAGAAGGGTCTTCTCCGTGATGGCTCTCTCTCTCTGGAACATCATTCCCCCAGAGATTAGACTGGCCCCCACTCTAACACTCTTTCGGAAGGCACTGAAGACTTGGTTTTGCCAGCAGACCTGGGGAACCCAGCATGGGATAGAACCCATTAAATGACTAGTTTTAATGTGTGTTTTTGCTGGGGTAGAGGGGGTGGGGGTTATTATTTTATTATTTATCTTCTTTTTATTTTTTTATTCTTTTTATAGGGTGTTTTTATATCTGTGTAAGCTGCCTTGTGTAAGCTACACTGTGCGAGTAGGCAGAAGTATAAATGTTCTAAATAAATAAAAAGGGAATACAACACAAATATCACACTGATTTTGACACAACAGACTAGTATTGCTCCTTTTTAATATTTTGATGCATGGGGAGTAAATGGATGGATGATCTCCAATTACTATTCATATATAATTCTGTGTCCATTTGTATTTTTGCCCAAAGAACAATGCATTAACTATCATGAAACATGTTAAATCCGAGTAGTATGCCAATGCAAGAGTAACTGATAAAGCTTTGCTACAGTGACCGAAGCCGCTGAATTTATAGACCAAGTTAGTCAACTTTGATCAGATAGTGGAAAAGCTTTATGTGTAGTAGAGCCTGTGATGGTGGCAGCAATGGAGACAAAGGGGATCAGAATGATTAAGGCCCCACCCTTTTCCTACAGGGATGCCCCCCAAAGCAGCAGAGTTTGACAGAGGGCTATAACTTTTATCATTCTATTTATTGTGTATTTTATTAAATATTTCACTTGTTATTCTAGACTCATTTATTAGCCAAAAAGGAAAATGTCTACAATGTTCTACTCATTTAATAATTAGGCTTTTGCTGAAATTTGTAAAATTCATCTCAGCTTCAGTCAGTAAAAGGGATTCAATATAACAAAGTCACCTCAGAGAATTCTTTCTTTGCATGACTTTTTCCAACTTCATAACTATATTATTTAGAGTAGCCATCAGATCCAGTCCATTATCTGCAGGTTCAGGAAATGGTAACTTTACTGACACTAAGCAGATTTGAATTAGCAGTAGAAAGCAAGAGTACCTGAGAACCCTAGGTCACTTTAAATTCTTAAATGGAAGAAAGGCCAGATAAATATGATATGGTTAAATCATGTGTAATCTTTGTCTCATGGGCAACTGTCATTGACATAAATGTCTGTTTCTCTTTGATTTAAGTCCTTCGCAGGATGACTCTGCCTTTTGAAAATCATGTTTGTGATATGTTGTCTGCACAAGAGAACTTTGTATGTTGAGGTGTTTGCATGTGGCCTTGAATCCCTCCTTATCAGGATTCTGCAAAGAACCACAGAGATGGCCTTGGGGAAGGAATACCACAGTTAGCAAAGCATGAAAAGTCCAGGAAAGGAAGAAAATGTCTTAAATAAAAACTGATTCCATCTTAACTCTCTTTAATACAAAAAGGAGAAAAGGGAAAATGCCATCCAGGAAGCTTTTGTACATACAAGAGGATTTCATATTGGCAATCTCACTGATGTTACTGATAAAATGTCAGAAAGATAGGGCTCATCCTATCATGTTCCTTTATTGAGTTTCTATCCTTTTTGTAATTTCTGAACAGGGTCTAAACAAAATAACAATAATGCATGGAAAACTGTAACATCTAACATCTGTAATCCCCAATAAAAGGAATTAAAGTTAATCTCCATAAAAACTCCTGGGAATAGTTCTAAAGTAATTATAGAAATTAAGAAGCCCTTGAAGATCATCTACTAACCCTTCTGTTTGAAGCATTAAATCCAGAGCTAGGCTACGCACATCAGATGATTTTCAAGCTTTAGTGCACCAACAAAGATGGGTACATCAGATTTTCAAGTATTGGATACCACAGGATGAGCTGACTTAATAAAATACCTTAAAGTCAATGGAATACTCTTCTGCTTGTACAAAACATGCAAAGAATTCATAGAGTAAAAATTCACATACAGCACCTTTTTCAATAAGGATCACCTTTCAGAATCTAATGTATTTTCTCTGTAAAATTGACATTAACAGATGGTCCTTTATAGTCCTACCAACCGGCTTCTAACTACATTTCACTCTCTCTGACAACCATGTTCAACACTCTTTCAATAGCAGAGAATGTCATTTGAAGGTTAAATGAGAAGTAAAACAGAAGTATCATTAACAAAGATATATTTTACTTTTGTTTATAAATAAAATGTGAGGAAAACAAAATGAAGGGAAAACAACTGACTAAAAGTGTCCAAGGATGGTGAACCAAATGTCTACCGATCAAAACATTTAACTAACAGAAATAGTGACTTGTGGTACTTTACTTTGGGTGTATGTGACTGCCAAGATGTTAATTCTATGTTTCAAGAATTGATTTATAGGACTCTCTGATGGTAAGTAATGTTCCTATCAATTACATGTAGCATTTCCCACTTTTTCTTCACAGGGTGGAGAGGAATGTTGCTCCAAAGTTTGAGCCACTAATGTTATTGCAGCATTTGTCACTAGGGCTTGACAGCAAGGTTTGGCTAAAAATGCATAATTACTGCAACTGTTCTCCATCTGGATGGTGCCCAGAGGGAAGAAATACACAAACAATTCCATATTCACTTTCAACTGAACTCCTGAATTTAAAAGCAAAAAACGAACCTAAACCTATCACTTATTTAAGCAGGTGCCCCCCTCCTATAAACACAATACTCCTTGTGTATAATATAATCCTTTAAGTAGTTGGATAACTTGGCACTGATTATGGAGATTTGCTATATCTTATGCATTTGAATTGGAAATGAACTTACTGACACAGGACAAAATCTAAATGAGCTTCTGATCCTAACACAATGCAATAAACTCCCCTCCCTTCTCCTCAACATCTATAAAGTCATACGGCAAAAGCCAGGGTATGAAAGTTGGGATGCTTTTTCAACTTCCCAGTCTGAGGACTTCATACAAGTGCCCACTGAAGAAAAGCATAACCCTGTTTAGTTTTTTGAGGTAAACTAAAATTGGCTAGATATTTCCACTTGTACAGCATTTTCTTTTTGATCAAGTTCATTCAACAGAAGAACAGATATAAGACAAAAGAGAAATGGCAGAACAGTAAATAACAACATCCCAGGAGAACCAGATACCAACAAAGATGTCAGAAAAAGCCATTTGCGAAACTATGAACAAAGAACAGCTGTATGCACTGAAGAAAATCTGGTTGTGCTAAAGCATTGAGTAATGGATGGAGAAAAGGAGCATGCTGCCCTTGAAGCTATCTAGAGACACAAAAAGCAAAGGATTGCTTTGCACTTGCTTCTTCTGCATTGCATTGTACTCCTCAAATCAAGAAGAGGAAGGAAAAATCTGGGCAAAAAATTATTCTGATGCCAATTTGGTGCTGATGTTTTAAGTATATCTGTACAGAGCTGCACAATACAAAACTACTGTATAGGTTTTGTGTCAGGAAAACTATCCTATCCCAGGAAAATGTGTCTGGAAAACAATGCTATTCCACCCTACAAGAATAATTAAAATGCAATTTAAAATTAAACAACACTTAAAATTGAGGTCCTAGTGTCTATATGAATGAGCTTGTAATTTGTTACTGCTTCTTGCAAGTTACTTCTTCTTCTTCTTCTTCTTCTTCTTCTTCTTCTTCTTCTTCTTCTTCTTCTTCTTCTTCTTCTTCTTCTTCTTCTTCTTCTTCTTCTTCTTCTTCTTCTTCTTCTTCTTCTTCTTCTTCTTCTTCTTCTTCTTCTTCTTCTTCTTCTTCTTCTTCTTCTTCTTCTTCAAACTAGTTTACAACCTAGGATTTTCTAGTGATTTCTCTTCCAAAACACTGATCTGGTCAGTTTTTCAAGGTCAGCCAAGATTGGCTAGGTGCTACTGACTGAATAAAACTGTTCTTTATTTGTAACACTATCAGGCTCCATCCTTTCCTCTACAATGATTAAAAATGATGATGATGATGATGGTGGTGGTGGTGGTGGTGGTGGTGGTGGTGGTGGTGGTGATTTATTTTCTTGCTTGTTTACTTCTTGAGTGCAGTCCCAGAAATATATTGGAAAGAATGTTTGGCTTTTTTTTCTATTCTTTACTCCCATTATTATTCTGGTATTCCTTCCGGGGATTACAAATTACACTGACTAGATTTTTCTCACCTCTTGAGATTTCACCAATCTGCCTTCCTTTATTCTGTCCTCAAATGGCTATGTTAAGACTTGAGCAGTCTTTAAAAACAAAACAAAACCCACATAAATAAATAAACTGGCTCTAATTACACTGGGTGTAATTAGACACACTGTGTGAGTGCTAGATGATGAAATGAAGCCTGGATGTAATGGTGTGTGGGAAAAACATTGGGAGATCAGGCGAAATGATGCTTCCTGAGGAACCATCAGATAAAGAGGGATCATCACCTATAATTGTGTAATGGGTAGAGCAAGCAGCTCAGGAGGACTCACCTCCCCCCCAAGATATAAGCTTATAAAAAGGATGGCAGAAAAAATGTACTTCCAGACTTGTAAGATACTGTTAATGTAGCTTTACAATAAAGTAAAATTAACTTATCTGGTTATGTTATCTCTCTGGTCTATCTGATAAGACTGGCACTGGGGCAATCAAAGACCCCTTTGGCCATACTTTTGTAGCTTTATTCTTGCCTCGGATGCCTAAAAATATCCCAAACTCCAGCAATGGAACAGAAGAAACTACAATCAACAGTCTAGCCTGACTCCATCTCTCAATGCTGTAACTCAGCTAGTCAAATTATATGAACTACAGTCTATTTCAATTTAGTTCTATCAGTAATCAAATATTACTTTAAGTAATTAGTAATTACAGCCAGTTAATTTATTCATCAATTTTTTTCTACTGCCCATCCCACCTAAGTGACTTTGGACAGTCTACAAACATCATAAAATAAAAATGTGATTAAAATAACAATTAAAAAACAAAAGTAAAAATAAGATTAAAATGTACAAGTTAAAAATAAAAAATTAGAGTTAAGAAATTAACAAGGCTAAAAGATTAGCAAAGCAGAAGGAATGCCCTCAAGTCACCAGAATCCTCAGGGTTGCATAACAATCTTAGATGCTACTTGACAGACCCAAATCTTATTACTTTTATGGATGGCAGGGGGAAGAGAATCATCTCAACTTATTTCTGCAGGTAAGATGTTCCAAAGGAAGTGAGCAATGGCAGAGAAGGACGTCTTCCTAGATCCCACCAGCCAAAGTTCATTAACTGATGGGATTTGCAGCTTGTCCTCCATGCCAAGACCAGGAGGGATGTATCAATTTAATTGGGACAAGTTGATTCCCAGGTAACCTGGTCCCATGCCATGAAGAGTTTTAAAGGTAATAACCAACACCTTGAACTGGATCCAGTTTGGTTTAATGGTTAAGGAACCAGGCTACAACCTGCCAGCTGTAGTCCCACCTTAGATAAAAGTTGGCTGGGTGACTTTGGACTAGTCACTCTCTCTCAAACTAATTCACCTCCCAGGGTTGTTGGGAAAATAGGAGAAAGGGGTTTTGGCATGTTTGCTGCCTTGAGAAAATAATAAAGATGGGATAATTTATTTAAAAAAAGTAATTGCCATTATCAAGAATTCATCTATAAATGTGAGCTCATTTACCTAAAAATAAGTCAAATTAGGTATATGTGACTAGAAACTTATATGAAGAAAAGTCCTTGGGCTGCATAGCTCCCTACTTATAGTGTGCCTTTAAGGATCACTATTATAATAACAATTAAAAGCTGTTGTTATTAAGTCATTGCTCATTTCTTCAGGAAGGGAGGCACTAAAAACTGATTCCTGGGGCAGATGGAGCAGAATGTTATTTAGACTTTCTGCTCAACATGCATCTTTCCCTTACACACCATATACCTTCTTTTTATACCTGCATATTATGCTCCACAGCTCTTAAGCTCTTCCAATCTTCTTAATGTAGAGCACAGAAGCTTAGTGCAGATTTTAGCTACCCTGATGTTCATTCCTACATTGTTATCATTAGTCCTGAAGCCAGGATTTAAAGTGTCCTAGGAATCAAGGTAAAAATGCATGCAGCTCCCAAATATATGTATTTACTTTTATGGCTATCCAATTCCATTGTGATTCTAGAGCCAGAATTTACCGGGCCTGGACTTCCTTAGCTTCAGAATCATTACCCTATTATGTAGTTTCAAACTCTGAACTGGGAGTTCAGTGCAGTTTCCTATATAGAATGTGTCTGGCCTTCCCCCCACGATAGCCCCAAATAGCTTCATTTTTCTCCTCTCCATTTTGTGCATGGTAGACCCAATTTACTAATGAAGAAAATGAAAATGCCAGATTCAGATGTTCTCACCAAACACAACAGAGATTCCATAATTAATGTGGGACTTCAATCTACATCATTCCCAGCACCATAGAAAATGATGAATGGCGGGTTTTGTGGTAAAATATGACCCAAGATTAGTATATATATTCTAAAGTAAATCAGAATTTAAAATAAGTCATGACACCAAATCAGGCTCAATTCCCTGTACAGCTTAAATATGTAACTGTCATCTAGACCTACACAGAAAAAAGTGTACTGTATTTCTATTGGCAAACCAATTTTTGTTTTCCATGTCTGAAACCAGTTTAGTCTAGGGGTTAAGCCGCCAGGCTAGAAACCAGGAGGCCGTGAATTCCAGTTCAGCCTTAGGCATGAAAGTCAACTGGGTGACTTTCAACCAGTCACTATGTCTCAGTCCAATAAATTGCCAGAATTATGGCATTTTATGAAAAAAAAATATCACCAAGGTTCAAACTTCGTTCTTGCCCTCAGAATTTCATTTGCTGTGCCTCTGTACTCAAGCTTTTAACACAGTAATTTCTCACTGGACAGAGAACTGTGGATATGATTCAAAAATGCCTGGTTAAAACCATTTCCTTAGATCAAACCTATGATACTCTATACATGCAGCAGGCTTTGTCTTGCCAACTGACTGCCCCTGAACTGTGCAACACTCCTGCTTCATTTGGCAGAAGGTCAGTGATATTAGCTATAGTTTTTCCTTGCCTCATAGCACTACCATCGTCTTCTCTTTTTAAAAAGCATAAATTAGTTAAGTGCTTGGCAGGTCTTAGTCTTT
Organism: Crotalus tigris; assembly: GCF_016545835.1. NCBI lineage: Eukaryota > Metazoa > Chordata > Lepidosauria > Squamata > Viperidae > Crotalus > Crotalus tigris. Next base: position 18,050,242 of record NW_024096970.1, read on the forward strand.
CCTCCCCTCCCACAATCTCCCTTTCAACTACAGTGCCAAAGCACCATAATGGTTCTTTGTAAATCTAATTGAAACAAATGCTATTGACCCAGCCACATTTGCAAATAAATCTGGTTGGACCTTAGTCAGAGAGCATGCGTTTGACACCAAATTATGCTTAAGCACTGCAGGAAGAAAAATGGGAGCATGTATTCTATTTGATACTGAGACAAAAGGAGGACTTAATTAAAGGTTTGAAAGATACATCACAGAGTTCAGTTAAAGATATTTGAGAATGGAAAGAAAACCATCACATTCCCTAGGAAAAAATATCAATTTCGTGCAGATCTGCTTTTTATTCTACCTTGAAAACTATTCTCTTTTTGCTGTGCCTTCCACTGAGGCCCTTGGCAAAGACAAAAGTCAATTCCTTATAATGGCAGGGTTAAGAAAAAATAAATAAAAGTCCTAGTCTGGATGCTGCTGAAATTGCTATGAAAACTGCAATTGATTTAAATGGGATCTGGATTGGCCTGCAAAACAGAGGCTGCAATTATGGCTCTATCCATATCCTGTAAATTATTAATCGATTCAGCACTTCATAATTAGCCATGGGTTACCAACCAGTGAAACACCTACTGAATCATAACAGAATCACCTGTAGCAAACAGACACATTATTGTTCATTAACGGAGCAAAATAAAAGAAACAAGAGAATAAAGAATGAAAAGCTATTAGTTAATATATCAATATCTTATGAGCAGTTAATATTTCATTGTATTTTTTTATAAAATAAGAAGCCCTGAAGCGCAATACATTTGGGAAGTACAGATTTGAATCTCTGTTCAGCCATTAGATGTCTGAGGTACCCAAATCAACTAACAGACACTAAGTTTAGTCTACCCTCATGACAATTGGAATAAGAGTGAAAATTCTCTCTACTACCCTACTACTCTACTGCCCTAACCCTAACCCTAACCCTAACCTTCACTCCCTGTTGGCTACTGTGGAACACATGTGAATATTTTCACAAGCTATTCCCAGATCTTTGAGCAAAGCTTATGGTACTATTTGCAACAGCTACAAGAACTGGATGCATTTAGTGGCACTACTCTGGAAATCTTAATGTTATCATGAATTCACTGGAGAAGATCTCCTGTGAAGAGGAAGGGATCAAAAAAAGCAATTTCAGAGTTTTCTTCTGCCAGTACTGATGGCATACAATCTAGACCAGTGGTTTTTAACCTGGGTGATATTGCCCCCCAGGGGGTGATTTCATTTTTCAGGGGGGTGATGGAACAAAAAGGGGCAATATGGGGGCAAAGGAACAAAAAGGAGGCGATATGGGGGTGATAGAGCAAGAAGTTTTGGGGACACATTTGAGACTTTTTCGTACAGTGAACAGCTGCATATCTGTCATACAAAAATATCAGATCACTCGCTATTAGTGGATTGAATTGTGTTTTCAAATGTTCCTCCAGCTAGCTTCAGTAAAGAACGCCGTACATATGTGAATACACATTGCTTATCTTCATACGCATTGCGCAGCAGCCTCTACCCTTTTTATATTTCTTTTTGCATCTTAAATTTCACTTGTAATTCAATCATTAAATGTTACTCTTTTTCTTTTCAGGCATTTCACTTTCTTGCAATTGAATTTTGTTTTCAGTGGTCATTACATTTAAGTGTCTTGAATAAATAAGATACTAATGAAATACATGTATCGCAAAGTTTGGGAATAAAGTTATGGGTGGCACCAAAATTTTTCAAACAGTTGAGATATGGGAAAAAGACTGGAAATAAATTATTTGCATCGATATCTCCTGATGACAGTTTTAAAGAAAACAAAAAAAAAAGGGTTTGCATAAATTGAAGAATTATTTCCTATGTTGTGATTGAGAGGTGATGTTGGGGGAGGGGGGCGATGACAACTTCCTCATTGGCTCAAGGGGGCGATTCATTCAAAAAGGTTAAGAACCACTGATCTAGACGAAGAAATGAAACTTCAGAAACCTCTGACTTTGAGGTATGGCAGATATAGGAGCTTTCATCTGCAAGGCAACTTCTTAGAATGCCTGTTTGGAAACAGAATTAAAGGCAAACTACAAGAAATAAAGTCAACTGTGCAGCCAGTTTCCACTCTGTTATTCCACATAAGCAGGGCTTTTTTTCTCATATATCACCCAGAATGGAGTTCCGGCACCTTTTTTGGATGGAACCTTGTAGGGTAGGCAAGGCAGGTTGTATGACATGTGTGAGTTCCGGCACCTTTTTTTTTTAATAAAAAAAGCACTGCACATAAGTCACAATTTGCCTGATTTATTAAGTAAATTACAATTGGCTAGATTCAAGTAACAGCCTAAACCACATACAAAGAATCAATAGAATCTTATTTCTATAGAAATAGCTCTGTTTTTAAGACTTACCCACTATTGTCATGATGTAGAATACATACAGTATACTGAAGCAATCCACTGCCTCTTTCCCCACTTTTCTATACTAATGACCCATGAGGTTTATTCAAATACTCTAGTTACTGAAAACATGAACATATGAGATGGGGAAAGCATATAACTTCACCCCCAGTGTTGCACACATGACTTAGTCTCTCCTTCAGATATCTGCATGAACAGTCTCTATACCTGCCATGAAGCTTTCACACATTCATTCAGCTACATCCAGGAAGATCTCTTCCCTCATCCTGAGAAGGATTATCTCTGAGTTGGGGGCACAGCCATGTAACCCAATGCCTGTTACCAATCAGTTGAATGCTTGCACAGGCTTATTTTCACTAGTACATTTCTCATATGCACTTGTGGATTTAGTTATGTACATAGCCAGAAGGGAAATTTTGAAATCAATCCAAAGCACATCTAAGCAGCTTGCATTTAAGCGGCAACTATTTTCTCTAGTTCCTTTAATGCCCCCCCCCACTCTAATAGCTCTGTGCCTTAGTTCAAAATGTATAACATATAAGTAGTCCACACTGATTCCATGCTCAGCTTTTGCTAGCATGTAAGAGTGCCAGGAATAGGTCAAATGTGGATTTAAGTTGAATACCACTCTGATTTGATTGCTATATGCTAGAGAATCATGCCAGGATCCACATAACCATTATTTCTTTCTAGGGACCTACAAAAGCAAAACTTGCTTAAATGCACTGGAAGAAAGCAGAAATGGTATGTGGCACAAAGTGGCAGAGACAGAGCACCATCAGAAAGTTACTGCTAATGGCCCTTGAATGACGGATGTCATGAATTCTGTGCAGGTCACCCCATTAAAAGACAGTTAATCAGGCATCTAGGTTTTATCTGACTCTTATATAGAAGTTCACTCTCCTGTGTGCACACATACATGCAATTAGAATCAATTGAGAGTGAAAGAGTAAGGATAAGACCAGTGGCCTTGTCCCCTTCATCATGGCCTGGTGTCACAGTTCTCCATGCACTACAGGCTGAATATCTGCAGTGCAAATCTTGCCACATTATTTAGAACCATGGCTAATTAAGTTTCTAAATTGTGCAGAAAGTGTACATGCACTGAAGGGTCTGAGCTGCAAAGGTCACCCTGGCCAGTGAATTTATTCTCACTCATTCTCTTATGTGAATCTAATCACTGGAATTGAAATCTTGAATGTAGCTACAGAACTTATTGAAGATGTCTTTATTTCAGACATATCTTTGCCTCTTCCCCCATCCAAATATTTCTTAGAGATAGAAAATCAATCAGAAGAAAAGTCACTTCTTTATTCTCTATGGCTTCTAATACATCATTAACATTAAATAAATATTGAAAAAGAGAAGAAAGCATATTGTAGGCTTTTACTGTCTTCGGGAACAAAAAAAGAAAAAAGAAAAGATAAAATTTTCCTTTGTCCAGTCATGCCTGTCTATATATGATTGATATAAAATATGATATCAAAGTATAGGTTCTATCAGCAGGGAGTTGTTCTATCTTTTGTTATTATAGCCAATCTCACTTTAGCTATAGAGGAGCCAGCTTTATTGGTTCCTAAACAATCTATTATGGATGAGCAAAGGCTAAGTGGACAGATATGGTATGGTTTTCACAAACAAATAATTATATGAGGAAAAATAGAAGAATATAATGTAAACTAGACTGATATATTCCTTATTAGGCATACCTTAGTTGACAGATATATTATTGCTTTATATTCTTTGTATAAGGATCAAACTAAATTTGATAGCAAGGAGTTATCTTTGTATTTGTCAAATTTGTTCAAACTGTGTTCGATTTCAATTTGTTGAAACTGGGGATGGGAGAATTATTGAAAATTACCATACAAAAATGAGTCCATAATTGCAATATTGATATGATGCCAAATAATGCTAAGCCTTGGATTACATGCTCTGCTGCTCCTTGGACAGCCATGCTGAATTCTTTCAGAACATATATTGCAGAATCTCTGGTTTCTATTGGAGCCAAAGGTCTAGAAGGACTGGAGATAAATCACTTTCCCATGTTCCTGGAACCTGTGCTTCTTCATCCTGCTTTCTCAATTCCGGGTGTTGTGGCAGAATTCACTGGTAAGCTTCTTAGGGCAGCCACTCTTAATCATTCTAATCAGTTTCACAATCCTGGTCTGAAAAGTAGCCTGAGGAACTTGGTGTTCCTTGCTTACATAGGCAAAATGCATCCAATCCTTGACTCAACTCACCTTCTAATCTCTGGGCTCAAGTGTGCTCTTTCTCTCCTGATGCTCACAGTCATTTGGAGGTTCTACACAAGAAACTACACCCACAACCGTAACTGCTGGGGAAAACAATGAGCTGCAAATTTGAAGTGCCCTACCATTGTCGCATTTTTTTCAATGGGAATGTATATGCAGGAAGGAAAATCTCTTGAAATGTCAGTACACATAGATTGACAACCAGGAAGAAGAAATTGTGTTGGTTGGTTGCTTTATGGTAGATTCCCCATAATCTAATTTTAAAACCCACTGCTTAACCAGATCATATCTCAGGAAAGTTACATCTGTTTTTTTCACTCAATAACTTTCTGGGGATGATAGATGGGGAAAAAAGTGCTCATCAATTATGATGTGTCTAAAAGATTATCATTAAAAACATATGGTTTTTAGCAAGATTTTTTTTCTTGTCCATAGATAGCATTACCAATTTAACCTATCTAGTGAAGTAGATTCTACTTCATGAGAGCATATGTTTCTTAAAAAGTTTCATTATGACTAATAATATATAATGTACCAAGTAGGTACAAATATTAATCATAGCTGCTCAGTTACAAATATGGATTCTGTGTTTATAAAGATACTTTACACCCACCCACATACCCTTTCAGAAACAAAAATATTCTCATTTCCATATGTGTCATAAAGTTAAAACAGCTTAAATTGTACCAAATAAAGTATGAGTTTATATGATCATAAACAGCTATTATTCCAATACAAAATAAACATTTATATGAAATCATGCCATTATAGATCTGCTAGCTTTTATAATGACACAAGGACCTGCATTGGTTGTATTGTTTACAGTTAAAATACCTTTACTAGTATAAATGCAGGAGAGTAAAAGACATTTACTATTTCCTACAACTACTTTACTGCTTTCTGTTGCTATGACCTCTATTTTATTCTTGTATTCTGCAAGCCATTTATGCTTGGTTAAGAGCAAGCCCCATTGAACACTGTGATATTGTCTTCATTTCAAGCTTCTTGAGCCAAACATCATTTGTTCCAGCATTCTGCATAAAGTACAATATTTACATTGAAAGATATATAAACTATTCTTTATGGCTATTGACTGACACAACTACAAAAATCACTACTCAGCCTTTTGGGAAAGATGAACTATATTCACATGTTGCTAACAATTCACCTCCCTATTTGATATGTTATTTTGCACAGTATGCAATATATTTTTATTTATATATATATTCCATATTTCTAGACCGACCATCTCCATCAAAGAGAGACTCTGGCATGACTAATCACTTGCCTAACCCCATCATACCAATAGAGTAAAATGAATATTGCGGTGGCAATAAACATCTTCAAAGGACTTCTTGTATCCATCTTAGCAAGAACTTACAACCAGAGGATGCAAGAATGACTAAGCTTTGCAGGTTACATTCAACATGAAGCCAAACTTATCTTCCTGCCTAACTTTGGATATTCCTTATTTTGAATCAGAAACTTCCATTGTTGTCATCCTCTCTCTCTCTCTCTCTCTCTCTCTCTCTCTCTCTCTCTCTCTCTCCCTCCCTCCCCCTCCCTCCCCCTCTCTCCCCCCCCCCTCTCTGAAAGGACTTGCATGCCATATAGCATGCCATGGAGTATATGAATTGATATCTTTCCATAGCAAGCTTAGCATTAACATTAAACTTAGCAACTTAACGCTTCTGGAGGCAAGTTGTTCCATTGGTTAATTGTTCTAAGTATCTGGAAGTTTCTCCTTAGTTCTAAGTTGCTTCTCTCCTTGATCAGTTTCCATCCGTTGCTTCTTGTCCTGCCTTCAGGCGCCTTGGAGAATAGCTTGACTCCCTCTTCTTTGTGGCAGCCCCTGAGATATTGGAACACTGCTATCATGTCCCCCCTCATCCTTCCCTTCGTTAAACTAGACATACCCAATTCCAGCAACTGTTCCTTATATGTTTTAGCCTCCAGTCCCCTAATCATCTTTGTTGCTCTTCTCTGTACTCTTTCTAGAGTCTCAACATCTTACTTTAATTCATTCTAGGAAAGGATTTATCACTTGCTTTTGTTGATTGGTCCTTGTCAACTTTACAGAAGCTTCAGCAGTTTAGCCTTAAGATTCAGTGAATTCTGTGTAATCTGCATGCTTTTCTTTTATTGTTATCCTTACTTTAACCCTAATAAGGAAATATCATTGTTGCAAAAGGATAGTATGCATTCAATTTTAATCTAGCAAAAACTAAAACTAGGCAATCAAAAAAAAATCTCAATGTGGATGATGTCTGGATCAATATTTCTTCAAAACAGGAGCTACAAAAAACACTTTGTGTGTGTAGAAGATTGGAAAGTGAAGAAAGTTGGTGACACTTGAAAATGAATGAGCAGAAATCGAATGCTGTAGACTTCAAATTATGGAGTTGCATTAAAAATGTCTAAAAAAAATGCCGAATAAAATTAATTAAATATTTTGATAGCTATCTAGTGGATCAAGAAAAACCATGGGGAAGGAGAGTATTGATTTACTTTATATGTTTTTCAGGCATTATTTCAGACACACAGAGAAAAAGCCAAGCACAACACAATAAACCAGGAAATTAACCAATATATTTGCACTACTCTTATACAGCAGAGTGCAGAAGGGCAAAGAAATGTCTGTCAGACCCTCAGCTAAAGTGTTAAAACTTGAAATGCACACAGTCTACATTTCATAAGCAGCACCGTCCCTGTGAACTTGTAACCCTAAACTGTCAACAATGGCTTTGACAGAAATCAATGACTTTCCCTGTTGCTGTCAGTTGGATTTTCAATGAAGCAAAGCTGAGAGGTCTTCCTCCCACGCAGATCAGTACATGAGTTGTATCTGTGATGTGTTTGTCTATCAAATATATAAACACAACAAGCTATGCCAGCAGTGATAAAAAGCAGGATGTGGGTGTGTGGAAAGACTATGACACAATTCATAGATTAGAGCACAAAGCAGCCATCATCAGTCCAAACAAACTTACTATGCAGCTCTCAGTAGCAATGGACTCTGGCTGTGGTCTTATGTGTCATGCATTCTGATGCCACACATCCCAAGGCAATGTTACAGGGTGCGCAACTCCTTTTCAAGAAGAGCACTCAATTGGGGGCAGAGGTATTTTTCAAATCATGCATCATCATCATCATCATCATCATCATCATCATCATCATCATCATCATCTCTGTTTGTTTGGGGAAACTGCACTCCTCGTTTTTTCAAAAACAAATTCCAGTTAAAACAAATCTAACTTCTTGATGGATTTTAAAATGTTCTTTTGGAATCTAAGAGAAGAACAGCATTTCTGTGAGACACTCTATTTAATTTATTTAGAATGCTTGATATGAACAGAAGGCCATTGCAATTGTAATCCAAACACATTTACTAAATAAATCCATATAGTTAAATACAATAAGGCTTACCTTTCAGTACACTTACATAGACTTGTACTGGAAAAAGATATAATCTTCTTCTTCTCCTCCCCCAGAAAGTATATGGCAAAATAACAGCAACACTTGATACAGTTATGTATAATAAGATTATAACCACTGCTAGTAATGTTACTATTGCAACATGATTACTTTTTATGAGTCAGTGTAATACAATTGAATAGAATATAGATAAAGTTGCAGAATACCATAAGTGGTGCAATATGTACGTGATCCATAAGAGGCAGAGAAGCAACAATTGATGGAAAATAATTTTAAAATATTCATATTCCATTCTTTTCTCTCTTGCCTAATATACACTGAAAATATCCAAGGTAGGCATCATATACAAAGTAGATATAATCGAACAAAGTAGATATAATTTGCTTATTTGGTGTGTTGTTGTCCATTCTGATTCAGCCCTTTCAGGCTTTGAAAGTGGAATTTCATAGCCTCAGAAACTGATAAACTTATCGCTGAATTTCACCCTTTGCTTTGTAATACTGTATGCAAAATGCCTGTCTATTTTTAGCATAGATTAGAATCTTCGCTATCATAAGTTTATACAACAAATACATTTTCCAACAGACTGCAATACCCAACGTGGTTTTTAAAACAATCTCAGAACAATAGTAATACAACAGTACATCATCAGGAAAAAATGTAACAGGAAAAAGAATCCTTTACAGTACATGCATAATTCATTTCATTTATCAGGAAAAATTAAATAAACACAGACAACATTCCAATGGGCCAGTTAAACCTCTTATTAACATATTCAGCATAATGCCAAGATTAAAAACCCACTAAGAATTCATACCGTGTCTGTCAAAAAAAACCTTGCAAAAACCCAACCCCAAATGTAGTCTAAGAAACATAGCAAAACCTAAATCAAATATCAGTAATAGAACAATAATGCAAAGCCCTAGGAATATTTACATATACCCCATATTATACATACATACATACATACATACATACATACATACATACATACATATACCCCATAAATAAGAAATATTTTCACTGCTCACTAAAAATGAATAAGGTAATGCTGAATGGCATAATGCTGGCCATAACCTCTATCTTGAACAGTCTTTCTTTGTATTGATTCCTACACATGGAGACTTTTTTCTTCAAATTCAAGTTTAATGTATCCAAAAGCAGTGGTGGAATTGAACCTTCAGGAATTTGAGAATCTACCATACTTTGAAAGGTGTACAGTTTGCACCAAAGTAAGAAAAATCCACCTCCAAACCAACCACAACTACAGGGGGGATTTTTTATTAAAAAGGCAGGTATAATTATCCAATGGAAAGAAAGGGAAAATTATGAGATTAATACTTTGCCTTGCAAAAGCCATGGAGGAATTTCATGAGGATATTAAAATGTCACCCTCTACTCAAATACTGGCTGGCATTTTTGATGAGATGCCAACTCATGGGGAGTAATCACACCTGTTAAGGCAGCATTAGCTTGTTTCCTACCATCAAGAATGTGCTGACATTCTCCCAATCACATGTCTCCATAAATAGTACAAAGCACATAGCAAAACAAGAGAAACAAGAGAGCACTTCCCTTATTAAAGATCAAGAAAGGAAAAGGATGCAGTGACTTTTTGGCAAAAACAAAAATATATAGTATTTTCAAATCCATTGAGAAGTGAAAGCTGAGGCAATTGTAATTGCAAAAATTAATATTATTAACCAGAAGCAAACATACACCAGAAAGACTTGCGTTCATTCTCAGGCAGCACATTCTTTGCTGCTTTAATATTCTTTTATTGGCAGAAAGTTTAAGGAAACCCTATCAGTCAACCCTATGATTGCTGAAAGGGTTGAGTCCTGTATAAATGGGATACTGAGATTCATTCACAAAGAGGACTGTTGGATCGCTATTGGAAACTATGCTGCAAGGAATTGCTGCTGAAGAACGTGCAAATATTTGTAGATGTCAGATCCAGATTCTTTTGTCTTCTCTCTCTCTCTCTCACTCTCTCTCTCTCACACACACACAGACACAGACACAGACACACACACACACACGCACACACAAGAAAGACTCACAGAGAGAGAGAGAGAGAGAGAGAAATTTATCTTACAGACTTTTCACAAAGTGATAGGAAGCAATGTCATCATTTTGAAATGACTGCTGGAAGCAATAACGAGGAAAAAACAAAAAAAGTGTTCAGTTATCTGAGAATCACATGCTTCAATGAACACTAGCTCTACTGATGTGCTGTATATGTTCCAGCACTGTGTTTCAGGGAGGACATCAAAGTGGCAACTTAAATATTTTAGCCTTGAGTGGCTTGACAGTGAGATAGACAGCATATAAATTTAATAAATAAATAACTATTACAGAAACACCAATTTATCCTTCATGAAATAAAAGCAGTATTTTATTCCCCCCCCCCCAGCTAGCATTTAACAGACTATGACATCCTGTCTGTTTCATGTATACACATATACATAGACAAACACAGACAGACTAATAATTTTTAAAAAAGGAACAGGGAAAAAAAACAGAGGCAGGTTCAAGAAAGGGACCCACAACAGAGACATGGCAATCAAGAATAGTAGCACATTTCCTTTTCACTCTTGCAAACCTTTTGATTGCTCTAATTACACCTAAAGGAAAACAAGACCATTTTGCTGCTTGCAAGCATCTGAATAATTAACAGCAGAGGAAGGATAGAAAGGACAGGAAAGCTACAACAGCCTAAACAAAGCCAAGCTTCAGGCAGATTATTTTACTGTTATGTCTTGTCATCATTCTCCCATTTATTGCAGGGCAGGATTGGCAATGGATACTGAGCATTTTGGCTCTGCTTACGCAACTACCAAGCAGGGGCCATGATTATTCTCTTTTAGATTATGACTGTATTTATCAAAGGCAATTTGTTCTTTAAAGATATTGTTCCATTCATATATAAGAAACTGCACAATTTAGGGATTCAGAGGGTGGTATGTTATTACTTATCACTGATCTGGAAACTATCTTGTCCACCCAAATATACAAAATAGCCATTTGTATATCTGAAGCCATCAGATTTCAAAATTGTATTAAGTGTTTTTAAATAATACTTCAGATTTCTTAAAGCTTGTGCAGTAAGAATGCACACACATACCAATCCTTTTTACTATGCCCCCCAAATCACAAGAATAAAACTCAGGAAAAGAAATAGAAAAACGATGTTTCACTCATGAAACGCCTGGCTATTGCAAAAAAGCAGAAATATTGAATCAGCTGTTGACTCACAAAGAGAGCTCAATGGAGGTAATAGACAAACTAAAGATAAGGGGATAAAATTAATTACATTTATTTAACAGGATTGGGACCAAGTAAGTAAGTATTTTAGAACCACTGCTAGCCTTTGTGAAACAAGCTCAACAAATCTAATAACAAAAGTTCACAAAGCAAGCCTCCAATTTACGAAATGTTGTAAAACTGTATAAAAATCCTTGTATTCATCAAATAAATTTGTCAGCTGTCCTAGAACCACATGCTGCTGTTGGTTCTGTTCATCAATAAAGAGACCTTCTTTCAAAAGCAGCCTCCATTTTATTCCCAGCCTGGACTGGACTGATTTTTCTTTCAACACTTGTATAAAAAGATTCTTAACAGTATAGTTCTTGATGTTCTCTGAGCTTGGTTGTTTGCTTGTGGATATTTCATTACCTGACTAGGTAACATCATCAGTGGTAGTGAACTATTAGTAAGTAATTAGCTAATAATTAGTACTATTTGTACCAATCTCATTGTACACATGTTGTACTTTAACAATAAAGATTGATTTGATTTGATTTGATTTGATTTGACTACCCTGCAAGGTCTCTATGCCAAGCTCACTTTGAAGACAGCATAATAAGGATGAGTAACTAAAAACAAACAAAACACTGGAAGACTGGACTAATATAATTCAATATGATAGATAAACTAGCAAGCTGTCTTCTTGGAAATATTAACAGGAATATATTATTATGTAACAGCATACTTCATTTAATACACTTGTGAAATGATTTCAAATATCAAAATGAAATTTCAAAATTTCAAATATCAAACATGAATTTTCTTGGAAAAGGCTGAAAGTCTGTCCAATAATGCTGATCGAAGGCATTGGTCCTGAGACATATAAATGAGAAAAAATACCCACTAAGTCCAAGATGGCTAAAAATCTTAAGTTGAGGCCCAAAATTCCAGATTTGCATTGATTATAGCACCAAGCTCATCACAAGACTGCCATACTTACTCACAGGTTGCTCATTCCACCAAGGCAATTCATTAACCCAGGCAGTGTGCCTGACATGAGCCCATGCAGTGTGATAAGTCCCAGGATAGAAGGCTATTTCCTTTAGGCTCAGCTCTTTAGCAAAAGGGTGGAATCTGATAGTTTGTCAATCTGAAATGCTCACAGAACATAAAATTGCTCAATTGACACTGAGGTTTTGAAAAGATCTGCGGTCACTCTATTTCTTGTTTTTTGCAATCAGACAGCACCAAAGCTGATCATTAGACCTGCATTCTTTCTACTTGTCCATGGTCCCTGGTTCACAAGAATAAGCTGGAAAAATCAGAGGATTTCATGTCCCCATTTTCTCTAGATGTATAATAAAGATATAGAACATTTGCAGCATTCTCAATATGCACTCATCCCTTCCTAAATAGTAGCCCTGCCTACTTTTTATCCTACACAATACAAATAAAATCAAAACAAAACAAAGGGAAACTTCATACTTTTTGGTCAAACCCATTATTTCTTGTTACCTTCTGTTTCAATGTCGTGTACACATAAGATGCAAAGTAGAAATCTTGCATAAATAAAAAAAAACAATTTAAGTATATTGTGGAAAGGAGTCAAATTTTCTCTTGTAAGTGTTCATACTTTCTCATGATATTACTGCATCAAAGAGAAGAAGAAGTCAATATAAAGACAGTCCTCTCTAGATTGGTCCTACTGGGTTTCATATATTGGTCACAGGTCAATCCTGGCTTTGGTTTTACAGGAAAGAGGTTCCTAAACTGTTGAGCCAGTAATCATGTTCTTCCAGAAGTAACACCTAATGGTTTTATATCAATAATAGAATTTTGAGAAATGCAATTGCTGCATTAGAGAATAGTAGTGTGAAAAATATATGAATGTCAAGTTGTTAACAATTCCAGGGAGAAACCACAGCTTGTAAGAAATTTTAATTATGCTTCCATCCATTTTTATTGAACCATTATAGGAAGATTGGAGGTAGAAGAATGTATCCAGATGCAAATGTACAGAAACATGAGATAGATCTTTCATTTTCTCCTACCTCTGGGCTATGGCAATGGGGGCATGGTGTTCCTTGCTGTTCTCAGCAATGAAAACCATTCCTTGTAATTAATCAAGGGATCCAAATCTATTTTTCCCCTTTTACTCCTGAGTTCAGCTAATAGCATTAAATAACTGGTGGCTAAATAAAGTTATGGATGTTTAGCAAAAAAAAAGAAAGACTCTGTTTAATAATAAGACAGTTTGAAAGAAAATTCATATGCCTAGTTACTTATTTATTTTATTTCTGGAAATAAACACTTTGTGGAATTAAAATCTACAATTGTTATATGTGCCATGATGGATTAGCTATATGAAGTTGATATAAACAACCAGGGTATCTTCTTACTATCGTAATGCAGAGCTTACTGTGTAATACCATGACAGCAGAAAAACACCTGCCCAAAACAGAGATTCAAAAGCCCACACCTATAATAATGATGATGATGATGATGATGATGATGATGATGATGATGATAGGGACCTTGGAGGTCTTCTAGTCCAACCCCCTATTCAGACAGGAGAACATATATCATTTCAGACAAATGGCTGTCCAGTCTCTTCTTAAAAACTTCCAGTATTGGAGGATGGTTGTTCCACTGATTAATTGTTTTAACCGTCAGAAAATTTCTCCTTAGTTCTAGGTTGCTTCTCTCTTTGATTAGTTTCCATCTGTTGCTTCTTGTCCTGCCTTCAGGTGCTTTGGAGAATAGCTTAACTCCCTCTTCTTTATGGCAGCCCCTGAGATATTGGAACACTGCTATCATGTCCCCCCTCGTCCTTCTCTTCATTAAACCGGACATACCCAATTCCAGCAACCATTCCTTATATGTTTTAGCCTCCAGTCCCCTAATCATCTTTGTTGCTCTTCTCTGTAAGGAAGAAGGTAAAAAAAAAAAAAGAATCAAGAGGGTGGCTGTGACCCTGTGATTCAAACCTTGCAGGTGATGCTTGCAAAAAAGGAGTGGGGATTCAAGTGTGCTGTCACAACCATCATTAGTTTGACCCCACCCCCTGCAATTGTCCCCGCTAAATGGGGCCTCATATTGTCTTCAAAAGATAGAGTGTCTTTTGCCATTTTATCTGCTCAGCAAATTCCACACAAATACAGCTTTTTCTATCCTAATTACTTTGAAAAAGTACACCAGAAACTATGTAACCTGAAAGTGAAAAATGAGCAGGGAAATTCTTTATGCAGAACAGAATTATCCTTCACCATCCCCTTCTTTCTCATACCTTTATGAAAGCACAGGCACAGGATGCTGCCTGTTACAAGATTATTTGCCCATCTGTTCCAGCATTGTTCTTTTCTCACTAGTGACAATTCAGAGAGAACTCACTGATAGCTTATCTTTTAAAGTGAAGATGCAAAGGATCTCCTGCATGTACAGCATGTATTCTGCAGCTAGCTATAGTGTCTATATGTACATAGAGGAACGCAAGTGAATTTCAAAGCAAAGCTTTATCAACTGCAAAGTAGTCTAGATAGTTCAGGGAATCTAACATTTTATAGCTCTGCAAGATTTTTTAAAAAAGAATAATTGTAAGTAACTTAAGGGAAAGACCTAAGTTCTCATGAGGTTTTACAAATAATTGTTCCTTGCTTTTTTAAAAAATCTTAGATGGCATAGCTTGTTAGTTATACAAAGACACAGAAATACAGACACACACACACACACACACACACACACACACACACACACTTCTACACAAGAGTCCTTACAGTGTATGTTATATGTGAAGAACACGTTGACATATTGGTTTCATCCTATGGTCAATTTGGTTATACACAGCCAATAAACCATCCTTACGTACTGTATATGCTGGTAAAATATACATTGTAAGATCTGAAGTGCACTCAGCAGTCAGCTCCATGCAGCCAACTCACCACTACTAACTCGCCACTGCCATATTGCCTTTACCAACTCATCGCTGCCAAGTTGCCGCAAGACTGCCAAGGACTCTACCAACTCTACACAGCTGACTTGCTATATTTTCTCTTCCTTGGTCAATAAACTAAAATATAAGTCTATACTGTTCTATACAACAGTTGTAAGCATGCGCTATTCTTTACCACAATTGCAAGTATTTTTATATAAATATATTTGTCCTGTTTTCCATTTTAGTTTTTGTTCAACTATTCAATAGCTATGTATATGAATCATACATTGGTCTATATGATTCAAAGATGGTTATAGAATGTCATTTTTACTCTTGTTTATTTGAAAAAAAGCCTACTTAAAGACATCCCCATTATCCTTATAAATGATTTGTCTTCTTCAACATCTAGTTCTGTAGACAATATCAACCTTTCCTGCATTGATCTCTTAGCCACAACTACTGAAAATGATAAATTCAATATCCAAAGCTATTGAGAAGGCAGCATTCAAATTCTCATAACTAATCTCTTTGATTATTTTCTGTCATGGTAGTTAATCTGACATCTTCAGTCTTTACATTAAAATGTCATCTCCTATAATATAAGAGCTAAAAACAAACACTTACAAATAGCTTTTCCATGATGTATCTATAGCCACATGAGTATAATCTATATTATTGTTTCTTTTAAACGATCAGCCAATTAGTTAGTCAAGATATTTTACATGAGAATAACTCTCTTATGAGTTTCTTCCTCATAATCTTCTCCTTCTCTCCCTTTTCCTCTTCATCTATCTGTCCATACATCCACCATCCATACCAAATAGCTAGCTTGAAAATTCTTTTCATCACCTCCTTGTCAAATCTGAATAAAAACCTAAATTAATTCAAAAGTTCATCACATTTGTATTGGCAATCCACTGTTTAAAGTTGGATTTCCAATAATATCATAGCCATTACTTTGGTCATGCATGAGAGAGACATAGTCATTTATGTTTTGATTTATTCCTAATGCTGGGAATATAATCTGAAGACATAATAAATAAGTCTCCAGCTGGTTTCCATGCCTAAGGAAGGAATGAATCTGTTTCCTCCATTCCTAGTCCACTACCATAACATTTATAGCATGCTGGCTCTCTGAGATGACTTTCCAGTGATTCACAAAAATGTTCAAATTATTATTTCAAAGATCATATAAATATGCATTGACACTAAGTGCAATAAAACAGTATCTTTGTCATTCTCTGAATATAAAGTATGCTGACTCATTCATTTACCATGAATATTATTTGGGTTTCTTATAGTATTCACTGATAAAGGTACCAGTCCATTGTTATACTAGATATTTCCACATATGTAATTGATCACGGTTTCCCATGCCTTGCCTGTCCATGCCACTCTGCCACTTCAGAAGGAAATTTCACTGTGCATGTTCCAAAGAATTTGTAAAACCAGCATTCCCAACCCAAGGATGCTCTAATAAGTAAAATTCCTAGACCTCTTTATGCAGCATGGTCATTGCTGAGAAATTTTGAATTTTACATACTTGGAAGTCACCCAAGTCAGAGAAGACTACTCTAAACCATCCCTATGTCAAAACTATGTGTGCCTATAATCATGCAGATAGTTGATGTCATACAATTTGATCCAAAGTATTCTGATTAGAAACATATTTTTCATTGCCAGCTTTTTTCATGGTAAAATATGATTTCAAGTCTTACTTCCTGTCACTGCAAAGCCCAGATGAGAAGCTGTATATTTTCCATGTTATATTTTCCATATATTTATGTTACCTATCTGTGAATATCAAAATGTGTTACATGCTGGAACTATTTTGAATCAGCTTGCCCAGCCTGATGCCTTTGAAATAGTTTGGCTTTCTAAACTAATAACTTCAAATCAGCACAGCCATTATTCATGCTGGTTAGGGATTATAAAGACTTAAATCCAACGTGTCTTAAGGCACTACGTCAGGGAATACTATTATTCATCCTATATCAGGGGTATCAAACTGCTGGCCCACGGCAATGGGAAAAAAGCTCCAATACATCGCATGACGTCACGTGATGTCGCGAGTTTGACATGTCTGTCCTATACTATAAAATCTTTGGGGATGCTTAGCAAGCCTCATAGGTCTTCTAGTCAATAAACTGAGACATTGACTGAGCAATATATCTAGAAGACTGAATTGTTATGGCATCCTGCTATTCATTTTTTATTTTAAAAAAGCGTTTAGTAGAATATGTACTTCATTCCTGATAGTTTGCGAAATTACAGTTTTTTACAACCTGCACTTGATTTTGTGCTGTAATTTGCAATTTGAAATGAAACAGTTTTCTTAGTTCCTTCTGTCCTTCTGTTTTGAACAGGACATGGTTGTATTCAGATTTCTTATATGGCTAGACTGGTAATCAAAATACGCTATAAAGTCACGCATATGCTGTTTGTCTCTTATTTTTATCACATCAAAATCAAACTCATTAAAATAAATATTGGCTTTCCTTTCTGATCACTTCCAAAAATTCTTTACATATCAAAACCTACTTTTGTTTTTAAATTATATTTTTTATGGATTGTTATGAGCCACCCAAAGTCATCATATGAGATAGGTTGCTAAATAAGTCTCATAAGTGTGTGAGACTTATGCACACAAATGGACATCATTCATTATCTTTAATATGTTTTCTGTTTGTTTCTTTGTTTTATTATTTATTTTTCTTGTTATCACTAACTGATCAGTCCAAAATTATGATGATCTCAATAGATTATGATTATTCCTTTCTATAAGCATAGAATCAATTATTGTGCAAACATATTTGCAAACAGAAGCCAAAACCAACCAACCAAACATGAACAGTAACATTTCAGGTTTTTTTAATCTTCTCATCAAAACTTGAGTCAAATTTAGATAGATAATCATCATATGGTGCTTAAAGACAATAAGAAAGAAGCAGTGATATAATAAAGAACATGTACAAATAAATGTCATATGGACAATCCATATATTGTTAATATAACTTGATAGAGAATGTTCCCTCATAGTTAAGATGTCCTTTTTTTCTGCTAGATTGTTGATTATCTGAACCTAAATATGGATGCTTTGGGTCTGTGGCAGTAAGTGTTTAAAACTGATCTCTGTTTAAAATAGAAGATATTACAAAGTAGCATCTTTTTTAATCTTTAATTTTGGGCTTGGTAATGGGGTTTATTTTGAGTCAGGGCTTGTTTCCAAAATCTGTTCCCATTGCCAGTGTCCAAATGCTTTTTGAGTATGACCTGCTGAATAACCACAATTAGCCACCAAATATCTGTGAGTTAGAGATACGGCTTAAATTATTTTCAGTTAAGCAAGTCACATGAGCAATACCATCTACGGTTGCCAACTTTATTTCTAGCAAGATTCCACTGCCTAAAATAATCTACATTACATTAGGTGATTCGCTATAATTACAGTGCTGGACTAGGAATGTGGAGGGTTCAAGTTCTAGTCCACCCTCTGCCATAAAAGTTCACTGGGTGACTTTGGGTCAGTCATACTCTCTCAGCCCAACCTACCTCCCAGGATTGTTGTGATGAATGAAAGAGGGAGCACTATATACCTATAGAAGAGAATATACATAGGTCTGGATTGTACTACGGAATCCTTGGTGTTACTGTACATAAAGAGAGATCATCCCACTCCTTTCTAGCATTGAAGATGTTACCTAATCAGATAATGAAACATCTGCAAGCAAACAACCAAACTCAGAGAACACCAAGGACTCCACTATATACTTTGCTTTGAGCTCCTGGATATGTTGTTCGTCCATCGATTTCGATAAAGACCTTGACATCTTGTGGGGCGTGGGCCATCAACGATGTGTCCATAGGTGGCTAATAAGACCGATGTTAGCACAGAATGTTCTGCCACATACTGAACAAAGAAGTGTAGACACTGTTAATTCATCATTTGCTGCTCTGGCTTTGCGGAGTGCTCACTTTTCTTGTGCCAAGATTGTCCTTCTGTGCTCATATGTCTGGCAACCCTGGTACACCAAGGTGCGCCATGTCGGTCGATCATGCGCCAGAAGTTCCCAAGATATGGTGTTAATACCCAGGGACTTAAGAGAAGCTTTTAACGTATCTTTGTATCGCTTCTTTTGTCCCCCGTGTGATCGCTTTCCTTGAGAGAGCTCACCATAGAACAGCTGTTTAGGGATGCGATGATCTGGCATCCTTACAACATGGCCCGCCCAGTGCATCTGGGCTTTCATCAACAGAGTGTAAACTGATGATAGACCTGCTCTGGAGAGCACATCTGTGTCTGGTATCTTATCCTGCCACCGGATCCTCAGAATTCTACGAAGGCAAGTCATGTGGAAGTAGTTCAGTTGCCTAACATGTCTCCTGTACACTGTCCAGGTCTCACTAGCATACAATAGGGTAGTTAGTTGCATCCTGGATATAAGATGTAATACAATATACAAAGAAATTGTTGGAATATTCATGAACAGGAAGAGTCATGTGGTAACTCAGTCAGCCAATGTGAGGAAAGTGCTACTGAGTCTGTGCAAAAAAGAGTATTGAGTTAGGAGCTGGATTTCCAGTCTCAAGTTTTGTCTCTGGTCTGTCTCTGTAAGAAGTCTTCAGTTAAGCTATATTGCTGTAAAGGAGAATGTATGGTAATGTAAATATTTTGATATAAAGAAGTTATTTGAATCAGCTAAATGCAGTCAACTGTGAGAGCTTCTGATTTATTTTTCACCAATAGAGAAATTAAAATTCTCTAACAGAAATCTAATAAATAAATAGGTAGAGACGTGAAATCAGCCACTTTCCCCAAAAAACTCATCTGAGAAAAGACTTAATATTTTTACCTATTAGATAACTTTAAACTATAAATCATTTCATTTATATACTGATTTTATTAACTACTATATTTAGCTTTTCCTGGATAGTATTTAAGCTTTACTTTTTGGAATAGGATGAATATGTCAAATGCATGTAATTTGTGGAATTCCAGATATTTTGGATAGAATTCAATACATCTGGAAAACATTTTTAAAAACTCAATATATTTCTCTGTAAATTTCTGTGATTCTTAAATTCTAAAGATATCCCTGAAAGACATGCAATTGTCAGATAAAGGAAGATGCTTGATGGTTTGCTAAATCTTGAAATATATGTATGTCTTTTGACTCATCACAAATATTAGATGCCTTCACTTAGGATAAATTCTCTTTCCTAGCTCCTGTTGAAATATCCCTACATATAACATCTTTGGTTCATTGGGCTGCTTGGAGGTCAGGTTATAACACAATTTTTCAAATTGGGGTATACTGTTACAGGAAAATAGCATTTGGGTCACGTTGCCTACTCCAAAATGGATCTATAGATCCAGATCTTAATACTGATTTTTTTAAAAAATCTTGTTATGTGGAAGATTTGGATGGATGATGGGATTTCTGTGTGGAAACAATTATGGGATGATAATTATGAGTATTGTCATTTTCTATCTTAAAAGATAAATATCATCTGTCTATTGCTACCTGCTGGCAGTATTTACAGCTGCAGGATTTACTGACATCTTGATTTCGATCAGCAGCATTTTCAGCTTCAGAGAAATTTAATCTCTTAAACAAGATCATTAAATCTTATATGATAAAAAAGTGCACAATCATTTCTTACAAATGCTTGCTACTTATAAATTAGGTATGGAAAATTTAAACTCTGAATGGAGTAAGGAATTGGAGATCCTCATTTTGTTTAAACAATGGAAAATTGCCTTAAAGTTAGATCACAATTTAATACACAAAAACATTAAACTTATTGGATCCCTTTGCATTTATATAGAAAAAACAGTAAATAAATCAACATGTTGCTGGAAATGTAGTCAGAATAATATTTCATTAAAACATACTATCAACTACTATCTCCTGGGATGAAGGAATTGCAGTGTAACTTGAAGAAAAGGACATTTTAAAATGCTAGTGCCATCCTCTTTTTATACATTTGTAATGTGAGATACATCACATTTTAGTTTTTTTAAAAAATAATACATTATATATTATTTTTAAATACATTATTTAAAATACATTACAAATAATATATTATTTTTTTAAAAAAAATTACATACGTGTAACTTGCTTCTGCACAGAAGCAAAAATGCAGGATGAAGTAGGAAATTCTATCACTGAGAACAGCTGCCCATGAGTTGTAGTATTATAGAAGAATGTCCAGAGATTTAGGACAGAACTAGTTAAAAAAAAGTTTCCAAATGAGCCAAGTTATAAAAGCTATTTTTATAAAAAACAGGCAGGTTTGGAGAATAGCTTGACTTCCTCTTCTTTATGTTCCAATATCTCAGGGGCTGCCACAAAAAAGAGGGAGTCAAGCTATTCTCCAAAGTGCCTGAGGGCAGGAAAAGAAGCAACGGAGGGAAATTAATCAAGGAGAGAAGCAACCTAGAACTAAGGAGAAACTTCCTAACAGTTAGAACAATTAACCAATGGAACAACCTGCCTCCAGAAGTGGTGAATGCTCCAACACTGGCAGTTTTTAAGAAAAGACTGGACAGCCATTTGTCCAAAATGATGTAGGGTTTCCTGCCTGAGCAGAGGGTTGGACTCGATGACCTCCAAAGTCCCTTCCAACTTTATAATTATTATTATTATTATGGATCATCACACAGTCAGCCAGATGTTCAGACTGGATTTGGCATTTTGTCTACCTATCGAGTCCTTACCCAGGACCTGGGATAGGCAGTTTGATGGTATTACAGATATCGTCGCAGGATGGAAGCAGTTCCTAGTAAGGCCGCATTTTGCAATTGACTAATAGCGAATTTGTCAATGCTAATGGTGTTCAAGTGGTGCTCCAGTTGTTTTGGGATTGCACCCAAGGAGCCTATGACAATTGGTACTACCCTTGCTTGCTTTTGCCACAGTCTTTCTATTTCTATTTGTAGGTCTTTGTATTTTGTTATCTTCTCCAGTTCGTTCTCGTCTATTCTGCTGTCTCCAGGCACTGCCACGTCCACTATTCAGACTTTTTTGTCTTTCTTATCGACAATTGTTAAGTCTGGGGTTTTATGTTGTAGGTGCTTGTCTGTTTGAATTCTGAAGTCCCAGAGAAGTTTAATTTTATCATTTTCTATGACTTTCTCTATTTTATGATCCCACCAGTTTTTGCTTACAGGCAAATGATATTTTTTTGCAGATCTTCCAATGCACCATTGTTGCTACTTTGTCATGCCGCTGCTTGTAATCAGTCTGTGCAATCTTCTTGCAATAGCTTACCAAGTGGTCCACTGTTTCTTCAACTTCTTTGCATAGGCGGCACTTACTGTCTGTTGCTGTCTTCTCAATTTTGACTTTGTATGCATTTGTCCTTAAGGCTTGATCTTGTGCAGCCAGAATTAGTCCCTCGGTCTCTTTCTTCAATTTTTCTGTTCTTAGCCATTGCCAGGTCTTATTATTATCTGCTTTCCCAGCTATTTTTTTCACATATTGGCCATGTAGTGCTTTGTCTTCCCATGCCTCTATTCTGTTCTTTATTTGGTTTTTCTTTTAGGCCAGTTTGGTCTCTCCAGTAGTTAGTAAGCCTTCCTGATATACTAATTTCAGTGCATCTTTTTATTTATTTATTTATTTATTTATTTATTTATTTTCAAATATTTATATGCTGCCCAATCCCAAAGGACTCAGGGCGGCATACAAAGTTAAAACAATGATAAAATAATAAAATAAAACAGTCATACTGCGAATCCGATCATATCCCGGCCTCCCGGGGACATCAGCCCCAGGCCTGCCGGAACAGGAGAGTTTTAACGGCCTTCTTAAAGGCCGGCAGGGTGGGAGTAGTTCGAACCTCGGGGGGAAGTTGATTCCATCAGGTCGGAGCCACCACAGAAAAGGCCCTTCCCCGAGGGCCCGCCGGCCGACATTGTCTGGCCGACGGGACCTGAAGGAGGCCCAATCTATGGGACCTCACCGGTCTCTGGGAGCTGTGCGGCAGAATGCGGTCCTGTAAGTAACCTGGCCCTATGCCATGAACGGCTTTAAAGGTGATAACCAACACCTTGAATTGCGTCTGGAGACCCACAGGAAGCCAGTGCAGCTCGCGGAGGATAGGTGACACGTGGGCGTACCTTGGCGCGCCCACAATCACTCTCGTGGCTGCGTTCTGAACCAACTGCAGCCTCCGAACGCTCTTCAAGGGTAGCCCCATGTAGAGCACGTTACAGTAATCCAGTCTTGAGGTGACAAGGGCATGAGTGACTGTGAGTAAAGCCTCCCGGTCCAAATAAGGCCGCAACTGGTGCACTAGGCGAACCTGTGCAAAGGTCCCCCTGGCCACAGCAGATAGATGTTGTTCCAGATTTAGCTGTGAGTCCAGGAGGACACCCAAGTTGCGTGCCTGCACTGAGGGAGGTAAATTTGCCCCCCCAGGACTAAAGATGGACCATCCAGTTGGCCTTTGGGAGGCAAGACCCAGAGCCACTCGTTCTTGTCAGGGTTGAGTCTAAGCCTGTTCACCCCCATCCAGACCCTCACATCTTCCAGGCACCGGCACATCACGTCGACTGCTTCACTGAAAGGACACGGGGTGGAGATATATAATTGGGTATCATCCGCGTACTGATACCTCACCCCGTGTCGCCGAATGATCTCATCTTCATCATTGTTCTTCAGATATTCTTCCAAAGCCATTTTTTCTTCTTCAACCATCTGATGTACTTGTAGCATTCCACGCCCACCTATTTGCCTTGGTAGATAAGTCTATCAATGTCACTGCGTGGATGAAGGGCATGATTCATTGTCATTATTTTTCTGGTCTTCCTATCCATTGCTTTTAGTTCTGCTTGAGTCCAGTCCACTATTCCAGTTGTGTACCTAATGACTGGGATTGCCCAGGTGTTGATTGCCTTTATGGTATTTCCTCCATTGAGTTTGGACTTTAAGATTTTCTTCACTCTCTTGATGTATTCACCTCTAATCTTTTTCTTGACTTCAATGTGCTTGATGTTGTCAGCTTGAAGGATACCCAAGTATTTGTAGTAATCTTCCTCATCCAGACTCTTAATGTTATTTTCGTGGGGCATCTTGATTCCTTCAGTTTTCACTACTTTTCCTTATTTGATAGTAAGTGTGGCACATTTGTCCAAGCCAAACTCCATTACAATATCTTGGCTATATATACGGACAGTGTTGAGCAGCGATTCTATGTCAGATGATGTTTTTCCATACAGCTTCAGATCATCCATGTAAAGGAGGTGGGATAGTTTGGCAGATGTCTTTGATGTTTGATAGCCATGTCCTGAATTAATCAGTATTGTTGACAGAGGAAACAGTGCAATAACAAATAGTAATGGTGATAATGAATATCCTATGTTGTTGTTGTTGTTGTTGTTGTTATTATTATTATTATTATTACTATGGGTTCAAATTCAAACAGAACAAGATGAATACAATGGATAGAAAAATATTTAAAAATATAATTCATTTGTACTATGATTATACAAATGCATGTCAACTTTCACAAAGGATGAATAGGTAAATCAAATAGAATTGAAAGACAAACTTTCTAAACTTTCTCTGCCATTCTAAAGGAATCAAGGAATAAAAAAGCAAAAAGCTGTTGCAAATGTTTAAGAAATTAATTATCAAAATGAACTGTTATGATTACATAGAAGATGATTATGGTACAAACAAGCTAAAACTGAAAAGATATACAGTAGTGAATTTTTCCCCTGATAAATGCAAAAAATAGAGGATCTATTAATTTCTAATAAAATAAACAGAAGGTAGATGGGAAATTGTTTATGAGTAGAAAAATAGCAACATGACTTTACCGCACTGAATGATTTTGCTGAAATGAAAACAAACAAAGAAAAACAGATTTCGTATGAAAGGATGTTGATTATCTCCAATCAGTTCCGGTACTAAAATTGAATTATTTAATCCTAATGTTACTATCTTTTGCAACTTTCTCCATTTTATAGTTCTTAGGGTTGTAGTAAATATACACACTATATATCCCATTGGTCTGAAATCTACTCATCATCTCTCACATAGGTTGCCAAGTAAGTAGTACATCTGTAGCTTCGCAGAGACATTAATAGACTAATTTCTATTCTGGAATTTGTTATGTAGCTATGTTTTTGAGATGCTAATAGGATGTTTAAATTAGGAAGGAGAGACTAGCATAAACAATATCCTTATCCAAGAGTGCGCGTATCTGTGCTACTTCTACTTCACATAAAATGAACAAAAAGTAAAACACATTTAGAATTAATCCAAATTGTTTTGCATTATATTCAGGTATAAATTGACAAGGTGCCTCACATTTGCATTTAGATCTCTGTTTTTGCAGAGCAAAATAAATATCCAAGAAGATATGATAAAATGCCATAAAAAAGAAATTATTTTTTTTATCAACCCACAGTTTAATGTTAACAATTGGGTTGCAAAATGTTTTGGATTTAATTACAAAAAAAGCATGACTGTCTTAATGACTTGTTAATAGGTGATACATTTATGTTTCTGCATGCTTTGAAAAAAAGGGTTGCTTTTTTAAAAAAAATCTGATTCCAAAGCATTGTACAGTCCTAATTAATATAGTGCACCTAATAAAACAGTTCAGCTTGTTCACTGAATAGGTCTTTAATACACTGCTTAAAATATCAAACTCATCAAGCAGTTAAAATCCTTTTAATATCTAGGTGTCTATTTCCAACCTATTACCTGCTAGTCTATTCAAAGAACAAAACTTCTAGTAAAAGTCCCCAAAACATCCTTGAAATTGCTAAATGAGCATATTAAGTTGGTAATAATTATATCTTAGCAGCTATTAAAGTATTTACAGCCAAAATTCTGGTTTTGATGCTATGTGGTACTTAGCTATATATTTATAAAGGCTCTCCTAGTTTAGAAATAATTCAATCAATTAAAAAAAAATCTTATTACAAGTTCCTAATTCAACTTCTAGTGCTCTAAAATGATTGGAATTAGGCTGCTTTTACATTAGGGCTAGATTAAGACTTTGCCATAGATTTTGTTTGAATCAAGTGTACTGTATTGGAAAACTTTCTTAGTCCATCTCACCATGCTAGATAGAC
Source organism: Crotalus tigris (assembly GCF_016545835.1). NCBI lineage: Eukaryota > Metazoa > Chordata > Lepidosauria > Squamata > Viperidae > Crotalus > Crotalus tigris. Next base: position 18,076,621 of record NW_024096970.1, read on the forward strand.
TGTCTTTAGCACTATGAAGACAAATTTGGCATACCATGGTCTTACTTTGCCAGCACTACATGCTCTAAGACTTGATAAAACCCTGGCTGAACTAAAGTAGAATATTTGGAATTTAGATGTCTAAAATGACAGTGCTAGTGTTCCCCATCCCTTTTACAGCACAATTGCTTTTCCTGCCTAGATTGTTCTAGATATTTAACATTTTATGTACAGTACAGAAGTTATTTACCCTGACTTGTATTGTGATAGTTCTATTAGGCCAATAGATATATAATATAAGTCTCCTATATGAAAGCTGAAGTTGTTTTTGTATAGAATTGGAGGAAAAACATCTGTCTGTCTGTCTGTCTGCCTAGCTATTTATCTATATTTATATAGCTACCCAACTCACATACAATGATTCAAAATGATGTAAAACCCATAGTTAAAAATTCACAATCTAACTTCCGCCCTGTGGTAGTGATAACAAAATAAAACAAGCCATTTGATTAACTTCAAATGGGGTCTGCAGGCTTATTGATAAGTCCATGTCTTCAAGACCTGGTAGAAAAGCAACAAGATAGCAGGCCAATTTTATCTCTGGGGGACTGATGATCCAAAAGGAGGGAGCTACCACAGAAAAAGCCCTTTTCCTAGGTCATACCAGATGTACTTCCTTGATAATACATCTCATATATGCTATTAAAATGTCTGCTGTATACTCAATCACAGTCAAAATTAATACTTCCAACTATTTACAAATCTAACTGCCATTGTGACCAGGAATGACCACTTTTCAGAAACCCAAAAGAAGGTTGCAAATGTTTTATCAATAGCCTTAGTAATAGTAATAGTAATAGTAATAGTAGTAAAGTTGGAAGGGACCTTGGAGGTCATCTAGTCCAACCCCCTGCTCGGGCAGGAAACCCTACGCTATTTCGGACACATGGCTGTCCAGTCTCTTCTTAAAAACTTCCAGTGTTGGAGCATTTACTGCTTCTGGAGGCAAGCTGTTCCACTGATTAATTGTTCTCACTGTCAGGAAGTTTCTCTTAGTTCTAGGTTGCTTCTCTCCTTGATTAGTTTCCACCCGTTGCTTCTTGTCCTGCCTTCAGGTGCTTTGGAAAATAGCTTGATTCCCTCTTCTTTATGCAGCCCCTGAGATATTGGAATACTGCTATCATGTCCCCCCTTGTCCTTCTCTTCGTTAAACTAGACATACCCAATTCTAGCAACCGTTATATGTTTTAGCCTCCAGTCCCCTAATCATCTTTGTTGCTCTTCTCTGTACTCTTTCTAGAGTCTCAACATCTTTTTTACATCGTGGTGACCAAAACTGGATGCAGTATTCCAAGTGTGGCCTTACCAAGGCATTGTAAGAGTGGTATTAATACTTCACGTGATCTTGATTCTATCCCTCTGTTAATGCAGCCTAGCACTGTGTTGGCCTTTTTGGCAGCTGCAGCACACTGCTGGCTCATATTTAAGTGATTGTCTACTAGGACTCCGAGGTCCCTCTCACAGTTACTACTATTGAGCATGGTGCCACCTATGCTGTACTTGTGCATTTGGTTTTTCTTGCCTAAATGTAGAACCTTGCTTTTTTCACCATTGAATTTCATTTTGTTAGTTAGTGCCCAGTGTTCAAGTCTGTCCAGATCCTTCTGTATCTGAAGCCTGTCTTCTGGAGTGTTGGCTATTCCTGCCAGCTTGGTGTCATCTGCAAATTTGATGAGTTCCCCATCTATCCCTTCATCCAAATCGTTGATGAAGATGTTGAAGAGTACTGGGCCCAGAACAGAGCCCTGGGGCACCCCACTACACACTTCCCTCCATATAGATGCAGTTCCATTGAGGACCACTCGCTGAGTACGGCCGGTCAGCCAGCTACGGATCCATCTGGTGGTGGTTCTGTCTACCCCACATTTTTCTATCTTGTCAAGTAGTAGGTTGTGATCTACTTTATCAAATGCCTTACTGAAGTCCAAGTAAATTATGTCCACAGCATTCCTCTGATCCACTAATTTTGTCACTTGGTCAAAGAATGCAATAAGATTTGTCTGGCATGATCTATTTTTGACAAACCCATGTTGGCTTTTAGTAATGACTTTGTTTGCCTCTAGGTGTTCGTTGATTCGTTGTTTGATTATCTTTTCCAGGATCTTCCCAGGTATTGAGGTCAGGCTGATAGGTCTGTAATTTCCTGGATCCATTTTTTTTCCTTTTTTGAGGATGGGAACTACATCAGCTCTTTTCCAGTCCTCTGGTAGTTCCCCTGTGTTCCAGGATCTTTGAAAAATATAGTTCAGTGGCTCCGATATCACATCTGCCAGTTCCTTGAGAACTCTGGGGTGTAATCCGTCTGGTCCTGGCGATTTGAACTCATCTAGGCTGGACAGGTGCTCACTAACGATTTTCTTGCCTATCTTAACTTGTGTTTCTGTTTTGTTTTTTGTGGCACTATTTTTGATAGGTTGGTCTGTTTTTTCCCTTTGTGTAAAGACAGATGCAAAAAATGAGTTAAATAGTTCTGCTTTCTCCTGTTGCTTGTCACCTTCTTGCCACTTCCACCCACTAATGGACCAATCATTTCCTTCACTTTTTTCTTGTTTTTTACATGTTGAAAGAAGCTTTTTTGTTATTTTTGACTTTGGTCACAAGCCTCAGTTCATTTTGAGCCTTGGCTTTCTTCACTTCATCTTTGCAGGCTCGGGCTATTTGCTGATATTCTGACTTAGTTATGTTCCCCTCTTTCCACTTTCTATACTTGTCCTTTTTATCTTTCAATTTGTCAGAGAGTTCTTTATGCAGCCATGCTGGTTTCTTTTGAGAGCTGTTGTTTTTCCTCTTTGTTGGTATTGTGCTAGACTGTGCTTTTATTATCTCATTTTTCAAAATTTCCCAAGCTTCTTGAGTTGTTTTCCCCTTGAGGATTCTCATCCATGGAATCCTTCCCAAGCCCTCTCTAAGTTTATTGAAATTAGCTCTCTTGAAGTCCAAGACTCTAGTTTGACTGTGTTCTATTGGTTGTGCTTCTATAATGTTGAATTCTAATATTGCATGATCACTTCCTCCCAGGGTTCCTATGGCTCCAACACCGTCTATCATTTCATCTCTGTTAGTGAGAATTAGATCCAAAATGGCTAATCCCCTAGTTCCATTCTCTACTTTTTGGGAGACAAAGTTGTCTGCTAGGTTTGCCAGGAACCTGTTTGATCTTCCACTTGGTGCGGAGTTTGTCTCCCAGTTGATGTCAGTTAGATGTCAGTTGATGTCAGTTAGTTAGAAGCTGCCTGGTTCTTCCCTCACACTATTATTAGCTGTTCATTATTTCAGGGTTCCCTTCCATTATTATATTGTTGATCTTTTTGTATGTGTGTTTAGTCTTGGCCAATGCTATATCATGAAGTTCAATGGATGATTTTGGCCTAGTCATTTGAGGATTTTAAAAGTTGCCTGACATCACTCAAAACTCAAATAAGATGTCCTATTTCAGTATTCAGTTATTATTTTTGAATAAACAAAATTGAGAATTACATTCAATGTCTTACATATCAGGGCAGAAGATGTTTATTGTCATAGATAGCAAATACGGGTCTGCAATCATAACTTTATGAAATACTATAATCACAACTCCAGCTACTAATACAATGACTCAGGAAAACCACAAGCTTATTGGCAAATAGCTGCAAAATTGTTGATGAGCTTGCCAACGACTGCATTGTATGATTGATTAGGGATGTCAGATGTACAATAAGCCTATTAATGCCTGTGCAGAAAATGCCCATTGCCAGGGAAGAAAGGATGCTTGGGAGAACCATGCCAATCCTTGGCAGTTGATCAAATTATGTGGCAAATGGTAGTAAGACAGTCCTCTAGGAAAGGAGAAATGGAAGAAAAGGCATAATTATCAGGTCTACTGGGATGAGATGAAGCCAAAGAAAGTCAATTATGACCTTCCTTCCTCCCTTCCTTCCTTCCTTCCTTCCTTCCTTCCCTCCCTCCCTCCCTCCCTCCCTCCTTCCTTCCTTCCTTCCTTCCTTCCTTCCTTCCTTCCTTCCTTCCGTCCCACAAAGGTCCCATTCTTAAAAAGAATCCCTCTTAGTCTTTATGAATAATGGTATATTTATCTGCAATTACTAATTGCACAGACTAATTAAAGAGGAAAATTTTAGTAAGAAAGAAGAAATGCAGGAGTTTGAACTATTTTACTGCAGTAATTAACCAGCGGTTAACAAAAATTCATTACTGTGCTATTTATTTTTAGCTCAGCATTGGTACTCCTTTGTGTTCAAGTGGCATGGAAATGCTTCTATTTAAGTTAGAAATTTTGCCCTAGTAAGATAATATGTCCACAATATGCCCTATAGGTGTTTTTTTTTTTTAACAATTTCCTTTAGTAAATGAAACTGTAATAGGAACCACTTATTAACTGCTGAGCTTCTGTAGGAAAGTTGGCACATATTTAATGATTCCCCATCTATTTATTCACTACAGAAAAGCAGACATTTTACTTTAGGCATAAGAGTATATGTATAAAAAACTGTTCTCTATTAGATCTATTCAATCATTCAATCAAGATCCAAGATTTATATAAGAAAAGACAGAATTACATTTGTTAGCTTTTCCCTATCAATATGTGTCTGTATGTCCAAGTGGTCTCTTAAAGGTGTCGACAAATGTGGATGTAGGTTACATAAGACTATTATGCAGCTGTCATCTTACTTGAATGCAGAGAGTTTGCTACAGTGAAGAGAGACGTTTGCAAGACTGAACCTGAGCACAACTATTTAAAAGAAGCTATTGACCTGCTCTCTATTTTATTAATGCTATTGATTCCAAAGGAGCAGAGGTCCTCTTGTCATACTCAGCAGTTCTCTTTTAACTGAGATTGAAACTATCACATCAAAAAAGGCTTTTATCAATAAAAAGGTTTTATAATCTTTTTCACCTTTAAGATAGCTACATTAAAATAGATCTATGAAGATCTGTTGTCAGGGGAGCTCTTCTTAAGAGTTTCCTTCGTCCTGTAGGAAGGATTAGATATGGTGGATTATTGAAGACGCTGGCAGGGAAGCCACAAGGCAGAGTTAAAAGATAGAACACTAATACAATAACATCACCAAGTAAAGGTTTGGGACAGAGGTCTGGGCTCTGCTCCATAAAATGAGCACGACGCTTCAAATTGGACAGGTAAGCTTATTACACGTTGAAATCAATGAAGTCATACATTTTGGCATTTAAACAACCTTCCTCCCTTTCCAAATATTGAGTAATATTTCATTAGAGCATAATAAAATAGAGATGGGGCTTTTCAGATGATAAGGATAGGAAACATAGAAGAGAAATAGTGTATTAGAAACAAAATAAATCTGCTCTTGTAAAAGCCACTCCCAAGATACTATAGAAAACAGCTCTAGCATGCTGGGGAACCACCATTAATCAATCTCTAATACAACAGTGATACAGATGCTTACCAGTCAGTCCTAATCACAGAAACCATTTCTATTCTGGTTAGTTTACGTCAAAAATCTAAATTTGCAGTAAATTGTCATAGTAAAATTTACTGATCTACATTTTAATGGCCTGAGATTAAAACAAAACAAACAAAAAATCCACCTAGACAAACATTTAACGTGGATATAAATTTATATAAGAATTAAGCATTCATTATGAGGCGTGCTTTTTGGGGGGGGGTAAACTTGTTTCCTCTTAGAGCTGTTCATTCTTTCTTTTGTCTCTACTGTGATAGAACCATAAGATGAAAAGACTTTTACACTCTATGCCATTATAATTATCATTTCAGCAATTAATTGCAGAGAAAAACTTAAAATGAACTTTGTAGTAAATAGTAGAGTTAAAATATTAAATTTTTAAATTTAATATAAAGTTTTTAAAGATTGATATTCTTAAAACCCTTCCCTATACAAATCAGCTACTTATGCATATATTTCACTGAAATCAACAGGGATGATGCATCTATAATTGCAGCTTTAATGCAAGCAGTTATGGCTCTTTATAATGAGGCTCTTAAGTCCACAAATTACAGTACATATATTCTGTACACTTACCATCTAGGACCTTGGAGAAGGAAACTACAACCCTGCTTAGCAAAATCAAAACAATAGGGCTAAATTCATATATCTTGAAGCAAGAATAATATTATCTAAAGAAAGGAACCACTTGCCAGTAACCAAAAATACAGAATCTAATTGTATTTAATTTCACTATTGTACAAAGTGGCAAAACTAAAAAGAAGTAATTCCTAATTTTATAGATGGGTGGCTATATAAATTTGTTAAAATAACAATAATAACAACATTTCCTTTATTCCCTATCTGATTACCTGAATAGAAGTCCTATTGAATACAATAATGCAGGGGTGTCAAACTGCCGGCCCACGGGCCACATCATAACGAAACTGCATCCACCCAATTGCCGGCAATGGCAAAAAGTCACGATACGTTACGAAATGTCATGTGACAGTGCGAGTGACACCCCTGCAATAATGTTTAGTTTCAGGTAAGTGCATACAGGATTTCAGTCTGGCACTAGAGATTAGGATAAAAGGCAATAGGGACAATAGGGTAAAATGCAATAGATTGCCATCAAATCCATCTTTCAAAGTCAGAGAAATTTGCATCTTGTGCTATATCTATCAGTCCACTTTTTGAAGTAGTAATGATATTATAGTTACAGACACTCTCACATATTCTACAACTAATGGCCTGTCAGTAAACCAAAAATAAGAAAGCTAATTTCAAAATTAATCTTACAATGTTCTATTCACAGGCTATTTTCAACATTTTAAGTTGATTAAGAATGTAATAAATGATGATAATGTTTAGAAGCTTATTAACTTTACTCCCAGTGAGTCAAAAGACAGAGTGGGGAACCAAATGTTTCCAGATAAAAGTACAGCATGTAAATCATCAGGCACTCTACTTCAGTTTGATTCATTTTGGTTTTAGTTTGACATTTACACTTCCTTGAAACTGATGTATTTATAGAAAAAAAAATGCCAAATTGGGGACAGCATTATATTTACACCAAACACTCTTGTGTTTTCATACAATTCTCATTCAGTCTCTTACATACAGTCCTCGCACATGAGGCCTTTCCAGGAATTTGTGTCCCAGATTTCTCAAGAGAGGAAAAAATTGTTTCAAACAAACCCTTCAAATGTTGATTATGGTGCATTAACATGACTGATGCCACACCAGCTTGTCTGGTTTTCTGATGCATTTCCTACAATGTAGCTTTATGGTCTATGTGTCACTAAGACAGTTCATTTTTTGTTTTGTTTTTAAGTTTTATTTTATGAACCTGCACTGAGCAAATTTGGAGTTATAAAGCATAATTGATGGACACTGAGTCTCTATGGTGATGTTGCACAAAAGTCTCATTCCACCTATCAGCATACCAAGACAAAATAAATTTCTTTTGTTGTCCTCTTTAAACTTCTCATGGCCCACAAACAGATCTCCAAATTTTATCCACAAGAATATTATATACACTAAAAAGAAACAGGGACATTTTCTTTGATTTTATTAATGACAAATTGCTACAAAATGCAGGACTATTTTAAGGGTGAACATTGTGTAAATAGTGATTGCTTCCCAGATGAGTTCATCCTGAATATAGTTAGAGCTATACACACCATGCCAGCTAAACAAATAAAAAGATGTTTATGAAGACAATAAAAATCAGAGATAAAAGCTGAAATTCACAGCCTGCATAAATCTTCTTACTTTGCATCATAAACTTCAATATTGGTATTTGGGAATGTATCCCATTAGCTGACTGTGTTCAGCAGGTTCAAATCTCACCGGCTCAAGGTTGACTCAGCCTTCCATCCTTCCGGGGTAGGTAAAATGAGGACCCAGATTGTTGGGGACAATGTAAATATATATATACATTGCTTACTGGTGTACACCGCTTAGAGAGTGCTTGCACTTAAAGCGGTATATAAGCCTCATAAATAAATAAATATAATATAATATAATATAATATAATATAATATAATATAATATAATATAATATAATATAATATAATATATTCTCCACAATGCAGATAATCATCTATGGGACTGACCATGACAAGGTGCTCTTAGTGCTCACTGAGCTTGATTGTTTGCAGATATTTCATTACCCAACTAGGTAATATCATCAGATATTTGTCTTCCTACTTTCTGATGCATAATCAACTTCTTTCCAATTATGTTTTATTTCAGAATCATGAAGAGACACTTACTGCAACTTCATTTTCAAATATATATTCATAACTTTTTTAAAACAAAAAGCACTAGGATTCTCAAGTACAAAAATTCTATATCTAATGATCTATTGAACAGGTTTCTCTTATTGGCACAAGGAGTTAGAAAATTATTCAAATAACCAAATATTCATATATCTACTGTGCCAGTAAGAGCCTCATTGTGCAAAGCACTTTTTTCATGTTTCATCAAAATTGAATGAATATGAGTGTGAATCTCTTTTCATTTCTTTTCCTTTAATTAAGTCTAATTCCAAACTACCAATTATTAAATCTCCAAATTACAAAGCTTTTCAAGCCCTTTGATAATAATAAAATCATGGCATCTTTTTTTAGGAAAATATAAACCAATAGTACAGAAATTAATTTCATCACAACATCTAAGTTACAACCAGGTATACTAGGGTCCTCAAAAGTTCATTTGCAAATTTATATTTCACTGTGCTTAACTGTATAATCGATTATTATTCTCCTAAAATAGAAATGCCCAGGTTCTCAGGTTGTTCCCTGTGCCCACTTTGCTCCTGATGGGTTTTCAGCCCTCCTCCAGCTTTCCTTTGATTACTGCCTTGGCAAACTACATAGGTTGATCTCTTTCCTTGTTGCTTCAGTCTTCCAAAAATTGTTCTTTTGAAATTGCATCGCTTGGTATTCCATGTCTGATATTTGAGGCTTAGTTTTTTTTCCCTTCTCTGTATTATTGGATCACTGATGTGAAAGTTGGTTCCAAACTTACATTAATTAGGCCTTAATGCTTCAGAAAGACAATATCTCAATTTCTTATATAATTATGATATTTATTTAAGTATTAAGATCAATAATTTCAAGGATCTATTACTTGGCATATACCAGCAATTCCAAAGCACTTATCCATCCTTCACCTTAGAAGTATTGTTGTACCATTCCACAATGTCCAATATGCATAAGTAGGCAGGCAGACAAGTCAAGAAGCTACTTGAGAGGAAATGTATTTTGTTCCCATTTTAAATGCAAAGTTACTTCAATTTTTCCTTTCCAATCTTGTACTTGAATCAGAAAATCTCCACTTTTCTATATTAAGTGGAGGCTGTCTGAGGTTCAAATTAATGGACACAAAAAACAGATACACAATAGCAGAAACTGTTTATGAAAATGCATATACAGTATTACAAAAAAGAGCACATAGCACAATAATGTGCAATAGTAAGAGAAATTATTCAGAAAAATGTGAATCTTAGGAGTATTATATATAAAATATATGCATTAGAGCATGGGTGTCAAACTCGCAACATCACGTGATGTGTCACAACGTATCGAGACTTTTTTCCCATTGCCGGCAATGGGGGTGGGCGTGGTTTTGGCGTGACACATCTGGCCCACTGGCCGGCAGTTTGACACCCCTGCATTAGAGAAAGTGGCTTTGAAATATACGTATGAATATAGTAAATATATGTATGTTACCTGTTCATGGGCATCTGCAAGAAGTGACAGGGACAAGTTATAACTCATGAGTGTTACCTGAGTGGTGATATCATGACATGTGTGTTGATGTCATTTTGGTGTCTCCTAATAATTGGAACATCCCCTCTCCCATTCAACCACAATAAAGCTAACTGGGAATTGTATGTCATGGGTGTTCCCCTTCTATGGAACAGCCATTTTCCGATGTGGATGGCTCCCTCTCTCATGGCCTTTTTGGAAGTAGATTAAAAAAAACAGCTTTTGTAGAAGGCCTTGGAAAACGGACTCTGAAGTCATCAGCATCAGCATTAGTTCTATTGATTTCAATATTTTGTATTGTTTAAAATCATTGTTTTAACAACCACTGAAAACCATTTAGACCATTTTGGACTGCGGTGGAAATTAAATCACACAAATAAATCAGGAAATAAATGCAGCTTAATTAGAACAATTTTTAAATGTACAGCTATCATTTTTACACCATATGCAAACACTACCTTTTATAAATATGGATTTAAGTATAGACATTTAGAAAATGTTCTTGTTCAGGAAATTTTGTCATTCAGTTAACTTCTGAATGAACAAAACTCCACTGAGGAACAAATGTAAATTTATTTAAAGAATTTCTAGCCCAGCTAATAGCAGAATTCCTTAGGCACTATAAAAGTAATATAACATTTATTATGAGAAAAGAATAAGAAGGCTAGACAAATAATAAACTACGAGGGAGGGAACGCTTAAGTATTACAACAGAGGTTCTCTAATGTTGTGGTGCTATGATCCCTTAAAACATTTAATTGCATTATTTTCTTTGGTACTCCCACAGGAATAAATCATACAAATAATATTTCTGGTCTACTTGGACAAGCTGACTGTCTACCTTCTTTTCAGACCAGGAATACAAAGTGGCTTGCTAAAGACAACCCCACCCAAGATACTCTTACCTAGTTCCATGTTCCCTCTTTTCCAAGGGTAGCTTTTTCTGGGCTTAAGCCTTAAGGCTCCACTCTGGATCCTGCAGGCCCACTCCAGGCAGCCCAACTGCGGATAGCAGGAATACCATCCAAAAAGGTGTATTACACTAGGCAAACCAGAGGTCAGTGCCATGTCCCTGTGTGACGCTCACATGAAGCACCATATCTGGACAGCAGGGATTCCCTATTCGCTCAGTGTGTGGCATTGTTTGATACTTCCTTCCTTAAAATGCAGAAATAGGGGATAAACTGTCCCAGGCTAAAATAATTAGTAAGCAAAACAGTTGTAGTAGTCAAATAACAGCCATGACCAAAGTTTGATACAAAGTTCAAATAGTTAGACTCTGCTCTTGTGGTTGGGTATACAACTGGAAGGGAAAAGGAAAACATGTAACCAAAGATTAATTTATCTTTTTCTCACTTTTTAATTCAGTAGCTGGTTTTTTTTGTATTATCTTGCTTTTTTTTCTTCCTTTGTATTTCACTATTTCTGTTTTGTTTTTTTTACTTTTTGCATTTCACTATTTTTTGGATGTCAGGTTTTTCTCCTTTCTGCATTTTAACAATAAAGGTATAGGGTTTTTTTTTTAAAAAAAGTAATAAACAATACTAAGTAAACATCACCAAGCTAAGCAATGTTAGAACCCCAACAGTTTGGGAAAAAAATAAGGCGTATGTGAAATAACAGTAAGGAAGGTATGACACTTAGTCTCTCATTGTCACTCATCATGCTTCACTTGGTAGAAGAATAAACACAGAAGGTAATAATGAAAATTCATTTCATGGTTTGTGCTGAGGTTTGTTTAATACCAGCCCACATGTTGTTGTCTCAGAAAGAAAATGTTACTTTTTGACCAATCTTATTCTCCCCATCCATCTCATGATAATTGATTTTTATGAGTTTCAATATATAATGTTAAAAAGACAGAATTTATTTATATCCAACTTTTCAACACCACTTTTCCTTTAAATAATAGGAAAGTATTTGACGTAATAAATAAAATATTTATAAATATAAATAAGCAATGCAATTAAACAGCAAGAACTTTGACTTGCCTAGCAGATTCCCAGCATTATAGCCATAAACCTTTTTTGCTCACAGAAAATGAATTCTTAATACCATATTGAGTTTTATGTGGACTAAATTTCACCGGAGGAGAATAAACAATTTGTCTGCTCTCCATCTTTTCATTCCAGTTTTTATGCCTCTAGGTCTTTGTTTGTTAGACTCTGGGGAATGAAAAAATATTCTGTACAGTTTTACCTGGATAAACATACTATAAATTTACAAATGCTATTTACTGGCCTCACAGGAATACTACACTTGAAGTAGCAGAAAAATAATTTTTAGATAGATAATCTATTTATTAACTGTATCTGTTGGTCTAACAATACATATCCATATCTATGCACTGTGGCCTCTTCTCAGTTCTCTTTACCAAACATGATTTTAATTAACTTGTCTGCCATTTGAATTTTTTCTGGGATACAATGCAGGTGGGATCATTAAAGCCAATCATATTTTGTGCCTTGCTTGATATTTCACCAGAGCTATTCAAATCAATTTACCCAACAGAGACATTTGTCCCTGGCCTGTCACCACGGCCCATGCAGAGCGTCCTATACTGCTTTATCTTTTGGCAAGGCCATCATAAGCAAGTGACAGGAAAGGTGATGTATGGGATCTCAAATAAGTTATAAATCCTCCATCCCTTCATCATCTGTCAAACACAGAGAATTTACTCCAACTGGCCTTGGCAAAAACAGCCTCACTGTGCTTAGAAAAAGCTGGTTTTAAGACGACACACACTTGGAGGTAAAGAACCTGTCTGCATTTCAAATCCAAATGAATGATTTTGAAAAGAAGAAAAGCAAGTACTCAAGACATATGAAATGACACTCGTCTCTCTGGATACTCGTGCAGGATAGACAAGATGGTATAAATATCAAGGTAAAGTGTGAATTCAAAAATTCCTTTTGCATCATCAGCTTATACCTATTTAACAATAGCATCTACTATGTGGCTTCCAGATGGATTAAATTTCCACTTTGCAAAGAGCACTTTGCTATAATAAACAAGATACTTTCCTCTAGTGCAGGGGTGTCAAACCGCCAACCCACTGGCCGGTTGCATCATACGGAGGCCACGCCCACCCCAGCTCTGGCAATGCAAAAAAAGTCACGATACATCGCGACACGTCACGTGATGTGGCGAATTTGACACCCATGATTTAGTGCATCTGATCCTCACAAGTGCAGTACCAAATTCATGCTAGTTGTTGTCTGAACAATATGGCAATCTTATCTCCCCAACTGAATGCCCTAGTATCAAGGGCTCCGACATTCCAAGGTCCTGCTAGTAACAAAGTAGTGGGGCAGAAATGAGAGCAAATAAACATTTGTGTGTCTCCTCCATGTCCAGGCAATTTAAAGCAAAGAACAACCTCCTTTATAATGCAAGCTCTTATATCAGTAAGTAAAGATGTTTGCACAGGGGCTTCAGAGAGCAACCGATGTTACATTTCCTCTGTAAAGCTGAAGCTAATTTACTGGATAGGGAAATGTCACTCAACTTAAAACTTCTAAGGACATAGAATGGAAACTATGAGCATGGTGTCAATACAGCCTGACTTCTGAGCAAAAGCTACCACTGTGTACAAAATGAAACAACAAAAGAAAGAAGTTTTACAGAGTCTGATGCATACACATTGGGGAAGATTATTTAAAATTCTTCTTTTTCTGTTCAAGTGTTCTAAATGCCTCATATTTCAGTAAAGTTATCAAATAACTCACATTTTTTGTATTACTGTCTTGGAGATTATCTATTTTTTATTTAACTTTTAGATAAATTACAACTCAACCCATGCCCTGTTAGGCAAAAAAAAAGCAGAAAGGAGGAGTGACTTCCAAATTCCTGCCAGTTTCCCTATTGAATTTCCTTGTAAGAAACTGACAGGGAGCATCAGGATCCTTCCTTCCTTCCTTCCTTCCTTCCTTCCTTCCTTCCTTCCTTCCTTCCTTCCTTCCTTCCTTCATTCCTTCCTTCCTTGTCACTTTTTCTTTCATCTTTCTTTTTTCTTCCTTCCTTCCCTCCCTCCCTTCTTTCTTTCCTCTGTTCCTCACTGTGTCTCCCGTTCCTCCTTTCCTTCCTCCCTTCCTTTCTTCCCTCTGCCTCCTCCTTCCTTGCTTTCCTGCCCCCATCACCCCCTCCCTCTTTCTCCCTCCCTCCTTGATCACTATAAAGAAGAGATAAATACCAATAAATATATTATTTTTAGCCCCAACAAAGTAGCCACCTAACAGTCAATGCAGGCCTCTACAACATCCTCCAACAAAATGGATACCCAGACAACTTTATTAGAAAATCCCTAATCTCTCAACCCACTACAGAATAACAAGCCCAAGATGTAAATAGAATAACACTGCCATACGTCTAAAACATCTCAGAAACAACAGGCTAATAAAGCGAGAGTATCACCATAACACACAGATTAAAGCCCACCTAAACCTTTTAAGTAAATAAAAAAAACCAGTAAACCAAGAAGAAAAAAGCAGGAGTCATCTATAATATATGGTGTATAGATTGTTACATCACTATGCAGGACAAGCAGGCAGAAGACACGATGAAAACTCCTTAATTTAACAACAGATGGTCAGATTGAACCATAGTTTTAACTGGGAAACTCTAACCATCCTAGACCAAGCTAAATCCAAAAGCACTAGAGAATTCCTAGAAGCTTGGAACTCAGACAAATCAGTCATCAAAAGACACACAGAGATAAACAACATATATACACCATTCAAATGAGAGAATAAAAAAGGCTAAAAAGAAAACAAAAAGATCAGAATATCTCCTTGCCATCAATCAACTCCCAGACAAGCAGAAATTAACACAAGGATTAACATCAGACAAATAATCAAGCAGTAAACAATACCCTAATCAAGAAACCACCAACTCAGACAAACAATTCAGCAATAAACAACAGCTTAACCATGGAATTATCAAGAAGAAACAACATCCCCACCAACATTGACAGGAAAAATTACTATATATAAATAGAAAGCATACATATAGTAATCTTAAAATAGCCATTAAATAGTTAATGCAGTCCATTCTGCTCACATGCATTAACCTTTTATATCAAATCAAGAATCAAATCAAATTAACCTTTTATATACTCAATCAAGAATTTAGCTTATAAATTTCCTCTTGGTTATTTTCCAAAAAATATATACTATGCAATGTCTAGTCTGAGGTATCAACTCTCTCTGTGCATGCTATCAAACTCTGATCTGGTAAGAAGGATTCCATTCAATAAAGAATTAGATTGCGTAATGCAAAAGAGACAATATTGTCCCCTACCAAAAAAGTGACTTAAATTCAGATAACACCTGGCACTCCATTTTGAATATCATGGAGGAAGGGATACAAACATATACTTTTCCTGCATTTTAAGTACTGTATTTGTGATATCCTTATAATAACTAATGTGATGTTATTAATATCTACTAGCCACTTTTATATACCAAAAGATACATGCTTTGGACAATGCGTAGTTCATTTAATTATCTACAACAATAGTTGCTCAGCAATAGAATCAATATTTTATCCAGAAACCCAATCTGGCATGTCATTTTTCAAGGATTGAAAATTGAAAGATTTTTCTCCTATTCTTTTTTAAAGTAATTGCTTTTTGTATCCAAGTCTCCTTTTAAAATAGGCCTGTAGCCTATTTCAGAAGTTATAAAATAAAGGCTTTAACAAATTATCACTGTAAACTAGCAATGCATATGTATTCTTGCATCACATGTTGGTGGTCCTCAAAAGTGCCTAAAGACTCTGTAAAGTCACAAGGGATTATGAAGCCATATATCATTTTACCATCCAAAAAAAGAAATTCTTGTCGCCTTACATTCCCTGATTTTAGTTTTTTTCCCCCTACAGATGCATTCAGAAGCTTGCTGTAGGCTCAGAGAGGTGTAGGGAAGGGAAATGGTAGGGAGGGGAAGTCCTTTTTTCTGGTCTCATAGACGAAATAAAGTAGTTTCTCTCTCTGGGAAAGCCTGCAGAGGACTTTTTAATGAAAAATGTGTAAACATTATCAAAGTGATGATAATATGTTTTAGAAAGAAATCAGGCTCTGAAAGATCTGCAGAGCTTTCTTCCTCGTGCTGAAAATTACCTCCATGCAGAAACCATCTCTTTTGGGGAGGGAGAACCAGTGCTTATTTTCCATAGTTTTTGCACCTTATTTTGCAAGGACAATGATTTAGCAGTTTGGTCCTGCGACTGGAATTTCTCAGGAACAAAAAAAAAATGTCATGCTTGAAAGAAAGGCAACTTTGCAACCAATATTGAATAGCTTTGATAAGATATTGCTTTCATAATAACTGCTAAATGGATAACAGAAAACAAAACAATTTTTTTCCCATTCTAGCACACAGGATAACTGTGGTCATATATCATATTCAGCTTTAATAGTTGGGTTCACACATCAAGCCAAGATGGATTTTTTTGTTTGAAAAGCCGTAGTTCAACCTAAATTACATTAAAAAGTAAAGGTATGGTGGAGTGGTACAAGGACATACTGAAGCAGTCCCCTTGCCCAAAACAAAATTGTCTGACTTTTTTTCAGGATTTCTTTACTGACAACCTTGGATTTTACAGACAATTCAATTACTAAGCATGGTCACTCCATGTAACCCTCTAACACCATTTTCTTGAGCACAGGTTCTCCTCAGGGCTACGTCCTAAGTTCACTGCTGTTCACCCTGTTGACCCATGACTGTTGTGTAGTTCGCGGATGATACAACAGTAGTGGGCCTTATTCAGGATGACAATGAGGGTGCTTACCGCAAGGAGATTGAGGGTTTGGTGAACTGGTATAAGGAAAACAGCCTAGTTTTAAATACTGGAAAAACCAAAGAGATCATTGTCTATTTCAGAAAAGGCAAGCACAGCCACACTCCTCTGTGCATCAATGATTCACCTGTTGAGATGGTTGCCAGCATCAAATTCCTGGTGTGCAATTAACAAGTAGGCTCGCTTGGTCACTCAACAGCAAGTCACTGGTGAAGCGGGCACAGCAGCGCCTGCATTTTCTGCATTGCATGAGAAAAGCACATCTTTCTTCCCCTGTCCTTATCACTTTCTACAGAGGGCCAATCGAGAGCATCCTGTCATACAATATCACAGTCTGATTTGGAAGCATCACTGCTTCAAACAGGAAGGTGGTGCAGAGAGTGGTGAGGATGGCTGAAATGATCATTGGCAGTTCCCTCCCTTCCATCCAGGACATAGCACATAAGTATTGCTTGAGCAGGGTCCGTAAGATTGTCTAGGACATTACACATCCTCTTCATAACTTGTTTCCCTTGTTACCTTCTGGGAGAAGGTTCCATGGTATCTGAAGCAGAACATCCAGATTCAGTCAGTTCCATATAGTATTAACCTTGTGAATTCTAAAGCTTTCCCATTCTGTTATGTATTCAAGATGGACAGTAATTAATATTTATATTTTACCTATATGCAAGAGTGTAGGTCTATACATATGTTGTATATAGTATGTTTAAATGTGTGTTATGTATGTCTATACTTTGAGAGCAAGCAACTAAATTTCATTTTTAATGTGTTCCATTGTGCCCACAGTAAAAAAAATGACAATAAAGGTTGTCTGTCTGTCTGTCTGTCTATCTATCTATCCATCTATCTATCTATCTATCATGGCCATCATCAACTAGGAATTGCCTCTTACCTGGATAGATCACTCATGGCTTTTTCCAATCCACTTTCCTTATAACTGAATCACCAGTAAAGAAAACCTCCCTTGTCTCTAGTAGAAGTGGAACAAGACTATCATGGATGGATGGATGGATGGATGGATGGAAGGAAGGAAGGAAGGAAGGAAGGAAGGAAGGAAGGAAAGAAAGAAAGAAAGAAAGAAAGAAAGAAAGAAAGAAAGAAAGAAAGAAAGAGCTATAGCATTGGTCCTATCCTGGGTTTAAATATAGCCATTTCTGCTAACAATAAGATTATGACAATCATTCAGTTAAACATCATCTACAAGCCTATATATATATATATATATATATATATATATATATATATATATATATATATATATATATATATTCTAAGGTTTTCGCGGGTGTTTGTATGTAGGTCTTTGGTTATTCGGGTTTTCTCCTGTGTCAAATTGGAAGTGTCTTGGTGACGTTTCGACGAGCACGAAGCCGAAAACACCAGCCTGAAGATGACGAATGAGACTTCGTCAAACGTCGCCAAGACACTTACAATTTGACGAGGGGAAGAAAACCCGAAAACCAAAGACTATATATCTATATATATATATATATATAGATATAATATAATATATATAATTATATATATCTAAGATATGGTTTCTGGGTTTTCGCGGGTATTTGTATATATGTCTTTGGTTGTTCGGGTTTTCTCCCGCGTAAAATTGGAAGTGTCTTGGCGACGTTTCGACGAAGTCCCATTTAGTCATCTTCAGGCTGGTGTTTTCAGCTTCGTGCTTTGAGCAGCAATTTGTGGTCTTAGCTGTTTCTTCCTTTTAACTGCCAGTGGGGGTATGAACTGATTGGGTGGGAGCTTGGCTGTGTTCTGATTGGGTGGAGGTGTGTTCTGATGGGTTAGGGGCATGGCTGTGCTCTGATTGGCTGGGGGGTTGGCTGTGCTCTGATTGGCTGGGGGAGTGTTCTGTTTGGTTGTGCTCAGGTTAGTCTGAGTTGCAGAGGGGTTGAAGATTTTGGGTTGCCTTGCTATTTTTTGGCTTCTCGTTCGTGGTTGTGTCTCCTTTTCATGGAGGGTGTCAGTTTGCTTCATGTATGGATTGGAGGGGTTTAAAGTGGCTAATGATGCAGCTGTGGTCTGGCTTCTGTTTGTGGTCGTGCCTCGTCATCGGTGTGGCTTTGGGTTTGTTTTTTGCGTGGATGTGTGGTGGTGACCTCCTGTGTGGTTTTTGTGAGTGTGGGTCTGGTATCATTTTTTGTGTTAGGGAGTCGTTTGTCAATAAGGGCGGGTTTCCAAATGGCTGGTAGGCGGGAGGTATCATCTCGCTTGTTCATGCTGTGTGGGCGTTTTTCTATCTCGATGGCTTCTCTGATTATTCTGTTATTAAAATGTTCACTTTTGGCAATGGTTCTGGTATTTTTAAAGTCAATTTCATGTCCTGTGGCTTTAAGGTGTTGGACCAGGGAAGATGTTGGTTCTCTTTTTTGACTGAGTTCTTATGTTCTTCAATGCGTGCACTTATTCTTCTGTTGGTTTGTCCGATGTATGTGGTGGGACAAGTGGTGCATGGGATTTCGTATACTCCTTGATTTTCTAATTCAATTTTATCTTTGGGGTTTCTAAGGATGGTGGATATTTTTCTGTTTGTGCAGAATGCTGTTTTGATGTTGTGTTTATGGAGGATCTTACTGATTCTGTCTGTGGTGCCTTTTATGTATGGGAGGAGGGCTTTGCCGTTTTCTTGTTCTTTGTCTTGGATTTTAGTGGGGGTTTCTTTTTGGATTAGGTTTGTAATCTTATTTCTATGGAATCCATTGGATGTTAGTACATTGGTGAGAGTGTGTAGTTCGGGTTTTAGGTGTTGTTCGTCAGCTAAGCGTTTTGTTCTGGAGATGAGTGTCTTGGCTACAGAGTTGATCTGTGCTGGGTGTTGTGGTGAGAGAGCATGCAGATAGCGGTTTGTGTGTGTTTTCTCTGGTAGAGATGATACCTCCCGCCTACCACCATTTGGAACACCGCCCTTATTGAATAAGTGCACGCATTGAAGAACATAAGAACTCAGTCAAAAAAGAGAACCACATCTTCCCTGGTCCAACACCTTAAAGCCACAGGACATGAAATTGACTTTAAAAATACCAGAACCATTGCCAAAGTGAACATTTTAATAACAGAATAATCAGAGAAGCCATCGAGATAGAAAAACGCCCACACAGCATGAACAAGCGAGATGATACCTCCCGCCTACCAGCCATTTGGAAACCCGCCCTTATTGACAAACGACTCCCTAACACAAAAAATGATACCAGACCCACACTCACAAAAACCACACAGGATGTCACCACCACACATCCACGCAAAAAACAAACCCAAAGCCACACCGATGACGAGGCATGACCACAAACCAGAAGCCAGACCACAGCTGCATCATTAGCCACTTTAAACCCCACCAATCCATACATGAAGCAAACTGACACCCTCCATGAAAAGAGGCACGACCACGAACGCGAAGCCAAAAAATAGCAAGGCAGCCCAAAATCTTAAACCCCTCTGCAACTCAGACTAACCTGAGCACAACCAAACATAACACTCCCCCAGCCATCAGAGCACAGCCAAGCCCCTAACCATTCAGAACACACCTCCACCCAATCAGAACACAGCCAAGCTCCCACCCATCAATTCATACCCCCACTGGCAGTTAAAAGGAAGAAACAGCTAAGACCACACATTGCTGCTCAAGCATGAAGCTGAAAACACCAGCCTGAAGATGACGAATGGGACTTCGTCGAAACGTCGCCAAGACACTTCCAATTTTACGCGGGAGAAAACCCGAACAACAAAGACCTACATATATATCTATATATATATATATATATATATATATATATATATATATATATATATATATAATGAATATATATATATATATAGAATGAATAATGCGCGATCACCAGGAGAGTTAAAAGTAAAAATACTTTAATAAAAGTACTTCACTATATTAAAAAGTTGCCAAGCTTTCGTTGGGAAACTCCCCAACATCTTCAGGGCTGAGAGATCATTTTTGATAAGGTGGTTTAAACAGGTTCCATAGACG
This sequence comes from Crotalus tigris, assembly GCF_016545835.1. Lineage (NCBI taxonomy): Eukaryota > Metazoa > Chordata > Lepidosauria > Squamata > Viperidae > Crotalus > Crotalus tigris. The sequence goes on from NW_024096970.1 coordinate 18,097,137, forward strand.
TCCGTGCGCGGCTCCTAGACTGCGCTACCGGCCCCGGCCAATCAGCTGATAGGCGGGAGAAGTAACCGGCGCAATGTTCTCTCTCTCGTTGCTCTCTCGAGCTCTTCTGTTCACTTCTCCATTGTTGACTTCCGGGGTTATTGGTAAACCCATGTTCTTCTTTCTCCCGGCGGTACTGGTTCTCGTCGCAGCAGGGGGACCCAGCTCGATGTCATCGTGTATTCCACTATGGGGGCAGGGCTCCACTGGCTGTAATCCAACAACCTTCGTCTGCCGTGTGCTCCCATCTTCACTCTCGTTCGAACATGGAAGACACCATGACGGAGGGGGATGATTTTGACGTTGGAGCATACCATGCCCAGATGATAATTATACTTGCGAACGAGAGTGCAGATGAGAGCGCACGCAGATGATGAGCGCACGCAGATGACAATGATGACAGATGCAAGCCATCTAAAGTTTGATTTTATTTATTAAAACCTTGATGTTTTATTTCCTGGTGATCGTTTCCTTTTTTACTGTAATGTATGTACCCAGGAATCGCTATTCCTCAATTTTTAATGTTATATATATATATATATATATATATATATATATATATATATATATATATCTTGTTTTGTAATTATTATCTTTATTGTTCTTAAACTACTTGAGCAGGTTCTTTATATGAGCTTAATTTAAGCAGAACAAGAAGAAGGAATTCAGCTGAGGCTATCCATTTCTCCTTCCAAGTAGCACTTTATTTCAGAGAAAATCATTGGAATTCAAGTATTTTCCACTCCTCCTGCTCCACCTACTCATCCACTGCTCATCCCCACCACATAGGGCTGTTTTTCCTCATCTGTCATTACCTAATACCAGCCATTTATAGTCCAGCAAACAGTACATTAGTTCCCAGACAGTTCTTAATCTGTCATTCCTTGTATTAGGATCCACTTTATCTATTCAATAAATGAGGCTCCTGAAAGTGCCTCCCCTTCTCCTAATGAAGTTGCAGTCATATTATCTTCTGTTTGCCAAAGCTTTGGAAGGGCACAGAAATACGGGAGATTCACCTCATTCAGCATCCTTTTTCCTTCAGCTCTCTCTCTTTCTCTCTCTCACTATCCACCTATACTATCTCAGACAAGTGACTGTCAAGTCTGTTCTTAAAAACCTCCAGTGATGGAGCATCCACAATTTCTGGAGGCTGTTCCACTGGTTAATTGTCCTCATTGTCAGGAAGTTTCTCCTTAATTCCAGGTTGCTTCTCTCTTTGATCAATTTCCAACAATTGTTTCTCGTCCTTCCCTCTGGCGCTTTGGTGAATAATGTGACCTGCTCTTCTTTGTGGCAAACCCTCAAATACTGGCATACTGCTATCATGTCTCCCCTGTTTCTTCTTTTCTTTAGACTAGCCAAACCCAAGTCCCACAGCCGTTTTTTGTATGTTTTAGTCTCCAGGCCTTTGATCATCTTAGTTGCTTTGTCAATACTATAATGGTTGAATTTTTCCTTATGAAACCCAGCTGATTATTTGATTGCCATCCAAGTTGACTAACAGATTGATTTCTTGTATCCTTAATGATAAGTACTACCACAGTGTCACTGACAAAAGGAAAGGCAACAGTGCCAAAGAGACATCAGGATGCAGAATATTTTTCATACAGTCAATCCCAAATTGCTTGATGTATCCAAGGGATGACTTTCCATTGGGTGCTATCTAATTGGCCTACTGATGAAGTGTCATCTAGCAGAGAATAGATTCCTCACATTTCATACTTTTCCAAAGAGCTCTAAGCAGTTTGAGTGGAGGGAGGAAACTAGATCAAAGAGTGTTTTGTGCGTGTGTAAAAGGAATATGAGTTGGATAAACTCTCTTGTAACTGGGCATGTATAGTCATGGATCCTAGATTCGGATGCATTTGTAACTTAGCCCATTTGAGGTACATTGATTCAAAATTGTTGACTTACGGTGCATCATTTCACCCAACAGAAAGTTACAAAAAATCAAACAGATGTGAGAGTCTTAGCAGAATATAGATATTTGAAATCCTTCTCATACTCTTTTGAAATGTGCACTTTTTCTATGTCCACTTTTTCATTTTCTATATTTCAGTATGCATGAAACAGAATCACATATATAAAAATTAAACTGGAGAGAAGGAGAACAGTGTAAGAAAAATAACTTATCCTAATATTCATAATCCCCCACTCTTAGCCATAAAATTGTATTTGATGAACGTTCACTTTATTTTTAGCCTCTTACATTATGCATAGATGAGCCATTGTGAGATCTTCGGATTAACTTCTAGAACACCTCTTTGTTGCTAATCAAACTAATCAAAAGCCTGTTAATTCTCACACCTTAGTCACTTTTCCAACATCACTGCACCCAATTGTTCCTGAGAATAAGCTCGTTGATCACTCTTGACTGTATTCTTTTTTCTTTTTGAACTAAGGGAAGTTTATTTGCAGCTTAGTACTTCTTTTTTCTTACTGGTGAGATTTCATATGTTATCAGAGTGCTGTGCATGTGCATATATGTATATTTGCATAGAGATGTCAACACACACACACATACAGACACAGGCATACACACACACACACACACACACACACACATTTTATGGCAGTCCTCCACTGGACAACTGACAATTATTTTTGTGCTGGCCTTTTTTTTATTATTATCTGAAATTATTTTGTTCTTCGCAAAATAGTAAATAAACATGAGTTAAAAACACAGAAGAACAGCTTTACCAGGTTTGTTTCCATCCACAATATTCCATGCCCTCCACTCTACATCCATTGCTACCAACAAAGTTCCTAGGGAAAAAATGTCCACATAGACTTCTATCTACTCAAGAATAATCAGTTATTCAAAGCCATACAATACATGCAGCCTTCCTTTTACACTCAATATACAGTTAGTAGTGAAGAGAGCTCTTGAATCCTCTAATATAGAGGTTTTTAACTATTTTATTGAAAACAAAATCAACGAATTATCTGTAAACTCTCTATTTCCTTTATGTCTATGCATTCTGGGGAAAACAAAATACTTTCCATTGTACATCTGGTAACTTGCTTTCGCTTTTTGTTTTGAAATATTGTAAACCTAGCATAAAGCCAGGATAATCCTGACGTAGAAACTATACATCAGAGTTATAATAAAGGAGAATTCCTGTAACTCAGGAGTCCCCAACCACCAGTCTGTAGACTAGTACTGGGCTGCGACATGCCAGCAACTAGTCTGCACAAACAAGCAAAGCCCCATCGGTGAGATGCAGGCAGTCCTCAGAAAAACTTTTCTCCATGGAACTGGTCCCAGGTGCCCAAAAGATTTGGGACCTCTCCTGTAACTCACGAGTTGAACTGTGGAGTTCTTGGTGATCTCTGAACTTGATTGTTTGTTTGCAGATGTTTCATAACCCAACTAGGTTTTCATTTGATGATGCTACTAGTTGGGTAATGAAACATCTGCAAGCAAACAGCCAAGGTCAGGGTTATAGTTGCAGTGGCAAGATGTATTTGCAAACTGCATTGGGCCATATTATGCACATAGACAGAAACAGGATCAGAGGGGTGTTAGGTTGTGAAAAATAATCCCTAAGGTTCTGACTTAGTCAAGGACAGAATTTGAGAGCGCCTAACATTTATACCATTTCCATTCCTTCCAGACTGAATAGATGGCTGACCCCCAAACAGATAAACATAATGTCTGAGGCTTAAACCTGTTCAAACTGTTCCTTTCCAAATACTACATTAAGAAAAGGACTTTCATAATATGAGAGCAGGCATTATTTTACCTCACGCTGCATATAATGCTTTCAGGCTCCATTTCTCATTGAAAGGATAAGGAAAATCACCTTTGTCAAATTATAGATCTCTCTATAGAACAAGCTTTCCTACCTGATGTCCTACTAATAGGTTAATGCCATAACTCCCATAATGTTCAGTCAGCATGACTATTGGGAATGCAAGGTGTTGAATTTGCAACACAGTTAAATAGTTGTAGACTGGGGAAGGCTCTTATACATTATATATGGCCCATGCATAAGCCATGCAGAGGTGTTTAAGGGTTGCCTTCAAAACAACTCATTGTTCTAGCTAGCCACTATCATTCCTGAATCATGGAAAAATGCCCATTTGTTTCATTCAATCAGAATAGAGCTGGAAGGGACCTTGGAGGTCTTCTAGTCCAGCCCCCAACTCAAATAGGAGACCCTATACCATTTCAGACAAATGGCTGTCCAGTCTCTTCTTAAAAACTTCTAGTGATGAAGCACCCACTATGTCTGAAGGCAAGCTGTTCCACTGTTAATTTTCCTCACTGTTAGGACATTTTTCCTTAATTCCAGGTTGCTTCTCTCCTTGATTAGTTTCCATCCATTGTTTCTTGTTCTGCCCTCTGGTGCTTTGGAAAATAAATTGATCCTTTCCTCTTTCTGGCAGCCTCTCAAATACTGGAATACTTCTATCATGTCCCCCCTAAATTATATTGTGTATGAACAGAACAATTATTAGGTTGGAAATAGTTTGGTCACAATTAATATTTATTGAATAAAAAGATGAAAATCCCTGCAGCAATCTGGATAGCATCATATTACACTGTACACCCAGTTAAAGATCACTTGAGCTCAGAATGATTTGGCCAATAGGATTATATTGCAATGACCTCAGCGTACCTTGCTCTTGATCAAAACAGCCTCCCTTCTTCATCACTTCCATAATCATTATTAATGACCTATTACTCATTCTGAGGTAATGCAAGCTCTGATCAGGGCTAACAAAGACACAGAGGTGAAATCCTGCTTGTATTGTACAATCCCATTAGAAAAGATTAATCACCTTTTAACTTAAAATTGTGTATTTGGCTTGAACACCAAGAAGGCATGGAGTGAAACATCCATCACCTTAAGCAAACAACATAAGAACCTGTTTTCAGTGGATAAAATATAGGGCCTGGGTCCCAACTGAGAACTTTGTTTTTGAGAGGGAAAAAAAAAACAAAATAATATCAGTAGGACTTTATGTTAGGTTAAGTTAAAGATTTAGTAGCAATAGATTTTTTCCACACAGATTATGCACATGTAGTTATCAGACAGCATCATCCTCAGGGAAGTTCTTCACTTTGGAAAAACATGGGATAGTCCTTCTTTTGAGAACTATCTGGCATTATCAACAAAATATGGAAGACCTTGGGATTGTAAAAAATAATGAAAACAAATGTTTATTAGGTGAAATAACATACGGTCACTTTGTACTTCATACCTATTTTCTGCCAACGTAATTTTTAATCTGAATCTCAATGCCAGTTAAAGAAATAGGAAACAATGGGAACGTGCCATGCTCCAGGTTTGGTCCCTCTAGCCTGCCAATATTTCCTTAAACTAATTATTTCCAGAATCCCAAGCCAATGTGTCATCATCTCTGCCACTTGACCTTTTAATTGGCAAGGCTAAGAACTAGGCCTCCTACAACTTGCTCTGCTGCTCAACTGTGATCGTTCTTCTATTTAATGCTACTCATTGTTACATCAGAATCAGTTTAGCAATTCCCTACTAAAAGATCCAAATTGTGGCTGGCAGACTTTGTTCCCATGATCAGACAAGATCTGTGAGCTAGTTGGTTAATCAAATAGCAAAAGATCCCACCTCCCCTTACCCTGCCCCCGCCCTCCTCACCTGTAATTGGATTTTAATAGATAGATAGATAGATAGATAGATAGATAGATAGATAGATAGATAGATAGATAGATTGATAGATTGATAGATAAACAGACAGACAGACAGACAGACGGACGGACAGATACATAGATACAAAGATAGAGTTTTACGATTGTAAACTGCCTAGAATTACCCTGTAGTAAAATGGGCACCTAATACATTAAACAAACAAACAAACAAATAAATAATAAGCAAGCAAGCAAGCTCAATTACCACCTCTTCCACTTCACTTACAATTGGAAATGGCTATGTCTTACTTTATGACCTCATTTAAATGGGTCCTGAAAATGGCTCTTCTCCAGGACTTTGGACTACAATGTTTGCAGGGCAGTAACTGTGGGAAAGACCTTGGGAGATAGGATGAAGAGATGCTGCCTAGGAAAGAGTCAGTTAGGAGACACTGTAGCCTGTAGCTGTAGTCTGCAAGACTTCTCTGATTGTAAAGGTGATAGCAGGAGACTTGCAAGTTTCTGTTCATGTAGCTTTACAATAAAGTAGAGTTTACCTGCTCAGGTTTTCTGTCTGGTCACCTGGTACTGCTGACAGGGGCCTCTCATGGGAATGTTTTGCATCTAGGTTGTGTGTTTATTGCTCTTGATGGACATTTATTACTGTCTACTATTTGCTATATTGTTTTGGAGTATTTTAAGGTTGTAGGTCACATAGAATCATTGAAAACTGAAGGGGCCTTGGAAATGATAAAGAAAAGACCACAGGATCTTCTCATGTGTTATCATTTAGTGCAATATTTTAGAGTCTCTAATCTTAATCCTGCCTTCCTGCAGTCCTGTCAACTGTATTTGTCACTTTTATTACTCCTTTACGCTGATGTTGTAACTGTCTATTGCTAGGGAATACTTTTCACATCTATTTCTCCACAAAAGAACACTTGAATGAACATACAAGTATAAAGTGTTCAATCTCACTTACTTTCCCATCTCAACACTTTCCATTTATTCTACCCCACATCTATGTACATTGCAATTATTTCTAAAAAAAAAACACCTAAAAGTTATCACACACTTTCATGCACAGTTTATTCTAAAATATACATTTGGGTATGCAATGTTCCTAACATGCATACTTATTTCCAGTAATTTTCCTAATATGCTTGATATTTTCATGTGTACTTGTTTTTATTCATTTTTGTTTCTAATACCGAATTTAGAAAGTCTGAGAGAAAATCAGATATGAGGGGATGCTTTAGATGTCAGAGAACATGTGAATAAAGCAAGCTTTTGTTAAAACATGAATGAAAAACAACCCTTTATTCCTACAGAGAATTCCTTGGTGGTGTAGAGTATTTAACAACACTCATGCAGGTTTCAGGTAATCCTAGGAAAGCACCAAATATTCCATTGTGGCAGACAGAATAGGAAAACTGGCAAACATGGCCAAGCAATCACTGGGAGAAGCTTTACACTCATAATCAATCAATAAGGAATCCAATATTTATTTATATATGCCCTTATTTAATAATATTTATTAACTATACCAATCCATTTAGACTCTAGGCACCAAACAGTAGTTCAAAATATAGCACAGCATTTTTTAAAAAAACAATTAATGATACAGCTATGGCGGTCACCTAAAGCTTCAAACCAAAGTCTCAGTGGAGCAGAAACTTGCAAAGGATCTTAGTATTCCTAGAGAAAACAAGCATCCTTGTAGAGTCGAAATAGGCAGCCTAGTGCCCAAAGATATGTTGTATAAAAGATCTGGAAGACACGAAGTTGCTACTGCTGCCATAAAAATAGTCTCTTTTCCTGCATTACTTGCTTCACTTCCTACTTGTTTTTTTTTTCTTTAAAGAGTTTGAAAAATACTCTCTATTTGCTATTCCTGGCATTGCAGTGAGAAAAGCAATATTCTATCAGTATTCCATCAAGTTTTGACATCAGTTCTATGGGGTTTTCCCCCTGCACATTCACAGCAGTTCAACTTCATGCTAACAGATCTTCTAACATTCCTTTCTATATTTTGCAGATGAGAGAAAAAAAAACTTACATACACACATTGCATACATCAGTTCTATTACTACCACTACTAAAATGTTGCCTGGTGAGACAGTGACAGCTCTGATGCTGAGAGACGGTAGACTAATGCCAAGTAATTGCTTCAAACTGCCATTGTGAATTACAGTATAATTTTACTGCCTTTGTACTGAGTTGAACACCAGAAAGAACTAGTCTATTGAAGTTTTTTTTAAAAAAAGAAGTTCCAAACTTGTAAGGTTTATTGTACAGACGTTGCCATTATTTTTGATAGCAGATGATCCTTTTACTCTCTTTAGTGAGGAAAAATCCTTATCTTTTTTCAAAAAGCTTTAAGAATCTTTTTTTCCAAATGAAACATGAGATCTACTATATCAATTGGTGCAAATAACAGAAATCAAAGTTCTAAGGCTGAGGAATATATTCCAAATTTTAATATCATAGTCTTTCTGTACAATAAATCTGGTTATCCAGAAAGATTGGTTTATTTGTTTGTTTGATTTCAGCAGTGTAATATAGAAGGGGGGGTTCAATCTTGCCCTGACCATTAAACAAATGTGGGTCAGTAATTTTTATTCATCTATTGCAGACCATTCAGTGATCAAAATATAGATTCTAGGTACCTTCTACCCCTTCATGATTGGCTTCAGGATCAGGTAATCTGCAGCTCATGGTGAGATATAGTCTGTAATCCAAAAACCCCTCAAGGTTATACTTTCAAAATTGGATGACAAAAAATGGTAAATGCAATTTTTAGCTTAAAATGTGGGAACAAATGTAGGTATAAGAATAGAAGATTTCTCGGTGGTTCAACATTCCCACTTCTGTTAAAATCTCTCATAGTCCCCAAATAAGAGAAATTATGATTTACTATATCATTTAAAAGATTAAAGTTGAGGCTGGAATATGACAAAAAACATTTGAAAATGCTGGGATATGCAGAGGTGATCTGATAAAGATACGTAAATGTATGGAAAAAGTGAAAAAAGTTATATTTCTCCCTGGAGGTAGAAGACTGGATATTTTACAAATTCACCCCAATTTTCATGAAATTGGTGACTTTGGGACACTCTCTCCGAGATCAACTCACCTCACAGGGTTGTTTTTGTGGGGAAAATAGGAGGAGGAAGAGGAGATGTTTGTTGCCTTGAGTTATTTGTAAAAATAATAAAGGTGGCATACACATATATAAATCTGTAATAGATTCAGTATGGGAAAAGTAATATTTTTTTCATGATATGTATTTATTTTTAGATTTCATTTCTCAGATATGGCTATTGTCTATATCAGAAATTTTCTTAAAAACATACAGGACTGCACATGGCTTCTTAATTAAAGAGATACAAGAACAATTGCTACCAAGCAAAGCTTGAGACAGAGTCCCATTTTGTGCCTTACAAAAATCTTCTAGTGCAGGGGTGTCAAACTCACAACATCACATGATGTGTCACGAAGTATCGCAACTTTTTTTCCATTGCTGGCAATGGGGTGGGCGCGGTTTCAGCATGATGCATCCGGCCCGCAGGCTGACAGTTTGACACCCCTGTTCTAGTGTCTGTGTAAAATAGAAGTTCTGGGTTAGATAAACTCCCCTAGTGTAATCCAGCAGACACCTTCCTACACTACTATGAAGAAAAATGAAAATAAATCGTTGAACAATTAGTCATTTCTAGAAAGAAAAGAAAACAAAACAAAAAATGGGTATAACAAAAGCATTTGTTAGAACATTTTCTCCAGCCTGAGATCTTCCAGAAGTTTTGGATTGCAATTTGTAATGATGTCATTCCTAGTCACCGTGACTTTCCAATGACCAATCTTTCCTAAGGGAGCTAAGTCCAGATAAACAAGATCTCTTGTCTTATTTAGAGAAGCATGTAACAATACAAATATTCTGTTTTAAATAATAGCCCCACAATCTTTGCCATCTTATTCCAACAAAGGACAGAGACAATCTGATCAACAAACGCAGGGGTGTCTTATTGGGCAAAGCAATCACACAAGTTGTAGGAAAGAAGAATATTGGATCTTTTCCTGGAGCAATACACAATATGCCAATCAGGAGGAGGAAGTGAAAAAACAAAACAAAAAAAAAATCCCTCTTCTAAGCAGGAAGTCTTGGGTTGGTCTAATTCTCAAAATATGGGGGCATGTTAAGGTAGCAAAAGAGATTTAGATTCGGGGAACCCTTCCCTGGACAACCCAATGTCCATTCTTACTGATTTTGAGCTCCACCTCTGATGGAGTACTACCAACAAAAGAGCCATGATAATTGGAAGCAACCAATGCTGCAGTAAGAATTCCTACTTGTATCTTCTCTTTTCATTGGTGAATTGTTGTTTCCAGTAGTGGAAAGGCACATTTAAGGTAGTTTTTCAGAAAACATAAGGATTACTTTCCTTTATTATCTTAGTGGACAATATAATATAGAAAGAATTCACCTATTCTAATGCACTTCTCCATGGTATGCTTTTCAGTAAAAAAAAAAAAAAAAACCCAAATTCATTGCATGTGATAATTTTTAGAATGCCAGAGAGAGAAAAACAACCTGCCTATTCTGAGTAGAAAACTGGTGCTTTATAACATAGGTCCCTGAACTTTTGAAGTTTGCTGAGAAAAGCCTATAAAGCTAAAGAAGAGTTTACTTTTATGTTCCCTCGTCAGACAATTAGTGTTGACTTCAAATAATTCACTAGTGTGATTCTGTGATGGAAAGCTCTCTTCCTGCCCTCGTGAAGATACATTACATGGCATTTACTGGAGTTATTTACTGCAAAGACTATTGTATTAATGGCTGTCTGGTAGAAAAGTGCAGATTCAGGACTTTAGGTCTAAATGAGCCCTAAGCTAAGTGAGTAACCTTTTGCAACATCTATGAACAGTGAACTATTATTTAAAGCAATGATGCCAATGTAGTTCAAGCTCTGAAATTTCTGGAACAGCCTATAAAGAAACAACTTCTTAAACAAATACAAGTTTGCTTCTTTGTTGCTGAATATCTCTTTTCTTAGCAGATCAAGATGTAAGCTTGCAAAAATATAGTAATAAGAAAGGTAAAGCAGGGTATCTGCAGTAACAGTTATCAGCTTCAAAATAATGGGTACAATTGGTTGTTTAAAGCCCTGCCCTTTTTCACTCAGCCTACAGTACATGTAATACACATTAACAAAAGTTGGGTCACCGATTGCCTGGTTGCATCTGGTGGCTCAGTGGTTAGAATGCACTACTGCAGGCTACTTCTGCTGACTCCCAGCTGCCAACAGTTTGAATCTCACCGGCTCAAAGTTGACTCAACCTTCCATCTTTCCGAGGTCAGTAATAATAAGGACTCAGATGGTTGGGAGCAATATGCTGACTCTGTAAATCGTTTAGAGAGGGCTGTAAAGCACTGTCAAGCAATATATAAGTATAACTGCTATTGCATCTACTGTTTTGAGGCCAGTGACCATCATTGTGGGTGATCGTGAATGTACATTACAAACAGGCAAAACTGGCCCTGCCATACGAAGATTCAAAGAACATAAAAGTGGTACAGGATTGACTGGGAACTTTGACATTCTCATGTCAAGGTTTTGTTCTAGTTACTCAAATAACTGTACCATTCCTTAGCATGAAAGACTTTTCCATACATCAGAGCCTATGGCAAGGATTGAAGGATCAGATTGGAAAATCAAAATAATCTACCACATAGGAAGAACCTTATGTACTACCAAATGTCCAGGGTTTGTTTGTTTGTTTTTTCCTTACTGTTGTTTTGTCAACCACGAATGGAAGACTTGAATTTCCAGAGCTGAACTTTGTTGGATAGCAAAGTTTATTTATATTTCCTTAAGTAATTCAGCATGTGATAGTCATTACCTTTTTTGATCCCCTTTATCACTATCAGATTATAAAGCACTGCGGTCTTGAAATAGGGCAAACTCGCACAGATACAAAGTTATCTCTATAGTAAGCCACAGATTTAGTAAGGTTTTTGCTAAGCCATGGAATGAATGCTTTACCCATGCAAAATATATTTCAGTGAGGTGACTTCACCTTTAGCAGATGTAAAATGCTTGTTATTGTTTGGTTTTGTGAAATATTTGTTCAGCACACCTCTATTCCCAATGCTTTTGGCAAGGTCAGTTCTGCCCTCAGCAGAATACATTTAACCAGGCCAAAATTGGCCATGTCAAATTCTATTTGCTTGGAGGAATATTTCCCATAAAATATATTATATTTTAAACAATATTTTTTTCCTTTTACACAATAATTATGTAATATATTAGCATGGGACTTTTTAATTTTATATTTTTCCCAATTATAGTGGTTAAGAAGGAAGCAACTGCTTATAGGTCATTTAGGCAAACTGGAAATAAAAAAGTATCTTAGATTGGTAACTTCTTTGGTATGACCCCTTCCCCCCAAAAGAAAGACATTATAAAAATCTTAGTCTGTAAAGATGTATCTCTTTTGCTAGGTTTATGTTTTCTAATTCATTATTGGATTGTATTTTAACCCCCCCCCCCGAGTTATAGTGACCGTTAATTGCCTAGAATATTCCTTTTAATAGAATACCAGGATATAAATCAAATAAATAAATAAAAATAAACATCCACACTAGATTGTTAGTTTTAATGTTGTTGAGGAGAGATGCAACTATTTAATGAGTCCATTCCCCAAATATACTTTCTTACACAGCCTATAGAAGTTTTTAAAATTGTCCCAAATATAAAGGTTTTGTAAAGGAGATTTTGTAAAGAAGGAGAGAATAAAATCTGCCTAGAGCCAAAATAGAGCTAGTGATCATAGAAAACTTTTTTTGTGGGATTAATTCGGAGAGGAATTGGGAGAGGGGATGGAAGCAGGGAGAATAAAACAGATTTTTTCTAAGTTTATTTGTGGTTTCCTATTTGCAGTTACAGATCTGTTGGGTCAGACTGATTGACTTACAAAACCACATTGCCATCTAGTGGTAAGGAAAAGAGATAACACCTGTTTTATTTTCCCATTTGAAATAGTGAGCTTTTTAGATAGCTCCAGGTTTTCAAAGTGTTAAAAGAAATAACTCAATTACATCAACTATATCCTTCTTGTATTTAAAAAAAAATATTCATTTTAGTTCTTCCATAGTAGAGACAACAAACAATTCTTTATTTATAACTGTCTAAGCACTGTTAACTTAAACATTTGGGGGCCTGTTCAGAAATAGAGAAGAGTAGGCAGGGAACCATCTGCCCAGTATGTTGCCTGCCAACAATGTATCCTGGTTGCAGTAATTTCAATTAGAAGATCTTGTGTACATAAAGTGAGCTATAAATCACACCTAAAAATGAAGTAATTTAGCAAAGGTTGAAAAAAATAGGCACTTGCACAATTGACTATGGTGTCTACCTCCAATTGTATTTTCCCTCATTTCTTAAGAATATTAGGATACAATATTAATGTAAGTTTAGGAGGAATATTGACTGTTATCATTGAATACCAGTAACAGGCTAAGATAAAGCTTTATTGATAATTGTTGCTTGGTAGCTTAGAAAGTAGCTTCATTGTAACTACCAGATTTACATAGACACATTAAATAGATAGAGAATTATAATTGGTAAAGAGTCTCTCACATTTAATCCCCTTGCCCATGCATGCAGAAATACTGAAGAGAACTGATTTAACTTCAAGATCCTACACTATCAAATTTACACTAGGTTTCTAGATCTCAGATTCAAATATTGATATGGAAGCATAGAGCAAGAGTAGGATATACCTGTGCATAGAGGAGGACTCAACACCTGGGCTAAAAGGGTCAGGTAGAAAATCTTATAAAACACTTCTGTGAGGGTCCTAGCTAAGAGCCTGCCTCATCCAATGTTCTAGATGTAAAGTTGTGGTTGCTCTTTGAACTTAGGAAAGGTAGCTGCAACTAGGCAGAAATACTTTCCACACCATTTTCCTCATTCATTCATTCATTCATTCATTCATTCATTCATTCATTCATTCATTCATTCAAACCATTGTTCCAGCTGCCTATAATAACTAAGCCACAGCTTGGCATTTTTAAGGATGTGCTGATGTCCACAGATACCCTGACCCCACCCAGGCCCATAGAGTACAAAAGAAAAGCTAAGACAGAGAGGAGAGAGGTGTAAGAGCAAGGAAAAGTGTAAATGGCATGCGAACGAGGAAGTGGGAACAATGTCTGGAGATTGGTAGCTTTTTTGGCAGGCAAGTTAAGTGCCTGGACCACAGGCAGTGGCACATTGAACAGCATATCTTGGTGGGAACTCTACTTGGAACTTTGCTAGGAACTCAGTAGCAACTAGCTATAGCAATAGCATTTAGAGTTATATACCGTTTCATAGTGCTGTACAGCCCTCTCTAAGTGGTTTACAGAGTCAACATATTGTCCCAAACAATCTGGAACCTCATTTTACAGACCTCAGAAGGATGAAGGATGAGGCAACCTTGAGCCGCTCAGAATCGAACTCCTGGAGTGAGTAGTGAGTTAGCCTGCAGTACTGCAATCTAACCACTACACCACCACAGCTCTTAAAACTAGGCAGCTAAGAATCACAGTGAAACAGCACCTCATCCTAATTAGTATAAAACTTTAAGAAGGAGACGAAACCTTTATGCCACTTACAGACTAATAGTCTTTTGCTTGACCTAAGACTTAAAGGGCTGAGTATTACAGATACATTTACATGGTAGCATCACCTTGAAAGTCCTAGAATCTGTTGTTGGGGCAGGGGATAAATAAAGCATTGTGTACAATAATGGGACAATAATAAAAACATTTGTACAGATTTGTTATGCTTTGGTGTGTTCAGCAAAGAACCCTCAAACCAAATATGCTCTTAAAAGGCTGATAATCAGAAACTGGACAGTGACAAACCTCTTTCACTGTTGCTCTCTAAAGCCAGAATCCATGGTATGCTGTTTATGGTTTATTTATAACTGCCAAAATTAGTAGGTCTGATAGATAAATCCCACATGACTTTGTTCAGTTTCTTTTAAAGCCATATAATTTTTTGGCCACATTTGTTTCTCAGACACACCCAGTGACAAGTTCATAACCACAACTCTACATTTTATCTAATACTCTTCTTTTGATTGTATCCATGTAATCCATGAATTACTTTTTAACAATTTAAAACTGAAAAAAGGAGGAAACCAGCTATCTAGAAATAAAATTTCTCGGACTGTTTTTCAGCTTGATCTCCCGAAATCAGTTTTCAAGCAAAGTAAGGTCATCTTGCAAATGCAAGCAACTGAAAATGCTTTTAAGGATGAGGAACCCATAGTTTATTTATTTTAACTGGAAAGGAAGAAGATTCTCTGATCTTTTCAGCGATTTGCATTCTGTTTTATTTTTTTTAACATTGGCTCTAGGCCCTCTGTAATATTTTGCAGTTCATCTAAGGAAAGATCTGTGGCAGATGAACTATAAAGGACACAGATGCTTCTTAGAATCTTCTCAGCCATATGGCTGATGGTCAGTGATGTTTGTTTATTATCCATCTTCATCATGCACTGAAGATCAGCAAGACAAAGATGCAGCAGTTCAAAGGTCATTTAGCACAATTTGGAGGCAAAAAGGAGCCACTATGACAAATAGTTATGAGAAATCAATGAGAAACTTGACAGAATTTTGGGACCAAATGAGACAATTAAGCCAGAAAGCAGAGCCATCTAAAAGAATGAATAGGCCCCTGGTCGTATTGTTGAGGTGATAATGGCCCCATCTTCATTTCAAAGGGACACTTCATATTTGGCAGGTGCATTATTAATGCCAGTATGAAGCAAATTATTTTTGTTGTTGGGCTAGTTCAGCACTTTGGAGAGCTCACCATATTTTTAAACTGGATGCTTATTACTGTAGATATATTATTATTCGGATACATTCTCCCTCCCTTTATTGTCTCCTGCTTCAAATGGGAGATAGCCATTGCTGTGAACTAACATTCTGAATCCATAGCCCAAATATGTTGCTACAAATGGAATTTGGAATCGTGTCATTTAAGAGAAGTAACTCCACACAGAGAAATCAAATATATTCTCAAATCCCGTTCATCAAATTAAAGTCTATTTTAGAGGTTTCTAAATAATTTGCTTCACTGTCTTTCTTTTGAGGATCATAATCTAGATAGCTGAAATTAAAATTTTGTGTCAAATCTTCAATGTTTCACAGCCAAGCCTGTTATATTAGTCCCTGGGTACTAAACTGTAATGTTGAGATATGTCTCTATGCACAACTAAACTGCACTATAAATTATCTAGTAGTCATCTACTGAAAATCAATAATCAGCAGATTAAATGGATTGCATAATAAACAAAACCTTGCTTCCAGATTTATCATATTTTACTTCATTTTGTTTGTTGTTTTATAAGGCAACCCAGCTCAAATAATATCACCAGATATCTCAACATTACAAGTTTAGTATGAAATCAAATAATAAGCAAATTAGAAACCCCAACCCAAATTGTATAACACTACAATACATAAATGTAAAATTAAAAAATGAGATATCTGTTTCTGTTGTATTTGTTTTTCCTGTCCAAATACTTTCCTTAAAGGAAAACCTCCAGAGGGTTGACATAACATTGTGATGAAATTCAGGTTTCATATTGTCAGTTTCCTGGATTTGAAGACTACAGTCCTTATGACAATGTGTTTCACGTGTCTGAGTTTTGCTGACATGATTCTAATAAGTTTAGCCACTTCCCTATTGCCAATGTGAGTAATGGGAAAGAAATACAGAAATAAAGCTACTGTATTGTTTCAAAAGAGATTTGGAGAGTGGTGTAATGTAACAATTTTTACATGACTTGTTTTTCAGCCACACAAACACTGATAAATAGAAAAACCTTGCAAAGAATAGTAGTAGTTCAATTTTTAAAATGTCTATAATCACTTTGCAGTCCAATAAAGAACATGGCTCAGAAATTGTCACTCAGGTACTAACAGAATGAGACATCTATGAAAGAGAGCAGGGACCCTTCAATTCATTAACTAAATTAATTCACAATCCAATCTTATCCAGCTTGGAGAAGAACAACTCAATTCCTCCCTACTCTTCTCTTCTGCACATGAATCTGCCTCCTCACTGTACATATATATCAAACAACTTGTGCAAGAACCATAAAATCCAAATGCCAATGGGAGTCCAGGTGTTATTTATTCCCTTATGATAAACCTTAGACATCACCCTTTAAATAGAAAACTACATTCCAGAATCTAACATAGACAACAGAAGAAGAAAGCAAGAGGAGCTTTAAGGAGAACAGCTATGCTAAAGAAGGAAATGCAAGTTTATTCCATTGTGCATCATTGCGCAAAAATTCTAGGCTTTGTAATCCTATAAATTTTCCAAATTATACAAGACTAGGATAGCCACTACTCATTTTGCTGGCACTACAGGTAGCCCTTGACCTACAACCACAATTGGGAACAGAATATTAGTCACTGAGTAGAATGTCATATGACCACTTCACCCAATGATTGCAGCACTCCTGGTTGTAATCATTAAATGATCTCAGGGTCATTAAATGGACAGAGTTTCAGGTAAGGAGTGTGTGGTACTTCAGGATGGCCCTGGGAGGCTCTGAGCAGGCTGAGCACAAGCTGGAGGGGGTGCTGCAATGCAGTAAAAAGCTATAGCCACTCATGAAGAGGCTTCTGAAGCACCACAAGAGTAGGTGATTTGGAGGAGGCTTCCAAAGGAACACAAGAATGGAGCCAACTTGGAGAAGGATGGAAGGTAACCGCAGTAAGAAGGTCATGCCTCACATAGGCTGGATGTGCCTGTCAGCAGCTGTAGAAAACCAATATAGGTAAATGGGGTCTTTGTCTGGGCTGATGGGCTGGGTGGATAGTGAGTTGTCCCAGACATGGACAGCTTTGCATGGATTGGTGGGGTGGATGGGTGACTGAGATTGAGGAGAGGGAGATATGTGGGTGGAGGATTGCAGCACTCCTGTGGTTTAATTTTTATCATGTGATCACAGAGAAGCTGCAACAGCCATAACTTTGGGCACAAATCTTAACTCCCTTTGTTCTGCACCATCATAATTTTAATGATGGTCATTTAAATGAGTGGTCACAAGTTAAGGACAACCTGTAAAGATAACAGAAGACTAGATCAACCGTAGTGTTGGGAAGGGCTGTTGGAAACCTATGGTGAAAAAGATCTAATAAACCCTTGGAAATAAGCTCTATTCTGATGTTAATTTTCATTATTTTGAAAAGGCTAGTTTGTAATTTCTGCAAAATTAGCAACAGAACAGCATCAGAACAGTTGCTTATCTGCTTCCCAGCCACATACTCTGCAACTGTTGACAGTTACTACTCTATTTAGTTAGACAGAAAAAAACTGTTTTTGAACTGCATTGATCTTATTATTAAATAAGGTTACCCTATCCTCCCCTCTAAAATAATAGTAATAATAACAATCAAAACCATAAGGCTATCAAGAAAATTTAGGATGTAAGCTGATGCAATTTTTGAGCAAAATGAAGAATAAGCAAGAGGGAACCTCCAATATAAGACTTTTGAGATATATATGCCATGACACATCTTTTTATTTATTATCTTTAAATGGCATGTACAGCATACAATGATCCCCAGAATTACACAAACAATTTTGGCTATACAAATGGGTGGAAAGAGACATACAACCAATGGTTTGGAGGAAATGGTTTGGATGAAATAGGATGACTGGTGGCAAGGGGATAAACCAGAGTAGAATAATGTATGTTGTATTATGGTTTAGTATAACTCCCATAACAAATTAAATGGTTTTCAAGCAAATGGGATATTTCCAATGAACCAGCCTTGAAGAGTACAACTGGATAAAATTTAGTAATTAATAGGTGTCTTTTTACACATGGTTGATGAAGCATGGGTAAATTTATTTCTACCATGCCAGAATATTTCTATGCTTTTTCAGTATCAGTAAATAATAACTTAAGCAAGTTAGAAATCTATGAATTGTAATTAAATACTAGAAATAAATGAGGTCTTTTGCAAGGTAATTCAGACTGAATGGTACTGGGAAAGTCAAAAATCATCTAACTCAGGGCATGAAATAATTGCCCCTGAAAACAACAGGCAAGATTATTACATGCCTGTACAAAATACATTATGTGAAGACCTTGCTCTCTAGAGAAGGCTCTAGTACCAGAAAACCTGGAACTTAAGAGAAAACAATGACTGGCAGAAAGGTGGATGCACTACTTAACAGGGGAGATAGATACTGTATTCCATTGGAAGATTTGAAAAGACCAGATTAAGGACAGATTATCAGGGAGAAAATCTAACTATGTCAACACTGATTGGATGGCACATACTCAGTAATCAATGGGAAGAATAATGAAGGCTTCCAGACCAGTTTGAAAGAGGGTCAGTTATGGTGCTGATAAAAAGCTATTGTGCATTGAAGGATGGAAGGCATTTATATTATTTCTATATAGGGATGATCCACATTTCATTCAAACTGAATTCCTGACTATCCATCTGATCTTGAAACAGCATGCTGAGTAAAATCTAAAATGAATAGGAACTTACATTGTCTAGAATCTGAAATAATGTCATTAATTTGGTACTATACTGAAAGCCTTAGAGATATACATTAATTACCATTTGTGCATTATATATTTCAAGAGTTGTAAAGGAAATCATACAAAAAAGGGACATCCATCATCAGTGTGACTGTCACAAATCTGGAATGTCCATTTGTTCCAGTCAATAAAAGTGATAACTATACAGACAAAAAACCCTGCTGAAACCATTCTATGGTTTCTAGTGAAAATAAATCATCCAGAAAGCAAGTTTAAAATTGCAACCTTGGACATAAGGAACATGGGTGCCTTTGAGTTAATGCAATCCTCTATGTCTCATGTACCCACATATACGTACAGTAAAATGGCAGATGTTTTGTGAATGTTTCTATTGTTTCAATGTTTCTTCATTCTTATTAGTGATATAAATTTATTGAAAAATAATTGAGATATATAATAGGCTCCAGGTTATTCCTGTCTTGCCCTAAATTTTGTGTGTCCATTTCACATTACTGTTATATGATTTCATGAAAGCAACCCTGATATAAAAAACAGAAATGAGAATAGTCCTTCTAATTTTTGAGCCTCTAAATACTGTATATTTAATCTATGACTCCTATTTTAAGCTGTCCTACCCAGGAATTCTACAAATTATAACTCTATTTCATCTGGAGAATGATACAGTAGGTTAGAGACGGATGATGTAGAATAAAGATTTTTATCATATAATACAGGAAGTCTTCAAAGAAGAGTAGAAATAGAAAAGTCTTCCAAAAAATGAAAGCAATCTAAAAAAAACAAAAAAACGTGAGCACATATATGTGAGAGAATCACATTATGCTATTTTATATTGGATGAATTAAAGCTAGTTTTATAAAGACCAGTCAATACTGTATTAACAACTATAATTTAAATATTAATATGAATAGCAATAATATAGACATAAAATTAATGACCACCGAGGAGGCGAGGTGGCGCAGCAGTTAGAGTGCAGTACTGCAGGCCACTTTAGCTGACTGTGTTCAGCAGGTCAGCGGTTCAAATCTCACCGGCTCAAGGTTGACTCAGCCTTCCATCCTTCCGGGGTAGGTAAAATGAGGACCGAGATTGTTGGGGGCAATGTAAATATATATATATATATATATATATATATATATATATATATATATATATATATATATGTATGTATATATATATGTTAGTCAAATAGTAATGATCACCAAGAGAGTATCTATAAAAATAGAATTTTAATCCACCGAGCTTTCGTCAAACACAATTGACATCGTCAGGGTTAAAAGGTAAGTGCCGGGGGAGAGTCTTATATACAGCTGTTTAGTGTCTGCTTCCGGCTCCTGGAGCGTGTCATGGGCCCCAGCTGATCGGGTTGGGTCTCCAGCCTACATCCCACATTACTAGTCTGCATTCTGTCATAAGTTGTTTCAGAGTTGGGAGTCCAGATCTTTTTGCCTTCCTTGCTCATAGCCTCCCCCCCACCACCATCCCACACACGACTTCCCTCTACGAGTGGGGGTGGGCAATTATCACTTTCAGTATCCTTACAAGCCTCACGGCTATTTTGGTCTGGTTTATCCGTCTCCCGGAATTGTGCCCTAGATTCATAACCCCCGCCCATATTGTTCCTCCTCCCCTCCTTCTTCCCCTGGGTTCCCCTGTACGGTCCGCTGTTCGTTCCCACACGCTCTGTCTTGCGCACCGTCAAGATGTTTTTTGTCATTGTCCTATTGTCAGTGGCTCGTTGTTCCATCCGTTGCCGATGGGCAACGTTACCGTCCGTCCTTGGTTCTCCATTCCCACTCCATACGGTGCTCTTCCCCTTTAATTGTAGTCGCTGTTTCATCCCATAACTTTGCGCTGGGGGTGTCGAAGGGGGGTGCATTCTCCTGCTGGATTGCGATCGAGTTGTCATGCTGTGTCTGGTAGCCTCCTCATGGGGGGGTTCATCGTCATTCTCCTCATCTCTACCGGACCTGGTTGTATTCCGTTTTTCTTCCAGTTTCTCGAATCCCCATCCATTTCCATTCCATCTCCATGCTGTTCCGTTCTCTACGGATCGTGGCGAATCCGATCCGTAGAGAACGGAACAGCATGGAGATGGAATGGAAATGGATGGGGATTCGAGAAACTGGAAGAAAAACGGAATACAACCAGGTCCGGTAGAGATGAGGAGAACGACGATGAACCCCCCCATGAGGAGGCTACCAGACACAGCATGACAACTCGATCGCAATCCAGCAGGAGAATGCACCCCCCTTCGACACCCCCAGCGCAAAGTTATGGGATGAACCAGCGACTACAATTAAAGGGGAAGAGCACCGTATGGAGTGGGAATGGAGAACCAAGGACGGACGGTAACGTTGCCCATCGGCAACGGATGGAACAACGAGCCACTGACAATAGGACAACGACAAAAAACATCTTGACGGTGCGCAAGACAGAGCGTGTGGGAACGAACAGCGGACCGTACAGGGGAACCCAGGGGAAGAAGGAGGAGAGGAGGAACAATATGGGCGGGGGTTATGAATCTAGGGCACAATTCCGGGAGACGGATAAACAAGACCAAAATAGCCGTGAGGCTTGTAAGGATACTGAAAGTGATAATTGCCCACCCCCACTCGTAGAGGGAAGTCGTGTGTGGGATGGTGGTGGGGGGGAGGCTATGAGCAAGGAAGGCAAAAAGATCTGGACTCCCAACTCTGAAACAACTTATGACAGAATGCAGACTAGTAATGTGGGATGTAGGCTGGAAACCCAACCCGATCAGCTGGGGCCCATGACACGCTCCAGGAGCCGGAAGCAGACACTAAACAGCTGTATATAAGACTCTCCCCCGGCACTTACCTTATAACCCTGACGATGTCAATTGTGTTTGACGAAAGCTCGGTGGATTAAAATTCTATTTTTATAGATACTCTCTTGGTGATCATTACTATTTGACTAACATGAATATTCCCAAGAGTCATGTTTTTGTTTTTATTTCCAATCATATATATATATATATAGAGATAGCACAGCCACGCCCCTAACCAATCAGAACACACCTCCACCCAATCAGAACACAGCCAAGCTCCCACCCAATCAGTTCATACCCCCACTGGCAGTTAAAAGGAAGAAACAGCTAAGACCACACATTGCTGCTCGAGGCACGAAGCTGAAAGCACCAGCCTGAAGATGACGAATGGGACTTATCGTCGAAACGTCGCCAAGACACTTCCAATTTTACGTGGGAGAAAACCCGAACAACCAAAGACGTACATACAAATACCCGCGAAAACCTCAGAAAACAAATATTGAACCTCTACGGGGAGGAAATCCACCATCTGACCAGGACCTATGAAAACTTGAAGTCCAAAGAGCTTCCATTTTATGCGACCTCACATTCCTACGCAACTGCCGAGATCAAAATCTAATCCCCACATGTTTCCAACTGAAATTCCACTCCAACTCTGCAGCCACCAAACGGATCCTGAAAAGAACAGAATTGGCCCTAATCAGAAATGAACTTCACACAAAAAGATTCCTCCTAGACCGAATTAACAAAGATCTCATCACACTCCACCTCAAACTCAGCAACAAGATCCACCCCGCACTTTGGGACAAATCCAAACAACTCGCCGTCTGGAGAGCCGAAACACAGACCACCCTCAAGACAGATACACACACCAACACACTCCGAAGACTACAAGAACGCCAGAAACAAACCCCTCCTCCCTCACAGCCACACATGAAGCAAACAGTGCATAACATCTCAGATAGGATCCTCACCAAAGCCGAAACCAATGTCCTTTCCAAAGGATTCAACTTTGCAGTCACTCCCAAACACATCCCCACTGAAACCATTATATGTGGAGTTGAAACCAGCCTGACCAAAATCAACCCCGACGATGCTAACAGAATCAGACTCGAAATCACCAACATCCTCTGTACCAGCAAGCCACCCAAAAGCAACTTACCCAAAGAGGAACAGACAGCACTACGTAACCTGAAAGAAGACACCAGCATAATAATCCTACCAGCAGACAAGGGCAACGCCACGGTGGTTATGAACACATCTGACTACCAAACCAAATTAACCAACCTACTCCAAGACTCCACATACAAACCCTAAATACAGATCCCACCACCTACCTGGAAAAAACCACCAGATCCAAAATAAAAGCCTCCCCCATTAGCGAAGAGATCCAGCAAAGAATCATTCCCAGAGAGAAATCATCCAGATGCCCCAAACTCTATGGTCTCCCCAAGAACACAAGGAAGGAACCCCACTCAGACCTATAGTCAGCTCCATAGGCTCACCTCTACAAAACCTAGCCAAATTTCTCGCCAAACAACTACAGCCCTATGCAGAATCCATCACCTCACACGTAAAAAACTCATTCCACTTTATAGAGATCATAAAGAAACAAAACTTACAGCCCAGCGACCTACTCGTGAGCTTTGATGTCATATCCCTCTTCACCCAAGTGCCTATCAAAGAAGCCTTGACAGCTATCCAAAACAAATATAACCCCCCCAAACACATCTTAGATCTGACCAACCACTGCCTATCCAACACATACTTCATCTATAATGGACAAAAATACAAACAAACAGAAGGAGCACCCATGGGATCACCCCTCTCACCTGTCATTGCCAACCTCTACATGGAACACTTTGAAACCCAAGCTCTAGAAAAATCGATCACAAACCCAAACTCTGGCTCAGATACGTAGACGACACCTTCATAATCTGGCCACATGGGAAAGAAAAACTGGACAACTTCCTCACACACCTCAACAGCCTACACCCCAAAATACAGTTCACCATGGAAACAGAAGCTAACAACCAACTTCCCTTCCTGGATGTCTTAGTCTACAAGAAATCCAATGGCTCCCTAGGACACACCATCTACCAGAAGAAAACACACACAAACCGCTATCTGCACGCTCTCTCACACCACCACCCAGCACAGATCAACTCTGTAGCCAAGACACTCATCTCCAGAACAAAACGCTTAGCTGACGAACAACACCTAAAACCCGAACTACACACTCTCACCAATGTACTAACATCCAATGGATTCCATAGAAATAAGATTACAAACCTAATCCAAAAAGAAACCCCCACTAAAATCCAAGACAAAGAACAAGAAAACGGCAAAGCCATCCTCCCATACATAAAAGGCATCCACAGACAGAATCAGTAAGATCCTCCATAAACACAACATCAAAACAGCATTCTGCACAAACAGAAAAATATCCACCATCCTTAGAAACCCCAAAGATAAAATTGAATTAGAAAATCAAGGAGTATACGAAATCCCATGCACCACTTGTCCCACCACATACATCGGACAAACCAACAGAAGAATAAGTGCACGCATTGAAGAACATAAGAACTCAGTCAAAAAAGAGGAACCAACATCTTCCCTGGTCCAACACCTTAAAGCCACAGGACATGAAATTGACTTTAAAAATACCAGAACCATTGCCAAAAGTGAACATTTTAATAACAGAATAATCAGAGAAGCCATCGAGATAGAAAAACGCCCACACAGCATGAACAAGCGAGATGATACCTCCCGCCTACCAGCCATTTGGAAACCCGCCCTTATTGACAAACGACCCTAACACAAAAAATGATACCCCAGACCCACACTCACAAAAACCACACAGGATGTCACCACCACACATCCACGCAAAAAGCAAACCCAAAGCCACACCGATGATGAGGCACGACCACAAACCAGAAGCCAGACCAGAGCTGCATCATTAGCCACTTTAAAGCCCTCCAATCCATACACGAAGCAAACTGACACCCTCCATGAAAATGAGGCACGACCACAAACGCGAAGCCAAAAAATAGCAAGGCAGCCCAAAATCTTAAACCCCTCTGCAACTCAGACTAACCTGAGCACAACCAAACAGAACACTCCCCCAGCCAATCAGAGCACAGCCAACCCCCCAGCCAATCAGAGCACAGCCAACCCCCCAGCCAATCAGAGCACAGCCACGCCCCTAACCAATCAGAACACACCTCCACCCAATCAGAACACAGCCAAGCTCCCACCCAATCAGTTCATACCCCCACTGGCAGTTAAAAGGAAGAAACAGCTAAGACCACACATTGCTGCTCGAAGCACGAAGCTGAAAACACCAGCCTGAAGATGACGAATGGGACTTCGTCGAAACGTCGCCAAGACACTTCCAATTTTACGCGGGAGAAAACCCGAACAACCAAAGACCTACATACAAACACCCGTGAAAACCTCAGAAAACATATATATATATACACACACACACACACACACACACACACACACACACACACACACACATATACATATACATTGCTTACTGGTGTACACCGCTTAGAGAGTGCCTGCACTTAAAGCGGTATATAAGTCTCATAAATAAATAAATAAATAAAATTATTCCATCAGAAATACATTGGAAAAAAGGTTTTCACTCCAGAGCTTCCAGCAAGCAACTGATCTGTTGCAGAGAAAAAGCTCCTGGAGCAGCTTTTAGTATACAGTACATTTTACTATAATACTTAATTAACAGCAAGAGTAATTTCAAATAACACTATGATTTAAGTTCAATTTCCAAGTAATTTTATTTAAATATCTATAATGTATTTGCATTCGGGAGGAAGATAGAATAAGTACTGCATCAACTATGCAATTTAATAAAAGCATTCATCAAATGAATATATACTTCAGTCCTTATTTAGGAAGCTACAAATCATTGTTTTGCATTGGTTTTCACTCTTATTTACTTATTAGAAAAAAGGCAGACAGTATTAAAGCTACCCCAATTATTTGGCTAATTTCTTAGGGATGATTTACGTCCTAGTTTTTAGAACTTAATTTTGTATTTATCATCTCACAAAATAATCTGTTTATTTAAAGAAAGAGAAAAGTATATATCATAGTTAGTTATAGAATATAACTATATATAGTTATAGAATATAGAACTGGAGAAGAAACCAAAATGTCTCATAGAAATTAATATTCTTGCTCTACAATCATTTGTCTATCTATCTGTACAGAATGAGATATATTCACAAACACCATAAACTTGCACATTAAGCCTAATTTCAAATATACCTAGCTCATATTATACAAATCCTTCTAAAGTCTTATAGCTCCAAATTGTTCATTATGGATATGTCCATTATGGATATATCCATAGTCCATTATGGATACCGGTATGTATAGACCTTAACAGCACATAATAACCTGGGCTGTAAATTAATATTAATTAGCTGAATGGATTTCTTTCCCTCATTCTCAGAAAGGGAATCCATATGGCCTTTTTTGTGTGCTCAAAAACAGTTTGTGTAGTTCTCCTAGTCTTTGATTCATACTAGCCTCAGGACATTAAGGGATAATTTTTATTTGTTCTCCAGAAAATAATAAAAAATGAAAGGAATAACATCCGCTCTTGCACACCCAAGATCTTTAAATATAAGTAACAGCACATACCTTTTGTGATCTCAGCTTGATAGGTTCAGAGAAATCAGCATGAACTTACCTGTTCTGATCCATGAGGAGGCAGTATCTCACAACAAACATTTCTGAATTAAAAGTACGGTATGAGGATCAAAGCCACACAACTAATGGCAGTTCAAAAATGAACAAGCCTTTCTTTAGATCCATCACTTTGACAAAATCATCATAAGAAGAGGATGGCTTTCTAAAACTGTGTTTTCTGTGTTTTCTTTCCCTTTAACTTCTTTGCAAATCAGGCACACTTAACAATTTTCTGACATGTTTCTTGCATACATAGCACATGTTATTATATACATTTTAAACAATGGAAAAGCTTCTTTTAATCGGCTTTTAAATTTCAATTTACCCTCTAGATGTCATTTCTAGCCATTTATTCCTGAACATTAAGGAAAATCTCACACTGTGCTCAGAGGCTGGCTTCCTGGCTTGCTGAAACCTTTATAGTGGCCATCTAAAATGATTGCAATAATATGGACCATTTTATTAACTGCAGGAACAACATGAAATAATTTATCCTGTTAAGAGCTCTGCAAAGCTGATGACTTAAATGCAGCTTTATAAATGTAGCTTTGTATTACTTATACACTGGTTGTCTTATCACGTCTTTTAGAAAAAATAAGAGGAACGCATATATGTTAGAAGGGTATTAATGGACTATTAAGTCCCAGAAAATAAATAATATATTAAATGGGCTCTATTATATTAAAGAATTCTAAGGGGATTTGACAGGGAGAGAGAAAAAATGCACGCTATGAGCCCAGCTAATAAACACCTACAGACCAGCTTCCCATTTTTACATTTATTTCTAACAGTAAAATTACTTTAACACTGCAACATTTTCCACCTATCTTTAGCTAAAAGCTAAAATTTTCTTTGGTATCTTATATCGTGAACATCTATATTCATGTGAAATCATTTTTATATAGAATTTTGAAAGTGGGCTTACTTCTTTCTTTAAATTTGGAACAGCATCAGAGTAATTCAACAGCCTATTTTGAACTTAAAACAGTTGTTAGAAATTCCAAATATGGTGGTCCAAGCCCAAAAGGTGTTAAATATATTTGGTATTATGAACCCAGATCCATTACTTGCTAACTGATCACTCTATATCAATGTTTCTCAACCTTGACAATTTTAAGACATGTGGACTTCAACTCCCAGAATTCTGGGAATTGAAGTCCACATGCCTTAAAATTGTCAAGGTTGAGAAACACTGTATATGTTGATAGTAAGCTTAACCTAGGACCTTCTCTTTTTATAGACAATCACTCTGAGCTATAGACCTTCTTCAAGATATGGTTATATAAAGCTTGAAAAGTTACTCAGGCATAGTGTTCCATATCATGTTATAACTTGATGATAAATATATATTATATTATCATTCTGTCAAAGCAAAAATATTAGCAGTGTTTCATTAGTCAGACACATGACACATTCTACATTTCTAATGATAAACAAAATCTGCTCTTTTGTTACATATCCAGCATGGACCATTTCCCAGGTTAAATTCTGATTTAATGCATCACCTCTTATGGTAAACATTTGCTTAAAAAACATATCATGGGGAAGAACTTAGCGTCTAATGCAGGTGTATTTTGTAGAACCAGTAAAGTTTACAGACTTTCATTTAAAAACTTTTGAATTTTGCATGCATTTAGAAAAGGCCACACATGTATATGAGGATTAGAAAAACTTTTAAGAAGCAAATGTACTTCTTAGGAAAGCTCTTATTATTGTCTAGCACATACAGTTCCATCTGGTTGCTATAAAAAGAACATCAATACCTTTTAAAAAATGTATTTAAACACGAAAACAGAATGCACTCATAGACTTTGATACTGAATCAAAGAAAATAAAAACTTTCCATTTCTCTTATCTAATCCAGTTTCGTAAGCTAGTTTCCCAGGAAGTTCACGAAATAACGCTAACATTAGAATTCATGCAGGACACAGACCAAATGGTTCTCAGTTCCCTAGTAAACAATTCAGTTTTTAAAAAGGTGGTACTCACGGTCATTGCACTGATTTCCAGAATATGATGTCATGGAACAATCGCAAGTGAAGCCTTCCCACTGCTGAATACAGATGCCTTGGTTGGCACAGGAATCTTCCTGACAGGTGGTGCTTGGTCCTGAAATGGGATACCAAGAAATGCATGAAAGAAAGAGTAGCTACTAAGAAATCAACACAATAGTGGATTATGAATTGTTATCTTCATGCAACCTCCTGCCCACCTTCCCTACCCAGCCCCCCAAATTGTATTCTTTTCCATTTCATGGAACATGCCACAGAAATTCAGGACACATAAAGACATGGAGAATTAAACACTCAGCAACAAACAGGTAACTTGTACACAGCAGAAGGAATGTATGAAAAGTAGCATATTCCCTCCTTGGTAGGGTCAGGGAGAAAAAGGCTTATACGTACTATTTCCTCCAAAAATACTAAGACTTGTCATAGCCCTCCTATTCTCAGTTAAACAACTTCATTCACCAGGTTATCAGTCTTCCTATGCTTTTTTTTCATAAATGTTATTTCCATGCTGCAGATATATTTTCTAGGGAATTTGGTAGAAACATGGGCTGACAGTCTGTGAGGTGGACATCATTATGTGTGAGTTGGGTAGCTAAATAAACCAGATTAATTGTCTAGTAAATCTCCCTTCCTCCTAAAACTCTTCTACTGATATTTGGGGGGAAAAATTAATAGGCCCTGGTAAAATGTCAGCTCTTTTTGATTTGTTCCTTTGCTTGTTCCATTTTCTTCCTTGTATGAAATTAAATACTTCTTTTCCATCATAGATGAGAAATTTAGGTTTGTACCAATAATTCTGCAGATCTGAGAATGTTTGAAATTGCACAGAGGCTTTTAGAAAAATGTCTATGACACATGTCTTTTTTGGATGTATTAAGCTAATTATAGTTCTATTTGGACTTTGCAAGTAGTTACTATTGGTTTTATGAGTATTTCACATAGTGCTCCAGTGGATACTAGTCTATTCTCTTAAATACTGTAGCACAAAGAATGAGGATTTAAGATGAATAAGAAATAAATTTGACTTGCTCCATGCTGGTGAGATATCTGGATATAATTAATTAGCAGTATCCTATGAGATTCATGTATCAAAATGGACCCCTATCCATTGTGGAATGATTAAAAAAAATGATGATAAATGATTTTGCTTCTTTAGCAATGCTGTCAAATCTACAAAGCAGAGAGAGATTTCTTTGAAATAGGAACCAAGTGAATGATAAGTAGAAAGGAGATCCAGGACACGTCAATATAGCTACTTTGTCATATTCCCTTCTATCCTGGAAGGAAATCTTGCTGTCACCACTGCATGCCATCTTCATGCATCCACTCAATATTCTAAGGTCATGGTTCTTTTGATGGAAATTTCAGCCCCAACCAACAATCTTTACCACATGACAAGATCTCCTTCAATTTACATGCACAATGCTCTATTTTATGCCCTGAAACCTCCCTCCCTCCCTTTCTTTTTCTACCAAAGACCAATTGTGTTTTTTTTAAAAAAAAATATTGAAACTATGGATCAACTAAGCAACTCTTTTGTATCAACCTAAAAATCCCTAGATGTTACCAAGAATTAGAGTATTTAAAACAATTTCTGAATGGCCAGCTGGACTCTAGATCCAAGTCGTTTGACAGTAAGATGGGCAGCATATAAATTTAATAAATAAATGAAAATAAATAAAAAATAAGTAAATAAATATTAGAGGACATTTTTTGAATCCCAGCTTCATGTTTCAAACCAGTGATAAGCTAGCCAATTTCGGATTTCATATTCTCTACACTGAACAGTTGATGGTCAGCCGATATAATTATAAATGGGGGAAAAATTTGCTGCAGAAGCCAAGGTTCTCATTCTCCCTCACAGCTAAAAATGTATTGAAGAAAGAGAGAGAGAACAGGTTAGGCACTGCATAATCCTACAGGAAACCAGTAGAACCAGCTGGTTTCACAAGTTTGCCAACATGGAACATGACATTTCAGTCCACCTCCTCTAAGCTTTACAGTGATGACACATAGTATTTGAAAGTGGGATAAGAATACATATTCTTATAAGAATGCAATAGAACTCTGCAACAAAGGGTTGTAGAAGAGGTCTGCAACAAAGGGTGGATTAGGTTTAAAGCAATAGCTCAGCAATCTTCTTCTCTTCGGACATTCTAAGTCCTCATCTCTCTTTTTGAATGGATTTCCAAACAGATCACCAATACTGTCACTTATATTAAATCCTTCATTGTCTTTCCTTCTGATTTATAAAATATGCTCCTCAACAGGCTCTGAATCTGTGGCTGATGTTGCAGAAAGTGAATTGCTGCATTCAGTATAGGTTATAAACACACATATTTTTAATCAGTGAAGAGACAGGTCCTTAAATACATCTCCATCTGGGTTCTCTTCAAAGCAATTCACTATTTCAACTGATTTAGAAGAAAATTATGAACAATAAGAGTAAGATGGTTTAATTACATCTGAAGCATAAATCATTTCATATACTATTTGGGAACCTCTAAAGTTTATCCACTGGCATTCAGGAAATGGATCTATGGTTTAGTAAAAACATTATCACTAGATCTTTCCTTATATTCTGATTCAAGATAGAACGGGCAGTTAAATGAACTTGGTGCTCCTATATTAAATCAAGTTATTTACAAACCATTCTGGGCTTGTTATGTCTGGTTTGCATAGTGTTTAGTTATTTGTGGAAACAAGACTATAATTGGTTAATCTCTGAACTATATATTATGAATTTCCTTAATATCAGGTGTGAGATTGGGGATGAGCAATACTTGGCCTTCAATAAATTTTTTAGGCTCTAACTTTCACCATCTGTCATGATGGCAAATAGGAATCCAATGGAGCACTAGTAAAAGATGAAGCCAAAGATGCTTTCGCTTATATAGCCTACTTGTAAGCTTCCAAGAATTACCTGGTTGAGGATATTAAACTAAATGGGTAACTGGTCTGAGCCATCATGGGATGTATAGGATCTCAGGTTCTACAAGGAAACTTATTTCTCCTATGCTTCGTTGTGATTTACTTTTAGAATCTATTTGGTAAAAATGGAGCAAATTATTTGTTTTGCAAAATTTCTACCTCCAACCCAGTGAACCATTTTTGATATACAGGTAGTCCTCGGCTTACAACAGTTCATTTAGTGACTGTTCAAAGTTAAAATGGCACTGAAAAATATGACCATTATGACCATTTTTCACACGACCGTTGCAGCATCCCATGGTCACATGAACAAAATTCATGATACTTGGCAATTGGCTCCTATTTCTAATGGTTACAGTGCCCCGGGGTCATGTGATCCCCTTTTGCAACCTTCCGACAAGCAAAGTCAATGAAGAAGCCAGATTCGTTTAACAGCCACGTTACTAAGCTAACAACTCCAGTGATTCACTTAACAGCTGTGGCAAGAAAGGTCATAAAATGGGGCAAAACTCACTTAACAAATGTCTCACTTAATCTCATAAATGTTGGGATCAATGGTGATCATAACTCGAGGACTATATGTATAATCTTTACATTTTTGCCAGCAACACTAGCTAAGGCACTTCAAGACCTGGCTTATGCCTTTTTATTTCTCTAGAATTGTAAAATGAGGGCAGCCTATACTGCTGTTATTTGGATTATATCATGAAAATTTTACAGTATATTACATGAAGATAGTCAAACTGAGAGCTACCCTGGCTTATATTAATTCTGGTAGGGAAAATGCCAAACTCCTGGAACTCTAAATCAACTTCCCTTTTAAGCATCTCTCTACAAACTCTCACAATTCTCCAAAGGACCACCCATGTTTGCAAGAAGAAAACGGAGAGCAGATAGTTTCTGCCATTAAATCCCCTCTTCCATGCATAACTGGCTGGTAAATCTAATTGGATCACTTGTCAGGTTAGGGTCCTTCGTTTTACAGGCTGGAAGTGTGGAGAAACTACTTAGACACCTTATGCCACATGGCTGGATAGAAACCTTGGTTTCTTTATTTCATGCTAGAATGAATCTACTTAAAGCAATTGATTGTCCTCTATAACACGAGGATGTGGACCTTTCACATGCTCTCTGCAGTTTAAATTGGGTGCTGTCCTTCCTGA
Source organism: Crotalus tigris (assembly GCF_016545835.1). NCBI lineage: Eukaryota > Metazoa > Chordata > Lepidosauria > Squamata > Viperidae > Crotalus > Crotalus tigris. Next base: position 18,130,008 of record NW_024096970.1, read on the forward strand.
TTTTTCACTGCTTAATGGGGCCCTGTGCTTTGAGTTTCTCATGCTTAGTGTTAGGTAGTAAATGCTTAATGACAGAATCAGCATTCCTGTTCTGAGAAACTCCAGTTTCCAATGCATCTCCAGCTTAGTCAGGAATGTCCAAAGCATGTGGTTATTAAAGTCAATTGCCACAGTAGTGCAATTAAAATGATACGCATTAAAACAAACAAAACAGAACTTCAGTGGCACTGTTGCAAATAACTTAAAACCCACACCACATGATATCCCTGCCCATGTTTCATGTTTTGGGGCTTTATTCTTGTAAGATATCTGCTGGAGATTTTGAAGGAACCTCGCCTAATTTGATTGACTAGATCAGCTTGAAAGTACTTGCCAATTTATTGCAGACTAATCACCTAACAAATGCATAATTACAATTCACATGTTTCAAATACATTTGTGAAAAAGCTTTTACAATGCATATCTGGAAAAAAAAACCTTTTAGGTGAGCAACCAATCAAGATTGTGTGCCTGAAGCAGAACTTTACATGCATTTAAAATCTCTGGGGAAGAAAAGGAAACAAAGTGAAATTTTATCTCTGTGAAGTCAGCATGGGAATGCTAAAAAGAGTTCTGACATTTAGCAGGGATGTATCTTTCTTTAAGTCAAATGTATAGATGTTATATTTGCTTTTCAAATATAAGCAATTTTTACAGACCCTTCTTGCTAGGAGAACATCTGCCATTGATGCTTCTTTTCCCTACTAGGGTCTTAACTCCTGTGTTTGTGACACTTGATTATCACAATAGACATGTCACAAAAATTAACAGGTCAATCCCCCTCCCCACACACAAACAAAACACACTCCAAAGTAAAATAAAGCTGCTTTATGTTTGGCCATTCATGACAGAAGCAAAAGGGAGCTAACTGATGTGCACTGAAGAGAAAAGGATTTAAATAATATATTTCTCCAAACTTTGTATAGGGTGTCAGAAATGCTGTTTTTATAAATGCTTTCTGGTTCTGCTTTCTTCACCTAACAAAACATTAAAGCCTTAATGTTACATTATGCAAATAATGTCATATCTGATTTAGATTTCAGAAGACATCAATTTAGATGTCAAGATTTATGAAAACACTGTTTGCATTTAAAACCATCCAGCTCAGTGAATTTCTCTCAAACTCACTATTTAAAGGAATATCTTACAGTGTTTTAGGAAAAATCACACAAGAATCTGCCAGCAAATAAAAGTAGAAAAAATGCACACTTTGATAATAGCCACCAAGATTTATTGTCCAGGTCAAACATGGCTCTAGATAATACTAGATAACTCTAATATTAGATGATAGTATTAAATAATCAAACCTTACACTCAAGACAGCTACCAAAGTTTTGCGATTCAGCAGCTAATAACACAATTTGCCTAACATAGGATTTTGAAAATGCATTTACCAGAATGCTCAGAAATATTTCCATATTTTCAGTGACATACAGAGTGGCCATAAGAGAAATGAAATTGTATGTGTCCCTGTCTAGGTTATCAATGGTTTTCTACAAGTGAAGTTTTTGCTTGTCTCTCTATCAGCATGACAACACTGGGCATTCTGAACCCACAGCAATGCAATAGAATCAGTATGAGATTCCCGATAGACTGGAATTGAGAATGAGAAAGAAGCCATAACTGAATATGAGCCAATAGTATGATGCTGTTGCAAAAAAAAGCAAAAAACAAAATGCAGTCATAAACTACAGAAAGAAAGAAAGAAAGAAAGAAAGAAAGAAAGAAAGAAAGAAAGAAAGAAAGAAAGAAAGAAAGAAAGAAAGAAAGAAAAGAAGAAGAGTATTGTCAAATGTACTGTCAGACATTGTTTGGCTGATAAAGGAAAGGACCCCAAAGTAAAATTTATCAACCGTCTTCAAGTACTTAAAGAGAGGATGAAATGCAAAGAGTTTAAATAACCAGGAAGTAGATTTTGGTTGGACACCAGGACAGCTGTTCAACAATGGAGCAGACGGTCTTGGGCAGTGGCAGACTCTCCTTGTTTAGAAGTATTGAGAATCCTGCAATGAACAGGGGCTGGACCAGATATCTCCAGATTCTATTCAACTATTCCAGTCTACAGTGTGTTTCCATAAGCCCTTGCACAATAAAATACAGGTAATCCTCAACTTACATCTGTTGATTTAGTGACTGTTCAACGTTACAACAGCACTGAAAAAAGGGACTTATGACCATTTTTCCCACTTACAACAGTTGCAGCATCCCCATGGTCAATGGGATCAAAATTCAGACACTTGGCAACTGACTCACATTTATGATGCTTGCAATGTCCCAGGGTCATGTGATCCTCTTTTGCAACCTTCTGATAAGCAAAGTCAATGGAGAAACCAGTTTCATTCAACAGCTATGTTGCTAATTTAACAACTACAGTAATTCATAAAAGGGGCAAAATTCACTTAAAAACAGCCTCATTTAGCAACACAAATTTTGGGCTCAGTTGTGGCCATAAGTCAAGACTACCTATAAATACATGTACAAGAAATCTACATCAGTCCAGAAGCTTGTTCAGTCCAATTTCTTTTTTTTCATAGGGGCCAAAGAGATGCTTTGGAAACCTATAAGTAGGGAATACAGAGCCGTGGTGGCACAGTGGTTAGAATGCAGTACTGCAGGCTAATTCTGCTGACTGCCGGCTGCGAGTAGTTCGGCAGTTCGAATCTCACTAACTCAAGGTTGACTCAGTCTTACATCCTCCCAAGATCGGTAAAAATGAGGACCCAGATTGTTGGGAGCAATATGCTGACTCTGTAAATCGCTTAGAGAGGGCTGTAAAGCACTGTGAAGTGGTATATAAGTATAAGTGCTATTGCTATTGCTAAATAATTCTCACACTCATATTCCTTGCTAAATGGTATTGAAAAGCAAAGCCATGAGTTTTTTTTTCTCTGCATCTCAGCTGAGTGGGTAAACAAAATTTATGGATCACAGAATATTTACCCTTCTTTTAGAATCTTTGTTTTGTATGTTTTAGAAGAAAAGCAATTATGCTGCTTCCTATTTTGTGTAAATCTTACAAGTGTTATTATTCCATCAATTCATCCATTAGAATTTCTTCTCATACCTTCTTTTCTTCTTTTCTTGGAGATAAGATTTACTGATAAATGTTGACTGCCTTTCAATAATGCTGGACTAGGGATCATTTCTCCATTTTTTATTTCCCAACTTTGAGGTGGCCTCCTCCTCCTCCTTCCAGCCCATTCCAATGGGCAGGCACCAAAAATCAGAGGGATGCTTCTTGGCTTTTGATAGATGGCATTGTTTAATCAAAAAGACCAGAATATTCTAACTCTGTCAATTCATATTAGCCAAGCAGAAACCATGGAAGATAGGCAATCCCTCAAATAACCTGGTCCAATGCCATGAAAGTTTTTACAGGGGATAATAAGCACTTTAAATCGTACCCAGAAACATACTGGCAACCCGTGCAATTCACGAAACCCTATCACAAAACTGGAACTTGCTACAAAGAAATGAAGAGTGTAGCACCATAAAAATGACAACCTCAATTCTCAAAGTCATATCAGATCTCAACCTGCTGCCAGTCCAGAGGGATATCATTATTGCCAGTATCAAAAGCCACTGAGAGATTAAGAAGCAGAAAGATGGATGTATCTCTGGCATCACCAAATGTCATCCATAAACACAATTAATGCTGCTGTATAGGCCTTGAAGGACAAGGCAATGAGTCATTACCAGTCAGGGAAGGGAGCCTTGAGCCCATCCAAGGAACTAGTTTGTGAAAATTTCTCAGGTACTTGTCTAATTCACATTTTGATAAGGTGGAGGAAAGGGAAGCTCATTCAGGCTTGGAAGATTCTGTTACTGTAAATAAAAATAATCCTGGCCTAAATGGCATTTGTTTCTTCATCTTCTTTAGCTTATAGGACTTGTAGGACTGACAGCTGTCTCTGTGTTTGAACTGACTGAACAGATCTAAATAATCTGCTTCCACAAGATTCTCTACTTGCAGGCACAAACTTCTCAACTGGAAGCAAGATGATAATTAGATGATCTTGCAAAGCTGATGGCATCACCCCTTCTCTGAAAGAAGCTGATATCATAGCACAAACCCAGCTACAATAACATCCTGTGTCACCTCATAACTCAGGAAGCTCTAATAAACATGTAGCCAAATCCACCATGCGAAGAATTCTGTCTACTCCCTCAAGAGGCACCAAATCAAAACTATCTGAGGTAACACCACAATATGAGCTCTGGGCACTTTAGCTGGAACTGCCCATTTAGAATTTCATCGGTTTTCCAATTATATAATGAGTACACATTTCCAAATGAATGTGCAAAAGCAGCTACAAATACTAAATGAAAGAGAGAAAACAAAGAATCAGGACTGGGAAAGTGCCTTAAAACATATTTGCATTTTTGTGCAATAGTTTCCCATCCACCCCTAGAAACATGAAGAAAATTTACCCTTCAAATATTTGTAATCAATTATCCCTCTTTAAACTTTTTCTATCCCCCCACCATATATGTTTTCAGAATGAGTTTCATAATCATAATGAGATTGAGCAGAGAATTGGAAAAACAGTTTCCTGGATCATATGATTGCCTTGTAAGTAATTTCACTGTGCTGAAGTACTTATCCCACATCTTGATTTTAGGAACTAAACATTCAGTTCTACTTTCATTATGTATTTTAAACCTTTTTGTTCAGAAAATCAAGCCATGCAGTTATAGATATTCTTAAGATGAGATACAGTCAAACCTCTCAAGCTAGGCCAAAAACCTTAGTAAACATTTCTCCCCCAAAATTCTCACCACCCCATTCTCCAACTTAGCAAGTTGAAGAAAATTAATATCCTTTTGCCTTAGAGATGTGACTGCATTAATAAGGAATATCGATATTGATATATAAAAGGTTACATTAGAAGGTAACTTTTAGTCAAACTGGCAAGGAAACAAAAGCCTTCTCTACCTTGCAGGTCAGCTTTGGTCAACTCAACTTTGTTAGCAAAAGAACGGAAAAAAGCGAAAACAATAAATCAGAGTTAGTAAAATAGCAGATAAACCAGGGTAACGTCTACAAAAATAAATTAAAAGAAATTGGGATAACCAACACAACCCATATGCTCTCTTCAGAGATATGGGTGACACCAGCAAGAGACATGAAATGACACCATCAAAGACAACAGACAGATATAGGTGGAAAGAAGTAGCTATTATGGCCTCAATCCATCATCAGCTCCACATCAAACCAAATAGCAAGCATAGCATTAAGTACTGGGAAGAGAAACAGAATGGACATACTTCTTGTACAAAAAGTAAAACCAGAAGGAACATTAATGGCATAAGATTCACCAATATTTAAAAATGAAGGAGCAAACAGTGAGCTTGTTTAATTGTTTAGTTGCCCACTGAGGAGCTTCCCATGCTCCATTAAATATTGGATTCATTTAAAATATAAAAAAATGGGAAACCCATTGGCTTCCTTTGTGATGTGCAGGTCCAGAGGAAAAAAATGTTGGTAAATTTCTGCTTAAGATCCACTTCCCATGTAAGCTTTTAAGAAGTTATATACAATATTATGTTGATGTTTTTAAAATAAGACAGAATAACATTTTTATCTACTTCAGAATAATACACTTGGTACTAATGAAATGTATCTCTGACCCTAACGTGGCTATTTTATAAATTTAAGCTACCAGATCTGAGCTGCCAAAATCCAGATTATAACTAGATGGCATCAGAGTTTTCTGTATCTGATTGTTGCCATCTAGCCGTTTCTGAGATTGCTTGCACTAGATCTGGTAGCCCTTTATCTTGTAATCAACCTATCTTTTGGGGGGGGGTAATCTTTGCCTTCGCTTTCTTTGAAGATTTTTGGTGATGGCTTCAGTTTGGAATACAATCACTCAGCTTTAGCTGTTATGAATTAGTCTTGTTCATATAGAAGTTAGATCTAGCCAACATCAACTTTGTGTTGATGATATCCCATCATATTTGAATGCATTTTCATGGGAATGTTCCTGAAATGGAACTTCCTCTTTTTCTGGTCCTTGACTTTATTCTGCATCACTATATTTCTAAATGAAAGTACTAAACTCATTTCAGCCCCTAAATAGTTGATAATTTAAAGGACACCCAACCCCAGAAGAGTCTAGCCATTTATTGCAATTGCCAAAGAGGTTTATTTTTCTATTATTTTCTGATGAATACACGACTTTGGAACTTTTCCCTATGTGGTAGAGAGATTTGCCCTGCTATTTCTTTTAAAATTTCAGAATCTACAACTACTTGATTTAGGAGGCTCTTCCATTCAGATGATGATCATCACTGTTGTCGCCATCTTCTTCATCATCATAATCACCATCACCCATTTATATGTATGTTGTTATTTTATTTTGGTATACTTATTTTTCTTGTATTTGGATATTTAGGGTCATTTGCCAAAATGTAGCTCATAAATACATAAATAAACATAATGATGGCATCAGGGATGTGTTTCTAGAGTTTATGATCTGTCATTCTAGTAATGAATACTGTATCTGGAATAGATTAGACTGCATGGAGTTAACTTATTCTGGGAATTTTGAGTTCCAGAGATCTGCTGGAACACATACTGTATGTTGAGGTACATGAGTCACTCCAAATACTATATGAGCTGAGAAAAACTGGTAGCAGGAGATATTTGTGTCTCTACAGGTAATGTAAGGAAAGTTTATTATATACTCTTGCTGTTGCTATAAAATTTAAGTTTAGAATTTGGTTTTATTAATAGTTTTTCACAAGGTAAGAAATATTTAGATTTTTCTTTACAATGTGCTTCATGTGTGTTTGATGGAGATATAAGACAACAGTCACTTTTTGGGAGATTTTACTCTCCAGTTTATGATCATTCACTTATAAGAAAACTCAAGGAAGAATTGGAAATGTATTTCCTTTGGTTGAGATCTCTAAAATTAGTTATACTTAATTTAATATATTTAGGACAGAGGATAGATAATATAGATATAGATATAAGGATTTAGAATGTAACATATAAGATAGATAGAGGTAATAAACTAGTGAAAGGAGCAAAGGAAAGAGTATCCTTCCATTAACTTGTTAAATATCTACTGTCCTGTCAAAAAAATAATATTTTAGGAACAAGTCGTTCCAATAGGTTACTCTGGAATCAATCTTTGGATTCAGAGTTTCTTTCCCCTATTGCAGAAATTGAAGGGAGGGATGAACAATAAAATATCCCATAAATATTTGATGGAACTCAAAGGACATTTATATCCAACACTCAGGAAAGAAAGAAATCTGGTAAAGCACTGACCCCCTCAGCTCTGCTGGAGGATTTATTAGATATGCTGACTATTCATTTTTGGAACACATTATTATTATGTATTTTAAACTTTTTTCCTCCAGAAAATCAAGCTATGCAGATATTCTCACAGACCACCATCAATTTAGGATCTGGTGCTAAAACTACAAAGGAAGTTTCTGCTTTAGCTTCTAATGCATTAGCATTTAAACAGCAATCCTATGTCACTTGCCTGCTGGCATGATCAATTGCAAATAGTGTGATTCACTTCTATGGAGACACAGAACACAATGTAACTCACTATGACTCATCATAAAGCTCCCTGTTTTAAACATTTGCTTTCTTTTTTTTTATCCATCATATCACAGTCATTAAATAGATTTTACAGAGTTTCTTTTCTCTCGAAGGAATACTTGTTCTACTTTTTGAGCATCAGCATTACACAAAGTTATAGAAGTGGGATAATTGGGCCTTCAAAGAAAATCTACTTTATAGTTTTTTAAAAAATCTAATTAATGCAATAAATAGGAGATGGGGAACCCTTGAAGGAAGTGGCTATTCTGTGACATGAGTACACTACATGTCTTTTTAAAATAAAGTGATAGGGTACTTGATATCTGGTAACCAAAATTATTCCTGGCATATATTTATGACAGTTGCTCTGTCCTGCGGTAATGTGATTAACATTGGTAACCTTCCCAGCTAGCTTCCAACAGGCAAAGTCAATGAGTGAAGCCAGATTCACTTCACAACTGCATAGTTCACTTAACAAATGTAGTGATTCGCTGAATAACTGTAGCAAAAAGATTGCAAAATGAGGCACAATTCACTTCACAACTGCCTTGCTCAGCAACAAAAATCTGGGGCTCAGTTGTGGTCATAAGTAGAGGACTACCTGTATATATAAGAATTACAATTATTTATTATTACATCTGCTAAATTTAACATCCCCTTTATGGATTACTGCCTTGTCGTGGCGAAGGGGCTTGCGTAACTCAATGAAGCTATAAGCTATGCCGTGCAGGGCCACCCAAGACGGACAGGTTATAGCAGAGAGTTCTGACAAAATGTGATCCACTGGAGAAGGAAATGGCAAACCACTCCAGTATCTTTGCCATGAAAACCCCATGGACAGTACTAAAAGGCAAAAAGATATGACGCTGGAAGATGAGCCCCTCAGGTCGGAAGGTGTCCAATATGCTACTGGGGAAGAGCAGAGGGCTAGTACTAGTAGCGCCAGAAAGAATGAAGCGACTGGGCCAAAGCCGAAAGGACGCTCAGCTGTGGATATATCTGGTGGTGAAAGGAAAGTCCAATGCTGTAAAGATTTTTTCTCCATAGGAACCTGGAATGTAAGATCCATGAATCAAGGCAAGCTAGACGTAGTCAAAAAAGAGATGACAAGACTGAACATCGACATCTTAGGAATCAGCAAACTAAAATGGACAGGAATGGGTGAATTTAACTCAGATGACCATCAGGTATACTACTGTGGGCAAGAATCCCTCAGAAGAAATGGAGTAGCCTTCATAGTCAATAAAAGAATAGGAAAAGCAATACTGGGATACAATCCTCAAAATGACAGAATGATTTCTATTCGAATCCAAGGCAAACCATTCAATATCACAGTAGTCCAAATCTATGCCCCAACCACTGGTGCTGAAGAGGATGAAATTGACCGGTTCTATGAAGCCCTACAGCACCTTATAGAATTAACACCAAAAAATGATGTCCTTATCATCATGGGGGATTGGAATGCTAAAGTAGGAAGCCAAAAGATAACCGGAATAACAGGCAAGTTTGGCCTTGGAGTACAAAATGAAGCAGGGCACAGGCTAATAGAATTTTGTCAAGAGAATACGATGGTCATAACAAACACTCTTTTCCAACAACCCAAGAGACGGCTCTACACATGGACATCACCAGACGGTCAACATAGAAATCAGATTGACTATGTGCTCTGCAGCCAAAGATGGAGAAGCTCTATACAGTCAGTAAAAACAAGACCAGGAGCTGACTGTGGCTCAGATCATGAGCTTCTCGTTGCAAAATTTAGGCTTAAATTGAAAAAAGTAGGGAAAAGCACTAGGCCACTCAGGTATGAACTAAATCATATTCCTGATGAATATACAGTAGAGGTGACAAATAGATTTAAGGAACTGGATCGGATAGACAGAGTGCCTGAAGAACTATGGATGGAAGTTCGCAACATTGTACAAGAGGTAGCAACTAAAACCATCCCAAAGAAAAAGAAATGCAAGAAAGCAAAATGGCTGTCTGAGGAAGCTTTGCAAATAGCTGAGGAAAGAAGGGAAGCGAAAGGCAAAGGAGAAAGAGAAAGATACACCCAATTGAATGCAGAATTCCAGAGAGTAGCTAGAAGAGATAAGAATGCCTTCTTAAATGAACAGTGCAAAGAAATAGAAGAAAACAACAGAATAGGGAGGACCAGAGATCTCTTCAAGAAAATTGGAGATATGAAGGGAACGTTTCATGCAAAGATGGGCATGATAAAGGACCAAAATGGCAGAGACCTAACAGAGGCAGAAGAGATTAAGAAGAGATGGCAAAACTACACAGAAGAACTATACAAGAATGAGCTTAACATCCCAGATAACCACAATGAGATGGTCACTGACCTCGAACCAGACATCCTAGAATGTGAAGTGAAATGGGCCTTAGAAAATCTGAGCAACAACAAAGCTAGTGGAGGTGACAGTATTCCAGCTGAGCTATTCAAAATCTTAAAAGACGATGCAGTAAAAGTGCTACACTCAATTTGCCAGCAAATTTGGAAAACTCAACAGTGGCCACAGGATTGGAAAAGGTCAGTTTACATTCCAATTCCAAAGAAAGGCAATGCCAAAGAATGTTCAAACTATCGCACCATTGCACTCATTTCACATGCTAGTAAAGTTATGCTTAAAATCCTACAAGCTAGACTCCAGCAGTATGTGGATCGAGAACTACCAGAAGTACAGGCAGGATTTCGAAGAGGCAGAGGAACTAGAGATCAAATTGCCAACATACGCTGGATCATGGAGAAAGCTAGGGAGTTCCAGAAAAACATCTACTTCTGCTTCATTGACTATGCAAAAGCCTTTGATTGTGTGGATCACAACAAATTGTGGCAAGTCTTAAAGAGATGGGAGTACCAGACCATCTCATTTGTCTCTTGAGAAACCTATATGTGGGTCAAGAAGCAACAGTGAGAACCGAACACGGAACCACTGATTGGTTCAAAATTGGAAAAGGAGTCCGGCAAGGCTGTATACTGTCGCCCTGCCTATTTAACTTATATGCAGAGCACATCATGAGAAAGGCAGGGCTAGATGAATCAAAAGTTGGAATTAAGATTGCCGGGAGAAATATCAACAACCTAAGATATGCAGATGATACCACTCTGATGGCAGAAAGTGAAGAGGAACTAAAGAGCCTCTTGATGCGGGTGAAGAAGGAGAGTGCAAAAGTTGGCTTGAAACTCAACATTAAGAAAACCAAAATCATGGCATCCGGCCCTCTCAATTCCTGGCAAATAGATGGGGAAGAAATGGAGGTAGTGACAGATTTTATTTTTCTGGGCTCCAAGATCACCTCAGATGGGGACTGCAGCCAAGAAATTAAAAGACGCTTGCTCCTGGGGAGGAAAGCTATGGCAAATCTAGACAGCATTCTAAAAAGCAGAGACATCACCCTGCCAACAAAAGTGCGTATAGTCCAGGCCATGGTTTTCCCAGTTGCAATGTATGGCTGTGAAAGTTGGACCATAAGAAAGGCTGAGCGCAAAAGAATTGAGGCCTTTGAACTATGGTGCTGGAGAAGACTCCTGCGAGTCCCTTGGACTGCAAGGCGTTCAAACCGATCAGTCCTAGAAGAGATCAACCCCGACTGCTCCTTAGAAGGCCAGATCCTGAAGTTGAAACTCAAGTACTTTGGCCACCTAATGAGAAGGAAGGATTCACTGGAGAAGAGCCTAATGCTGGGAAAGATTGAGGGCAATAGAAGAAGGGGACGACAGAGAATGAGATGGCTGGATGGAGTCACTGAAGCAGTAGGTGTGAATTTAAATGGACTCCAGAAGATGGTAGAGGACAGGAAGACCTGGAGGAACGTTGTCCATGGGGTCGCGATGGGTCAGACACGACTTCGCAATTAACAACAACAAATTTAACATATGGTGAATGAATTTCTCTTGCTGGCTCCAATTGTATAGTTACCAGAAGAAACCCAGCCAGTAAAATCAGGTTTCAAGGTATATAAAGTACATTTAATCTGATAAGTCAATAGCCACATATTGAACCTATTTTGTTTGCTAATTTTAAAGAGAATAAAGATCTTTTTAAATATTTTCTTTAGAGGTGCTATTATCCCTGTCAATGAAATCCCTCAGTAAGAAATGACTGAATAATTAATAGGAAATTCTCACTTTACTCCTTATGACTTACCAAAGACAATAATGGCAATAAGATGAGATCGATTTTCGTATAAATATGAACTCTAATATAATGTGAATTTCCCAAATAAATGTCTATACCAGAGCACTATGATTGTTTTTGCTCTTCTGTAAGTTTTGTAACGTACTTTGTTGATGCTGCATACAAAATTGCATATAGTCTGAGAAACTATATTACACCACAGCTTGTACCAGATACTCTTTAAAAAAACGTGTATATAGGAAAATTTGTGGATAATAATGTATGTGTTGTGGAAAATTATGTACACAAATATCTAGATATTTCAGATATACTATATATTTAAATCAAATAATTGGCTGCATAAATAGAATACAATTAATTTTAAAAATATTAATGCTCTGCAAGAACATTCATACACTCCCAAAAAGATCATGGATGCTGAATTTAGAGTTCATAGTGGTAATTGAAAGATGTTACTTTCTCAATTTTTTCTTCTCTCTCATTCACTCTCTTCATCCTTATCTGTTCGTAAACTATTTCAAATTAATAATTGAGGATTATGAGATTTTTTTAGTTGACAAAATATGTTAGAGAAGAAGCTCCCAGACGTTATATGGAGATGTGTAATAGTCAACTATATATCAATCTGGTTTTTCATTTTATGACTGATTTTGAAGTCATCTCAGTAAAAAAAGGTACAAGTTCTTTTTTAAAAAAAAATCCCCAATATAAAATAATTCTTTATCTTGACCCCTTGTTTACTATTAAAATTGATTTCTGTAAGTTATGTGACTGTCCTGGTTTTGATGTAGCTGTTTTTGTTTAAAGTAGTCCAGTCAGCACTGTGTACCTTTTCTGATTAAGCAATCTCATTATATGAATGAAAGTACTCAGATTTATATGTAACTAACGCTTAGAAAATATGATTTGATACAGTCTTTTCTGGCTTAAATTCCGCTCTTGCTGATTATGTCATTCCAAAGCTGAAGATCTGAGGGCTGTGTGATAAGCACTAGCTAAGACTAGGATTCTTCACAGTTGGATTCAACAAAACCCTTAGCTTTGCTAAAATATCTTTATGAAAGTGTGCTTCTTGGAAAGCAATGATCAAGCCATTAACCAGGAAAGGAAGCAGCAGACCACAGTTCATGTTAGCCATCACTAAAGATAGTGATTTCAAATTCCAATAAGCATGCATCCAGCTCTATCAATATCTCAGTTATGGATTAATGTCCCAAATTTTCACTTTAAAGCTCAATCCCAGATATATGTAACAAATTATCTCTTTCATTGTATTATCTCTTATGAGCTGACACTTTATATATAGTTATTTGTCTCATGTAACCATTGTGGTTTTAATGCTTGTTTGCATGTAAGATAAGTTCTGCTTTTTCTTTTTTAAGAATCAGAATTATCTCACTGAACATGGTTGTAAAAGATACACAAGATATAAAGGGCCCAATTAGTACATGCAAGTCTGTACTGATGCACAATGGCTTCCCAAGGTCATTAAAGAAAGATATGGAACTCAGCTGCAAATGCCACAGACTGAATCCAATATCTTATAAATGTAAACATGTGTTCCATTACTATATTTCCGATTCTAGTAGAATGAGCAATTTGCTTCTTAAAATAAGTGTTTGTGTGTGCCTTTGAATCACTGTTGACTTCTGGAGATTGCCTGGATTTCTCCCTGAAGTTTTGTTAACAGGATTTCAGAAGTGGTTTGCCATTCTCTGCTTCCTAGGACTAAGAGAAAGTGACTGGTTAAAAGCTAATTATGGACCTAAGGTGGGACTAGAACTCATAGTTTCCCAGCTCATTGCCTTAAGCAGTTACACCAAGCTGGATTTTGTTTTTACAAAGGATTGATGTTAAGTTGTCCAACTATATAGTCCAACTAGCAAACTAAATAATCAGAAAATTCCATTCTGAAATGTCCCATATAAGATATATTTCTCTAAAACACTGCTGTCTCTGTGTGATGTAGATGGCAGTAATACAATGCCGAAGAGGGGAAAAAATATCAATGGCAGCAAAACAGTTTGTTCAAATAATTCACTATTGGTAAATTTAAGTTCAGAACCCTTCAAACATCTGACCATCACTTTGCTATTAAGTAAAATAAGATATAAGTACCATGTATATAAAGCAACCAATATAAGCTGCACGGTTTACTACTCTGGAATAGAACCATTATTTCTCATGGTTCACATATTCACAATTTTTCTTCTTCTTTATGGAGATGTAGCTAAGCTAACCAGCTGTAAACCCCCCCCCCCACCAAAAAAAAGACCTTCTGCCTTGAGGTATCCTAACTATTAATTTATAGAACAAAACCTGTGCTTAGGTGCATCAAGTATTTTAGTGAGTTATAAAAATAACTCATTTCATAATTCACTAAATAACTGGCCGTTGATGAGAAATGGAAAGCATGAAAAGTGAAACACAGAAGTATTAACAGTTATCTTATTATGCCTTTTCAGAAATCAGAAGTTGGATAATAACACAATCATAATGGCATTTGTGAGTTAATATATAAATTAAAATGACTAACATAAAATAAAGTAAAATTCTTGCCTTTGTTCAAGCCTCTAAAGATAATACTGAACTTCTTAATTAACTATGTTACAGATTCCTTGTGTTGCAATCATCTCTAAACTTTCTTTATTCAAAAATGAGTTTTGAAGTTATTGACAGAATGTCAAAATTAATTTATTTATTTCTTTTTATAATACCATTACTGAGGACTCTGTAATGAAGGACTGAGTCTAATATCATGGAAGAAAATAAAATCCACTTGTATCATGAATTTCTGTTCTCTTACCTATATAATCTGCTCATCAATGTACCCCTAAAATCTGCTTCATTTGGTTGAGGACTTTCTGGAGTAGAATTAGAGAAATGCAAGGAGCTATAGATAATGCAGCCCCCTTGTATTCTGTAAGCAAATATTGGTTCTTCTCATAACGTTTTCTTTTTAAAAAGTCACAGTTGTTAAACAGCTAACCCTAACAGGATTTGTGCCATCATTCAAAAGTTGTTTTGTGAATACCCATTGCCAATAATGGAATTATCACCACTTGCACTATCTGCCTTTCATTTCCCTCTTTCTTCACTGTTTCTCTCACTGTGCATATATAGTTCATTCTTTTGATAAAAGGTGATTCTAGTGGGAAAAAAAGCTTATATTCTTTAATATGCCATCAATGTGTTGTTTCCATTCATTTCTTACAGGTAAACATATTAATGTTGTCAGATGACACCAATCATTGGTGGTTATTGCACAGAAAGAGATATTGTAAGATATTAAAGGGAAGGGGGAAAATCCACATGTGAATGATTCCCCCCCCCCCCAAATCACAAGCTTCTAAATACAAAGGGTAAGAGAGTCATAGTAACAGCAATTGTGGGAAACTAATTCATATATCCTGCCTACTTGCTTCCCAAGTACATGATTCTTTCAAAAGTCTCATTATTCCAGAGCATTATTTCCTGTTACATTTTATCCAAAAATCAAAATATGCCCCCCCCCCAAATATGCTCTTAAAGTAGCTTGTTGTTTCTTCCAAATTCATATAAACTATAAAAGACTGATGGAGAACTAACTATGCAATCCACAGAATTCCTAGATGATCAAATGGGAGGTTATCCAGAACATATTGTGGGCCTGCCTTTCTTCCATTGTTTTTGTTCAACCCACTAGAACTAGCAGAGAGGATATGCAACACATCCCCTCTATCAAACAATGTCAACTTTCTTGATCTAGGAGCCATGTCTTCTCTGGAGCAGTGCCTACCTTGTGTAATAACATCCCCACCCCACTCAAGAAATCTGGATGGCTCCAATCCTATTGCTTTTTCATATGGCTCCTAAAACCTAGCTGCTTCTCCAGGTGTTCAGGCCGAGTGGGTAGATAAAAGGTTGGACAAGCTTAATGTGGATATGATTTTACAAGGTATTATTTCCCTTGAATGTCATGGGCTATTATTTTTAATTATTTGGTTTTAATCTTTATACACTACCAGAATCACTGTTGTGAGAATGGTGGCCATATATATTATTTAAAGAAATAAAATATTATACCATCCTAATAAAACTATTATTATGAGTAGAAGAATTCTAATTTGAATTTGATTAACTATAATTTTAATTTATAGAATCCTAAGTGAAACTGGGGTATGTGTAGTAATATGAAGACCACTATGCATTGTTTGAGGAATACAGATACTTTTACCGAATCCTGCTTGTGGAAAATGACTCAGCTGGAAAATATTGTTCAGATAATATTTGCTGTGTTTCTTATAATCATTGTCTGATTATGAATAAACATCTCCAATTGTTTCATATATACATAAATCACTGCCAGCTGATGGGTAAGAATGCTTCTAATAGAAATCAACTTAAAGCTTTAATTTTAGAACACGTCTGGATAGCAAATGGATTATTATTTTGCCTTAATAATTAGAAAGAGCTTGCAGGATAGGAAACTGAGATCTTATATCAGGATTACATTTCATCATTATGTAATATCTCAATTTTATTTGGGGATTAAATATTTATTTATTTATTTATTTAATTTTATTTATATGCCGCCCAATCCCAAAGGACTCATACTTTAATATACTTTAATATCCAGATCATTTATATAATAGTCATTCTTCTGCTATTTATTTGATGTTGTTTGGATAAAATCTAATATTATTACTATTCTTTTTCTGATTTAAGGTGATTAGAATTATAAACATAACCTAAGATATCCAAGTCATGTGCATGCTATATATAATGTATTTTTGTGATAGGGATATAATTCATCAAATAAGAAAGCCATATAGAACCATCTCTCATTCTAAGATGATTACAAATATGGAACATGTATATGGATAGCATGAGAAGATATCACAGTGAGGATAGATCAGTAAGAGGCTCTATGGAGGAAATGAATGGCAATGCATAGAACAGCGATGAAGAAGGGAGGAATGAGCAAAAAGGAATTGCACTTTAAGTAAACTATACCTTCACATCCCCGCTCAATCTGCCCACTGCGGTGCAGAGCATCATTAATGAGATCTGGCAGACGCCCATTCAAGTCCACTGATGCTAGACAGCCCTGGAATCCATCTCTCGATGCTACCAACTTTGGGAGGTTGCTATACATTCCTTGAGCCAGTCCAGCAATGTACAGGTCACCTAAAGGAAAACGCATAGCAGACAAGGAAAGACCTAGGAAATCAGTGAGCAGTGCTATTTACAATTATATTATGTTCAGCATCTTAAAAAGCCTTATTGTTAATGATAAGTTAGGTAATACTAATAGGAGAGAACTTTGCAATATAAACAACTGCGTGATATTGAAATAAGCAGTTACAATTATACATTGCATCAACAATATTATAGTTTCCAAATTACAAACAGTAACAATTTCATTACATTCTGTATGAGTCAGACTCCAAGTCCTACATTCAGATCTAGGCATCATACTTTAGAAGGAAGATCAAAGGGCTAGTGACTGATTCGGAAATTAGGAATCTTTAGTTTAATATTGGGAAGACAGAATTGAGGAGAGTACCGTATATTCCGGCGTATAAGGCAACTAGGCGTATAAGACGACCCCCAACTTTTGAGAAGATTTTCAGGGTTTAGAAAGTCATCTTATATGCCAGAAAATACAGTACAATATTGAATTTCTGTTTATAGATGAGCACAATAGGAGCTCCTTTGCTGCTAGAAAGCTTTGTCTTGTTAGTGCTTATTTCTGTAAAAAAAAAATAGGGCTGGCCACTAGGGGGCAGATTGGTTTTAAATTCAGAGAACAGCTACCCATATATTCCTGCGTATAAGACGACCCCTGACTTTTGAGAAGATTTTCAGGGATTAGAAAGTCGTCTTATACACCGGAAAATACGGTAAGATATTTGTCACTCAGCAGGCCAACTTCTATTCTCCATCATTCCAGGGCATGTGTCACATAACAATTTATTTATTTTTATTTATTTTATTTATGAGACTTATATACCGCTTTAAGTGCAAGCACTCTCTAAGCGGTGTACACCAGTAAGCAATGTATATATATATTTACATTGCCCCCAACAATCTGGGTCCTCATTTTACCTACCTCGAAAGGATGGAAGGCTGAGTCAACCTTGAGCCGGTGAGATTTGAACCGCTGACCTGCTGAACACAGTCAGCTAAAGTGGCCTGCAGTACTGCACTCTAACTTACAGGAAAACAGATTTTGAATGAATATAAGGGAAAAAAATCTTAATAAGAAATGCTGTTTTAAAGTTAAATCAGTTACAAGCAGTGTGCTAGACTTCCCTTTACTTGTTCAAATGGAGCAGCAGTGAGACAGCTATCCGTTGGAGAGGTTTAATCTGGACTCCTGCACTAGGGATTGGATTAGAAGATGTAAATGGGCCCTTTCAACCCTATGATGCTTTATATAAAGTTCTTAAGAAATAAGTTCAGCTATCCAGTGGAATATCTTTTTCAAGTTTTATTGCTTTCTACAGAGTCTTTCCCAAACCCACAATCTCTTTATAACTGAAAATACCAGGTATTTATACTCATTATATGGTTGCCATTCTGGTATTTCCCACATTCAGCTTTCAGATTTTTAAACTGATATGATATTAGGAATAATTATTATCATGCATGGATGAATCAGGAATCAGTTCAAAATTGATCCAATTACTTACCCTTAAGGTCAAGGTTTTTGGCACCATTGATGACCTGAGTAACAACCCTGGTATCCACTTTTAGGCTATGGGTGTTGCTATTGTCTCTGGTGATAACTACATTATGCCACTGGTTGTCATTCAATGGGCGATCACTGTTGCCCTTGATAACATTAGGTCCATTTCCAAGGTCAAACACGTAATGTATATATCTACAAAAAACAAAAGCTCCTGCTTTGAAAAAGTTCCCAAAAAATTGTTCTAAATTTCAAATAATAACAGTTTGGCTAGGAATATGAAACAGAAGCAGCTTTGTCAGAGAAACTATCCTCTAACTATAAAGTCATTAAAGTTATAATTTCAAAAAATAAAACAATCAGAAATTAAAATTAGGTTTTAAACACATACGAAAGATCTCTATTAACTAATCCATTGCCAGAGCCAATGGAAGATCTTACCCCTTAACCAGCTCAACTGCAATGAAATCATTTCCATCCCCACTGTTGAAAAGGATGAAACCATCAGCAGAAGTTGTCTTGAACTGGAAGAAGAGATGCATGGAGGTATAGGCCTGCAAGGTTGCTAAGCTCAGATAGCTGCTCTTGGTCTTGAAGGTAACAGGATCAGCAATGATGTTACGGAGCCCAAAGCGGGCTTTCAATTCACAATAGTCAATGTCTCCATTCTTGCATAAGTCAATGTAGAGAAGGCCATTGAACATGAGGCTCTGAAGGTGGCCAATAAAGCTGGAAGGAATGACAGAGATGTAACGCTTCTCTGTCATTATCCCAGTCTCAATGTTGTGGAACTCCAAGCGAGTGTGATCACCAACCATTGTACCTGAAGATCAAAGCACAAAAAAACCCCTAATAAAAATCTGAAGTAACAAAAGAAAGCCTACTATTTCTATCTCTTTTAGGAATAAATAAATTATGGCACATCTTGCTAAATCACAACTTTCAGTATTTCTAACCATTATCAAACTTTTATAGGAATGTTGGGAACTGCAGCTTACCAAAATGTGGAGTGCTAGATAGTTCCTGAACCTTTTTCTACTAATACTAATGCTGTTTCTTTAAGTCAACCTATCATAACCTGGTACATTAAATCTGGGCAGCTACCATGCCAAGAAATTGCAGCTATCATGGTCATTAGCAGTCTTGGCTGAAAATGTTAGAACTACATTCCAACCCTTGTGGGGAACACAATGATAAATAAGGATGCCTTAAGGCTCCACCATCTTGTCCAGACTGAAAGCAATGCAATGCAATGCAATGCAATAGAATAGAATAGAATAGAATAGAATAGAATAGAATAGAATAGAATAGAATAGAATAGAATAGAATAGAATAGAACAGAACAGAACAGAATAGAATAGAACAGCACATCAGAGTTGAAAGAGACCTTGGAGGTCTTCTAGTCCAACCCCCTGCTAAGGCATTGGAAGTCTGCAAGCATTAAAAGTCTGCATGCTTAGAAGTTCTGACGTTCCTCTTTCTTCTTTCTTCTGGCTTTTGAGAAAACAATTCTACAAAACACGATCACTGAGAAAGTCAGTTGGATATGCAAAGTTAGGAAGTTTCTCCTTAATTCCAGGTTGCTTCTGTTTTTGGTCAGTTTCTAACCATTGTTTCTTGTTCTGCCCTCTGGTGCTTTGGGGAATAATTTGACCCCGTTCTTTGTGGCAGCCCCTCAAATACTGGAATACTGCTATCATCTCCACATGAGAATATTTAATACTATGCTTTAAACCATGCTTTAGCATTATGAGAATGCAGCTATAGGCTTTTCTCAGGTTTGTATACTGCTTTTCAATTGGAAAAGCAAAAAAAAAAAAGTCTCAGTCTTCTGCTTCTATTTAGATTAACTACATCTTAGTGTACTATCTGACCCCTAAAGAATCACAGATTTTAATTATAATTAACAAAAGCAATCATGCTTTGAAATTTGCTGTTTGTACTAAACATATTGTCAACGCTGCTAACATCGGATGTTTTTGCTTTGACAACAGATGTAAATGTAGCCATTTTTTCTCTATAGCCTTTAGAGTTCATTGATGCTGGGAGAGGGAATGTGGATGAGAGTCCAGCTAGTCATAACTATAATAACTCAGCTTTGGGAACCCAAGGTTATTAGGTCCAGAGCTGATAGAGATTTGGTGGGGTGGAGAGCTGGGGAGAAAGCCCATGCTTCAAATTAATTGGGGAATGTGATTTATGACTGTTAATTGGAGGAGGGAATTGTGCTTTGCTATTTTGTGCCAGGGGAGATAATTCAGTTTTTGGCTTCAACTACGTAGTGCCGATACTTTGTTTCTTGAATGAAAGATTATTTAAGGAAAACAATGCCTTGAAGTTCTTTTGAAGAGATCCATCCATCAGAACCATGACATTAAGCAAAACCTCCAATTTTTACTTAACTATCTTGGGGACCTGAGCCCCAGTTGCTGTCTCTAGAATTGAGGGATAGACTGACAGAGATTCAGGGAAGATCTCAGCATAGAGAAGGAAGGAGTGCCTGAAAGCAGCACCCTGGCAGTGGGTGCTACCTCAGAGAGGGGAGCGCAAGCCAGCTGGTGGAGAAGGAAGTTTTTCAGGCCTCAGTTGGGAGCAAGACCCAAGCTGCAAGGACAGCTGATCTGGTCATCGAAATGGACCCAACCAAAGTAAAAGCTGTAATTGAATGGCAGCCCCCAAAGACTTGCAAACAGCTCCAGAGCTTTCTGGGATTCACCACCTTCTACCGTCAATTCATCCCCTCCTTTGCTGAAATTGCCCTACCCCTTACAGAATTATTAAAAATAGGTAAAGAGAGAGGAAAGCCGCATCTGGGCCAACCACTAGCATGGACTACGAACCGCCAGACCTCTTTTGAGAATTTAAAAAGACCATTTGGGGTCGAATCAGTCTTAAAGCATCCTTGCCCAGGGGAGCCCTTTGTGATTCAAGCTGATGCCAGTGACTTGGCCGTTGGAGCTGTACTACTGCAAAAGAACTAGAGTGGGACCCTACAACCCCGCGCCTACACCTCAAAAAAATTCTCTGAGTGCAACAGGAGGTGGGCTGTGTGAGAAAAGGAAGCCTTCACAATCCGTTGGGTCTATTAAACTGGAAACACCATCTAGAAAGGAGCAAGGTGCCTTTCGAGGTATGGACTGATCACAAAAACCTAAAAGCACTAAAAACTCCCGCAAATTGTCCCCAAAACAAGTACAATGGGTGTTTTAATTTCACCCTAAAGTACATACTGGGAGGAAAAAACTTCTTAGCTGATGCTCTATCCAGACTGCCCCAGTACAAAAGCCAGCACGAAGAGGTTAATGAGGCAATTATCTCCAATCCACAAACTGCTTCTCAACTCACATCGCGCAGAGTCTCACCTTCAAGAGCCCCTGGGGCAAAGAAAATAAAACAAAAGCTCCTCACCAACAATGGTTCAAGGACAATCCCTAACATGCAGGGATGGTTTGGCTTACAAGGGAGGAAAGCTATATTTGCCAGAAACCCTCTGCCTTGATGCACTCCGACACAGCCATGACATAAAACAGGCTGGGCACTTTGGATATTTAAAAACATTACACCTCATCCTCCCGCAATTCTGGTGGCCAGGATAGAAACGGGATGTGGAAAACTATGTCTGGAGTTGTGCTGTATGTGCCACCTTGAAAAGAATTCCAGGGAAACCCCCTGGGTTATTGCAACTGGTGGTGAACCCTTCCCAGCCATGGGAAGAAATTGCTATGGATTTTATAGAAGATCTACCTGAAAACAGGTGAAATACAGTTATCTGGACTGTGATAGATCTGTTTTCAAAACAGGCTCACTTCACTGCCTGCAAAGGACTCCCATCTGCCCAGTGACTAACCAAGATGTTCCTGAAACATGTCTACAGACTGCATGGTGCACCAAAACATGTAATCTCAGACCGGGGAGTGCAGTTTACAGCCATGTTTTGGAGGGGTTTTTCTTAAACTAATTGGCTCATCTCAAGGACTATCATCGGCCTTTCACCCGTCTACCAATGGGGCACCTGAATATGCAAACTCAATGGTGAAGCAGTATCTCTAATGCTATGTGGATTATCAACAAACAAACTGGACTGACCTCCTCCCTTTCGCAGAGGTGGCTTACAATACTCTGTTCACAGCAGCACTGGCTTCACGTCTTTTAAAGTGGCCACAGGAAAAGAGTTCAGCCCAATACCCAAATATCCCCAAGCACCCCCCGCTTCCCAGATTCTTGATCAATGGGTGAGGGGGTGGGAGGAAGTCTGGAAAACCGCAAAAACTGCTTTGAAAAAGGCTTCCAAGACATACAAAAAACAAGCAGATAAAAAAGGGCTCCTCAAAGAACATTCCAAATTGGGGAAAAGGTTCATCTTTCAACTAAATATTTACAACTTAAGTTACCTAGTAAGATGTTAGGACCGAAGTACTTAGGACCCTTCCCCATTGTAAAGATCATTAACCCAGTCATGGTGGAATTAAAACTTCCTAGGCTCTTAGGAAAAGTTCACCCTGTTTTCCACTGAAGCCTGTTGAAACCTTTTCAGGGTTCCACCTTAAGACCTCCTCCTAAGAAGGCACCCAGATCCCTCAAAGTGGCAGGACAGACTCACTATGAAGTAAAGCATATTCTTGATTCAAGAATTTTTAAAGGGAAATTGCAGTACTTAGTGCAATAGAAGGGATATCCGTTGTCTGAGGCCACCTGGGTGAAATCTAGTGATGTAAAAGCTGACAGGCTCATTAATAGGTTCTGTAAGAAACACTCTAACAAACCAAAAGGCAACCCCTAACCTGTGCTTTTGTTTACATTACAGGATTTGTCCTTTTTGTAAGGGGAGCCAGATGTCAATGCTGCTACCATCGGATGTTCTTGCTTTGACAACAGATGGAAATGTAGCCATTTTTTCTCTATCGCTTTTAGAGTTTGTTGATGCTGGGAGGGGGAATGTGGATGAGAGTCCAGCTAGTCATAACAATAATAACTCAGCCATGGGAACCCAGAGGTCCAGAGTTGATAGAGATTTGGCGGGCTGGAGAGCTGGGGAGAAAGCCCACACTTCAAGTTAATTGGGGAATGTGATTTATGACTGTTAATTGAAGGAGAGAATTGTGCTTTGCTACTTTGTGCCAGTGAAGGGGAATTCAGTTTTTGGCTTCAACTATGTAGTGCTGATACTTTGTTTCTCAAAGTTCTTTTGAAGAGATTCATCTGTCGGAACCATGACACATATACTTAATGCTTAATCTTACATAATTTGGGTTTGGATAACATGGCAAGAAGTTATTAAATTCAAGCAGAATGAAAACATTTCTGTTATGTCTAAAATGGAAATAAAAGCATAGTGAACAAGCAGAAGTGCAGTCTTAGATCTTTCTTGTAACACTAAGGTGGAGGTTTAGCTGTAAATTTTCACCAAGCTCTCCAGTGTTTTTCATTTCTGTAGCAGCATCTGTCTCATGAAAAAGGATCCCCCCAAATTCTGGCTCCAATTCTTTTAGCCTTTTGTAAGTCTCTGAAGACTTACTTAGCTGTTTCCCTTGATGTTTGTACTAGGGGCTTAGATGATGTCTGCTCCTGGCTTTTGTGATTGGGCTCATTCTTTTATTGTTTAGGACCAAGGATTGTATGTTGTGGTTCACATTTTAATCCTCGTACAACAAAGCCACAGTTGTGATCAATGGTTACACAAATTATTTAATTTAATGAATAAAATGAATAAATCTCTGCTTATAGATAAGCAATCTTGTCAAATTTAATACAAAGATTTGATTGATGATTGATTGATCGATAATGTGCATCAAGTCAGTGTTGACACTTAGCAAGCATTTTCTCCATAATGATTTATCTTAATCTGGTCCTTCACATCCAACAGTGTCCCTATTGCCACTGTAAGATGCTGCTAGTCATGCTCTTTTTTCCACCTTTCTTACTATTAGAGTCTTCTCAGAGAACAAGATCTTAGCATAATGGATATGAAGCAGGATAATTTGAGCCTGGTCATTTTTGCCCCAAGTGGGATTGATTTGCTCACTGATCAATTCATCTGTTTGTTTTTGTTACTATCCATAGTACTCTCAGGAGTTTTCTCCAACACCATTGTTCAAATCCATTATCTTGCTTCTTCAAAGTTCTACTTTTGCTTCTAAAGACCTTGCATTATTCTTATCTTTCTTAGAACAGACAGATCTTAGCCTCTGAATACATTTTGCATGGTCTTCATAGCTGCTCTACCAAATGCTACCTGTGACATACTGTATTTCTTTACCTATTCTTTATACATTTTTAAAGTTTTAACAGAAATAATAAGAACAACTACAAAATAAAATAGAACAGAGCAAATAAAAAAGAAAGAGAAATAAAAGGAAAAGCTAAAATGAAATTAGAAAAAATAGAAGAAAATAGAAAAAGAAAGAGACTAAGATATAGAGGTATAAAGAAGAGGTTTTCTGTGCTTTTTACAGCACCTACGTACTATTATATTTTAACCTCTGTCTCTCTAGTTACATTGTGACACTCTTCTTTGTCTAAGCATCAAAATTATAAATCGCTAGTTCATTTTTTTCACGTTTAGGGATCTTTATGACATATTTCTTGACTGCTTGCTCCTTTACTGTTGTTAGTTGATCCTAAAGGGCAGAAACTGTCTTCCATTTTGATATCTTCATAGTCAGTTTCAAGCCTGGTTATTGTACCTCTTGTCTTTAGTTTGATCTTCATTATATTTAGTCCCTTTTTTATTAAGCTTTTTGACTTTTATTTCTAGACTTTGCAGATTCTTTGCATTTTCAGCTATTGATTAATTAGATTAATTAGATTAATATTTGCAAAGAATCTGCAAAGTCTAGAAATAAAAGTCTTTGGATTGCCCAAAGACAATGTCAGCTTAGGAAAAAGAACTTTACACCACTCTAACCAAAATCAAATGATAAGGTATCCAAATGAAAAAGTTTTTTGAATATAAATAATTTTCTCACCTTGATTTCTTCCTATATTAAAGCATAGCTTGGGTTGTTAAATGGAACTTATTCCTGTAAGTGCTACTTTGACCTATCAACTTATTGAATTGTGTCTTCCATGTATATTGCCCTGTTTTTCACTTTCAGGATTTTCCATTAAGTTACCAAGGGCAAGGGTGGCAGAAGAAGGAGAGGGAAAAGAAAAATGAGGACAAAGCCATAAAAATGATAATGTGGTCATCCTGCTGCTTTGCACAGGAAAAACAGTTCCACTCTACTGTCGGAGGTTATTTTGGTTATCATTTGCTCAATGATCTGGCAAGAGGTAAGACAGAAGAAGAGAATGGATAAGAACAGCCTCATTAACTTCAAGTAGCAAATTACCTCTCCATTTCACCATGGCTTGTTTCTATGCCGGTCAATAATTATTTGCTTCCAGAAAAAAATCTAATTAAATTATTTTTCCTTATTTACACAAATGTACAGGCGTATGGTTCCCATTGTTACCTGCATGTACAAAAACATTCAGGCATTCTTTTATAAGTGTACTAATCTGTAGGCATATAGATGATCTCCAGCTACATAAGTGTTAATTTATAATTCAGTGGGCATGACGCTATATTGTATGCTTTAATAAGTACGAGTAATTAAAGTGGATTAGGATTTCACATTTGGATTTATTAACTTAATCTTATCAAAACTGGACTATGAATTACCTTAATCTACCCTTCTTAAACACACACAATTCACTTTCTGACAAGCTTCATTGTAGTTAAAGTAACATATGCCATCATGTGGCTGAGCCCTAGAACTGCTTCTCTCTTAGCATTGATAAATTATTCATAGAAGCATAAAGAAATAATTGTTTGATAAATCCAAAATGAGTACACTAAAGGGTAGTAAATATGTAAAATAGGTTGAGTTTTTATATTACCCATTTATATTATGGTATTGTCTGGGGAAGAGGACGAGGAGGAGGAGGACGAGGAGGAGAAGGAAGAAGAAGCCTTCTTAAATGAGGAGTTGAATGAAAAGGCAGGGTAAGAAAGAAATATGTGATTACCTGCAAGATGTAATGCGGTAAACACAAAAAGAGAAAGTGGAGAAAAGATAGGAAAGTGAACAGAAAAGAAAGGAAGGAAAGGGCAGCATTTGGAAAAGTAGTGCAATGGAGAATGGATAGGGAATGACTTGGAGGTTGGACATCGAGAGAAGAACATGAAAGCCACTATGGGCCATATCCAACTCGCTGCAACTTGCATCTGGACTGGTGTGAAGTTTTTGCACCGCTGTTCTAGTCTAGTAAAACAGAGGATCTTTGCAAACTTTTTGCAGTTTTTTAAAATTCTTTCAAGATTCTAGAAAAATACCCTATAGATAGAATAATTTCCTGATTTCTTTCCTTGCACTGGGAATGTCCACAGAATTTTACAGGACATGATTACAGATATAAAGTAAAAAGGAATGAAGAATTTACCCAGCATTGATTGGTCTTCATTGTTTACAGGAATAAAGTATGAATATAAGCAGAATAGTCTAGAACAGAGGTCCCCAACCTTTTGGGCACCAGGGACCAGTTCCGTGGAGAGAGATTTTTCCACAGACCAGATGGTGTATGGTTTTATGTGCTGCCTGCATCGTGCGGATGGAGCTTTGCTTGTTTGTGCGGCCTGTTTGCTGGCTTGCCACAGCCTATATCGGTCCATGGACCAGAGGTTGGGGACCCCTGGTCTAGAATCCTCTGTTATTCCCTTCATCTTTACACAGCATTCCAGACTTTGGTCTGAGTCAAGTGCTTACCTGGCTAATCTTGTTCTTCATAGTGCTGAAATGAGTAGCTGTAGTTGCATATAGGGTGATCCAAATTGCTTATGTTCTTCATTCTTCAGGAATATCTCACAGAATTCTGTCTTATATTATGAGATAAGTTCAAATGCAAAGGAATCACATTTAGTAAATAGAGCTGAACCCACTCACCTTCGGCAACATCATCATCAACTGTAAGTTTGAGATTCTTTCCTCGACGTACCACTCGGACTGTGTGCCACTCATTATCATTGAGTTTTTGCCCAGCGTAAAGGGTTTCAGGTCCTTTACCTGGAGACAGCAGCAAGTAGAAGCAAGTGTTAAAATTACATCAAATACATAGCAACATTTTGCTTGGTTGGAAAAAACATCACTGAAATCACCTTGGTGTGACTTGCACCCTTAATCTAATTAAAACTGAGGGTTATTATTCTTTTACAATGAATGTTGACTTTTTTCTGCCTAGAAATATTTTCGTGTTTTTCATATTTTATCACCTAATAGATATATGCCTTACCTTTCCTCCTAGAGCTCAAGCTGGCTTTCATAAAAATCCTCTTTCATTTTGTGCCTACACCAGTCTTGTGAAATAGGCTCGGTTGAGAAAAAGTGACTGGCTAATGACACTTGCTGGCTAATTAAGTTCCCATGGCTAAAGATGGATTTGGATCTGGATCTCCTTAGTCCTGATCAAATACCTTAAACACTACACCATAATGGCACTCTTATCATCCTTAGATTAAAGTTTATCATGAAAACTAATATGTCACTGCTTGATTTCATAGTCAATGGATCTTCTATTACTCCTGATCACAATTTATAGCAGGTTGTTTTCAGCAAGCATAATTTCACATCAGGTCAAGCATAAACGACATCAAAACAATTTTATTCTCCTTATGCCTTGCAATGGGTATCACCATCATTCCAGACTTTTCCCTCTGTTTATTTTAATAAAGTATTTTTGCAGGCCTAATTTACACTTAAACATTTCCCACAGGTTCTCTGATAAACAATGCTCCTAAAGGCAAAGTTGGATATGCAAAACTTTTTATTTTTCTTTCCCAATAAATACAATTTATAAATTCAGGGCCCTTAGAGAAAAAAGAATATCATTTATGATAAAAGCAAAACCATGTGTATTGTGGTGTGCATAAATGAGTTCCAAATACAAAAATAAAATTAAAGCTCTTATGGTGTAGGAATACACAAACAACATTAACCGAAGTTTAAAGACTTACACTACAACATGCAGATTCTATTGAAATGATATTTTGGGACTTGTGGTAAATTGAACTTCAATGATGGTTCTACGTAAGGCAACATTCTCATCCAATAAATGATTTGAAATGAGAGGATGATAGTAGCCAACTAAATTCCAAGATGGATGGTTACATGCTATAAGTCTGTATTCAGCCAATATATATTCTAATATTAGACTTAGACATTCTAATTCTAATCTCCTTGCAAAAATTTCAAAATAATCCACAATGTTTATGCAGAAAATATCCTTGCCTTCAATGTGTATTAATTATGATGTTAGGATAATAATAAAGGATAATGTAGTCTGTCTATTCATTCTAGTTTATCAGAGATGGTTAAGTTATTTCAGAAACTGTGACTCAAGTGTCCTCTATAGAATATCCATTTCAACTGCGGTAATCCATGTCTAAGCAGTGAAAGTATAGCTTTTTGGTATGAAAATCCAAATGTAGATTTGATAGCCTGTAGTGAAGGTCATAAATTATGTCTATTTTATTATTTTTTCTTTCTGCAGGTTAAGATGGCTGCATTGTTTTATTATATTATTATTTCTTCCCATATTTTTATGGACCTTAAAAAATCTTTAAATATTTCTAGAGATTAAAAATCAGATTTCAAAATATAAACAAACTATTAGAAAATTGAATAGAGTCAATTGGGATCTGAACAAATTAGCCCAGAATTGGTTGCTTTTATTATGAAGAATCATATAGCACAGATTATTCATGAAAATGTAATAAATATGTAAAGCATCTTTGTTTCTTGCTGATATTCTGTAAAAATCTTGTAGTAATATAAGTAGTTCATGGCTATTATGGCAATACCAACTAGTTAAATGTACACATTTTCAATCTTTCTGCTGTGCACAGCCATTTTGCTTTTTAGATCAGACCCAAAACCCAATGGCAGGAGTGACTAGACTGATCCCATAATGATATTAGGAAAGCCTAAGAAATGATAGCCAATTACATTTTAAATGTATCCAAATGATTCCATTTCTGTCTCTTTTGTGGTATCAACATTACTCATGCATCTGTTTTTAGAATGAGAAAATTTTAGCTGATTCTGTTAGGTTAAAGGATTAAGGTTTTCTCTAAATGATATATTGGATGGAGTAAGTGCTATATTGGTAATACCTCACTTTCTAGAATGCAGCTGTATATAAAACAAGTGACATTTAGAGATCAAAACTCTGAGTAGCTCAGAGAAGGTTAAAAGAGAAGGGATTATCTTATTTTCAAACCCTTTTTAGCTATTCTTGGAATAAACTTGCAATAAGATTGTTGAAAATCATTTTAAATTTATTTATCACCTCTTCCTTCTTTGTTATCTAGCTTTGTTGTTTTCTTTGAATGCCTGTTGTTTTTGTTATTTGGGAGACATCTGCAGTGAGAAAAGAACCATTTGTCAGCCACAATTACCCTCCTGTAAATTTCTGCTCAACATCACCTTTTTCACAGTTATATTACCAAAGTTGCCACAGCAACAAAATGTAACAGTATAGGCAGCAGTGCAGGTGGTCTGTCCAAAAATAATGTCTAAAAATATTATTTCCATTTACAGATAGAGAATTGGCGGTAAATGACCAGAGGAAGGGGAGGGCAGGGGAGAGAGAGAACTGCAAATAGACTATTTTCAGATGGCTTTTATGAGATGGCAACGGGTCACTAAGTATTTGTTGTTCTTATTGCTGATTACCTAATTTATAAATACAAATAAGAAGCAGGAAGATTAGCATATACTGTAACAAATGCAGAATAAGAAAGTTATGCCTGAGCTAAAAATTAATTAGTAGTTTCCATAACTTAGAGCAGGGGATTGGACTAGAAGACCTCCAAGGTTCCTTCCAAGTTTGTTATACTGTTATTGTTACTACAATACTATTCTCACAGTAAGAATGGCATGGATGGAAGGAAGGAAAATAAAATAATAAAATTGTTTGCTTTTTAGATAGAATATCCCTATCACAACATTTTGATGCACATTTGGGGCAACATGAAAATGTAATGAATGAACAAACGTTAAACCAAAAGAGATGAATGCAATGTTTACAAATATAGCAAACATTCTGATTTTTATTCTATGTTTTCAATGGCATGGGCCTATGCAAAATTGAAGCTAACTGGTTTACTATTTATTGTACAGACAGATATATTGGTTAAATAATCATTATCATTAAATACAGTACAAAAGGTTGAAAAAATGTACTTCCTTGAGGAGCATTGTAATAAGAGAAAAAAATGAACCATAATAAATTATAAATCCATTCACATTCACTCACACATTTATTCTTTATGCAAATACTAGTTTTAAACATTCCTTACCAGAAAACTTTTTGCAGCAAAAGGAGGATCACAGAATATGCTTCAGACTTCTTAGCTTTGCTCTTACTTTTCTTACCTGTAAAGTCTCTTTCAGTCCATCTTTCCAGATTGAGGGAGACCATTGCCACATTATAAAATAGCCAAGCTCAATATACTATTCTACTCTATCCACAATACTCACATTAAAATAGCCAACCCACCCACCCCCCACCCCCAATAAAATCAAAAGTGCCATAAGTCAACTTCCTACATTTTCATTATGATCTGTACTACAACATACCTACAAGATAAAAATGCAAAAAGCTTTATTTTTTATTGTATATTTTTTTATCCAATTTGTATACCACCCAGTTATATACTATAAGTCTGGGCAGTTTACCATAAAAACAAGAATTACAACACACAGTAGAATCCAAATACTGTTAATCCAAATTCTGTAATGTTTAGTCACTCTACTCTCCTCAACATCCACAAGATAGACTTTACCACCTTTCAAAATGGCGGGGGGGGGGAAGAGCTCATAAAATGCATAAAGCAAGTTTCATAATGGGAGATTGCCACTGAAAAAGAGAACCTATGGGTTCTTGTCTCTTTCACTTAATGCAGATTGCACACCATTGAGACAGTTTCTTTAATACAGAGGATAGGCTAAGATGGCATTGAAGTTTTATGGAGGGTGAACCAGTAGGTCTTCAGAGGTTAAACTAGCATTTTGAATTCAGTCCAAAAACATACAGGTGATTGAAACACTTTTGCTATACTGCTAAACTTCCCCATCCCCATTGGCTAGTCAGGATATTGCATTTTGTCCCAGTTGCATATTCTGAATTAGTTCCGTGGCCCAGGACTCAAAATCGGAAGAAGCAAAGCTGCTCTAGCTGACCTGCTGGAATGACAGCTTTAGGTGACATCAAGGCAGCATCAGAATAGCTGCAGAAGTCAGATGAAAAAAAGTGTGGCCTCCAAAGCCCTAGACTTAATGAGTAGAGTGGGGTTTTGTCATGGGTTTTTTTTTAACTCAAAAAAAAAAAAAAAAACCTGGCTGTAGTCCTATTTAAGAGGCATCTCTGACTCATATTTCCTGTTGGAAACAACAGTCTGATACAGTATTTGGTATATGGTGCCTTCTGCTCATGTAAGAAACTTGACACTCTGACCCTTGTGAAGTCTGCAATCTACTTTGGCAAGTTGTATTTCCAGAAACTCTGATTTATGCTTCTTTGCTTGTGGCTGTTTATCTACCAGTCTTGAGTAAATTGCTTACTATTACTTAGCACATGGATTTATGCAAGATACCTGGAAAAAAGTTTTTTTTCCTTTTTAGAATATTGATGTATAGGTAGTCCTCAACTTATGACCACAATTAAACACAAAATTTCTTTTGTTAAGCGAGACATTTGTTAAGTGAATTTTGCCCCATTTCACGGCCCTTCTTGCCACAATTTTAAGTGAATCACCACAATTGATAAGTTAGTAACACGGTTGTTATTAACTGGCTTCCCCGTTGATTTTGCTTTTCAAACAGTTGCAAAAAAAAATGATCACATGACCTTGGGACACAGCAATAGTCATAAGTATGAGTCAATTGCCAAGCATCTGAATTTTGATCACATGATCATGGGGATGCTACAGAAGTTGTAAGTGTGAAAAGCGGTCATAAATCACTTTTTTCAGTGCCTTTGTAATTTGAACAGTCATTACATGAACTGTTATAAGTCAAGGAGTACCTGTAGTTCAGTGTTTCCCAAACTTGACAATTTTAAGGTATGTGGACTTCAACTCCCAGAATTCCACAGCCAGCGTTGCTGGCTGTGGAATTCTGGGAGTTGAAGTCCTCATGCCTTAAAATTGTCAAGTTTGGGAAACACTGCTGTAGTTCGATATCAAGGTGATAAGGGGTTGAGTCATTGTCATAATCCTCCGTGGTCCAGAAAGGCCTGGTATGGCAGCTAAAACTGAGCAAAAGCCTTCTTCTCTTCAGCACCATTGAGCTGTCCTCAGGCAATACCCATGACTGGCTCATCCAATTCTATCAACTTTTTCACTATCCACATTTCTTATCAGTCAGTGGGGAAATTAAATTAAATATAAAATTTTAGAATATCCAAGGCACAAATAACGTTTCAAATATATATCATCAATTAATTCAGTTGGCTAATAAAATAATATGCCAATATTTTACCTCTTCAATGATCTCTTATATTATATTACCATGCCAATCTCTTAAGATGTTTTACAAAAATCTAAAAATTCAAGTTAAAAAAAATGAAAAGTTGTCCATTGGCTGTCTAGTACTTATCTTAATATTTACTGCTTACAAATTTCTCCAATTTAGAAAACAATGTTGCAGGGCTTTTCCATTGACACACTTCCCGCAGTAAACTATGAACACTGGAATTCAGATATAATCCACAAATGCCATAATATTTACAAACATGTTTGGAATATTCTACTAACAATTACAGAATAAGACAGTCATTTTAGCTGAACTGTTACAATCATGTTAAGGAGGCTATGCCAAAAATTACATTTTTAAAAAACAATGATGTCTATTCAATTTATGCACTGTATTATTTTTCAAAGAGAAGATCATGTCAATAAAAATGGGCACTTGTCTTAGTAGAAAGCTGAGATATATGTAAGAATAGCCTCTTTTCTAAAAACATCTCTCCCAGTAGTCTGCAGACTGCAGAACTCAGATGCAAACTATTTTGAATTTAGGATACTCAGATTTCAGGTCAATATAAAAATTCTCAAATACAAAAAGAGTTCTAGCCATTCTAGAGGTGTAATTCTGAGCAAAAAACACTTCCAGGATAATCAAAAAGAATCCATTTTGAACTTGGAAGAACTATTGAGAACTCAACAAGGAATATTTCAAGACTGAAACATTTTTAATTTGAAATGTTTTGCATGCCCAATTCTGCAGCTCCCTGGCTTTCCATGTTTCAGGAAAACCAGAAGAGTGTTTTTGTTTGTCACCAGACAAAAATGTCTAAAATGCATAAAGATACTTCGAATTTATGTTGAAAATGTGAACAAGAGGGCACCTTTTATCATGCTTGATGGACATGTAAAAAAAAAAGATAAAAATCATGATCAAATGGAAATTGGCAGCCCTCCTAGATATTTCTGTAAATCAATCTAGCAAGAAGAAAACATTCCCTCATTAAGCCAATCCAAATAGCTAATTAACAAAGCCATTATTAAATCAGAACATGGTAGTTAATATGGAGGGCAGCACAACGGAACATTCTCAATTGCTCCATCTGAAGAAGGGCCCAGATGGCAGAAGATTGCATCTAGCTAAGGAAAATACTTTCCTATGGAAAATGGAGAGAGTGTTAGTGAAGTATTTAGGAGATTGTGGTTTCAATAAGAAAGAGCTTTAATTCTTTCTTTCCAGTCAGGATTTATTGCTTTGTCTCTAAATTAGCTCTCTCTGGCTCTAATATCCTCAAGCACTGGGTTGAGATTGAAAAGTCACAGGACCTTAGATCTCAGACAATGCCTTCCTTTGCAGGAAGAAACAAATTTATCAATAACAATTCAGTGGGTCAAGGTTTAACACCAGTAATTTATTTGGTAGATTCTGAAGACGATTCTGAGAGTCTTACCTGTTTTAACTACATAATACAGTAAGGAATACAAAATATACAAAACTTTTCATGTTAGATTAGAAAGCACTTGTGCCATTATAGACCTGAAGTGGCTCCATAAAACAAAATCTTAATGACTTTGCCTTAAATATGTAAATGTACTTACATATGGGCAAAAGTGTTGTACCAGCAGTTCCATCCTTCCGAGGTCAGAAAAATGAGGACCCAGATCGTTGGGGGCAATAGGCTCACTTTGTTCAATGCTTAGGGAGGATTGTAAAGCACTATGAAGCAGAATATAAGTGCTATTGCTCTTTGCTATTGCTTCTTGAAGGAAACTACAAATTCCATTCAAGTATAGAATTGTAAATTTTTTGTCTAAACGGGCTTACAGAAATCTTGTATGCTTCTCTAGTAAATGTATGAAAAACCTTTCAAGTAAAAAACATGGGAAGGTATTTTAGATATAGGTGTACATTTTCCAGTTCAGGGATCAGATGAATCTTTTATCTTTAGATTCTCTGACAAACTTCCAGGTTAGGGTTAGGGTTAGGGTTTCTCTCTCTGGCTTGTTCTAAAACTATCTTCTCTAAATATGAAATGTATTTGCATGTATAGAAGGTAACACTATTTAAAAATTATTTTAACATGTTTACTAAATAATAAAAATTATTATTTAATAATACTAATGTTCCATTAATGTAATTTTATACCCCACTTTCTTTAATATGACAACATTCCATTTTGCAATGCAGTTTTCAACATACCATTACAAAGGTCTAATCCAGTGGTAGGCAACCTTGGCTCTTTTATGACCCGTGGACTTCAACTCCCAGAATTCCTGAGTCAGCATGGCTGGCTCAGGAATTCTGGGAATTGAAGTCCACGGGTCATAAAAGAGCCAAGGTTGCCTACCGCTGGTCTAATCCCTTGGTTCAACAAAAATTGTGCAGCCCTGCTACTCAGTTTAATCTTAGCATTCAGTGAGACCGTGGATTACATTACATTACAGTCTTGTATTATTTGTTACCAGAATACATTCCAATTTTAATTAAACAAAATCAGTATGTCATATATTTAATAGCCATGTTCCATATCAACATTGTATGCATGTATGTATGTTATGTTAAACCAGGCTACATTCATATTTACCAGATAATAACTGTGTGGGTGTGTAAAAAGTTGCTTCTGTGTGGATAGAGAAGTGCATCATTTGTTTGGAGATATTCTGGTGAACAATGATAAAAAATAGTTTCCTTCAGTTTGAACGAAAGGCATAAGAATAGTTTAATATTTCTCAACCGTAACAGTTTTCAGATGTATGGACTTTAATTTGCAACATTCCCCATTCAGAATGGCATTTGTTCATTCATTCATTC
The DNA here is from genome assembly GCF_016545835.1 of Crotalus tigris. Lineage (NCBI taxonomy): Eukaryota > Metazoa > Chordata > Lepidosauria > Squamata > Viperidae > Crotalus > Crotalus tigris. The sequence goes on from NW_024096970.1 coordinate 18,165,741, forward strand.
ATTCATTCATTCATTCATGCAATCATTTATCACACCTCTACACCTCCTCTAAGTGACTAAGTTGAAATACACACATCGCAAAATTGCTGAGGTAAAGAAATACTGGTTCAGGCTGATAGAAGGAAATGTATTTTGTTCCCCAAATGTAACTAAGTATCCTTAGAGACTTCCTATTGAAGAAAGAAAATAATTTTCTAAATTATATATATTTAATAAGAAGGTTAGTTAACTGTATGTTTTAAAAATGTATGGCTCCCTGGATAATATTACATTATTCCAAGTTAAGTTTTCAAATTTCTATCAAATGTTTTAAAAATTATTCTGATGTTCAAACAAAAGAACCATTCTCTGTAGGTGCATTCTTGAACAAGATAATCAAATATTAACAATTATCAAATTACACTTAGAGGAAAAGAGTCAAGATTCTAATATAACTTCAAATGAGGAAGGGAAATATATTTGTGGCCAGTGATACTTCTCTAACTTCTATCGAAACGTACTGCCAAGATCACATCATACTTTCAGTCTGAAACCAGTTCTCTTTTCTCTTCTTTCCCTAAACCTTGAGCCACAATCTATAAGCTTAATACATGACAATAATTTCCCCTAGGAAAATATTAACCCACCATATCACTCTGTCACATATTTTAAGTAACATAAAGTTTATGGCTTTGTTTGGCAGGAAGAAAGCCCTACACTATAGCCAATAAAATATAGGAACACTTTAAGATTTTCCAAAAGCAATTCTGTGTATCAAGAGGACAATAGCACAAGATCCACATATCAGATATAAGTAAGAAATTTAAATTGGAGGCCCCTAAGTGAGAAAATTGGCCTCCAACAATGCAGAAATCTTGGAATCCAGATACCTTTGACTGGTTAAGATGAATTGATGGCCACTGATACAAGTGGGGAACTAGGCTGGGGAGAAAAGCTCCCCATTTTTTTTCCCCCAGCACAAATTTATGTAACTAAAGAGTGCAAAGTTAAACACTTATTTATTGGAAATCTGTTCTCTCTCAGAGAAATGGTAGAGTGAGTAATATGTTGGAAAATGAGAATTTAGCAGCCTTCAGCAAAGAGAGCAGTGCTTCAAGTAGGCTGGTGGAAAGACACAATATTTTTCATTCACAATTTCCTTTCCTCTGGCTTGGAAAGCATCCCCAAGGACTCACTATCTCTTAAACAGTATACTTCATGACATATTTTCATACTGTCAATAACAGCCTTGGACACAGGATTCTCCGCAATACCTGCCAATATTGCCTTTCTGTCTGTACTATATACAAAACTGATTTCCCCAGGGCGTCATGTTTATAAGAAACATGGAAAGTATTCCATCTTATTATAAATCAGGCGACCATCACTATCATAATCTTCAGATCCTCAAGCTACTATGGAACAAAAGCACTATTAAAATTACAAACAGGCACAAAACTATAGAACGTTTGATTTTGCTTCCCACGAAGTTCTTGCAAAGCTTACCAGTTCCAAAGAAGCTAGGCCAATCAGCAATTCTGGAAATTGTATTGCCAAAGCATTTTAGAATGTATTTTGTCATGTTCCCTCCCCCCCATTACTCCTCACTTTTTAAAAGAATCCCTGACTATTGCAGATTCCTCATATTTTGAAAGAATTAGTACAATAGCAATGATCATGCAGTGCCACCATGATCCAGGTGAAAATAGTTCTCACTGATATCCCCTCAGTTTTCTAACTTGCTTTCTGTGTGGCATGGCACTGTTCTCACCAGAGCATCATTAACTTGTTCTAGAGCCTTTTTATCATATTTAGATCACAATCCAAATTTCAATCATGGCATGTAGAAGACTTCAGCCATTGCTTATCACAACTAAGACAATGACTACTAATATGAAATAACCATAGCCTCACACAAATAATCAAGCAGACCTGTTAGTTTGTCATGTTGTGGCTTACTGCACGGGTGTCAAATTCAATCGTGTCATGTGATGTATTGTGACATATCATGACTTTTTTGCCTCTCCAGAGCCAAGGTGGGCATGGCCTGCATGTGACACATCCAGCCCATGGGCCGCCAATTTGACACCCCTGACTTACATGTCCAAGTTTTTTATTAATTTTCCAATATTGCATTTACATATTTGAAAAGTAGCGTGGTGGTTGAGCATCGTAATTCCATTACATTTAAATATCATCAATACAAATCTCAAAGTATTACAACAACAAATTCCCTCTCCTTTCCCCATAAGATCTACTATCACATTCAGATCAATACAGTTCTTATTCTATCAATCAAACAAAAAATACCTTTCTCATATTCATCAATAATCTTCAGTCTATACATATATTAATTAATTTGACATTAACCTAATAAGTTTTTCTTAACTTTAATTTTGCATTAATATTTAAATTTAATGTTTAATCTTTATCATTTCCGGATTTTAAATGATCCCAATTTCTCAGTCTCCTATCTCATATTTGGGGCTAATAATTTTTCTTTTCTTTTTCTTTTTCTACTTCTTTCCTTTCTTCCTTTCCAGAAAAAGAGAAAAATAAATAAATAAACCATCAGCATTTATACCACAAGCTAATATACAAATTTAATTATTAGTATTTATACTTCTAAATTTTATTTAACCTGTTGAAACCCCTGGCTTAGTGTGATATGTAAACCTCACTGCTATACTGTACTTTTAACTATGATTAGATACATCATGGCTTAGTATGAATTTTGAAGCCATTGAAAGTATATGGGTATGTTCTAAGAATAAATGTTGCCCCAATAACACAAAGAATCTCAGTCCATTTACTTTTTATAGAAGGGATTAACATCTGTTAATATTGCACTTCAGACTTCCAGTTTGCCATCGCGGTGCTACGGATGCTGGAAGATGAGCTCTGTCTTTCTCATCCGGTTTCATCTCACTGGGGGATGCTGGAAAGGATTGAAAGTCACCCTGTAGGGGCAACGAGCAAGGATGGGACCGCTGCTTGATTGAAGGAGGACAGCGGCCCTTCCATTGGATCCAGGGAAGCCCTCCAAACCAGTGGGGAAAGACCGGCCATAGCAATATGGCTCATCACTAAGCTGCTGACGAGCCATCACCTTTAGAGCAACATGGATGAAACTGGGTGGGATCTGATCTTCTCTTTAAGACTTTAAGTATTTTTTTCCTTTAAAGCTATTCAAAGTATTTTTCTCCTTGTGAGGAGAGAGGGAAGGGAATTTCTATCCCACCCTCTAAGAACAGCAGTGACTAACTACCCAGGGGAAACACAGCAACTATAAGAACAATTTTAATCTAATTGGATGTGTATGCTTTTGAAATTTGGGGATTAAAAGTGTTCCTATTCTTACTGGAGACATTTGTTTTTATCTTTAAAAAAAAGAAATAAGACTTGAAAAACTATCATAAAAACTTTGGACTTAAAAAACTTTAAATGGCATTGGTGACATCTTGTGGCAAAGTATAATATTACAACTTGTTATTGCTTAAAAGAGATTTGGCTTGAAGCCCAAACTCCAGAAAAAAAAACTTCTCTGACTTTGACAGCTACCATCTGTGAAAAACTCAGCTTCAAAGAAGGAACTTTGGGGCGGCATATCTGGCCTGTTTGAACTATGAATGTAAACTTTTACTGACTTTCAGAGCTATACGTGGGGAATTGCTTTCCTATTTTTTTACATGAGAAGCATATGTTATCACATGAGATGATGGAATACCTTCGACTATAAACTCTTACTTGACAAACAATTTCTACTATAAAGACCACCTATAACATGTGAAATAGATTTCCCATACCTAGCTATAAAAAAAGAAAAAACTATTCTTAACATTTGATTCTAAAGTCTTCAACTTAACATACTATCAAGAGAATATGGATGAAGATCAGGAAAAAATCCTTTCCATTTGAAATCAATAAACAAAACCATTCTTTCAGCTTGTGACAAAATAAGATGCAACATAAAACAGCAAGATGCTAGCTTAAATATACAAACCCAGATCTTGACTACAACCAAAGAACTAACAATGCAGAAAATAACAGGAGGAGTGGAACAACTAAATACTAAGACAGAGGACTCGATTGACCAACAGATCCAGCCAATGGAAAAAATCAGAAAAGGGAGTGACAACACTGAAAATGGAAAAGACATTTTACAAAAATCAGAAATTTGAGGAAAAGGAAGAAGAACAGATTGAATGGAAGATAAATTTATCAGGACAATTGTGGGAAATTGGAGTAATGGAGAGGCAATCTAATGAATATAAATGGGCTAGTTCTTCCCCCCAAAAAATTGCAACCAACTGATCTTTCTTATTCCAAATAATATATATAATAATAGAGGGAGAACTATTTGATGATTCAAAAGCATTGACATGGAAGAAGGAAGAAAGCCAGAGTAAGGCTTAAGAAAATAAGGGTTTTGCTTTATTAGAGGGGTTTTCCTATTACTAACTAGAGGGTTGAATATGGTGGAAAATAGATATTTTTTTAGAAAATAAAGTAACATTATAATTGAATAGCAAAATGTGTAACAAGACTAATAGATTCGGTATGAAAAGGGGAAAAGGGAGAAGTTGAGATAAGGGAAATTTTGGTCACCTAATATAAAATATTTGGAAATCAGTTGAAAATAAGAAATCTGTTCGTCCAATATGAGATAATAGATGTTACCAGAAAAAGAGAGGGAATATCTGAGCTTTTAAAAATTAGATCTAAATGAAAAAAAGTATGTATATTACTGATTTATTGGTTAACTCAGACAATACATATAATGGTTTTGATCTATTAGAGGGTATACTGTATTATTAATTAGATGGTTTAATATGGTGGAATCTAGATAATTTTTAGAAAACAGAATAAGATTATATTCAAATAGATAAGATGTGTATTTAGAATATTAGATTTTGTTATGAAAAGGAGAAAAGAAAGAAGTTGAGATAAGGGAAACTTTGGTTACCAAAGCTTGGAAATTATAAATACCAAATGTTAATTTGAATATTGACAGGAAATTAAAGCTTGGGAAGAAAGCAATAACAGGACATTGATTGTATATAAGGATTGAATGCAAACACAATTAAGCTAAAAATTATTGATAAATGTAACAAAGATGTTTTTACTTAGTTGATAACAATAACAACTGTATTAGCCTAATATGAAATAGTAGATATTAAGGGAAAAAGAGAGGAAATATCTGATGTTGTAACTTGAAATTTATGCTAAAGATTTATGTATGTTATTGAACTATTGATTAACCAGTCACCACATTGCTTTTTAAATACTTAATTGTAAAATTAGAAAACTAATAAATTATAAAAAAATATTGCACTTCAGACACAAAAATATATGTGGGTTCACAGAATATATTTTTAGGAAGACTAAAAGACTAAGAGCATATTTTTTATGCTCTAATTTACTATCCTGCCATTCTCCCTGGCTAATTCCTTGTTAATTTCCATTTCTACCTCCCCTTTAGTAGGTTTCATGTATAAATGAATAAAGGACATGTTTAATTTTTTTTCACTGAAACCTGATACTCAACTACTAAGCAAAGGAGATTTTTCTATACTTGATTACAAATAAAAACATATTTGGCAACATAGAAGCAGGAGTTCCTTATTTGCTTATAACACAATCTAAGCTAAGTGCAGAGGTCAATACTCTTATATGGCAGCTGCCTCCCCTCAATAGCATTGTAACAGTCTCTGACCATTTATACTAATTTGCATTTTATGTGCTATCTGAAGCAAAATTATTTTTAATGATTGGCATATAACTCTGCATTTATATTAAAAATAGAAAAAAAAATACATTTAATGCAAAACAAATGTATATACCTACATACAAAAAAGAAAATAATGTATTTTCTATTTTGCATGTTCCAAAGCAGAAGATATCAATGCTAAGAGCATAAATATTTTTAAAGCCCATTGAAAATTTTAATTCTATGGCATTTGTCCTCATATTGTTTAAACAACAGATTTAAGAATACAAGCAGAAGACTACATGGGGCCTATTAATACCCCTTTTTAGACCCTACACTGAATGGCATCAAAAACAAAAAAAAATATTTATTTGCATTTTCAGAGATGTGAGGAGATTTTAAGAGGAAAACTAGTATCTTAAGCCCTGCAGAGGATTAAACTATCATATTCTTGAAATTCCACTCCAAAATAGGACCAGCTCCAACTATTTTCAGAGTGCACTCTCCAACATATCCTATAAAATTGAATATCCAACTAAAATTGTGCACCCTTTCTTCAAGATTTCACAACGCTCAACCGTCATTCCAATTTTTCTAAGAAAGGACTGGCTCACAGCATAGATTTATGAGTTACATTAAAGGTTTAAAGGTTTCTCCTGTCCAGTTGTGACTGACTCAAATAAAAAATGGAATATTTTAACCTTTCCCATCAAAGTGGTACCTATTTATGTACTCACATTTGCATGCTCCTGCTAGGTAGGCAGGACCTGGGAGGAGTAATGGGAACTCACTCTTTCATGCAGCACTTAGATCTCAAACCCGGACTGTCAGCTTTCCAGCTGACAAGCCTAGTATCTTAGCCACTGAGCCATTGTGCTGCTCATGAATTATATTATATGTACCTTTTGACATTTTTTATTTTCTTAACGAGCAACTGAAATCAGGATTTTTTTTTATTACTGATTCCTTCTCTAAAAATTCTTAATTAAACTTACGTATATGTGTGTGCTCTGCGATAGATTTCAGTCTGCAAACCTATGTATGAGTTCTTGGAGATAAACTTTGTTAGACTTGATAGGTCATCTTTCTTAAGAAATATTCATACAATCACATTTCAAGACTGGTATCAAAGCAAAGATCTTTGGAATTTCTCTTTGGTCAAGAGCAAGTTGTGATTTGGTCAATTTCAGAGACAGTGTCCTGTCAAACAAGTTCAAAACATTCTCTAGAATAGAAGAAAAACCAAAGACTCATTGATTAAGTGTCAGGCAATGGTGGGATTCAGCCAGTTTGTACCACTTTGGCAGAACCAGTAGCTAATTTTTTGTTGCCCAAGCCCAGAATGGACTTCCAGAAGCAGCATCCTGTAATGTTGAGTTAATCTAATAAGATGATTTGTTTGTTTGATAACATGGATGTTATTAGTTATGATAATTAATTGGATGTAATTTGAATTCTGTTTAATGGATCAAGATGACTTAAGGTCTGATGTTCTTCTGTCAGCTTAAAGAGACTGATTGATTGATAGACTAGATACGTATAGAATAGATTAATATTTTATTTTAATTAAGGGATATTAATGGAAGAAGAATTAAACAAGATTTATGATAAAATTAAGGAATTAGAATATATTTGGAAGGGATACCCGAATTGATAAAGTTTGTACTTAAAGTTAATTTGATTATGGTAGTGTAAATCTCTAAAGCTTTAAAAACAGGTATAGGTTGAATAAATTTAAGCTAGAATTGGATTATTTTAAATAAATTATGTTATCTAAGGCAAAAAGAGAGGGAATGCTAGAGGTATCAATTGAACTATGTATATATGTTTTGTTTTTGTTTTTGGATGTTTGTCTACCCTAACACCACGGTGTGCCTTGAGCACTTTGTTTCAAAATTTAAAAAACCAATAAAATCTCTTTCAAAAAAAATAGAATAGAAGAAAAACCAAAGACTCATTGATTAAGTGTCAGGCAATGGTGGGATTCAGCCAGTTTGTACCACTTTGGCAGAACCAGCAGCTAATTTTTTGTTGCCCAGGCCCAGAATGGACTTCCAGAAGCAGCACTCACACAGAAAAGTGGTTGTTCACATATTTGAATCCCACCACTGGTGTCAGGCTCTTCTCTTTCCTATGTTGTGAAAAGAAATGGAACATTCTTAGTAGCACACTTGTTCCTGTGGTAGAAAAGTTGGTATGATGTAATTTTTAGTGAGATGAAAACAAATATATTGTGGACAACTGGGAATCAATGTCATTGTTTTCCTATTACACATTTAATCTGCGGTTCACTATATCACTTAATCTTTCTAAAGGTTACTAGTAAATGTTCAGTTCTGATATGATTACACAGAAGAATATGTAATAAATTAAGAACTTTCCTGGCAGGTTCATTTAAAAATAATTTTTATCACAGCAGCAGAGATACTATATGGCATTACTCATCAAACAATTTACCCTTGTTAATTTTTGGTGCCTATGCCTAGAAAGAAATCTTAATTAGAAAAGAAGACTAAACTAGTAGACAGCGAAATGCTGTGAACATAGTATACTTAGATTTTAGTAAGGCATTTGATAAAGTAGATCACAACCTACTCCTTGGTAAGCTAGAAAAAGGTGGAATAGACCTACCACAAAGAGGGGGTCACGTTATCCTCCAAAGCACCAGAGGGCAGAACAAGAAACTATGGTTGGAAAGTGATCAAAGAGTAAAGCAACCTGGAATTAAGGAGAAACTTTCTGACAGTGAGGACAATTAACCAGTGGAACAGCTTGCCTCCAGAAATTGTAGCCGCTCCATCACTGGAGATTTTTAAGAAGATGCTAGACAGTCACTTGTCTGAAATAATATAGGGTCTCCTGTTTAAGCAGGAGGCTGGACTAGAAGACCTCCAAGGTCCCTGCCAGCTCTATTCTATTCTATTCTATTCTATTCTATTCTATTCTATTCTATTCTATTCTATTCTATTCATCTAACTTAGTTTAATCCTATTTTAAGTTCTTCATCAGTCTAGCTATTCTTTGCTTCTGTAGTTCCTGAAAGTTTTGTGTTTTCAATAAAACTGTCAGTTGGAAAAGATGCTACTTTTAATTGTAATTATTTTTTGGGTGACAGTCTAACATCAATATTTGATTTAATAAAAATAGCAACTTCCTTTAATATTTTTAGCCCTGGAGCAAAATATTGTTTGCCAAATAAGTGTTTCAGCTAATTCTGATTCTGTATTACTTGTATGTTTTATGGAAGTAAGTGGTATTGTTCAAAATGCCTCCTATGTGCTCCTCTCTAGACCTCTGAATTTCTTTTCTTTTGCTTGCCCTTTTAATGTAAAAGTTAATGTATCTAGACAATCTAACCTTTATAAACTATATTTTCCATATACAGGATGTGACTAATTCCTCATGACACACATCTTTCCAGAGTTATAGTTTTCTTACGTCAATGAATAGCCCTTGATTCATAAACTCTATGTTTTTGTAAACTGCATTTTCTCATACATACTTTTAATGGGTGTGTTTAGAATACTTCAATTCAAAGTGAGATCCAGGGTCATAATAATAATTAATTCAATTAGTATTTCTCAAATGTGTATCCTGCATTATGTTCTCTGATCAAACAAGTGTATTGCTTGTTATATTGATAGTGCCATTTCTTCAAATTCTAACATTTTAAATCCATACTTCTCTGGGTTTTCTTTATATAACATAGGAGTTCATAGGAATAAATTATATACTTTTTCTTTAAAAATAAGAAATTACCAACATTTGTAAATCCTTCTCCAAATAGGATGGAATGATACAAAACAGACATATTGGTTCATCTTTGCCGAAAACATACTCTTTGTACCTCTTCTTTAAACATAGCCAGCAATGTAACCACATTAAAATACAACAATCTGCCATCTACAGAACATGCTGTGGATCCAGCTCTGCATCCTGAAACATCTTCATCTAATCAGCAGGAGTCAGAGAATGTGTGCTGAGATAGAATTGATGATCCACTGCAACATTTTTAAACAACACAGTCACTGCAATTGGCAGAATTCAGATAGGAATGGGCACGTGGCCATTACCTTTTCATTTCAACTGAATACATTTCAGGTCCCTAAAGATATGTTATCTAGTCATCAAGGTAGACTCTATTTTCAGTAATCTTTCAGCTATGTCATGATTCCTTCATTTCAAAAGACAAGGTCATGCTGCAGAAGAACTGTCTATGATCCATCTACAGCAAAGGCAGAGCTTTCAATGCCTAACATTTTAACAGTCTGTCTAAAAGATCAGACTAAGTCTACCATATTCACTATTTTGTTATCTCAATTACAGATGTTGGAGAAAAGACAGAATCTGAAAACATAATAAAGAAATTGTAATGGTATGTGGGAAAGACCCTGGGAGTTGGGGCAAAGAGATGACGTCAAGGGAAAAGTCAGATAAAAGAAGGCATAGCCCACAGCTGCATTGTGGATGGAGCAAAAGGCTCAGAAGGGGCCTTCCCTCATTTCTCATGCTGTAAACAAAATAGCAGAAGAATTAAACTTTCAGACTTGCAAGATTCTGTTAGTTCACGTGGTCATTTTTCCTGTCTGATGCACTGTAAGGCTGACAGAAACACAACACTATTACCTAAATAACAATGTTATTTAAAGTACTTAAGTGCCACTATTGCTCATACAAAGATTGGATGGCCATCTATTAGGCATGCTGGATTAGTAGATTTCAATATTAGATAACAGTTTGGAATAGATGATCTCCAAAGTCCTATCCAGCCCTTACAATTTTTGTTTCTGTGTCCTTTCCAACAATTCTACTGAAATCACAATTGTGATGATGATGGTGGTGATGGTGATGGTGGTGGTGGTGGAGGAGGAGGAGGAAGAGGAAGAGAAAGAGGGGGAGGAGGAGGAGAGAGGAGAGAGAAGAAGAAGAGGAGAATAATGGTGGGCACTAGTAATAGAGTCACCCCTTACACTAACATAAAGAAAAATGTGGTTTTCTTTAGTTTTGGTTTCATGTAATGGGAAAACCCAGCCATGCCATTTACAAAACTGTGTTTATAGCTTCGGTTCAATAAAATGGATCACTATGGTTTGTTCAGTCAGTTATAGTTAAAAGAAAACATGGCTTAGCATAATATGTGAACCAATATGTGAACAAGTTTAAAATAATACTAAGGTTTTAAACTATGATTTGCATAAAAAGACATAATATCCTGGTCCGCACATTATGCTAAGATTAAAAACAAACTGCAAGGCCCACCGAAGAAAACCCAGCTACTAAACCTGCTCACCAGAAATGGCTGGAGGCAACTTGGAACAGCTAGAAAGACTGGTTGAGCACAGAAAGGTAGTCAAAACCAATGCAGAGAGGACACAATTACCCAGAACAGAGGAGCTAACAGCAAAGCACATCCACTGACCAAAAAGAGGGATTTTCAAACAACATACCCATGGAACAGATGAATGACACTATTGTGGTATGCAATACATGTTCCATGTATGTGCTCCTGCCCAAAGAACACCCAAACTACACATGCATTAGATGTAAACTATGTGAACTGCTACAGGAAAAGATAAGGAACTTAGAGGCAACTCTAGCCAAACTCCAATGTACAAAAGAAAGCTCTACCCAAACAGAGCCAATTAATGAACAAATACCTCCCAGATGATTTGACCCTACTGATAAACCCTTGGAGAAAGACAAATGGAGGTATATCACACAAAGAAGGAAACACAATACTCAAAGAAAGAAGCAACATACAACTAACAAACCCCTTCTGCCCAATCCAACCCAACCAGAAGCAGCCACACTAAAAGTGAGCAATCGATTTCTCCCCCTAGATGGAAACATGCAGATACCTAGCAAGGAAATAACTTCAAATATCCCTTAAAAAGTCACCTCAAACATCCCTTAAAAAGTCACATCAACAAACACACCAGATATAAACAGAAAAGCACCTTAGACTGCAGCCCTCCAAAAAAGAATGTGAGTGTTGATAATAGGAGACTCTATCCTCAAAGGAACAGAATCAGCCATCTGCAGACCAGACATACAATCCAGGGAGATATGTTGTCTCCCTGGAGCAAAAATCAAAGATGTGGCTAAGAACCTAACCAAAATAATTAGGCCTACAGATTACTTGCCCTTCCTCCTCCACCACATTGGGACAAATGACACAACAAAGAACCTGAGTACAATAGTGACTACAAACAACTAGGCAATAAAGATAAGAAGCTAGGAGCACAAGGAGTGTTCTCATCAGTACTCCCAATGAAAGGTCAACATCCATTGAGGGGAAAAAAGAATTATAGAAATAAACCACTGGCTAAAGTGTTGGTGCCGCCAAGAAAACTTTGGTTTCTTGGATTATGTACTGCATTTCCTTCGCAAAGGACTCTTGGCAAGGGATGGGATGCACTTCATGAAAACAGGGGAAAATGTACTCAGAAAAAGACTGGCCCAACTCATCAGGAGGGCTTCAAGCTAAAATTGAGGGGGAAGAGTGACCAATCTTCAGAATCTCTAGAACCCAAAACCAAACATAAATCCCAAGAAAACAAATCAAACAATGACATGGGCAGAGACGAAAAAAAAACGAAAAACTCAAACTACATTCAGGAAGTTCAGGAAACATACCCACGCACAGGCACAAAAGCCTTAAATGCTTATATACAAATGCTCCAAGCTTGCAGAACAAACAGGGCAAACTAGAAGCAATAGTACATGAGGGAGAATATGACATAGTTGGCATTACAGAAACTTGATGTAACCAAACCCATGAATGGAATGGACTGATGGATGGATACAAATTGTTCAAAAGAAACAGATCTACAAAAAGAGGAGGGGGAGTTGCACTATATGTAAGAGAACACTACATATCTACAGAAACGCACATGATCAAAGATAAAATCTCTCCAGAATGCGTATTGGTCAATATAAAAGAGAAAAAAAAGTGACATTACCATAGGTGTATATTAGAGACCACCCAACTAATCAGAAGAAATAGATGAACTCTTTGCCAACCAGTTAACAAACGTATGTAGGAAGCATAACACAATAGTAATGGGAGACTTCAACTATCCAGATACCAACTGGGAAACAAACTTGCAGTGAGCGGGAGATCAAACAGATTCCTAACCAGCCTAGCCGACAACTTTGTCATCCAAAAGGTGGACGAAGGAAGTAGACGTAAAACCATACTGGACTTAATTCTAACTAATAGAGAAGAAGTGATAGAGGGAGTTAAAGTTGCCAGAACCGTAGGCGAAAGTGATCATGTCATACTGGAATTTAATATAACACAAACACTAGCAACAGAAAACAATCCAACCAGTGTCTGGAACTTCAAAAGAGCTAACTTTAACAAACTCAGAGAGAACCTAGGAAAGATCACATGGATGAAAATCCTAAAGTGGAAAACAACTCAAAAATGCAATCATAAAGCCCAGAACATCATAATACCACTGAAAAACAAGAAAATCAAGAAGAAACAAGCATGGCTGCACAAAGATCTCTCTGACAAACTGAAAGACAAAAAGGACAAATACAAAAAATGGAAAGAGGGGCACATAACTAAGGCTGATTATCAGCAGACAGCCAGAACATGTAAAGATGAAGTCAGGAAAACAAAGGCTCAGAATGAACAAAGACTTGCAACAGAGATCATGGATAATAAAAAGTTTCTTCCAATATATTAACAAGAAGAAAAAAATCAAGGAAACTGTAGGTCCACTAAAGAGAGAACATGGCAAGGAAATAACAGGCAACAGGGAGAAAGCAGAGCTGCTTAACTCATACTTTACATCAGTCTTCACACAAAAAGAAACTATAGCCCAACACACCAACAGCACCACTGCAGAAGACAAATTAGAAACAAAAATTAAAATAAGCAAGAAAATGGTAAGAGAACACCTATCCGACCTTGACGAATATAAATCACTGGGGCCTGGCAGATTAAATCCCAGAGTTCTGAAGGTACTGGCAGATGTTATCTCAGAAGCGCTGTACTACATCTTTCAAAAATTTTGGAGCACAGGGGAAGTACCTGAGGATTGGAAAAGGGCTGATGTGATCCCCATCTTCAAGAAAGGGAAAAACTGGACCTAGGAAACTACAGTCCAATCAGTTTAACATCAATACCTGGGAAGATCCTAGAAAAGATAATAAAAAAACAGATCTGCAAACAACTGGAATCAAACAAAGTTATAACTAGTAGCCAGCATGGGTTCATTAAAAACAGATCATACTTAGATTTCAGTAAGACATTTCATAAAGTAGACCACAACCTACTCTTTGGTAAACTAGAAAAAGGTGGAATAGACAACATCACTACCAGATGGATCTATAGCAAACCTAACTCAATATCTTCAATATCTTCATCAATGACTTAGATGAGAGACTACAAGGGGAACTTATCAAACTTCCAGATGACATCAAACTGGCAGGAGTAGCCGACACCCCAGAAGACAAACTCAGGATCCAAAAAGATCTTGACAAACCTGAACAATGGGCCCTATCCAATAAAATGGTTTCAATGCGGAGAAAAGTGAAGTTTTACATTTAGGCAGGAAAAACCAAAGGTACAAACACAAATTGGGCAAGACCTGGCTTAAAAACAGTAACTGTGAGAGAGTCCTAGTGGACTCATAACCATGAGCCAGCAGTGTGCAGCAGCAGCCAAAAAAGCTAATACAATCCTGGGTAGTATAAACAGAGGCATAGAATCAAGATCACGTGAGGTATTAGTACCACTTTATAAAACCCTAGTAAGACCACACTGGAATACTGCAGCCAATTTTGGTCACCATACTACAAAAAAGAAGTTGGGAGTTTGAAAAAAATTCAGAGAAGAGCAACTAAGATGATCAAAGACCTGGAGACTAAAACATATGAAGAACGGCTGCAGGACTTGAGTGTGATTTGTCCAAAGAAAAGAAAAAATAGGGGAGACATGATAGCAGTATTCCAGTATTTGAGTAGTTGCCACAAAGGAGAGGGGGTCACGTTGTTCACCAAAGCACCAGAGGGCAGGACAAGAAACAATGGTTGGAAACTGATCAAAGAGAGAAGCAACCTGGAATTAAGAAGAAACTTCCTGACAGCGAGGACAATTAACCAGTGGAATAGCTTGTCCCCAGAAATCATGGGTGCCCCATCACTGGAGATTTTTAAGAAGAGGCTAGACAGTCACTTGTCTGAGATAGTATAGGTTCTCTTGCTTGAGCGGGGGCTGGACTAGAAGACCTCTAAGGTCTCTTCCAGCTCTATTCTATTCTAAAAAGAATAGCAATAAAGACATTCAAATAATAAGGCAGAGTTGATAAAGGCCACTTCTATTGCATTATCAGAAGGAAAACACATCAGGCATACATCTGTTTGGAGGAACCAGCAGATTTGAAGTACATTGCACTTTCTGTACTCCCTGCCTGCCCCAATCCTTTCTACAGCTCAGAGAAAACAAGCGTTCATACTGTATCTCTCAAGTCCTTGAGTTAGCACCAATTATTTCTATGAAAGTCACAGCAATTCCCAGAGAAAGATTAATAGATTTCAATTCTTCCTATACATAGATATCAAGATCAAAATATTCAAGAAAAAAAATAAAAAAAATTCTTAAGTCAGGTCTTTCAAGATGTTTTTCTTCATGGAACACCTGAATATAGAACAAGTGTTTGGGTTAATGCAATGTATGAATCTCGGGTTTATATATGTAGATCCAAAGGAATTCTAGGATTTGAAGTCCTACTATAGGTTATAGTTGGCTAATACAGAGGGTAGTCATTCCTTTTCCCGTGGCCAGTGACACATGTGGTATTTCAATGAAGAGAATTGCTGGCAGTTCCAATGACTACTTCCTGAACATTATTTTATAAACAATATACAATGAAAAGAAGTCTCAATTGTCTGTTCCAGATATTATATGAATCCGCAGATACACACTGCAACAATTTTTTCATCTGTGGATGAAACAACAGTGTGAACTCATACATCAGCAGTTGAATGAATCCCTTCCCCACAGAGATGTAGAAAAAATTGTTTTAGAGTAATATGATTAAATTTGCTTATTTTGTTAGTGATATCAATGTTCCTTTTAAAAAATAATAGTGTATGTGTCTATATGCTGCTGAAGATTTATGTGATAAGATTAAAATTATGCAAAAATGGATTTAAATCTGCATTTACCTAAAAAGATTGTTAATCTCCTCCCTGTCCCAATAACTCCCAATAAAAGGGGAGCAATGTGGAATTCAGCCCTCATTATTCTACAATGAGCATGCTGCTACCTGGGGAATTCTGGGAGCTACAGTCTACAATTTTTTTAAATTGCCAGGGTTGAGAAACATTGATCTAGATCAGGGTTATCAAACTACTGGCCCACAGGCCGATTTCATCATACCAAAGCCACGCCCACCCCATTGCCAGCAATACAAAAAGAGTCATGATACGTCACGACACATCATGTGATGTGGAAAGCTTGACACCCATGATCTAGATCATTCTCCCTAACTGAGATCTTTCTGGGAATGTTTGAACCAAAACTCACTACTTCCTTTGCCACAAAAGAATAGGAATGGCAATTGCCAAGTATTTGGAGAGTGGTAAGCTAGGGGATACTGCTCTAAAGTTCTCTCAAAAACTTGTTACCTGTCTTCTTTTAAATGCAGACACCCAAAAGTGAACTTGAGACTTTCAGCAGGCAAATTTTATGCACTGCCACTGAATGATGAATCTTTTCCTGTGAAGATATTTCAAATATCTTCACAAGCAAGATATTTTGTCATTATCTTGAACCCTGATTCAAAGAGCAAAAACAAAACTCTAATGACACGTTTCATATTGCTACCCTGGAAAGGATTGGGGTGATCTGTTTGTTTTTTTTTTACTTTATTATGCACAAAAGTCCAGTATGAATTAATTTATTAAGTTCTAGAAATAACAAGGAACACAGAAATTGTAATGTTGATACATCCTTTGAGTAGTCTCAGATTCTGCTGACAAGCCAGCAGTAGTAATGATTGTTCTCCGCCCCCCACCCCACCCCGCCACCACCATAGTGTACTGTTATATTTAGATCAACATTTATTTTGGGAAACGTGTCTACGGAATTAAATAAATAAACTCACTGAATGCCTCACGATACAAAAGGTGACATTTTTGGCCGATATCATTAGGAAGTCCCAGGTGGCATAAAATTGGGGAAAATAATTGCATGCTAAACTCATAGAGTGCTGATTCAGCCTCTACCATCAAGGCCTAAAATTGCTTACTGGTCCAGAAATGCACCCCCTTCAAATGCATTGCTTGTACAAGCAATTTCCATGGTCATTTAAGGACAGTCTCACTGAAACTTGGGAGAATTTGTGCCAAAAGGAAATAAAATGTTCCTACCATTCTGTACTGCCTTAATCTGTAGATTGAGCTACGCAACTTTGATTTTCCATCCCCCCATTTAATCCAGCAAGTCTTTTTTTTTCTTTCATTGTTTTCACTTTTAAGGACATCTTTCTGCATTATTTTATATGCCCAAAGCCTTCTTGCATGGCAGAAGATGCATTGAGGCTAGGTAAATGCAGTATGTCTTTTCTATATTTTGAATTCTGAGTCTTCTGTTCCATTTATGTAGATCTTGCTTGTGTGGATTTATGATCCAGAACATAGGACGGATCTGTCGTGGTAGCCCACTTCTCATGTATGCTTGAACATACCAGATATTCTTTTTGTTTGCATATCAACAGGGAAGATAATGAGTGAAAGACAAAGAGTACTATGGCAAGTCCTTATTAGCTGCTTACAATCTAAAATTAGGTGCTAAATTTTTTTAACATATTTCCAACATGTTTCTAATTTCAACAGAACTGTTATGTGAAATCCACTGCCTTAAGAATCACTTTATAAATTAGGTTTAAAGGGGCCATCAAAATGATAGCCTTGCTCACAATCATCCATGCTTTAATCACCTTCCCTTTGGATTACTGAAATGTGCTGTCCTTGAAAAGCATTAGGCAGCTACAACTGGTCCAGAAGGCAGTGGCACATACAGTTTGAGTGCCTTGTACTTCACTAAAGTAAGTTGCACTAGCTTCCAGTCACTTGTTGGGGACAATTCAAAGTGCTGATTACCACCTTTAAAGCCTTACATGGCACAGATCCTGATTCTGTGTGGAATTGCCTTTTCCTGAGAATATCTGCCTGCCTTATTGAGCTAGATGGGTGGGCATGCTCCAGAACCTTCCCTTAAATGTTGTCAACTGATGGAACCTCTGAGATACATCTTTCAGTGACTTCCCCAGCATTTGAAACAGCCTCTCATTCAATGATGAGAAAAGTACAAGAGAAGCAAGAAAAAAAAAGTACACATATAGATTGGGTGAAACCAGGCTTAATAGTAATAACTGTGAGAGGGATCTTGGAGTCTTAGTGGACAATCAATTAAATATGAGCCAACAGTGGCTACAGCGGCAGCCAAAAAAGCCAATGCAATCCTAAATTGCATTAATACAGGGATTCAATCAAGATTGCATGAGGTACTAATACTACTCTATAAAACCTTAGTAAGACCACACCTAGAATACTGCAACCAGTTTGGTCACCACACTATAAAAAAGATGCTGATATTCTAGAAAAAGGGCAGAGAAAAGCAACAAAGATGATCAGAGGACTGGAGGCTAAAACATATGAAGAACAGTTACAGGAACTGGGCATAGCTAGTCTAGTGAAGAGAAGGACCAGAGGAGACATGATAGCAGTATTCCAATATTTGAGGGGCTGTCACAGAGAGGAGGAGATCAATCTATTTTCCAAAACACCTGAAGGCCAGACAAGGCATAACAGATGGAAACTGATCAAGGAGAGATTCAACCTAGAAATAAGGAGAAATTTTCTGACAGTGAGAACAATCAACCAATGGAACAGATTACCTTCAAAAGTTGTGGGAACTTCGGAGACTTCCGGTGGTTAGCGACGGTGATGGCGGCTACTTTGTAGCCGTCCTCCTGAGATGGTGTTAGATCTGCGGAGCACAGCGCACATCAGCTGGCCCGCGGCTCGAAATCCCCTTCCCGGGCGAAGGGAAGGGGTAGAGACTGCACGAATAGAGGTAGAACCTCTTAAACCCCCCTAGATTTTTTTGGGGGGGGTTAGAAAGAGTGTTCCCTCGGAGTTCGTGCCTTCTCCGCCTCTCAGCTGTCTTTGTTTCCTGGGAAGCAAAGTGAAACGCCGCTACCATCTCCGCGCTTAAAGTTTTCTGGTGAGTGATTTTTAAAGCGGACAGAACTGTTTAAAGGATTTTACTTAGAGTTAGAGATTTATTTTTCCTTACTTTTTTTTAGCTTATGTTGATTCTTTTTTCTCTGTTTTTTTTTCTTTCGGGTGGAGAGTGAGAGTGAAAGTAAAATGGCGTTTTGAAAGTGTTTTTTTTTTCCTATTTCCAGAAAGAAAAGACGGACTAAATGAAACGTATGCTTAGCATTGTTTTTTTTCTCTTTTAAGTTTCTTTTTCTTTTTTTTCTTTTAAAGTGCTTTGGAAGTTTTTCTCTTTTTTTTGCACTCTCCCTGGTCTTTTTTTTTAATATTAAAGATTTTAGCATTTTTTTTTAAGGAGAAGGAAAGAGAGAATAAGATTTTTTTTAAAAAATGGCTTCAAAGAGACAACCAGCTTCCATAGTTTCTAAGGTGGTTTCTTCTCCTGTAATTGCAACTGTACAACAACAACTTAAAGTAACACCACCGGTGCAGCAACCTAAGGTTACACCTCCATCTTCTCCTCCCCCCCCCAGGCTTGTCTGCACAAGATATTAAAGATATAATGGGAAATGCTGTGTCCCAAATCAGGGAGGAAATGAAGCAACTTCTTGAACAGAGCAAGTCTGTTCAAGAGGAAATGAAGAAGGAAATGAAGGAGCTTTTTGTGCAGAATAATACTATTCTGAGGCAAGATATAGTCTCAGCTTTATCTGGATTGGCTTCTGTGGTAGTGAAGTTGGATTCCAGAGTGGAAGAAGTTGCAGAGAAAGTAGATTTCCTTGAGTACAAATTCCAAGATATGGAAAAAAAGATGGAAACCTCACAAGATGATATTCTTATGTCTCAGTATAGACAAATGGAATATGCTTTGAGAATCAGGGGTCTTAAAGAAGACATGAATCAAGATCTGATGGAGATGGTGATTAATGATTTAGCTGTTGTTTTGAATACAGATAAAGATGAATTACGTAGAGAAGTGGAAAAAATTTACAGAGTTAACTCCTGGATTGCGAAACAAAAGAATCTGCCAAGAGATGTGGTGATTTACTTCGCTAAGAGGTCTCTGCGTAATGAGATTATGCAAGCTTTTTACAACAAGAGGTTCCAGATTGCTGCCCAAGATGTCATCATTTTAAAGGAAATCCCATCTAAAATTTTAAGAAGTAGAAAAGATTTTGCTTTTTTAGCTAATGAACTTAAAACAAGATTGATGCCATTCAGATGGGAGATTCCGATGGGTATTGTTTTGAGCCATGCGGGGACACGTTATAGACTTAATACAATTGCTAAAGCTAAAGAATTTTATAATACGGCCCTGGGAGCAGGCTCATCTTCATCCATGACTCAGAAAGCTTTGAGTGGCAAAGAGGTAGAACAGCAGTCTGAAGGACTAGGTTTGATGGCTGTTGGACAGGTGGAATGGCTGCGTCAAGCAGAGGTTAAAGAGCAGAGAATGACCCGTGCAGCACATAAACGTAAGGAAAAGGAACAACAGAAGAAAGAAGCTAAAGAATCTTCTCATGAGAGTGTTTCGATGCCGGTGGGAGGAGCAAGACCCAAGAGTTCTGCAATACATTCTTCAGTGGCAGATCTTCAGGCAGTCTTCTCCAGGCTCCTGGTTGAGGGAGATGGCAAAGTTCCTGACCTGGAATGCTAACGGTCTCAACTCCCCGCAGAAAAGAAAGAAAATCTTTCATTATCTAAAGCAACATAATAATGATATTATCTGCTTGCAGGAAACTCATATTTTACCTAAAGATCAAAAATATTTAGCTAATGCTCGCTTGGGATCTCATTTTGTATCTCCTGCTCCTGGGAAAAAAGGGGGTGTGGTTATTTATGTTAAGCAAAGTCTACCAGCTTGTCTGGTAGAATCAGATCCTCAAGGAAGATATGTCATGATTGAACTTGGCTTATACGGTAAGAAAATACTTATAGTGGGATTGTACGCACCAAACCAGCAACAGGAACAATTTTATAGATTGCTACATCAGAAAATAACTTTGTTGGACTATAGGTCTGTGATACTAATGGGAGACTGGAATGGTGTTTTAGATACACAAAAGGACAAAAAGGTTCTTTTACTTTTTTTAAACAGGCTAAACTACCTAAAGCCTTTTTTGATTTGAAAGAGGACTGGGAGTTGAGAGACTATTGGCGTGAACGTAATCAAGAGGAAAGAGATTTCACCTTTTTTTCAGATAGACACCAATCTTTTTCAAGGATTGATTTCTTCTTGATTACAACTGATTTATATAATAGGATGAAGAATGTTAAAATTTTTCCTAGGTCATTGACGGATCACAGTCCAGTCTGGATGGAATTGGCTGCTGAAAAAGAGGAGAGGAGATCTTGGAGGGTGAATGAGAATTTATTTAAACAAGAAAAAAATGTTCAAAAATTAAAGGAATGCTTAAAGGACTATTTTGCTTTAAATATGTATAAGGGAACATCAATGTCAATGGTATGGGATGCAGGTAAAGCCTTTATGCGTGGGATTTTGATAAAAATGAATAATGTTCATAGACAAAAGCAGACTCAGAAACGTAAAGAATTGGAAGATGAGATTAAATTAAAAGAGAAGTTTCTGATTTCAAACCCTTCAGATGAAAAGGTTAAAGAAGCTATAAAGTTGTTAAAAACACAACTTAATATGTTGATGGCTGACCAAGCTGCAACTAACCTAATGTTTATGAAACAAAATACATTTTGTAATGCTAATAAACCAGGAAGATGGTTGGCCTATCAGTTAAGAAAGAAACAGAGACAGAGAATTATAGATAAAATAAATTGCAATGGTAAATTGGTCTATCAGAAAGAATTGATTAAGAAATCTTTTTTAAATTATTATCAGAAATTATATAAGAGTACCAATGTACAAACTATAGATATAAATAATTATTTAAGTAAGGCCAATTTTCCCAAACTAACAGAAGATCAGAAACAAGAAATTAATGGTTTAATTACTAATGAGGAAATTGTGACAGCTATTAAGCAATTAAAACTAGGTAAAGCGCCGGGTACGGATGGCTTGACATCTATTTATTATAAAACCTTAGTAGAAGAGATGACTCAACCTTTATGTGAGCTTTTTAATAATATATTACAGGGTTTAGAGATTCCTCTGTCATGGCGCAGTGCTTTTATATCTCTGATTCCAAAAGAGGATCAAGATCTCACCCTACCTAAGAATTATAGGCCTATATCTCTCTTAAATGTGGATTATAAAATTTTTGCAAAAATTTTAGCTAATAGGTTCATAGGGGTTCTGCAGCAGCTTATACATAAGGATCAATCGGGCTTCATAACTGGAAGGTATATAAAAAATAATGTTAGACAAATTATTAATTTATTAGAATATTTAGATAAGAACAACCAAATCTCTGCAGGGCTGATATTTTTGGATGCTGAAAAAGCCTTTGACCAACTGAATTGGCAGTTTATGTTAAGTCTAATTAAGGAGATGAATTTTGGAGAAAAAATATCACAAGCTTTATGTGCCATATATCAAAAACAGACTGCTCAACTTATTGTTAATGGGGGTTTGTCAGAGGTTTTTACAATAGAAAAAGGTACAAGACAGGGATGTCCATTATCTCCGTTATTGTTTGTTTTAACACTGGAAATTTTGCTGATCAAAATTCGGGAGTCGCAAGAAATAAAAGGAATAGAAGTTAACAAAAAAGAATATAAGTTAAGAGCTTTTGCAGATGATTTGGTGGTTACTTTGTCTCAACCTACTTATTCTGTAGTAAAGTTATTACAATTGATTCATCAATATGGTTGTGTCTCGGGTTTTTAAATTAATAATAATAAGACTAAAATATTACCTAAAAACATGATTAATCGTGATAAACAGATCTTGGTTAATTTAACAGATTTTGAAGTTGTTGATAAGGTAAAATATCTGGGGGTTACATTATCTGTTTCTAATGCAAAACTGTATAAGAAT
This sequence comes from Crotalus tigris, assembly GCF_016545835.1. Taxonomy (NCBI): domain Eukaryota; kingdom Metazoa; phylum Chordata; class Lepidosauria; order Squamata; family Viperidae; genus Crotalus; species Crotalus tigris. The sequence continues at coordinate 18,188,624 of NW_024096970.1, forward strand.
AATTATGAAAAGTTGTGGATCAGGGTACAGAAGGACTTGAAGAATTGGGATAAGTTACAGTTATCTCTTATGGGTAGAATTGCAGTTATTAAAATGAATGTCCTACCAAAATTTTTTTTTTTGTTTCAAATGTTACATATTTTAAAGAATGAGCTTAATTTAAATGAATGGCAGAAAGACATTAATAAATTTATTTGGGCAGGGAAAAAAACAAGGGTAAAGCTTAAAATTATGCAAGATTTTCGTGAGAGAGGTGGACTCAAGGTACCGAATTTGAAATTATATTATGATGCTGTGGCTTTAACATTGATTAGTGACTGGGTAAATTTAACAAATGTAGAAATACTCCATCTGGAGGGTTGGGATTTACTTTTTGGATGGCATGCCTACTTAATTTTTAATAAAAAAGTGGATCGAGTTTTTAAATCACATATTATAAGGATTTCTCTACTTCGGATTTGGAGGAAGTATTATAAGAGTGATTTTAAAATACCTTTATGGGCCATACCTTGGCATGCGATAGAGGGGATAAGGAGAGGAGTTAAAATGGATAGGGTTTCTTATACACAACTACTTAGATGGGATGGCCAAAATTGGCAGTTAAAATCTTTGGAAGACTTAGTACATGAAAATATTACCTATTCATGGTTTCAATATAGACAAATAGTGGACAGATGGAAGACGGATTGTAATATGGTCTGGCTTAGAGAAGATCAAAATCTTTTTAAACAAGTAAAGGATCAAAGACAAACTCACATTAAGAGGGTTTATGGGGTCATAGTGGAATTGGATTCAGAATCTGAATTAATCAAAGATTGTATGATTAAATGGGCACAAAATTTTGGTGAACCAATTCCACTGGATACCTGGGAAATTATCTGGGTGAGGAATGTTAAATTTACACAAGCCCAGAACTTAAGGGAGAATTTTTACAAAATGTTTTATAGATGGCACCTTGATCCACAAAAAATGTCTATTATGTACCCTGATCTACAGCCTAAATGTTGGAGATGTGGTTGTCTGGACGCTACCTATTATCATATTTGGTGGTCGTGTAAAAACATAAAAGCTTTTTGGATTAAGATATGGTGGAATATTCAAAGAATTTTTAGAAGGAGGGTAAAATTTACCCCGCAATTATTTTTGTTAGGTATTGTTACTGATTGCGATGCTAAGGAGGTTATATTGATGTTAAATTTGATTACAGCCGCAAGGCTGTTAGTAGGGCAATATTGGAAGAAGGAATCTTTGCCTACTTTGCAAGAGTGGTTTTTTAAAGTTTCTTATTTGGCGGAAATGGCAAAGATTTCGGCTTTTTTAAAGGAGCAATCGCAAGAGAATTTTTTTGTTGTATGGGAAAAATGGATAAATTTTATACAATATAAATTGGATGTAAAAAAATATCATGTAGCTTTTTTATAACTTGTATAAAAATTTTTGATATTTTATAGATTGTTTTCTCTTTCTTTGTTCCCTTTTTTTTCTTTTTCTTCTCTCTTTCTTTCTTCTTTTTTTTTCTTTCTCTTTAAGTACTTTTTCTTTTTAATGTTTATGTCATATATACTTTATTATTAATTATTTTATAAGTTGTTAAAATTTGTTTAGGTTTTTTAAAATTTTAAATAAGCCTATATTCAGTTCTGGGAAGTTCGGGGGGGGGAGGGATGGGGTGGTTTGGGAGGGATTGGGTGAGAGTTGTTTTGTTTTTTTTGTTGTTGTTATTTGTAAAACTTTTAAAAATTTTCAATAAAAAAAAAAGTTGTGGGAACTTCATCACTGGAAGCTTTCAAGAAGACACTGGACTGCCATCTGTCAGAAATGGTGTAGGGTCTCTGCCTATGTGGAGGGTTGGACTAAATGACCTACAAGATCCCTTCCAACTCTGTTATTCTGTTCTATCTGACATACAAGGGATCCTTATCATGGCTTCCAGAGAGCCATAAAGAAACCTGGTTCTTCCCCAAAACATTGGGCTAGGATAAGTTATTCAGCTGGGAGACTGTTTAGTTTGGCACCTGAAGGAAAAGTACTTTTTTTTTTTACTGTATTTTATGGATTATTGTGAAGCACCTATATAAACATATAAGTCATATAAATAAATAAATACTTGCTTAGAAGAATATCAATACTTTTGTTGTTTGATATTCTCTCATATCATTTCTAACATAAAACCAATGAGCTTTTCTAAGGCATTAAACTATGCTTAGATTTACCAACTTCAGTTTTAGCTAATGTGTTTCCATTTACCAGTCTTGATACCAATATTAAGTCCTTGAAGAATATACTTTTCCAACTAAGCTTTTAAAAATAATATTTATTCTAAAATGTGATGTGCCACTGGTGCTATGTTTCTTACAATTAATTTAACAATATCATACAAACTATACTCTCTAATTTTTGTTTGGTTTCCACAAATTTAAGAAGCTACAACATTTTTAAAAAAGTAAATATATGCCCAAATATTGTATAATGGCCAGCCTCTCTCTCTCTCTCTCTCTCTCTCTCTCTCTTAGTCTAACCCACCTCATAGGGTTGTTGTTGTGGAGAAAATAGGAGAAGAGAGTTTTGTTGGATATGCTTACTGCCTTGAGTTATTTGTACAAATCATAAAGGTGAGATACATACAAATAAAATAAAAACAGCGGTGAGTATAGTTCATAAAGATGGGAAAACTGATGTTTTGTAGTGTTTAATTTTAAGTTTGCTGCTTTAATTTGTCTAGCAATTTGATGATGAACTGGTTCATGAAACTGCTGTAATCAAAACTCATGCTGCATTTTTTCTACACTTTGATGGTCAAGAAATACTTTTCAGGTTTCTTTGTCAACTAAAGAATGTTTTTGTCCTGGTATCTTCTGGAATGATTTTTTTTTCTATATTACCGGGCAGCCTGGATTTTCTTGCCAATAACAAGAAAAATATAGCACTGGCAAGCTTCAGGAAGTGCTACCTCTTAAATTTCTCACAAACATGAACTAGCACTCTGCTAGAACTCTGAGAAAATCAAAGATGATTCCCAAGTCCTATGATATGTGAATAGACTTCAATCTATTGTCTGAGCTTGGGGGCTATTTGCTGGTAAGGTTTCTGTGAGAGGTACCAATATCAGACATAACAAATACACACTTAGACAATGAACAACTAGCACCCTCTTGAACTGTTTCAAAGCCAAATAGTGCTTCAATGTTGATTGTGATTCTAAAAGTGCCATGATTCAGTTCCTTATATTTTATATGTTTGATAAAGGGATTAACTTTGCCAGATAGTATGTGAGAAAAATATCCTCTATTGTGCCACACTAATAACTTACCTGCAGTAGAATAACTGAAGCAAATAATATGTCTACTACAATAGATTAAACACCTTCCTGGATCACTTTCAGCACCAAATAAGATGTGGAACATACTGATACTGTGGTGCCCTCTGGTGGTTACTAGAAAACAATATCATGACAATTCAAGACTTGCAGAGACTTTTCATCATATAAATAAAACATACATATGTTTTAAACCCAAGTTAATCTGTAGCTCAAAAGTAGGGGAAAATAAAGAAAGGCAGAGAAGAAGACATACTGAATGATTAGAAGACACAAGTAAAGAAAAAAGAATATTACATACTATGTTTGACACTGAAAAAGTGGATTAAGGGAGTTATTTTTCCCCTTCTCAAATACAACTGAGAGTCATTCAATGAAGTTAAATGATGAAGGACAAAAAAGGACTTTTCACATAAAACATAGAAACTACAATTGAAAATATAGTAATGTCACCCAATTTCACAGATTATACACCTATGTTAAGTATGTGAATCAGTAACTAATTTATTTGCAAAATCAGAGGAATTACGCTGTTCTGGAAAAATAGGAGAGATGTTACACTTCCTATGTTAAGTTCATAATTTTCTTATGAGCATCTGCTTGACTGCTAAGGGATAGATCAGGCTATCATTTCCCCAGATAAGTAGTAGTTGGGTTTTTTTTAATGTGTTACTTGGAACTTTTAAGTTTCTATGAGAATCTGCTAGGGTTCTATGAGAGACAAATGTGGCAGGGGAGGATGGATGGGAGTTCACCATTGGAAGTGTGACTGATTTTCTATCATTAGTCTTTGATCAGAGGTCCCAGAATTTTTAAAAATTACTTTTAATAAACAGGAGGGGGCTGTTGCCTTGAAAGAGTTTGAAAACTCCTGACTATATAAGTGTTAGTGTTGGGTGCTTAATAATATCAGCTTAGGATGCTCTTAAATCCTTCGTCACAATGTATGTAGGAGTCAAACAGCTAGGTCTGTTTTCTTCATATATTTATGTAGGATGGAATGTTTTGGTATGTATATTAGTGCTTGGGAAGATATTTTCTCCAAACCACACACGTGTTTAAAGAGAAAGATACATATTCTCTAAGTTATCCTTAAGAGGCAAGGAAAGGAAAGGTTATGATTGCTCAATGGAACAATCTAGGGACCACTTTTCCATCAGCTTTGAATGAGGATGAAAAGTACCAATCTCACCTTATCCTAGAGCTTGGGGGAAAGCCAGGTCTTAAGTGCTTTTCAGAAAGTAAGAGGGTAAAGGCCTACCGGATCTCAGCAGGAAGGGTATTCCATAGGGCATGAAGTGCTGTGGATAAGGAATGTTTAGTAGATCCCAAAAGATAGCAGCATTTTCCTGTCCTATTACATCTGGTGGGATGGACAGATGTCTCATATCGTGTAGAGCTTTAAAGATAATAACTTGCACTTTGAATTACACCTGGAAGGAAACTGGTAGCCAGTGCACTAGAACTAGCCTTAGAGGAATAACCATTATAAAAATGGGCCTCTCATGCCCAAATCTCAAAGCCAGCCCAGAAGGATATCATGATTGATAATACTGGAAGCAGTAAGAGATTCGGAAATACCCCTATTCCAAGCTCTCCAAAAGTCATCTACAAGTGCAACAAATGCCATCCCCCAGCCTGAAAGGGGTCCACATAATCAGCTTCATCCAGGGCTCTTAGTACCTAAAAAGGGAAGGTTAGAGACTGGATGAAAGCTGTCTAATACTGTTGGGTCCAAGGGTCCATTGCCTCCTTCAAGGCAAGTAGTACTACTCCCTCCCATAAATAGGCATTAACCACTGTTTGGACCCAATCACATGATACTCCCAAAAGGCTTTAACCATCCAGACAGGACATGGGCAGCTGAGTTCATAGCCACAAGAACCTTGTCCACTTCCTCCAATTCAATAGGCTGAAATTCATTCCAGATAACAGGGCTAGCTTTGTACCAGTCAGTTCCACAGGATCTACCCAGCCTTGAATCCAGCTCCGAGCAAAGCTAAGCAACTGTATCTAACAGATGCTGTAATACTCCTCACAGTGATTTGCAAGAGCTCCCATGGCTTATCCATGATGGATCTGGTCACGCAAATGAGGGCCACTCGACCACTATTTGCAGGTATATTTAGTGAAGTAAGCACACTTCTCCACCCTTATTGCCATAAATCCTAATAAATATTCTTACCTGTGCTCCATCAACTTCCCTTTTTGTCTTCCTCCAATGGTGCACTAGGCATCTCTTGTGCCACTTCATCTCTTGGTGCACCTCAGTAAACCATGGTGCACTGAGAGATGTGCATGCAGAGAGTCCACACAGTTGTGATTTGGTCCCCATCACCTCTTTATTCCAAGCCAGGTCTCAGGAACTGTGTGCCAGAACTTTAAGGAAAAACCAAGCTCCCTCTGATACTGCATTGGGTACATCACCAAATAGTCTCCACCTTGCTGCAATGAAGACAGACATGGAGAACTCTGGGGCCAAGACAGAGTGATCTGTCCATGGCAAAAGACTGATGTTAACACTCGCCCAAATCAGATCATGACACCCCTGCTCCAAGGTAAACACCAGATCCAAAGTGGGACCCCCCTGTATGAGTAGAGCCTTGAATAAGTTGAATCAGGTCCACAGTTGCCATGATGGCAATGAACTGCTCAGAGCCTAGGCCCAGAGAAAGCAGACTGAAGATTAAACTATTTATCCTTGGTATTTCATATGTACTGATAGTTTTCTCAAATTCCTTGTTAAAAAAAACCCTGCACCTTAAAATAATATATGCCAACTAAAGATAGAGTGTGTAGTACGTAAGCATTTACCCACATGGAATTATATTATCTACAACAAAAATACAATTACTATCAGGAGAAATGCCTGTTTAATATCACACAACTAAGGCAACATATTGCTAGTTTCAGTTGCAGCATCCTCTCAGCAGTAGGTAGGCAGTCCTGGTACAATAATATATAAACTAAGAGGGGGAATTCAATTTGTACTTAAAATAAAAATATGGACATTAAAGGAAGCAAAGCTAAATGATTCAGAGAGAAATTATTGTGTTATTTTATTTTCATTACATTCCTTCTTGACACATTGGTGCATCTCTACATCCCACACAGATGTCAGCCCACATCTGTGTATGATCTGTTTGCAAAATTAAACATGGAAAATTTCCATGAATTCTATAGGGTTTCACATATCTAAATTAAGCTCCATGATTAAGCTTGATTATAGAATTATAGCTTGTCTATTGCTTCCAAATGTCTGAATAGCTTATGAAAGTTATGAGCTCAGTTTCACCCAACACAGATCAACTGACCAGCAACATTTCAAACCTGACAAAGTTAATTCATGCTTTCGACACCACCAGACTAGAATATTGCAATGTGCTTTATATGGGGATGCCTTTAAAGACTAATTAGTTAGGTACATGGATAAAAAATGCAACAGCCTCCATTTTGTATTATATGTGCTATATTGGATTCCAGTAGGTTTCAAGGTATACTTTTTAATCTTTCTTCTGATTAGCAATGCTTATGTTTTCTCCAACATTAAATGACAGAGGTGTGCCATAAAGGTAGTATTTTACTTTGGTATTTCCTATTTAGTAAAATGGTCATCTCTGCTAATTTTGTCTGAAGTTTATTCTGTTATGTCTTTCACAGGCTTTTAAATATCAAATAACTATTACTATATTAGAGCTTCTGCCTATGTTTTTAATTTTATTTTACTGTTAATTATTGTACCTTTTTATTATTGTGCTGCAATGTTATTTTATAATTTGTGGTTTTAATTGTAAATCACAGAAAGTTGTTCTTAATTTCAGTAGTATTTTAGTACAGAAAATATGTACATAACAATTTGCATCTTAAATAACAAAGTAAGGAAGTGTAGTTAACTGACATTTCAAATTAATATCATGCATGTATCTGCTGCTAATATCAATGGTATTGCCAAAATAATTTTTCACCGCTACCTAAAGGAAAAATCAAATTTTAGTATGCAACCCCACAAACATGATGATCACCACACTTCCATTTATAGTTTATGAATGGGGCTGCACTATTTAAGCAAAGGATAAGTGCTTTATATGAATAATTAAACACTTCAAACCATGCAGTTTTTCAATGCACAGGTAATTATTTGCTTTTTAAAAGTGATTTCTTCCTCCTCCCTCCATTTTAAAAATATCAGTTGTTCTGAGAGAATTGTTCTAGATACACAAAAAAGAGGATAGATAGGTTGAAATCCTGTCAGAAAGCATGTTTTTGTATTTTACATTATCTATATTTATTCTGTATCAATTTCAATTTTTTAGCTGCAATACTTCAGCCTTATTTAAATAACAAGATCTAATATGTGTGTGTTCATTAAATTATTTTTATTTTTATGGAAATCCACCAGGTAGTGGCTTATGTTGAATAAAACTCAGTAAATAGAGTTACTAAAATAAAAAAGCAAAAGCTAAAGGATTTCCAATACTATGCTTTATCATAGATTGTACTATATTTCTGCCCTGTGTAAAAGAAAAAAAAGAATACATTATCCAACTGTGATTCTACAAGTTCGTTATGAATTGTTTTTTTTTTTCTTGGTTGAGAGATTTCAAATCACTAAGCAGCAGAAATCAGTTCTACGGATAACTGTGTATCTAACTCATTCTAATCTTTATGCATGTATGGTCTTTGTCAAACCACACATGTTTCTACATCTGTTTTTATTAGGTATCCACTTTTCATTAAATGTCATCCCAAAGAGCAGTGCAATAAGACGAAGCAACAATATCACATCATTCAATAGTTATAACTATAAAAAATACAAAAATTAAAAGCATAAAACAGTTCCTTGCCCAAGGATCTTAAAAGCATCAAGAGCTAGGGAAGAGGGGAGATCTTTAGTTGGTGTCAAAAGCTAACTGGATTTTATGCACACCAAAGGCTCAACTGAGAAAGAATGCCATAATTGGGGAGCCAAACTCAAGCATACTGTCTTTTGGGCTGTTATACCTTCTCAAGTTCTCAGACTTTATTTCAATTCTTTAGCATTTACTGAATTTCTTCTCTATATTGTACCACCTGATGGAGAAAGGTAGACTTGTATGTCCTTTTTCTATGTTGTTAGATCAGAATACATTTTTCCCATTTCTCTGAACTTTCATGCGACCAGCTGCTGTGCAGGACCTATTCATTCACCAATCATAGGAAAAAAAATGTAAAAAATGCTTCCCAATGCCATGAAGATAGTGAAAAATAATTGCTTCCAGTATCATGCCCTTGAGATCTTTCTCAGTGAGAGTGAGAATTCATTTGTTCAAACCATTTATTTAAGCATGCTGATCTTTTCAATTACATAGCTTCCTCCTACTTACTACCAGAAAAACTGCACTTATGATCCACCATGGATCATAAAACAACAAGAGCGGTTTCCATGAACGAAATAAAAAGCGAATGTTTCAGTGCCTGATTCATTTTGCATTCTCCAATCATGTTTCTTCTTGGGCTGAAATAATGTTAACCTTGGCTTCAATCAAAATCAAGTAATCTCTGCTCTTACTTAATAATCCTTTCTTGACTCTTTCTAACTGATATGACATTTGAAGAAGGAGAAAGATGAGAAGAGATTCACAGGAGAAGGATCACTCTGGGATAACTGAGGTTCATATCTTTCAAATAATAATAATGCAAGCATATTGGGGAGCAGGTCAAAAAGCCACTGAATTATCATGTGGATTGGCTTTCCAATTGTGCCTAACTCAACAGCAATGTAAATAAGTTCTGTTGTTTCCTGAACATAATAGTTGGCAGCAAAACTACTGTTTTCCTTGCATCACAGCTATGCACAGGATAATTTGGACAGATTTTTGCTGTTGTTCTCAAGTTCAATATAAACTCATTCTTTATTCAAGAAAAGGAATAGGTTACAATGATCTCTGGCATGACTATTTTGAACTGTAACAATCATCCCCCAAGACCTAGTTTTTACTAGCTCTTGGAAGGCCATGAACGTGTAGTAAATCTTGCCGGAGAGAGGAGCTGCCACTGAAAATATTTGACATCCTCTTGCATCACCTCCTGGTAGGTGAAAAACTTTAAGCCATACAGCATGGGAAAGGCAGCCTTTAGAGAACCTGCACCACAAGCCAAACAGAGTTTTAAAGGCAGCAACTTACACAAGGCAATACTCAGCGCATCTCCTATAGCAATAAAGTAGCATGGCACTACCATGACTTGCTAGTGAGCACACAGACAGTATTGTGACTTTTTTCATGGAAACTTCCTTTGGCTACCACTGATTCCTTTATATGACCAGTTTCTGTATTCAATCAATATTCACTCCGACCATTCGTTTTTAAATTTATGTCATCTTGTTTTTACCACATATACTTCTTAACTCTTTACCAATGCATTCAACTTAATGTTGTTTCTCCTGAAGCATCCATATACAATCTTTCAGGCAATCATTTATGCTTCTTTCAACAAGCATTCCTTCCCTTAAATCATGTACCACCCACTATATATATTTTAGCATTGGAACAACATAAAATCTTCATCCATTTTTTTTTCTCTTCTAAAGAGCATTCTACAAAGGTACACAAATTCATCTATTCATTTATTTCATCTTACTCCATTTAAGAAATTATTTTGATTAATTATTTATAGCTAATTAAATAATTATTTGTTATATGTAATTTATCAAATTAAATTCTATATCATTATCTTTTCCCCATTTTTAGAACAGGTGGGAGAAGCTGACCCACCTATATTAGCAATTAAAAGTGTTAAAAGGCCCAATTCAAACTAACCAATAATACTGTAACTTCTTTGAAAGTTATTGAGCCATGGTGGCACAGTGGTTAGAATGCAGTGCTGAAGGCTAACTCACTGCCCCAACCCCCAGTCCATACCATACCAGTACCAGGCCGCAGCATGCCAGCAATTGGTCTGCACAAACAAGCAAAGTCCCATCCGCAGGAAGCAGGCAGCACACAAAACCACACCCCCTCTGGTCCACAGAAAAACCTCTCTCCACAAAACCGATCCCTGGTGCCCAAAAGGTTGGGGACCTCTGCTCTAGGAGTTCGATTCTGACCAGCTCAAGGTGACGCAGCCTTCCATCCATCAAAGGTCACTAAAATGAGAATCCAGGTTGGTGGGGGCAATATGCTGACTCTGTAAACTGCTTAGAGAGGGTTGTAAAGCACTGTGAAGTGATATATAAGTCTAAGTACTGTTGTTATTGCTCTGAAATGCCACCTTTAAATCACTGTGTTTCAGAGTTGGGTCCTTTGCAAAATCAGCTTAAATCACTGATCCATGTAACCCACTAATGTTTGTTCAAAGTGGCAACATATTTCAAGGGCTTTAAGTAGGAAGTAGGAAGCTTTTCACTCTTACTTGGAGACAGCAGAATTTGAACATAAATTGTAAAATATGTGCTCTGATACAGAGCTATGGTGATCAGCTAAACCCTGAACATTCTATGTTTATGAAAGAACACCATTTTGTTCTCCTTTTCTATATTATTAAGCTATAATCACTAGCACTGATGAAATTACCTACTTTGGTAATGAAATGTCTGCAAGAAAACAACCAAGCTTATAGAGCATCAAGAACCACACAATTCAACCCTGAACTACAAATATTCTCTTCTATGTGTATTAGTAAGCTGCTCTAATTGAATGAGGAAGTCATGGAATCAGGTGTTAATAACTCTGCTTTGAAGCTGTGACATTTATGTTGGATGGACATTAATTGGCTCATTTCTTCTACAGGTCCAGTTCAACAATTTCCACTGGAATTAGATAAGAGGGTTATTTAAACAAGGAAAACTAAGTCAACCCCCAAAGCAAGAATGCTGTGATAGAACAGTCAACATCTTAGAGAGACTAATAGACAGATATATGGATTTAGAGAAGAAAATGAACAATAGAAAAATGTATTACAAGAGAAGAACAATAGAAGAACTAGAGTCCAAAGGAGGAGGAAGGACAGTTGAGCTACCATCAAAAAGCTGTCCAACATCTCAAAAAGTGATTATGATGTGATAGTTGAAACTCAAAAGAAGAGAAGAAAGCATGAACTGTTACTTTCCTCTGCACAAAGCCAAGAAAGAACAGCAAACTGCAAGTCTTTGTGCTGAAATTGGTATTTAACCATGACCTCTTGCTTTGCTTCAGAACATAATAATCTTCATGGGACTGAAGGACAAAGAAAGCAATTGTGACTACAATTCCACACATCTACAAATGTCCCTCCAAAAAGGGCCACTGAAAATTGTTCTCAGATGCATTGACTCTCTCTCAGAAATATGTCATGTGCACAGAAAGAAAAAAAAAGCCAGTCTTAACATTGCACTGAAGTTGCAGTATGAAAGAAAAAAGAAAGAAAAAAAGAAAGAAGGAATAAATAAAGAACATTTGCACATGGAATAAGCTTATGTCCATGTTAATTTGAAATGTTGCTGAGTTAGCACTCCTGGAAGAATGCACAAATATACATATTAAGCAAAGACCAACAAAACAAAAATGGTATATGAAATATGCATATCTGCTTTGGTGAATTACATTTTCTTCCATCCTTCCCCTACACATTTTATTCTAATTCAAAAGCACAAACTCAAAGCTGAGAGTTACTTTGAATGCTATTCAAATATGTTATTAACAGAATAGCAATAATAAGATTCAGTATATGCTGCAGAAATTCAGCTTTCTTTTTTATTACAAGGACAGCTAAGAACAGGGATGGCAGGGATGATAGTAATGGAGAGTTGAAGAGCTCTAACATTAATAGAGATGGAACCTGTGATAGATATGATTGCTGATGATATTGCTGTGGCAGAAGAGCTGATCTGCCAGCAGCAGTTGGAGGACAGCCTGGTTGGTGATCGCAGTCACAGGGACAATGTGGAGACTATTTGGAACTAGGCTGATGGACTGCATGTAGGGAGGCTTGGGGCTGGATCTACCCTGATTGCACTGGAAGTTGCAGTTTGGAGGACTAGACATGGCTCCCAATTGTTGACAGGTCTGGTAGGACCATCTCCAATCTAAAGGTTTTACCTCCAACATTTAGTGGGTTAGTTAGTTGGTTTTTATCCTGCCTTCATTATTTTTAAAAGTACATATCCTCCTCAGCCTGAGGCTTGACTTGAACATGAATCCTCTTGGTTCCCTATGGTGCTTTTGACCTGGGTGAGAAAGAATCATTGCCGAAGACCTGGAGATATTCTGATTTGTGTCAGCAGTTCTGCATGGTGCTTTTGACACCAGAAAATATAGGCTGTCTTGATAGAGATTTGTGTAACAAATTTCTAGATTGGGCCCGGATACCGATCCATCAGCTCCTGTTCTTGAACTTTAGAGGCTTGAACTTTAGAAGAAATAACTCTGAAGGACAGAAGAAAAAGCACTACCAAGGCAGTAGTCAGCAAAGAAACTAACTTGAGAAAATATCTTAGACACACACACACAATTTTAGTTCATGCAAAGTGAGGGAGGGGGAGAAGTACATTCGTACTTGCCAGATAGTGTTACTATATATTATAATAAAATTATATACAGTGTTAGTTTCTTAATTTGAAAGTTATTGCTCTGAAAAGGCCATCATCAAATCCCTGTACTTCATAATTGGAGCTAATCTTTGCAAAATCAGCCATATAGAGCTGATATGGACCCAGGGATTGGCACCTTAGCTACCTATATCTGATTCTCCTTTTGGGCAGGTTGGGAGAGAGTGGGATATGAGTTTGCCATGATAGCTTAATTTCTGTCTTTGAATTGCTGGGTGCCTGAGGGCAGTGCAACCTGGGACAGAGGCAGGGTGCTGCTATGAGGACCTGGGAACACTGCCTGGTTTTGTGCTTGTGTTATTTCTGGCAAACATGTTTTGGAGTGATTAAAAGGTGAGTGTGGTGGATGGATGCCTATCCCTAGGATAGTAGAAGGATGGCAGTAGGATTGGAAGATGAGAAGGCAGTCCAGAACATGATGATCATCCCAAAGGTGCTTTCTCAAAAGGCAAATGGACTTTCTTGTTTTTCTTTGAAGACGTTTTGCTTCTCATCCAAGAATTTTCTTCAGCTCTGACTGGGGAATGGAAGGATTTATATTCCTTGCAGACAGCTGGTCATTTGCATTCTTTTAGCCAGTTGTTGAGGCCACTTGGAGGTTTATCTGTGTCCTCAATGACCTGGATGACAGAGAATCTCCATAGACAGAATGTGATGACTGTGATGGGCAGAAGAAGATATGGGGGAGTTCTGAGGTGCAGGTTGCTCTTGGGGACACAGGGCTTATCACTGAAAAATGACATCACTCTGCTCCCCCCCCCCCCGAGATTCATGCAGCTCCCATCTTTCTGACATTTTGGAAATTGTTATAGTTTTATAAATGTTTATAACTAATATATATATTTAATATAGAAACTGTTTGGTTTTGAAATGGAATGGTTGCCCCCACCTGCCCCTTTCATTACATTTGTTGTTTGGCAAAAGGTTTGGTATATTGGTTTTGGTTGGCCCAAGTTGTTTTTATTTGTATCCTATGTTCTGTTTTTGCTTTTAATATGTAACCTGCTATTAAGGACTCAAATGCACTTTACATTTGTTTAAATAATTACATCAAGTTGCAAGCAGGGTTTCATTTGCCCAAATCTTCCTTGCACACAGTTTATCTGGTTATGTCATGACATCTCTAAATTATTCATATTTCCATTCTCATTTTTGTTGCCATTACAGATAAGTAAAACATTTCATTTTTTATGAATTTCATATTTCTTCCTTCCAATGAACTGCAACAATATTCAGTAACTTTTCAGTTTTGCTGATTAATTCTTCTAATAATGTCATGAATTATTTTAACAAAAACAAGGAGGGAATCCAATTAATGTTAAGAATTGTGTATTCTGTTTTTCTAGGATCATTGCACTCCCTCTTTAAGGATATGACAAGCAAGAGTGTAAATAAGAATAAGATAAAATATGTAAGGGAAAGGATTTTCATTAAAAAAAACATGTGCAATCCAACATATTTATAAGCAGAAGTACACACAATATTAAAATAAAAAATGTATGAAATAATTACAAACTAATGTATTTTATGATAATAATAGTCAGGCAATGATTAATTTTAAATATAAAATATTGGTAATAGAATTTTTCAATAGATATTTAAACAGTAAGGGCAAGTAATTTCCTATTGTTTATCAAGATTTATAGTGTATTATTTATTAGTCTTAGTTGTCATGTAAAAAAAATCCACAGTTACAAATTTTGACAAATGCCTTAATCATTTTTTTAAATCTAAAGATGAGGGAACACCACAAATTAAGTTTCTGAATTATCCAGCTCTTACTACACACACAAAAAAAAAAAGAATCCTAACTATGGAGATTTCAAATGCCAATATCATCTTGCATTTCACTGTACTCTACTCTAATTTCTTTGGTTCTCTATGCTCTGTGGAGAGGCAACAATACACAGTATAATCTTACAATAGTGTACATTCAAACCAGTTGTCTGGTCTTAACCCAAATGACTTTCTTTCTTATTCCTGATATCTACAGATTATCTTCCATTCACTCTTTAACATGGCTGCATTTTCTATTGTACACACAAACAAGTAATAATTATAATTATATCACAATTAAATATAATTTAATATGTTGAGAATAATATAATAAGCATATTTAATATGAGTGCCTGGACAAAGATTTTATGAAAATTGGAATTTGCAAAATGTCAAATGTTTTGCATTCCCTAGTTCATAAATATGAGTCAGCCGATGTTCATTTAGCAATGAAATAATTATTGAAAATGTGTTAACTTATACGACAAAAAAATTATAGACTAACTCCTGATTTGTTTTCTATCATGTCAAATAGCAACAACTACAATTGAAACATTCAATTCACTGGAATTGATTTTGGAACTAATGGAACTAATGTTGTCATGCCTAAACTAATTCAACTTCATTAATTAACTGCAGCAATTTCTTTTGATCACACTTAATCCTTTTAAGAAAGTCCAGTGCATCTCCAAACATGGTTTCTGTAATCTGCTATTAATTCTGGCACAACTAAGAAACATCCTATTGCCATTTGGAAAAAAAAAATGTACATCCCAAAATGTGCAACATTGCAACATCTTTTGCTGCTCAGAACCCTTTTTGTTCCTTCTTTGTCATATCAATTTCATGCTAAGAATGAAGGCATTCTCAACTTTTTATTTAATTGTTTATTCCTACCATTATTTGTCCTTAATTCATGTTTTCTAAGTGACCAAGTACTTTCTTTCAGCTCCTTAATGTCTATGGAGATTCTCAGTCATCCAGGTCATAGTTATCCCAAAGGTGCTTTTTCACGAGACAACTGGTCTTTCTTGTTTTTCTTTGAAGACATTTCGCTTTTTATAAAAGAAGCTTCTTCAGCTCTGACTGGATGGTGGAGGATGGAAGGATTTATACTCCTTGCAGACAGCTAGTCCTTTGCATTCTTTTAGAGAGTTGTTGAAGCCATCTGGAGGATTATCTGTGTCACCTGACTAGTGCAAATGGCTGTGGAGCTTTCTTGCAACTGCTGAAAGGACTGTGTTGTAGACTGGAGATAGATGATGTCGTATCCCTCCCCCTATGTTGAGAGCAGGCTGTTTGATTTTGACATAGATGGCTTCTTTCACCCCTTTGACAAAAAGTCCTTATTTTGGACAGAGAGGACAACTGGTTTGAAAAAGGGGTCAAAGAGTCCATCTATATCAAAATTGAACAGCTCTCTCTCAATGGAGGGGGAGAGATACATCATCTATCTCCAGTCTACAACGCAGTCCTTTCAACAGTTCCAAGAAGGCTTCACATTTGCACTACTCAGGTGACCCTGACAACACAGATAAACCTTCAGGTGACTTCAACGACTCTCTAAAAGAATGCAAATGACCAACTGTCTGCAAGGAGTATAAATCCTTCCATTCTCCACCATCCAGTCAGAGCTGAAGAAGCTCCTTGGATAAGAAGCAAAACGTCTTCAAAGAAAAATAAGAAAGCCCAGTTGCCTCGTGAAAAAGCACCTTTGGGACTTCAGCTCCATACTTCTCACTAAACCATTATCACCTATTTCTTCCAATTATTCTCTGAATTCTTGCTAAATTATTTTCTGAACATTGTCTAAATAGATGTACAGTAGATACCTTGACTGAGAAATATTATCTGCCATAGTACTGCTATGAGATTTATGAATGGAAAATCAATATCTCTGTTCAGTCTCAGGAAATTACAGTTCATGACCATTTCTTGCTGCCAGTTTCAACATTCAGGGTTTAGAATACAGCAATAGCACTTAGACCTATTTATCATTTCACAGTCCTTTACAGCCCTCTCGAAGTGGTTTACAGGGTCAGCATATTGCCCCCAACAATCTGGGTCCTCATTTTACTGACCTCAGAAGTCAATCTTGAGCAAATGAGGATCAAACCCCTGGCCGTCAGAATTAGCCTGCAATACTGCATTCTCCAGCATGATTGGATGGAGAACCCATGGATGGGTTGTCTTAATCTATCTGCTCCAATTAGACTAAGTCTGAAATTTAGTACCGCCCCCTCTGTGCCAACTGCACCCCAGTTTTAGACTTAGTCTCTTTGCCCCAAGACGCGTTTTGTCTTCGCTCCTGGAGCAGAAGACTGTTTAATTCTATTTAATTACTTAGCTCAGGCTATTATTATTATTTGTTATTTTATTATTGATTCAGAATCGATTATATCTAGAAGAAAGATCAATTATCCCAGTCTGAAGCCTATTCAGGCTGACAGACTCACAATCCTCTCCCTCTAGGGGGGGGGGAAACTTTTCCCTTCTTTGTTTTCCCTCAGTTAGGGACAGCAAGATCAAACCTTTGATTTAGGTCGTTTTCAGAGCCTCATCAAGCCTGGAGGGAGCCTTCCCAGGTCCCTCGGCCCCAGCAGAGAGCAGCAGGTGAGAATTTGGGCGCGGCCCAATTTTCGGAGCCGGGAGGGCCTGTCAGGCCTTGGACGACAGCTTTTCCAGCCGGCCTAATCACATGCCACCAGCTGCTTTAGGAGCCCAGGCGATTCACCCGAACGAGGGCTCGTTGCAGCTTAGACCCTAGGCCTCAAGGCCTTCTTCCAACGGCCGTTTTTTAGGGCGCGAAATTGGCGGCCGCCATTTTGAATTGCCTCCCGGTGGCCATTTTGGGTGTGGCTGAAGCCCCCGGTGGCCATTTTGTATGTGGTTGAGGCCCTCGGCGGCCATTTTGTGAGTGGCGGAAGTCACTGGCAGCCATTTTGTGGGTGGCTGAAGTCACCGGCGGCCATTTTGTGTGGGCCTGAAGCCTCGGCGGCCATTTTGAGTGTGCCTAAAGTCATCGGTGGCCATTTTGTGTGTGATTGAAGTTCTCGGAGGCCCTTTTGTGCGTGGCAAAAGCCCTTGGCGGCCATTTTGTGTGTGGCTGAGGCCCAGACTGCCTGGAACTTTCTTCTGAAGGCAGTATTACATCATCGGTGGCAGGATCGTCGAGAGAGCAGGTTCGACCGGGGAGGGCCTGATCGATCCTAAGTGATCGGGGTGCCCATTAACTCCCCGCCCACCCCCTCTTGGGCTGAAGTATCTCTGTAGAATCCCTTGGTGAAGTACAGCGCCGAGGGGGGGCATTTTGCCAAGGTTGAGACCAGAGCAACTCATCATGGCAGAGAAAGGCAGCGAGCCAGCCAAGAGGAGTCGCCAATCAGAGGCAAGTGGTAAGAGCACCACCAAGCAAGCCCGGCCAAGCAGGGAGCCACAGAGGGAGGAAGGGTGCCAAAGACTGAGAGCGGCCTCCCCAGATCTGACAGGCACGATGGGAAGGTCTATATTTGAGCCCCTTTCTTTGCATAGTGCCTAAGCCCCAGGGGCCTGGTCTCCCCCCAGGGGAATTCCTGAGTCAGATTCAAACCTAACAGTGGCTTCAGGGAGGGGTATAACCGGTCAGGACACCTCAGGGCCCCAGGCCACATTCACTCCCACTGCAGCAGGACTTCGCCCTCCTGAGAACCAGGCCCTGAACCCGAACCTCCTCCAGTCCATGATAGCCCAGGCTGTGGCTCAATTTATGGCCTCCAACACCCACAGCCACCCCCACAGGCCACACATCATTCACAATCTCCGGATTGGATGGATGATCCCGCATTGGATTTGGAATCTACAGGAGCTGAACAAGCTGGCCTAATTTTGTCTGAGGACGAAGGCATCGCCCCATCCGAACCCACCCCTCCTGTCAGTCTCTTTGACCATTCCTTCTTCAATTCCCTGCTTCACAAGGCCTGCACCACTGCAAACCTCGCCCAAGAACAGGAGAACCCACCAACATCCCAGGGTCCCCATGTCATATACACTGAGCCCTCTGTCTCACAGAATCATATTCCCTGCCCTCCCCTTTTTCTAAATATAGTCCAGAAACAATGGGAAAAACTAGGATCTCCCTTAAGCCCTGGTGCGGTAGAGAGAACATTGTTCAATGTTGCTCCTTCCCTGACCTCCCTTTTGGAGATTCCTGAGATTGATGAGCCCTTGAACTCATTGTTTCCCAAGTCCAACATCCCTGGGGACATAAATGAGGCACTAAGGGCAGAGGACAAGAAGATTGAGTCCGCCCTACGCAGGTCCCACCAGGCATCAGCCTGGGCAACGAGGGCGGCAACCTCCATGGCCTTCTTTGCCAGGGCTTCGGTCCTGTGGCTACGGGAGCTCCAGGACATGATCCCTCCGGACCAGCTCAGAGCCCACCAGAATCTGGGTAAGTTGGTGGCCACGTCCCAGTATCTAGCCGATGCCTCCTTACACATGATCAGATACACTGCCCGGACCATCGCGGCAGACATTTCAGCACGAAGGCTCCTTTGGCTCAGAAACTGGCGAGCAGACACCAAGGCCAAGTGGCGTCTGGCCTCTAAACCTTATACAGGTGGACAACTCTTTGGTAAGGCGCTAGAGCCATACCTAACCGAAGGTAAGGATAAATGCAAGACCTTGGTTAATACATCAAGGAGGGGAGATAGACGCTGGGGGAACTTGTCGCAGAGTAACTACAGAAGGCAGCCCTTTCGGCCAGCGCCAGCCTGGGACTGGGCCCAGGCTCCTCGCCCCTCCTTTTAGAGACAGGAACGACAACAAGATCGTTCAGCATACAGAGGCAGATCACAGTTCCAGACCAAGCGGTCCTTTCGAGGCGCAGGGAGCCGCTCCTTTAAGCGAGGCAAGTGAACCTGCAGCCTCACCTCCCATAGGAGGCCGGCTGGCCCTCTATTCCAGCATTTGGGCGGCCACTACTACGGACGCATGGGTGTTAGACACCGTCTCCCAAGGTCTGAGACTAGAATTTTGTTCCCATCCACCTGACAGATTCCACTCTTGTCCTATTTCAACGAACAGGACCAGAGCTGAACTTATGTCAGAGGCAATAGCTTATTTATTGCAAATACAAGCAATTGAACCAGTACCACAAGACCAAGAAGGACGAGGGTTTTACTCAAACCTTTTCGTCATTTCCAAGACTTCAGGGGGCTGGAGGGCGATCTTGGACTTAAAAGGTCTAAACCTCTACTTGAGATATAAAAAATTTAAGATGCAATCACTTCAATCAATCCTGGCTGGCATCAGGCAAGGTGACTTTCTTACCTCCATAGACCTGACTGAGGCATATTTGCACATCCCAATTTTTCCTGGACACCGCAAATTCCTCAGATTCAGTTATGCCCGACGCCACTACCAGTACAGAGCCCTTCCATTTGGCCTCTCATCTGCACCGAGAGTATTTACAAAGGTACTGGCAGTGATTGCAGCCCACCTTAGACAAATTCCCATCAGAGTTCAATGCTATCTAGATGACATTCTAATTCAGTCATCATCAAGGCAAGGTGCCCAAGCAGACCTCGCCCTAGCCATCAAGGTTTTGCAGGAGCACGGTTTTTCTGTGAATTTCCAGAAAAGTCATACTGTACCAACAACTCGGCTCCTCCATTTGGGCGCAGTTATAGACACAGGCAACTGCACGGTCTACCTATCTCAGGATCGACGGAACTCTATCCAGACTCTTGTATGTCGGATCCGAAGGGACAGAGTAGTCACATTGGCATCCCTTTCACAACTACTAGGGAAGATGGTGTCCTGCGTGCAAATTGTGCCATGGGCACGTCTCCATGCCAGAGAATTACAATGGCTTCTCCTTCCATTTCAGAGACTTCATACCAGCACATCCCACCAGAAGGTCCGAGTTCCACAGTTGGTGTTGAACTCCCTTCGTTGGTGGGACTCTCCGGCACTGTCACGGGGAGCAGAATTCAAAGAGCCAGACAGGATCATCATTACCACAGATGTAAGCCTATTTGGGTGGGGGGCACACCTCCACACACACTGGGCCCAAGGTCAGTGGTCCAGGCAAGATCTAAAGAACAATATAAACTGGCTGGAACTAAGAGCCATACACACGGCCCTAAAGAGATTCAGCAGCTTAGTACAGGGTCAGCACATCCTGGTCTTAACCGACAACATCACAGCCAAGGCCCATATCAACAGACGGGGGGAACAAGGTCCAAGCCTCTCATGCAGGAGGCCAGATTGCTGGGGTCTTGGGCGGAACTGAATCTTGCCTCCATCAGGGCGGAGCACATATCAGGAGTGGCCAACCAGCAGGCAGACTCATTGAGCAGAGCCACCGTGGACCATTCCGAATGGCAGCTGGATCCGAAGATCTTCAGAGAGATCGTGGACAGGTTTGGTTCCCCAACCCTAGATCTGTTTGCCTCCTCAGCCAACTCACAGCTTCCCAGATTCCTTTCCAGGTTCCCATCTCCATCAGCGGAAGGAACAGATGCACTCCGCAGTCCCTGGCCCAGGGAACTGCTCTATGCTTTTCCTCCCCTGCCCCTTCTACCTGCCACGATCAGGAAGATCCTTCGCGAACAAGCAGAGGTCCTCCTGGTCGCCCCGCATTGGCCGAGATGATCTTGGTTCGCCGACCTGATGGAGCTCTCCGCATCCCCTCCATGGAGGATTCCAGCCAATCGGATCTCCCTCATTCAGGGGGAGTTACATCATCCGGACCCTCAATGGCTCCAGTTAACCGTCTGGCACTTGAGAGGCAGGCCTTAGGCCTAGACTCATATTCGTCAAGGGTCATAGCCATGATCCAGCAATCCAGGCGACCCTCGACGAATAGAATATACGATGCCACGTGGAAGAGCTTCTGTAATTGGTGTTTAGCTCACAAAATTGAACCCTTACAGGCTGCAGTGCCAGTTATCTTGGAGTTCCTGATGGACGGTTTGGACAAAGGGCTTTCCACAAGCACCATCCGTAGGCAGGTAGCAGCACTCGCCATGGTTATTTCCTGTGGCAAGGAACCCTTAACACAGCACCCTATGATACGCTCCTTCCTAAAAGGAGCTAACAATGCCAGACCACCAGCGGTACATAGATATCCCTCCTGGAACCTTCATCAGGTTTTACAGGCTCTTGTCTCACCACCCTTTGAGCCAATTGACACTTGTTTGCTCAAACTATTATCAATGAAGGTAGCATTTCTGGTTGCTGTAACTTCAGCCAGAAGAATCTCTGAGCTGGCTGCCTGTCAGTGAGAAAGGACCTGTGTATCTTCCATAGGGACAGGGTTACTCTCAGGTTAGATCCCTCTTTCGTGCCCAAGGTCAACTCCTTGTATCATAGATCACAGGACATAGTTTTGCCGGATTTCTGTCCGAACCCATCTAATGACATAGAGGCTCAGTGGAACAGATTGGATGTTCGCAGGGCCTTATATTGCTATATACAGAAACCTCATCCTTCCGCAAGACTGAGGCTCTGTTTGTGTCATTTCACCCTTCGTCGTTAGGACAGAAGGTTTCCTCACCCACTATAGGCAGGTGGATTAGAGCTTGTATTTCTCTGGCATACCAGACTCAGTCACTACAAGCTCCCAGCCATATCACGGCCCATTCCACCAGGGGCGCAGCCACTACAGCAGCCTGGTCTACCCAGGCATCCATAGAGGAAGTTTGTAAGGCAGCAACATGGGCATCGCCCTCCTCCTTTGTCCGTCACTACAAGATGGATATATATGCATCTTCTACGGCTTCATTTGGCCGCAAGGTCCTAGAACACGCATTAACATGGGTGGGAACCAGGCCCAATCTAATTCCCCACCCTAGGGACACAGGGCTTTGGTATGTCCCATCCATGGGTTCTCCATCCAATCATGCTGGAGAAAGGGGCGTTGTCTTACCTGAACGCCTTTTCTCAGCATGATGATGGAGAATCCACTCCCTCCCATTAGGTCAGTTGGCCTGGTCCCCATTTGTTCAGACGCGTCGGACTAAAGTCTGGGTATCGCCTTAGCCTAAAACTAGGGTGCAGTTGGCACAGAGGGGGCGGTACTAAATTTCAGACTTAGTCTAATTGGAGCAGATAGATTAAGACAACCCATCCATGGATTCTCCATCATCATGCTGAGAAAAGGCGTTCAGGTAAGACAACGCCCCTTTCTAACCTCTGAGCCGCTAGGGCTCATCTGTGTGAACATTCCATGACATCATTACAACTCATACTTAGTGCATTATGTATACAAATTATTGCATAGATATTGAAACATTGCTCTCATATAAAGCATCTAAATATACAATGGCTTCAAAGAACATTCAGAAATCTAGAACTTGAATTTTCATAACACAGCTGTGTTTGGTTTTCCAACCCATAATTGTCAAGGACAAAGATGACAAATATGTGCAATTACAACAATTTTGCACTTCCAAAGAATAATTAATAGGATTTGAACATTTAATACTGTGGCTATTTCCTAATAAGAATGACAGTGCAAGTAGAAATTTTAAAGGCTAGAAGACCTAAGATAAGGGAGCATTCTATTATAAAGTATCACTGCAGATGCAGAATATGGTCGATGATACAATATACTAAGTCACAATGTAGTCACAGTTCATTGAGTAAACATAATTAGCTAGGATCATACATCAATTGAACACATAAATCATACCTGACAAACATTATCTCTAAGCCAAACAAAAGACGTATTGTATCTTAATACAATAATTCAACCCAGCATATGAAAAGCCTAAAAAGCATGGATTATTTAAAAGGGAAAAAAACAAATGTGAATATTTTCATTTTTTAAAATTCTATAAATATTTCAAAATTATTCAGAAGAAGTTTGCAGACCTTGCATGAGTATAAACATTGCACCTCTCTGTTATGAAAGCAGCCCAACTTTTTCAGGTTTCTGTGCAAGTCTGAAAAAAAAATGCCACTATTTTAAGAGTCACTTAAGATTTAATGAGGCTTCAAAACAAAATATTTTTAATTATTATTGAGTTATGGTAGCTGGTCTTTATATTCTAAAACTGAGATGACTAGCTTTCTAGATCCGCTTTGAGAGGGGATGCTAAAAATTGATAGAATACCTCTCTGCAATTTTGAAGACATAAAACAATGAATAGGGTACTGTAAGACCCCAAATAAACATAATCCAATTTATAAAGAGAGATTCTTCCCTAAAAAATAAGTTAATCACTCGCCACCACAGAAAATCCATCTATGCTTAAATTACTCTTCCTTGTACTTTTATCCCCCAAATGTTAACTGAGATCATCAGTCACTAAAAATGCAATCATTTTATTGCAAGTGATCTAAGGAGATTTTTGTTTGTTTGCTGATTTGTGGGAGATAACTTTAAATTTTAATATTTTTACATGGTGAAGTGATTATATGGTCATTTGATTACCTTCAATGAAAGCTAGACAATGCTCTACTTAGGGTGTTTCAATAAAAAAATTCTAATGCTGAGCAAGTCTGCGGTCAGTGCCCAAAATGGCACATCCAATCTTAAATTTCAATGTAATTGTAAAATGTATGGACTATAACTTTTATCAACCATTTGAATTGACATTTATCAATCATTTTTCTCTTTAAAATCTCTAACTAATGTCACATTTCAATACATGAAGAAAATAACACAACTAGATATAGTTGTCTACTTTCCACTGTGTGAAAAAGAAGCAGTTGGTTCCTCTTTTTTGACTGAATTCTTATATTCTTCAATGCGTGCACTTATTCTTCTGTTGGTTTATCTGATGTATGTATGTGGTGGGACAAGCGATGCACAGATCAACTCCGTAGCCAAGACACTCATCTCCAGAACAAAACACTTAGCTGATGAACAATACCTAAAAACCGAACTACACACTCTCACTAATGTACTAACATCCAATGGATTCCAAAGAAATAAGATTATCAAACTAATCCAAAAAGAAACCCCCACTAAAATCCAAGACAGAGAACAAGAAAACGGCAAAGCCCTCCTCCCATACATAAAAGGCACCACAGACAGAATCAGCAAGATCCTCAACAAACACAACATCAAGACAGCATTCTGCACTAACAGAGAAATATTCACCATCCTAAGAAACCCCAAAGACAAAATTGAGTTAGAAAATCAAGGAGTATATGAAATCCCATGTACTGCTTGTCCCACCACATACATCGGACAAACCAACAGAAGAATAAGTGCATGCATTGAAGAACATAAGAACTCAGTCAAAAAAGAGGAACCAACTTCTTCCCTGGTCCAACACCTTAAAGCCACAGGACATGAAATTGACTTTAAAAAGACTAGAACTATCGCCCAAACTGAACACTTTAATAACAGAATAATCAGAGAAGCCATCGAGATAGAAAAAAGCCCACACAGCATGAATAAACGAGATGATATCTCCTGCCTACCAGCCATTTGGAAACCTGCCCTTATTGACAAACGAGTCCCTAACACAAAGAATGACACCAGACCCACACTCATGAAAACCACACATCCACGCAAAAAGCAAACCCAAACCCACACCGATGATGAGGCACAACCACAAACCAGAAGCCAGACCACAGCTGCATCATTAGCCACTTTAAACCCCTCCAATCCATACATGAAGCAAACTGATACCCACCATGAAGATGAGGCACGACCACGAATGCAAAGCCAAACAATAGCAACGCAGCTCACCATCTCAATTCTCCCTGCAACTCAGACTAACCTGAGCACAACAAAGCCCCCACCCAAACAGAACATTCCCCCATCCAATCAGAGCACAGCCAACCCCCCATTCAATCAGAGCACAGCCAAGCCACTAACCAATCAGAACACACCTCCACCCAATCAGAACACAGCCAAGCTCCCATCCAATCAGTTCATACCCCCCCTAGCAGTTAAAAGGAAGAAACAGTTACGATCACACATTGCTCCTTGAAGCAAGAAGCTGAAAAAACAGCCTGAAGATGACGAATGGGACTTCGTCGAAACATCGCCAAGACACTTCCAATTTGACACGGGAGAAAACCCAAATAACCAAAGACCTACGTATAAATACCCACGAAAACCTTAGAAAACAAATTTTATATATATATATATATATATATATATATATATATATATATATATATATATATATATATATATATATATATGTAGGTCTTTGGTTATTCGGTTTTTCTCCCGCGTCAAATTGGAAGTGTCTTGGCAACGTTTCGACGAAGTCTCATTCGTCATCTTCAGGCTGGTGTTTTCGGCTTCGTGCTTCATTTATTTCACAAAATAAATCAATTACGATCACCAGGAAAATCCAAATAGGAAAAATTTTAATAAAAACCAAGCTTTCATCGGAAACTTCTGACATCGTCAGGGTTAAAGCCAATCAGTGGGAAAAACTTATATAAGATCACCAAGCGCCTACATCCGGCTTCTATATATATATATATATATATATATATAATGTCCAAATATTTAAGTCTTGTTCTAAATTAAATCAGGGTACTAACTTTAACATAAGAGGCATCTAGGCATTCTGTATACAAATTTATACCACATTCCTCATGCCACTTCATAACTTATAGATGGAAACTTTCAAATCATTACAATAATTATAACTATGGTATATATCAACATAGGAGGGGAAAAAAAAACACCATTACCCCTGACTAACTTGCATGCTCACCCAGTCAGCTTTCTGAACTACTGATGACTATTGTGTTCAAGGTCCTGCTCTCTCCCTGGCAGTCTTTCAAATAGAGGATTAGCCTCTATGACAGTGGTTCTCAACCTTTCTAATGCCGCGACCCCATAATACAGTTTCCCATGTTGTGGTGACCCCCAACCACTTATACATCACTGGGTGCCAGGGGCGTGGCCAAAGGGAAAAAATGGCGGACAGCCTTGTTTGGCGACCCCCGTGAAATGGTCGTTCGACCCCAAATGGGGTCCCGACCCACAGGTTGAGAACCACTGCTCTATGAGGACCAAGCATTTGTGGTTCAGAGAACCCTTTTTAGGTGATATCATATATGAAACCACAGTTTTACATAAAAAAAATGTGCTATGCTTTTGAGATAACACAAAGCTCCAAGATAAGGATTTCACATAAAACACTCTCTTATCAATACTGGCAGAGAAGGGGAATACAGCGAGAGACAACAAAGCAGGTAACAGGAAAGCAGTTTATTATTCATGAAAGTGGAAAGATAAGATTTCTAATTAGCCTATGACAAATGCATATTCCCAGGGTGCAGATGAATATGGGACTGCTCTCCATGAAGTTCATATTGTAAAATAAGTGTACGTATTTGATATAGTTTAACTGTAGACTGACTGCCTTTGGAACATTTGTATGGTCAATCCAATGCACACTTTAATTATATGCATAATTACTAGGAAGCATTTTATAGTTAAAAAGTTATAATAATTAAGGTACAAGACAAGGAAAATTGAAAAGCAATGGGATACTGGAAAAAAAAAAAACATAGCCACATAGTTTGCTGCTTTTCCCCATGCTAATCACTTCTATCCAGGCTGTTCTCCTGTTCTTAGTGTTGCCCACTTTAACCACCACCCATAATCATGGTTACTGATAATTTTCAGACTTTTGTCATTTTTTATCAAAAATTTAAGTTTGTACTTCTGGAAACCTTGGGATTATACATTCCTACCCAGAAACAAAACAAAAAAAAACCCTCTTCTTTCTTGTACATGCATAATTTGAAGGGGGGGGTATCCAAGCAGCAATACTCACATCAGCCTAACTAGCAGATAATAACCATATTGTAAGTGAGGATGTATAGAAATCAGTTACTCCTAAACTCATTACTGTATGCTGAATTTGAATTCTATATTCAAAGATTTAACACAAAGTTAAATATAAGATAATTAGAACAGCAATGAATACAGAATCAGAATTTTTCTTAGAATGAATGGATACTCATTTCAATACAAATCTGTTAATTGTGCCAGCATTTAATCTGTCCTTTTAAATTCCATGAAGAATTCTGAATTGCAGAATGTTGGCAACTGCATAAAATCTGGACATGAAATCTTTCAAAATAGAATAGAATAGAGCTGGAAGGGACTTTGGAAATCTTCTAGTCCAGTCCTCCACTTAAGCAGGAGAACCTATACCATCTCAGACAAGTGACCATTCAGTCTCTTCTTAAAAACCTCCAGTGATGGAGTGCCCACAATTTCTGGAGGCAAGCTGTTCCACTGGTTAATTGTCCTCACTTTCCCCTTAATTCCAGGTTGCTTCTCTCTTTGATCAGTTTCCAACCATTGTTTCTTGTCCTGCCCTCTGGTTCTTTGGAGAACAATTTGACCCCCTCTTCTTTGTGGCAGCCTGGCAAATACTGGAATACTGCTATCAAGTCACCCCTATTTCTTCTTTTCTTTAGACTAGCCAAACCCAAGTCCTGCAGCTATTCTTCATATGTTTTCGTCTCCATGCCTTGGATCACTTCAGTTGCTCTTCTCTGAACTTTTTCCAAGGTCTCAACATCTTTTTTGTAGTATGGTGACCAAAATTGGTTACATTATTCCAGGTGTGGTCTCACTAGGGTTTTATAAAGCGGTACTAATACTTCACGTGATCTTGATTCTATGTCTCTGTTTATACAACTTAGGATTGTATTAGTTTTTTTGGCTGCACATTGCTGGCTCATGTCAAGTGATAGTCCACTAGGACTCCAAGGTCCCTCTCAAAGTTACTGTTTTTGAGCCAGGTCTCACCTAATCTGTACTTATACAGTATTTTTGATTTTTCCTGCCTAAATGTAAAACTTTGCTTTTCTCCACATCAAAACTCATTTTGCTGGATAGGGCTCATTGTTCAAGTTTGTCAAGAT
This sequence comes from Crotalus tigris, assembly GCF_016545835.1. Taxonomy (NCBI): domain Eukaryota; kingdom Metazoa; phylum Chordata; class Lepidosauria; order Squamata; family Viperidae; genus Crotalus; species Crotalus tigris. Next base: position 18,217,129 of record NW_024096970.1, read on the forward strand.
CTTTTTGAATCCTGTCTTCTGGGGTGTTGGCTATTCCTGCCAGTTTAGTGTCATCTGCAAATTTGATGAGTTCCCCTTCTATTCCCTCATCTAAGTCATTGATGAAGATATTGAAGAGTACTTGGCCTAAGACGGAGCCTTGTGGTACCCCACTGCTTATTTCTCTCCATATGGATGTAGTACCATTGAGGAATACTCATTATGCATGGTTTGTCAGCCAGCTACAAATCCATCTGGTGGTGATGTTGTCTATTCCACCTTTTTCTAGCTTACCAAGCAGTAGATTGTGGTCTACTTTCTTGAATGCCTTACTGAAATCTAAGTATACTATGATCACAGCATTTCGCTAGTCTACTAATTTGGTCACTTTATCAAAGAATGAAATAAGATTGGTTTAGTATGATCTGTTTTTAAGAAAATGTTGCTCATTCAAGCTTTTATCAATTAGCTCCCAGATCATCAATTTTCTATAGGAATATTTTTTTAAAAAAAAAAAATCCACATGCAGATTATCACTTCTTTTTCATTTACACTAAATATACCAGTGCCTTTACTCTTCAACATCATTTTTTCATACACTTACCTTTTTTTTAAATGTGCAACTGGTGTGGAAAATTGCTTGAAATGTTTCAAAGCACACAAATCTTTGTTCTCAAGAATAAATGTTATCCTTGGTAACAAAGATTATCTGTGAATGCCACATTATTTCATTGCCCTATAATCTCCCCCAGCTGGTGTACACAAATCTACCATGTCTCTTTAGAGTATAATTCTGCCACCTGAAAAGGACAATTCCACAATGATTTCTGCTCTTAAACATTCTCATTAGCATGCACAAAAAATGTTTAGCAATAAAAGTGTTTTAGTTCTTTAAGCAAACCCATCTGGGTTTCATGCAACAAAATTATGTATTTCAAAATGTACATTATAGCCATTCTCTGGTTCTTTTTCACTTTGTCACTATCTCAAAAGTGTGGATACAAAAAAAACAAAACCCTAATTTGTATGCTCACATATCTATAGTAAAAGCCTAAGGCACTACAGATGTTAACCAACCTCTTTAGTCCCTACAGAATCCATTCTGTTTTGCTTTTTAGAAATAGTATTACACACATTTGCAGGCTATTCACAATTTTGTGTTGTTCATTTGGACCTGATGTTTTAAATCTAATGCCTTGTGCAGAATTGACTTTGTAAATTGCCTTTGTTTGGTTTAACTGAATTCAAATATATTCATTTTTTAAAAAATTATTTGTACTAACTACTGTAGCAATTTTAATGCTAGTTTATTTATAATTTTTGTTTATTTGGGTTATATAAATATAGGGATACCTCGATATTCGACTACTTCAAACTCGTCGAATATGGTACTTGACATATTTTGATGCAAAAATGTCCTGGTACTCATAGTTTCTTTGGTATTTAGTGTGCTGCAAAAGAAAGAGCAGAATGGCCACAGAGGACAGACAAGAAGTTGGCCATGTTGGGAAAGTCACTGACATACGAAAAAAGAAAGTTTTTCCTGGACAAAACAAAGGTAAGTCACTTGGTTTTTTGGGTGCTTGTAGTTTTTAGTACTCGTCATGCCTCCCAAAACAATTAATGCCGAGTACCAAGGTACCACTATAGCCGTAATTATATTCTTACCCAAAAAATAAAATTTGGGTAAGATCTAAGAATATTTCAGCTGGATAATTCATCTACATTCTGTGTTCTATAGCTTAGAAGTGACCACTGTAGCTATCCATTCTGTATTCCATCCACAGTGGCCAACTAGACGATTTCAGGAAATGTATAGATATAAACTTCCTTTTCCATTGTTCCTTCCTAACACATAGAATTGAACACATGATTCCTGTAATTCAGAAAGTACTAAAATGTAAAGACAGGAACTCATATAGCCAGATTTTGTATGCATTTGCCCGGTACTTGTTAATCCTACTTTAACTGCTAGCCATAAACATATTTGTTGTCAGAAAATTCTACAGTTTATCTACATATTGTACAGAGAAGTATTTCCCTTTGATGATCCAGAATCTTTGTTTTAATGGCTGAATCCAAAAATACTTTGAACAAAGAAAAGATCCTTCTTACTTTTCACTATGCCTGTTTTTATATACTTCCACCGTGTCTATCCTTCTTTACCAGGTTAAAAAGTCTATAGCCCTCTAACCATTTTGATGAAAGGACTTTTTCCAGTTCAACATATTCGCTTTCAGATGTATTTCAAGTCCAATACCAACATAATTTTAAATAACAGTATTATAATGATTTTCAGCTTCCCACAAGGAATTTGCCATCTTCTTTTTTCATTTTTTTACAGGACTCACACATTTAACTATCCTCCATGGTTACAGGATCTCTTTCCTAATGAGTCACTGCTAGCTCAGATCTTATCACTACATAAAAAGTAGTGGCCATGTGGGCAGCTTTAAATTTAACACATAAAATGCTCCGGATTTTTATTTACTTATGTTGCCACTGTGCCTCACTTTCAACTTGCTTATATTAAACATTAGTACTCATACTCTGTGCACAGCTGCCATCACATCACCATCACCCAAACAGTGATAAGGGAGAAATTAATGTAATTAGCATTCTAATGTGAAATTGCACCAATTGTGGGACTGTGCAGATCTTCCAAAAGGCACTTCATTGTTGATGATTCAATCAATTACTCCTTTGAAGCTGCTTCCTATGCAAGTAGTGGAGGAGAATAATATGAGGCTATGAGGTAATATAAAACTTGGTCAAAATAATCTCATTATTTCTTCACCTTAAGCAGCCATGAAGTGAAGTGAAACAAAGGCATCTCAACCAGGGAAACTAATTTGCTCTTTTGAATCTACATGTTATTCCATATGCAAATGAACACCATTTGGGAGCCTTCTAATCTAATCCCATCCATGGCAGGAGACATTACAGCACGGGTGTCACGTGACGTGATGCGACATATCATGACTTTTTTCCCATTGCCAGCAATGGGGCGGGCACAGTTTTGGCATGATGCATCCGGCCCATGGGCCGGCAATTTGACACCCCTGCATTATAGCATCCCAGACAAATGTTGTGTCTTGAAACCTCCAGATACGGAGCACCCACAATTTTATGACACACAGATTGTTCTCAAGGTCAGCAAATTTGTTAGTTCCAGATTGGATCTCTCTTTAATGAGCTTCTACCAATTACTTCTTGTCCTACCCTCAGGTGCTTTAGAGACTAAATCAACCTGCTCTTCTCTGTGGCAGCCCCTCAAGTATTGGAAGACAGCTAATACTTCTATTTGTTAGGTTAGACATATCTAGTTCCTTTAACCATTCATCATACAATTTGGCCTTTAGACCCGTTACCATCTTTGTTGCTATTCTCTGCATTCTTTCTAGGGCTTCAGCATAATTTTTGTATTGTGGTGACCAGAATACTAACCTCACTAGTGCAGTACAAAATAGTCACTTCTCATGATCTTGATGCTATCCCTCTATTGATGCCGCCTAGGGTTGTGTTGGCTTTTTTGGCATCTGCAGCACACATACTATAAGATAGCATTTGTATTTTCCCTCATATTGCTCATTTTTCTGATAAAACTCTAATTATGTCTGAGAATATGCCTTAGGAGAGTTGGATTGCTTGTTTCTAAACTGTGATGACAGAAACAATTATACCCAAAGTATCTGAACTTTTATGCCTTAGAAACAATTAAAATAGTTTATTTCTCTTCATAATAGTACTTTGGTGACTTTAATGTATACATGTTTTTCACTGTTAATATTAAGAGATTACCTTTATTTCTCTAAATACTGGTAGAATAAAATTTACGAGCACAGAACCTAGCACGATACAGGTAATCCTTGTTTAACAACTGGTCACTTAATAACCATTCCAAGTTATGCCAGACCCCTCAAAAGCTACTTACCCAGTTCTGGAGTTCTGATGGCTTCACACATACCCTTGGTCATATGACCGCATTTGAGGCATTGGCAACCAGCTCACCTTTACAGTCATTGCAGCATTCCACAGTCATGTAATTGCAATTTATGACATTTTTTTGCCAATTCTGGCCATATCAGCTGGTTTCCAGAAAAAATAAATGCCCATAGGAATATATAGATTTACTTAACAACTACAGGGGTCATTTAACAACTACGGAATTCAGCATTCACTTAATAACCTCAATTCGTAATCGGGTCCTATGATGTGGCTGCCTCAACTTATGACTTTCATGACAGAAACACCAGGCCCCATTATGGTTGTAAATTGAGGACTACCTCTATATACTTTATACTGTTTATAATTTAATATAACTAAGAGAAACTTTTTGAATTGGCAAGAAGTATTTCATATAGCTAATACAAAAAGCTACAATGTATTGCTATCGGTATTTGAAAAATAAAGAGGCAAAATTAGTGCCAGATTGCATTTGGGACTATGCAGAGGCCACTTCTGTTTATATGTTAGCAATGGGGCTAAACTTAAAGTACCCTCCTACAAATAACACCTACTCACAACCTGTCTGCCTTCTACATATACTTTAAAAAAATGTTTTACTCATCTATAACAACTTTTTAAGAAAAATAGACAAGAATAAAGATACAAAACGTAATATCGAAAAGAAAAGAAAAAGACGGGTTTAAAAAGTTGGTACTCATTTATCATATGCTCCAACTAAGAAATAAAAACAGTTCTTTGAGAGATTCTTTCAAATGCAGATAGTGAAATAATCTTTGGAGACCTGAATAAAGTGCTATCCAAGAATTTACACAAATTGTTTCAAGGAAAAAGAGCAGGAAGACTTGTATGTGTGTGGGAGGGGGAAAATAATATATGGACACATTTGACAGAAGCCTGGTGTCTGTCCTTCAAGACACAGGACTAGAAACATGCTACTTTTTATAATAAGATTACAGTAACAAAATACTGAATGTCCTTCCCTCTTCCTTCCTTTATCTTCATGACAACTTTCAGAGACGCTTTCTCAGGTTACTTTTCCGGCTTGGACTCAGATTGCTTTTATCTGACCATTTTCTTGATTGTGGCTGTTCCACCTATTCCTCAAGATTATTTCTTTTTCTGATTACACTGAAACTATATGTTTATCAGAAAGACAAATATATTCTAGAATTAATCTGTATAGGATTTCTAAAACTCTAGATATTAAGCAAATAAATATTCTCCCAATCATATATAGGGATCACAACCCAATTTTAATGCTATAATTTTGAGGAGAAAATTGCCTTTTAAATAAGGGAATGAATTATAGGATGCCACTTCAAAAAAATACTGTATATTAGAAGAGTGGAAAGAATTTTTTTAAAAAATGACTCCGGGAATATCAAGTGCAACCATATGAGAAATAAGTAAAGGTTATAAGAGAGGATTTTTTTGTAAGGTTTGCAATAGATCAGAAAAAAATAAGAGAAAATTGCAGTTTAAAAGGAAAAAAAATAAAACAAAAATTAGAACAAATTCACAAATCCAAATGAAAATACAGAGAAATGTATACAAAGTAAAGCAGCAATTTTTAATAAATTAATGAATTTCCCCTTCCACAAAAAAATATGTCAAACAAAATTACTTTGAGAACTCATATAAATCTGGAAAAGCTTTGGTGTACAAGTTAAGAAAGAAAAGGAAAGAAGGAAAAATAACAACAATAAAGGAAAGGGATAAATGATTATGAATCAAGATGGAAAACTACAGAAGAACTTGAAAAAATCTTCAAGAAATTATATTCTAAGCACAGTATTGTCAAAAAAAACCCTTGAAAACATATATTGGAGACATACTGTTTAAAGAATTTATAGCAGAACAAAGAGAAACATTTAGTAAACTATAACAATTCAGGACAATTTTTTTTTAAAAAAAAAAAAACAGAATATCCAGGGGATAATCCAGAGAAGCCCCAGTCATATCGACCAATTTCTCTATTGAATGTGGATTATAAGATATTTACTATAATATTGACTCAATGTCAGAAAAAGTACATTTCTTGCCTATAAATCAAACAAGTTACAATCTGAAAAGGAACATGAAGGACATGTATATTTATTATATATCCTCTACAATATACCAATAATAAGCAAAGGGGGAGCAGGAGTAACACTTACAGAAAAAAACTATTGATAATTGGAGGGGCTCTTCTTATTAGCTCTTTTAAATACAATGAATTAAAGTTTCTGCTCTTTCCTTTTTATTTATAATTTCTTTTGAGAATTTGGCAGACTTCAGAGAGAAAAATAAATATTTGGGATTATAATTCAAAATGAAATGCTATGCAAGCAAAGGAGTATTATCTGCTGTGCAATCCCAGAGTTTACATAAAACAACTGATGAGGTTTTGGGGAATTCTCTAGTTACAAAATTAATAAAAATAAACAAAGATAATAACAAGATGTCTTCAAAAGAACTACACTTTGTAAAGGAAAAAAAACATCTGTTGTGAGATAAAAAATAACAGTGAAATATTTGGGACCCCATCTAACAGGTTGCAACAAAGACATATTTTAGAAGACTTATTATAAATTAGAAAAATAAATGAAACAAACACTGGTATTAAACTGAAAATGTTCATGCTTAGGTTTAACATGATAGGAAAAATGGATAGACTACTCTAGATGAACTTTCTGATTCCAAATGACACCTAAAGTAGAACAAATGTTTGCAGAATTGGCAAAGAATAATCAACAGATTTATATGGAGTGGGAACAAAACAAAGAATAAGATTTAAACTTCTGAAAGACTCAAAAGAGGCAGATTTGTGTTTCCTAATCTTAAAAAATATTATTATCTAAGCTGTTTATCATGGATACCAGAATGGGCAAAATCCTGGAATAGCAGAATATAAAACACAGAAACAACTCACCTAGCCAATAGATTTCATAGGTACATCAAAGGAAAAAGAATGCCTAAGGTTCCTTTAGACTACCATTCTACAATCACCATACTTGGTCCTTGGAATCAGCATGCCTTGTCAAACAATCTCTCAAGGAATATGCATTGTTCCATTAGTGGACATTGCTTTTTATTGGCAGGGAAGCACTTCTACCAATTTTAATTCTCCTTCAGCCAAATCAATTATCTAATTAAATTAATAATCCTATGGAAACAAATATATTTTCTAAGAAGACTTTATCATATACATACCCTTACATGCATATATGTGCAAATGCAGACATAGGTATATGGATAAAAGGCACTTGTTTTAGATTCAATAATCTAAAGTGTTAATAACTGCAGATACCTTTAAAAATATGGGAAAAGATTATATATTGGAAAGATAGAAATAGTTTTATATGAATAAAAGGCACAATAAATGCTACTCTAGCCCAATATTCAGTTATTTTATGTGTTGAGAAACAACGATACCAAAATAAATATTGTTAATGGGTGGTAAGTAGACAAAGGCATATGTGCATTATGTTCAAAAGATTAGATTTAAAAATACTGAGCTTTGAATTACAAATGATTTTCTAGTTTGGGTTAAAGAACCACTCAAAATATCTTACAGTGAAATCTGAAATTTATGGGTGAACAGTCAAGTTCAGGCAGGTTGTGTGTACAATTTTGCAAAGCCATATAAATTTGTTTAATAAATAAATCAATAAAATAAAGTATTTTCAACAAAATTTTTAATTTAAGTGGAGATCTTCACCCAATGCTCTTGTACTGGTTTAAAGTATATATTTAAAATATTTTATCTACTGTACCTTGCTAGTTGTACCCTTTCCTGGATCAGAATAACTTGGCAATGGTGCTCCATGTACAACTAACTTTCAGACTGGATCACTGAAAAGAATTATACATCTAGGTGTCCAAAATTATGCTCCAGAAGCTTCAACTGGGTGTAGACTTTGACAGAATGAGGTGGTAAGCATTTGTCCAGGAAGTCAATCAGGAATTGGATCCAACTTAAGATTACTTAGTTAATTCTGAGTGCTTTAAGAAGAATGTTAGTACACCATTTTTGAAATAACTATCCTGTCATGTTATCTGCATTTGAGTTCAGTTCAAGAAGTTGCTGCTTTTTAATATAAGGGACTTTCTGTAATAGTCTCTTAAGAATACCATTCTCTGGGGATATTGATATTGAGTTTACACTGTTACATTTTTGTGCTAAATCAAATGCTTACTTTAGCTGTTTGGAAGATAGTACACTTCCACTATTTTCCTTAGTCACATACAGCATCTTCTTGCTTCTTTTCATACATGTATGTACTAAAGCTCATGCCTGAGAGAAAGAGTGTATACAAAGTCAGATATTGTCTAATATTTAGACAACCAGGAAGTATTTTATCTCTTAACTATTAAAAACAACCATGTTGTAAAAAGGAACAGTCCTCCTAATGCTGTTACCTTTTTCTGTTTGTTTTAAGTGAAGAGATAATTAATAAAAAATTATCTACAAGTCTTTGGTATGGCAAATTACGTTTCTTAATACATCTTCAAAATGATGAGACAGATTAATATTATTCCATTGCTTCTTTATCAAATCTGAACAATCTGGACTGATCATATTGGTCTCATTTGATTCCTAATATAAGCAAGCATTAAGATCCAAATCACCTAAGAATGTATGGAAGTCACCATTGTCCAGGAGCAAAGTTGGAGGAAAAAAGGAGTTTATTAGATATCTAACAGTGCCAGATAACTTGGTTATCAGAAAATAAATGATATAAAATTGTAACATACTTAATGATTAACAAGTTAATACTAACTGATAAAAATTAACAATATTGTATTAAGCTGTAAAAACAGATCCAGTCCCAGTTCAATGACCTTTCAAAAGAGCAACCATTAGAAAAGGCAGGAATTAAAAATACAAGTTCAATGTGTATGAAATTAATACATGCAATTTATATTGAGTCAGACTACTGTGCCCTCAATAGGTTTCTTCTGTGGATACCAATAACTCTTCAACAAGCATCATCCTAACCCTTAAACTCACAATTCCTTAAAGACTGATTGCAAATGTAACTACGGTATGTGTGAAATTGACTCTTCATTTTATTCAGGACCTGGCAGCAGTCTATACAGCATAGTTAGTTCTGTCCTGCATAAATTTGTTAGCTACTGATTCTATATAGTATATCTTTCTTTCATTTTCTGTACACTGCTTACCCAATCACAATGCATGAATAATGCAATGCATTAAAAACAGATCACAAACACTCAGTGGTGGGATTCAAATATGTGAATAATCGGTTCTCTGTGTGGATGCCACTTCCGGAAGTCCATTTGGGGCCTGGACAACAAAAAAGTAGCTACTGGTTCTGTCGAAGTGGTGCAAACCGGCTGAATTCCACCACTGCAAACACTGTTAATATGTTTGGAATGCCAGGTTTTTCAGACATTGGTGTTTAAAAGTGCAATCTTAAATAAAGGAAACAAAATAAATTATACTCTACTGAGGTAACTAATAACTTTCCACCAGCAATTAATCAGAGCTGACATTTTCTTCTGGAGAAGTGTCACCTTGATGCCTTACTTATTTGAAAATAAGCAGCTGAACATCAGCCAACCCTATTTGCTGCTAGTGGATCAGGCTGTCATCTGCAAAGATTAGGCAAGTAAATGCATCACTAGATGGAGCTCATTATCTGCCAAATGATTCAGAAAACATTAGAAAAATACTAAATACCTCTTTGAGGTATTAGGCAGTGAAAGTCTGGGGCAATATTTAAATTATAATGTAAATTTCAAAATCATTGACATTAATTAAACATGTTATAATAATAATAATAATAAAAAAGTTGGAAGGGACCTTGGAGGTCATGTAGTCCAACCCCCTGCTCAGGCAGGAAACCCTATACCATTTCAGACAAATGGCTGTCCAGTCTCTTCTTAAAAACTTCCAGTGTTGGAGCATTCACCACTTCTGGAGGCAGGTTGTTCCACTAGTTAATTGTTCTAACTGTCAGGAAGTTTCTCCTTAGTTCTAGGTTGCTTCTCTCCTTGATTAGTTTCCATCCGTTGCCTTCAGGTGCCTTGGAAAATAGCTTGACTCCCTCTTCTTTGTGGCAACCCCTGAGATATTGGAATACTGCTATCATGTCACCCCTCGTCCTTCTCTTCATTAAACTAGACATATCTAATACCAGCAGCCTTTCCTTATATGCTTTAGCCTCCAGTCCCCTAATCATCTTTGTTGCTCTTCTCTGTATTCTTTCTAGAGTCTCAACATCTTTTTTACATCGTGGTGACCAAAACTGGATGCAGTATTCCAAGTGTGGCCTTACCAAGGCATTGTAAAGTGATATTAATACTTCATGTGATCTTGATTCTATCCCTCTGTTAATGCAGACCAGCACTGTGTTGGCCTGTTTGGCAGCTGTAGCACACTGCTGGCTCATATTTAAGTGATTTATTCTTTTTTTTTCTTTATTTATTTTATTTTGAATATTGGTTTGCATCATGGAACAAGCCTAACTAGGATCAAAAGATGGCTGTTATATAGGCACTTGTTATATAGTGATATTCATCTTAAAACTCAAAATCACACAATTGATCCTTCTGCGATCTGGTGCTCTTCAGATATTGTGGGTGTCAGTTCCTAGAACTTACAACCAGCTGAGAATTCTGGAAAATGCACTTATAACATTTTTTTTGAAGGGGAACAGGTTAGCTGATGACATGGAGATATAAAATACTCAGACATAATCTTACTGCTTCTCTTAAGCTGATAAAAGAGATGTGAGTTCAAATGCATCACCATTGTCCATTCAGGCCCTTGTCTATTCAGGCATTCTCCCATTTTGTAATACTCCTCTCAGCCCTATCTAACATGGTAAATAGCTAGGGATGCTTTGGATAGTACTTCAAAGCATAATGTTGGGTAGAAGCAGTTAAAGATAATGATGTCATCATATATAGTATATAATTCAAAGAATAAACTTTAAAAATATATACCATCTGTGGCTTCCTTGAACTTCTTCTAGGGTGTCTAATATTCCTACCAAGTATTTAAATATCTTAAATAAATGCATATTGAGGACTTCCAGAACAATTCAATTGCAGCACTGCAAATATCATGGAGGAATGGAGGCATCCATTATGTTATCCACAAAATAAAGTTTTAGCTGACTGTGTTCAACAGGTCACCGGCTCAAGGTTGACTCAGCCTTCCATCCTTCCGAGGTAGGTAAACTGAGGACCCAGATTGTTGGGGGCAATGTAAATATATACATACATTGCTTACTGGTGTACACCGCTTAGAGAGTGCTTGCACTTAAAGCGGTATATAAGTCTCATAAATAAATAAATAAATAAATAAGACAAACCAAACAAGAAAAGTGTGTATGCCCATTTCTACATCACACTAAATGGCTGTTGCTATCTGTAAATCATCAAAAAAAACATTTTTCCCCACTGATCCAGTGCTTATGATGCTATGCCCAGAGTCCAACTAACTACATTATGACAGTATGCACTGTGAAACCAGATTTTGTTCATTTGAGCATTTCTGATAAATTCTGTATTGCAAATGCATCTCAAGGTACAGCACCAGCTATTCCTCACTTTATTATTCTTTTAAAATTAAATGGCAAAAATTATATTTATTTATTACATTTTTATCCCATCACAATCCTTAGTGGCTGATGACATGAAAGAAGTAAAATAAATTGATTTTCAGCTACTGAATATAATCCAGCAAGACTGCTAACCAAAAATTCTATCAGGACACGTCCTCCAAACTAGCCTGGTCAGGAAATAGTGCATTTTCAAATACAAAAGTGAAAATGGTAATGGACATTTATATAATTGGCAAAATCAACATGAGAATCCCTATATTCTAATCAGGACAAGTTTGATTGATTGTTTGTCAGACTTGATGATAAAAAGACATGACAGATTAAAATGATTTTTCAAAAGGAAAAAAAGAGAAAAGAATGATTATATTGTTCTTAGACAAAAAAAGGTAAGACGCTCAAAATAGCAGGATATCTTCATGCCTGAAAATATCAGTAGCCAAATGCAGAAATAACCTGTGACAAGCCAAGTTCAGCTTTAAAAGATGGTCAGATATATTTTATACAACTGATTGCAATGTCTTTACTTGTATTTATACAGAGCTCTTTGAGATGACAGACTAATTACTGATATGTCATGGCAAATGTATTCACTATGACGGCCTGATCTACAACTGAAGAAATTGAACCTGAAATAAGTGAGTCCAGCCTGATTCTGGAGTGTGCAGATCCAGAGCAAAAATTAAGGGTAAAAAAGCCCTATACATCCCATTTCTAGCATTGGAGGTTTAAAAATGACTGCAATTTTTAAAGGAGTATTTTTAATAATGCCTTCAGTAAGGCATTTGATAAAGTAGACCACAATCTACTACTTCATAAGATAGAAAAATATGTGTAAGATAGTATCACCATCAGATGGATTTATAACTGGCTGACCAACCATACAAAACATGTAGTCCTCAATGGAACTATATCTACATGAAGGGAAGTATGATGTGGAGTACCTTAAGGTTCTGTCTTAGGCCAATATCCTTCAATGTCTTCATAAATAATTTAGATGAGGAGTTAGAAGGGGAAGTCATCAAATTTGAAGACAGCACCAAGCTGACAGGAATAGCCTATACTCCAGAAGATAGGCTCAAGATACAGAAGAATACTGATAGACTTGAACACTGGGTCCTATCTAACAAAATGAAATTCAGTGATGAGAAAAATAAGATTTTACACTTAGGCAAGAAAAAAAATGTACAGATATAGAATAGGTGGAATTTGGCTAACTGTGAGAGGGAGCCAGGAATCCTAGTGGACAATCACTTTAATATGAACCAGCAGTGCACTGCAACTGTCAAAAAAGCTAACACAGTCCTAGGCTGCATTAACAGAGGACAGAATCAAGATCACATGAAGTGTTAGCATCACTTTATAATACCTTTGTAAGACCACACTTGGAACACTGCATTCAGTTTTGCTTGCCACAATATAAAAAATATGTTAAGTTTCTAGAAAGAGTACAAAGAAGAGCAACAAAGATAATTATGTGACTGGAGGCTAAAACATAAGAACAGTTACAGGAACTGGGTATGTCTAGTCCACAGGTCAGCAACCTGCGGCTCTGGAGCCGCATGCGGCTCTCTGAGCCTTCCCCTGTGGCTCCCAGCCTCCTCTGCCATTTGCAGACAGACAGAGACAGAGAGAGGCATTTGTGCTTCCCTGCTTCTCTGTGTTTATGTGTGTGTTTGTGTATGTATTTGTGTGTGTGTATGTGTGCGTGTGTGTGTAAAAGAGAGTGGACTCACTGTGTTCTCCGACAAGCTGAAAATCTTTTTGAGCGTGGCTCCTCCCTTTGCTCTGCAGGAAGCAGGAAGCAGGAAGGGCAGGAGAGAGCTAGCTAGCCCAGCTATGCTGTCTCAGGAATTCTGGGAGTTGAAGTCCATGAGTCATAAAAGAGCCGAGGTTGCCTACCCCTGAGCTTGTTGGAGAACAGCTTGAAGCCAGCTTGCAAGGTGAGCAGCAGATAGGAGAGAGGGGGAGAGAAAGAGAGAGAGGGTGAGAAAGAGAGAGAGAGGGAGGGAGGGAGGGAGAGAAAGAGAGAGAGAGAGGAAAGAGAGAGAAAGAAAGAGAGTGGGGGAAGAGGACTGGCAGACCAAGGGCAGAAAGAAAGAGAGGGAGGGAGAGAGAGACAGACAGAGAGAGAGAGAGAGAGAGACCCTTTTGATATCTAAAATGAAGATAACACTGCATATATCCTTTTTTACCTTTATGAGATGTGTGTATGTGTGTGTGTGTATGTGTGTATATATGTATGTGTGTATATATATGTGTGTATGTATGTATATATATATATTTACTATATATATATATATAGTAAAAAAAGATATATGCAGTGTTATCTTCCTTTTAGATATCAAAAGGGTTTTGCGGCTCCCAGTGTTTTGTTTTTGGTGGGAAATAGGTCCAAGTGGCTCGTTGAGTGTTTTGGGTTGCCTACCTCTGGTCTAGTCTAATGAAAAGAAAGATAAGGGGTGACATGATACAGTCTTCCAATATCTAAGGGGTTGCCACAAGGAAGAGGGAGTCAGCCTATTTTCCAAAGCACCAGAAGGCAGGACAAGAAGCAATGGATGGGAATTAATCAAGGAGAGATCCAACCTAGATCCAAATATCCTGGCATATAGAACAATTAATCAGTGGAATGGTTTGCCTTCAAAAGTTATGGGCTCCATCACTGGAAGTTTTAAGAAGAGATTGGACAGCCATTTGTCTGAAATGATATACGGTCCCCTGCTGGAACATGAAGTTGAACTGGAAGACCTCCATGGTCTCTACCAATTCTATTATTTCTTACAGAACATGATAATATTTACATTAATACTACCAAATTTCACATTTCTAAGTTGACTGAGTTTGTGCAAAGGAAAGGTGTTTGTGCATCTCTCTCTCTCCCTCTCTCTCTCTCTCTGTCACACACACACACACACACACACAGACACTTGGTGGCATTGAATTCTTTTATGTTTTGGTAATTCACAGAAACAAAGGGTTAGAAGGACTTATTTAGGTCATTAAGTTCAACCCACTACTCAATGCAAGTATCCAAATTATAGCATTTCCAACAGAGGGCTGTACAACCACTATTAAATACAGTATATTCATTGAAGGGAAATTAACTGGTTCTTTCAGTAATTGGTTCCATTGTCAAACTGATTTTATCTTTAGGAAGTTGTTCTCTAGCATTTAGCCAGGAACTGCTTTATTATAATTTAACATTACTCCATAGAGTATTAAACATTCTGCTACAGAAATACCTTCAGAAATATTACTAATTTGGGTCAGGTTTCAGTCCTAAATTACTGTTATAAGCCTCTGCTCTTCAAAAATGATGTTCAAAAATAAGGAAGGAGGAAATCCGTATCAAATACAGAAATGGTACATAGTTAGTTGCAATAGATTGATACAGGGTCAATCCAGGGCTGTGCCATTCCACCTACCACTAAAGATAGCATAGTCCTAGAACCCAAAAAACAAAGACATGCAATCTTGCCGGGTTTGGCTGAAGTCTACTGTTCACTATCCAGACTGTCACAATCTCTATGTACCAAAACAAGACATGCATTTTGTTAGTTATTCAGCTATTTATTTTATATATTTATTATTTTATTTATTTTGTAGTTATTCAGCTATTTATTATATATTAAATTTATATGCTACCATCTCATTGTCAAGTGACTCGGAGTGACTTACAACACTGTAAAAGAAACATTAAAATTAAAATGAACAGAGATTAAATAACTTAAAAGCCAAACTACAATGAAATAAGAATGGGAGCTTCTTCCTAGTTTACTAATCAACTTCAGCATGGAATATCCCCATCTGATACGCAGGCCAAATGGCAGAGCCAGGTTTTGAGGCATTTTAAAAGGTTAATAAGCTGAAGGCAGTTCTCATCTTGAAGGGCATGATGTTCCAGAGAGCAGGAGCCATGGCAGAAAAGACCCTTCTCCTGGATTCTGCCACATGGAATTCCTTGGCCGATGGGGTCCTCAGCATGTCCCTTCTGTCAGTATGACAGGTAGCCTGGATCTATCCCATAAAGAGCTTTAAAGGTCACAACCAACACCTTGAATTGGACCCAGAAGCAAACTGACAACCAGCGCAACTTTTGCAATGGCAGTGTAACATGGCATTCTATGGGCCTCTAAAACTGTCTGTGCAGCTACAGCCTGTGCCACTTGTATCTTCCAAATAATTTCCAAGGGTTCCCACATGTACAGGATATTGTAGTAGTCTAAATGCAAGATGACCAGGCCATGAGTGACATTCACAGCACTGCATAATTTGCCAGGGGAACATTCTAATTGGTTATCATCTGATATACGAATGATACCTAACTTCATGGTGACAGATGAGCTCATCCAGGTGCCTCATGTAGCTGTTATATAGAAAAGGGGAGAATAGCAAACCTCCAGCACTCCCCATAGCAGGGGCCAAAGATAGGATCTTCTCCTTCACACACCATTGACTGAAATTGGTGCTAGAGGAAGTAAGTGAACAAGCACAACACTGTGCCACCTACCCCACCCCAATTCTCTGAGCCAGGATACCATGGTCAATTGTATCAAAAGCCACAGAGAAGTCAAATAGAGAAGGATGGGTGCATAACTCATTTCTCACCCACACCAGACATCAGCCAAAGCATAACCAATGCTGCTCCCATACCCAGGTCTAAATCCTGTCTGAAAGGCATCCAAATTCATCCAGTGCCCTTTGCAGCTGCTGCACAATCATCTTCTCAATCACCTTCCCTCAAAAGCAGATGTTAGATTCTGGATGAAAATTGTTCAGTATAGTGGGATCCAGAAATAGATTACTGAGGAGAGGATGAAATAATTCTTCTGTAAGAGGTGAAGAAACAACCCTGCCATTTAGGAAAGAATTAACCATCATTAGAACCCACTCACATGACATCCCTTGGGCTATTTTAAAGCCAGGAGGACAGGGATCTAAAGAACTGGTGACTGAGCTCATGATCCTAAGGACCCTGTACACATCTTCAGGTCCAACAGATTCAAACCTTTCCCAAATAAAAGGGCAAGATTCCTCCCTAGGCATCTCTGCTGGACTTGCAGCAAAAACAGCATCCAACTGAGAACAAGTATAGAAATGACAATGAAATGCTTTCCAAATGTCACTATAAAAATTATGACAAGTCATGTGATCTTCAGACTACAGCAGTCATAGATTTGTAGGGGCTGTATTGAATCTGACTGCTGGAAACAAGAAATAAATTAAATACCTTAAATCTAGGTTGTTGAGTCTGTTCATGGAGACAAATAATTTACAAGTCACAAATACACTAAAATTTAAATAATTGCTGTTGTGAAAAGATGTTCAAAAAGTCAAATAATGTTTGATTTTAAGGCTATGACTGCTGAATGGAGCACATGTCCTCCTTTGCTGGACATGTTAACCAAAACATGAGGTGTCCTGGTGGCACAGTGGTTAGAATGCAGTATTGTAGGCAAATGGTGCCCACAGCCTAGAGTTCAATTCTGACATGGCTCAAGGTTGACTCAGCCTTCCATCTTTCCAAGTAAAGGATGGAAAAAGAGGGCCCAGATTTTGGGGCAATATGCTGACATTGTAAACTGCATTATGCAAGTCTATTGTTATTGCTATATTGCTATATTATGCAGATGTTGTTAAAATGCAACTAACTCCAACCTAAGTAATTCCCATTAGTTCAGCAACAGTTGAAAGAGGCACATATTTTTAAACCAGGATATAAATAGCAAAATGAATGAGAACTAGAATGTGCTGGATTAGCAAAGTATTTTACTGATGCTTTGAATAGTAAACGATAAACATGAAAGTAGCCCTAGTTCTCAGGACAGGCCACAAATAATCTGAGTCCTAAAACAACAAAGGTTCAATTCATGTTCACTGAAGCTTCATCTACCTTCCAGATGACATAACAGTAAAAATAAATGGTCAAATCCAGAAATATGGTCAGCTGCAAAATATTTCACTAGATTGACTTTCAGCATTTTTTTTTTTTGCACATTTCATTTCTAGGACATATTTTTTCCATTTGTATTCATGACAGTGCATATGGCAAACTATTTTTTCTTTGATTTAATTGGGTCCAATTCCTAGATTATTAAGAACTCTTTCCCTCTCTCTTTATCCTACCACAAAGAAGATGAAGAAATTACATCCTATAAATTCATTCTTCTGCAGCTTGCTTTGAAGAGAGAAATAGTTAATAAATTAGCTTATTGAATTAATAACGAGCATATTATTCTATTAAATTTTGTATCGTCCATGTACTGCTAGTACCCGCATCAAAAGTGGAGGAATAAATATACATATTTATAACCTAACAACTAACTGGAGACTTGAAATGCCCTCTTCCCAACATCTTCTTCTCTTGCTTAATAAGAACTAACCTAGTTTTCTACAGAGTATTAAAAGAAAAAAAAAACTTACTTTTTGCATGAGATGTTCTTCCCTTGAGGGGAATAAGGGTCATGGAATAAAGTGTCTTTTAACTTCTTTATACAACTAATAACTTTTGTCTCAATTCTAATGATATTAGACTGTTCTAACATTTGTATTTACATCCCATTTTTAAACAAAGATAAACTGTGGAAGAGATATTTTGTAATGTTGCTTGTTTGTTTGACAAGATATTTAGACTTCCCTATTCTAATCATGTTGGAGAAGAATCCTGAAAATATTGTGAACAGTCAAGAAAGTAAAATGATGCATCATTGAACAAATCAATCCAGAGTTCTCACTTAAGGCACAAATGAAATCAAATTATCATCCTTCATAGTTCTCTACAAATACTGGAAAGGGAGAGGAGATGGGAGGGGGGAAGGGGAAGGGAGAGGAGAGAGGGGAGTGGAGTGGAGTGGAGTGGAGTGGAGAGGAGAGGAGAGGAGAGGAGAGGAGAGGAGAGGAGAGGAGAGGAGAGGAGAGGAGCAAGGTGGATGGATAGCTACAGTGCTGATTACTGCACAGTAGGAGACTTGGAAAAACAAATTAGAGATAGATTGTCATGGAGAAAATCTCATCTATGTGTTCACTAGGACTTGAAAATGATTTGATGGTACATAATCAGTTCTAATCATAACCTATGCTGCCTCAAAGACTGTATGAAGGAGAATTAGCATTACTATAATGAAAGCCAAGTTAATTGATATGATAGTATCATCAGTATTGCTCCTCTGATTTGAAGGGAGAAGACTCCACAAGTGCAGAAGGT
This sequence comes from Crotalus tigris, assembly GCF_016545835.1. Taxonomy (NCBI): domain Eukaryota; kingdom Metazoa; phylum Chordata; class Lepidosauria; order Squamata; family Viperidae; genus Crotalus; species Crotalus tigris. The sequence goes on from NW_024096970.1 coordinate 18,235,858, forward strand.
CCCCAGCAATTGTAGAAAGGGGGATTGGGTTCCCCCCCCCATTTATATTGAATACTTTGTTGTTCTCGATGTTGGTGAAGATATTTCCAGCCTTTTTTTCTAGCACCACAATTCAAAGGCCTTTTTTCCCCATTCAGCCTTTCTGATGACTTAACTTTGATGGTCATATATTATCTCTGAAAACTGTGGCTCTGAATATATATACTGTATCTTTCCTGTCAGTTGGATATCTATGTATTCTGGAACTGCCACAGTCTCTCTTCCAAGTAGCATGTATCTCTTTATTTCATCTCTTTATTTCATGCCTACCAACATTTGAGTATTTTTTTTTATGCTAGAAAGATAAAACTTTTTTCCCATCTACTCCAGCTGCTTGTGTGACTAGCATTGCCTGTTGACACAATTGTAGTTTTTTTAAACTAGAAGGTATAAGTGATATTGTTGTTGTTGTGTTAGTGATATTGTTGTTATTATTATTATTATTATTATTAGTAGTAGTAGTAGTAGTAGTATACAATATATTGTGTGTATATATATATATATATATATATATATATATATTATATTGCCACTTCTGTCTTCTATTGATGGAGCACAGTGAAAGAGGAAGAATCAAAACGTGAATACATATTCTTCAAAAACTATTCAGTCTGCTAATTCTTCAAGGCAGAACAATCATTTCATTCACAGCTTGTTACTGGGCATCAAAAAGCTATCAAGAAAACTATGAGATTAACTCTGCTTGAATAGTTTATCTTTTCAGTAACAGAAATTCCTTGTAAACAATTAAGATAATCCAAGAAATATATCTCATGACTATTTGGTATAGTTAGATATGAGAGGGCTATTATCTTCCTGGAGATTATATCACCAAAAATATATATTTACCAATATCTGTCTCAAAATTAATACATTCAGTGTTAAATACTAAAAATACCTTAAAATTAATTTCAATATTAAACTGATGTCTCATTGGCTAGCGTAGTCTTCTTCCTTTTCAATCCTTGGCCTCATTCTCCCAAGCTGCCATTAAATTCATTGGGCAGAATGGCCCTTATAATTTTATCTACAAATATATATATATTATATTTTATAACCCCAACCTGATGCCCCTTGGATGTGTTGAGATCCCACATCAGAGGTCTTGCAGCTCCCATACATTACTAAGCAACAGGATTGACTAAAATGGCTACAAATTATTTTATTTATTTAATCAAATCTTATGTCAGTCCTGACTAATTTTGATGTATCAACCCAAACTTAGTTTATCAATCACATGCAGAACAGGAAAGTGTGGCTCTTGTTGAATTTTCCTTGGCTGAATGAATCATGGGACTGGTAAATGTGTTAAATTCCTCAATATTAATGAATCTGGAAAAAAAACACTTATTTAAAAAGAAAAATATCCTGCAATTTGATATATTGTTTATCTCCTTTCTCTCTTTAAGTCTAGTTAGTTTTTCATTTTATGTTTTTAGGACTGAAAACTGCAAAGAATTTTTAGATTCTGATGATATATAAATTTGAATAAAGAAATAAAATTGGCATTCTCTGTGCATACACAAATACTAAAATATGCAATTTTCATAGTAGCAACTTTGTTATAATGGTCAATGGTTGTTGTATCATTTTGGTTATTGATATCACGCAGGCATCACAATAATTGCATTGTGATATAATATTTATTTGTTTGTTTGTTTGTTTTTCCTACTAGAATTTGGTAGAAATTTGCACTGTTCAAATTTCGAGATTTGCTATTGAATTTCATCAGTGGGATTAAGGCCACAAAAAGAGGATACATAGCCCTTTAGGCTATGAATGCTCACTCTTGTTCTAAAGTAACCCCAGTTGTGTCCACGTTTGTTTTGGTGGAGGAAGTAGTCTGAAGACTCAAGCCAACGGGAAACAGAAACTGGTGGTGGAATTTTTTTTATATAATTTAACTTTAGGACACAGGGTCTATGGGATATGTGTCTGGATAGGATGAAGTCTACATGAAAGCAATGATTATGAGATTTTGCTTTGCTAAATTTGGGGATTTGGAAATTAAAGATGTATAAATACATTGCAAATGCTTTTAAAGCAAGTGAAATACATAGGCTTATCTCCAAAATCAGCACAGTGATTATTTTGTATCAGCTAATTTCATAATATGGTCTTGATCTAATTTCATTAAACTTGATTTTATACAAATATCCCTTGATCAAGTAGGATAAAGAAGCTTGTGAATAATCACATTCCTTCCCCTTTCTGCTCATCCTGGTAATGTACATCCTATTACATTCTATAACTGTATTTAAAGTAAGAAGAAATTGCTAGTCTGTTTCTACAAATGGATGTAATGTATAAAAGAACAGCAGGAGTAATTTTAGGTGCTCTACTGCTGGGAAACCACCTCCTTTACTATGTAAGATCTTCAGTTTAAGTGGCTACTTTGCTTCCCTGTTGATCTAGAAGTAGCAATCTATTCCTTGCTTGATTATGCTATTTTTCACAAAAGTCGTAATACAAGTCTTAAAATAACTTTTATATAGGTTCAATGTGAAGAGAATTCTAGAGACATACGTAATACTGAATATTTAACAGCATATTCTTATTTTATTATTATCTTGTTGATGCTTTTTATACGCAATATGAACTACTGTACATAGCATGCAATTGTTTTAGTAATATATTCTCAGCAAGGTTGCTTTTGTTAGAGAAAAAGCACCCAAGTCAGTGGATTCTTAAAAAGGAATGGATTCTGTTCCTTAAAACTATAATAAGCATGGTAATATTTATAATGGCCCAATTATTTTAGCAATCAACTAATTTCACACAACAGAAATTAATAATAAAACAATAATTATAATAATTATAAATTGATTTAATGAAAATAGTTGCTCCAAAAGTTTCCTCAAAAAAAAAAAAACTTAAGCTGGCACATTGTACATCTGTACGTGTATTTAGAATATGCAGTAAGGATTTTTAAAACATTTATGGCCATGTAAGTGTTATATTTTTATAACAAATATTAAAAACCACAGTTGCGGTATCTGTTAACTGCTCTGAGGAAAATCACCTTATTGATTCAGAGACATCATTTCACTGCAGAATCATATCTGAAATTTTATATTGCCTATGTTCCTGTTTTAAAGTGATTGTCACTATTATTAATTTTAATACTCCTGCTGCATAAACTGTTATTAATAGGTCCAAAAGCAAGCAATGACTTTGAAAAAGACACTATGATCAGTAAAGAATAACTTAACTGTCAAACAACTGGTTTTAATCATAAATTAAATAAAGTCTTTATGTGAGTGAATATGCTATAAAACCAAAGATATGTGATTTGCTTTAATTGTGTGATGTTTTGAAAAACTTGCATTCACAACAATAGTTTGGAACTGTCAGAAACATTATTTTCTGCACTAAAATGCAAGTGCCAATGCTATCTAACTCAAGAATTGAATTAATTCAGACTGGCACAGCTTGTACTGCATGGCTGAAGAAACAATCAAACCACCTGTTTATGAGTAAAACTCATAAAAAAACCCAGCTGTGAACAACAACAAACAACAATGACAAACAACAATTTCTCCCTCTTGTATCAAAGCAGAGAAGCATCTAAATCACTCAGCTTCAGGAGGGTTTTCCATAAAGATGAAACAAATGAAATTGACACAGCTACACATACCCTTCAGTGTTCTATGCAGGGAGATAAAAATTGCATTAGCAAAACACAGCTTTTAAATCTGAGTGTAAGAGTAAGTACAATCAGATCTAAATATGTTACCTTTCAGACTTTTACACTGTATGGTAAGTTGCATAACATTTTTGGTGTGTGTCTGTGTGCACACACACACGTGCACACGCACACACTATCATGATAGTCTTGACTCCTGGCAACTGCATGGAAAATTCCATGCAGTTTCCTTGGCAACATGCTTTGGAAGTGTCTTATCATTGCTTTTTTCTAGGACTGAAAGAGTATGATTGGTCAAAAACCACTCAACTAGCATTATTCCTAAGACAAGACTAGAACTCATAGTCTCCCAGCTTCTAGTCTTTAAGCACTACATCAAATCACTACATCATTTACATGTTATACACTGAAGTTTCCTTCCTTCCTTCCTTCTTTCCTTCCTTCTTTCCTCCCTCCCTCCCTCCCTCCTTCCCTCTGTCTCTCCATGCATCCATGCATCCATCCTTTATATGGCTGCTCACCTATTAGAGTCACTCTGAGTGGCTAAGATTGCCTTATTCCAATCTGAAAAAGAAATCTTTCTAAAGAAGGTTATTTAAGTAACAGGTTGCACATCATCTCCTCTATCATTGTTATCCTAAAATAATTCATTAATTTATTTACGCTTCTTGTGATTTTCTATCCCAGATACTACAATTGGAAAACCCATGTTCTGCTATCCCACTGCCATTCATCACAGATCCAATCATAAATATATAAAACCAGAAACTGCAATCCTGATATTTCAAGATACATTTTTCTTCCTGATTATTTGAAATATGGCAGGGCAAAAATAAAGAATAAGTCTCGGGAAATTGGGATATATGGTAACCTTGCACAAAAACCCAATAACATATCAACTCAACGAAGCAATTGCAAAAATCCTAAAGCATAAGAACACTATTTTCTTCATCAAAGTCAATCAGTTCTGCACAAAGAAAAGAGGTAGACTAATAAAGCAAATCTTGTCAAACTGAGATATAAAGTATAAGAGTGACCAAGCAATCAGATATGGTTTATCTGTATAGTAAACTAAGCAAAAATGATTAATTTGCATTTCTTTCACTAGTGAACAAATCTTGTAACATTTAATGTTACATAGATGTAAAATATTTCTGGTGGACTTATGTCCCCGAAATGCTAGTGTAGTGGCTCAGTGGTGAAGACACTAGCATGTTGGCTTGAAATCTGGAAGCTCAGGTTCGAGACAGGAGCGCCATGGGATAGGATGAACTCCCATCCTCGCCTCAGCTTCTGCCAACCTAGCAATTCAAAAGCATGCAAATGTGAGTAGATAAATAGGCAACACTTCAGTGGGAAGGTAACATGATATCATGCTGCCATGACCACGGAAATGACCTTGGACATCACTGATTTAATGGCCTTGAAACAGAGATGAGCAATGGTCGGCAATGACTAGCAGAGTAAAATCTGCAGGGATTCCTTTACCTGCCATGACCATGGAAATGACCTTGGACATCACTGATTTAATGGCCTTGAAACAGAGATGACCAATGGTCGGCAATGACTAGCAGAGTAAAATCTGCAGGGATTCTTTTACCTTACTTTTATGTGTCTGGAGGTTTGCTACCATAGCAAGATATTTCTTTTCTCTCTAGAATCTTACATATATAGTGCAGTGGTTATAATGCAGTACTACAGGCTACTTCTGCTACCTGCCACTGCCAGCAGTTTGGCAGTTCGAGTCTCACTGGCTCAAAGTTGACTTAGCCATTTTTCTGAGGTCAGTAAATTGAAGATCCAGATTGTTGGGGGCAATATGCTGACTCTGTAAACTGCTTAGAGAGGGCTGTAAAGCACTGTGAAGTGGTATATAAGTCTAAGTGCTATTGTTATTATTAACCTGATTATCAGCTTCTACAGGAGGTAAAAATAGCAAGAAATATACTGATATAAGCATGAGAAAACATGACAGGTTTAAAGGGCAAATCAAAACTACAGTTATTGGGGGCTGGAAGAATTTCAGACATTATGATGGTAGCTCTCTGTTGATTAATTGTGCCAGTGAAAATGACCTCAGGTTAACAGAGGCCATTGAAAATCCCATTTATCATAAACAATTGTTTTGCCAATGTTAGCAGAAGCAAAACATTTAACTACTGTTCTAATCAATTATTCCAATAATGTTCCTATTCTGTTGTTTGTTGAAAGTATATGATACACAATCCTATTACCTATGAAAAAGGTATTAGGCAGCAGATAGCAATGGTTTTTCTCTTTGAGAAATCTCATTTTTTACAAGTAGTTTAGCAGTAAATCCAGTTGACTGGAATTTATAACTCTAATTAGGTCGCAGACAAATGCAGGATCAAAGACAGCAAGATTAATTTACCTGTCTGATGTGAACAAAACAGATTAGCTTTTCCAAGTCTACTGCTCCCCCAGAAATGTTAGGCTTCATCTCCCAACATCTCTGCTAGCTTAAAGAATGGATGTTGTATCTGAACACATACGAAGGATGCCAAATTAGCAAGACTAGGCACTCTCATTTGAAGGTATGTACATAATGTTTTACAGAAGAAAATCATCTGACAGTTTTCTATTAAAACTAGCTTTGTTTGTTTATAAAAGTGATTAGTAGCAGCAAAAAATGGTTATTGTGTTGCCATAATTATGGTTGTTTAATATTGTGGTCCTTGAATTTAGACCATAGTTAAGTAAATTGGAGCTGAAGTACAGAAAAAATCAAGAGACTAAATACATTTGGATAACAGCAAAAACAGCTATACTTCCATTAATTATTCCTTTGAGATCAGGGAAAAGTGAATTGCTCTGTTATTCAGCTATTACTCTTTTTAAGCACAGAAATAAACCAACAACCCAGTCTAAATGTCTACAGGTCAAAAAAATCTAGAAAAACAAGAAGCATGCTGACATTAAAAAACTGTCAGTACTTTAAGCTGAATGGGGTAAGCTAAGGCCCAAAGGCCAAAACAGTTGAACAGGTGTCAAAGCATATGTACTTTGACCTTTATATTCAACATACAACCATTCCAATAATTAAAAGGATGACTTGACAGGGGGGATAATGTGTGATATATTTATTATTTATTTTTGCTCTTTTCAGCCATGGACATGCAGTCACCTTATTAAAAGCACTGTTTCACACAGAATAACAGAGTTGGAAAAGACCTTGGAGATCTTCTAGTCCAACTGCCCTTCTAGTCCAACAGCTTGGTAGACTGTGTGTGAGAGAGGGGACTAAGATGGCACTAAAATAAGCTTTAGTTAACTCAACATATTAATATTTGCAGCTAATATTTGCATATCAGATTACAAGAGTTGGAGAAAGTTGGAGAAAGAAAGAAAGAGAGAGACAGAGAGAAAGAGAAAAAGAAAGAAAGAAAGAAGAGAAAGGTTACACTTTCCTTAAATACAGTAATTGTGGGTTAAGCTAAAATGCAGCTTTTTAGCAACAATGAGTTTCCAAACAATGGGAAAAATTTGGAACAATGAGGTTACCAATTATTTCCTATTCCCTTGCATGCACACATAAAGTGCTATATTAAAAAAATCAGTACCATCACTTTCTCATGAAAGGAATGAACAAAAACATATCTAATTAAGCACACTCTAAAGTTTTTAAGTTATGCTACCAAACTAAGCTTTTTATTCTTTACATGAGAAATTTCATTTGAAACCTCATTCCTGGCACTTTCATTTAATTTCTTTATTTAAATGCAACTGTTTCTCAGCTTCATGAAAGGATAGTTTGTGCCATTGGGCAATGTACACAGATGCACGCTGATTGCAGATATTATAAAAACCTCTCCAATCAAGCTGCTAAAGTCCCATCACCACACACACACCCTAATAATACAGGTAGTCCTTGACTTACAGCAGTTGATTTAGTGACTGTTCAAAGTTACAACAGCAGTGAAAAAAGTGACTTATGACTGTTTTTCACACTTAAAACTATTGCAGCACCCCCATAGTCACGTGATCAAAATTCAGATGCTTGGCAACTGACTCATGTTTATGATGATTGCAGTATCCCAGGGTCATGTGATCACCTTTTGTGACCTTCTTACAATCAAAGTCAATGGGAAAACCAGATTCACTTAACAGCCCTGTTACTAACTTAACAGCTGCAATGATTCACTTAACAACTATCACATGAAAAGTCGTAAAATGAGGCAAAATTCACTTAACAAATGTTTCACTTGGCAACAAAAAATTGGGCTCAATTGTGGTAGTAAGTCAAGGACTGCCTGTAATATACATTATTTTCTGGATTTCCAACAGACATAAAGATCAGTTATAGAAATCAGTTATTTCTTCCACCATACAGAGAAACAATAAGTCTTCCCAGACATTTGGTTTATGGAGTAATAAATGCACAATTGTCACTAATACACTGTGTCAGTAATACACAGTGGTCAATATTACACTGAAAACTATCCAGATGTCATCGCTCAAGGAAGGATTTCTATTGAAGCATTTTGAGAGCATTTTCAAATTGCAATACATTTGCCCACATTTTTTCCCTTGATTGTGAAAAAATAAATTTAAAGGACATTTCTTTCATATTTTCCTATAATAGAACAAGAGATAAATTTCTGCCTGACACATCATTTTAAGAGCTTATATTACTTAATTTTAAGTAGCTTATATTACTTAATTTTCTAAGGATTCTCTGTAGTATCATCATCTTCCATAGTATGCATCTACTACTAAGGGAATCGTGTCCCATATAGGTTAATTTTTCAGGAACTTCAGACATATTTGACTTCTTCCCCAAAATTTAACTTTTTAAGTCTTTAATTCAGAAAAGGTGACAATTGAAAGCAAAATTGGAGATGTTGGAAACAAGGGACAAGTACATCTTAACTGGTTCAATATATACCTACTTAAATAGGCATATCTTCAGTTGTTTACTGAAAAAGGACAGCTTGAGAGTAGAGTACTTCCAATAGTGGGTTTTCTAACTGGGATAGTGTTGCTAAGAAAATCCTACTCATGGCAAAACCTACCAAGGGGCCATAATGTCTTTCTCATTGCTCTCAATGCATAGCCAGACTCTAAATCATTTAGGTCTTTACAGATCAATGTCAGCATCTTAAATTGGCCCATATAGCTCAAAGGCAATCGGGACAGTGTTTTCAAGACTAAACTAATGGGGCCATTTTGCTCTTCCACTTATCAATCAGGAACCTGCATTGCATAGCAATTTCCAGACTCTCCTCAAAGATGGCCTCATGTAGAATCTGCTTAGTAATCCTGTCAAAAGGTGATGATGACTTCAATGACTTATTAGAATTACAGTTCATCTAATCAAATGGTCTGAACACAGGCACAGACAATAATATACACACATATAGATACATACTATAACTGCATGGGTAAAAGTTTAATAGCTTCCTCTTCTTTACAAAATATCATCAAAAATATTTTCATCAAAAAAAAGGTATGGGAGAAGCTTTTCCATGTCAGCTGCTTCAATTCATCAATTGATCAGTGTTTAATCTCATGGTTATGGAATTTCTGATATAACTCATTTTCAGGGGGATGACATGGAGAACTAAGAGACTGTTGAACAAGAGTAATGTACTGCCTTTGTGAACAAAATGTCACTCTTCCCCCAAAACAGTAATAGGAAAAAGAGATCACAAGGAGTGATCCCTGAAGTCTCTGCCCTTTTAATCTGAAGGATAGATTAAAATAGCTGAGTTCTCACAGCATGCTAAACTGGGTTAATGGTGTATAATCCAGTCAGTTGTAGTCAGTTGTATTATAAGTACACCGAGCTAAAACTTCTAAAATCAGTCTTCCAAACAGAAGTAGAGAAAGGACTGAGAAGAACTGAGACAGCAAGGAACACCATTTCTGGATTCATTGGCACAATCAGAACAGTCCTCCCACTGTAAATGAGCAGCATCCAAGCCCAGATCATTGTTTTCTGCATGGATAACAATGAAGGTAACAAAACCTTGACAGTATTAACCCAAAAGCTGGTGGAAAATGGGCACTGCCAGGAGGAATTGGGAGGGAACTCTGTATCCCCTAACATGTGGCTTTTAATCAAGCTGGTGTGATTATATGCTGTAAGTAACACTGCTAGGGATCTATGAGTGGATTAGTGGCTAACTGGATCATGTGTGTTGAGTGAACCAGACCCTAGTGTTCTGTTGTTGTTGCAGCTGTTATTTACATACAGTCTACCAGATAATAGAATAGAGCTGGAAGGGACCTTGGAGGTCTTCTAGTCCAATCCCCTGCTCAAGCAGGAGACCCTATACCATTTCAGATAGGTGGTTGTTCAATCTTTTCTTAAAAATCTCCACTGATGAAGTATCTACAACTTCTGCAGGCAAGCTGTTCCACTGGTTAATTGTCCTCATTGTTAGGAAGTTTCTCTTTAATTCCAAGTTGCTTCTCTCCTTGATTAGTTTCCATTCGTTGTTTCTTGTCTTGCCTTCTGATGCTTTGGAAAATAAGTTGACCCCCCCCTCTTCTTTTTGGCAGCCCCTGAAACACTGTAATAATTCTGAATAGATTTGGTACTTTTGATTAGTGTATTCTTCTCAAGGATCTAAGATTGTTAATGATATTGTTGCAAAAAATGCATTGTAGTTCTTGATTACTTTTTGTTATTAAACAGGATGGAAATATAGTTTTAGAAGAAAAATATTAGTATCTACCATGTATCATCCGTCCATCCATCCATCCATCCATCCACCCACCTACCTACCTACTCACCCACCTACTTATCTATCTATCTATCTATCTATCTATCTATCTATCTATCTATCTATCTATCTATCTATCTATCATCTATCTATCTATCTATCTATCTATCTATCTATCTATCTATCTATCTATCTATGCCACCCATCTGCCTCACAGAGAGAAACTGCAAATTTCACAGCTGTAACTCAAACAATCTAATATCAAATATCAGAGCTCTGCACCAATCTGGATTCAAAAAGAAAATGGTGAGAATGTGTGCACATATAACATCTGGTAACGTTTTTTTTTTAAAAAAAGCAAAACATTAGGCTGGTGAGAGTAGTCATACAAGGCCAGGAAAATACATGTAGTATATGTTTCTTTTCATTCTGAATCCAGATCATTACACAAAAAATGTGGCTAGCATCTCTGTAACATCATTAAGCTTTAATCTTCCTGCATCACTATGATATGATTAGGGCTTCATATCATACAACTAAAATACAACATCTCATTTATTCTTAAGGGAATATGTTAAAGCAATGTAAAATTCTACTGCTTTGCATCTGATGTACTATGATCACATTAGCATTTACTTTTATTCTGGACCTCATAAATTTTACCTGAATTAACATAATGCCCATTTCTTAGTTGGACCAATTCCAAGCTATGGATCTAACATTTAGCAACATTTAGAATATGTTTTAACAGCTCTATGTTATGGGTTTTCTCTTGGCTTTAAGCCGAACCAGATGTTCATGTCATTTCCAATTCATCATTTCAAATAGCATTCTCCAATAAATATTTGGCAGCATACCTAAAGGAGATATAAATATGTTTCAAAAAGGCAAATTTTATTTCTATTCTTCATTAGAAAACAGTAACTTATACCCTAAATGAGGATTCTCAAATTTTGTGGTACTGTGATTCCTTTAAATGAATTTGTACAATTCCCCCTACAAAAAGACTCTGATTTTACAGAGACGGAGCTTGGGTCTGGATATACCTTCCAGTCAATGATGATTCCTGGAGCCTACCTGGACAAATCCCTAAGTTTTCTTAAAAGGTTTTTCAGAAGTGTCTTGCCATTGCCTCCTTCCTGGGGCTAAGAGGAAATGATTGGCTCAAGTCCACCCAGCTGGCTCTGTGCCTAAGGCGGGACTAGAATTCATAATCATAATGTGTATACTAATACTTTTTTAAAGTACTCTTGTTTCCTGTATTACTTGTAAAAAAGCAGATCCTCAAATTTTTAGCCAAAATACCATGAAAAATGCAAGTTGCAAATTTTTCATGGTATTTCAGTTAGAAAATGTCAGGATCCACTTGTCCATAGATGAAATTATACATGAAAATACACGGTAAATCATATTTTCCAATACTATAGATTGGAAAACACTGACAGAGAATAAATTGCTTTGGGCAGGTATAACCCATCTCCTCTTTCCCTTACACTCTAGTTCTTGTAAATCCCTTTCTCCATTTTTGATATGGTGTGTTTTCTATTTCCTTCAAATCCTTCATTTCCCTACACTGTAATTTCCTCTACAGGGCAAGAGTCGGAAAAAAGATTTGCAAAGAAACCTTGTGCTCTCTAGGCCTGATTCTTTGTCCTCTGAAAGGAAACAGAGTCTGTTAAAAAAACAAAAAGAAAGTCCTCAGGCTACCAGTATCACACTGGTAAGTTTATTCAGAAAGAACTTGCAGGGCAGGCATTCTCCATTGAATCTCCATCCATTGACTTGCAATGCTCCTGGAGGTCATGATCTACACTAGAGAAATAATGCACTAAAGTACAAAGCTATTTGGGAGAATGGTAAGATTTTCTTTTAGGGTGGTCATCCATCTTTATTAAATCCCCATAACTACATGTATTTTGCATGCATGGGGCAGGAACAGAAAGTAGCCCTCTTTCATATCTGAAGGTAGTATGGTATCAAGCAGAATACTGACTTCTTAGGTAACAGGTCATCAGAAATCCTCCTTGCCTCCCCTTTAATTTTATAGGCTTTGTTCATTCATGAATATAAGGAGAATCCTTACATATCTTAAGCCAAGAATGAAATATTTTACGGAGATTACAGGAACTTATTTGGGGATGTGTTTTACAAATATTTTACGGAGATTACAGGCACTTATTTGGGGATGTGTTTTACAGTGAACGTTTCAAACTTAATTAAATGAAAGTAATACAGTATCTTTCAGGGAAAAGAATCCTTTCTGAAAAGATCTTCCTAAACTGTAATTTTTGCATGCATTTTTTTTTTAAAGTAGGAAACTTTCCTATTCCATAGAAGGCTCTGGCCAAAAGAGGGGTCTCAGGATGATATAGCACTCATCATCATTATAGTAGTTCACTCAGAATCAGTTGTCAAACCCATAAGCATCTCTTTGATAGCTTCACATGGTCAAGAAAAGGAAAAGTAGAATGTCAGTTGCCAGGGGAAGCCAGTCACTTATGTGAATTTGTGGCAAAGTAAGAAATGAGAAAAGTTAAAATGAGAGAGAGTTTTGTGCAATGGCCAAGGAAAGCATTAGGTTAGAAACTGGAAGACCATGACTTCTAGTCCTGCATTAGGGAAAAATCTAGCTGGGTGACCTTGGGCCAGTCACTTTCTACCAGCTCTAGAAAGAAGGCAATGGCAAACCACTTCAGAAAAAACTTGCCAAGAAAGTTGCAGGACTTGTCTTGATGATCTCCAAGAACTGTATATGATTGAATGGAATGGGAAAAAAAAGATGGAACTGCATCCACATGGAGGGAAATGTGTAATGGGGTGTTCCAGGGCTCTGTTCTGGGCCCAGTGCTCTTCAACATTTTCATCAATGATTTGGATGAGGGGACAGATGGGGAACTCATCAGATTTGCAGACGACACCAAGCTGGCAGGAATAGCCAACACTCCAGAAGACAGGCTTAAGATAAGAAGGATCTGGACAGACTTGAACACTGGGCACTAACTAACAAAATGAAATTCAATGGTGAAAAAAGCACATTTAGGCAAGAAAAACCAAATGCACAGGTACAATATAGGTGGTACCTTGATCAATAGTAGTAACTGTGAGAGGGACCTTGGAGTCCTAATGGACAATCACTTAAATATGAGCCAGCAATGTGCTGCAGTTGCCAAAAAAGCCAACACAGTGCTATGCTACATTAACAAAGGGATAGAAGCAAGATCATGTGAAGTGTTAATACCCCTTTATAATGCCTTGGTAAGGCCACATTTTAAATACTGCATCCTATTTTGGTCACCATGATGTAAAAAAAATGTTGAGACTCTAGAAAGAATACAGAGAAGAGCAACAAAGATGATTAGGGGACTGGAGGCTAAAATATATAAAAAACAGTTGCTGGAATTGGGTATGTCTAGTTTAATGAAGAGACGGACTAGGGGTGACATGATAGCAGTATTCCAATATCTCAGGGGTTGCCACAAAGGAGAGGGAGTCAAGCAATTTTCCAAAGCACCTGAAGGCAGGACAAGAAGCAATGGATGGAAACTAATCAAGGAGAGAAGCAACCTAGAACTAAGGAGAAATTTCCTGACAGAACAATTAAACAGTGGAACAACCTGCCTCCAGGAGTTGTGAATGCTCCAACACTGGAAGTTTTTTAGAAGAGACTGGACAACTATTTGTCTGAAATGGTATAGGGTTTCCTGCCTCAGCAGTGGGTTGAACTACCTCCAAGGTCCCTTCCAACTCTTCTGTTATTATTATTATTATTATTATTATTATTATTATTATTATTATTGTTGTTGTTGTTATTTCTATATTCAAGTCAGTAAAGTTTTCACATAAACTGGACAGAATATGGAGGTTGGAATATTCTCTTCTGAGATTATAACTTCTGAGCTTTATAACTTTTGAAAGATTACAGTCAGTAAGCTTTGTTAACACCCATCCATTTTAGAATAGGAGCAGATTAATCTTCTTAAGTTCAAGAAGTGAGAAAGAATCAAACTTTATCTTTCCTTGTTAAAAATCTAATAATGTTCTTTACTGTAGGCTCTGTTTAATGGAAAATATTCTACAATTACATAGGTTGATGGCAAGAAAGTTATCTTCCAATGTACAAATTACATTATTGGAATTTGTTCTCTTTTATTTTCCCTTTTCCTGGCAACCTTATTCTAATTCATTATTAGTAATACTTCATTTTATGATGAATAGCAACATCTTTCCTTATAGCATTGTCATACTAGATCCAATTTGTCAGTGAGAGTGCAACAATGGCATTAGCAAGACGGGTGAGAGTTGTCTTCCATATATATCACAATAAGGTTGGTTTTCTTCTTTCAAGAGAAAGTTATTTCACTAGTAAAAGTTGCTGAGGTTTAGGAGAAATATAGACTATTAAAAACAGAAGAACAACAGAAAAGTGTGTTTTGAAACAACAAAGCATAGCTGCAGGTAATAAGACATTAAAGTTCCCTGTGTTCTTTCTTTTTATGGCCAAATGGAACATTTATGAATTAGAGTTTTAAAAGTGCTTATAAAGGACAATATTAGAATTATAAAAGAAAATTCAGTGTTTGACAAAAGATCTAATGCTACAATGAGAAGATTATGTGCATGCTTGGTGTAAATGCATCTCTTAACATAACGATCATAGCTACTGTCCAAAAAGTAGCTTTGACAATTTCATAGCCATCTTATACAATATAAAGAACAAATATTAGTGTTACTAAGAGACAGGAAGGAGTAACAACATATTTCAGTGACGAACTCTTCAATTCTGTTAATTCAGAAACAGGAAAGAAGAACTTTGTAAGCCAGGCCGCTAAAGGACTGTAAGCATATTATTCTTGTTAATATGAGTCTTCATTCTGTTCATTTCCTAACCAGAACTTTTCATTTAAAGTATAGACATTTCACTGTGGATGCTGATATTACAGAACAGTACAGTTGTCCAGGCAGTATTTAAAAATATTAGAATATCTGATATGCAGAACATCTCAAACTTATCCATATGTTCATGTACATAAAAGGAAATCACCTGAAGGAGACAACCATTGTGTATTATATATCTTATTCTCAATATCTAATCTTCTAGTGAAAATAATAAGATTATTTCATGTACTACATACAGTTCTCAGGATTCTTCAGCCTGGGAAGGAAAAAAAATCACATCTCACTCGAATGTCGTTTTTTTCATAGTATCTATCATTATAGTAGAAGTGTTTGCAATTCTGCCCTTTTTTTCAGGCTTCGGAGTAAACTTCTGTTGCCTACTGAAATGTGCCTTAAAAACAAGAGGAATTGTAATGAGCTCCCAAATTCTTTTATCTCTTATAGATCTGACTCAATCATTATAAGTTTTATTACTCCCTCTCTAATATCCATCAGCCAGCAAAATATGCTCCCTCCTCCTTCCAGCACTGCATTGGCAACATAAGCAGAGATAAGGTTGCTTGGGGTGGGAAACACTACTACTAGTTTGCAAGTTTTACAGGAATGGAAATTGTTATGAAAGCTTTTCATGTATGTTTGAAAGAGTTATCGATAAAAAGTAACCAGGCTGCCAAAGAACACGATAGCTGGACACCATCAAAGCTGACATCAGACAGAGTATAGAACAACTCAAAGAAGTAGTACAAGATCGGAAGATGTAGAGGGACCTGGCCCATAGAATCACCTAGAGTCAGACACAATTGAATGGATAACTTCATCATCATCATCATGAAAGCTTTTTATCTTGCCTCTGAAAGTCAAACCTACCAGGAAGCTGGAAGAGAAAGAGAGTAGCTTATCTTAAATAGCAACATGTTGATTTCAGCCCATAGCTTTTTTTTTACAAACTATGGGTTGAAACTCACCTGTATAAATATCTCTAAAAATCAACTGCTTGTACAATTTTCCTTTCAAAACTGAGATGTCCATGTTGCATGACTTATCACCAAAGAATGGAACTGAGCAAGCTGTTCATTCATTGTAGATCATTTCTTCTGAGACTTAAAAAAAAATCCTGCATCATCATGTATGAATTAGTATAATGTCTAACTATGCCCTTCAAGGTGTTTAATTGCCTTTAAGAATACCACTGTATCCATTATTTTACCAAATGATCAAAATGTTAATATTATTTTGTACTTTGTATTAAATACATTTGTGCATTAAGATTTCAAGATTACATATTGGTGCATTTTAACTCCTCTCCATCACGTTTTTCTTTAGCAAGTAGTTAAGAGTACATTTTGTTCTTCATTTTAAATATAAGAAACATAATTAGTAAAATTATTAAATGGATCTTTGAGCATTAAATACATAAGGCCTACAAAAAATATTTTGAATTTTCATTAGTATGCAAAATGCTCTTTGAAGTCTTCCATTAAGGTTGGATCCTAAAAACTAAGCTGTAAATGATGGTATTGGTTAATGGAAAATTTGTTTAAATCATGAATAACAATATAAGCTATATAAATGTTTTACATTTTAAATTACTATGAACCATTTTAGTAATATTACCTGTCTTTTAAATGAAGAATATAAGGAGCAAACCTCCCCCCCCCCCAAACTTTACAGATTCAGTCCAGTAACTTCAGAATACATAGGCCAAATATAAATTTGCGCATGGATTAGAATGGTTGCTGAAACTTCTTTGCTAGAAAATTAGAGACCACAGGTCAGAACAGAATACCATGGTAGCAACATTGGTACATTTCCTTTCTCCTCAAATAAATGACTGTAGTACATGATAGCATGGGCCAGTGACACTATAACAGTCAATATCCTTGTTATAGTAGAATAAAAACTACAGATTTGATCAATTAGTAGAATTCCTGGACACTCTGGAGATAGACATTCCCTCCTATCTTTACCATTTGGCAATTAATCTATGCTGAACACCAAATGAGTTGTTATGGGAAGTAGATGTCTTGAATATTCAGATAATCCTTTTGAAATGCAATTTAAAGGCTAATAGAAGCATATCTGCTTCCTCTTTTGACAGTCATCCATTATTATTTCATGGATGTCTCTCCCTACTTCTTGTTTTTCCTTCCTGGAATTGGAAGGCTGGCATTCTTCATTTTTAGTGATCACATATACTCTCTCTCTCTCTCTCTCTCTCTCTCTCTCTCTCTGTGTGTGTGTGTGTGTGTGTGTGTGAGAGAGAGAGAGAGAGAGAGAGAGAGAGAGAGAGAAAGACCTGACTAATGAAAGCCCAACTATTACCGTATTTCCTCCTTCCATCCATCCTGACCTTGTTTTAAAAAAATGAAAGCAAAATAGCACTGAGTTTACTTTTGGCCTTCCTGATGAATCACAATATCATTCTGGGACTAAAAAGTAGTTATTAGCCAGCAAAGGGATTTCACATTTCCATATAACTGTTCCACTATTTATCTAGAGTAGATGTTTTCCCCATTCTTGCTTAAACTGCTTTTCTATAAATCGCCAATCATTTTCCTAAATGATGGACTCATGAGTCATCTGAGTAAGTAAATATTGAAACTGACATTTTAAAACAATATTTTACATGAAGCTTATAAAAACTCTGTTATTACTAGCAAATATAATTGTTTATACTTGGGGGGGTTCCATTATTTAATCATTTGTTATTTTCTCCCATTTTCTGGACAGGTGTAGCTTTTTTCTAAATAGCTTCTTTTGTTTGCTATTCTATGATAAGCTATATTCCCGATGAGCCTTAGGTAATGCTTGTTTTTATATTTTTCATACATTTTTTCTCCAACTCTCAATTAACATAGCACACAGGTTCCCTTTGAATTCAGATATCATAAATTTCAATCTTATGTTTGCACTATAATAAGAACAAAGCACTCCTTTTTTCATTTCTACATTACTACAGTACCCTCTTGTAAAAAGATAAATTGTAAAGGACATAACTTATATGCATAAATTATGTCTTTGGAGATATATACAAGCGCCTATATTGAAACAATTCGACCCATATTGAATCCATGTTACATTGGCACTGTTAGATTTTTATTCGTTCTTTCATTCATCAGGAAAGAAGCCAAGAGTCAGTTGATACTTTTTCAATCTGGTGACTTTTAGATGTCCTAAACTGCAATTTTTGGAATATCTAGCTTCTTTAGGTCTATCAGGATTCACTGTGCTTACCTGCACAGAAGAGCTAGGGTTGGTACTCTAAGATGTTTCAAACAGCCTTGAAGAAATTTTTCCAAGTTCCTTCAAAATCTGTGTACAAGTATACCTAGAAGAGTAATGTTGTTTTGAAGGCAAAGGGTGGTCACACCAAATATTGATTTGATTTGGATTTCTCTTATGTTTATTTACTTTCACTGTTATTAATTAATAAAAATAAAATATTAACACTTCTATTTATGAAGGCATTCTTAATTTACAGCATTTTTGCACAACTGCCTAGAACGTTTGCACACTATTCCATATCTAAATATAAAATGCCAGAAATTTGATTATAGGAATTCATATGGTACCTCAAAACTCAAGAAGCAAAAAAAAAAAAAAAATGAATTCATATGATTTAGTTTGGATCCAACAGCCATATAACAATTTCTCTAAGATGATGTTGATTGTTGTAATTATTATTAGTTGCTATTATTACTATTATTATTTTATATTGGAAGGGCAGCTCCTTTTATAGATCTTGAAACTATTGATGAAAATTATCTCAAGAGTAGACTGTCAAATGAGGAAAGGATTATAAGAAAGATAAAGGTCATTATCACAAATAGCATGCTTGGGAGTTACCATTCTGGTTGTAGTCTTTCTTTGAATACAATCATATTATCTACTATAGGCCCCCAAAACACATAATTTACTGTAGGGCCTTAAAAGGCTGCAAAGTTTCAGATGTGTTTGGAAATGTTAGGTCATCAGCATTGCTGAAGTAATCAGTTCAGTTTCTTAGATAACATCAGGTACTTCAGGAACTATGACAATGACAGATTTTTCTTTATATGAAAAGTGACCACACCGTATTAAATCATCTGATCATTTTGATGTATTCTTAATTCATGATGTTTGTGTATGTATATGTAAATAAAAAATGTGATTTCAGAGGTCTGATAATATATGGTTTTACCAGGGAAGTGGTATAAACAGCAAAGAAGTAATTAATAGCTCTCCACTCATTTGTACTTCAGGCTGCTAAAATCTTTCCACCCATCTCACGTTTCTGCTAATTTGATTGTGTGGTTAATTGATGAACATATTGTAATAATACATAAAATTCAAAGAGCCTGAAAGAAAAGATCCAATCCTAATTTATAATCTCATGGTGGCTGTTAATGTGAACACTGCCAAATCTAAGGTCAGCATTCATAGCCTCACTACCACCTTTTTAAGAGTAATTGTTCTTCAAACATTTGGGAAAAATCACAAGAGAGCGAAAATTACATTTCATTATGCAAAAACTTAATATATTTACTGTGGATGTCTTAAATCAGGGGGACCCAACCCCCTGGACCACGGCCCACTACCAGGCCAAGGCTTATTTAGAACTGGGCCCTGCGAGGGGTAGGTCAGCATGCAAACATGTGAGCGCAGCTCAATTTGTGCAATCGGGAAGCTGGTGTTCATGCACATGTGTGCACAGCTCAACTTGTGCAAGTTGAGCTGCACAGACATGCGCATGCATGTGCATGCTGGCCAACTGGTCGACCACTCACATGGTCCAGTTCCCATCTCCCCCATGCCAGGCTGCCAACCATAAAGGTTGGGGACTGCTGTCTTAAATGATGCTATAATCGTATAGAAATATAATATGGAAATTCATTGAGTATAATTCACTTTTGAGTAAACATGTAGATTCTAAGCAAGATGTACAAAGAAAATGGGATACTCTTTCAAGGTGTTAATTACTTTGCACAGAAAGGAAATAATTCTGTTTAAGATGCAACTCATAGCTTTAAAAAAAGCAATGAGTGGGTGAGCAATTATCAAAGTACGCTTTGGAGAGAGCATGGCAAGCAGAAGAGAATGCAATTAGTGCCTCTTTCAATTTAGAGCTTCTTCATAAATGAGTGTCAACTGATCAACATTCAGGGCAAGGAAACAATGTAAAAATAGAAAAAAGTACATGAGATATATGTATATAGAGTCAATATGCCCTTAGAAACATTTGGAAATATAGTTATTGAAATCAAAACTAAGAATTGGTTGATGGAGTTAGTGGTAGAGAATCATAGACCATTCAAAATGAGAGGCAGTAATTCCTTTCTTGAAATCTCTTCAGCGATACATTTTCTCAATGACAAATTATTATTATTATTATTGAGGATCATCGCACAGTCAGCCAGTTGTTCAGACTGGATTTGGCATTTTGTCTACCTATCGAGTCCTTACCCAGGACCTGGGATAGGCAGATGTGGATGTTTGATGGTATTACAGATATCGCCGCAGGATGGAAGCAGTTCCTAGTAAGACTACCTTTTGCAATTGACTAATGGCAAATTTTTCAATTCCAGTGGTGTTCAAGTGGCGTTCCAGTTGTTTTGGGATTGCACCCAAGGAGCCTATGACTATTGGTACTACCCTTGCTTGCTTTTGCCACAGTCTTTCTATTTCTATTTGTAGGTCTTTGTATTTTGTTATCTTCTCCAGTTCTTTCTCTTCTATTCTGCTGTCTCCAGGCACTGCCACGTCCACTATCCAGACTTTTTTGTCTTTCTTATCGACAATTGTTAAGTCTAGGGTGTTATGTTGCAGGTGCTTGTCTGTTTGAATTCTGAAGTCCCAGAGCAGTTTAATTTTATCATTTTCTATGACTTTCTCTATTTTATGATCCCACCAGTTTTTGCTTACAGGCAAATGATATTTTTTGCAGATCTTCCAATGCACCATTGTTGCTACTTTGTCATGCCGCTGCTTGTAATCAGTCTGTGCAATCTTCTTGCAACAGCTTACCAAGTGGTCCACTGTTTCTTCAGCTTCTTTGCATAGGCGGCACTTACTGTCTGTTGCTGTCTTCTCAATTTTGACTTTATATGCATTTGTCCTTAAGGCTTGGTCTTGTGCAGCCAGAATTAGTCCCTCGGTCTTTTTCTTCAATTTTCCTGCTCTTAGCCATTGCCAGGTCTTGTTATTATCTGCTTTCCCAGCTATTTTTTTAATGTATTGGCCATGTAGTGCTTTGTCTTCCCATGCCTCTATTCTGTTCTTCATTTGGTCTTTCTTGTAGGCCAGTTTGGTCTCTCCAGTAGTCAGTAAGCCTTCCTGATATACTAATTTCAGTGCATCTTCATCATTGTTCTTCAGATATTCTTCCAAAGCCATTTTTTCTTCTTCAACCATCTGATGTACTTGTAGCATTCCACGCCCACCTATTTGCCTTGGTAGATAAAGTCTGTCAATGTCACTGCGTGGATGAAGGGCATGATTCATTGTCATTATTTTTCTGGTCTGCCTATCCATTGCTTTTAGTTCTGCTTGAGTCCAGTCCACTATTCCAGCTGTGTACCTAATGACTGGGATTGCCCAGGTGTTGATTGTCTTTATGGTATTTCCTCCATTGAGTTTGGACTTTAAGATCTTCTTCACTCTCCTGATGTATTCACCTCTAATCTTTTTCTTGACTTCAGTGTGCTTGATGTTGTCAGCTTGAAGGATACCCAAGTATTTGTAGTATCTTCCTCATCCAGACTCTTAATGTTATTTTCGTGGGGCATCTTGATTCCTTCAGTTTTCACTATTTTTCCTTGTTTGATAGTAAGTGTGGCACATTTGTCCAAGCCAAACTCCATTACAATATCTTGGCTATATATACGGACAGTGTTGAGCAGCGATTCTATTTCAGATAATGTTTTTCCATACAGCTTCAGATCATCCATGTAAAGGAGATGGGATAGTCTGGTAGATGTTTTTGATGTTTGATAGCCATGTCCTGAGTTATTCAGTATTGTTGACAGAGGAAACAGTGCAATAACAAATAGTAATGGTGATAATGAATCTCCTTGAAATATTCCTCTCTTGATATTAACCTCTCCCAGCCTCTCACCATTGATCTGCAACTGTGTCTTCCATTGTGCCATCGATCTTTGCACAAATTTTCTGATGTTTCTACTGACTCCTGTTATTTCTAGGCACTTTATTATCCAATCATGTGGCAGAGAGTCAAATGCCTTTTTGTAGTCAATCCATGCCACATTCAGGTTGGTCTTCCTTCTCTTGCAGTTTTCCAAGATCATTTTGTCTATTAGGATTTGATCTTTTGTTCCTCTGCTATTGGGGCGGTTTCCTTTCTGCTCAGGTGGAAAGAGATTGTTTTCAACTAGATGCTGTTGTACTGCATCAGCTACCACACCAGTTAGTAATTTGAAAGTTGTTGGTAAGCAGGTAATTGGCCTGTAGTTACCTGGTGTTGCCCCTTTTGCTGAATTTTTCATTATTAGGTAGGTTTTCCCAGTTGTTAGCCACTTTTCAATTTCTCCTCCTTGTAGTATATTGTTGAACTGCTTGGCGATGAGTGGGTGTATAACAGTTAGATGTTTCAACCAAAACCCATGCAGTTCTATTATTATTATTATTATTATTATTATTATTATTATTATTATTATTATTATTATTATTATTATTATTATATGCACAGTCCTGACTATAAATGAAGTTCTGACTGAAGATTTTTTAAAAAAAATCTAAATAAAAAGGGAGTTTTAAAGAAATGGCAAAAAGCAGCTATGTCAGCAAGACAATACAGTCTAAGAACACTCCCACTCTGCTACAAAACCTAAAGGCATACACTTTTGCCCTATTCAATTAAGAGAGGAGATGACCAGATTCAATAGTTTCAGTACTGAACTAAAATCGCAAAAGTGGAAGAACACTCAATTACTGTTATTTTCTATTTTTTAAACAATCTGAGAAATAGCTATTCTTAGCAAGAATCTGTCCGTTCATTCAGTGACAGTGAATATTTAAATTATAACCTTCCAATAGTTCATTTACAGCATCAAGCAAATGAAGCATAAATTAGAAATATAGCACTGAATTCTTCTGGGCTACAGCAAAACGTTTTGAGTAGAGCAAACCTGGTTCTGAAGTTAAAGAAAAGAACAGGCAGGCATAATTACTGCCAAGTAGAAAAATAAAATTTACTTACATTTTTACATTTTACTTTTTTTAAGGGGAAGGAGATTTTCAGCTGGGCTTTGAGTAAGGTTTTTCTTTACACCTTGGTCAAAGGAAAACAGGCTTTGGGAAATCCATGGTTTGGATTAAGAACAGGCAACCTAAAGGTTCTTCTGAGGACAATTAAAATATGTGATTGATAGGTAGGGAGAATGAAAAAAAAGAGAGAGAGAAAGAGAGAGAGAGAGAGAGAGGGAGGGAGGGAGAGAGAGGGAGAGAGAGAGAGAATCCTCATCATAAGTATCTCACGTAGGGAGGTGGCAGGGACATCTTCAGAAACTGCACATAAGATTGGAATGATATATTTCAACAATAAAAAACCAAAACATGGAGCCTAATTTAATTTGAAATTATTTTTAAAAGGTCTCAGCTTCTCAAAATAAGTAAAAGAGAGAGATCAAGCAAATTCCAGTCCCCTGCGATGATCAGTCTCTGGTCTATTTAAAAGATCTAAAATCTCTAACGCAGGTATAGTCACAATTCCTCAGAAGCTTGCTCTGCATTCCTCAATGCCCCGTGTGTGTTCTTCTTTGTGCTTAAAAAATGGACTAGCCTCCAAGGAATGCAAGACCTTGGTCTACATTAATGGCTAAAAATGGCTTTTCATGAAGAATCTCTAGTGTTTTTTTGTATCATACTAGAATAAAAGGTAGACAAAGGATCTTATGCTCCGTGATCTCTCTGATCATGCCTTCAGTTATAAAGTAAAATAAAGTATGTCTCGTACCATGCTCATTCAATAAAGTTAAAAAGTAAATGTAATCTCAGCTACAAGACATCCATTCCTTGCTTACAGATGGGAATAAACATTGGAATAAGTGTTGAAAGATTTATAACTGTTTGCTTGAAATACATTCCTTAATGTCATAGTGACTAGTGAGGTATTTGTCCATTTCAGCACAATTTTATGTATGCGCTTAAAAAAGTGAATTATTTAAAATATCAGGAAGACAATAAAAGAATGTAAATTTCTGTAGTAAGCTGGATAATAATATTTACAGACCACACTATGTTCAATCTGTATCAATTGTTATGCACTGATTTATTTGATATATATAATATTATATATATATTATAACTAAATAAGATTTCATCACAATAAAAATAGCTTTTATAATATTTTTTTCCATTCTCAGGCACAAAAAATACACCAAATGACATAACTATGAATAAATTAGTTTTTGACTGAATGAATATAAATTGAATTGTATTGAATTATATATAAAGAGTAAATTTTAAAAAAAATATGGCAAACAGTGTAAAAGATAAAGATTAATAAACCTCATTGTCTGAGAAAGGCAGATCAAAAATTTGTAAAATTTATAAAACAATAACATCTATTTATTTCAGCATTGCAAATCCAGGTAGTCAAAATATTTTTATTTTATTGTATCTTAATTATATAACTTTTTAAAGTTATAAAATGTTTGTGAGGGGATTATATGATTACATATATTTTCCTCATGATTCCCTACTTAACAGTAATATTTCCCCCTTTGTGTTCTAGTCTGATAAATCTTATTTGAGATATGAACACCATATGTAGTTATTCTTTGCTTAAAGCCCTCTGGAATACCTTCGGGGTGGCCGCCACCGAGATTTCAGGGGGAATTTCATTTCAGAGGACAGGCACCATAAGAGAGAAGTTATGTTTCCTGAATCCAGGAAAATGACACTGTTTAATTGAAGGGACCCAGGGGTTGCCCACCCTGCTAGTCCAAATTGATTCAATAGAAATTAATATAAATATAGTTGCTAGAGTTTACACAGCATATTGACCAATAAAACATAGTTTGCAATAGAGAATAATATAGCATGATATGGTAGGGTGAGGTAGGGTGGGTGGAACAGAACAGAACAGAATAGAATTTGTTATTGGCCAAGTTGATTGGACATACAAGGAATAATAGCAAGGTTCACACACTAAACTAAAGCCAAAAATAACAATGAAAAACAGCCTGATATTGGCAACAAGGGCAAAGCTATAACAGTTAAAAAAAAACAACAACAAAAGTGGCTTGAAGATATCCAACCTCAGCTGAAGGAAAAAGGCAAAGATTTATTACATCAAACAAATGAGGTACTACAGTCAAAGTTTAAAAAGAAAGCAATATTTCCCAAGAAAATAAAATAAAAAGGAGCAAAGTTGATGGATAAGACCGACAGTTAAAGTAAGAGATTTAGAAGAGATTCTGTACCACTGAACTCTCTGCAATAAATCCTTGCAGAAAAAACCAGGCTCTTGATTGTCCAAAGAAGAATCAAAATATTGGGTTGAACAGAAGACAAGAGGCTGGAGCTCTCAAGAGCAGAACAACTGATATCTGGAAGACAACAAAGATGACAGTTATCATTGCTGGTAACTCTTTTAAGAAACTAATATGCAGCAGTTTAACCCACTGATCATGAAATATGCCATAATGATTCAAGGAACATCAGTTAATGGAATAATGGATCAGTTGTCAAGACTCTTCAAATTTACTGACAGTTATCCCCTTGTACTATGCAAACACTAATGGTATTGCATGAAGTTAGACATTGAAAGCAAAAGGCTGAAGAACCTGCAAGTTTATGTGGTGTTCATGTGCATGATTCTAGACAGGGAAGAGGACCTTCCCTAATCCCAAATAGTGTAGATAAACTAGTGGTTACAGAAATGGCTTCAATATAAGATATTTTGTTTCTGGAGTCATAGACAGCTGGAACAAGATGGAATGCAAGTCCATAAAGGCTGGGGATGATGTGTTTAGCTAAAGCTCATCATATATCATCTGTCAGCAACCCAGAAGTAGAAACTTCAGGTAAATGCTTGTGTATTGCAAGAGTAAATGGGAGTAGTAATTGTTCTCCACCTTATTACACTACTTAGTGAACAATCATGAAGAGTAATTACTTGGGGGAAAAAAGAAAATGAACTTGAACCATTACTACAGAGGGAAATATGTTTTCATAAGTATAACTCTAAATGCTCAGAGGATCTTCATGACTGGGACATTACAAATGCAGAACACAACTTATTCAACAGAAGATAAGCAACAGAAAGGGAAGAAGAATTGCACTGTGTGTTAAAAAATATCTATTATCTTTGTAGAAATCAAAGTGAATGAATTTGCTGAGGCAGTGCTGATAGCTACAAAAACAAATGGAAGATAGAATAAAAAGAATACTGTTGTTGCTTTTATTTTTGAAACCCCAATGCAGATATGTTTCCCCAAAGCAAATTAGTGATCTTTCAGAAAGAAATAGAATGGTAGCATTAGGGACTCTTATTATCCTGACATTTGTTGTGAAACGTTCTCTCAAGGATGACTCTTCCTGGAAATTTATAACTTTTCTTGTTGATGATGTTTTCCTTCTGAGGGCAGGCATATATGCTTGAGTTTATCCTAACAAATAAGGAAAATTCAGTACAAAAAAAAAGAAAAGAAAGCAATGAACATTTTGAGGGAAATTATCGTGTTATACAGAAATTCTTGATCGTAAGTGAAACTAAAACTGAACATATTCAAATGTTTACTTGGACTGCAAGAATGTGAGCTGTACTATATTCAGAGCAATAATAAGGGGTATTTCATAGTAAAACATAAAATAGATGGGGTTCCATATAAACACACAAACACAAACACTAAATTACAATTAGAATAGGGGAACAAGAAAACAACATATAAGAAGCTAACATATATACGGTATATATATATATATACCATACTTTCCGGCATATAAGACAACTTTTGAAAGTGTTGAAATCGGCGCCGAAGTCAGGGATCATCTTATACACCGAGTCGTCTTATATGCTGGAAATAACGGTAGTTTCCAGCGTATAAGACAACTTTCTAGGCATGCGACTCGGCACCGAAGTCAGGGGTCGTCTTATACGCCGGGTCACCTTATACACCGGAATATATGGTGTGTGTGTATATATATATACACACAGGCAGCTTTTAGTAAAGTATATTTTTATATTTATACTCTCCTGGTGTTCGTATTTTATTTGTACCATATATATATATATATATATATATATATATATATATATATATATATATATATATATTATATAATATATATATATATGGTACAAATAAAATACGAACACCAGGAGAGTATAAATATAAAAATATACTTTACTAAAAGCTGCCAAGCTTTCGTTTGGAAACTCCAAACATCATCAGGGCTAAGGAGCCAGTAAACAATGATGACTTAAATGGTTTTGCCGGCATCTGCACCCGGCTCATGGACCGCGTCACCGGTCCCGGCCGGTTAATTAGTGTTCCAGATGTTTCTTTATTACTCTCCTTACGCTTCCTTCTATGGTTCTTCCGGATCATTCCTTCCACTATCTCATTACTTGTATTCATCTCCTCCACCACCCCTTTATCCTTATTTCCTTCCATAGCACTGACCCTCCTCCCCTTTTTGTTTTCATTCTCCACCCTGGGGGCATCTGTTTCTCCTCTATCAGTGTTACAAGCTTCCCTGGGCTCACAGACGCTCCCCCACACACACGCTTTTCCCAATCCCATGCCCAGGAGTCATATTTTTATGCAAATTTTCCAGTATATATATATATATATATATATATATATATATATATATATATATATATATATATATAGCATGTTTTCTGATGTTTTCGGCGGGTATTTGTATGTAGG
The DNA here is from genome assembly GCF_016545835.1 of Crotalus tigris. NCBI lineage: Eukaryota > Metazoa > Chordata > Lepidosauria > Squamata > Viperidae > Crotalus > Crotalus tigris. The sequence continues at coordinate 18,264,006 of NW_024096970.1, forward strand.
TCTTTGGTTGTTCGGGTGTTCTCCCACGTAAACTTGGAAGTGTCTTGGCGACGTTTCGACGAAGTCCCATTCGTCATCTTCAGGCTGGTGCTTTCAGCTTCGTGCCTCGAGCAGCAATGTGTGGTCTTAGCTGTTTCTTCCTTTTAACTGCCAGTGGGGGTATGAACTGATTGGGTGGGAGCTTGGCTGTGTTCTGATTGGGTGGAGGTGTGTTCTGATTGGTTAGGGCGTGGCTGTGCTCTGATTGGCTGGGGGGTTGGCTGTGCTCTGATTGGCTGGGGGGTTGGCTGTGCTCTGATTGGCTGGGGGAGTGTTCTGTTTGTTTGTGCTCAGGTTAGTCTGAGTTGCAGAGGGATTCAAGATTTTGGGCTGCCCTGCCATTCCTTGGCTTCGCGTTCGTGGTCGTGCTTCCTCTTCATGGAGGTGTCAGTTTGCTTCATGTATGGATTGGGGGGGTTTAAAGTGGCTAATGATGCAGCTGTGGTCTGGCTTCTGGTTTGTGGTCGTGCCTCATAGTCAGTGTGGCTTTGGGTTTGTTTTTTGCGTGGATGTTTGGTGGTGACCTCCTGTGTGGTTTTTGTGAGTGTGGGTCTGGTATCATTATTTGTGTTAGGGAGTCATTTGTCAATGAGGGCGGGTTTCCAAATGGCTGGTAGGCGGGAGGTATCATCTCGCTTGTTCATGCTGTGTGGGCGTTTTTCTATCTCGATGGCTTCTCTGATTATTCTGTTATTAAAATGTTCACTTTTGGCAATGGTTCTGGTATTTTTAAAGTCAATTTCATGTCCTGTAGCTTTAAGGTGTTGGACCAGGGAAGATGTTATGTGACCTCGCATTCCTACACAAGTGCCGAGATCAAAATTTAATCCCCACATGTTTCCAACTGAAATTCCACTCCAACTCTGCAGCTACCAAACGCATCCTGAAAAGAACAGAATTGGCCCTAATCAGAAATGAACTTCACACAAAAAGATTCCTCCTAGATGGAATTAACAAAGATCTCTTCACACTTCACCTCAAACTCAGCAACAAGATCCACCCCGCACTTTGGGACAAATCCAAACAACTCGCCGTCTGGAGAGCCGAAACACAGACCACCCTCAAGATAGACACACACACCAACAAACTCCGAAGACTACAAGAATACCAGAAACAAACCCCTCCTCCCTCATAGCCACACATGAAACAAACAGTGCATAACATCTCAGATAGGATTCTCACCAAAGCCGAAACCAATGTCCTTTCCAAAGGATTCAACTTTGCAGTCGCTCCCAAACACATCCCCACTGAAATCATTATATGTGGAGTTGAAACCAGCCTGACCAAAATCAACCCCGATGACGCTAACAGAATCAGACTCGAAATCACCAACATCCTCTGCATCAGCAAGCCACCCAAAAGCAACTTACCCAACGAGGAACAGACAGCACTACGTAACCTGAAAGAAGACACCAGCATAATAATCTTACCAGCAGACAAGGGCAATGCTACGGTGGTTATGAACACATCTGACTACCAAACCAAATTAACCAACCTACTCCAAGACTCTACATACAAACCCCTAAACACAGATCCCACCACCTACCTGGAAAAAACCACCAGATCCAAAATAAAAGCCTCCCCCATTAGCAAAGAGATCCAGCAAAGAATCATTCCCAGAGAGAAATCATCCAGATGCCCCAAACTCTATTGTCTCCCCAAGATACACAAAGAAGGAACCCCACCCAGACCTATAGTCAGCTCCATAGGCTCACCTCTACAAAACCTAGCCAAATATCTCACCAAACAACTACAGCCCTATGCAGAATCCATCACCTCACACGTAAAAAACTCATTCCAGTTCATAGAGATCATAAAGAAACAAAACTTACAGCCCAGCGACCTACTCATGAGCTTCAATGTCATATCCCTCTTCACCCAAGGGCCAATCAAAGAAGCCTTGACAGCTATTCAAAACAAATATAACCCCCCCCCCCCAATTACACATCTTAGATCTGACGAAAAAAGAAAAAAAAAAAAAAAAAAAAAAAACAACCGCTATCCAACACATACTTCATCTATAATGGACAAAAATACAAACAAACAGAAGGAGCACCCATGGGATCAACCCTCTCACCTGTCATTGCCAACCTCTACATGGAACACTTTGAAACCCAAGCTCTAGAAAAATCTGATCACAAACCCAAACTCTGGCTCAGATACGTATACGACACCTTCATAATCTGGCCACATGGGAAAGAAAAACTGGACAACTTCCTCACACACCTCAACAGCCTACACCCCAAACTACAGTTCACCATGGAAACAGAAGCTAACACCCAACTTCCCTTCCTGGATGTCTTAGTCTACAAGAAATCCAATGGCTCCCTAGGACACACCATCTACCAGAAGAAAACACACACAAACCGCTATCTGCACGCTCTCTCACACCCCCACCCAGCACAGATCAACTCTGTAGCCAAGACACTCATCTCCAGAACAAAACGCTTAGCTGACGAACAACACCTAAAACCCGAACTACACACCCTCACCAATGTACTAACATCCAATGGATTCCATAGAAATAAGATTACAAACCTAATCCAAAAAGAAACCCCCACCAAAATCCAAGACAAAGAACAAGAAAACGGCAAAGCCCTCCTCCCATACATAAAGGCACCACAGACAGAATCAGTAAGATCCTTCATAAACACAACATCAAAACAGCATTCTGCACAAACAGAAAAATATCCACCATCCTTAGAAACCCCAAAGATAAAATTGAATTAGAAAATCAAGAGTATACGAAATCCCATGCACCACTTGTCCCACCATATACATCGGACAAACCAACAGAAGAATAAGTGCACGCATTGAAGAACATAAGAACTCAGTCAAAAAAGAGGAACCAACATCTTCCCTGGTCCAACACCTTAAAGCAACAGGACATGAAATTGACTTTAAAAATACCAGAAACATTGCCAAAAGTGAACATTTTAATAACAGAATAATCAGAGAAGCCATCGAGATAGAAAAACGCCCACACAGCATGAACAAGCGAGATGATCCCTCCCGCCTACCAGCCATTTGGAAACCCGCCCTTATTGACAAACGACTCCCTAACACAAAAAATGATACCAGACCCATACTCACAAAAACCACATAGGATGTCACCACCACACACCCACGCAAAAAACAAACCCAAAGCCACACCGATGATGAGGCACGACCACAAACCAGAAGCCAGACCACAGCTGCATCATTAGCCAATTTAAACCCCTCCAATCCATACATGAAGCAAACTGACACCCACCATGAAGATGAGGCATGACCACGAATGCGAAGCCAAAAAATAGCAATGCAGCCCAATCTTAACCCTCTGCAACTCAGACTACCTGAGCACACAAACAGAACACTCCCCCAGCAATCAGAGCACAGCCAACCCCAGCCAATCATAGACAGCCAACCCCCCAATCCAATCAGGGAGCACAGCCAGCCCCTAACCAAATCAGAACACACCTCCACCCAATCACAACACCAGGGGCCTAAGCTCCCACCCAATCAGTTCGTACCCCCCACTGCAGTTAAGAGAACAGCTAAGACCACACATTGCTGGCTTCGAAGCACGAAGCTGAAAGCACCAGCCTGAAGATGACGAATGGGACTTCGTCGAAACGTCGCCAAGACACTTCCAATTTTACGCGGGAGAAAACCCAAACAACCAAAGACCTACATACAAACACCCGCGAAAACCTCAGAAAACATATATATATATATATTGTATATTCCGGCGTATATATATATATATATGATATAGAAAGATGAACTTCTTAGTCAACAATAATAGTACATATCAGTAATCCATATTTATCGCAATGCTAGGATTAATGAAGGGTATAAGCCAAAAAATTGCTTCTCCTCATATGATAAAAAAGAATGTAGAAAAAGGTGATGGAAACTGTGAGAAAATACTAAAGAGTTATGCTATTGTTTTACAGATTACTCCTAAGTTTGTGAGTTGTGAATCTCTGAGGTGCTAGAACTGATTTGGCCAAAGGAAAAAAAACTGGAAGAAAATATCAAAAAGAGTTTTGCTACTGCTGTTCATCATATTCCTGATGAACTGTCTCACTGCCACCTGTGCCAGCAGAAGAAAAATGCTGCAGACTTTGTTGGTCAAGGAATTCCAGCTGGCGGAGTCCAAGAGATGAGGCTTTTCTGCCATTAATCCTGCCTCTGTAACATCATGCCCTTCACAAGGCGAGATCTGCATCCACCTTTTTGGCCTCCCAAAAGACCTGGCTCTGCCAACTGGCCTGGAGCCCCGATGGGGTCGTGTCATTCTGGAGGAGGTTAATGGACCAAGATAAGACCCCACCTCCTCCCAGCATGCATCTTGCTCCCCTCCTTCTCATCTTTGACAATTTTAAATCAATGTTAATTTAATATTTGTGTTAATGATTTCATGGCTTATCTTGTGGTTTTTATTGATTGTAAGCTGCCTAGAGTCACCTCTAGGTTAGATGGGTGACATATAAGTTTAATAAATAAATAAATACAAGTTTTATATTTTAACAATTAAGAACATTTGCCCATTTTTATTAATCAAGATGAAATTAATAGCTTCAAGGTAGTAGCCATGGCCATATAGCCATGAAATGTTGTTTCTAAGAGTAGCACAAAAGTTCTTTTTGATAAGCAATATAAACAAATAACAACAAAATCATCAAGTTACTAATAGACTTATTTCTGTTATCCGTTTCTGTTTTGCCTGTGTAAATTACAGATCAATATAACCATTGGTGGGATTCAGTCAGTTTGCACCACTTTGGCAGAACTGGTAGCTAATTTTTTGTTGCCCAGGCCCAGAATGGACTTCCAGAAGTGGCATCCACACAAAGAACTGGTTGTTCACATATTTGAATCCTACCACTGAATATGACAGTAAAAAGATTACACAGCAGACAGACAGCAGGAGATTGACACACTTGATGGAGAGATTTGGAAAAGACAACAGCAATACTCTTTCTCCTTCTATCTCTCCCACTCTCTTTCTGTATGCGGGTATATGTGTATGTGTTTATAATGCAATATATACAAATATAAACAGATAAAGCAAATTTGCCTCAGTTAAACTAGAGTAAGAACCTTAAAGAGCAGGATCTCAGAGAATGAAATGTAACATATCTCATTTTGGAGAAAGCGAAGATCCCACATATAATTTACCCTTTTATATTCCAAAGCTGTGTCTTGCCGCAGCACTTAGCAATGTTCAGAACAAAGCAGTGTCGATTATTTACAAAACAATTGTTCTCAAATTATTTAAGCTCTCCAGGGCAAAAAGTCTTCACAAGCTGCAAAGCTAATTTCTAACTTAACCTTCCTTATTTCTTTGTATACAAGCAAATCAAAACTATGTCATTTTCCCTAGGCCACATTATTTTTTTAAAAAAATATTTTACCATCAACATTTTCAACATATATTCTTCCCGCTTTTCAATATTTTCCAGTATTTTTATCACATTTTAATTTCAAATACAGTTGTTTTAAGAGCCAATTTTTACATTACAAAAAATGATATTGAACTTCATTAATACTCTGGCCTACAATGGCTATGATTCCTCACTATAGTCCATGCTGAGCAAGTCCATGCTGAGCAAGTCCTAATATTTGGTGGGCACCAGAATGCCTAGTTCTGCATTTCAGCCTTGGATCAGATTCTTTTGTAGCCTCACGATAGAAAACTAGCACCAAATAAAACCTTGCAAGTGGTTACACTAGTATCTTTATGAAAAGGGCATCTTCCCCATTTTTGCATCTTTCCTTCACACACTTTAAGCCACAACAGTTGGAGATGTAGCTTCAGTAGCATTGATTCTTTGGATCTTTTATTTATTGACACATTTGTAGTAGAAGTAGAGATAGTAAGAAAGGAATGACTCTCAACTTCCTTTCTTTGTTTCGGCTTTTCTTTCCTTTCATTGGAAAATTCTTGGATTCTTCTCTTCAGCCCCCTTCTTTCTAATCCAAATGATATTTGGCTAGCTTACCTCTCTAATGCTGTTATGTATTGCTGACTATTATTGTGATGAAAAATGAGTTTTACTCCTTTTTTGAATAAAGATTTTATGTCCTTAACCCTATTATTAGTTTTATTATACCATGTAGTTCTGTTTCTATTTTTAATATTATATATATATATATATATATATAATATGCTGGTCTCTGAATCAGAATGCAGAGACCTGGAGACCTGGTGTCCGCCTGAATACCGTTCCTATCAGCAATGGGGAAGAGTATGCGATAGGGAGGAGGGGGGATGATGAATTGAGAGACGGAGTAAGCACCCGATCACGCAGCAAACAAAAGGAACAGTGGAGAACTGTCGACACAAAGATTGCCAGGACGGAGGAGGAGGGCACAGACCCCCAAATATGCAACACCCATATGAAAGTTACTCATGACAGTGGAAGAGTGAGAAGAAAGGGTGTGGAGCAGGGATTGAGAAAAGCGTGTGTGTGGGGGAGCATCACTGAGCCCAGGGAAGCTTGTAACACTGATAGAGGAGAAACAGATGCCCCCAGGGTGGAAAATGAAAACAAAAAGGGGAGGAGGGTCAGTACTATGGAAGGAAATAAAGATAAAGGGGTGGTGGAGGAGATGAATGCCAGTAATGAGATAGTGGAAGGAACGATCCGGAAGAACCATAGAAGGAAGCATAAGGAGAGTAATAAAGAAACATCTGGAACACTAATTAACCGGCCGGGACCGGTGACGCGGTCCATGAGCCGACTGCAGATGCCGGCAAAACCCATTTAAGTCATCATTGTTTACTGGCTCCTTAGCCCTGATGATGTTTGGAGTTTCCAAATGAAAGCTGGGCAGCTTTTAGTAAAGTATATTTTTATATTTATACTCTCCTGGTGTTCGTATTTTATTTGTACCATAGACATGCCCAGGAGTCGTATTTTTATACAAATTTTCCAGCATATATATATATATATATATATATATATATATATATATATATATAAACATTATATAATATTTTTATATATTTATATATTTTACGTTTTTTTCTTTCCTCTTACTGAAAAAATTGCAACAGCCATTATGTAGCACAAACAGGCAGAAAACCAGCAGAATGCATCCATGAACATCAACTAGCAGTAAGAAGACATGATTAAAATTCTTTAATTTTGCAACATATGGACAGACTTAACCATAATTTCAACTTGGAAATGATGACCATCCTAGACAAAGCCAAATCCAAAAATGCTAGAGAATTCCTGGAAGCTTGGCACTTTGACAAATCAGCCATCATAAGCGCATACACTAAAAATCTACATCTGTGCAAAAGAGACAATCAACAAGTTAAAAGAGAGCAAAAAGATGAAAATACCTTCCCCACCAGCAATCAGCATCTAGATGAGCACAGATCAATACCAAAATTAACATCAGACCAACAATCAAGAAATAAACATACCAATCAAAGAACTGCCAAACAAGCCAATAGTAAACAGCCCAACCAAAGAACCTCCAAGACCACTCCCACCAACACTGACAGGGCAAGCCACTAAAATAGAAATTGAGAGCAAACCCTACTCCTTACTAGCACTGATGACATTACCTAGTTTCGATAATGAAATGTCTGCAAGAAAACAACCAAGCTCAGAGAGAACCAAGGACCGCTTATTTCAAACCTGAACTACAAATATTCTCCTTTATTAATAATATTTCATAATAATATTGTGGAAGGTGTTTGTTCACTTTTGAGTTGAAAGAGAGAAATCCTTGAAAACTATTTCCTAGGTGCTTGAAGGGCATCATAAAGATATTAGTGTTATCAGAGATATTGATTAGTAATTGACATATAATTTGTATCCAGAATCATCAAACATTATTATTAAACTTTTCTTTAAGAGTGGTAGGTAAAATATAAGCACTTGGAGATTTAATTTATTCATTTAGTGCATTTATATGGACACTCACTAACTTTTGTAAGCTAGCTTACAAAAATTAATTCCATTTTGTTTTACTATTCTTATTTTACATACCCTTGGGCTTTATTTATTTATTTGAGATAAAGTTCTGACTGCATCTTATAAAAGATGGATGGGATATAGCCAACCGTTTTCAAAATAAATCATTACAAAGGAAAATGAAGAAAACAGCCTCATATTGTCAACAAAAGCAAGGCACAACAGCTGAAGTCCACAAGGTGGAAAACAATTATTCTCAGGCTACTCACAATTATTAGATATAATGAGTTAAGTTTGCTGACTCATAGGGGCAAAGAGACTTGAAACCTGGGCTGACATCATAACTGGAAATAGGCATGGGTTTGTTAAAAACAAGTCTTATTATTTTAACCTTATTTCATTTTTGATTATGTAATTCTAGTAGTGTATGGTTGTAATGCTATGGATACAATACAGCTTGACTGCAGCAAAGCATTTGACAAGGTATATCATGGTATTTAACACGGAAGCTAGTTAAATATTACCTACATGACATACCTTTAAGACTGTGCAAGTCCTTCAGAAGAGGTGCTTCAGAACGTTCAGGTATACATATAAATTACCTGCTTTCAAATCAGACTTCAGTATCTGGTTTAGACATTGCTCCAAAATTAGTTTTACTTTATGTATTATATCTATGTTTGTTGCAATAATGGGAATATTAGCTATTTCCTTGTCATGTATAGGTTTAAAGATGATTGTAAACTATATTACTAGAGCCTTCTCAGTCACCAGGATCACTGTCATCTACTTTTTCATTTCTAAAAATATTTTGGAACAAGCATTCTTGAAGCAGATCAGGATAAGACTATTGGGAAGATTATTAGACAAATAGCTTTACCTGCATAAGAAATCCCTACATTTATGCTTCAAGAAAGCAGCCTTTCTATTACACTGAAATGTGGAAACTAAAATTTACTTGGAAAATAAAAGATATTCTATTTTCTTTCATAAGATTCTTATGGATATGCATATTTAAAAATTGAATAAATGTATCATAAACAGAGTCCTTGCATTGCTTTTATTTTACAGTTGTTTCCTGACTGCATAACCGGATTTTATTTTTTTAAAAAAATAGTACAGCATAATATTTACCTTGTATAGTAAAGCTGTGAATAGAGATGATTGCCAGTGAACTTTCCAAAATAATCTATTGATATCTCTTAGTGAAATTCCACTGCATAAAATGCATGTTTTCAGAAGGAGACAGCTGGAAGAAAGCAATTATTTCTCCTGAAATTTTAGGAACACCTGTCTCTTTAAATAACGATTGAAAGAACTTATTCATTCAATGCAAGACTGCTTAAGTTCACCGAAATGTATATTTAACAGCAGATGAATCTTCTTGTCAACCTTTGAATACCAATATAACATTAAAAACAGGGGAAAAAAACCTACGTTGGAAAAAAAGTTTGTGTCACTTTCCTTCCTTTGATTCATGCATGCAGTAACTGAAAAGGTTGATCTTTCTCTGAGGGCATATCAGTGTTTTGGAAAGCTTTCCAGTTAAAGTTAAAAAAAAAAAAGATCCTTCTCAGTTGGTCACATAAAAAAAAAACATACTTTGTTGGCTACAGCTGCTATCTGGACCTTTTTAAAAGCAACACCCCACCCATCCCCCATGTATGCCCTGAGGCTGGCTTTTCATTATCAGAAATAAATCTAACTTTTCTTAAAGAGTTCCCCACTGTTTTATATCTAACAGAAAAGAGATCATCAATTTTTAATTATGTAATCATGTTACAGTGTACTTATTTCTGTCTGCTTCTGGTTTAAAATAGGGTCTTAATTTAATTATTTTAAACTGAAGGGGATATGGGAATCGTTTTTAGTTTGAAGAAATTTCTATTAATTTATTAATGAAATGATTGTTCCTCAACCTTTGGTACAGCATGTAGCGCTGGACAATAAATTTAATTTATAGCAAAACAAAATTGGTACACATGTAATAATTTACTCTGATGACTAGAAGTCAGAAATCAAACAAACACATTGGGAAAAAATAGCTTGATTATTTCTTCCTTGCAGTGTCAATATGTTGATTTTTCATGGAAGAATATAGAATATAGAAGAATATAGAAGGACATGTTAATGGCATATTTGTCATCTGAAGTTTGGAACACAGATATATGGTATTTCTACACAGAACAGAAGCATTCCCCTGATCCTTGACTATGTTATCTTCCTTGGTCAGTAGAAGCTGCACAAATATATGAGGCAAATGTTAGTGCTCCCTTTCAATAGCTTTCCATTCAATGGTCTTCTAATCTAATGCTATCCTACAGAGTTTCCTCCTATCCAGAATGTTATAATCACCTGCATAAAGGAGCTGAAAAGTTCTAGTCCTGCTTAGGTGTAAAAGCTGATGTGTGACCTTGGGCCAGTTCTTCTCTCTAGCCTTAGGAAGAAGACACTGGTAAACCACTTCCAAAAATCTTGCTAAGAAGACTTCAGGACTTCTCCATGCAGATGGCAGAACTCAACACTGATTCAAAATCTCTCTCTCTCTCTCTCTCTCTCTCTCTCTCTGTGTGTGTGTGTGTGTGTGTGTGTGTGTCTGTCTGTCTATCTATCTATCTTCTGATGTTATCTAGTTAAAGTAATGAAAAGTCTGCAAGAAAATAAGCAAGCTCAGAGAGCACCAAGGACCCCTTATTTTGCCATCTATTTATTATCTATCTCTGTCTACTTACCTATCTACCTATCTATCTGAAATACAATTAAAATCTGATGATACTTCACACATTATTGTCAAATACTTAATGCTATGTTAATATATTACTTATTTAGCACCTAAATACTATCCTAGCAAGATTCATCTGGAAAGATAGCTGGAAATTTATTCCCTATCTATTTTATTATTGTACAGCAATCCTTTAGAGCTGCTTTTTCTCATAAAAAGAAGATGCACCCAATACACCAGTCAGAAAGACATCAGCATGCTAAGATGTCCTTACCAGGCAATTAAAGACAAGTCTAAGCTTATTCTAAGTATCTCCTGTTGAAACAGTTAATTAGCATGATAAAATCCCATCTTGTGTCATGCTTATTGATGGTTCCCTTGTGGATATTTATGACAGAAAATAAATGGTAATTTACTTTTATGAATACTAAAGATAATTAAAAATACAAAAACTGATTTGACCTTATGCACAATTAGGTCCTTGTGCAATAAAACTCAAAAAGAAAAAAAAAGCCACTACAACAACACAGCTAACAATTGTAAAGAGATCAGAAGAACAGAAGAAAACACAACTCAATATTTTTTATTGGGCCATCTCTAATGCATAATATGAACAAAACAAAACAACATTCCATTATTATTAAACTTCAGTGCATTAGCATTGAAAATCTGTCTCCACAGATGCAAATCCGTGTAACTAAATTCCGTGAAACTGAATTTTGGAGCTTTTCTTTTTCTTTTTCTTTTGGTAGGAGTGATTTACAGGATAACTTTTGAATACCAACTCCTTGTGTATGTATCTGCTTAGTTGTAATTTAACTCAATTTCTGCTCTAAATTGTACTTTAGGCATCAAACTACTTAGTTTGATTTAAACATTTACCACTAAGTTATGATACTCAGTATTATGAAATCACAGGACATTGCACATAAGTATTTGCAAACATAAGACAAGTACTACTTCACTAAGAACTAAACTTTTTCAAAACTTAGATGTAACCCTAGATATGAGTGCATAGGACTGATATATACAATAGCAATTCTAAACATATATTGAATATATTTATTCATTTCAAAAGCAAAAAGCGATTTCAGTATTACGCAAATTTTCAAGGAATAAAGCTTTATATTATGCAATTCAAGTGTCTGGTATACAGACACAATCAGTAAAAATGAATTCTAGCTTTTTTTTTTTAAAAAAAAAAGTGATATTACCTTTAATGTATTCACATTTGTAGATTAATATTTTTTTTCCATTTGCAAAGCACACTTGTTTCAATTCTATTTCATTGTTTTCATTATATAACAAAAGAATAAATGAAGGAAAGCCAGCCATGTAGGGAAAGAAAAATCCAGAATCGCGTTCTGAAGGAACATAAACTACCAATACATAAAATGTCACATTCATATTACTCATTTTCTTCAAGTTATGAACAGAATAATGGAAATCAAAATTAGTACCTTACCTGTTGTCATGCACTGGAGCAACAACAGCCAGTGCTCTTGATGGCCATTGTAACAGAAATTTTGTTATGACTGTTATTCTTTTCTTTTTTATAAATGATGATTCTGGCTACTCTTTAATAGCACAGATCATATGTTACAATCTCAATTAATAAAGTGACTGCATTATCTGATACTAAAATCCCTTGCCTGAAGGTTATTTATGGCATATGCATTACTGAGTATGCCTTTTTCCTAATGTAGAGAAATGGGGAGAAAATGATCAAAGATCAAAATGGCAGCTGTTCTCTGAGGCTTTTCTAATATTTTCCCACAGTGAATTAAAAAATATTCATCTTAGCCATTTTATCTACACGTCAAAGGGGTTTTTTTTTAAACCAGATGAATATTGAATATACAATTAATATTTCAAGATTAGCCTCCCTCGTGTGAATCTATTTCTATTGAATAATGGAGACCAAGGGCATTCAACAATGAAACAAGTATGTCCATGGATCCAAGTGACTAAACAGACATATTTAAAAAAAATTCAAGCTGGCTGAAAAACAATACATGCAAGATGGTCCTTGACTTACAATCATTCATTTAATCACTGTTTGAAAAAAGTGGCTTATGAGTTTTTCCACACTTGAAACTACTGCAGCATCCCTGTGGTCACATTATCAAAATTTGAACCCTTGGGTAACTGGCATTTCTTTATGACAGTTGCAGTGTCCTGGCATCATGCGATCACCTTTTTCAATCTTCTGATAAGCAAAGTCAATGGGGAAGCCAGTTTCACTTAACAACCATGTAACTAACTTAACAAACCCAGTAATTCATTTAACAACTGTGGCAAGAAATGTCATAAAAATGGGGCAAAACTCACTTAGCAACTGTCTTGTTTAGCAAATATTGGGCTCAAATGTGTATATCAAGGACTATCTGTATAGAATCTTTGCATAGAAAGGACATTTAAATAAGTATGAATCATTTACACTATTTAATTACGAACAAAACATTTATGAAGATAGTTATTTGATCAAAATGTTTGATTGAAAGAGTATTTTGTCACGTTGCTTCGTACTTAAGTGAGGTGAACAGTCATACAAATCAAACAAATTGAATCGATCAATAAAAATAAAATCTTTTTTACATTTTTCAAACTTTTATTGGGGATTTTCATCTGAGGAAAAAAATTTGTTTCCAAATTTTAGTTTCAATCCCTATATTATAATAATAGTTTTCCTATTTCATACATATTCACATAATTTACACTTTCATGCTTCTAATGTCTACCAGAGCCTCCCAGACTATTGGTCTATAATTCCTAGAATACCTACCAAGCATGTTCGCTGTTAGTCTATTAAAATAGTACCCTAATCCAGCCTGTGGCAGGAACAAAAAACACTAATTTTAGTTTCAAACATACAGGTCAACTGCATCATATGGACAGAGTTAAAGGAACAGTAATCTTCTCTTCTTGTTGCTGAAATCAAAATGGCCACAACCGAAGTTTTAGAGCAGCTCTCCAAAACTGATGTTTTTTTTAAAGACTCCATCTCTGTGTTCTTTTTATCTTTCTTAGCATCCCACCAACACGATCATATGGAATGCAAAGGGTGCTGGGATGTATAAATCCATAAAGATTTGACAAAAATTGCATCACAATGGGGTTCTTTTAAAAAATTATTTCAATTTTGGGAAAGAGGACAGGAAAAAACAGGACTGCCAGACTCCCATCACTGTTTATAGTGGCCAGAAAAATTTCAAAAAGGAACATTGGATCATCTATGAATATGTATTATCAGAACACAGAATTATGTCAGCTGCCTAAAAAAAAAATGGCAGTCACAGAAATTTTATTTATTTCTTTATTCATATATTCAATTTCTATAGCTGCCCATCTCAAACATCTCTGGATGGCAAAAATAATCAAATAATTAAAAGGAATTACAATTTCCAATTGTGCAAATAGAATTCTTAATACATATCATTCAAGATGTTTGATTTAGTATAACGTATAATATAATGGAATCGTGTCTTGCTATCCACCCTTTTCATAACTAGAACGATGTGGAATTCTTCCATATCGTTCCAGTAAAATTAAGTGTGCAGAAATAAGCACAGAATTGCATCCTAAAGTCTTTTGTTAACTGTATTTTCTCTAATCTTAGCACTAGGCTACTAGGAGATTTCCATTATCCTGAAAATTCTTCCACTAATGGATAAAAATAAATAATATAGTAGTATAGAAGAAACTATGTAAATAATGTGTATTAATGTAGTTTCCGTTTTGTTTGGTTTATATAACTGTGTTTGTTTAGCATAAAAATACCAGATCTGCAGAAAGAGTGCCTTTGCAGCTTGCTTAAAAAATGGTTTTAGACATTCCTCATTATGTTTTGCTCTGCCATTTCTACATGGCACTTCATGCAATGTCTTTTTGGGCAATTCTAATACATGTAAATGAGAGTCTATCTTAGGAAAACAATTATACTGACCACAATAAAAACATTATATCATGGCTGGAATTGCATTATTTGCTGTTGCAGTTTCCCAATCCATGCAAAAGTTTTCCTAATACTAATTATTTCCTGTTGTGGTAATAGTAATTAATTACTATAAAATAGTAATTATTTCCTATGGTAATTACTGTAAAACTAGTAATTATTTTCCATGGCAATTCTTTTGCCTCAAATGGTGCCAGAGTCATGGAAAAATCTGAGGGTTTTTTTTATCATATTAAGTCCTAACTTCTATTGGTATTATAATTTTAATTTTTAAATACTAGTTTTATTCTGTTAGCAAACTTTCTTCAAAACTGTTTCCAAAAACCTTCACCTATCTGAAATAAAGATTCACTCAATTATGGTATTGCCCACCTAAGAACATGATTTGCTTCTTCTATATGTATATTTTTAAGTGACTATTTAAAAAAGTATCAGATGAAGCAGTCACCATTATGACCTAAATTATATACTTTTCAAAACAAAATTTATAGTAGAAAAGAGTATACAGTACCTGTGATTTCTATGCAGTATCAAGACTGCCTTTAAGAATATTTCCCAAGACAGCAGAAAGCTACTGAAATATGTTTTCAATTCTTCCTGTTCCCTGGACACTTTTCTGTGAAGCCAGGGAATAAAATAATTCATTTGCCCCTAGAGAAAATCTCTCTCAGACACATACATCACTTAGAAATAATACAAAATGCACACTATTTCAACATCTAGTAAGTTCTTGTTACCAATACATTTTTAATGAAAAGAAGGAATAGTTTATAAAACATCAAATAAATACTGTTAATTTCTTTTAAATAGACATATATAGAAAGAACAAAATGAAACTTGAGGGAAAACTTACTGGCGTTACAGTTTATCCTGATACAGTCTAGATGGGGAAAAATAAATGAAAGATGAAATTGCATCCTTCAAGGTAACAGCTGCAGACATCCAAAAACAATCAGTCCACCCTTCCGGGGACAGACACACGCAAAAAAATGTGGCCATTTTATAATTATGTACATTCTATAGAAGTACAGGACTGTCTCTGTACTTATATACTACAAAAGTCTCAGATCCATAAACTATTCCCATTTCCCTGCTTCTGTTTACGTGTCTGTTTGTGTGTGTGTGTGTGTGTGTGTGTGTGTCTCTGTGTGTGTGTGTGTGTGTCAGTGTACACATGTGAGACTGCTTGCAGAAAAGAATTATAAATTATATACCTTTCCTGTTTTTAAGAAAAAAATGTTATTTTGAAAAATAGTTAAGTGATTGTAATCAAAATCTAGGTAACATAGTTTACATGTTATTAAAGCACAGGCATTTTCCCATAAGATGCAAGGCTTTCTCCCAAATGGTATGTATTTTTAGTCCTTTTAGAATATTTTTATACATTTGGATGCTTAAAAACAAATTCTACAATGTTTCATTTGAATGGTTAGTGTATCTATATAAATGCATTCCTGGATTTAGCTTGTAAATATTTAGTAATGCAATATTTAGCCCTTTCAATGTGTACTCATTTCCTGTGCAATAACTTAAAATGTTTTGCAGAAAAAATGTATATTGCCAAAACTTTTCATGCTGCAGAAAGGGATAACATATTGCTCCTTGTCACCATAAAATGGCCACTTGCAAACTGCTAACCGCACGAACGCCCAGCCCAGATTTCTGCATTTTGGAGGGTTCATATTTTTTATTGGTTGGAGAGAGTTGATACAAAAACAGCCAGCCAGCCCT
The DNA here is from genome assembly GCF_016545835.1 of Crotalus tigris. Lineage (NCBI taxonomy): Eukaryota > Metazoa > Chordata > Lepidosauria > Squamata > Viperidae > Crotalus > Crotalus tigris. The sequence continues at coordinate 18,280,375 of NW_024096970.1, forward strand.
TCAGAGCCCTGTTTCACCTTGCTGCCTGAATATTAGAATTAAATGAAGCATCTACAACATTCTGGAAGAAGATGAAATAGGCAGTGCAGTGGCAGATCTGATTATCTTTGACAACCCCCTGCGCTTCACTCATATGTTTCAGAAACTACAAGTGGGAGAAACCATAAACAATTAAAAAAGACTACAGTGACACATGTATTTATTTGTGCCTGTTAAATATTCATTAATATCCTAACAAAAAAGTAGAATTTCAGCTGAGTTATTTTGATCACTCATAGAGTCTTCTGAGCAAAACATAAGCTTCAAATACTTGATCACAAGATTAGAAGCATGATACCTACATTAATTCTTAGATTGACAACATATTATTTGAAAAAAGTGTTGCAACATGTAGCCTATGTAAACCTGTGACAAACTGTTCCTCACAGTTAATGCTAAGATCCACTTCTCCATATATTCAACAATATCATGTTAAAAAGATTCCACTGTTCATTGGCCAAAAAGCTGGTCAATCAAGGTTGACCTCTGGCTCAACTAAAATATTTAAAGCTATCTATGCTAAATTTAGAGGTATTTTTCCCAAATAAAATTAGAAAAGGAACATGTCTAATTAATATCATAAAATTAATATTTATAAAAGAGGGGCAGTAAACAAAAAAAAACTGAGTGATTGGGAAAAAGAAAATATCCAGAAGTAATGATGCCACAGAGTGTATTTTCCAGCATATCTTCTCTTAAGAAAATATGGGTTTGGTTTCGTGCGATTAGGTTTGTCATGTGTCGTCAACCGCAACAGAAAAGTGGGAGCAAACAGCCCTTGAGCATTTAGTACGATCACCATACAGGAGTGGCTATATCCCTTTTTTAGATGTGTGCTGGTAAGTGCAATAAGGGAAAAAGATTTCCCGATACTGAGTGCCAAGAGGATTTAAAGAAGGAGAGAGAGAGAATGACAAAACACTAGAAATCTTATCTGAAAAACTGATTATACTTGAGAGATGTAAAATAGAATGTAGATTGGATTATATTCTCTTTTAGGTTTCATCCCTAATGTAGATGGTAAATGTATTTACATTTTAGAAGCTTAGACTGTCACAATTCTGAGATACTTAAAGCTTTATCCTACTTCTGAACACCTACATTTATAAACCCAGTCCTTGGGATTTGCTTATCATTAATTTTTACTGGCATTTTTAATATTTGTTTTTATGTGAGCAAACTCATCTTCTGTGGGGTTCTGCAACTGATTAACCCTGGGATTCAGGTATTGTTAATCCCAAGAAAAGATTGTGAGAGTGCAGTTGTAGCTTTAGGATTACCACCAATGCTACAACCAGGTTTTCTCATAGTATCTATGGCTCGCTCTCCACACTCCTATTTACCATCTACATTAGGGATGACACTGTGCCCACCCCATTGCCGGCAATGGGGAAAAAGCTCCGATACGTCACACGACGTCACATGACGTCGTGAGTTTGACATGTCTGATCTACATGAAGCTGCTAGATGAGGTCATCTGTTATCAAGGAATATGCTGATGATACTCAGATTTATATCTCTACCCTGGCTGATCAAGTGGTGCCATGGAGCATCTGTCTTGACATTTGTAGCCTTTGGGGTGTTGGATAGGATAGAATAAGCTTTTGTTCAATTATGAGAAAGCCGAATAGTTCTGGGATTTAGGACTTCTGGGGACTCCGTCTCTTGTTCTAGGTGGGATTACAGTGTATTACACACACTTTAGTGTGAGGAATAGGTGGCAGCCTTAGCCAAGAGAACTTTTACACAACTTTGTGTGGTACACTTTGTTAAACTAAGAGGCTCTGTTCATAGTTTTCATGCCTTAGTCACCTCCCAAGTGAACTACCGTAATACAGTTTATATGGGTCTGCCCTTAAAGAACATTTGGAAGCTGCAGCTGATTGAAAATTGCAGTGTGGGCGATTAAAAGTCTTTCTCTGTCCCTTCATTTTACTTCTTTGCTTCATGAGCTGCCTTGATTACCAGTATTCTTCTAAATGAAATTGAAGGTGTTTATGGTCACTTATCAATCCCTTCATGGAATGGGACCAGGTTATCTATCTACCTCCCCTATCACTTCTATCTTAGATGCAGAAGGAGAAGCAAACTATGGATCACATGAATCAAGGAATACTTTCATACAGGATCCAGGATTTTCTATCTTGGTGCCTGATCTTTGGAACATCATTCCCCAAGAGAATTAGATTAGAATATATCAGCCTTTCACGAGACACTGAAGACATGTTTAAGTTTCTGAGCATGGGAGCTGAATTATTGGTTAGAACCCGTGAGATAGTTAATCTTGCTGCCTGTTGTGTATCTTATTTTCTTGTTGTTTTTGTATTTTAACTTGTTGGCCACTTAAAATCACCATTTGGTTATGTAAATTAAATAAGTAAACAGATATATGATCAATCAATAGCTGGATGCTTATTTGGCCCTGTCTGCCTACTACAAAACAATCAATAAGGGATGGAGACATTGAGTGACTTTTAAAGATGAGACTTTGACATAGTGCAGTTCCAATCTGATAAAGAAGAAGACTGAGAAGGAGAAGCACTGGTTTAGTGTGATTGGCCATGTTCTAACTCTTAGCATATGCTAGTCATGGATGGGACTGTGACTCATTGAATTTTCTCTCTCTATCTCTTTGTTTCTCTGTCTCTCTGTCTTTCTCTCTGCCTGTCTCTCTGTCTGTCTCTCTCTCTGCTCTCTCTGTCTCTCTCTTTCTTTCCTCTCTATCTTCTCAACAGTAGTGTTAGAAATATCACATAAAGGCTTATAATTTTTCCAGAGCTTAATGTGTTGCCAGAGAATATGATCTTCGAACTATCCCTCAAGAAAAAATTACAGTTTTCTTAAAGAAGTAGTCTTAACATATGAGAGTCTCTTCCCTCCCTCCTTCCTCAGTCAAATCAACCACATTCTCCTTGCTGATTATTTTTTGCTAAATAGAGCTGTAATGGAAAGAGGGATATCGCAGCCCTTGCAGGTTTTTCTGTACACTCTGTTCGAAGGGCTGTTTGCTGTGCGGGCCGCAGGCTTCAGGCCTTTGAAGGGTTGAATACCATCTTTTGATATACCATGACTGATGGGACATAAAGAAGTTTTTACAACGTTGATACACAGTATGAAAAAGATCACAGAAAAAAAGATTAGAAACATGAAAGGAAATTAAGAAGAAAAGCTGAGGGGGAGGGCAAGCAAAATAATGTTTGCTACCATTCAAAACAGACTTTGCCATTATGCATTTCTGGCAAGAAAAAATGGTCCAGATTCCCATTGTAAAGTACTCTAAATCAACAATATCTTTATAAATTGCTATTTTCATCAGATGTTATCAAATGTAGAATTTTTACTGATAAGCAAGGCTTAGATGTTGGCTCACTTAATGCAATAACATTTCAGAACTCACATTGTCATTAAGATTTGAAGAAATCTTTCCTGGACTCCTTCAACTTGAAATGAATTTCTAAAACAATATTTTATATTTGACTTCTATGTCATACTTTTGGGAAGGGAAGGGTAAGTTCACTTCTGAAAAGATTTCACACCTTTCTTGCTTCATAACTAACCTTCTGTTCTGAAATATACATGCCTGCAATAAAGTTGTAGAGATACTGCAGTGACTCCATGCAAAGCATAGCTGATGTGATATTTGGGCTTACTAAAATTTCTTTTGCTTACTAAAGGGCAGATAGGACTTCATTTTGGGGCCTAACATGAGTCATAAATCTTTAAAAAAAACCATGTTAGACTTATTACCTGCATTTCAAATAAGTAATTGTTTATGAAAAAGCTTAAATAATAGTTCCCAGAGAATATGTATATGATACATGTCCTAGAGGGAAGAAAAATGTCTCTGCTAAAGGGAACATTCTTTATCTTATGTGGTTACTAATGCTAGATACAAATAATCATTTCAGAATTGATAGAAACTGTTCGAGAAATAGTCAAACTGTTTTCTTATGGGCTCTACTATTCATTCGTTCATTCATTTCCTACCTTTATTATTTTTACAAATAACTCAAGGCAGTGAACATATCCATATATCTTCCTCTCCTATTTTCTCCACAACAACCACCTTGTGAATGGGTTGGGCTGAGAGATAATGGTTGGTCTGAAGTCACCCAGGTGGCTTCCATGGCTAAGACAGGACTTGAACTCATGGTCTCCTGCTTTCTAGCCTGGTGCCTTAACCTCTAGATCAAACAATCCCTTGTGCATCTGGTTGTAGGAAAGTTTTTAAATAAGACTTTCCTGCTCATATTCCAGTTCTGCTCTTCCATTGTAACATATAAATGAGTGGAATAATATAAAAGTTTTTCCAAGCAATGTATGATACATACTTGGAAGGTCATGGGCCTCAAAGCACCCCATCTTGATATTTTGTACTTAGATGTTTTGGAAAATCAGAGGTACTAAGTCATAAATCCAACATCAGAAAAGCTGACAGAAATTCTGAGGCTATAACACAGTTTTTCAAGTAAACACTGCAGAATGTGAAGCAGTAACACCAGCTAGAACTCTTGGTTTCTTTTTAAAGCAGAGAACTACAAGAGAACAAAAGGTGAACATTTTAGCCTTTTGGAATATTAACTATATCATGTCTCACTGTCTCTTCTTTATAGTGATCCATTTTTGAGCAGCAAATAAAACCATTTATTTTGCAGGAAACTAATTCTATGAAATTCCTCAAATTAAAATCTTGAAGGTAAAAAATAACCAATTGAAACAATATTGTACCAGAGGAAAGAGAAGAGATCTCTATCCCAAATTCTTCCATTCCCCTTGAGTTAAGAACACTGAATGAAAAGATAACAACTCTATCTAAGAGGTCTAACAGAAATGCATTTCTATTGGACTTTCTGAAGACAGGACTGGGCAAAAGAAGATTTCTGGATATTTCCTCAAATGAATTAACTTATATTTATTTATAAGTTACTTTCTGTTGGTGATTTTTTGAAATGGGCACATTTTTAAGCCTGAAATTAAAGATTAATCTTGTTCTTAATCTCAGAGGGCAGCATAGATGACACCCGTATGTTTGATATATAAAATCCTAGCTTGTTAAAAGATAGCAATTTCACCTATAGCTCTATCATTGCCATCATAACTTATTTTTGACTATTTTGAATAGTAGCAGAGAGGCTGGTTCAATGAGGATGTGGTTGATCAAAAGATGGACCAAACAGCATGTCTTATACAAAACTAACCAGTTTAAGAACAAGAAAGGAAGCTTTAAAAAAGACTTAAAAACAAAACACATTATCCATAACCAGGAAGCAACATAAAATCTGCATGCAGGGATGGCTGGAGAAGTTCTCCATGATTAATATTGTTACAAAAAATACTTTAGCAGAGTTATAATTCAACTCAACCAGATCAAAGGTGGGGGAGGATGGAAGGGAGACAGACAAGAAAACAAAACAAGCTGAAATTAAAAGCCAAGTGATTGGGGGGGGGGACTTTGCCACAATACCTAGATTGACCATGAGTTTAACCCGGCCTCCATCTAGCTCAAGCCGTAATGTATCAGCTGAATCACGTGATGTTGTGGCCATCAGTAGACCATATGCACGCTGGGACATGAAGCGGAAGGACACATCCTCAGCCTCTGTATGCATGACCATAGGCATAACAATTTTCATATACATGCTGCCATCATAACTCAGGACAGAGGCCTCTGAAGAAAAGAAAAAGATCAATACAACAAATTACAATAATGTTAGGCATTTCAAATCTTGGAGGATTACTAATTATTTAATACTTTTAGATACATTATTTAATTATTGCATGAAAGTGATTCAGATTTTCAGCATTATTATTTCATTGTATTATTCAAATAACAAAAGTTCCCTGGGTATTGTATATTCAGTTGAAAATATTAAGAGTAAAATTACCTCAGAACAGTAGAAAAATAACAGTATAAAATTTTATTAGAGAAAAGGTAATACCAGTGACTACATGGCAATCAATACAGAAACATAATGTAATTCCCCTTGAAGCAATCTACATTGTTTTATTGGCAGAATTCCTTGAAAAGGGCATCACATTAAGATCTTAGTAACATGATACATTAACTTGAGTAGAGAATGTTTTCAGATATCATGGTTTCATAATATTTATTTATGTAGCAATTGCTAACTTTATTTTAATTGATTAATTGACTAATTGGCATATTTATATCAACTATAAGTTTAGACATTTTCAAAGCATAGTTTAATGTAAAGTATATTCAAAACGTGTACCCAGAACAACTTGTTAAATCTGACCAATTCAAACAGTGATACTTAGTATATTAAGCTTAAATATGCAAACATACTCTTTGCCTAACTTTCCACTTGCACATCCAGCGATAAATGAAGATGGAGAGTCAAGACTGCTAACCTACTCTGTCAGAGACAGTGGAACCATTTCCACAGTACAACAATCTGCAATTCAACAACTATCTATAATTCAACTCAAGTTCAGTTCTTTACTGATCAGTTGGAGCATCATTTTGTTTGTTTAGTCATGATAATGATCAAACCAAGACAACATTCAAGTTCATTGTTTCCTTATAATTAGGTGGCAAGAATCAAATAAGGTACCCAATTCTAATAATTCATATTTGGAAGCATTTATGAAGATCCATGTCCTCTTAGAAGTCCATAATGTTGGGAAAAGTGGAACAAAAAAGTACAACCAGCAGCAAAGTGGACTCAAACACAACAATAACAGATGGATTGGTAGGAGGACTAAAAATCCAGGCTAGAAACAGATAACCCTTCAGAATAGTAATAGTAGTAGTAGTAGTAGTAGTAGTAGTAGTATATATATATTAGTAATAGCATTAAAAATGTGAACCCTGGGTATATCCATATTTGAAATAAGAGTGAACACCAGGGAAGTTAAAACTATAAAAAGTTCAAGTAAAAGTTTGGCGTTTCTTAATTAAACTTTTTATAGTTTTAACTTCCCTGGTGTTCACTCTTATTTCATATATATATATACATAGTGAAAACTGAAGGAATCAAGATGCACCACGAAAATAACATTAAGATGGGTATCCTTTAAGCTGACAACATCAAGCACACTGAAGTCAAGAAAAAGATTAGAGGTGAATACATCAAGAGAGTGAAGAAGATCTTAAAGTCTAAACTCAATGGAGGAAATACCATAAAGGCAATCAACACCTGGGCAATTCCAGCTATTAGATATACAGCAGGAATGGTGGACTGGATTCAAGCAGAACTAAAAGCAATGGATAGGAAGACCAGAAAAATAATGACAATGAATCATGCCCTTCATCCACACAGTGACATTGACAGACTTTATCTACCAAAGCAAATAGGTGGACGTGGAATGCTACAAGTACATCAGATGGTTGAAGAAGAAAAAATGGCTTTGGAAGAATATCTGAAGAACAATGATGAAGATGCACTGAAATTAGTATATCAGGAAGGCTTACTGACTACTGGAGAGACCAAACTGGCCTACAAGAAAGACCAAATGAAGAACAGAATAGAGTCATGGGAAGACAAACCAATACATGGCCAGTACATTAAAACAAATAGCTGGGAAAGCAGATAATAACAAGACCTGGCAATGGCTAAAAGCAGGAAAATTGAAGAAAGAGACTGAAGGACTAATTCTAGCTGCACAAGACCAAGCCTTAAGGACAAATGCATATAAAGTCAAAATTGAGAAGACAGCAACAGACAGTAAGTGCTGCCTAAGCAAAGAAGCTGAAGAAAGAGTAAACCACCTGGTAAGCTGCTGCAAGAAGATCGCACAGACTGACTACAAGCACCGGCATGACAAAGTACAACAATGGTGCATTGGAAGATCTGCAAGAAATATCATTTGCCTGTAAGCAAGAACTGGTGGAATCATAAAATAGAGAAAGTCATAGAAAATGATAAAATTAAACTGCTCTGGGACTTCAGAATTCAAACAGACAAGCACCTGCAACATAACACCCTGGACTTAATAATTGTCTATAAGAAAGACAAAAAAGTCTGGATAGTGGCTGTGGCAGTGCCTGGAGACAGCAGAATAGATGAGAAAGAACTGGAGAAGTTAATAAAATACAAAGACCTACATAGAAATAGAAAGACTGTGGCAAAAGCAAGCAAGGGTAGTACCAATAGTAATAGGTGCCTTGGGTGCAATCCCAAAACAACTGGAGCACCACTTGAACACCATTGGCATTGACAAATGTGCCATTAGTCAATTGCAAAAGGTGGCCTTACTAGGAACTGCTTCCATCCTGCGACGATATCTATAATACCATCAAATATCCACATCTGCCTATCCCTGGTCCTTGGTAAGGACTTGATAGGTAGACAAAATGCCAAATCCTGTCTGATCATCTGGCTGACTGTGCGATGATCCATAATAATGATAATGATAACTAGTAGTAATAGTAGTAGTAGTAGTAGTAGTTGGGAGGGACCTTGGAGGTCATCTAGTCCAACTCCCTGCTCAGGCAGGAAACCCTATACCATTTCAGACAAATCTCTTCTTAAAAACTTCCAGTGTTGGATCATTCACAACTTCCAGAGGCAGGTTGTTCCACTGATTAAATTTTCCAACTGTCAGGAAATTTCTCCTTAGTTCTAGGTTGCTTTTCTCTTTGGTTAGTTTCCATCCATTGCTTCTTGTCCTGCCTTGAGGTGCTTTGGAGAATAGCTTGACTCCCTCTTCTTTGTGGCAACCCCTAAGATATTGGAACACTGCTATCAAGGAACATCCTGCAGATGTTATGTCATGTAATTGCCTATTGTTGACACCAACTTGATAGCAATAAAGTAATCAGGGTGGATAGGATGCAGGATCAGATTTCTTGACATGTGAGTGTTATTCCAGGTTGTTGGAAAAGCTATGTTCCAGTTGTGGTAAACAAAGTGCAGTAAGTTTAATAATGCTACTTCCAGATGCTGGTGGAACCCAATGTTCTCATATTAGACATAAACTTATTTGTTGCATGTACTGAATAGAAACACAGAGACCTACTTGGTTTTGCTTTGGATTCTATTAGACTGTGCAGTTAAGCATGAAATGGCACTTTCTGACACCTTTAGTTCAAATGTGACTTGCATGAAATAGTTTCTGTGCTAGTGTGTGCATATGCATACATTGCTGATAAGTGTCAGAGTTAGCAAAGGGAATGTTGTCAGAGAATAAATGAATTAACCTGCATAAGAGGGATCAAATAATTCCCTTCTTTAGGTACAATAGGATATATTGCATGGTAGAAGCATTTTGTAATCAGCAAGAACTTTGGAAATATTGGCTTTTCCTTAAAGAGAAAAACAATACAAATAGCATTAGAAACTTAGGACTAATTTCAGAGAATCCAGAGAAATCCAAATGATATAAGCTTACCCAATTGGTGCCCCCCACAGATGTGCTGAAATTGCAAATCAATTCCAAAAGTTCCCAATTATTATGAAATATATGAAGGCTGATATAAATTTATATAATAGAAAATAAGCAACTTGAAATAATAAATCCAGTATAGGTTCCTTTCACGTTTTCCTCTCTAAAATGTTAAGACAGTCTGAATATGACCCACAGTTATCTTCACCACACTTCTTAACCACAATGAGAACAAAGAACAAACTGCAGCAGGTCCTGCATTATCAGCCATAATATACACACAAACAAAAACACACAACCACACACCTCAACCCATTTTACATGAAAGAGAAAGTAAATTACTTCCTTCAGCTTGCATTTATTTTTTTGTCTGTCTGGAAAAGAAAAATCCAAGCATTTCCTAGAGTTTCCTTAAATCATGAAACTACTTTTCCACAAACTTCACAGAAAGTTTGTAACAACTTCAGGCATACCAAAGTGAACTGGAAATTCAGTTATACTAGGCTGTGAAACTGTAAAAAGGACACGTGATCTCAGGGGAATTGAACAAGACCTTGATGTGGAACTGTCCATGGATCGGGATTGGTTTCCTTGATCTACTCAACTGCAGTTTATTATGCTAAACCTGGTTTTCCTATAGAAGTGAAGAGCTCAATAGCATTTGGGATGGGACATTATCTCCTTCAAAGTTCGATCACTTTGACCCTTGCCCTCTCTCTCCATCCTGCACAATTAATTTAGATTAACATTTCTTTACTCTTTTGAACTGTGCAAACAGATGGGATTTTTGCGTCTTGCAGATTTTGTAGCTCCTTCTATTCTTCCTTCCTTCCCTCCTTCCTTCCTCCCTCCCAAGGTTGGGAGATAGGCATGGCACTCGGAAGATGCTTTTTTCCCCCACTTTCCTATTGGTCAGTGACAGAATGCATAGATTGCCTTGAATGTTGATCATTTTAATTTTAAGGTAAACAATAATAAAAACAATTGTGTATCAGCTTGAAATTGCTTACAAGGATAAGGAAAGGTATGATTTAAATGAATCTTCCCAAAATTTTTAAAATTTAATGACACAGTGATCAATAGACAACTAAGAAAGACAAAAACATTACCAGAAACTACACACACAAACAAAGAAAAAACACTTGGTGTTAGGGTTAGGTCAGCATGAACTCAAACAATTGGACATTGCCAAAAAATTTGGACTGCTTAGGTATGGTTAAGAGTGCACTGATTTTTCTAGGCTCCCCTATCTACGTTTCCTGATAAAATGCCTGGGAAAATCCCATTCAAGTAAAATTCCAATTAAGTTAGGGTTAACTCACCATGAACGCAAAGAGTAAAAGGGATATCGCCAACAAATTTGGAGTGTTTGGGTATGGTTAGGAGACCAATGACTTTTCTAGCTACCCTATCTATGTTTCCTGGTAAAATACATCGGAAAATCCCATTGGAGGAAAATTCCAACTTAGGGTTAGGTTTAGGTCACCATAAACTCGTAGAGCAAAATGGACATTGCCACCAAACCCGGAGTGCTTGGGTATAGTTAGGAGGGCACTGACTATTCTAGGCTGCCCTATCTATGTTTCCTGGTAAAATACATTGGAAAATCCCATAAAAGGAAAATTCCACTTAGGGTTAGGGTGAGGTCAGCATGAACTTGCACAGCAAAATGGACATCATCAACAAACCCAGAGTGCTTGGGTATCATTAGGAATGCATTAACATATCTAGTCTGAACTATCTATTTTTCCTGGTAAAATACATGGAAAAATCCCATTAGAAGAAAATTCGACTTAGGGTTAGGTATAGGTCAACATTAACTCGTAGAGCAAAATTGACATCACCAACAAACTCGAAGTACTTGGGTATGGTAAGGAGGGGACTGACTTTTCTAGGCTGCCCTACCTATGTTTCCTGGCAAATACATCTGAAAATCCCATTGGGAGGAAATTCCACTTAGGGTTAGGGTTAGGTCACCATGAACCCGTACAGCAAAATGGACATCGCCAACAAACACAGAGTGCTTGGGTATGGTTAGGAGGGCACTGACTATTCTAGGCAGCCCTATCTATATTTCATGGTGAAATACATCTGAAAATCCCATTGGGGAGAAATTCCACTTAGGGTTAGGGTTAGGTCACCATGAACTCATACAACAAAATAGACATCACCAACAAACCCGGAGTGCGTGGCTATGGTTAGGAGGGCATTGACCTTTCTAGGCTACCCTATGTTTCCTGGTAAAATGCATGGGAAAATCCTAATGGAAGAAAATTCCACTTAGGGTTAGGATTAGGTCACCATGAACACACACAACAAAATGGACAACTCCAACAACCCGCTTGGGTATGGTTAGGAGGGCACAGACTTTTCTAGGCTACCCTATGTTTCATGGTAAAATAAATGGGAAAAACCCATTGGAGGAAAATTCCACTTAGGGTTAGGGTTAGGTCACTAAGAATTCGTAGAGCAAAATTAACATCACCAACAAACTCGGAGTACTTGGCTATGGTAAGGAGGGCACTTACTTTTCTAGGCTGCCCTACCTAAGTAGCCTGGTAAAATACATGGGAAAATCCCATTGGAGGAAAATTCCACTTAGGGTTAGGTCACCATGAACACGTACAACAAAATAGACATCGCCACAAACCCGGAGTGCTTGGGTATGGTTAGGAGGGCACTGACATGTCTAGGCTGCCCTACCTATATTTCCTGGTAAATACATCTGAAAATTCCATTACAGGAAAATTCCACTTAGGGTTAGGGTTAGGTCACCATGAATTCGTATAACAAAATAGACATCGCCAAGAAACCCGGAGTGCTTGGGTATGGTTAGGAGGGCACTGACCTTTCTCGGCTGCCCCATCTATGTTTCCTGGTAAAATACATGGGAAAATCCCAATAGAGGAAAGTTCCACTTACGGTTAGGGTTAGGTCAACATTAACTCGTAAAGCAAAACTGACATCACCAACAAACTTTTCTAGGCTGCCCTACCTATGTTTCCTGGTAAATACGTCTGAAAATCCCATTGCGGGGAAAATCCACTTAGGATTAGGGTTAGCTCACCATGAACTCGTACATCAAAATGGACATCGCCAACAAACCCCATTACGTATCGTTAGGAGAGCACTGACGTTTTTAGGCTAGCCTATCTTTTTCATGGTAAAATAAATGGGAAAAACCCATTGGAGGAAAATTCCACTTAGAGTTAGGGTTAGGTCACTATGAATTCGTAGAGCAAAATTAACATCAACCAACAAACTGGGAGTACTTCGGATATGGTAAGGAGGGCACTGACATTTTCTAGGCTGCCCTACCTATTTTCCTAGTAAATACATCTGAAAATCCCATTGGAGGAAAATTCCACTTAGAGTTAGGGTTAGGTCACCATGAACTCGTACAGCTAAATGGACATCGCAAACAACCTCGAAGTGGTTGGTTATGGTTAGGAGGGAACTGACTTTTTTAGGCTACCCTATGTTTCCTGGTAAAATACATGGGAAAATCCTATGAGAAGAAAATTCCAATTAGGGTTAGGATTAGGTCACGAGGAACTCATACAACAAAATGGACATCGGCAATAAACACACTTAGGTATGGTTAGGAGGGCATTGACGTTTACAGGCTACCCTTATTTTTCATGGTAAAATAAATGGGAAAAGCTCACTGGAGAAAAATTCCACTTAGTGTTAGGGTTAGGTCACTATGAATTCGTAGAGCAAAATTAACATCACCAACAAACGGAGTACTTGGATATGGTAAGGAGGGCACTGACCTTTCCAGGCTGCCCTATCTATTTTTCATGGTAAATACATCTGAAAATCCCATTGAAGAAAAATTCCACTTAGGGTTAGGGTTAGGTCACTATGAATTTGTACAACAAAATACAAATCGCCAACAAACTCGGAGTGCTTGGTATGGTTTGGACGGCACTGACCTTTCTCGGTTGCCCCCATCTATGTTTCCTGGTAAAATACATGGCAAAATCCCATTAGAGGAAAATTCCACTTAAGGGTAGGATTAGGTAAACATTAACTCGTAGAGGAAAACGGACATCACCAACAAAACTCAGAGTACTTGGGTATGGTAAGGAGGGCACTGACTTTAATAGGCTGCCCTACCTATGTTTCCTAGTACAATATATCTGAAAATCCCATTGGGGGGAAATTCCACTTAGGGATAGGGTTAGGTCACCATGAACTCGTACAACAAAATAGACATCGCCAATAAACCCAGAGTGCTTGGGTATGGTTAGGAGAGCACTAATTTTTCTAGGCACCCCTGTCTATATTTCATGGTAAAATACATGGGAAAATCCCATTGGAGGAAAATTCGACTTGGGGTTAGGGTTAGGTCACCATGAACCCGTACAGCAAAATGGACATCGCCAATAAACTTAGAGTACTTGGCTATGGTTAGGAGGGCACTGAGTTTTCCAGGCTACCTATGTTTTCTGGTAAAATACATGGGAAAAACCCATTGGAGGAAAATTCCACTTAGGGTTAGGTTTAGGTCACCATGATCCCGTGCAACAAAATGGACATCGCCAACAAACCCCATTACGTATGGTTAGGAGGGCACTGACGTTTCTAGGCTACCTATCTTTCATGGTAAAATAAATGGGAAAAACCCATTGGAGGAAAATTCCACTTAGGGTTAGGGTTAGGTCACTATGAATTCGTAGAGCAAAATTAACATCACCAACAAACTCTGAGTACTTGGATATGGTAAGGAGGGCACTGACCTTTCCAGGCTGCCCTACCTATTTTTCATGGTAAATACATCTGAAAATCCCATTGAAGAAAAATTCCACTTAGGGTTAGGTCACTATGAATTTGTACAACAAAATACAAATCGCCAACAAACTCGGAGTGCTTGGGTATGGTTTGGACGGCACTGACCTTTCTCGGTTGCCCCCATCTATGTTTCCTGGTAAAATACATGGCAAAATCCCATTAGAGGAAAATTCCACTTAAGGTTAGGATTAGGTAAACATTAACTCGTAGAGGAAAACGGACATCACCAACAAAACTCAGAGTACTTGGGTATGGTAAGGAGGGCACTGACATTAATAGGCTGCCCTACCTATGTTTCCTAGTAAATATATCTGAAAATCCCATTGGGGGGAAATTCCACTTAGGGATAGGGTTAGGTCACCATGAACTTGTACAACAAAATAGACATCGCCAATAAACCCAGAGTGCTTGGGTATGGTTAGGAGAGCAGTAATTTTTCTAGGCACCCCTGTCTATATTTCATGGTAAAATACATGGGAAAATCCCATTGGAGGAAAATTCGACTTGGGGTTAGGGTTAGGTCACCATGAACCCGTACAGCAAAATGGACATCGCCAATAAACTTAGAGTACTTGGCTATGGTTAGGAGGGCACTGAGTTTTCCAGGCTACCTATGTTTTCTGGTAAAATACATGGGAAAAACCCAGTGGAGGAAAATTCCACTTAGGGTTAGGTTTAGGTCACCATGATCCCGTGCAACAAAATGGACATCGCCAACAAACCCCATTACGTATGGTTAGGAGGGCACTGACGTTTCTAGGCTACCTATCTTTCATGGTAAAATAAATGGGAAAAACCCATTGGAGGAAAATTCCACTTAGGGTTAGGGTTAGGTCACTATGAATTCGTAGAGCAAAATTAACATCACCAACAAACTCGGAGTACTTGGATATGGTAAGGAGGGCACTGACCTTTCCAGGCTGCCCTACCTATTTTTCATGGTAAATACATCTGAAAATCCCAATTGAAGAAAAATTCCACTTAGGGTTAGGGTTAGGTCACTATGAATTTGTACAACAAAATACAAATCGCCAACACACTCGGAGTGCTTGGGTATGGTTTGGACGGCACTGACCTTTCTCGGTTGCCCCCATCTATGTTTCCTGGTAAAATACATGGCAAAATCCCATTAGAGGAAAATTCCACTTAAGGTTAGGATTAGGTAAACATTAACTCGTAGAGGAAAACGGACATCACCAACAAAACTCAGAGTACTTGGGTATGGTAAGGAGGGCACTGACTTTAATAGGCTGCCCTACCTATGTTTCCTAGTAAATATATCTGAAAATCCCATTGGGGGGAAATTCCACTTAGGGATAGGGTTAGGTCACCATGTAACTCGTACAACAAAATAGACATCGCCAATAAACCCAGAGTGCTTGGGTATGGTTAGGAGAGCACTAATTTTTCTAGGCACCCCTGTCTATATTTCATGGTAAAATACATGGTAAAATCCCATTGGAGGAAAATTCGACTTGGGGTTAGGGTTAGGTCACCATGAACCCGTACAGCAAAATGGACATCGCCAATAAACTTAGAGTACTTGGCTATGGTTAGGAGGGCACTGAGTTTTCAAGGCTACCTATGTTTTCTGGTAAAATACATGGGAAAAACCCATTGGAGGAAAATTCCACTTAGGGTTAGGTTTAGGTCACCATGATCCCGTGCAACAAAATGGACATCGCCAACAAACCCCATTACGTATGGTTAGGAGGGCACTGACGTTTCTAGGCTACCTATCTTTCATGGTAAAATAAATGGGAAAAACCCATTGGAGGAAAATTCCACTTAGGGTTAGGGTTAGGTCACTATGAATTCGTAGAGCAAAATTAACATCACCAACAACCTCGGAGTACTTGGATATGGTAAGGAGGGCACTGACCTTTCCAGGCTGCCCTACCTATTTTTCATGGTAAATACATCTGAAAATCCCATTGAAGAAATATTCCACTTAGGGTTAGGGTTAGGTCACTATGAATTTGTACAACAAAATACAAATCGCCAACAAACTCGGAGTGCTTGGGTATGGTTTGGACGGCACTGAACTTTCTCGGTTGCCCCCATCTATGTTTCCTGGTAAAATACATGGCAAAATCCCATTAGAGGAAAATTCCACTTAAGGTTAGGATTAGGTAAACATTAACTCGTAGAGGAAAATGGACATCACCAACAAAACTCAGAGTACGTGGGTATGGTAAGGAGGGCACTGACTTTAATAGGCTGCCCTACCTATGTTTCCTAGTAAATATATCTGAAAATCCCATTGGGGGGAAATTCCACTTAGGGATAGGGTTAGGTCACCATGAACTCGTACAACAAAATAGAAATCGCCAATAAACCCAGAGTGCTTGGGTATGGTTAGGAGAGCACTAATTTTTCTAGGCACCCCTGTCTATATTTCATGGTAAAATACATGGGAAAATCCCATTGGAGTAAAATTCGACTTGGGGTTAGGGTTAGGTCACCATGAACCCGTACAGCAAAATGGACATCGCCAATAAACTTAGAGTACTTGGCTATGGTTAGGAGGGCACTAAGTTTTCCAGGCTACCTATGTTTTCTGGTAAAATACATGGGAAAAACCCATTGGAGGAAAATTCCACTTAGGGTTAGGTTTAGGTCCCCATGATCCCGTGCAACAAAATGGACATCGCCAACAAACCCCATTACGTATGGTTAGGAGGGCACTGACGTTTCTAGGCTACAATATCTTTCATGGTAAAATAAATGGGAAAAACCCATTGGAGGAAAATTCCACTTAGGGTAAGGGTTAGGTCACTATGAATTCGTAGAGCAAAATTAACATCACCAACAAACTGGGAGTACTTGGATATGGTAAGGAGGGCACTGACATTTCTAGGCTGCCCTACCTATTTTCCTGGTAAATACATCTGAAAATCCCATTGGAGGAAAATTCCACTTAGAGTTAGGGTTAGGTCACCATGAACTCATACAGCTAAATGGACATCGCAAACAAACTCGAATTGGTTGGTTATGGTTAGGAGGGAACTGACTTTTTTAGGCTACCCTATGTTTCCTGGTAAAATACATGGGAAAATCCTATGAGAAGAAAATTCCAATTAGGGTTAGGATTAGGTCACTAGGAACTCATACAACAAAATGGACATCGGCAATAAACACACTTAGGTAGGGTTAGGAGGGTATTGACGTTTACAGGCTACCCTATTTTTCATGGTAAAATAAATGGGAAAAGCTCACTGGAGAAAAATTCCACTTAGGGTTAGGGTTAGGTCACTATGAATTCGTAGAGCAAAATTAACATCACCAACAAACTCGGAGTACTTGGATATGGTAAGGAGGGCACTGACCTTTCCAGGCTGCCCTACCTATTTTTCATGGTAAATACATCTGAAAATCCCATTGAAGAAAAATTCCACTTAGGGTTAGGGTTAGGTCACTATGAATTTGTACAACAAAATACAAATCGCCAACAAACCCGGAGTGCTTGAGTATGGTTTGGATGGCACTGACCTTTCTCGGTTGCCCCCATCTATGTTTCCTGGTAAAATACATGGCAAAATCCCATTAGAGGAAAATTCCACTTAAGGTTAGGATTAGGTAAACATTAACTCGTAGAGGAAAACGGACATCACCAACAAAACTCAGAGTACTTGGGTATGGTAAGGAGGGCACTGACTTTAATAGGCTGCCCTACCTATGTTTCCTAGTAAATATATCTGAAAATCCCATTGGGGGGAAATTCCACTTAGGGAGAGGGTTAGGTCACCATGAACTCGTACAACAAAATAGACATCGCCAATAAACCCAGAGTGCTTGGGTATGGTTAGGAGAGCACTAATTTTTCTAGGCACCCCTGTCTATATTTCATGGTAAAATACATGGGAAAATCCCATTGGAGGAAAATTCGACTTGGGGTTAGGGTTAGGTCACCATGAACCCGTACAGCAAAATGGACATCGCCAATAAACTTAGAGTACTTGGCTATGGTTAGGAGGGCACTGAGTTTTCCAGGCTACCTATGTTTTCTGGTAAAATACATGGGAAAAACCCATTGGAGGAAAATTCCACTTAGGGTTAGGTTTAGGTCACCATGATCCCGTGCAACAAAATGGACATCGCCAACAAACCCCATTACGTATGGTTAGGAGGGCACTGACGTTTCTAGGCTACCTATCTTTCATGGTAAAATAAATGGGAAAAACCCATTGGAGGAAAATTCCACTTAGGGTTAGGGTTAGGTCACTATGAATTCGTAGAGCAAAATTAACATCACCAACAAACTCGGAGTACTTGGATATGGTAAGGAGGGCACTGACCTTTCCAGGCTGCCCTACCTATTTTTCATGGTAAATACATCTGAAAATCCCATTGAAGAAAAATTCCACTTAGGGTTAGGGTTAGGTCACTATGAATTTGTACAACAAAATACAAATCGCCAACAAACTCGGAGTGCTTGGGTATGGTTTGGACGGCACTGACCTTTCTCGGTTGCCCCCATCTATGTTTCCTGGTAAAATACATGGCAAAATCCCATTAGAGGAAAATTCCACTTAAGGTTAGGATTAGATAAACATTAACTCGTAGAGGAAAACGGACATCACCAACAAAACTCAGAGTACTTGGGTATGGTAAGGAGGGCACTGACTTTAATAGGCTGCCCTACCTATGTTTCCTAGTAAATATATCTGAAAATCCCATTGGGGGGAAATTCCACTTAGGGATAGGGTTAGGTCACCATGAACTCGTACAACAAAATAGACATCGCCAATAAACCCAGAGTGCTTGGGTATGGTTAGGAGAGCACTAATTTTTCTAGGCACCCCTGTCTATATTTCATGGTAAAATACATGGTAAAATCCCATTGGAGGAAAATTCGACTTGGGGTTAGGGTTAGGTCACCATGAACCCGTACAGCAAAATGGACATCGCCAATAAACTTAGAGTACTTGGCTATGGTTAGGAGGGCACTAAGTTTTCCAGGCTACCTATGTTTTCTGGTAAAATACATGGGAAAAACCCATTGGAGGAAAATTCCACTTAGGGTTAGGTTTAGGTCCCCATGATCCCGTGCAACAAAATGGACATCGCCAACAAACCCCATTACGTATGGTTAGGAGGGCACTGACGTTTCTAGGCTACAATATCTTTCATGGTAAAATAAATGGGAAAAACCCATTGGAGGAAAATTCCACTTAGGGTAAGGGTTAGGTCACTATGAATTCGTAGAGCAAAATTAACATCACCAACAAACTGGGAGTACTTGGATATGGTAAGGAGGGCACTGACATTTCTAGGCTGCCCTACCTATTTTCCTGGTAAATACATCTGAAAATCCCATTGGAGGAAAATTCCACTTAGAGTTAGGGTTAGGTCACCATGAACTCGTACAGCTAAATGGACATCGCAAACAAACTCGAAGTGGTTGGTTATGGTTAGGAGGGAACTGACTTTTTTAGGCTACCCTATGTTTCCTGGTAAAATACATGGGAAAATCCTATGAGAAGAAAATTCCAATTAGGGTTAGGATTAGGTCACTAGGAACTCATACAACAAAATGGACATCGGCAATAAACACACTTAGGTATGGTTAGGAGGGTATTGACGTTTACAGGCTACCCTATTTTTCATGGTAAAATAAATGGGAAAAGCTCACTGGAGAAAAATTCCACTTAGGGTTAGGGTTAGGTCACTATGAATTCGTAGAGCAAAATTAACATCACCAACAAACTCGGAGTACTTGGATATGGTAAGGAGGGCACTGACCTTTCCAGGCTGCCCTACCTATTTTTCATGGTAAATACATCTGAAAATCCCATTGAAGAAAAATTCCACTTAGGGTTAGGGTTAGGTCACTATGAATTTGTACAACAAAATACAAATCGCCAACAAACTCGGAGTGCTTGGGTATGGTTTGGACGGCACTGACCTTTCTAGGTTGCCCCCATCTATGTTTCCTGGTAAAATACATGGCAAAATCCCATTAGAGGAAAATTCCACTTAAGGTTAGGATTAGGTAAACATTAACTCGTAGAGGAAAACGGACATCACCAACAAAACTCAGAGTACTTGGGTATGGTAAGGAGGGCACTGACATTAATAGGCTGCCCTACCTATGTTTCCTAGTAAATATATCTGAAAATCCCATTGGGGGGAAATTCCACTTAGGGATAGGGTTAGGTCACCATGAACTTGTACAACAAAATAGACATCGCCAATAAACCCAGAGTGCTTGGGTATGGTTAGGAGAGCAGTAATTTTTCTAGGCACCCCTGTCTATATTTCATGGTAAAATACATGGGAAAATCCCATTGGAGGAAAATTCGACTTGGGGTTAGGGTTAGGTCACCATGAACCCGTACAGCAAAATGGACATCGCCAATAAACTTAGAGTACTTGGCTATGGTTAGGAGGGCACTGAGTTTTCCAGGCTACCTATGTTTTCTGGTAAAATACATGGGAAAAACCCATTGGAGGAAAATTCCACTTAGGGTTAGGTTTAGGTCACCATGATCCCGTGCAACAAAATGGACATCGCCAACAAACCCCATTACGTATGGTTAGGAGGGCACTGACGTTTCTAGGCTACCTATCTTTCATGGTAAAATAAATGGGAAAAACCCATTGGAGGAAAATTCCACTTAGGGTTAGGGTTAGGTCACTATGAATTCGTAGAGCAAAATTAACATCACCAACAAACTCGGAGTACTTGGATATGGTAAGGAGGGCACTGACCTTTCCAGGCTGCCCTACCTATTTTTCATGGTAAATACATCTGAAAATCCCATTGAAGAAAAATTCCACTTAGGGTTAGGGTTAGGTCACTATGAATTTGTACAACAAAATACAAATCGCCAACAAACTCGGAGTGCGTGGGTATGGTTTGGACGGCACTGACCTTTCTCGGTTGCCCCCATCTATGTTTCCTGGTAAAATACATGGCAAAATCCCATTAGAGGAAAATTCCACTTAAGGTTAGGATTAGGTAAACATTAACTCGTAGAGGAAAACGGACATCACCAACAAAACTCAGAGTACTTGGGTATGGTAAGGAGGGCACTGACATTAATAGGCTGTCCTACCTATGTTTCCTAGTAAATATATCTGAAAATCCCATTGGGGGGAAATTCCACTTAGGGATAGGGTTAGGTCACCATGAACTCGTACAACAAAATAGACATCGCCAATAAACCCAGAGTGCTTGGGTCTGGTTAGGAGAGCACTAATTTTTCTAGGCACCCCTGTCTATATTTCATGGTAAAATACATGGGAAAATCCCATTGGAGGAAAATTCGACTTGGGGTTAGGGTTAGGTCACCATGAACCCGTACAGCAAAATGGACATCGCCAATAAACTTAGAGTACTTGGCTATGGTTAGGAGGGCACTGAGTTTTCCAGGCTACCTATGTTTTCTGGTAAAATACATGGGAAAAACCCATTGGAGGAAAATTCCACTTAGGGTTAGGTTTAGGTCACCATGATCCCGTGCAACAAAATGGACATCGCCAACAAACCCCATTCCGTATGGTTAGGAGGGCACTGACGTTTCTAGGCTACAATATCTTTCATGGTAAAATAAATGGGAAAAACCCATTGGAGGAAAATTCCACTTAGGGTAAGGGTTAGGTCACTATGAATTCGTAGAGCAAAGTTAACATCACCAACAAACTGGGAGTACTTGGATATGGTAAGGAGGGCACTGACATTTCTAGGCTGCCCTACCTATTTTCCTGGTAAATACATCTGAAAATCCCATTGGAGGAAAATTCCACTTAGAGTTAGGGTTAGGTCACCATCAACTCGTACAGCTAAATGGACATCGCAAACAAACTCGAAGTGGTTGGTTATGGTTAGGAGGGAACTGACTTTTTTAGGCTACCCTATGTTTCCTGGTAAAATACATGGGAAAATCCTATGAGAAGAAAATTCCAATTAGGGTTAGGATTAGGTCACTAGGAACTCATACAACAAAATGGACATCGGCAATAAACACACTTAGGTATGGTTAGGAGGGTATTGACGTTTACAGGCTACCCTATTTTTCATGGTAAAATAAATGGGAAAAGCTCACTGGAGAAAAATTCCACTTAGGGTTAGGGTTAGGTCACTATGAATTCGTAGAGCAAAATTAACATCACCAACAAACTCGGAGTACTTGGATATGGTAAGGAGGGCACTGACCTTTCCAGGCTGCCCTACCTAAGTTTCCTGGTAAAATACATGGGAAAATCCCATTGGAGGAAAATTTCACTTAGGGTTAGGGTTAGGTCACCATACACTCGTACAACAAAATGGACATCGCCAACAAACTTAGAGTACTTGGGTATGGTTAGGAGGGCACTGACCTTTCCAGGCTGCCCTACCTATTTTTCCTGGTAAATGCATCTGGAAATTGCATTGGAGAAATTTGCACTTAGGGTTAGGGTTACGTCACCATGAACTCGTACAACAAAATGGACATGGCCAACAAACCCAGAGTGCTTGGGTATGGTTAGGAGGGCACTGACATTTCTAGGTTGTCCTACCTATTTTTCCTGGTAAATACATCTGAAAATCCCACTGGAGAAAAATTCCACTTAGGGTTAGGTAACCATGAACTCATGCAAAACAAAATGGACACCGCCAACAAACCCGCTTAGGTAAGGTTAGGAGGGCATTGATGTTTCCAGGCTACCCTATGTTTCCTGGTAAATACATCTGAAAATCCCATTGGGGGGAAATTCCTCTTAGGGTTAGGGTTAGGTCACCATGAACTCCTACAACAAAATGGACATCGCCAAAAAACCCAGAGTGCTTGGGTATGGTTAGGAGAGCACTAACTTTTCTAGGCAGCCCTATCTATATTTCATGGTAAAATATATGGGAAAATCCCATTAGAGAAAAATTCCACTTAGGGTTAGGGTTAGGTCACCATGAACCCATACAGAAAAATGGACATCGCCAACAAACTTAGAGTACTTGGCTATGGTTAGGAGGGCACTGACTTTTCCAGGTTACCCTATGTTTCCTGGTAAAATACATGGGAAAAACACATTGTAGGAAAATTCCACTTAGGGTTAGGTCACCATGAACCCGTACAATAAAATGGACATTGCCAACAAACCCAATTAGGTATGGTTAGGAGGGCACTGACGTTTCTAGGCTAACCTATGTTTCACGGTAAAATAAATGGGAAAAACCCATTGGAGAAAAATTCCACTTAGGGTTAGGGTTAGGTCACTATGAATTCGTAGAGCAAAATTAACATCACCAACAAACTCAGAGTACTTGGATATGGTAAGGAGGGCACTTACTTTTCTAGGCTGCCTTATCTAAGTTTCCTGGTACAATACATGGGAAAATCCCATTGGAGGAAAATTTCACTTAAGGCAACGGTTAGGTCACCATACACTCTTACAACAAAATGGACATCACCAACAAACGTAGAGTACTTGGGTATGGTTAGGAGGGCACTGACCTTTCCAGGCTGCCCTACCTATATTTCCTGGTAAATACATCTGAAAATCCCATTGAAGAAAAATTCCACTTAGGGTTAGGGTTAGGACACCATGAATTCGTACAACAAAATAGACATCGCCAACAAACCCGGAGTGCTTGGGTATGGTTAGCAGGGCACTGACTTTTCCAGGCTACCCTATGTTTTCTGGTAAAATACATGGGAAAATCCCATTAGAGAAAAATTCCACTTAGGGCTAGGGTTAGGTCAACATTAACTCATAGAGCAACATTGACATCACCAACAAATGCAGAGTGCTTGGGTATGGTTAGGAGAGCACAAACTTTTCTAGGCAGCCCTATCTATATTTCATGGTAAAATACATGGGAAAATCCCATAGGAGGAAAATTGCACTAAGGGTTAGGGTTAGGTCAACATTAACTCGTAGAGCAACATTGACATCACCAGCAAACTCAGAGTACTTGGGTATGGCAAGGAGGGCACTGACTTTTCTAGGCTGCCCCTATCTATGTTTCCTGGTAAATACATCTGAAAATCCCATTGGGGGGGGATTCCACTTAGGGTTAGGGTTAGGTCACCATGAACTCGTACAGCAAAATGGACTTCGCCAACAAACCCAGAGAGCTTGGGTATGGTTAGGAGAGCACTAACTTTTCTAGGCAGCCCTATCTATATTTCATGGTCAAATACATGGGAAAATCCCATTAGAGAAAAATTCCACTTAGGGTTAGGGTTAGGTCAACATTAACTCATAGAGCAACATTGACATCACCAACAAATGCAGAGTGCTTGGGTATGGTTAGGAGAGCACAAACTTTTCTAGGCAGCCCTATCTATATTTCATGGTAAAATACATGGGAAAATCCCATTGGAGGAAAATTCCACTTAGGTCACCATGAAATTGTACAGAAAATGGACATCGCCAAAAAACCTCGAGTGCTTGGTTATGGTTAGGAGGGCACTGACATTTCTAGGTTGCCCTATCTATTTTTCCTGGTAAATACATCTGAAAATCACATTAGAGAAAAATTCCACTTAGGGTTAGGGTTAGGTCACCATGAACCCGTACAACAAAATAGACATTGCCAAAAAACCCGTAGTGCTTGGGTATGGTTAGGAGGGCACTGACCTTTCTCGGCTGCCCCTATCTATGTTTTCTGGTAAAATACATGGAAAAATCCCATTAGAGAAAAATTCGACTTAGGACTAGGGTTAGGTCAACATTAACTCATAGAGCAACATTGACATCACCAACAAATGCAGAGTGCTTGGGTATGGTTAGGAGAGCACAAACTTTTCTAGGCAGCCCTATCTATATTTCATGGTAAAATACATGGGAAAATCCCATAGGAGGAAAATTGCACTAAGGGTTAGGGTTAGGTCAACATTAACTCGTAGAGCAACATTGACATCACCAGCAAACTCAGAGTACTTGGGTATGGCAAGGAGGGCACTGACTTTTCTAGGCTGCCCCTATCTATGTTTCCTGGTAAATACATCTGAAAATCCCATTGGGGGGGGATTCCACTTAGGGTTAGGGTTAGGTCACCATGAACTCGTACAGCAAAATGGACTTCGCCAACAAACCCAGAGAGCTTGGGTATGGTTAGGAGAGCACTAACTTTTCTAGGCAGCCCTATCTATATTTCATGGTCAAATACATGGGAAAATCCCATTAGAGAAAAATTCCACTTAGGGTTAGGGTTAGGTCACCATGAACCCGTACAACAAAATAGACATTGCCAAAAAACACGGAGTGCTTGGGTATGGTTAGGTGGGCACTGACCTTTCTCGGCTGCCCCTATCTATGTTTTCTGGTAAAATACATGGGAAAATCCCATTAGAGAAAAATTCGACTTAGGGCTAGGGTTAGGTCAACATTAACTCATAGAGCAACATTGACATCACCAACAAATCCAGAGTGCTTGGGTATAGTTAGGAGAGCACAAACTTTTCTAGGCAGTCCTATCTATATTTCATGGTAAAATAAATGGGAAAAACCCATTGGAGGAAAATTCCACTTAGGGTTAGGGTTAGGTCACCATGAACGCGTACAGTAAAATTGACATCGCAAACAAACTCGAAGTGGTTGGGTATCGTTAGGATGGCACTGATATTTCTAGGTTGCCCTACCTATTTTTCCTGTTAATATATCTGAAAATCCCATTGGGGAGAAATTCCACTTAGGGTTAGGGTCACCATGAACTCGTACAGCAAAATGGACATCGCCAACAAACCTGCTTAGGTGTGGTTAGGAGGGCACTGACGTTTCTAGGCTACCTTATGTTTCCTGGTAAATACATGAGAAAATCCCATTGGAGGAAAATTCCACTTAGGGTTAGGTTAGGTCACCATGAAATTGTACAGAAAATGGACATCGCCAACAAACCTGGATTGCTTGGGTATGGTTAGGAGAGCACTAACTTTTCTAGGCTGCCCCTATCTATGTTTCCTGGTAAATACATCTGAAAATCCCATTGGGGGGAAATTCCACTTAGGGTTAGGTCACCATGAAGTCGTACAACACAATAGACATCGCCAACAAACCTGGATTGCTTGGGTATGGTTAGGAGAGCACTAACTTTTCTAGGCTGCCCCTATCTATGTTTCCTGGTAAAATACATGGGAAAATCCCATTGGAGGAAAATTCCACTTACGGCTAGGGTTAGGTCAACATTAACTCATAGAGCAAAACTGACATCACCAACAAACTCAGACTACTTGGGGATGGTAAGTAGGGAATTGACTTTTCTCGGCTGCCCTACCTATGTTTCCTGGTAAATACATCTGAAAATCCCATTGGAGGAAAATTCCACTTAGGTCACCATGAAATTGTACAGAAAATGGACATCGCCAAAAAACCTCAAGTGCTTGGTGATGGTTAGGAGGGCACTGACATTTCTAGGTTGCCCTATCTATTTTTCCTGGTAAATACATCTGAAAATCACATTGTAGAAAAATTCCACTTAGGGTTAGGGTTACGTCACCATGAACCTGTACAACAATATAAACATCGCCAACAAACCCGGAGCGCTTGGGTATGGTTAGGAGGGCACTGACCTTTCTCGGCTGCCCTACCTATCTTTCCTGGCAAATACATCTGAAAATCCCATTGGAGGAAAATTCCACTTAGGTCACCATGAAATTGTACAGAAAATGGACATCGCCAAAAAACCAAGAGTGCTTGGTTATGGTTAGGAGGGCACTGACATTTCTAGGTTGCCCTATCTATTTTTCCTGGTAAATACATCTGAAAATCACATTGGAGAAAAATTCCACTTAGGGTTAGGGTTAGGTCACCATGAACCCGTAAAACAAAATGGACATCGCCAACAAACCCAGAGTGTTTGGGTATGGTTAGGAGAGCACAAACTTTTCTAGGCAGCCCTATCTATATTTCATGGTAAAATACATGGGAAAATCACATTAGAGGAAAATTCCACTTAGGGCTAGGGTTAGGTCAACATTAACTTATAGAGCAAAATTGACATCACCAACAAACTCAGACTACTTGGGTATGGTAAGGAGGGCACTGACTTTTCTCGGCTGCCCTACCTATCTTTCCTGGCAAATACATCTGAAAATCCCATTGGAGGAAAATTCCACTTAGGTCACCATGAAATTGTACAGAAAATGGACATCGCCAAAAAACCTCGAGTGCTTGGTTATGGTTAGGAGGGCACTGACATTTCTAGGTTGCCCTATCTATTTTTCCTGGTAAATACATCTGAAAATCACATTGGAGAAAAATTCCACTTAGGGTTAGGGTTAGGTCACAATGAACCCGTACAACAAAATAGACATTGCCAAAAAACCCGGAGTGCTTAGGTATGGTTAGGAGGGCACTGACCTTTCTCGGCTGCCCCTATCTATGTTTTCTGGTAAAATACATGGGAAAATCCCATTAGAGAAAAATTCCACTTAGGGCTAGGGTTAGGTCAACATTAAGTCATAGAGCAACATTGACATCACCAACAAATCCAGAGTGCTTGGGTATGGTTAGGAGAGCACAAACTTTTCTAGGCAGCCCTATCTATATTTCATGGTAAAATACATCTGAAAATCCCATTGGAGGAAAATTCCACTTAGGTCACCATGAATTCGTACAACAAAATAGACATTGCCAACAAACCCGGAGTGCTTGGGTATGGTTAGGAGGGCACTGACCTTTCTCGGCTGCCCCTTTCTATGTTTCCTGGTAAAATACATGAGAAAATCCCATTAGAGGAAAATTCCACTTAGGGTTAGGGTTAGGTCAACATTAAGTCATAGAGCAACATTGACATCACCAGCAAACTCAGAGTACTTGGGTATGGTAAGGAGGGCACTGACTTTTCTAGGCTGCCCCTATCTATGTTTCCTGGTAATATATATGGGAAAATCCCATTAGAGGAAAATTCCACTTAGGGTTAGGGTTAGGTCACCATGAATTTGTACAACAAAATAGACATCGCCAACAAACCCAGAGTGCTTGGGTATAGTTAGGAGAGCACTGACGTTTCTAGGCTACCGTATGTTTACTGGTAAAATACATGGGAAAATCCCATTAGAGGAAAATTGCACTTAGGGTTAGGGTTAGGTCAACATTAACTCATAGAGCAACATTGACATCACAAGCAAACTCAGAGTATTTGGGTATGGTAAGGAGGGCACTGACTTTTCTAGGCTGCCCCTATCTATGTTTCCTGGTAAAATACATGGGAAAATCCCATTAGATGAAAATTCCACTTAGGGTTGGGGTTAGGTCACCATAAACTCATACAACTAAATGGACATCGCCAACACACCCAGAGAGCTTGGGTATGGTTAGGAGAGCACTAACTTTTCTAGGCATCCCTATCAATATTTCATGGTAAAATACATGGGAAAATCCCATTGGAGGAAAATTCCACTTAGGGTTAGGGTTAGGTCAGCATGAATCCGTACAACAAAATAGACATCGCCAACAAACTCGGAGTACTTGGGTATGGTAAGGAGGGCACTGACTTTTCTAGGCTGCCCCTATCTATGTTTCCTGGTAATATATATGGGAAAATCCCATTAGAGGAAAATTCCACTTAGGGTTAGGGTTAGGTCAACATTAAGTCATAGAGCAAAATTGACATCACCAACAAACTCAGACTACTTGGGTATGGTAAGAAGAGCACTGACTTTTCTAGGCTGCCCTACCTATTTTTCCTGGTAAATACATCTGAAAATCCCATTAGAGAAAAATTCCACTTAGGGTTAGGGTTAGGTCACCATGAACCCATACAACAAAATAGACATCGCCAACAAACCCGCTTAGGTTTGGTTAGGAGGGCACTGAGGTTTCTAGGCTACCCTATGTTTCCTGGTAAATACATGAGAAAATCCCATTGGAGGAAAATTCCACTTAGGGTTAGGTTACGTCACCATGAAATTGTACAGAAAATGGACATCGCCAACAAACCTGGATTGCTTGGGTATGATTAGGAGAGCACTAACTTTTCTAGGCTGCCCCTATCTATGTTTCCTGGTAAATTCATCTGAAAATCCCACTGGGGGGAAATTCCACTTAGGGTTAGGGTTAGGTCACCATGAAGTCGTACAACAAAATGGACATCGCCAACAAACCCAGAGTGCTTGGCTATGGTTAGGAGAGCACTAACTTCTCTAGGCAGCCCTATCTATATTTCATGGTAAAATACATGGGAAAATCCCATTGGAGAAAAATTCCACTTAGAGGTAGGTTAGGTCACCATGAACCAGTACAGCAAAATGTACATCGCCAACAAACTTAGAGTACTTGGCTATGGTTAGGAGGGCACTGACTTTTCCAAGTTACCCTAAGTTTCCTGGTAAAATACATGGGAAAAACCCATTGTAGGAAAATTCCACTTAGGTTTAGGTCACCATGAACCCGTACAACAAAATGGACATCGCCAACAAACCCAGAGTGCTTGGGTATGGTTAGGCGGGCACTGACGTTTCTAGGCTACACTATGTTTCATGGTAAAATAAATGGGAAAAACCCATTGGAGAAAAATTCCACTTAGGGTTAGGGTTAGGTCACTATGAATTCGTAGAGCAAAATTAACATCACCAACAAACTCGGAGTACTTGGATATGGTAAGGAGGGCACTTACTTTGCTAGGCTGCCCTACCTAAGTTTCCTGGTAAAATACATGGGAAAATCCCATTGGAGGAAAATTTCAATTAAGGTTAGGATTAGGTCACCATACACTCGTACAGCAAAATGGACATTGCCAACAAACTTAGAGTACTTGGGTATGGTTAGGAAGGCACTGACCTTTCCAGGCTGCCCTACCTATTTTTCCTGGTAAATACATCTGAAAATCCCATTGGAGAAAAATTCCACTTAGGGTTAGGGTTAGGTCACCATGAATTCGTACAACAAAATAGACATCGCCAACAAACCCAGAGTGCTTGGGTATGGTTAGGAGGGCACTGACGTTTCTAGGCTACCCTATGTTTCCTGGTAAAATACAAGGGAAAATCCCATTAGAGGAAAATTGCACTTAGGGTTAGGGTAAGGTCAACATTAACTCATAGAGCAACATTGACATCACCAGCAAACTCAGAGTACTTGGGTATGGTAAGGAGGGCACTGACTTTTCTAAGCTGCCCCTATCTATGTTTCCTCGTAAAATACATGGGAAAATCCCATTAGATGAAAATTCCACTTAGGGTTAGGGTTAGGTCACCATGAACTCGTACAACAAAATGGACATCGCCAACAAACCCAGAGAGCTTGGGTATGGTTAGAAGAGCACTAACATTTCTAGGCAGCCCTATCTATATTTCATGGTAAAATACATGGGAAAATCCCATTGGAGGAAAATTCCACTTAGGGTTAGGGTTAGGTCAACATTAACACATAGAGGAAAATTGACATCACCAACAAACTCAGACTACTTGGGTATGGTAAGGAGGGCACTGACTTTTCTAGGCTGCCCTACCTATTTTCCTGGTAAATACATCTGAAAATCCCATTGGAGAAAAATTCCACTTCGGGTTAGGGTTAGGTCACCATGAACTCGAACAGCAAAATGGACATCGCCAACAAACTTAGAGTGCTTGGCTATGGTTAGGAGGGCACGGACCTTTCTAGGCTATCCTATGTTTCCTAGTAAAATATATGGGAAAATCCTATGGGAAGAAAATTCCACTTAGGGTTAGGATTAGGTCACCATGAATTCGTACAACAAAATGGACATCGCCAACAAACAGGCTTAGGTATGGTTAGGAGGGCACTGATGTTGCTAGGCTACCCTATGTTTTATGGTAAAATAAATGGGAAAAACCCATTGGAGCAAAATTCCACTTAGGGTTAGGGTTAGGTCACTATGAATTCACAGAGCAAAATTAACATCATAAATAAACTCGGAGTACTTGGATATGGTAAGGAGGTCACTTACTTTTCTAAGCTGCCGTACCTAGGTTTCCTGGTAAAATACATGGGAAAATCCCATTCGAGGAAAATTCCACTTAGGGTTAGGTTAGGTCACCATGAAATTGTACAGAAAATGGACATCGCCAAAAAACCTGGAGTGCTTGGGTATGGTTCGGAGGGCACTGACATTTCTACGTTCCCCTATCTATTTTTCCTGGTAAATACATCTGAAAATCCCATTGGAGAAAAATTCAACTTAGGGTTAGGGTTAGGTCACCATGAACCCGTACAGCAAAATGGACATCGCCAACAAACTTAGAGTACTTGGCTATGGTTAGGAGGCCCTGACTTTTCCAGGCTATCCTATGTTTCCTGGTAAAATATATAGGAAAATCCTATGGGAAGAAAATTCCACTTAGGGTTAGGATTAGGTCACCATGAACTCATAAAACAAAATGGACATCGCCAACAAACCCGGAGTGCTTGGGAATGGTTAGGAGGGCACTGACGTTTCCAGGCTACACTATGTTTCATGGTAAAATAAATGGGAAAAGCTCATTGGAGGAAAATTACAGTTAGGGTTAGGGTTAGGTCACTATGAATTCGTAGAGCAAAATTAACATCACCAACAAACTCAGACTACTTGGGTATGGTAAGAAGGGCACTGACTTTTCTAGGCAGCCCTACCTATTTTTCCTGGTAAATACATCTGAAAATCTCATTAGAGAAAAATTCCACTTAGGGTTAGGGTTAGGTCACCATGAACCCGTACAACAAAATAGAGATCGCCAACAAACCCGGAGTGCTTGGGAATGGTTAGGAGGGCACTGACCTTTTTCGGCTGCCCCTATCTATGTTTCCTGATAAAATACATGGGAAAATCCCATTGGAGGAAAATTCCACTTACGGCTAGGGTTAGGTCAACATTAACTCATAGAGCAAAACTGACATCACCAACAAACTCAGACTACTTGGGGATGGTAAGGAGGGAATTGACTTTTCTCGGCTGCCCTACCTATGTTTCCTGATAAATACATCTGAAAATCCCATTGGAGGAAAATTCCACTTAGGTCACCATGAAATTGTACAGAAAATGGACATCGCCAAAAAACCTCGAGTGTTTGGTGATGGTTAGGAGGGCACTGACATTTCTAGGTTGCCCTATCTATTTTTCCTGGTAATACATCTGAAAATCACATTGGAGAAAAATTCCATTTAGGGTTGGGGTTATGTCACCATGAACCTCTACAACAATATAAACATCGCCAACAAACCCGGAGCGCTTGGGTATGGTTAGGAGGGCACTGACTTTTCTCGGCTGCCCCTATCTATTTTTCCTGGTAAAATACATGGGAAAATCCCATTAGAGGAAAATTGCACTTAGGGTTAGGGTTAGGTCAACATTAACTCGTAGAGCAATATTGACATCACCAGCAAACTCAGAGTACTTGGGTATGGTAAGGAGGGCACTGACTTTTCTAGGCTGCCCCTATCTATGTTTCCTGGTAAATACATCTGAAAATCCCATTGGGGGGGATTCTACTTAGGGTTAGGGTTAGGTCACCATGAACTCGTACAACAAAATGGACTTCGCCAACAAACCCAGAGAGCTTGGGTATGGTTAGGAGAGCACTAACTTTTCTAGGCAGCACTATCTATATTTCATGGTAAAATACATGGGAAAATCCCATTAGAGGAAAATTCTACTTAGGGTTACGGTTAGGTCACCATGAACTCGTACAACAAAATGGACATCACCAACAAACCCAGAGTGCTTGGGTATGGTTAGGAGAGCACTAACTTTTCTAGGCAGCCCTATCTATATTTCATGGTAAAATACATGGGAAAATCCCATTGGAGAAAAATTCCACTTAGGGTTAGGGTTAGGTCACCATGAACCCGTACAGCAAAATGGACATCGCCAACAAACTTAGAGTACTTGGCTTTGGTTAGGAGGGCACTGACTTTTCCAGGCTATCCTATATTTCCTGGTAAAATGCAGGGGAAAAACCCATTCGAGGAAAATTCCACTTAGGGTTAGGGTTAGGTCACCATGAACTCATACAACAAAATGGACATCACCAACAAACCCGGTTAGGTATGGTTAGGAGGGCACTGACGTTTCTAGTCTACCCTATCTTTCATGGTAAAATAAATGGGAAAAAAGCAATGGAGGAAAATTCCACTTAGGGTTAGGGTTAGGTCAACATTAACTCATAGAGCAAAATTGACATCACCAACAAAATCAGACTACTTGGGTATGGTAAGTAGGGCACTGACTTTTCTAGGCTGCCCTACCTATTTTCCCTGGTAAATACATCTGAAAATCCCATTGGAGAAAAATTCCACTTAGGGTTAGGGTTAGGTCACCATGAACCTGTACAACAAAATAGACATCGCCAACAAACTTAGAGTATTTGGCTTTGGTTAGGAGGGCACTGACTTTTCCAGGCTACCCTATATTTCCTGGTAAAATGCATGGGAAAAACCCATTCGAGGAAAATTCCACTTAGGGTTAGGGTTAGGTCACCATGAACTCATACAATAAAATGGACATCGCCAACAAACCCGGTTAGGTATGGTTAGGAGGGCACTGACGTTTCTAGTCTACCCTATCTTTCATGGTAAAATAAATGGGAAAAGCTCATTGGAGGAAAATTACAGTTAGGGTTAGGGTTAGGTCACTATGAATTCGTAGAGCAAAATTAACATCACCAACAAACTCAGAGTACTTGGGTATGGTAAGGAGGGCACTGATTTTTCTAGGCTGCCCCTATCTATGTTTCCTGGTAATATATATGGGAAAATCCCATTAGAGGAAAATTCCACTTAGGGTTAGGGTTAGGTCACCATGAACTCGTACAACAAAATGGACTTCGCCAACAAACCCAGAGTGTTTGGGTATGGTTAGGAGAGCACAAACTTTTCTAGGCAGCCCTATCTATATTTCATGGTAAAATACATGGGAAAATCCCATTGGAGGAAAATTCCACTTAGGGTTAGGGTTAGGTCAACATTAAGTCATAGAGCAAAATTGACATCACCAACAAACTCAGACTACTTGGGTATGGTAAGAAGGGCACTGACTTTTCTAGGCAGCCCTACCTATTTTTCCTCGTAAATACATCTGAAAATCCAATTAGACAAAAATTCCACTTAGGATTAGGGTTAGGTCACCATGAACCCGTACAACAAAATAGACATCGCCAACAAACCAGGAGTGCTTGGGAATGGTTAGGAGGGCACTGACCTTTCTCGGCTGCCCCTATCTATGTTTCCTGGTAAAATACATGGGAAAATTCCATTAGAGGAAAATTCCACTTAGGGTTAGGGTTAGGTAAACATTAACTCATAGAGCAACATTGACATCACCAGCAAACTCAGAGTACTTGGGTATGGTAAGGAGGGCACTGACTTTTCTAGGCTGCCCCTATCTATGTTTCCTGGTCAAATACATGGTAAAATCCTATGGGAAGAAAATTCCACTTAGGGTTAGGATAAAGTCACCATGAACTCGTACAACAAAATGGACATCGCCAACAAACCCAGAGTGCTTGGGTATGGTTAGGAGAGCACAAACTTTTCTAGGCAGCCCTACCTATATTTCATGGGAAAATACATGGGAAAATGCCATTGGAGGAAAATTCCACTTAGGGTTATGTTTAGGTCACCATGATCTCGTACAGTAAAATTGACATCGCAAACAAACTCGAAGTGGTTGGGTATGGTAAGGATGGCACTGACATTTTTAGGTTGCCTTACCTATTCTTCCTGTTAATATATATGAAAAGCCCATTGGGGGGAAATTCCACTTAGGGTTAGGGTTAGGTCACCATGAACTCCTACAGCAAAATGGACATCGCCAACAAACCCGCTTAGGTTTCATTAGGAGGGCACTGACGTTTCTAGGCTACCCTATGTTTCCTGGTAAATACATGAGAAAATCCCATTGGAGGAAAATTCCACTTAGGGTTAGGTTACGTCACCATGAAATTGTACAGAAAATGGACATCGCCAACAAACCTAGATTGCTTGGGTATGGTTAGGAGAGCACTAACTTTTCTACGCTGCCCCTATCTATGTTTCCTATATGGGATTTTCAGAAGTATTTACCAGGAAACATAGGTAGTGCAGCCTAGAAAAGTCAGTGCCCTCCTAACCATACCCAAGGACTCCGGGTTTGCTGGCGATGTCTATTTTGTTGTACGGGTTCATGGTGACCTTACCCTAACCCTAAGTCGAATTTTTCTCCAATGGGATTTTCAGATGTATTTACCAGGAAAATAGGTAGGGCAGCCTAGAAAAGTCAGTGCCCTCCTTACCATACCCAAGTACTCCGAGTTTGTTGGTGATGTTAATTTTGCTCTACGAATTCATAGTGACCTAACCCTAACCCTAAGTGGAATTTTCCTCCAATGAGCTTTTCCCATTTATTTTACCATCAAACATAGCGTAGCCTGGAAATGTCAGTGCCCTCCTAACCATACCTAAGCGGGTTTGTTGGCGATGTCCATTTTGTTGTATGAGTTCATGGTGACCTAATCCTAACCCTAAGTGGAATTTTCTTCCCATAGGATTTTCCTCTGTATTTTACCAGGAAACATAGGATAGCCTGGAAAATTCAGTGCCCTCCTAACCATAGCCAAGTATTCTAAGTTTGTTGGCGATGTCCGTTTTGCTGTACGGGTTCATGGTGACCTAACCCTAACCCTAAGAGGAATTTTCCTCCAATGGGATTTTCTCATGTATTTATCAGGAAACATAGGGTAGACTAGAAACGTCAGTGCCCTTCTAACCACACCTAAGCGGGTTTGTTGGCAATGTCCATTTTGCTGTACGACTTTATGGTGACCTAACCCTAAGTGGAATTTCCCCCCAATGCGATTTTCCCATGTATTTTACCATGAAATATAGATACGAGTTCATGTTGACCTAACCCTAACCCTAAGTGGAATTTTTCTCCAATGGGATTTTCAGATGTATTTACCATGAAAAATAGGTAGGGCAGCCTAGAAACGTCAGTGCCCTTCTTACCATATCCAAGCACTCTGGGTTTCTTGGCAATCTCCATTTTGTTGTACGAGTTTATGGTGACCTAACCCTAACCCTGAATATAAATTTTCCTCCAATGGGATTTTCCCATGTATTTTCCCATGAAATATAGATAGGGCTGCCTAGGAATGTTAGTGCTCTCCTAACCATACCCAAGCTCTCTGGGTTTGTTGGCGATGTCCATTTTTTTGTACGAGTTCATGGTGACCTAACCCTAACCCTAAGTGGAATTTTCATCTAATGGGATTTTCCCATGTATTTTACCAGGAAACATAGATAGGGGCAGGCTAGAAAAGTCAGTGCCCTCCTTACCATACCCAAGTACTCTGAGTTTTCTGGTGATGTCAATGTTGCTCTATGAGTTAATGATGACCTAACCCTAACCCTAAGTGGAATTTTTCTCCAATGGGATTTTCAGATGTATTTACCAGGAAAAATAAGTAGGGCAGCCTGGAAAGGTCAGTGCCCTCCTAACCGTACCCAAGTACTCTAAGTTTGTTTGCAATGTCCATTTTCTGTACAATTTCATGGTGACCTAAGTGTAATTTTCCTCCAATGGGATTTTCAGATGTATTTTACCATGAAATATAGATAGGGGCAGCCGAGAAAAGTCAGTTCCCTCCTAACCATTCCCAAGCACTCCGGGTTTGTTGGCGATGTCTATTTTGTTGTACGGATTCATGGTGACCTAACCCTAACCCTAAGTGGAATTTTCCTCCAATGGGATTTTCCCATGTATTTTACCATGAAATATACATAGGGGCAGCCGAGAAAGGTCAGTGCCCTCCTAACCATACCCAAGCACTCTGGGTTTGTTGGCGATGTCTATTTTGTTGTACGGGTTCATGGTGACCTAACTCTAACCGGAATTTTCCTCCAATGGGATTTTCCCATGTAATTTACCATGAAATATAGATAGGGCTGCCTAGAAAAGTTAGTGCTCTTCTAACAATACCCAAGCACTCTGGGTTTGTTGGAGATGTCCATTTTGTTGTACGAGTTCATGGTGACCTAACCCTAACCCTAAGTGGAATTTTCATTTAATGGGATTTTCCCATGTATTTTACCACGAAACATAGATAGGGGCAGCCTAGAAAAGTCTGTGCCCTCCTTACCATACCCAAGTACTCTGAGTTTGCTGGTGATGTCAATGTTGCTCTATGAGTTAATGTTGACCTAACCCTAACCCTAAGTGCAATTTTCCTCCAATGGGATTTTCCCATGTATTTTACCATGAAATATACATAGGGGCAGCCGAGAAAGGTCAGTGCCCTCCTAACCATACCCAAGCACTCTGGGTTTGTTGGCGATGTCTATTTTGTTGTACGGGTTCATGGTGACCTAACTCTAACCGGAATTTTCCTCCAATGGGATTTTCCCATGTAATTTACCATGAAATATAGATAGGGCTGCCAAGAAAAGTTAGTGCTCTTCTAACAATACCCAAGCACTCTGGGTTTGTTGGAGATGTCCATTTTGTTGTACGAGTTCATGGTGACCTAACCCTAACCCTAAGTGGAATTTTCATCTAATGGGATTTTCCCATGTATTTTACCACGAAACATAGATAGGGGCAGCCTAGAAAAGTCTGTGCCCTCCTTACCATACCCAAGTACTCTGAGTTTGCTGGTGATGTCAATGTTGCTCTATGAGTTAATGTTGACCTAACCCTAACCCTAAGTGCAATTTTCCTCTAATGGGATTTTCCCATGTATTTTACCAGGAAACATAGGGTAGCCTAGAAACGTCAGTGCCCTCCTAACCATACCCAAGCACTCTGGGTTTGTTGGCAATGTCTATTTTGTTGTACGAATTCATGGTGACCTAACCCTAACCCTAAGTGGAATTTTTCTCCAATGGGATTTTCAGATGTATTCACCAGGAAAAATAGGTAGGGCAGCCTGGAAATGTCAGTGCCTTCCTAACCGTACCCAAGTACTCTAAGTTTGTTGGCAATGTCCATTTTGCTGTACGAGTGTATGGTGACCTAACCCTAACCTTAAGTGAAATTTTCCTCCAATGGGATTTTCCCATGTATTTTATCAGGATACTTAGGTAGGGCAGCGTAGAAAAGTAAGTGCCCTCCTTACCATATCCAAGTACTCCGAGTTTGTTGGTGATGTTAATTTTGCTCTACGAATTCATAGTGACCTAACCCTAACCCTAAGTGGAATTTTCCTCCAATGGGTTTTTCCCATGTATTTTACCATGAAACATAGGGTAGCCTGGAAACGTCAGTGCCCTCCTAACCATACCGAAGCACTCTGGGTTTGTTGGCGATGTCCATTTTGTTGTACGGGTTTATGGTGACCTAACCCTAACCCTAAGTGGAATTTTTCTCTAATGGGATTTACAGATGTATTTACCAGGAAAAATAGGTAGGGCAGCCTAGAAAAGTCAGTGCCCTTCTTACCATACCCAAGTAGTCTGAGTTTGTTGGTGATGTCAATTTTGCTCTATGAGTTAATGTTCACCTAACCCTAGCCCTAAGTGGAATTTTCCTCTAATGGGATTTTCCCATGTATTTTCCCATGAAATATAGATAGGGCTGCCTAGAAAAGTTAGTGCTCTCCTAACCATACCCAAGCTCTCTGGGTTTGTTGGCGAAGTCCATTTTGTTGTACGAGTTCATGGTGACCTAACCCTAACCCTAAGTGGAATTTTCCTCTAATGGGATTTTCCCATATATATTACCAGGAAACATAGATAGGGGCAGCCTAGAAAAGTCAATGCCCTCCTTACCATACCCAAATACTCCGAGTTTGTTGGCGATGTCTATTTTGTTGTACGGGTTTATG
Organism: Crotalus tigris; assembly: GCF_016545835.1. Classification (NCBI taxonomy): domain Eukaryota; kingdom Metazoa; phylum Chordata; class Lepidosauria; order Squamata; family Viperidae; genus Crotalus; species Crotalus tigris. The sequence continues at coordinate 18,319,221 of NW_024096970.1, forward strand.
CTGACCTAACCCTAACCCTAAGTGGAATTTTCCTCCAATGAGCTTTTCCCATTTATTTTACCATGAAACATAGCGTAGCCTGAAAATGTCAGTGCCTTCCTAACCATAACCAAGTAGTCTGAGTTTGTTGGCGATGTCCATTTTGCTGTACGGGTTCATGGTGACCTAACCCTAACCCTAAGTGGAATTTTTCTCTAATGGGATTTACAGATGTATTTACCAGGAAAAATAGGTAGGGCAGCCTAGAAAAGTTAGTGCTCTCCTAATCATACCCAAGCAATCCAGGTTTGTTGGCGATGTCCATTTTCTGTACAATTTCATGGTGACGTAACCTAACCCTAAGTGGAATTTTCCTCCAATGGGATTTTCTCATGTATTTACCAGGAAACATAGGGTAGCCTAGAAACCTCAGTGCCCTCCTAACCAAACCTAAGCGGGTTTGTTGGCGATGTCTATTTTGTTGTATGGGTTCATGGTGACCTAACCCTAACCCTAAGTGGAATTTTTCTCTAATGGGATTTTCAGATGTATTTACCAGGAAAAATAGGTAGGGCAGCCTAGAAAAGTCAGTGCTCTTCTTACCATACCCAAGTAGTCTGAGTTTGTTGGTGATGTCAATTTTGCTCTATGACTTAATGTTGACCTAACCCTAACCCTAAGTGGAATTTTCCTCTAATGGGATTTTCCCATATATATTACCAGGAAACATAGATAGGGGCAGCCTAGAAAAGTCAGTGCCCTCCTTACCATACCCAAGTACTCCGAGTTTGTTGGCGATGTCCATTTTTCTGTATGGGTTCATGGTGACCTAACCCTAACCCTAAGTGGAATTTTTCTCTAATGGGATTTTCCCATATATTTTACCATGAAATATAGATAGGGCTGCCTAGAAAAGTTAGTGCTCTCCTAACCATACCCAAGCACTCTGGGTTTTTTGGCGATGTCCATTTTGTTGTAGGAGTTCATGGTGACCTAACCCTAACCCTAAGAGGAATTTCCCCCCAATGGGATTTTCCCATTTATTTTACCATGAAACATAGTTTAGCCTGGAAACGTCAGTGCCCTCCTAGGTCACCATGAATTCGTACAACAAAATAGACATTGCCAACAAACCCGGAGTGCTTGGGTATGGTTAGGAGGGCACTGAACTTTCTCGGCTGCCCCTTTCTATGTTTCCTGGTTAAATACATGGGAAAATCCCATTAGAGGAAAATTCCACTTAGGGTTAGGGTTAGGTCAACATTAACTCATATAGCAACATTGACATCACCAGCAAACTCAGAGTACTTGGGTATGGTAAGGAGAGCACTGACTTTTCTAGGCTGCCCCTATCTATGTTTCCTGGTAAATACATCTCAAAATCCCATTGGGGGGGGATTCCACTTAGGGTTAGGGTTAGGTCACCATGAACTCGTACAACAAAATGGACTTCGCCAACAAACCCAGAGAGCTTGGGTATGGTTAGGAGAGCACTAACTTTTCTAGGCAGCCCTATCTATATTTCATGGTAAAATACATGGGAAAATCCCATTAGAGGAAAATTCCACTTAGGGTTAGGGTTAGGTCACCATAAACTCGTATAACAAAATGGAGATTGCCAAGAAACCCAGAGTGCTTGGGTATGGTTAGAAGAGAACTAAATTTTCTAGGCAGCCATATCTATATTTCATGGTAAAATACATGGGAAAATCCCATTAGAGGAAAATTCCACTTAGGGTTAGGGTTAGGTCAACAATAACTCATAGAGCAACATTGACATCACCAGCAAACTCAGAGTACATGGGTATGGTAAGGAGGGCACTGACTTTTCTAGGCTGCCCCTATCTATGTTTCCTGGTAAATACATCTCAAAATCCCATTGGGGGCTAATTCCACTTAGGGTTAGGGTTAGGTCACCATACACTCGTACAGCAAAATGGACATCGCCAACAAACTTAGACTACTTGGGTATGGTTAGGAGGGCACTGACCTTTCCAGGCTGCCCAACCTATTTTTCCTGGTAAATACATCTGAAAATCCCATTGAAGAAAAATTCCTCTTAGGGTTAGGGTTAGGTCACCATGAATTCAGACAACAAAATAGACATCGCCATCAAACCCGGAGTGCTTGGGTATGGTTAGGAGGGCACTGAGCTTTCTCGGATGCCGCTATCTATGTTTCCTGGTAAAATACATGGGAAAATACCATTAGAGGAACATTCCACTTAGGGTTAGGGTTAGGTCAACATTAACTCGTAGAGCAAAATTGACATCACCAACAAACTCAGAGTACTTGTGTATGGTAAGGAGGGCACTGACTTTTCTATGTTGCCCTACCTATGTTTCCTGGTAAATACATCTGAAAATCCCATTGGGGGAAAATTCCACTTAGGGTTAGGTTAGGTCACCATGAACTCGTACAACAAAATTCACATCGCCAACAAACCTGGAGTGCTTGGGTATGGTTAGGAGGGCACTGAAGTTTCTCGTATGCACCTATCTATGTTTCCTGTTAAAATACATGGGAAAATCCCATTAGAGGAAAATTCCACTTAGGGTTAGGGTTAGGTCAACATTAACTTGTAGAGAAACACTGACATCACCAGCAAACTCAGAGTACTTGGGTATGGTAAGGAGAGCACTGACTTTTCTAGGCTGCCCCTATCTATGTTTCCTGGTAAAATACATGGGAAAATCCCATTAGTGGAAAATTGCACTTAGGGTTAGGGTTAGGTCACCATGAACTCGTACAACAAAATGGACATCACCAACAAACCCAGAGTGCTTGGGTATGGTTAGGAGAGCACTAACTTTTCTAGGCAGCCCTATCTATATTTCATGGTAAAATACATGGGAAAGTTCCATTGGAGAAAAATTCCACTTAGGGTTAGGTCACCATGAACGCCTACAGCAAAATAGACATCGCCAACAAACTTAGAGTACTTGGCTATGGTTAGGAGGACACTGAATTTTCCAGGCTACCCTATGTTTCCTGGTAAAATACATGGGAAAATCCTATGGAAAGAAAATTCCACTTAGGGTTAGGATTAGGTCACCATGAACTCGTACAACAAAATGGACATCGCCAACAAACCCAGAGTGCTTGGGTATGGTTAGGAGAGCACAAACTTTTCTAGGCAGCCCTATCTATATTTCATGGTAAAATACATGGGAATATCCCATTGGAGGAAAATTCCACTTAGGGTTAGGGTTAGGTCACCATGAACTCGTACAGTAAAATTGACATCGCAAACAAACTCGAAGTGGTTGGGTATGGTTAGGATGGCACTGACATTTCTAGGTTGCCCTACCTATTTTTCCAGATAAATATATCTGAAAATCCCATTGGGGGGAAATTCCACTTAGTGTTAGGGTTAGGTCACCATGAACTCGTACAGCAAAATGGACATCACCAACAAACCCGCTTAGGTATGGTTAGGAGGGCACTGACGTTTCTAGGTTACCCTATGTTTCCTGGTAAATACATGAGAAAATCCCATTGGAGGAAAATTCCACTTAGGGTTAGGGTTAGGTCACCATGAACCCGTACAGCAAAATGGACATCACCAACAAACTCAGACTACTTGGGTATGTTAAGGAGGGCACTGACTTTTCTAGGCTGCCCTACCTATTTTTCCTTTCAAATACATCTGAAAATCCCATTGGAGAAAAATTTCACTTAGGGTGAGGGTTAGGTCACCATGAACTCGTACAGCAAAATGGACATCGCCAACAAAGTTAGAGTGCTTGGCTATGGTTAGGAGGGCATGGAACTTTCTAGGTTACCCTATGTTTCCTGGTAAAATATATGGGAAAATCCTATGGGAAGAAAATTCCACAAAGGGTTAAGATTAGGTCACCATGAATTGGTACAACAAAATGGACACCGCCAACAAACCCGCTTAGGTGTAGTTAGGAGGGCACTGATGTTGCTAGACTACCCTATGTTTCATGGTAAAATAAATGGGAAAAACCCATTGGAGCAAAATTCCACTTAGGGTTAGGGTTAGGTCACTATGAATTCATGGAGCAAAATTAACATCATCAATAAACTCAGAGTACTTGGATATGGTAAGGAGGGCACTTACTTTTCTAGGCTGCCCTACCTAGGTTTCCTGGTAAAATACATGGGAAAATCCAATTCGAGGAAAATTCCACTTAGGGTTAGGGTTAGGTCACCATGAACTCGTACAACAAAATAGACATCGCCAAGAAACCTGGAGTGCTTGGGTATGGTTAGGAGGGCACTGACCTTTCTCGGCTGCCCCATCTATGTTTCCTGTTAAAATACATGGGAAAATCCCATTAGATGAAAATTCCACTTAGGGTTAGGGTTAGGTCAACATTAACTCGTAGAGCAAAATTGACATCACCAACAAACTCAGACTACTTGGGTTTGGTTAGGAGGGCACTGATATTTCTAGGTTGTCCTACCTATTTTTCCTGGTAAATACATCTGAAAATCCCATTGGAGAAAAATTCTACTTAGGGTTAGGGTTAGCTCACCATGAACCCGTACAGCAAAATGGACATCGCCAACAAACTTAGAGTACTTGGCTATGGTTAGGAGGGCACTGACTTTTGAAGGCTATCCTATGTTTCCTGGTAAAATATATAGGAAAAAACTATGGGAAGAAAATTCCACTTAGGATTAGGATTAGGTCACCATGAACTCATACAACAAAATGGACATCGCCAACAAACCCGCTTAGGTATGGTTAGGAGGGCACTGATGTTTCCAGGCTACGCTATGTTTCATGGTAAAATAAATGGGAAAAGCTCATTGGAGGAAAATTCCACTTAGGGTTAGGGTTAGGTCACTATGAATTCGTAGAGAAAAATTAACATCACCAACAAACTCGGAGTACTTGGGTATGGTAAGGAGGGCACTGACTTTTCTAGGCTGCCCCTATCTATGTTTCCTGGTAATATATATGGGAAAATCCCATTAGAGGAAAATTCCACTTAGGGTTAGGGTTAGGTCACTATGAATTCATAGAGCAAAATTAACATCATCAATACACTCAGAGTACTTGGATATGGTAAGGAGGGCACTTACTTTTCTAGGCTGCCCTACCTAGGTTTCCTGGTAAATACATCTGAAAATCCCATTGGAGGAAAATTCCACTTAGGTCACCATGAAATTGTGCAGAAAATGGACATCGCCAAAAAACCTCGAGTGCTTGGTTATAGTTAGGAGGGCACTGACATTTCTGGGTTGCCCTATCTATTTTTCCTGGTAAATACATCTGAAAATCACATTGGAGAAAAATTCCACTTAGGGTTAGGGTTACGTTACCATGAACCTGTACAACAAAATAAACATCGCCAACAAACCAGGAGCGCTTGGGTATGGTTAGGAGGGCACTGACTTTTCTCGGCTGCCCCTATCTATGTTTCCTGGTAAAATACATGGGAAAATTGCACTTAGGGTTAGGGTTAGGACAACATTAACTCGTAGAGCAACATTGACATCACCAGCAAACTCAGAGTACTTGGGTATGGTAAGGAGGGCACTGACTTTTCTAGGCTGCCCCTATCTATGTTTCCTGGTAAATACATCTGAAAATCCCATTGGGGTGGGGGATTCCACTTAGGGTTAGGGTTAGGTCACCATGAACTCGTACAACAAAATGGACATCGCCAACAAACCCAGAGAGCTTGGGTATGGTTAGAAGAGCACTAACCTTTCTAGGCAGCCCTATCTATATTTCATGGTAAAATATATGGGAAAATCCCATTGGAGAAAAATTCCACTTAGGGTTAGGGTTAGGTCACCATGAACCAGTACAGCAAAATGGACTTCGCCAACAAATTTAGAGTACTTGGTTTTGGTTAGGAGGGCACTGACTTTTCCAGGCTACCCTATGTTTCCTGGTAAAATACATGGGAAAATCCTATGGGAAGAAAATTCCAATTAGTGTTAGGATTAGGTCACCATGAACTCGTACAACAAAATGGACATCGCCAACAAACCCGGTTAGGTATGGTTAGGAGGGCACTGACGCTTCTAGTCTACCCTTTCTTTCATGGGAAAATAAATGGGAAAAAAACAATGGAGGAAAATTCCACATAGGGTTAGGGTTAGCTCACTATGAATTCGTAGAGGAAAATTAACATCACCAACAAACTCGGAGTACTTGGATATGGTAAGGAGGACACTTACTTTTCTAGGCTGCCCTACATAAGTGTCCTGGTAAAATATATGGGAAAATCCCATTCGAGGAAAATTCCACTTAGGGTTAGGGTTAGGTCAACATTAAGTCATAGAGCAAAATTGACATCACCAACAAACTCAGACTACTTGGGTATGTTAAGGAAAGCACTGACTTTTCTCGGCTGCCCTACCTATGTTTCCTGGTAAATACATCTGAAAATCCCATCGGAGGAAAATTCCACTTAGGTCACCATGAAATTGTACAGAAAATGGACATCGCCAAAAAACCTCGAGTGCTTGGTTATGGTTAGGAGGGCACTGACATTTCTAGGTTGCCCTATCTATTTTTCCTGGTAAATACATCTGAAAATCACATTGGAGAAAAATTCCACTTAGGGTTAGTGTTAGGTCACCATGAACCCGTACAACAAAATAGACATCGCCAAAAAACCCGGAGAGCTTGGGTATGGTTAGGAGGACACTGACCTTTCTCGGCTGCCCCTATCTATGTTTCCTGGTAAAATACATGGGAAAATCCCATTAGAGAAAAATTCCACTTAGGGCTAGGGTTAGGTCAACATTAACTCATAGAGCAAAATTGACATCACCAACAAACTCAGACTACTTGGGTATGTTAAGGAGGGCACTGACTTTTCTTGGCTGCCCTACCTATGTTTCCTGGTAAATACATCTGAAAATCCCATTGGAGGAAAATTCCACTTAGGTCACCATGAAATTGTACAGAAAATGGACATGGCCAAAAAACCTCGAGTGCTTGGTTATGGTTAGGAGGGCACTGATATTTCTACGTTGCCCTATCTATTTTTCCTGGTAAATACATCTGAAAATCCCATTGGGGGGGAATCACACTTAGGGTTAGGGTTAGGTCACCATGAATTCGTACAACAAAATAGACATCGCCAACAAACCCGGAGTGTTTGGGTATGGTTAGGAGGGGACTGACCTTTTTTCGGCTGCCCCTATCTATGTTTCCTGGTAAAATACATGGGAAAATCCCATTAGAGGAAAATTCCACTTAGGGTTAGGGTTAGGTCCACATTAACTCATAGAGCAACACTGACATCACCAGCATACTCAGAGTACTTGGGTATGGTAAGGAGGGCACTGACTTTTCTAGGCTGCCCCTATCTATGTTTCCTGGTAAAAAACATGGTAAAATCCTATGGGAAGAAAATTCCACTTAGGGTTAGGATAAGGTCACCATGAACTCGTACAACAAAGTGGACATCGCCAACAAACCCAGAGTGCTTGGGTATGGTTAGGAGTGCACAAACTTTTCTAGGCAACCCTATCTGTATTTCATGGTAAAATACATGGGATAAACCCATTGGAGAAAAATTGCACTTAGGGTTAGGAATAGGGTTCACCATGAACTCGTACATTAAAATTGACATCGCAAACAAACTCGAAGTCGTTGGGTATGGTTAGGATGGCACTGACATTTCTAGGTTGCCCTACCTATTTTTCCTGTTAATATATCTGAAAATACCATAGGGGGGAATTTCCACTTAGGGTTAGGGTTAGGTCACCATGAACTCGTACAGCAAAATGGACATCGCCAACAAACCCGCTTAGGTGTGGTTAGGAGGACACTGACGTTTCTAGGCTACCCTATGTTTCCTGGTAAATACATGAGAAAATCCCATTGGAGGAAAATTACACTTAGGTTAGGTTAGGTCACCATGAACTCGAACAACAAAATGGACATCGCCAACAAACCCAGAGTGCTTGGGTATGGTTAGGAGAGCACTAACTTCTCTAGGCAGCCCTATCTATATTTCCTGGTAAAATACATGGGAAAGTACCATTGGAGGAAAATTTCACTTAAGATTAGGGTTAGGTCACCATACACTCGTACAGCAAAATGGACATCGCCAACAAACTTAGAGTACTTGGATACGGTTATGAAGGCACTGACCTTTCCAGGCTGCCCTACCTATTTTTCCTGGTAAATACATCTGAAAATCCCATTGGAGAAAAATTCCACTTAGGGTTAGGGTTAGGTCACCATGAATTCGTACAACAAAATAGACATCGCCAACAAACCCAGAGTGCTTGGGTATGGTTAGGAGGGCACTGACGTTTCTAGGCTACCCTATGTTTCCTGGTAAAATACATGGGAAAATCCCATTAGAGGAAAATTGCACTTAGGGCTAGGGTTAGGTCAACATTAACTCATAGAGCAAAATTGATATCACCAACAAACTCAGACTACTTGGATATGTTAAGTAGGGCACTGACGTTTCTCGGCTGCCCTAACTATGTTTCCTGGTAAATACATCTGAAAATCCCATTGGAGGAAAATTCCACTTAGGTCACCATGAACTCGTACAACAAAATGGACATTGCCAACAAACCCAGAGAGCTTGGGTATGGTTAGGAGAGCACTAACTTTTCTAGGCAGCCCTATCTATATTTCATGGTAAAATACATGGGAAAATCCCATTGGAGGAAAATTATATTTCGGGTTAGGGTTAGGTCACCATAAACTCGTACAACAAAATGGAGATTGCCAAGAAACCCAGAGTGCTTGGGTATGGTTAGAAGAGGACTAACTTTTCTAGGCAGCCCTATCTATATTTCATTGTAAAATACATGGGAAAATCCCATTGGAGGGAAATTCCACTTAGGGTTAGGGTTAGGTCACCATGAACCCGTACAACAAAATAGACATCGCCAACAAACCCGGAGTGCTTGGGAATGGTTAGGAGGGCACTGACGTTTCTCGGCTGCCCCTATCTATATTTCATGGTAAAATACATCTGAAAAACCCATTGGAGGAAAATTCCACTTAGGGTTAAGGTTAGGTCACCATGAACCCGTACAGCAAAATGGACGTCGCCAACAAACTCAGACTACTTGGGTATGGTTAGGAGGGCACTGACATTTCCAGGCTACGCTATGTTTCATGGTAAAATACATGGGAAAATCCCATTGGAGGAAAATTCCACTTAGGGCTAGGGTTAGGTGAACATTAACTCATAGAGCAAAATTGACATCACCAACAAACTCAGACTACTTGGGTATGGTAAGGAGGGCACTGACTTTTCTCAGCTGCCCTACCTATGTTTCCTGGTAAATACATCTGAAAATCCCATTAGAGAAAAATTCCACTTAGGGTTAGGGTTAGGTCACCATGAACCCGTACAACAAAATAGACATCGCCAACAAACCCGGAGTGCTTGGTAATGGTTAGGAGGGCACTGACATTTCTAAGCTGCCCTACCTCTGTTTCCTGGTAAATACATCTCAAAATCCCATTGGGGGCTAATTCCACTTAGGGTTAGGGTTAGGTCACCATACACTCGTACAGCAAAATGGACATCGCCAACAAACTTAGACTACTTGGGTATGGTTAGGAGGGCACTGACCTTTCCAGGCTGCCCTACCTATTTTTCCTGGTAAATACATCTGAAAATCCCATTGAAGAAAAATTCCTCTTAGGGTTCAGGTTAGGTCACCATGAACCCGTACAACAAAATAGACATCGCCAACAAACCCGGAGTGCTTGGGAATGATTAGGAGGGGACTGACCTTTCTCGGCTGCCCCTATCTATGTTTCCTGGTAAAATACATGGCAAAATCCCATTAGAGGAAAATTCCACTTAGGGTTAGGGTTAGGTCCACATTAACTCATAGAGCAACATTGAAATCGCCAACAAACCCAGAGTGCTTGGGTGTGGTTAGGAGAGCACTAACTTTTCTAGGAAGCCCTATCTATATTTCATGGTAAAATACATGGGAAAATCCCATTGGAGGAAAATTATATTTAGGGTTAGGGTTAGGTCACCATAAACTCGTACAACAAAATGGAGATTGCCAAGAAACGCAGAGTGCTTGGGTATGGTTAGAAGAGCACTAACTTTTCTAGGCAGCCCTATTTATATTTCATGGTAAAATACATGGGAAAATCCCATTGGAGGAAAACTCCACTTAGGGTTAGGGTTAGGTCACCATGAACTCGTACAGCAAAATGGACATCGCCAACAAAACCGCTTAGGTATGGTTAGGAGGGCACTGACGTTTCTAGGCTACCCTATGTTTCCTGGTAAATACATGAGAAAATCCCATTCGAGGAAAATTCCACTTAGGGTTAGGTTAGGTCACCGTGAAATTGTACAGAAAATGGACATCGCTAAAAACCTGGAGTGCTTGGGTATGGTTAGGAGGGCACTGACATTTCTAGGTTGTCCTACCTATTTTTCCTAGTAAATACATCTGAAAATCCCATTGGAGAAAAATTCCACTTAGGGTTAGGGTTAGGTCACCATGAACCCCTACAGCAAAATGGACATCGCCAACAAACTTAGAGTACTTGGCTATGGTTAGGAGGGCACTGACTTTTCCAGGCTATCCTATGTTTCCTGGTAAAATATATAGGAAAATCCTATGGGAAGAAAATTCCATTTAGGATTAGGATTAGGTCACCATGAACTCATACAACAAAATGGACACCGCCAACAAACCCGCTTAGGTATGGTTAGGAGGGCACTGACATTTCCAGGCTACGCTATATTTCATGGTAAAATAAATGGGAAAAGCTCATTGGAGGAAAATTCTACTTAGGGTTAGGGTTAGGTCACTATGAATTCGTAGAGAAAAATTAACATCACCAACAAACTCGGAGTACTTGGGTATGGTAAGGAGGGCACTGACTTTTCTAGGCTGCCCGTATATATGTTTCCTGGTAATATATATGGGAAAATCCCATTAGAGGAAAATTCCACTTAGGGTTAGGGTTAGGTCAACATTACGTCATAGAGCAAAATGGACATCACCAACAAACTCAGACTACTTGGATATGGTAAGAAGGGCACTGACTTTTCTAGGCTGCCCTACCTATTTTTCCTGGTAAATACATCTGAAAATCCCATTAGAGAAAAATTCCACTTAGGGTTCGGGTTACGTCACCATGAACCCGTACAACAAAATAGACATCGCCAACAAACCCGGAGTGCTTGGGAATGGTTAGGAGGGCAGTGACCTCTCTCGGCTGCCCCTATCTATGTTTCCTGGTAAAATACATGGGAAAATCCCATTAGAGGAAAATTCCATTTAGGGCTAGGGTTCGGTCAACATTAACACATAGAGCAAAACTGACATCACCAACAAACTCAGACTACTTGGGTATGGTAAGGAGGGAATTGACTTTTCTCGGCTGCCCTACCTATGTTTCCTGGTAAATACATCTGAAAATCCCATTGGAGGAAAAGTCTACTTAGGTTACCATGTAATTGTACAGAAAATGGACATCGCCAAAAAACCTCGAGTGCTTGGTTATGCTTAGGAGGGCACTGACATTTCTAGGTTGCCCTATCTATTTTTCCTGGTAAATACATCTGAAAATCACATTGGAGAAAAATTCCACTTAGGGTTAGGGTTACGTTACCATGAACCTGTACAACAAAATAGTCATCGCCAACAAACCCGGAGTGTTTGGGTATGGTTAGGAGGGCACTGACTTTTCTAGGCAGCCCTATTTATATTTCATGGTAAAATACATGGGAAAATCCCATTGGAGGAAAATTCCACTTAGGGTTAGGTTTAGGTCACCATGAACCCGTACAACAAAATAGACATCGCCAACAAACCCAGAGTGCTTGGGTATGGTTAGGAGGGCACTGACCTTTCTCGGCTGCCCCTATCTATATTTCATGGAAAAATACATCTTAAAAGCCCATTGGAGGAAAATTCTACTTAGGGTTAGGGTTAGGTCACCATGAACCCGTACAGCAAAATGGACATCGCCAACAAACTCAGACTACTTGGGTATGGTTAGGAGGGCACTGACGTTTCCAGGCTACGCTATGTTTCATGGTAAAATAAATGGGAAAAGCTCATTGGAGGAAAATTCCACTTAGGGTTAGGTTTAGGTCACTATGAATTCGTAGAGCAAAATTAACATCACCAACAAACTCGGAGTACTTCAGTATGGTAAGGAGGGCACTGACTTTTCTAGGCTGCCCCTATCTATGTTTCCTGGTAAAATACATGGGGAAATCCCATTAGTGGAAAATTGCACTTAGGGTTAGGGTTAGGTCACCATGAACTCGTACAACAAAATGGACATCACCAACAAATCCAGAGTGCTTGGGTATGGTTAGGAGAGCACTAACTTTTATAGGCAGCCCTATCTATATTTCATGGTAAAAAACATGGGAAAATCCCATTGGAGAAAAATTCCACTTAGGGTTAGGGTTAGGTCACCATGAACCCCTACAGCAAAATGGACATCGCCAACAAACTTAGAGTACTTGGCTATGGTTAGGAGGGCACTGACTTTTCCAGGCTACCCTATTTTTCCTGGTAAAATACATGGGAAAATCCTATGGGAAGAAAATTCCACTTATGGTTAGGATTAGGTCACCATGAACTCGTCCAACAAAATGGACATTGCCAAGAAACCCAGAGTGCTTTGGTATGGTTAGGAGAGCACAAACTTTTCTAGGCAGCCCTATCTATATTTCATGGTAAAATACATGGGAATATGCCATTGGAGGAAAATTCCACTTAGGGTTAGGGTTAGGTCACCATGAACTCATACAGTAAAATTGACATCGCAAACAAACTCGAAGTGGTTGGGTATGGTTAGGATGGCACTGACATTTCTAAGTTGCCCTACCTATTTTTCCTGATAAATATATCTGAAAATCCCATTGGGGGGAAATTCCACTTAGGGTGAGGATTAGGTCACCATGAATTCATAGAACAAAATGGACATCGCCAACAAACCTGCTTAGGTATGGTTAGGAGGGCACTGATGTTGCTAGGCTACCCTATCTTTCATGGTAAAATAAATGGGAAAAACCCATTGGAGAAAAATTCCACTTAGGGTTAGGGTTAGGTCACTATGAATTCATAGAGCAAAATTAACATCATCAATAAACTCAGAGTACTTGGATATGGTAAGGAGGGCACTTACTTTTCTAGGCTGCCCTACCTAGGTTTCGTGGTAAAATACATGGGAAAATCCCATTCGAGGAAAATTCCACTTAGGGTTAGGTTAGGTCACCGTGAAATTGTACAGAAAATGGACATCGCCAAAAACCTGGAGTGCTTGGGTATGGTTAGGAGGGCACTGACATTTCTACGTTCCCCTTTCTATTTTTCCTGGTAAATACATCTGAAAATCCCATTGGAGAAAAATTCCACTTAGGGTTAGGGTTAGGTCAACATGAACTCGTACAACAAAATAGACATCGCCAACAAACCTGGAGTGCTTGGGTATGGTTAGGAGGGCACTGACCTTTCTCAGCTGCCCCTATCTATGTTTCCTGTTAAAATACATGGGAAAATCCCATTCGAGGAAAATTCCACTTAGGGTTAGGTTAGGTCACCGTGAAATTGTACAGAAAATGGACATCGCCAAAAACCTGGAGTGCTTGGGTATGGTTAGGAGGGCACTGACATTTCTAGGTTGTCCTACCTATTTTTTCTAGTAAATACATCTGAAAATCCCATTGGAGAAAAATTCCACTTAGGGTTAGGGTTAGGTCACCATGAACCCCTACAGCAAAATGGACATCGCCAACAAACTTAGAGTACTTGGCTATGGTTAGGAGGGCACTGACTTTTCCAGGCTATCCTATGTTTCCTGGTAAAATATATAGGAAAATTCTATGGGAAGAAAATTCCACTTAGGATTAGGATTAGGTCACCATGAACTCATACAACAAAATGGACACCGCCAACAAACCCACTTAGGTATGGTTAGGAGGGCACTGACGTTTCCAGGCTACGCTATGTTTCATGGTAAAATAAATGGGAAAAGCTCATTGGAGAAAAATTCCACTTAGGGTTAGGGTTAGGTCAACATTAAGTCATAGAGCAAAATGGACATCACCAACAAACTCAGACTACTTGGGTATGGTAAGAAGGGCACTGACTTTTCTCGGCTGCCCTACCTATTTTTCCTGGTAAATACATCTGAAAATCCCATTAGAGAAAAATTCCACTTAGGGTTCGGGTTAGGTCACCATGAACCCGTACAACAAAATAGACATCGCCAACAAACCCGGAGTGCTTGGGAATGGTTAGGAGGACACTGACCTCTCTCGGCTGCCCCTATCTATGTTTCCTGGTAAAATACATGGGAAAATCCCATTAGAGGAAAATTCCATTTAGGGCTAGGGTTCGGTCAACATTAACACATAGAGCAAAACTGACATCACCAACAAACTCAGACTACTTGGGTATGGTAAGGAGGGAATTGACTTTTCTCGGCTGCCCTACCTATTTTTCCTGGTAAATACATCTGAAAATCCCATTGGAGGAAAAGTCTACTTAGGGTTAGGGTTAGGTCACCATGAACTCGTACAACAAAATAGACATCGGCAACAAACCCGGAGTGCTTGGGTATTGTTAGGAGGGCACTGACCTTTCTCGGCTGCCCCTATCTATGTTTCCTGGTAAAATACATGGGAAAATCCCATTAGAGGAACATTCCACTTAGGGTTAGAGTTAGGTCAACATTAACTCGTAGAGCAAAATTGACATCACCAACAAACTCAGACTACTTGGGTATGGTTAGGAGGGCACTGACATTTCTAGGTTGTCCTACCTATTTTTCCTGGTAAATACATCTGAAAATCCCATTGAAGAAAAATTCCACTTAGGGTTAGGTTTAGGTCACCATGAACTCATACAACAAAATAGACATCGCCAACAAACTCAGAGTACTTGGGTATGGTAAGGAGGGAACTGACTTTTCTAGGCTGCCCTATCTATGTTTCCTGGTAAAATACATGGGAAAATCCCATTAGAGGAAAATTGCACTTAGGGTTAGGGTTAGGTCACCATGAATTCGTACAACAAAATGGACATCGCCAACAAACCCAGAGTTCTTGGGTATGGTTAGGAGAGCACTAACTTTTCTAGGCAGCCCTATCTATATTTCATGGTAAAATACATGGGAAAATCCCATTGGAGAAAAATTCCACTTAGGGTTAGGGTTAGGTCACCATGAACCCGTACAGCAAAATGGACATCACCAACAAACTTAGAGTACTTTGCTATGGTTAGGAGGGCACTGACTTTTCCAGGCTACCCTATGTTTCCTGGTAAAATACATGGGAAAATCCTATGGGAAGAAAATTCCAATTAGTGTTAGGATTAGGTCACCATGAACTCGTACAACAAAATGGACATCGGCAACAAACCCAGAGGGCTTGGGTATGGTTAGGAGAGCACTAACTTTTCTAGGCAGCCCTATCTATATTTCATGATAAAATACATGGGAAAATCCCATTGGAGAAAAATTCCACTTAGGGTTAGGGTTAGGTCACCATCAACCCGTACAGAAAAATGGACATTGCCAACAAACTTAGAGTACTTGGCTATGGTTAGGAGGGCACTGAGTTTTCCAGGTACCCTATGTTTTCTGGTAAAATACGTGGGAAAAACCCATTGGAGGAAAATTCCACTTAGGGTTAGGGTTAGGTCACTATGAATTCGTAGAGCAAAATTAACATCACCAACAAACTCGGAGTACTTGGATATGGTAAGGAGGGCACTGACTTTTCTAGGCTCCCCTATCTATGTTTCCTGGTAAAATACATGGGAAAATCCCATTAGAGGAAAATTGCACTTAGGGTTAGGGTTAGGTCACCATGAATTCGTACAACAAAATGGACATCGCCAACAAACCCAGAGTGCTTGGGTATGGTTAGGAGAGCACTAACTTTTCTAGGCAGCCCTATCTATATTTCATGGTAAAATACATGGGAAAATCCCATTGGAGAAAAATTCCACTTAGGGTTAGGTCACCATGAACCCGTACAGCAAAATGGACATCACCAACAAACTTAGAGTACTTGGCTATGGTTAGGAGGGCACTGACTTTTCCAGGCTACCCTATGTTTCCTGGTAAAATACATGGGAAAATCCTATGGGAAGAAAATTCCAATTAGTGTTAGGATTAGGTCACCATGAACTCGTACAACAAAATGGACATCGGCAACAAACCCAGAGGGCTTGGGTATGGTTAGGAAAGCACTAACTTTTCTAGGCAGCCCTATCTATATTTCATGATAAAATACATGGGAAAATCCCGTTGGAGAAAAATTCCACTTAGGCTTAGGGTTAGGTCACCATACACTCGTACAGCAAAATGGACATCGCCAAAAAACTTAGAGTACTTGGCTATGGTTAGGAGGGCACTGACTTTTCCAGGCTACGCCATGTTTCCTGGTAAAATACATGGGAAAATCCTATGGGAAGAAAATTCCACTTAGGGTTAGGATTAGGTCATCATGAACTCGTACAACAAAATGGACATCGCCAACAAACCCAGAGTGCTTGGGTATGGTTAGGAAAGCACAAACCTTTCTAGGCAGCCCTATCTATATTTCATGGTAAAATACACGAGAATATCCCATTGGAGGAAAATTCCACTTAGGGTTAGGGTTAGGTCACCATGAACTCGTACAGTAAAATTGACATCGCAAACAAACTCGAAGTGGTTGGGTATGGTTAGGATGGCACTGACATTTCTAGGTTGCCCTACCTATTTTTCCTGATAAACATATCTGAAAATCCCTTTGGGGGGAAATTCCACTTAGGGTTAGGGTTAGGTCACCATGAACTCGTACAGCAAAATGGACATCGCCAACAAACCCACTTAGGTATGGTTAGGAGGGCACTGATGTTTCTAGGCTACCCTATGTTTCCTGGTAAATACATGAGAAAATCCCATTGGAGGAAAATTCCACTTAGGCTTAGGGTTAGGTCACCATGAACTCGTACAACAAAATGGACATCGGCAACAAACCCAGAGGGCTTGGGTATGGTTAGGAGAGCACTAACTTTTCTAGGCAGCCCTATCTATATTTCATGGTAAAATACATGGGAAAATCCCATTGGAGAAAAATTCCACTTAGGGTTAGGGTTAGGTCACCATCAACCCGTACAGCAAAATGGACATTGCCAAGAAACTTAGAGTACTTGGCTATGGTTAGGAGGGCACTGAGTTTTCCAGGTACCCTATGTTTTCTGGTAAAATACATGGGAAAAACCCATTGGAGGAAAATTCCACTTAGGGTTAGGGTTAGGTCACTATGAATTCGTAGAGCAAAATTAACATCACCAACAAACTCGGAGTACTTGGATATGGTAAGGAGGGCACTTACTTTTCTACGCTGCCCTACCTAAGTATCCTGGTAAAATACATGGGAAAATCCCATTGGAGGAAAATTTCACTTAGGCTTAGGGTTAGGTCACCATACACTCGTACAGCAAAATGGACATCGCCAACAAACTTAGAGTACTTGGGTATGGTTAGGAGGGCACTGACCTTTCCAGGCTGCCCTACCTATTTTTCCTGGTAAATACATCTGAAAATTCCCATTGGAGAAAAATTCCACTTAGGGTTAGGGTTAGGTCACCATGAACTCGCACAACAAAATGGACATCGCCAACAAACCCAGAGTGCTTGGGTATGGTTAGGAGAGCACTGACTTTTCTAGGCTGCCCTACCTATGTTTCCCTGTAAATACATCTGAAAATCCCATTGGGGGTAAATTCCACTTAGGGTTAGGGTTAGGTCACCATGAACTCGCACAACAAAATGGACATCGCCAACAAACCCAGAGTGCTTGGGTATGGTTAGGAGAGCACTGACTTTTCTAGGCTACCCTACCTATGTTTACCTGTAAATACATCTGAAAATCCCATTGGGGGGAAATTCCACTTAGGGTTAGGGTTAGGTCACCATGAACTCGTACAACAAAATGGACATCGCCAACAAACCCAGAGTGCTTGGGTATGGTTAGCAGGGCACTGACATTTCTAGGCTACCCTATGTTTTCTGGTAAAATACATGGGAAAATCCTATGGGAAGAAAATTCCTCCTAGGGTTAGGATTAGGTCACCATGAACTCATACAACAAAGTGGACATCGCCAACAAACTTAGAGTACTTGGCTTTGGTTAGGAGGGCACTGACTTTTCCAGGCTACCCTATGTTTCCTGGTAAAATACCTGGGAAAAACCCATTGGAGGAAAATTCCACTTAGGGTTAGGGTTAGGTCACCATGAACCCATACAGCAAAATGGACATCGCCAACAAACTTAGAGTACTTGGCTTTGGTTAGGAGGGCACTGACTTTTCCAGGCTACCCTATGTTTCCTGGTAAAATACATGAGAAAAACCCATTGGAGGAAAATTCCACTTAGGGTTAGGGTTAGGTCACCATGAACCCATACAGCAAAATGGACATCGCCAACAAACTTAGAGTACTTGGCTATGGTTAGAAGGGTACTGACTTTTCCAGGTTACCCTATGTTTCCTGGTAAAATACATGGGAAAAACCCATTGTCGGAAAATTCCACTTAGGGTTAGGTCACCATGAACCCATACAACAAAATGGACATTGCCAACAAACCGGATTAGGTATGGTTAGGAGGGCACTGCCTGGCAGTTAAAAGGAAGAAACAGGTAAGACCACACATTGCTGCTCGAAGCACGAACCTGAAAACACCAGCCTGAAGATGACGAATGGGACTTCGTCGAAACGTCGCCAAGACACTTCCAATTTTACGCGGGAGAAAACCCGAACAACCAAAGACCTACATATGTATATATATATTTGTTTTCTGAGGTTGTAATGAACTTGAATCACATTTCTCAAGTGAATACTGTATGTGCTTTGAAACACAATTTTTTATCCAATCAATTGCTGGTAAAAGTTATTACTAGCCCAGACAGGCGAGGAGCGGGAGGCTATAGCCTTACTGAATCAGGTACACAGGAGGTACACAGGAGAGCATTCAGGATCTTAAATCCAACTTCAAATGTCAGTATAACATTTGAAGAACTATTTTGAGACAAAATCTTGATGAGAAGGTCAGCGCTGGAAAAGTTGCTTAAAGTCAGCAAATCTACTGGGAAGAAATCCATGAAGGCCCAAGATAAATTTATTTAAAGTTGCAAGATATGTATAGAAGATTTTACTCTCTTTTGTCTTTCAATAGCTTTTTATTCTGCCATTTAATGTAGCAAATAAAACAATTTCTGCCCTCCATGGCCTTGCATCCATTCAATTATTGAGCCCAGCAAGTGCAGATGTTCTCTTATGTTGATTTGTTATTCACTTTTCATTATGGTATTCTTAATGAGCCATTCCTTGCACTATTTTTCCATGATGGGCTGAATCCGTATTCTGTTCTGAGAGCAATATTTTTGTTGGAGCTTTCTTTTGGTCTTTATTCAGATAGAGCATTAGCCCTGTGAAACATTTTTTGTATAATAAGGCAACTCCATTTCAGTGATGCTGAAACTGATTGAAACTTAATACAGTAATAATAATAATAATAATAATAATAACAACAACAACAACAACAACAACAACAACAACAACATAACACCCCGGACTTAGCAATTGTCAATAAAAAAGACAAAAAAATCTGGATAGTGGACGGGGCAGTGCCTGGAGACAGCAGAATAGACAAGAAAGAACTGGAGAAGATAACAAAATACAAAGACCTACAAATAGAAATAGAAAGACTGTGGCAAAAGCAAGCAAGGGTAGTACCAATAGTAATAGGCTCCTTGGGTGCAATCCCAAAACAACTGGAGCACCACTTGAACACCATTGGCATTGACAAATTCGCTATTAGTCAATTGCAAAAGGCGGCCTTACTAGGAACTGCTTCCATCTTGCGACGATATCTGTAATACCATCAAACATCCACATCTGCCTATCCCAGGTCCTGGGTAAGGACTCGATAGGTAGACAAAATGCCAAATCCAGTCTGAACATCTGGCTGACTGTGCGATGATCAATAATAATAATAATAATAATAATAATAATAATAATAATAATAATAATAATAATAACCCCCAGTGAGGCACTACCTTGACGTGGTTGTGGGGCTTGTGTACTCTGAGGAAGATGAGAGCTATGCCAGAGGTTCAACCATACTGGACAGGTCTCATCAGAGGAGTCAGACAAAGAGTGTCTCTCCCATAAAAAATATGGTGAGACGTAAATTGCAGAATGCCATACCGGCTCGGACGTCGCCCGGGTTAACAAGGTCCGCACTAGATATTGGAGTTCCTGGATATCTGGTGAAAAATGGGTTACAGGACTCAGGACTGTTGGCTGAGCAACCAGGGCCAGCAGCTGCAGAACTACTGGAAGAAAAGGTGTTTACCCGTCGCAGATACACAGTGATGGAAAACAAAGAAATAATGATCTGTTACTACAGATCAAGTCCAACAAGAAGAGGATATCTAAAACGAATGCACCAGTTCTGGAAAGAACAACATCCAGAATCAGAAATAACAGAACAGAGACTAGCAGATCAACGCCGATTTATAACACGAAATAAAGTATTCACAGAAACAGAATTGGACGAACTGCAAAGGTTTACCCAGGGCAAAGAAATCAAAGCCTTACCAGAAGTAATTCAGAATGTAGAGGCAAACCAGGGGGAGTTGGCAGTGAAGGAATCCAGCAGAGATATACAACTGTTCTCATTTGGAAACCAGGCACCTCTTCCTCAGGAAGAACAAAACCCTCTAACTAAAGAAATAAAAGAATTGAAACAAAGAATAACTGAGCATCTAGAACAGCACAAAAACAACAGAATAAGGCTACCTGCATTGAAGCTTGTTCCAAAGAAACAGCTAGCACAAGCATTAAAAGATGCAAATACTGCAATAGCAAGTATAAGCACCAATTCACTGCAAGAAACAAACCAACTAATGTACAGCACAGCTGCAGTTATAACAGAATACCTGGGATGTAAAATCAACAAAAAAAGAAAAACAAACAAACAGTGCACCACAAAAATGGAAGGTTAGACTAGAAAATAAGATCAGCAAGTTAAGATCACATGCAAGCAAGCTAGAACAGATGAAAGAAAAGAAGCTGAAGAACAAGAAGACCAAAGAATACCTAATCAAGAAATACCACTTAGAAACAAGGAAGATCAAGGAAGCACTGGAAATAATAAAGCAACAAATAACAGCTATAGCCAGGAAAATCAGTAGATATGAAGCTCGAATTGCAAACTATAGGCAGAACCTCCAATTTCAATCCAATCAGAAACGTTTCTACCAATCCATCAATGGAGAAACTGCAAGAATCAGTCAGTACCTGACAAGGAAGAAACAGTGCAGTTCTGGAAGCAGATATGGGATAACCCAAAGAAATACAACAAGGATGCGGCTTGGTTAAAAGAGGTGGATGCAAATAAAACAGAAGTTGAAATGAAAGAACTAGTAATAACAACAAAAATGGTAGAAAAAAGAGCAAAGAAAATCAAAAATTGGTCAGCACCAGGTGAAGATGAACTGCATGGGTTTTGGTTGAAACATCTAACTGTTATACACCCACTCATTGCCAAGCAATTCAACAATATACTACAAGGAGGAGAAATTGAAAAGTGGCTAACAACTGGGAAAACCTACCTAATAATGAAAAATCCAGCAAAAGGGGCAACACCAGGTAACTACAGGCCAATTACCTGCTTACCAACAACTTTCAAATTACTAACTGGTGTGGTAGCTGATGCAGTACAACAGCATCTAGTTGAAAACAATCTCTTTCCACCTGAGCAGAAAGGAAACCGCCCCAATAGCAGAGGAACAAAAGATCAACTCCTAATAGACAAAATGATCTTGGAAAACTGCAAGAGAAGGAAGACCAACCTGAATGTGGCATGGATTGACTACAAAAAGGCATTTGACTCTCTGCCACATGATTGGATAATCAAGTGCCTAGAAATAACAGGAGTAAGTAGAAACATCAGAAAATTTGTGCAAAATCGATGGCACAATGGAAGACACAGTTGCAGATCAATGTGAAAAGCTGGGAGAGGTTAATATCAAGAGAGGAATATTTCAAGGAGATTCATTATCACCATTACTATTTGTTATTGCACTGTTTCCTCTGTCAACAATACTGAATAACTCAGGACATGGTTATCAAACATCAAAAACATCTGCTAGACTATCCCATCTCCTTTACATGGATGATCTGAAGCTGTATGGAAAAACATCATCTGAAATAGAATCGCTGCTCAACACTGTCCGTATATATAGCCAAGATATTGTAATGGAGTTTGGCTTGGACAAATGTGCCACACTTACTATCAAACAAGGAAAAATAGTGAAAACTGAAGGAATCAAGATGCCCCACGAAAATAACATTAAGAGTCTGGATGAGGAAGAGTACTACAAATACTTGGGTATCCTTCAAGCTGACAATATCAAGCACACTGAAGTCAAGAAAAAGATTAGAGGTGAATACATCAAGAGAGTGAAGAAGATCTTAAAGTCCAAACTCAATGGAGCAAATACCATAAAGGCAATCAACACCTGGGCAATTCCAGTAATTAGGTACACAGCTGGAATAGTGGACTGGACTCAAGCAGAACTAAAAGCAATGGATAGGCAGACCAGAAAAATAATGACAATGAATCACGCCCTTCATCCACGCAGTGACATTGATAGACTTTATCTACCAAGGCAAATAGGTGGGCGTGGAATGCTACAAGTACATCAGATGGTTGAAGAAGAAAAAATGGCTTTGGAAGAATATCTGAAGAACAATGATGAAGATGCACTGAAATTAGTATATCAGGAAGGCTTACTAACTACTGGAGAGACCAAACTGGCCTACAAGAAAGACCAAATGAAGAACAGAATAGAGGCATGGGAAGACAAAGCACTACATGGCCAATACATGAAAAAAATAGCTGGGAAAGCAGATAATAATAAAACCTGGCAATGGCTAAGAGCAGGAAAATTGAAGAAAGAGACCGAGGGACTAATTCTGGCTGCACAAGACCAAGCCTTAAGGACAAATGCATACAAAGTCAAAATTGAGAAGACAGCAACAGACAGTAAGTGCCGCCTATGCAAAGAAGCTGAAGAAACAGTGGACCACTTGGTAAGCTGTTGCAAGAAGATTGCACAGACTGATTACAAGCAGCGGCATGACAAAGTAGCAACAATGGTGCATTGGAAGATCTGCAAAAAATATCATTTGCCTGTAAGCAAAAACTGGTGGGATCATAAAATAGAGAAAGTCATAGAAAATGATAAATTAAACTGCTCTGGGACTTCAGAATTCAAACAGACAAGCACCTGCAACATAACACCCCAGACTTAACAATTGTCGATAAGAAAGACAAAAAAGTCTGGATAGTGGACGTGGCAGTGCCTGGAGACAGCAGAATAGAAGAGAAAGAACTGGAGAAGATAACAAAATACAAAGACCTACAAATAGAAATAGAAAGACTGTGGCAAAAGCAAGCAAGGGTAGTACCAATAGTCATAGGCTCCTTGGGCGCAATCCCAAAACAACTGGAGCACCACTTGAACACCATTGGCATTGACAAATTTGCTATTAGTCAATTGCAAAAGGCGGCCTTATTAGGAACTGCTTCCATCCTGCGACGATACCTGTAATACCATCAAACATCTACTTCTGCCTATCCCAGGTCCTGGGTAAGGACTCGATAGGTAGACAAAATGCCAAATCCAGTCTGAACATCTGGCTGACTGTGCGATGATTGATAATAATAATAATATAGTTGGAAGGGACCTTGGAGGTCATCGAGTCCAACCCCCTGCTCAGGCAGGAAACCCTACACCAGTGGTGGTGAACCTATGGCCTGGGTGCCAGAAGCGGTGCCAGAAGTCCTAGGCCTTCAGCTGGGTTTTATAAAACCTTTTCACTTTAGGCCTCCACCACCGTGTACAAAAAAAAAAGGTTCAATCAATCAGTCAAATTCAACTTTTTGCAGGGGAAAAAAAGATCTTGCAAAGTTGGAATTGATTGATTGAACTTTTTAGTCCCATCCAGTCTGCTGTTACCACCACAGCCATGCCCACCCAATGGGCCACACCCACCCGGCACCTGACAATGAATAAGTGGGTTTTGGGTTGCAGTTTGGGCATTCGGTCTCTAAAAGGTTTGCCATCACTGCCCTACACTATTTCAGACAAATGGCTGTCCAGTCTCTTCTTAAAACCTTCCAGTGATGGAGCATTCACCACTTCTGGAAGCAGGTGGTTCTACTGGTTAATTGTTCTAACTATCAGGAAGTTTCTCCTTAGTTCTAGGTTGCTTCTCTCCTTGATTAGTTTCCATCCGTTGCTTCTTGTCCTGCCTTCAGGCGCTTTGGAGAATAGCTTGACTCCCTCTTTTGTGGCAGCCCCTGAGATATTGGAACACTGCTATCATGCCCCCCCCCCTCATCCTTCTCTTCGTTAAACTAGACATACCCAATTCCATCAACCGTTCCTTATATGTTTTAGCCTCCAGTCCCCTAATCATCTTTGTTGCTCTTCTCTGTACTCTTTCTAGAGTCTCAGCATCTTTTTTACATCGTGTTTGCCAGTTTTACATCGTGTTTACCAAAACTGGATGCAGTATTCCAAGTATGGCCTTACTAAGGCATTGTAAAGTGGTATTAATACTTCACGTGATCTTGATTCTATCCCTCTGTTAATGCAGCCAGCACTGTGTTGGCTTTTGTGGCAGTTGCAGCACACTGCTGGTTCATATTTAAGTGATTGTCCACTAGGACTCCGAAATTCCTCTCACAGTTACTACTATTGAGCAAGGTACCCCCTATAGTATACCTGTACATTTGATGTTTCTTGCCTAAATATAGAACCTTACTTTTTTCACCACTGAATTTCATTTTGTTAGATAGAGCCCAGTGTTCAAGTCTGTTCAGGTCCTCCTGTATCTTAAGCCTGTCTTCTGGAATGTTGGCTTTTCCTGCCAACTTGGTGTCATCCGCAAAGTTGATGAGTTCCCCATCTATCCCCTCATCCAAATAGTTGATGAAGATGTTGAAGAGCACTGGACCCAGAACAGAGCCCTGGGGCACCCCACTACAGACTTCCCTCCATGTAGATGCAGTTCCATTGTGGACCACATGCTGAATATGGCTGGTCCACCAGCTACAAATCCATCTGGTGGTGATGCTGTCTAACCCACATTTTTCTATCTTATCGAGTAGTAGGTTGTGATCTACTTTATCAAATGCCTTACTGAAGTCCAAGTAAATTATATCCACAGCATTCCTCTGATCCACTAATTTTGTCACTTGGTCAAAGAATGCAATAAGATTTGTCTGGCATGATCTGTTTTTGACAAACCTGTGTTGGCTTTTAGTAATGACTTTGTTTGCCTGTAGGTGTTCACTGATTTGTTGTTTGATTATCTTTTCCAGAATCTTCCCAGGTATTGAGATCAGGCTGATAGGTCTGTAATTTCCTGGATCCATTTTTTTTTCCTTTTTTGAAGATGGGAACTACATCAGTTCTTTTCCAGTCCTGTGGTAGTTCCCCGGTGCTCCAGAATCTTTGAAAAATATAATTCAGTGGTTCTGAGATCACATCTGCCAGTCCCTTGAGAACCTTGGGGTGTAATCCATCTGGTCCTGGTGATTTGAACTCGTCTAGGCTGGACAGGTGCTCACTTACCATTTTCTTGCCTATCTTAACTTGTGTTTCTATTCTGTTTTTTATGGCATTATTTTTGATAGGTTGGTCTGTTTTTCCCTTTATGTAAAGACAGATGTAAAAAAATGAGCTAAATAGTTCTGCTTTCTCCCTATTGCTTATCACCTTCTTGCAACTTTCACCGACCAAGTATTTTATCTTGTATTCATACAAAGAATGGTCTATTTTGCTGTGACATTTTGTACCATGAAACACTTTGAGTTTCCTTAGTTAATTCTCCACTATTTAGTCAATATCCTGCTTTCTCTTTTCCTTGTTTATAATTTTCTTGATGTTCCAATTTCAAGAAAAGCATTTATCTGGATTTCTATTTTAAATTCTAGTTTGGCATCCAAGTGCTTAGGAATTTCTAAACATAACGAAAGAGTTTAAGCATGGGAATTTCTAACTATAGATAAGACTGAAATCAATCCAAATATAATCTGTAGAGTTTTCACAACATATTACACACTAGTAGTTTTCGAGATTAAGCTGATCATCCTATCATGATCATAAGAAATCTGAAGGGTAAACAGTATTTTTAAAATAGTAATTAAAAACCCACAAAGTAATTTTCTTAACTTCCACTATCCTCTAAAATAGGTACATATATTAATCCAAACTTCCTTTCCTTAGGTGTCTATGGAGATTCTCAATCATCCAGGTCATGATTGTCCCAAATGGTTGTTTGCCATTTGAAAAGCACCTTTAGGACTTTATTTGCCTATGTCTCATGATAGTGTCCTCTGAATCTCTTCTAGTTGATCCCTATTACCCCTCTTTTCTTAGTCTGTTATTATGTTCAATATATTCAGTATAAACGATATATATTGACCATATAGGCATGTTCCATATACTCTGAGCATGAAAGCATATAGTCCAATTGTCAGTCCACTGCTAAAGAAAGTTGTTGTTGTTACTTATTGTTATTGTTATTGTTATATTTAAGGTATCATCACCACCACCGCTGTCTCTATTTTTTAAGTTAAGTTTCCTTACTATATTTAGGTTAGATGGAATTGGGTATGTTTGTGCTCAAGACACATGAATGACATACCTTTCTCCATCCTTCTATTTTCTTCAGTAGTACATATACAAACCTGCTTGTTTTGTATCTGATCAAAGATTTTGCAAGAGAACTCCTGGAGCAGAAAAGTAATATTACTTCATTATCAAGATTTCAGCAGAAAGACAGAGTATAAATCCAATAAATGAATAATCAAGTAAACTAATGAATAAAATTGTAATTTTAGAATATTATTTGATATATCTCAATGTCTGCATTAGAATAGGCAAAAAATGGCTCAAACTGCCATTGGGTGATGAAATTGTCTAGTGATCCTGGATCTAAACTGCCACATAGCACTGTTGAGGATGAAAGAGATGAAAATGTGTGCATGCAAACAGCCTGTTGGCGTACATATTTGAAATCAGAAATAATTTCTAGCAAAAGAGATTTTATTCTGACATGCAATAAAGGAGGAAGAAGGAGAAGGTAGTGAGGAAGGAGGAAAAACATTAGAACTTTAATGTATTTGAGAAACTCAAGTTTCCATTAAACAACTATTTGTGGTTTTGCATGATTGAATAAATAGAATAACAAAGTGCAACAAATCTTGTGACCCATCAGTGAAATAAGCAATTTCCATCTGCCACAAAGAATTCAAAGCAAGAGAAAGAAACATGCAGAATAATTATTACATTTAATTTAAGACAAACCATCCTACTTGTAAACAAGTGAATATTTTTAAGTCTGACAAAAAAATCAGCACTGGCAAAGTGTTACAGAACAGAGAAGGTAGCAATTAGGTGGATAATGACAGCATACAAACGGGAGGGGGGAAATTACAATATGCCATTTAATTTGGGGATCTAAGATGCACCTTCTAAACTTAAAATTTAAGTTCAAACAATATGGTGTTTAAAACACCAGGAGGTGGGAAGATAGTTCTTAAATCCTTTGTTATATATCCAACTGCATCATTTTACTCTTGCATAACATCTGCACAGCTATACAATTGCTCAGTGTTGACTGATACTAATGCTGGCAACAATGCAGAAATCACAGTTTTAAAGGTAAAATCTGCTTCAAATTAAGCTTGATTCCTGATAACTATATTCTTATAACTATAAAGCAGCAGTTTGCACTGCTTACTTACAGTATTACTTTTTGACTTTCTAATGTACCGTATAGTCTTTATATTTCCTGAGTCTTTCATTTAAATATTAATCAGAACCAACACAAATCCAATAGCATCTTTTGATCACCCAAGGTGAACTAAGTGCTGCTTACCCAGCTCTTTGATTCTATAAATTAATTAATTCTAATAAATTAAGTGAATGACTACTGTGCCACCAATAGCTTCCAAAGTATCCATTAATGGTGGTAGAATTGTCCCTTTTGCTCTAGTTGGCAGTGGGTTATTTATTTCATTTAAGTTATTTCATTGTTGTGAGTGACATCAATCTAAAAAGAAGAACAGGCTGATATTTTTCACAGGCCAGAGGTTTACAGTATCATGATTATATACTAAGTGATTGAATATGTATTATCAAACTGATGTTGACTCTTAATGATGCATAGATTCTCATCAGGATAATCTATCCCTAACTTGGTCTTTCAGGTCTGCCAATGGTGCACACATCACCCACTGTAAGTGAGTCAATTCACCTTGCTGCTAGTCTGCTTCTCTTTCCTTTTACCTTTCCCAGCCTTACAGCCTTCTTCAGAGAAGAAGGTCTTCACCTAATAAAGTAAATTAATTTCTACCTTGAGTGTGAACTTTGCACTGATTTCTTCTTTATTTTCTTGGTTTTCCATGGTAATGAAACAGGTTTAAGAAATCTCTTTCTAGATTTTAGAATATTCCTCTGCATTGGCCATATTGATAGCGTGGTGTTCTAAACTTAGCTTTCTAGAACATCATACTGCTGGATTCTTGTCTTTCGTTACCCAGTCATTGATGTCAGGAAAATTTGCTCTCCTTTCTATGGACTAATGTTCGAAGAAATGGTATTTGGGGCAGAAAGCCACAGAATTGACCTTGGAGAAACTATGCAGCAACAGTTACAAAAACAAAAACATTTAAGTACAGGAAACAAGAAAGTATAAAAAAGAAACTCAAACTGGCTCCCCCATAACTGTCTTAAGAAGGAAGAAGGAAAATACAGTCCAGTTCTCAAGAATTAGTTTCTATAGACTATAACAATAAAGAGTTCCAGTCAATAATTTGTTTTCTGGCCTGTACTACTTTGAAGAGCTGATATTTCCATTAATAGGCTTTTTACCTGAGTCCCCCTCTACTGACTCCCTCTTGCTCTTGACATTTTCGTATTTGGTGCAATCAGTGGACCATTAAAAGGAAAAAAAGCCACAGCATTATTTATTCTTCCTCTATTTAAGCTAGAAGGCGACATTGGAAGCACCCTTTAATTTTTTTCATCTAGTTTAAAATAAGGAAAGAAAAGAAAGCTTACCATTTCCTTGATTTAGCAGGCTTGATAAAATCCCAGCCTTTCTCCACTGCACTGAGTGACTACAGTAACTTAAAAAAAGTGTTTCACTGGTCTACTAGTAAAGTGTGAAACAAAGAAAATCAAGCAAACAGATTCATCAATGACGGTCCGTTTAGAAGGAAGCAGGCAGCCTACAACAAAATGTCCATAAAAGACAGTGACCAGTAACTGCAAGACAGCAGGTATTCTTGCTATTGTGAATAATAGATAATTGTGTAATTATATAACTAACACTATTATATAACTACTTATGCTGACACAAGTTGTAAAACTCTATTTTTGGTGCTTAGCAAGACAAGGCAGGCAGAGGTTGCTTTCTCAATAGGCTGCAGGCAGATACAAGATGACACTGAATGTGGTTGACCTTAAAAAAAGAGTCCTGTGCTCAAGCTATGACAACCTAGACCTATGGATCAGCCCTAAGACTGTAGATCTCTGACCATTGGGTAGGTAGACTCCCAACCCAGTTTTCCCTTTTGCAATCAAAGTTAGAACCTCAAGATAATGGAGGCAATTCCAATATAGACTGTCCCCTCCTGGCATCTTGCTACAACTGTTAACTAGTTTGTCTAAATCCTAACCTGATACAATTTCACCTGGTGGCCCAGTGTTGGGTGAGGTTGGGGTGGATTAAAAAGTGTAGATTTGATCAATCCAAAGCCATTACATGGCCCTAAACCACAGAACGATTTAGATAATGAATGCTGCTTTTTTTCTAAATCCTACCACATTCATCTGTCTTTGGGATTAGTGAAGTTCTTATATCTTGAGCCATCTTAAACTTTGGTTTCTTGGGTTATGATTAAAATTTAATTACATGTTTTTGAAATTAAAAACTAAAGAAGAATGGCAGAATCATTTCATTGTACTATGAACATGGGCAAGTGATGTGTCCAATAATGATTTATTTGTTTGGCTGATGGCATATCATATATGGACTAGCAATATATATTAAAATTTGATCTAGATTAGTAATTGGGCACTTCAATTGCCATTGAAGTGCAGCATCACAAAGAAGCTTATGAGGTGAGAATCCTATTCAGAATTTTAACTCTTAGGCAAATATGATTTAATAGGCATAATAGAAAATGTGGAATGATTCCCAACACTGGAATATAATAATTGTAGGATACAATTTGTTTTAGTAGAACAAAAGTAGTAGAAATAGATAATGTAAATGAAGAATTCTCAAAATACTTGTGAATTCCTAAAGAAGGAAAATATTAAAAGCAGGGCTGCAAAGTATTCCAGGGTTAAAACAAAAAACAAAAAAACTAATGGAAGACCAGAGAAGTCAATGTGAATGAACAAAAAACTTACTAAAATCTAAGAATATAAAGAATTGATACAGGTGGTTGAAAGAGAGAAATATTTCAAAGAAAAAGTACAACTATACTGCAAACCAGACTATGGAAACTTGGATCTGTTTTACATATTACTGGGTTAAACTGTAGATATCTTTCTACTGTCTGAAATGTTGGTCAACAGGTTCAGTCTACTAGCTTTTTAGATTTTTTTTAATGCTTTCAAGTAAATGGTCCCAGAACTTTTTATGCCAGCACATTATGTATGTCAGGCTCCATCATTTCATTGGTTGAAACCTTCTTAAATTGTAAGAAATTCCTTATTTTAACTTCTGCAGTTTAAAAACAGCCCTAGTTTCTATGTTTTACACCATTTTAAAGACATTTTGATTTATGCTTCTCATGCTTAGTGCAGAATTGCAGATGGTTATCTACATAATTATTAATATAGTTGGAATACAATTGGAATTCCTGTCCTAGAAAGCTCTACCTCTCAATATGTATGAATTTGTTTTCTTCCCCTCCCTCCAGACTTCTTTTATTTCTGAATTGTCTATTTTTTTTCTAGAGTGTCTGTACTGCCTGTTCATTAGTTTCACTATGAATCCCAGATATCATTTTTCCACAGCATGTTTTTGAAAGACAAAAATGGCATTTGAATTTATTGTCTTAACCAAGATCAAAACTGTTTAGGACCATGCACCTCCTTGGTGTCATGTAATTCTCCCAAGCTAATAGATAAATTTAATTATGTTTCTATTCAACAGAACTGGCAAACAAAGAAAGAAAAAGGTCTAGTGCAATGTTTTATAATGGCAAAACAGAAGTGTTAGGTCTTTAATGCAATCAGCTGGCATTCTTCCTTTGAATGTCTTATGTTCTGAAGTAGTCCTGCCTCTATAACTCCAAAGCCACAGGACCCCATGAAATGGGAGCATTGCAAACAAAAATGGCAAGCAAAACAATGTTGGAAAATTACTAAAGTTTATTCATAGGAATATTTTCCAATCCAGTAAATAGAAACTATCCTGTTTTTAAAGCAAATAAGCAGAATGGCTTGATGTCTGAAAATATTTGTTCCTCACCAGACATACAAAACTGCTTCATAAAACTAGGTTGCTTCCTTGAAACTCGTTACAGAGAGAATTACATAAGCAGCGCAAGAGGAGAATGTGTATGAGGTGCTACCATGTTACCACAGCAGGTTCAGTTCCATATTAGAAAAAGGCTTACACCATTTTCTTTCCTATTACAGCACCACTTGCACTATGTTGATGGTTCCTGCCCCTTCATTTGCTTTTCTCCTTTCACCAATCTGTACTGTTACCTAAACGGAAAGAGCAAGATAATAATTGGTTCCATGGTCATTGCCTTTTCATTGTCCTAGATTGCAAGGGTTCGTAAGCCAGTGAGAAGACTCCCAGGCTGCATTATCCTGTGTGTACCGCATATTGAATATTCTTGCTTTGACAAAATATGTAGAACTGTCTGGTATTTTTAGAGTTAATTCAGATGACAGAGAAAGGGGAGGAGAATTATAAGGAAAGCCTGGGAAAAGGAAAGGAAGTAAATCTTTGCCCTCCAGATTAATTGGAAGATGTGAATCATGACCCCAAAATAGGGGAAGGGAAATGCCTGGAATGTTATGTGCAAAGGAAGGAAAATTCAGATCTTGGCATCCACCATGCCATGCTGACACCCCTCTACATTAAGAAAAGGTTTTTTTAGGTTAAACCATGCCTGAAAGTTCTTTGAAGTGTTTCATTAGTCAGACTCATGACATCATGCCAAGATCTGAATTTCTGGCTTTTGCCAACTTTTATCATCAATTCATCCCCTCTTTTGCTGAGATTGCCTTACCCCTTACAGAACTACTGAAAACAGGCAAAGGAGGAGGGAAGCCATGACCTGGTGAACCACTAGCATGGACAATGGGCTGTCAAACAGCTTTTGAGAATTTAAAGAGATTATTTGCTGCTGAACCAGTCCTAAAGCACCCCTGCCCAGGGGAGCCCTTTGTGATTCAAGCTGATGGCAGCGATGTGGCAGTTGGAGCTGTGTTACTACAAAAGAACAAAAGTGAGGTCCTGCGCCTACACCTCTAAGAAATTTGCTGAAAGCGAGCAGAGATGGGCAATCTGGGAGAAAGAAGCCTTCACAATTAGGTGGGTGCTATTAAACTAGCGACACTATCTAGAAGGGAGCAAGGTGTCATTTGAAGTATGGACAGATCACAAAAATCTAGAAGCACTGAAAACTCCCCGCAAATTGTCCCCAAAGCAAGTGCAGTGGGCACAGTACTTTAACTGCTTCAACTTCACTCTAAAGTACATACCAGGAGACAAAAACCTCCTAGCTGATGCGCTATCCCGGTTACCCCAATACAAAAGCGAACGGGAAGAGGTTAACAAGGCAATTATCCCCAATCCACAAACTGCCACTCCACTTACGCCTCGCAGGGTCCCCAATCCTGATGACCCTGGGGTAAAGAAAATAAAACAAGAGCTCCTCACTGATCAATGATTCAAAGATAATCCATCCTCCCTAACGTGCAGGGATGGCTTGACTTACAAAGGGGGGAAACTATATTTGCCAGAAGCCCTCCATTTTAATGCTCTCAAACACAGCCATGATGTAAAACAGGCTGGACACTTTGGATATTTGAAAACCCTACACCTCACCCTCCGGCAATTTTGGTGGCCGGGGCTGAAAAGGGATGTGGAAAACTATGTAAAAAGTTGTACTGTATGTGCCACAATGAAAAGAATTCCAGGGAAAATCTCTGGGTTACTGCAACCCGTGGCAGACCCTTCTTAACCATGGGAAGAAATAGCTATGGACTTTATAGTAGACCTACCTGAAAGTAGAGGAAATACTGTCATCTGGACTGTGATAGACCTGTTCTCAAAGCAGGCTCATTTCATCACCTGCAAAGGACTCCCAGCTGCCCAACAACTGACCAAATTGTTCCTGAAACATATCTACCGGCTGCATGACGCCCCTAAGCGAATAATTTCAGACAGGGGGGGCGCAGTTCACAGCGAAGTTTTGGAGGAGTTTTCTTAAATTAATTGGATCATCTCAAGGTTTATCATCTGCTTTTCATCCTGCCACCCATGGGGCTGCAGAATCCGCTAACAAAATGTGGAGCAATATCTTAGATGCTACGTTTCTTACAGACGAACTGAACTGACCTCCTCTCTTTTGCAGAGGTGGTGTACAATAATTCTGTGCACAGCAGCACCGGCTACACACCTTTCAGAGTGGCCACAGAAAAAGAGTTCAGCCCAATACCTCAGGTGCCCTCTGCTTCCCAGACACTTGACCAATGGGTGAGGAGGTGGGAAGAAGTTTGGAGAAACACAAAAGCTGTTTTAAAAAAGACTTTTGAAACCTATAAAAAGTAGGCTGATAGAAAGAGGGCTCCCCAAAGAACATTCCAAGTTGGGGAAAAGGTTTATTTGTCAACTAAATATTTACGCCTCAAATTGCCCAGCAAGAAATTGGGACCAAAATTCTTGAAGCCTTTCCCCATAGTAAGGATCATCAATCCGGTCACTATAGAACTAAAATTCCCTAGACTTTTAGGGAGAATTCACCCAGTCTTCCATTGCAGCTTCTTGAAACCTTATCGGGGCTCCACTTTAAGACCTCCCCCGAAGAAGGCACCTGGGCCCCTCATACTTGCAGGACAGACCCACTATGAAGTGAAACATATTCTTGACTCTAGAACTTTTAAAGGGAAATTGCAGTACCTAGTACAATGGAAGGGATACCCGTTGTCTGAAGCCACCTGGGTGAAATCCAGTGAGATGAAAGCTGACAGGCTCATCAAAAGGTTTCATGCAAAATACCCCAACAAACCAAGAACTAGTCATTAACATATGCTTTTGTTTACATTATAGGATCTGTCCTTTTTGTAAGGGAGGCTGGATGTCAACGCTGCTAATATTGAATATTCTTGCTTTGACAAAATATGCAGAACTGTCTGGTATTTTTAGAGTTAATTCAGATGACAGAAAAAAGGGAAGAGAATTATAAGGAAAGCCCGGGAAAAGAAACGGAAGTTAATCTTTGTCCTTCAGGTTAATTGGAAGATGTGAATCATGAACCCAAAATAGGGGAGGGGAAATGCCTGGAATGTTATGTGCAAAGGAAGGGAAATTCAGATCTTGGCATCCACCATGCCGTGCTGACACCCCTCTACACTAATAAAAGGTTTTTTTTAGGTTAAACCATGCCTGAAAGTTCTTTGAAGTGTTTCATTAGTCAGACTCATAACACGGTAATCCTGCAGCTCTTCTTACTAGCCATTCTTCTTTGTTCGTGAACAAATCTATTTGTACCACCTGATTTTTATTTCTTTTGGGGAAGGGAGTGCTTTTTTTTTTTGCTTTTTCTTAAATATCCTAGACTGGCCAAGTAGCACACTCATTCAGAATAGGCATATAACAAGGAGTGGAAGCAAAAGGCAGTCACAATTAGCCTTGATGAGATTCAGAGTTCTACAAGAATGTCATTTCTTGATGTCAGCCAAGACAAAAGGTTTGACAAGTGTTGGTCTAAATCCGTGTTTCTCAACTTCACCAACTTTAAGATATGTAAACGCTCAGCATCTGATTGGGGAATTCTGGGAGTTTGAAGTTCATATAACTTAAAGTGACTAAAACTGGTGAGCGTTGATATAAACTAGAGAGAAATAATTTTGTTCTATTTTTGTTTTTGTTTTGAAAGCTGGTTTCTTAACAGAAGACTGCTATCTAGATTGATAATCATATTCCATAGGGAAGGAGAGACATATATGGTATATGTTTATGAAAACCATGGAATTCTATGGCACCAATCTTATTTGTAAAGCAACAACAATATATAAATAATTTTTCTAACACAATGCTCTATTTTTTTCCTCTCTGGGTCCATTAGCATTGCCACTACATGCTCTGTAAAGTCAATACCAATTTACATCCTTTTAAAACTTTCACACAATTTTGTGAAATAGTAATATTTTCAATGATCCTTTATTATCTTAGGCCATTTTTAGTCAGGGTTTTGAGTTTAGGAAACTCAAAGAGCACATTTATAATTTTTTATAAGAATATTTTTCTATTTCCCAATATTTCCTCTTTACTTTGTTTTCTTTTCTTTTTCTTGTTCCCCGTTTTACTCACTTAAGATAGTAGTGGATAATAAAATGACATCAAAAATAGATGTTGGGGACTTTTTTATCAAAATTATATTGACCCCTTTGTTTTGTTCCTCTTGAAACTTGCAAGGAACTTCATATTCTGAGTGTTTTAATTTTCATGTGCAAAAGAATAAGACTGTCAAAAATTAGTGATTTATTGAGATGAACATTTTCATGCTCTTGTTAGTGTGCTGTATAAGATAAATTTGTTCAGAAGCAGTATATGCCATGGAATAACAATTTTTGAAAAGGAATACTTTTATATCCTGCATCCCAAAGGCAGAGAGAAACAAGATGGACTTGATCTGATTTTGCAAGGCAAGAACAGCCTGGTTCTTATAATATTCTAAGGTATTCTATTATTTCTTTACTAACTTGACATATGTTTATCCTTTCTTTTCTTCAAGAATTCAAGATGACTTATGTGCAGATCTTTCATTACTTTTTCTCCTACAGCAAGATATCTATGAAGTAGGTTGAACTAAGTTAGAGAATGGCCAATTCAAAAGCATTGCATGAATTTCCATGCTAAGGGTGAATTTGAACTGAGCATTTCCGCATTCTAATCCAACATCTAAACCACTATGCTATACTGGCTCTAGATTACTGAATAATGTACTACTAATTTGGTGTGTGCAACATGCAGATTATATATTATATGCATAATTATATATTATATATGCATAATTATTTTGTTTGCTACATGGTAATTCAAATGTGCCACTGTAATATTACTGGATAAGATCTAAGTTAAGGCTAGATTTTAATTCAATTAGAAAATCTATATTTAAAATTCTGCCATCTGCTAAATTACAGATGAGCAGTTAATACATCCAAATAACTAAAATAAATAAAAATGAAATAAATCTTCCAGTTCAATATAAAAATCTAATATCAGGTCAGAGATACATCTGAAAATTAGCTATAACATATGTTCTTCCTCTGGATTCTGGGAATATCATTGTTACCCAGGAAACTGTTAAGTGAGAAAACAGACTGGTCAGTAAGGATTCAAAAGATATAATAGTTAAAGGTCAAGGATTCAAAACATTAAAATTCATGTTATGAAAAGGCATAAAAATACTGTAAAACTACAAACAAAGTCTTACAGTTGTTCTTCTTTACTTTTCACATTACCATTGTCAGGTATTTTGTCTCATCTCTCAGTGGTGACCTTTGCATTAATGAAAGATTTAATTCCATATTTCTTTTTTACATTTCTCCTTTGATAATGCATTATTTCAATTTATATTTATAACTCTTTTATTTTATATTCAGCCGTACATAATACTAAGTCAGAGGTCCAGATCCTGAGGACTCATGTATTCAAATCTTTTTCAAAGCTGCTATTAAATTTATAATATTTATAAAGACTATAATTTTATTACATATAGTATGTGTAATTATCTCCCGCAAAACAAGTGGTGGATGGGTAAATAATTGCCAAGTGTATTTTATCCAGATTCCTCTCCCCCCCTTTTCATTTTTCCTTAAAACTTTAGTTAGACTTCAGAGAAACAGAAAAGCAGGATTTTAAAAAAAACAATCAAACAATAAAATACAATTTTACCCTCTTTACATCCTGCTTAGTTACCCATGTCTACATCTGGTTAAGATCAAAAGGCTCTTTTGATTTGGATGCAATTAGTAGAAGGCACTGACAATAATTTCTTAAAAGCCTGCTATTATTTGAAAATAGTGCAAAGAGCACTGCAAGTACAAATACTAGAAATTAGTGAGGTAACTCTGGTTCCTGATTTGATAAAAAGACAATATAAGAACATTAACTCTTTCCTGGGAACGTTCTGTTTTTCAGATTTAGCAATCATCATCATCATCATCATCATCATCATCATCATCATCATCAGTTCTGAAACGTGACTCCAGTAATGTATTTCCCTATTTGCATCCAATCTAGATTTAGATTTAGGTCACTCTGTGTCACCAAATATGATGCAAGAAAGATCAAACAGCTAAATCAAGCAATGGTGAATTCTGCCATCAGTTCTGATATTTCTAAACAGTGGCATCAGCTGTTCTTTTGCATCCATACTCCATTTTTGACAAAAACTTTAGCTCATCCATCAGAATTTTCAAGGGGAGACTAGATATCTTCATATAGGGAGTGAGAGAAAAGGAAATCAATTAATGCTGAGCATCAATGTGAAATCATTCCACTTTTGCTGAGATGGGCAGAAAAGAATTATGAAGTCTCGGGTCCACTGTCTCTTCTAGTCAGACTGGACTGGATTAAGATGAAGCACTGAAATGAAATAAATTCATTTCATGGATAAAATTTCCAAGGTCAATATGGTAATTTAAAATATTGGAAATCACCTCTGCATGACTAATCAATCTATTACTTCCCAGTCATAATCCTATTGAGGCATTTTATTGCATCAGTGCCAGTAGTAAGAGAAAGGGGAAAGTCAAGAACAGAGATAGGACATTGGCACTAAAAATGAGATTCTTGAAATTCTATAATCTAAGTGAGATTGGCGGCCATTAGTTGGGAGAAAACAGTAGAGCACTACAGTAGAAACAGGAAGGAATAAACTAAAAAAGAATGAGCTAATTCAAGGCCAAGTGCAACCCCTTTGTTCCCTTTTATGTCTCTGTACATTATGGTCACATCCCTCCCAGTAGAACATGGCCAGGAGAGCCAAATTCACATAGAGTTTAACAGTTTAACTGTCTCTGACTATTTGGTTTTTAAAGGGCACGCATTCGCTGCTCCCTTGATAGTCTCCAAAACTGCTGTTCCCTTTTCCTCTTTCCTCCCTCCAATCCCTTTCCTCATATGCACCCAGCTGTCTGCTGTCCCACTGTTGGTTTCCGAAGTTGCTGTCCTCCCTTCCCTCTTTCTCTCCCCAATCGCTTTCCTCGTATACATCCAGCTGCTGTAGCCACCCCGTTGGTGGATGTATACGAGGAAAGCTATCGGGGAGAGAAAGAGGGAAGGGAGAACAGCAACTTCGGAAACCAATGGTGGGACAGCAGACAACTGGGTGCATATGAGGAAAGGGATTGGAGGGAGGAAAGAGGAAAAGGGAACAGCAGTTTTGGAGACTATCAAGGGAGCAGCGAATGTGTGCCCTTTAAAAACCAAACAGTCAGAGACATCGAGTGGACCAATGACTAGGTCGAAAAGCCAGGCACAAAGCTGGCCGGTAACATAAAGAGAACTCCCATTAACTTGCTTTTATGCTCTGATGATGTCGGCAGTGCTGGCCGACGAAAGCTTGTATTAAATGGCTTTTAGTTTGATATTATCCTGGTGTTCGAATCTATTTATTTTATTATATGTATGTACATATATATATATGTGTGTGTGTGTGTGTGTGTGTGTTTTCTGTGTGTGTGTGTGTGTGTGTGTCCTTCTCCTCTACACACACACACACACACACACACACACACACACACACAAGCACAAACATCCATCATGGTCTCATTAATTTGCAAGATTGGCAGGTAATTTCCTACTGGAAGCCAGATTAGAGTTTATTCTCATCCTTTCCTGAATACAGTTTGCTGACTTTGCTGAGTTCCAGCAAATTGATATAAGCAATTCAGTAGACCAGAAGAGATGTTCAACATTCAAGATTACCTCATATAATTGGCCGAAGCAAATCTGGATTTATTTTAAAGTATATATTCAATAGAAGGTAATGCCCATATTTG
This sequence comes from Crotalus tigris, assembly GCF_016545835.1. Lineage (NCBI taxonomy): Eukaryota > Metazoa > Chordata > Lepidosauria > Squamata > Viperidae > Crotalus > Crotalus tigris. The sequence continues at coordinate 18,358,527 of NW_024096970.1, forward strand.
CAATATGCACTGTTAGCATTCGCTCTTTTCATTCATAAGTTTATGTTTAACATACTGTACCTTAAGTGACTTTCACATTTATATCTATAAAGGGCAGCAACTCAAAACTGAACTATCAGTATTTACAAAAATGTTGCCATTTGTTGTTGGATTTATAGCTTGAAACCTTCCCCTTGTTGCATGCATTTAAACACATTTTTGTTTCTCACATAGACACATTATTTATTCAGTGCAAAATGCATTTTTTCATAGTTTGTCCATTTTCATTTATAATTTTTCAATGTGAGAGAAATATTTTTCTAGATTATTATAGACTGATAAGACAATGTTTGAACAAAATAACTATAAGAGCTTGTACTTAGAATTTACAACTGAGGCTTTGAAAAGAGATACTGAGTGTGCTTATATATGAGTATATGGAAAGGAGTTCTCCTTTCTGAGGCAAAGAGTCACATGGATTATGAGTAAAGGAGGCAAGTACTAGCTAGGCCAAACACTTAGCTGGTTGTTTTTGGAGGTAATGGTTGGTTGGTTTTGATTGTAATGCGCAGCCTTATGATTACTTTGGATCTGTGTTTCTCAGTTCTGAAGGGGCTTATCAGATTTAGTGACCTTTCTGTTTGCTCTATCTACTCTCCATTAAGCTGTAGCCAGAAATGTTTCTCGTACTGGTTTAGCTGAGGGAAAGTGATGAGAAAATGATACGCTGGGACATTGCTGATGGAAATACACCCTTTTCAGATTCACCCTTTGCAGATGAAATGGGTAACAAGATGTTCCTATGTTGAAAGAAGAATAATGGCCCAATCCAGGGATTACTAATCACTGGAATTTGAAGGAAACGAAAAACAATTACTTTCCCCACTAATCTATGCAATTTATTTAGAAAGTAAGGAAACCAAATCTACTTAAGTTTATTTCTATTCAATATTAATAGTATCTCTCTTGACAGATAGCTTAAATTTCAGCTACATAAATAGTCATAGTTTAAGAAAGATAATAGATGATGTTCTTGAATTATGTTTTAAAACGAGTGGGAAGTTAATGTCTCTCAGATGTTATTTAAGTCTTCCTCACAGCCATATTAATGTGCATTTCTTCAGACTCAGTTCTGAGTCTTGACTTTTAATTTGGCAGAGCAAAATTACATAGGACGATGAATTACATAGGACAATGATTTAAGCCATCAAGCATTCAGGTTAATTTGCCAGTATATACTTTCAGATGGAAATTTTGCCTACATTTTAAAATTTAAAATGTTACATTAACTGAATTCCCAATAAGCTCTGTAAAACAACACACAAGGAAAATTTCAAAGATGCTTAAAGTTTGTTCTCTTACATTCCTAGCCCAGACATTCTCAATGATAAAATAAATCTTAATGTACTTTAGATTCAGCCTTTTGTTCTTTCCTTGTCACTGGAATTCTGGCTCTCCGGTAAGCTTCCAGATGCAATAGAAGGAACTGTTTGTCACCCTTCGTGGCACAGGGCCAAGCTATTTGTGGAACTGCTTTTCTCCCATTGTTTTTGCTCATCCCTCTCTAGCAGAGAGGGCATGCTTTGGGTCCTTTCCAACAAACAGTGTCATCTCGCTGGACCCAGGAGTTATGCCTTCTCTGGGGCAGTGCCTGCCTTCTGGAAAAGCATCCCTCTGGAGATGCAGATGGCCCAGACCCTATTAGCTTTTTGTAACACTCTGAAGTTCTGGCTGCTTCCCAAGGAATTTGGGCCAGGTTAAACAAGCTCTGTTGTGGATGGGATTTTAGGTCTGAAACATATTTTTTGTCTTGGGCATGATGTGTTATTGTTTATAATTATTGTTTTTTTTTTCAATTTTTATCTGCCACTCAGAGTCACTTCTGTGACATGGGCAGTCATATAAATTAACTAAATAAATAAAGGTCCTCCTGTTAAGGACAAATTAAAGGACAAATATTTCTTTCTACATTTAACATCCCATTGCTTCAGTTTGCCTTTATAATACATTTCAAATTTTTAGCCATGAGCTAAAATTTCAATGAGCCTTCCGTCAAATTTTATGAAGCTAGTATTAAAAACAGCATCTAACAACAATATATACTAAAATAGGATTTCAACCTGGCCATTATTTAGAAACTGGGGGGGGGCAAATCACTCCATTTGCAAATCATTTACATTCACTATCACACATCTTCCCCCTTGCATCCCTGGAACAGAAAAGTAAAAAGGACTTGGGATTTGTTATAGTTTTGGGTTATCCAGTTATTTCTCAGGATTTTTCATCTATTTACATAAATACAGTATATAACCAGTATCTCAGTTCTGATATCAAATAAGAAGATTCAGTGTATATCACTGTTAAATACTAAATCACTGTAAGGGGGAAAAATTATGTTAAGAAAGGGAAACACTGGATAAATTGTCCAGTCGCATTATGTACTATTTCACAGGGGGACACAGAGTAGTACTGCTGACTCATATGCTTTCAAGATTTTCCAGGTATCAAGAGCAAAGATATTGGAAATTGTCAAAATAATGAAATGCTCTGAAATGATGTTGAAATAATAGAATCAACCCTACTATGCAGTTATTATTCACATAGACACTATAATCAGTAAGCTGCACAGACATTTTGCTACAGGATTGGTCATACCTCAAAGCATCATGATATACATTTAAATATAGAAGACATCAATCTTTTCTGTGGAAACTGCCCAGAACTACGTTCATCAACAGTTGAAAAGTCTGTTTGCTTGATTCTCTTCAATTCTGTATCAACAGCTCAGGCTTGGAAAACATATTTCAAAGAGATGTAATTAGGAATTTCATATGATATCCATGCAGCAGACTGTCAAAAGTAATTGTTTGTATATCCTTAAAACATGGCAGTGAATACAGCACATCAAGGACTTTCTACAGCTTAGAAGTCTTCAAGAATTTATAGGTCAACCAGGTCATCATATGAAAATTAATATCTCATATTTAGTTGTCTCTCTTATAAACCCCACTTGTTATATTGCAGTAATGGAGAACCTTTTGGGATGAAGGTGTCAACAATTCAGAAAATGCCTAATGTGACTCTGCTGACATGTCATCTTCTCCCACCAACAAAAAAGAAACAATTCTCTATTTCACAAATGAAGGTAAATATAGGTGTCCCAGGATAATGTTGCAAGATCCAACTGGGTTGGTCACCGGGACCAGAGGTTTAATCTTCCAAGCTTTCGGACTTGTGCTGGAGCATCCTCAGGGAATTCCAAAAGTCCAAAAGCTTAGAAGACTAAACCTCTGGTCCCAGTGACTGACACAGATTGGATCTTGCAATTCTCTATTTCCTCCCCCCTCTGCCCCCCCCATTTTTAGGCCACACTGAAATAGCAGCACTTGGCGACAAGCCTGAGGCTGAATTTCAACTAGAGGCCTGGGCCTCAGCTTTAGCCCTAGTGCCACCACTGCCACTCAAAAAGGTTGCCTCACACCATTCCCCAAGGTACACAAGCCTTGCAGAATGCCATGATTGCCCCTATGACCTGTGCTCTCCAGATCTGCTGCATGCTGCTTACCTCCATATAACTATGATCAAATACAAACAATCAAGAGAAGATACCAGACTATATTTTTAAATAAATAAATAAATAAAATGATCTTTTAACCCTCTGGCAGAAGCCAGGAAGCCAGAGGGGCCAGTAAAGAAGAATTGACCAAAAGAAAAAGAAACTTTGTGTTTCCTGTGAATAGACTTCATGTCCCCATCACTTGAACCCTTACTCCTGATCTTAAGACATAGTTGGTTGGTAATCAGAGTAGGTAGAATATACTGTAAAATATACTGGTCTGCAATTACCATTAGCCTGTAAATTGATAATAAACATATTTAAGATATGAAAGGATTTTTCATTTAACAAGAGTATTCCCAGATGATCTCTAGTCTGGAGATGCATGTTCAAATGTGTAACTTGGTTGTTGCTAAAGAAATCTTTATCCATTTTTTGGTACAGCCGGCAATTAAAAGAGTTCATTCTGTTAGCCATAAGATACAAAGCAAGAGCTGTAGAATTCATTCCATGCAGTAAATAATTTTGTAGCACATCTTATTGCCCTGTAATTTTATAGCTTCTAAGTTTATTGGATACATAATTGGCAGATGTGTGTTCTCATTAAAGAGCTTTTAAGAAATGCTGCAGTAAAGGTACTTGGCAGACAATAAAGAGGAAACTAAAGACCTTTGTTTACTATCACATAACCAACAACAGATGCATTGCCCTTTATAAGCTGTACTCAGCAAAGAAGATAATGAAGAACAGTTGGTGCCAAGGTTAAGCCAGGGGGAGAGTAAGAATCCTTTCTAGAACAGGTATGGGAACATAGATATTGCTAAACTACAATTCCCTGTTTCATTAGGCATTAGGCAAGAAATGTAATCTAGGTATAGCTGGAGAGAGACAGATCCCCAATCCCACAACAGAATGTAAAAAACTGGGAATGTTAATATTAATTTAAAATTTGTTGTACAAATCCTCTGCACCAAATAAACTAAAGAATTAGCTGGCAAACTATAAGTGTGGAGATCCGTGTTTAATCTGTGGTAGAAAAATAGTACCTGAATAGAAATTTCTGCCCCTGTAATGTGGGTAGTCTTCAAAATAAAATCAGATTTATCTATTGGTCAACTAATGACTACATTGATATTATTGTAATACTGCCATGTGTTTATTTAACTAAATACATATCAGATGACTCAACAGATGGACAACTGATCTAGAAAAACCATGTTATAGGATGACCTAGAGAGACAACAAATGGAAACATTTAGGTCATGCCATAACTAGAGGCTTTAAAATAAATTATTTTTACATGCTATTTTGGCTGAAAGTGCTCTCCTACTTGTTTGCCTGCTGGGCCCATCTGCATGGTTCAAATTCCTCCTCAGAAAGGAAAAAAAAAAGCACCACAGTGGTGTCAGTGGGGTTTGGAATTATTTCAACACAAAATATGTTCAGCAGTGAAACTGTGATGAATTCTAAAGGACATTTGGGAATTTTCCCAGTAACCTCACTGGCAGTTCTACCTAATTCCATTTTTGAGATATAGAGTTGGAAGATGACCAGAGATCAAGATGTGACTGTCCTTGATCAGTTTTGGTCAGCCAATCCAGAAGAGCTCTGGAAGATAAATGATCAGAAAAGATGTTTTGATGTTTGTTGGAGGAAGATCAAAAGTGAATTTGACCAAAGAAGGGTATGAACTCACCTTTGAGCCTATTCTTTGGCAGTATCATTTGGATGACAGGCAAGGAGAAGAGGGTTCTGTTCTGCTCTTAACTGGACAGCACCAGCACCAGAAGGAGAGAAATCAGTCTGCTAGACATGGGATGCCATAGAATTGTGTCCTCTTATTCTGCTTTTTAAGAGTTACCTGAAATTGCTATAAGCGGTGATCCTTTGGTTAGGCCAGGCCGGGCAAGAGTTGCTGTGGAAAACCTTGACCAGGATGAGGTAAACTGAGATACAGTAAAAGAGGCCAAATCTTTAGGGGCCTGGATGTAGGCATATTGTTGGGGGGAGTTTTGAGGGGGAGTGGGAGTTAGAATTAAACAAGAGATTGAACAATGCCCTTCAAAATTATTTTATTATGAAATTGGCTTCAAAATAAATATTTATTTATAATTCCAAAGTTTTAGTTTGTTTTTCTTGTTCCTAGGGTTTATTCTTACTTTCTACTTACTAATTTTAGATTGCTCTGTGCTACCCACTATTTCAACTTTATTTACAGGTCTACAATTTAGTCATTTACTGTGGTTCTGTATATACCTGCCTATACCTTTACACTTCCCTCCTCTGAGGAGAGAGAACTATCATTTTCTTTGTCATTCAATGTTCCTCTCACAAACTTGAATGTAATGAAACAGACTGAAGTTAAATTTTGCCTGAGAAGAGTTGTTAGTCTGGAAATGATTTGATTCTCAGCTCCACTCATAACTCGGGTTAGTCCAGGACATGGGTGTTAAAGTAGTATGTGGGAATGACCTTGGAAAACAGGGCAAAGAGATGCAGCCAAAGGAACAGGCAAATAAAAAGCAGCTGAGCCCACAGCAGGAATATGGGCAGAACAAACAGCTCAGAAGCCAACTTCCTAATTTTGTGTGCTGTAAAAACGACAGAGGGAGAAAAGTACTTTCAGACTTGCAAGATTGATGTCAGGGTTGCAAGGTAAACCAGACAGGAAACAGCCAGATGAGTTAATTCTATTGTATACTAATGTATTCAAGCTACATTAACAGAATCTTAATAACCCAACCCTAAAACCCAAAAACTATAATATGCAAATAACTTATCAAACTATGCACAAGTTTTAATGCCTTTTTCATCCCTTCTGCCTTATTCAAACCGCTTTCACTCACTCATTATTTTGTATTGTATTTCATCCTTTTTATCTTCCAGACACAATTTTTCATACTAAAATATCATTTTACTTTTTCATTAGACCTCCTTCAGGTTTTTCTCAATGGATACAGGCTGATGGCAGACTTTAGTAACCCTTTAGCATGATATTGCTAATGATCCCACATTAGATCAGAATTTGAGTATTTCCCCTTAACATTCAGACACGAGTGCTCTCCTAGACTGCCATTATGCCCTGTAGCTGTTAGTGAATCAGATCCCCGTCCTTAATGTAGCACTAAATTGAACAAAAGTTGAGCCAACTCAACAATAAGCTTCACTCTGTGCCAGTTGGTTGCCATATTATTGTGAATCACTCAAAATGTCAAGATGGGCATTGCATATCGGCAAATATGATATAGTGGATGATAGAAAGGAACCTAGTATTAACTTGACTGTTACCTAGAAACACTGTCACCTAACTAGAAAATTAGTTGGGCTGGTTTGAAACAGCAGTGGCAATAGAAATTGCAACAGTGTCACAAATAAAATGATTTAGTTGTAGTAAGTTCAATTTCACCAGATCAGCAAGATTGGCTATGGGCCATTTTGAGTATTTGGCAGATAACCTATAATGCTGGTCCTGAATTAACATGACCATTTCAAACAATACAGATGTAGATGGTATATCAACTAATTCCATACATTCAGCAAAGAAAATGGCTCTGCATATTATACACTTAAAGAGGGAACTGAGAGGTACTACAAAACAACAGCCCAGGCCTGGAAAAAGATATGGTTGCTCTCTTGTTTCAAAAAGAGATGCCTTAATTGTGTCCCCATTTATTACAAAGCTCCCATTTTGAAAGATTTGCACAGACATAAAAAACAGACATTATTTCATATTTTGATGATAGAGTGAATGGAATCTTTACTGTTCAGAATTTAGGTTTAGATCTCAAAATATATTTGTGCATTTGTTTTTATTTTATTGTTTTTACTTTAATGTAAGAATTATGCTGAAACAAAAGTTGGAGCATAATGACATTTCAATCTGCCCTTTAATTCACAAGTTGCCGCTTAGGTCAATTCACTGGAAGCAATCAAGGCTGAATTCCTCAGGATACTGAATGCCAAAAGTGCCCAGATTCAGAGAAGAAGTGTTTTGATTAAAAACTCTTTTCCTGATGACCTAGTGATCGTAGAGTAGTGATAGGGACAGTCAAAGGCCAGATGTGGCCCAGGGACTGTAAAATGCCCAGGTATAACATAAAATATCAAGAAATTTAAATGCCATACAAACAACATTCAACTCTGGATAAAATCTCTTTCTGAATTCTGAACTTACCCCGTTCACATGTTCTTCCCCAGTAGCCAGTGCCTGTGCAGTCACAGATGAAGCGGTTCCAGCCATCCTTGCAGACAGCATTGTTTTTACAGGGATAACTATCACACTGTTTGGTGTTGACCCTAATGCAGGAAGATTTGACACCAGCTGCATTCTGCTGCTCTGCCAGCTGCCGGATGTTCTTGCTCCGCCCATCAATGAAGAGGTCTCGGATACAGCCCACATAACCATAGTTCAACATAGCTGTCCATAGCTCAGTAGGAAGGACAAGCCCAGCCCGATTTTCAGGCAGTCCTCCCAGGTACATGTCTCCTTCTAGATCCAAGATCTCACTCTCTCCACTTGCAGTGAAAGGTGTCCGTCTGCTGTTAACTGAAATGGTACCTGGAAGGAAAGAAAGAAGAAAGGAAGGTCAAGCAAGAGTCCAAGAGATAAAGCAAATCACTTTCCTGTGTAGTTTGAATTCTGATGAAGGGCAAAAAATTTAGTATAGAAGATCAAGGACTTCTTTTTAAACAGAGGACAGAAAACATTTGTCCTGAAACACGTTACTGTCTCCTAGCAGAACTGTCAGACTGTACAGTAACTAGCTTGATAAACTAGAAAATCTATGAAGTATAACAAATCTATTGCTCTATGATGATGTCAGTAGTTCCAAAGGCTATTTTTATATATGGTTTTGAAAGCTATTACACATAGTCCTCATTTAGCAACTGCCTCATTTAGCAATTATTCACAGGGACACTGGTGATGAAAAAGTAACTTTTTCATCAGTTCTCACACTTTTGACTTGGCAGGTCTGTAAAGCAAAGGAAAGCTGAAGTAAGATCATATTCAGTCACTTTTCAAGGATTTGGTGCATACCTGATCTACCATCTCTCTGTATATCAACATGATACCATTCTCCATCATTAGCTTTCCTCTGAGTTGCCTTTACTTTGACAGTTCCAGAGCCCATATCAAGAAGAAGGTAGAGATTTCCATCCAGGAGTTCTACTGCAAAGAAATCCACTTTGGTGTTCTTCTGGCTTCTGGAATCCTTCCTTTCCTGGGGTTTACCATGAGTGAAAAGAATAAGGCCATTGGGCTCTGTAGTGCGGAAGTCAAAAGAGATGGAGCCCATTCGTTTGGTGTTCCACTTAGGCAGACTAATGTAGGCCTCGGGATTTTCAAAATTGATTGGATCCAATGTGGCCACATTTTCACATGTAAATTTCACCTCCCCGTAGATTTTCATTTTTGTGTCACCAATCCTTGCCAAACGAGATAACTCCAGACGAATATCATTATTCTTATAAACAACCTACATGGGAGAAGGAAAAGAATTACATATCAATCAGAAAACAATGCATACTTTAGAAAGATATTGTACACCTAAAGGTTATCTAGTATTGGAGTATGACTGAACGGGACTTTCGATTAGAATTTAATATTCCAAGAAATGCAATAAGCCAGGATTAATTCTAAGTTCTTGAATGGCATATTGGAAATACCCCAGTAAGGATTCACAGATCAGCTTCTACTTTTAACCATTCTTTTTCCTTCTTCAGGGTTCAGTCCATGACATCACATAGAACCGAGGCCCAAAGAAGTTTATCTTTCTCCTTGTTTTATCAGTATTTTCTTGCTAGAACAAAGACTCAGGAGTATAAATGAAGAAGAAGCTCTGAGTTGAAAATTCTCAAAGTTGACAGAGCTACCTCCTGCTAAAGCAGATACCTTGGCAGGTGCCTTTTACTGCAACCCTCAACTTTGGCCTTAAGTCCTACCATCAAAAGGCTCTGGCTAACAGAGCAGAAATACTCCGTACTTAATATTATGCACAGATAAATGTGTTCTATGTATCATTATTCTGTATCACGATCAGTTTTGAATCGTGCAGTGAAAAGGGCGACAAGAGTTATCATAAACTCTTCAATTTTATTTAATATTGTTGCATGTGATTACCGTATATAGTTTGGCAAACAGCATCACCTGTTTTGATTAAGACCAGATTAACAACAAGTTGGCAGTAACCAGGGATACAAAATAATGATCAATGTTTTTGGCCGAATAATGTACCAGTTTGTAGGAATAACATTCCAAAATTCCAAGTGTGTGTTCTGAAAGTAGATAAAATTAAGTAAATTTATTACTGCTAGTTGAGAGGAAGATCATGGAATGCCCATTACAAGTTCACAGACTTTCCTGATACTAAAAACCATTTCTAGATAATAACATTTGAATTCTGAAGGGACTGAGAATATTGGATTGAGTACATTTGTATGCCTAGTAGTCACAGAAGTGGTTTAATAATTAACATGTGAATGCATCTTAAATAACTTAGAAGAATATACTAGGCACAACACCGAATTCAGGGATCTGGATTCAAATTGATACTCAGACTTGAAGATTGGTGGGTGACCTTATCCAGATAATAAATTCCCAGTTTAATTCATCTCCTATGGATGAGTTGAGGATAAAATGGAAAAGCTTCATAGATACCTCAAGATGCCCTTTGCTCTTTGGAGCATAGCAATAGGCATGTGTGATCAATTAAAAAAAAATGTCAAAATACTTGCAATTTTCTGCTCTAAGTACTATAGAGAATGTTTGTTTATTTGATGGCCATATGAAAAAAAAAAGAAAAACACTACTTTCCTCCTGTGAACACCTAAACCCTGAAATGTAATTGTGCAAAATATCTGCTATCCACATTGGGCAAGATATTTTAATTATTTAATTTTTGCACAACTATAAATGCTTTATATAGATTAATATAGACTATGATATGGAACCAAGGAGAACAAAGAGGATAAGCAGCCCTGCAAAGGCATTTTAAACCTTTTATTTTATAGCATAATGATCATGATGTTTAACTAAACCAGGGGTAGGCAACCTTGGCTCTTTTATGACTCGTGGACTTCAACTCCCAGAATTCCGAGCCAGCATAGCATAGCATAGCTGGCTCAGGAATTCTGGGAGTTGAAGTCCACGAGTCATAAAAGAGCCAAGGTTGCCTACCCCGTTCCCTGAAGCTCCTATATATAAAGATTGTGTGTGGTAGCTTGACCTTAAAAATACAATGATATTTGCACTATTTGCACTTTTGTTTTATTAAAGCTGAAATTATATATGAACTGGCCCTTGACTCAAACTAATTATTAAATTAAAAAATGATCTGTGTAACAAGCTCTGCTTGTGTGCCCCAATGGGATGTAGCCAACACCGAGGAGACTTCATTCTCGTCAGGGAAATACCAATGTTTTCAGAACATGTTGAAAAAGAATATTGGAGAAAACAGAAGTATGTTGTGTGTTCAACAACAGAAATATCCTGGAGAGGGAAAAAAATCATACAGGCATGCCACCAGCCCTTCCCTCAGACTAATGTAAACCAAGTATACAGAGTTTGTATCATCTACGTTTCCCAGCTGCCATAGCTTGAGCTCACAATTAAGCCTCCATTTTGTTTCTGGCCCACTGCTAAAGCATAATGAAGTAGAACAGATGCATAGTGCAGTCAGAGAGCATTCTTGTGTGCGGGCAATGTGTCTGTGTGTGGGGGGAGAAAGAGAGAGAAACATCTGCAATGGAGAGGCATTCAAAAATACTTGCGTCCCTCCATTGGTTAATGTGAGGCATAACATTCCCCTGGCTGAATTCTTCAAGTCTTGACTCCTTTTCAGTACGGAGGCAGTGTGAATCCTGGTATATAGATAGTCTTCGACTTTTGACCACAACTGAAACCAAAATTTCTGTTTCTAAGCAAGGCGGTTGTTAAGTGAGATTTGCCCCATTTACAATCTTGTGTGCCACAGTTGTTAAGTGAATCATTACAGTTGTTAAGTTAGTATTAATATTTAATATTAATATTTAATATTTATTTGCTACATATATGTAGGGATGTGGGTCTATACATATGTTGTTCATAGTATGTTTAGGTGTGTGTCATGTATGTGTTTCACTTTGAGAGCGGGCAACTAAATTTCATTTTTGATGTGTGCCATTGTGCCCACAGTATAAAAATGACAATAAAGGTTATCTTATCTTATCTTATCTAGTAACATGGTTGTTAAGTGAATCCAGTTTCCCCATTGACTTTGCTTGTCAGAAGGTTGCAAAAGGGGATCACATGATCCCAGGACACTGCAATCATCATAAATATGAAACAGTTGCCAAATGTCTAAATTTTGATCACATGGCCATGGGGATACTCCAACAGTTGTAAGTATAAAAAACAGTCATAAGTCACTTTTTTCAGTGCCATTGTGACTTTGATCTGTTACTAAACAAACTGTTGTAAGTTGAGGACTATTTATTTTATTTTATTTTATTTTTAAAATTTATAAGCCGCCCCACTCCTGTAGGACTCTGGGCAGCTAACAATAAAAACAACATAAAACATGACAAACGAACAGTACCATTATAGTCATCCAGGGATCAGATTTTATAAACCCCAGGCCTGCCAGAAAAGCCAGGTCTTAAGCAGCTTACGGAAAACCAACAGGGTGGGAGCGGTCCTAATCTCTGGGGGGAGCTGGTTTCAAAACGTGGGTGCCATCACAGAGAAAGCCATCCTCCGCGGCCCCGCCAAATGGCACTGCTTGGCCGACGGGACCTGAAGGAGGCCCAGCCTGTGGGATCTAACCGGACGTAGGGAACTAGGAGGTAGTAGGCGGTCTCGCAAATAGCCTGGCCCTGAGCCATATAGGGCTTTAAAGATAATAACCAACACCTTGAATTGGACCCGGAGACCAATAGGCAACCAGTGTAGCTCACGGAGGATAGGTGTAACATGGGTGTATCGAGGAGCACCCACTATCACTCGCGCGGCTGCATTCTGGACCAACTGTAGTCTCCGAATACTTTTCAAGGGTAGCCCCATGTAGAGCACGTTGCAGTAGTCCAGTAGTACCTGTATTTATGCAGAAGCAAGTCTCATACTTTCAGTAGAAGCAATTCCAAAAGCAGATGTGCATAGGAATAACTTAAGAATGTGGCATTGGTGGGAAGTTAGGCCTGACTGAAACAACATTTCAGCTAAACATCCAAACTTCACCCTACCACATATTCAGGGCAATGCTGGGTAGGAGAGAAAAGAACAGGGGATGTACCAATCAATGGGCCTTAGAATACCTTGAACTGAAGTGAGTAGCAACATTGATTGGCTCAGTTCCTGGGGTGTGGCAAAGCTAAGCTGCAGGGCAAGAGCTTTCTAAAATCACCTCCTTCGTTTCTGCCTCAGGGATATGAGGAAAGCACATTGCCACAATCATGAGGATGAATCCTATAAGTACCTTACAGAACATAATGTTGAATCAATTGTATAGGAACATTCTATATAATCATCCCATCTTTTCTAATGGCAGCAATTTATGGATTTTATTTACAGTCAAAGACAGGCTTAGATAGTGCTTGGAAGGAAAGCCATTGGAAGAGCTATCGGCTAGATTGGAAATTTGAAAAAAAAAGTCCCAGAAAATGACAGTGGCAAACCACTGATAAGAAAAGCATACTGATGCATCCCTGTAGTTGCCAGGATTAAATTGACTGGCTATTCCTCAGTCTTTTGTAGGACATGATGTGCCAGTCCATAGTTTCTTCCCCAATTGTATTAAAGACAAGGTGGTTGCTTTAGGAATAAACACAAGGTCTACTTTGCAGACTTTATCTTTATTCCTAATGCAACTACCTTCATTACTAATGCAACTTCCTTATCTTTTGTAAAATTGGACAGGAACTGTAGGCTGGTACAACACGTCCTATAAGAATCTAAGCAATCTAAGATGGATAGCTCAATTCAGTAAGTGTTGAAGAGCTTTATACTGAAATCATGAAACCTAAACCTTTGAAATGTGCAGAGGTTCACATTTTCAGCTGATATTTTTGAATAACAGGCAAAGAAAATCCTATTTTATTTAATGAAGTTTCCTCTCATAGAAACCCACTGAGCTGAAAGGAATAGTTATTGAAGTCTCACAAATGACTATGGAAAGTGGGCTACATAGCATAATGCTCCCTTCCAAACTCCTTACTAATCTAAATAATTTGATCAATAACAAAATTAGCTTTGGCTTTTTAAAAGAACAACAACAACCATCTAATCACCATATCAACAGCAGTAACAACAACCACATTTTAGCCTCAGACCAGCAATCACTCTATCTGTAATCAATTCAGAAAGTGGAACATATCATATCTGGCTGTAGCCACTGGATGTTTCACTTCACATTTAGTAAAATTAAGAAGGAAACCTCATTCCCTTGTGTGCGCTGACTGCTGGCCATGTTTCCTTGGGTCATGTTCAAATGCAGCTTTATAGCATTCCACTAGATGTCCCCATTGTCTTGTAATGTGCCCTCCAAGAGCAGCTCACCACCAAAGGTATATTACTATATGATGGGTGAAATTTGAAGGAATATGCCTGTGTATGTGTATTCATTTCTGTTTACACACTTAAAGGTTAAGAGTCCCTTGGAGAGATTCTGCTTCCACTGCCCAATAGTATCTATTCAGTTACTCTTCCTCTTAAGTTCAATCTACACCTCTGTCCAGAAGGAAAACACAAGCCCAGGGAAGTCTCCTTGTCTTTGTTTTTCCATGTTCTTATATGGGGATATGAGGAGAAGGCAGATTAACAAGCACTCAGAATAGAGCTACAGTCTCAGTCTCAGTTTTTCTTTCCAATTAACAATTCAGTTTTCGGGATACCAGTTTTTATCATACTGACCATCCACTACTTTGTGATGCCTGCCTTAATGAAAATGCTTCTGCATGCTCATGCACTTATTTCTTACTGCTCTGACGCTAACCTAAACTGATGGGCAATTAGAGCAGAAGATCAATTATCTGTACCTTGCTTATCTAAATGTCTTGGTTGATTTACTGTGTACACTGGTTGCATATATGCAAGTCACTGCATTCCTTTGCAAATATCACTCCCATTTATCCAACTGTCTAAATTAATTGAAGATTTTTAATGTTCTCCGATGCTCCTGTTAAGACAAATCAAGTTTTACTGAACATCAGGAGATCTATTCTCAATAATCAAATTACCTAATATGGTGTGATGGGAAATCTCTTTCATATAGAAATAGAAGGAAAATTGATTATCTTCTAACATAAATATTCAGGTAAAAATAGTTTAGCTTTGATTAGAAAAGTATAGCATTAGGTTTAATTAGTTCTATGATTTGTAGTAACATCAGCTTCTGCTACATGAAAAAATGTGCAAAATACAAAATATACATCCATACCAATAATTCTTTGGTTTAGAATATGCATCAATGAAGCTTGTAGTGCTCACTTACAACACTGATTTGGATTGTAAATTAAAATGGAGTAGAACCTCCAGGTATAGGATCAGTGTATCCCTGTTTAGCTGAAATGTTTCAAAGACAGCATTGTAAGTATTCAAGCTGTTGGAATATACTTTAGCAGCATCGGTATCTCCTTTCTCCTTTATATAATTGTTATAATGGTGAAACAAGTCCTTCCCTTCCAGGTGCTTTAAGGATAGCAAGATCTGAGGGATATGGAGGTACATTGAAGCATCCCAGATCTAAGGAAGGAAAGTCATAACACTAACCATTTGTCTGGAAAGGTATACGTTCTTCTACCAAGCTGGGGTTGGACTGGAAGACCTCCAAGGCCCCTTCCAGCCTTGTTATACTATGTTCATCATAGATAAAGCAAAGCTAAATTGGAAAGTGGGGAAGGTGCTCCTGGTCCTACCATAAAACCAGCAGCTAGTTTTAGGATGATTTGAGAGGACTAGAAATCTATGGTAGATCAGAGGATGTATTTGATATTGGCAAACTTTCAATTATGTCATCAGGAACATAATAGGTTTTGAATGTGCTTATAAATAACTATGATGTGTTCTATTCTGTCAGGAAAATAATTACATTCAATTATGGATGGAACTTCTGGAAAATGTAATCCAATATAACTGGAGGGCACCACATTGAGGAAGAGTCAAATGATTTTTGAAGCAATCAAATTGACAGTGTTAGATGTGTTTTTTAATGTCCAACACTAAATATTTATTTCCCAAATTGCTGAATACATGCGAGTGAACTGGACACTCTGGTTTAAAGAACTTTCCAGATTCATTTGTGTACAATGGGCTCAATTTCCTTACTCATGTATTTTTCTCCCTCAATTCACAGGCATTTAAAAGGGGCTAATTTCTGCCACATTTTTTGTTGGGGGGGGGACAATGTTGCATCTTGAAAGAAGTGACAGCTGCCTAATTATTTTCCTGCAAAACCCTTTGGGGCAATATGATAAGCTACTATTGTTCCAAAAACTTGCATTTCTGAGCAAATAATAGTCTTTGAAAAATTGCTATTGAAGCTTTCTTTGCAAAACACAGGTAGAAATTTCTATGAAAGAGTTCAGAAAAACAGAACTCAAAAGTGGTTTATTTCCATTTATCCACTATCTAAAAAAAAATCACTTAATCAGTTTTCATGATTAAAGCATTCAAAGTAAGGACATATACTCAGCCCAGATCTTTATGGGCTAACTTCTAGGACTGTGCTTGCTTTAAAAAATAATTCAGAAAAACTGCTTCAAAATTCAATCAAAGGCTTCAGGGGTGCAAGTCTGAAAAAAGATTCATTTGCTACAAGGAACCTGCTCAGTAAAATTACTCTGACTGTTAAAACAGCTGCATCTTTTGTTTCCAGAATCAGGCTGCAGCTTGAAAAAGTCAGTCTGCTTTAATTAATTGTAGGCAGGAGCTGCACTTGAATAAGGTTTCAAGCACTTCTTCCAAAACATTTTTAAATGTGTACAGCCCTCCTAATTTTTCCCGTACAGGCACAGATTATGAGCTAATATTGTCAACTGCATATTTATTGAAATATTAAAATTAATTTTCCATCATTGATGTTCAAAGCCCTAGTCACATCTTGATATGTTTCAACATCGGCCTGTAACTAGCCTTCCAATATTCTATCTTATCTTATTTGTTGATGTAGGACAGGCTGAGAATTCCAATTCCAATTCCAATTCCATATCATATAACAGTAATTTAAAACATACATTTTTCTATTTTATGTTCAGGGCTACACTAACCCAATGAACAATCAGTAGAGTATTAAAGATTTCAAAGGTGAAATGTACAATTTTGTGTGACTAACCCTCTCTCCAAAACTACTGGTATATTTAAAATAATAGCACAGGATTACAGGATTAGATAATATTGCATATTTTGGTTGTACACTGTTTAGAAAGTAAACAACCAGCTATTACAAAGAAAGATAGAAAGGGAGGCTTACCAATAACTTAGAAGTGATTGTTTTAATACATATCAAGATATATAACTGTTCTTTAGGAACAATTGGTTGGATTTATTGAACAGAGTCTAATTCTTTCTATCTGTATTCGAAAATCCCATTGCATTCAACAAATTCTACTTCCTAGAAAACATGATTTATATACCCTTTAAGAATAGCACAAATTGCCGGTAGATGTCTCCGAGAAAAAGTTTCCCCATGATCTGGAACATGATAGAACAAATAAATTGTAATCTACACCCCTGTAGAGGCAAGTGATCAGTATAACATTCATTTACCAATATAAAGTGGGGTTTTAGAGCATCTTCTCCCAACCTTGTACTCTGTTGATAATTGGACCGCAAGTTCAATAGTCCAGTTGCCATGGCCACTGGTGAAATATATGTGAGAATAAAAATCCTAAATAATAGTGACCAACAATCATATTTTTTGAAGAGTGGTGTATCTTTCTAAAAGCGATGGAATTCACAAAGCAGTATTTTGATATGGTTCCTTCAATAAACTACCCCTCTGGGATGAGAGAGTTGATAAAATTAAAAGCAAACACATTCTCAAGCAAAGAACTGCCTTGTAACTATCATATTGGAAGACAATATGAAGTTAGCCACATTTTAAAAAAATAATAGAGATGTGAAGGCAGTGATGGTGCAGTGGAAAACACTGAAACTATTGAACTAGTCCTATAATATATCTTGTCACCATTCATGGGCAGTGATTAAACACCAATGATTTATGCTAATATAGTATGGTTGCTTTAAGGAATCTGGAGATCCAGTGCAACTTCAGGTGTAAAGGCTACTATAGACATTGTAGATGAATTCTGCAAAATGAGATATTAAAACTATGTACTGAAAATGGAAAAGCCATAGAACCCGAACTAGAAATTAAAGATTTAATTAGATGAAACCTGCCAAATCAAAAGTCACCAAGCAATAAAATCCTCCATAGCAGAATGACCCTGTCAGATTGAACCATTCTATGCCTAGCACGTAATTGCCCACTTAAAACTTTCATTAGCCCAATCTATTTGTTGATGAATACAGATGTGTTAGGCTTTGGATGGACATGTCTGCTTGAAAATCCCAGCAACTCTCTCAGGAGTGGTACAACAGAAGTAGGTAGCAGTATTTTTTTCTTATTTTCATGCTTTTGCTCTACATGTAGAGACTACTTGAGCCTGACACTCTGTTTAAACACTATCTCCTTCTCCAGCAACTGCATATGATGTGATGTCCTTAAACTAGCCCGGTTTTCTAAATGAAGATGTAGGTGGCACCATATTTTCATTTCTTTGATTATTTAATATTGCTTATTATTTATCCAATAATTTTTAAGATTATTTTATTTGGAGATAATTCTCACAGGACAAAGAGGGAAACTGTTCTTTACATCTAAGTCAATTTGCTAAAATTTTAAGTGACTTGCTAAGCATGTTGTTTAAAGGTTAAGTATATACCTCCTGTGGCACTTCCGATGTGGTTGAACTACTTCTGGCCTCTTTAGGAAGCAAAATTATGTTTCATACAGATAGAAGTAGTAGGAATTATCAAAGCCATTAAAAGATGCAGACCACATCCACAAAAGAGACAGCAAGTTGACTCTGCTTTACAACAAAAATCATGAGAAAAGAAACAAAAGTTCTCCTGCAATAGAATATCTGTATATGGGTGTCTCAGCTGAGAGTAAAGTATGTTCTAGAATTTTTTTGCTATTATTGTAACTTTCTTTTTAAATGTTATTCCTTTGTAAATTTGTTATTGAGAGTTTTGTAAAGAATATAAAAACTTATATAAAGAAAAGAAAGGAAAAAGTAAAGACAAAAAGAATGAAAAGTATAGCAATAGCTTCCAATTTTATTTGCATCAAATATAAGTACAATTACAAAATCATTTTATTCTATGGTCATAAAAAGAAAACCTCCCTTTTTCTATTTTTTTTAATTATCAAAGCTATAAAACATAAGATCATTTTGTTCTCTTTCATGAAAAAGGTCTATAAGAGGTTTCCAGTTAGGAATATAAACATAGATGTTGTTTTTTCACTAATGTCAGCTGTCTGCAAGATGTATGTATGTATGTATGTATGTATGTATGTATGTATGTATGTATGTATCTACGTACGTACATATCTATCTATCTATCTATCTATCTATCTATCTATCTATCTATCTATCTATCTATCTATCTATCTATGTAGGTATCCCACCTTTATTACTCTTACAAAAAACTCAAGGCAGTGAATATACCTAATACACATTCCTCCTCATATTTTCCCCACAACAATCACCCTCTGAGGTGAATTTAGAAAAAAATGTCCATTAACCACCCACAGATGAATGGCTTTATCAATTTATTAAATAAATACAATTACTAGATGGACAAAAAGGTAGAACAAAGATGTCTACCTCTATAGAAAGTTCAAAATTTGTTCACAGTCCATAGCATCTGTTAACTCTTAATTTGCTCATTCCTACTCAGATTAGGTGTTATTGATAGAAAAACAGAACTATAATCCCATTTCCAATATATTCACTTTAACACAAAAGGCCCCAGAACATCCACCTATCCACAAAAATAATAAATCATGAAAGACACTACTTAAATTACAGTAGATAGATTATGAATCACCCTTAACATAGCTAAAAACGAACCTCAATGGATGATTCAGTACTGTTTAAGTTTAATTAATTTTTCCCCTATGACTTTATTTTTTAGGCTTTTCATTGAATAATGTTAGAAAATTACTGGGCAACCTTTAGTTTGCACTCAGTACATTTTCAGTCAATCTCTACACCCAGGCATACATGCCATTTAGTTCAGTTGCAAATATATATCTTGAAATTTATTAATTAAAAATCAGCAAACATCAAAGGAAAAAAAGTTAACTGGTAAAATGTGACAAAGTGCAGAGAAAAACAAAGAGAGCATAAGACATATACCAAAGGAACACTTTACACTATCTGTGTAACTATCAAAAGGCAGAATTTTCTGAAGTCACTGGAAATAATACTGTGAGCATGGATAGACAAGGGACTGATCTTTGGTTATTCCCGCTTTAACCCCTTTAAGTCCATAAAAGTAGCAGTATAGCTATGGAAAATAGGACACCAGAGATCCTTTGTCTATTCTATACAGTGAAAGAAATAATCTGTTAGACATAGCCAAGAAATAATACTCAGTTAATACAAATGAAGAGTGCAATGATCCCAACAGAGCATATCTAGGCTGCAAGTGACATGTTCCATTGATCCTTTGGTTTGCTCTAGCTAGAATGCATGAGCATCAAGTGTGAGCTCACTTCCTATGAGGACAATGCAATCGCACTCTGGAGTATTAAGACGCATCAGACTACCCAGGAAACTGCTCTGAAAATGTGTAAATGGCAAAAGAAAAAAGCATATTACAAGCATTCTGACTATAGTAATTAGGAAAATGTCTGGATTAAGTTTCCCCAAGAATTAACCATGTATTGGTAGGATATTTTATTTCTTCTCTGCTGGGCACATACTACCAATCTCTCTGCACATTCAAGATAGAGTGAAGCACCAGAGTATAAATACAAAATGAAGCCAGCAAGGGAAATAAGGGTCAGAAACATCTGTTTAGTATGAGTATTTTTCTTTGTTTTTCTTGAAAGAGAAAAGGAAACTATAATCAGAAGCTTGCACAGCTGGCTGGAACCATTACTGCCAGCCAGTCTGCCAACTAGCCTGCCAGCTAGCCTGCCAGCCAAAAATCATATAACAAGGCAATTGATTAACTGATTCTACAATACTGTTTTGCCAACCTGATCTTACGAAAAGCTCTCTAGCCTTGATTTAAAGAACTTCTGCCAATATCTGCAAATTTTATATAGTGGAGCTATGCAAAGATGCTTCACAATGTGCATGAGCATAAAGTACTTTTCCTTGATTCATTAAAGAAACTATGCTTTTGTAAGGTTCATACAGCTGCCTTGAAAATGGTCTCTAGGAATAACCATTTGCATTTGTATTTATAGTCACTTGCTTTGTTAGGAGTTCTAACAGAGTTGTTTCCTTTGTTGTGATTGTGCATTTACACACAATCAGAGACAGTTGTGGATTAGTTTCAAATCAGACAGTTGAATTTTGCAAAAGATGTAGCTATTTAACATTTCAAAACTTGCTTAGATCTAACTGATATGTTACTTTCCAAAGCCGTAACATAAATTCCTTCCTTCAGATGTTTATTTTATTCTGTTTATTTATTATTTTATTTCAGAATACACGTAAAATAATGTTTCAAGTTGCTGTCACATGTCAAAATCAAATTTATACCATGTTATTTTGTTCTGTTAGCACTGGATATTCTTCAGTTCCGAAGCAGGCTTTTTTTTGTCTTAGGTCAGCAATAGAGGAATTTTGTAACCTAACCTGTGCCTCAGGCAACTTTGTAGATGTTTTAATGATATTTGATATTTATTTCAACACATCTGATAATATTTTCAATATTGCCGTACAATAATGACATTCAAAATTATTTTTTAAAAATTGAACAAAATGTGTGGAATCTGATTGGGTCAAAAGCAAATTTCTAGTAGTTCTTATGCTTCTGGAATATAATCTTCCCTAAGAAGCAATTCTTCATCTGAGAGAAATATGAAAGTTTTTAAAGCAGACAACAAAGAATTATGAAAATTATATGGGATCCCTTATTGTTTTCACCTCAGCAAAAAAGAAACTCAGAGACTCTGATCTTAGGCAGTTGGAAGAGATAGTTAAAGACTTATTCTTGTTATGCATTAGAAACCCCATAGATTAATCAAATCAATCAAGCATTTATAGCAGAAAAAAATAAACTGGGGCTTATATACTTAGAACAATTTGAATAATTTTTGAAATGTATTAAACAGACATAATGGGAATCAGGAGAGAGAAAAAAATAGTTATCATTTGAAATAAGAAAAACAATGAGATTTTGTTTCTGAGATTCAGGCCAATGATGGACAGTTATTTACTGATAGAGAATCTATTAATCAATAGTTTTATTATTGCTATAGTTATATTAATCAGGCAATCTTGTACTAAATAGCAAATTATTAATTTCCTAGAACATAGTAAAGTGGAAGGAACTTCTCAGGAAGATAATAAACAAACAAACAAATAAATAAATAAATAGGCACAAATATAAACATTACATAATATCATAGAGCCACTGCAGTCAATCAAATTGAAGAAAGCTCCAGGATTGGATAAATTTCTCACTGGGTAGCATAAAAGTTTTAAGTACTTATTAGCACCAAAATTTTTGGAGGCTTACAATCAATCATTTATTTTTTATTATTATTATTCTAGGAGGCTTAGATTACAATATCATTAAAGCTTCAGAGATTTCACAAGCTATAGACCAGGGGTAGGCAGCCTTGGCTCTTTTATGACTCGTGGACTTCAACTCCCAGAATTCCGGAGCCAGCATAGCCTGCATAGCTGGCTCAGGAATTCTGGGAGTTGAAGTCCACGAGTCATAAAAAAGCCAAGGTTGCCTATCCCTGCTATAGACCAATATCTTTGTTTAATATGAACACTAAAATTGAGAAGTGTTTTCAAAGGGACAGAAATCAGGTTTTCTATGTTGATGATGCAAGAAATTTAAAGTTTCTTTAATTCATTTGATTTGGTCCTATTCTGATCTCCAATAACTACATATGTTAATATATTTTTGGAAGAAAATTTATAGTTAACTATGGCAAACTATATTTTATGGCAAAGAGGATAATTGAAATATATTATTGGAAAGAAACTCCTGATTTTAAGAAATGGATCCAGAATCTAAGTTTGTTATTTATCTGAAACATCTCTATGGTCTAAAAATAAGATGATGACCCAATTTGTTGCTAAAGAATTAATGACATGTTTGGTACCTGAATTAACTTTATATTAATTATTTATCATTAGTATGTGGATCTTTTTTCTATTTTCTTCTTTTTTGTCATGTTTATTTTAATTACTATTCTATTTTTAAGTTTTCTTTATTGTTTACTGTATACTTACAGTAAAAAAATTAGTCCAGGTTAAACTGTGTAGTACAGTTAAATATTGGAATAGTAACTGGCATAGGAGTTATTTTTTGTTGGTGATGTAGATGTTTTTGTATTTCACTATTTTTTAAAAAAAATAAACGTTTGTACATACACATGAAGGAAGGCATGGCAATAATTTGAAAGGTGATGCTTGTAAATCTTAAGTCCTGATATTGATCAGAATAAAATATTTGCATGAAGTAAATGTAAGATTAATTTTATTTTAAAAGTATATCTTACTTTTTGACACCTGTTCCCTTGGTAACATTGTGGGAGGAATTGCTGTCAGACTGCTTCTGATTCTTTTGATTAAAAACAGTCGCTGAATTACGTATTTACTGTAGCTATCCACACCCTGTCCCTTTTATCCCAATTTTCCTGTACCCGCACCGACCCCACCTTTTCCCTACCCATATAAAATCTAATAAAATATATTAAAAAAAAACAGTGTTATTATTTTTGACAATTTTCCAATATGAGCAAATAAAATTCAGGGAAGCTCAAGTTCATAACAGCCAGTAGCAGAACATCTTCTTCCCCATCCCCCACCCCACTTTTGGCAGCGTAACTACAATTCCATGGTCCAATGACCTTTTGGATCCGTGCCATCAATAATGCTGCCATGGAAGCAAGCTGATTGGGCTGCTGGAAATTGTGGTTCAGCAGCAACATCCGGAAAGCCACAAGCATTTTACTCCTTGTTGGAAACATTAGATAGCTGAAGATCATCAGGACAGATTTCAACCGAATGGATAGTCTAACTGGTATAAAGGCAACATTCTGTCTTCTAATATATTTTCTCATACACCAATACAAAGATTTCTGAACACATAATCATGCTAGTATATGGATAAATAAATGCATGCGTGTGGGTGCATATGTACAGTGACCTTTGTGATTACGATTATCTTTGAAACCCAAGCACACTACATGCTAATGCTTATGAAAAGATATACCTATGTATTATACTTATACTATTCACACAGCCTGTTTGTGATTTACATGCATGGTGATATAGACCTATGGATGCATTTGTTATATGTATTCTTCACATAAATATCTGAACTACACAAAACATTCAAAAGCATGTGCTTCAAAAAGCATCCTGCTGTAAATGAAGCAGCCTTCCATGAAATGTTAAAATAGGAATGTCCTCCAGAAAGCTAACAAAGCCGATTCAAAGGTATCCCTAGTTGTATGTACGTTTATCCAGGCACAGAGACAACTAGAAATGTAAAGTATTTGTGCATGTATATGCATGCATAGCCAGCAGGGATCAACTTCAAAGCAGTAGTATAGCTACTTTAACTTTAAAGTATAGCTACTTTAACTCTCCAGCAACATACTGTAGTTATATTAATGTGCTTTGTAAAGCAGCACTTCAGATACTTTGCACAAAACCTATATTTACTCATTCAGCAGAAATTTTCCTACATGTTGTGATAGTGAACTAACTAATTTGTACTTCAAGTGGATGCTATTAGTGGCATTCTCTCCTTAAGCATATTCAGTTGGATGTTTGACCCACCTCATTTTGAAGATTCAAGGCAGCTACCAATATTCCAAAACAAAACAGAGAAAATATTGACCTAAATATCATTTAAAGATCAAATATGAGGCATATAGAACTCAGTAAAATCAAAATTTATTTCGTACCAACAACGAACTATCGATGGGATTGTGCATACTTTTCTTTAATATGCAATATTTTCTGCATGTCGTCATTTGAAGGTATGGCACATTATACCAGCCTACAGTGCATTAAATATATTGGGAGGCAGAGAACAAAGTGAAGACTGGTCTACTGCTTTCAAAACTCTGAATTAACCACAGTATGAAGATGTGTTTTCTTTTCTTGCCATAGATTGGTGCTAATTCCTCCCCTCACCCCCAGCTTCCATATACAATAGGATAGTGATGTTTGGTTTAAAAACACATATACCAGAATTGGAACACAAACTGCTGTGTCATATTTTTTAAAAAACATGAAAAGTCTTTTTAAGGCAAGATAACTACAAATCCCAGCATAAACTGAAAGCTATACAAAGGTTTGAGAAGCATTTCACCTGTACTGGATCATTACATTCAAAAATCGGTAGGAAATCAGAAAGTATAAGAGGAACCGAATCATCTTATTATACAATAGATATTTTAGATTTGTTCAGTATCATTTCTGTTGGTCTGAAATAAGTATCAGTCACTTTAATGAAATTCTAGGTTTTTTAAACAAATAGTGTGAAAGTAAAATGGAAATACATATTCTGAATGTTGATAATTCTCAAGGGATGTTAAGCATATTGGTATTCTCAAGGAAGGAAAACTTAGCTGAATATCAAAGCATTTAAGTAGCAAAGGGCAGTGGCAAAGCAATCTGGGGTAAGGGGACATTGACATCTGTCCTTCCTATTGACAGGTCACTCCTTCTTGGCCCTGGAGTTCTCTGCAGCTGTCCCCATTGCAGGGAGGATAAGCCTATTCAAACAGACAAACCCAGGTGACTGTTGGAACTAGTAGGGAGTTTGGGGTTATTCCTGAGCCTCTGGTGCATGATTTGACTAAGGCCATAGTTGTGCCCTGGACGGATTCATGGTTCACCTGAATAACGCCATTGCTGTGTGAACTGCACTGGCTTCCAGTTGATTTCCAGATACAGCTCAAGGTGTTTTTAATAATCTTTAAAGCTATATACTGCAGAAGGCCAGGTTACTTGTGATACCACCTTTCCCTAAGGATATTTACCATCCTAAGGAGGTTAGATAAGGTGGATGCACTTCAGGTCCTCGCCCTTAAATGTTGCCTTCTGACGGGACCTCTGAGGCATGCCTTCTCAGTGATGGACCCAGCCCTTTGGGACAGCTTCCCATCTTGGGGAATCCAAGAGATTCTTTTCATTTTAGCCTTCCAGAGAGCTGTGAAGACCTGGCTCTTTCTCAAGTGCTAGAATGGGGAGGGGAGAGCTCTCTGGATGTTTGGTCTGGCACTGTGAGGAGGGGAAGGGTACCTTTGTTTTTAACTATGTTTTATGGATTACTGTGAGCCACCTAGAGTCACTGTATGATACACCATCATATAAATCTTGTAAATAAATAAATAGATATATAGGTGACACTGTATTTCATGATCCTACTCCCTAGGAAAATCCCTCAGTTAATAACCAGATTTAAAAAATGAAGAGGAAAAAAGAATGAGAGAGGGAGAACCACATGGCCATAACCATAACCAAAATTCTGGGTTAGATGAGACTATAGATATGTGGTAATGTTTCATAGTAATAAAGTGAAATGAAAAATGGAATACAGTTTAAAAGTCAAGGACATATAAGCTTAGGTAGGTGTTCTTCTGCCTTCAGTGTTTAGCTATTCTTAAGAACATTATAATGAATCATCTTTTTTTCTTAGCAGCAGTCCATTGCTTAGAGATAGTTCAGATCTATTCTCTTCCTTCAAATATTTCTAGAAGCAGACAGTCCTAGACAGACTGAGAGTGCTCAGAACAAGGAGTGCTCTCACAAATAATAGCCACAGGAAAATAAATAGCAGAGCTTCTTCCCATGTCTTAGCTTTAAAATTTCCTGAGTTAAAGTTAAATTAATTTCCTGAGTTAAATATTTCCACATATTTTTGATTAAGATTATATATCTATAGGGGTCTCTTCATTTATCAGTTTTAAAAAAATGATAATAACCAGATTTAAAAGGTACTGTTTCAAAATGCTATTGCTTCATATACATATAATAATTTACCTGATTTTACCACTTTAAAATTAAACATAGCAAATTAACTTGTCAGTAACTGATAAATATATGTAAATTTTTGAATCTGAACTTTTAAGACTGGCAGTAAATTTTGCTCTAATCCCTCACTTTTCCCACTAAAAACACATATTCACTTACTCCTTATTATAGGAAAGTGCACATGTTATTTGCAAGCAGCCTGTTTAAGACTGGACATATTAAAATAATAATAATAAAACTACAATAAAAATAAAATAAAAATGACTCTATTTGTTTGATCTTATATTGTTCCATAAGTATCACCCCCTCTTGTTAATACTCTTGAATGCATTACAAACAGCACAAGAAAATTGGAAAAGAATGCAGGGGCAAAAAAAAAAATGAGAAAATTCAAGTTGCTGAGGGGTAATATATAAATAATCATCTGTCTACATCTATTTTATTCTAATTTATTTGGATCTGAAGATATTAGATAACCATGCTTGGTCTCCAACCTTCCTTTGTTGTGACAAAGGTATGGGTTGTAGAAGGAATGGCAGAAGTTGGGGGCTGAATGAAAATAATCCCTATGCAACCACAAGCAAACTAAGATCACTATCCCCTTGAGTGACATTGACCCTTACTTAACTCTAACCAGGTGCTGATCATTAGTTGAGAAGATTCCTGTGCATAGGTTTTTAGCAATAAATCAGCTTAATTGAACCTTTACTTCTGGACCTGGGGTTTCACATCTAACATGGGGACAACTATGGAACTCCTAGATGAAAAGGATCATCTAGACCTATATCAATTAAGAGTTTAGGCTTGGGCAGAAAACAGAAACATTAGTTACTTTATTTGATCAGCAATGTTGAGATTTGAAATCTCAGTGCAGGTAATCCTCCACTTACAATTAGGCTCAGAATCTCAGCAAGTGAGTAAAGCAGTCATTAAATGAAACACCATGTGACCACTTCGCTCAACACCCCTAATTCCAGGTCTCTCAATTGTGTTGTTAAGCAGAGCATAGGGGAGAGGGCCCAGGCCTCCTTAGCATGGTGAGATGAGGAGATGGCACAAGTCCCCCAGTACACCTGGGAGATTGATGGCATTTACTAGAGGTTTTTTTCCCCCAAATCTGAGGCCTACTGCTCCAGCACACTCTCAATCCTGGTACCCCTCTGGATGGGCTCTAGGGTTTGGTGGTACTGTTATCCAGTGGTTCTATTCCTTCCCCAGCAGCTGGTTCCAGTCAGTGGTAATTTGGGGGGAGAAAGATCATGTTTGCTTCTTGTAGGATACCTAGGAATCAGTGCTTTTCTGCTTGCTATTCAATATTTATATGGGTGTCAGCCCTTTAAGAAAAGCCAGACTAGGAAATTATTGGCATATAGCTCAGTTGTGTTTTTATTACAATCTTGCAAATCTCCCTTTATCTTCATGTGAACTCTCTGAGACATTTACTCTTATCACAGGCCCCTTTTGTTTCCCTTGGTAGCAGCTTTTGCTTTTGTTTCTTAAGGCCATTTATCTGCCCTCTATAGTGGGGGAGGTTTGGAATCAATACATTGATAATACCAGTTGCATACAATCCCAGCCTGGTTCAGAAATTTCACTGAACTCCTGTCCTGGTGCCTGGCAAGCCTGTAGGTCTGGATGGAAGAGAACAGGCTTAAACTAAATGCCAACAAGACTGAGCTACTGTTATACATAGGGTGTGCTTTATGCCCTTTGTTTTGTCTCCAGATGGAGCCACCCTGCTTCTGAAGAAGCAGATTTGCAATTTGGGTATTCTCCTACCTCCTGTTAGACCAGCAGGTGGAAGCTGTGGCAGAAAAGCCTTTGCCCAGCTTGGGCTGGTTACCAATTGCAGCCCAGCTTGAAGTGAAAGATCTGAGTACAGTGCCTCATACTCTCATCACCAGCCCATTTAGATCACTGGAACCCGCTTTACAAAAACCACCCAGAAGCTTTGGTTGGTGCAAAATGCAATAAGTAGGGTGTTCACATAAGCTGAACATTGAACAGGTTTTATACCTGTTTTCAGGCCTTGCACTGGCTTCCTATTAATTTCCGAGTGCAATTTAAAATGCTGTCATTGACCTATAAAGACCTTTGTTTGGCACATGGCTATCTCAGGACCACGTCTCCACACTAATATCAGCCCAACAACTATGCTCATAACAGGAGAAGCACTGATTTCCACCATTTTCAAAAAAAGGGTAAAGCCTGGAAGCACTGCTGTTTGCTGATAGGACTGGCCTTCTGGAATGACCTCCTAATGGAAATTAGTTTGTCTTCAGTTTGGTCTTCTGGAAAATATGACTTCTGGTAAAAGCTGAATAAAGAGTGTTTCCAGAAGTTTAAGGCATATATTTTATTTAGTTTTTTTATATTTATTGTATTTTTATATCTTGTTCAACTATTTTTATATGTTGTTTGTCAGAAACTTTTGGTAGCTAACAAATTTGATAAATAATAAAAACAAAGTGGTGTTCTTTCAAATGCTTTTTCTCTGATCTGACCATCACCTTCTTGAAATAGTAAATGGTTGCTTAATAGTATGACTGCTATCTTAGACATGCCAACATTCTTTACTCTGAACCATTGCTTTCAGCTGTGATAGATAATGGAGTTAAGGATAAACATGATTTAGGACTTTCTACCAAGGTTATTGGTTTTAACTGAGGAAACTATCCTGTCCATTTTCCTCACTAAGGAACAGGGAGACTATAAAGCCTTAAACATGATCCCAAAACCTGCAGGTGCCAGTCATCTAAATAAACATAGAGCAATTAGCAAAATTAACACAGCTTTAAATGGCTTGGTTCACCAGATGCAGAGACATAGCAGGGTTCAATAAAATGTAAAGGTATTAGAAATTAAACCATTAATCATCTGTTCAAAGCTTGGATGTAAAAACCGTTCTGTCTGAAATGGATGATAAAAAAATGGCATGGATTTAAAGGAGACAATTCAGTTGTTCCAAGTCTGATTTTGAACCATGTTTTTTATAGCTTTGATTCAATTGAGAATGGGGAGATTATGACCAGAATTCTTCTCTGCTCCCAGCATGTGCAACTATTGAATCCTAGGGACTCTAGACATGATGCCAACCTTCATCTATTTTTTTCAGATTGTTTGAATGGTCTAATACTGTGAAGAGAAGTAGCAAGCCAGATATACATAAAGTTAATGGTGGGCTTCAAAGGCATCAGGATTACTGCAGGTGTTTGTGGTGGTTATAGTACTACTTGTTACAGACAGGTAATAAAGGGGAATAATGGCAATAATTATTATTATTCCAATAATCAGGCATAGATGCAATCTTTGCATAGATGTTAAGCAAGTTGTGCATCACTCAAAAATATATTAGATTCATATTTTAATATTTCCCCATCTACCTCTGGATCTTACCCATTCAATAGTTTCACATAATTGATTACTTCCTTTTCACCTTATTTTTTGACACTAAAAGAGCATTCATTTCAGTTTTATTCTTTGATGGATCACTATCACACATTTGTAAACCTCTAAATGCTTATTCAATCATTTTTTTCTTTTAGTTTCAAATATAATTTACAGGGGGGAGGTGTCCATTCCATTCAATCTGGTAGGAGCTCCTTGTTTAGCTTTTTCCCCTCATTTTAAAAAAATTTCTATGAAAATTGTGCCTTTTTCATCTTGTTCTATTATACTACATTTTTTGCAACTTTTTTACTACATTTTTTGCAACTTTTTTCTCTCTAAATCCCCCATGTTCCCACATATTTCAGTAATTCATTTCTAAAAAAAATTTCAGCACTTTCTAAGCCATATTCTATCATAAACAGCCAATTCTTTTCTTCGCCACCTAAATCAAATCTTATCTCAATATTCCTATTAAATCCTTCTTTGCCATCACTCTTGCTGATTTGACTGCTGTCATTGAAACTGCAAATCTTCTTTGAAGCAGATTTCACTAAGGAATCCACTTTATTTAATACAGTATTCATCTAATGTCATTTACAAAAAACTCAGCCCACCCAATGCGCCCCTTTATACTGGGATACCCCATTCCATTTCCTCTTATTTTCAGAGCAGTCAATATTTCCTGGTCAAACAGAATTTTCTGTCTTCCTGGAACTCTTTAATGTACTTTTCTTCAATATTATTATACTTCTGCAAACCTTAAGATTTCTTCAAGATTGTCAGTGTGCTTTCCTCTTACATATGGATGATTCATTCAACTATATGAGGACAGGCTAAGTTTGCCAATGATATTCATGTATGATATTCAATAAAGAAAGAAAGATGAGTGGCAGACAAAGAAGTTATTTAACAAAGAATACAAAGCAAAATAATGCTGTTCATTTGAAACATTTACCTCCTTCAGACAACCCATGAAGTTATTGCTGATAGGAGATCCAGGTAAATCAGCTGTACTGGGACTTCCACCAACATAGAAGAAGTCATCTGAGCCAAGCATAGTATAATCCTCTTGTGTGTAGCCAGTAGTGGTGAGGATTCCATCCACAGAGATTGTCACCTGTTCGAAGGATGCAATGGACAAAACAAAACAAAAAAAAGGGAAAAGAAAAAACAAAATTCCCAGCAATGATCGTACGGTTCTTAAAATAGTAAGTCCTCTCCCTATTTTTATAAAACTTTTAGGATAGGTTTTGCTGAACTTTGTTGATTCATTGCAGCTCAGTTCCATTTTCTGGTCTGCTTTTTGTCCCTTCACTCCAAGTCCTTAATCACCTGCTTTGCTAGTTCAACTTTGCTACGGCCAAAGAGAGCTATTCTACCTGCCATGATGGCTTCCATTTAATAAGGCCAGAAAATGGAGCAGTTAGTGGACGGGAGCGCTTATCTGAGCTGATAATATGATTGATTAGCCATTATTGGTAGTGATTATTGTTAGTTATGACTGTTAGCAAAGACACTAATAATGAAGTTGATATATTTGATTTTGCTTCTTTGTATTTATTTGGCTCACAGCACACAAATGATCATGCATTCAGGGAAGGGAGGAAGGAAAGGGATCTCACTTTCAATACATTATGGATGAACATGCTATGTGCCTACAAAGATACCCACCACCACCCAGTCCTGCAACTTAAAAAGAAAAAAAAGTACAAAAATTAAAAATCAGGATTAAACAAAAACAAAAGAAAGAAGTCAACCATACACCAGCAAAAATGAAAAATATAAAGTGAATTTGAAAACAAGAGAAAACAAATTGGCAAACGTGCTCACTCTCTGCACTTCAGCACACCCATGCCAGTGTTTTTCAAAATCCAGAAGGACAAGAAGTATCCTGAAAGAGATTTTTTTCACACTTGCATGCAATCCTTAATGAAACCATAAACTACAAAAGGAGAAAAACCACCCAAGGCTTAAAAGAAAGGAAAACTAAATTTAAAAAATCTAAAAATAGTCCAAACCCCATAATTCATGGAGAGCAATGGAAAACAGAAGGGAGGGACAGGAAACGAAGGTTGAGAAAATGATATATGTATGTGATTTAAAAGTTAGATTAGTGGCTTGGTGAAGAGACTGGGAGAGGTAGCTGCAGTATGATGGTTGGGAAAGGAGGTGGGGATTAACCAGACATAGACATGCCATGCAGCGTATATATTGCCCTGAAACAAACAACTGGCTGAGCTTCTGTTGGTTATGGCTGGTGGAATTTCAAAAAGACAGAGGAAGAATATGTGTGGAGGCCCGATGAAGAGGTTAAGATGGAGAAAAAAAGAGGGAAGCTTGGCCCAGTTTTGCCTATAATAGCTGTTATTAGAGCAAAAAAAAAAATGAAGGGAAAAAGACTGGGCTCACCCTAACAATAGGCCCTGACACGGTAGTTGAGTTAAAAACCTTCAGAATATCAGAAAAAAAAAAAAAAAAAAGAAAATCTCACCGCCCCAAACTAAAAAAAGTGGGGGGGGGAACTGAAGGGAAGAAAGAAAAGGGATTAGCAAAATATTGACAAAAATAGAATAAAAATATTTTAAAATAGATAAAGTGAAGAAGCCAGCAAAAGAGATAATTAAATCCCATTTCCAGGACAGTTATATTTATTTTCCTTTGTTTTTGTCCTATGGAAAATATATAAAAATACAAATAGGAAGAAAAGGTAGCTACAGCAAAATCAAAAGAAGAAGAAGAAGGAGAAGGTAAGTTTAACGGGGAAGAAAAATAGGGGATGGGAGATGGAGAGGGAAAGGAAGATAACACACGGCAAACCCAAAAAAAGAGACAATAAGAATGATATCTACCAGACAATGTAGTTTGTTTACCATAGCGTGTCCAATGCCTGAGTGCTTTGCGGAAAAGGGGGAAGAAAGGAAATTAAAAAATTGTGAACAGAACGATTGTTAATTAAAATAACCAAAAGCAAAGATGAGTCGTTAGGGTGTTAGTACATTAGTCGGTTAGTAAAAATGACACATTGCATGAATGGTCTAGTGTTAGTTTTTCAAAAAAAGGCATGGGGTGCCCGACACACACAGAGTGAAAAAGAGGACAGCATGAGCAGGACTGTCTGGGAACCATGCCATAGAGATTGTTAGAAGAAGGGAGCTGCCTGCCCTTCCCATTCTTATCCTATTAGTTACCCATCACACTCTGAGAAACAAAGGACATTTCCTCTAAAACCGGAGTAGAATTTGAAGGATACAAACATTACTTACTTTTCAAGTGAAAATCAAATATGTATTTACCCTCTCTATCTCTCCACCCACATAAATAATGACAAACCATCATGAGTGATTTCAACCATTCTGTCCCACTTCCCAATCCATTTCTACTTCCTTTTAGAGTTCCATTCAATGCTACCCTCTGGTATAGCTCAGATGTTCTAACCAACTCAACCTATCTCTTGGGTACAGACAGTTGTTTGACAATTCTGAGGGACTGCCCTACGCACTCACCAATTCCCAGGGTTATTTTTTTTCCTTTACAGTAGTTGAACTTTCAGGAAAGACATACAGAATATAAAAGTTCCAATTAACAGAGACAACATGTAGCTCACCTGAATATTCAGGAAAGTGGGGAGAAGTTTCCCTAATTGAAGGAGGCATGAAGATTGCTTGCATCAGATATTTTGGAATGAATGGAAAAAGGTTGACAGAATTTAACATGTCATTTGAGGAAAGGGAAGACTTACCCATGGGTAGTTTTATAATTGACTTTCAAATCGCCAAACTATAGATGCTAATAATTATGGTGATACTTATTTGTTTGAAGGACTTTAAAGAAAGGTTTAATTAGTAGTGTTTAGAGATGTTACCAACTTGGGGAAATATATGCTGATGACTGAGCTTTTAGTTCTTCTAGTTTCCAATGGGTGCTGGAATCCTTTGATTATGCAAATATGAGAGACAAGTATTTTTTTTCTGAAACGTCAAAACTAAAGGGTAATTCCCTGTAATGTGTACATTCACCTCATCAAATAGATTTTACAGTTTTCATTGTTTTTTCTCATTTTTCTAGTCTTTCAATAACCTGCTAAATTTATTTTAATAGAGATGCACAAGGACAAAAAAAGGTAACATCTGTAGCCTATCTAAAATTTATTGGAAAAAATGCTACAGTCCTTTAATTGCAAAATTAAGTTCCATATTGTTTTAAGCGATTGTGGGTTGCCTGACATTGGACCAATAAGGTTGTTCTGTTCAATCTTCTGCTCAGATACATTTAGATTTTGCAATTTCAAAGAACTTTGTTTCATGTTTATTTATACTACTATATTTTATTATTTGAAGTTAATAATATAAATATAGCATCCTTAAATACTATTTTGATGAAAAGGCAAAAACAGGAGCATAACAGTTATTGGTAAATGATGTTCTTTTTTGATATATGTGTTGTTTTTTAAAAATTGTCACTGTGGAATTTGGTGGCTTCAAAATCAAATCAATAAAATATTTAGCAGAAAGATATTGGAGCAGCAATGCAAGTGCTATTTTCAGATTCTTTTTTTTAAACATGAAAATTATTATTTTAAGAAGGCTTTCATTACATGCTGATAAGTATGACTGAGCAGCATGATATATAGAATTTGAACCATTTCCTTTGTTTGGATCTGCATATTTAAGTATATCTACAAGAAAAACAAATAATATTGCCAACCTTTTTCTGAAAGTGCTGGTGAAAAATACCAATTCTACCATTAACAACGTTTCCATTAAGTGAAACAAATGTTTTTGTTAAAATAACCATATAGGAAATTTACTGGGGCACAAACTACCTTGAATGTATAGTGATTTCTCTATTCAACAAAATGGTTATTAACAGGGTTATAGCTAGAAATATTAGTTTTACTTTGGATTTTGCCTATCATTAAATGAAATTCTTCTGTATTTACAGAAAAATAATATACCACTAACTAAAATGGTATTAAATTGAAAAAGAATTTCAAAGAACAACAATTATAAAAATGTATGCTTGTAGCGTGTGAAAATATATGTGCATGACCAACTATTTCCAGTCAATGACAAAGTTTAAATGACATAAGATAATTAGTCCAAGGGAAATAATGTCTGCCTTCAGATGTAGTGCTATAGTCCTATGCTACTTTAACCAGAGCTTGGCCTGATATTATACTATTATTATGGTATGTAAATATATCAGATGTTTAGAAATTAAACATTTGATTCTCTGGAACAGAATGACACAAATGCAACATTCTTTAAAAACTGAAAATATCTATGGGCAAATTAAATTAAATTAAACTGTTCTGAATGAAATTAAATTTAAAAACATAGCAAAGAACATTTAGAAGTGATAATAAGAATTACTACGGCAATCAAAACATAAAACTAATCTAGAAAAGCTGTATTGTTGGTGTTCCCCAAGATACAAAATTAAGTGTTCTTGTTTCAAAGACACCTCAAAACAGGCAAAGAGTTTTTAGTATCTAACTATCTAAAATAACGGATAAAAAAGGTATACTGAAGTGTGATTTTCCAGTTGGAAAACTAAGGAAAACTGTGAGAGAGCTAATTTTGTGAACCTCTAAAATAAACAAACGGTTGTGAAATCAGAAATACTAAATTAATAAAACTAAATACTTGGACTGAAAGAAGTAATAATTTTATATTAGATGAAATAAAACCAGACGCAAAAGTCACTGGAGGATGAGGCCATGATGCTTGGGGGGGGGGAAATAAAATAATAATAAAAAACGACAGCAAAAGCAAGGCTGCTAGATACTATTCCTGCTATCACAAATCTATGAAATCTATGAATTCATAGAAGCAGTTACTGACAGACACGCTTAGTTAAATGTTGAGTAATTTAAGACTTGGAAG
Source organism: Crotalus tigris (assembly GCF_016545835.1). Lineage (NCBI taxonomy): Eukaryota > Metazoa > Chordata > Lepidosauria > Squamata > Viperidae > Crotalus > Crotalus tigris. Next base: position 18,394,569 of record NW_024096970.1, read on the forward strand.
TCACTCAATGACTGAACAGCAACAAATTAGACTTCGAATGCTGGAATATATGCAACATTTATGGTTTTGCTTACTATCACCAATGCCTTGGTCAGCTCTTGTTTGGACTTGTTTGGACCCATAAAGTTCAGCTAGTCCAGAATTTAATAGCTCAAGCAGTGAGTTTGTCCACATGCTTTGCTTACTATTATGCTTCTGAGTGCAATTCAAGATGCTGGTTGTCAACTTTAAATTCCTACATGGCTCAGCATCTGATCATCTGTGGAACTGCTATTTTAAGTCACTTTTGCCAATCTCTGAAGAATTAAGAGAAGTCTCCTTCCAGATCCCTGCCCCTAAGAAGTGCCATCTGCAGTAACTATGAGGTTGGGCCATCTTAGTTACTGCTCCCCTTAAACAAAATAGAATTCCTGTGGAAGTCAGATTGGCTCCAATTCTTATAGCCTTTGAAAAAAAATATGTGATTTTGTTAAAGGACTGCTGATATGAGAAGGCTCTGAAAATTGGGAAAAATTCGGGGAAAAAAATCCCAATTTGGGGGGAGGGAGAGAGGGAAGAGAGAGAAAAATTTTCCTAGAACTTGATAGTGATTGTTAATATCCTTAGACATACACAGTTTATTATTTTATATTATTATAGAAATTCCTTAAGTTAGCTTTTTTTCCCCATAAAGCATAAAATGATTAGTTTTAATATGCATATTTGCAAGAATCTTGGGTGACAAACTACACAACATTTATCAATCAATAAGGAATATATACACAATAGAAAATTCATTTGTCATGCTGCAAATGGTCCAAGTAACTTAATATATTTCACCAGCTTTCAGAAGGAAGGTTATTTATATTCTTCTGTACCTATTAAAAGCTTAAGTGTATATTTTAGGGAGATGGAAGAGTTTTGATACTTTAAGTCTGGCTATCTAAGTAGAAATATTATCAGACAGAGCTGTGTGTTTAGAGAACTAATAAATGGAGTTATAAAAGGTAAAAATATTATTAATAATAAAGATATGGGGAGGGGGTCTTCAAAGTAGTGTTCCTCGTCTATGCAGGCATCGCAGGGAAAGATGGATAGAGACAAAAGCAGTAGTAGCATAGCTTCATAATGAAAATCAAAGTAAAGAAATAAGGAGATCTGGAAAAAGTATGGCCAGTATCAGGAGCATAAGGTTAAAATAAGTACCTCACATACAGAAGAAAAATAGAGAGAAACAGAAGAAACAAAGACTATTATCAGCCCAATCCACTTAAAAAATCCACCCGCACATACACTCTTGAAATAATCTTGCTCAGATATCATTCTCAGGTGTGTGCAGCAATGCAGTTTGTCATTCATTGTAAAAGGTTTGTGCAAAAGAAAGTCCAGATGAATCAGGCCCATTGGAGAATTAAAGTAATGACATTGCAAAAATAGTTAAATCAATTACCAGGACATAAAAGGAGAAAAAGGAAGTGGATAAAGCTGTTGCAGAAAATACTTTCCATTCCTACTGTAATTAAATGCAACAAGAATATTACTGATAAGATTGAAATGAAATTAAGGAAATAAGAAAAAAAAGAAAGGAAAAAGAGGGAAGTACAATGGAAAAATGATATAAAAGTGAAGTTAAGTCACAAAATAGTAGTGTTAAAACAAATTGGATATAGGGAAAGGTAGAAAATTATCAAGTAGAAATGAAGTTATTGCAATGAGGCCAAGTTATAGTAAATGAATGAGCACTTGTTTTCCCTCAAGTTACTAGAGGTTAGATGCTCCTCCTACTCCAAATAGATATACATCTATCAGCTAGCTACCAATTTACTATTACATTTATTCACTACAAAAGAACTTTCCCACAGTTCTCTTCCTTTCCTCATTACCTGCCGCAGGTTGCGAGTCACTTTTACGTTGTGCCATTGGTTGTCATTAAATTTGCCACTGACAGGCTCCACAATGGCTTCAAAGGCTCCAGATCCCAAGTTAATGATCAGTGAGACGGCGCCATCTTTCAGTGCTAAGTTGACATAATCAGCCGACTTGCCCGTGTGCAGGATAAGGCCGTTGCGCTGCCATGTCTTGAAGGACAGTGTGATTTCATCACTGCTGCTTTGAATGGGGTTCTGGGAGAGATCATAGCACAGGTATTCAGAGCCACGGAAAGTGGCTACATTCTCATCTCTTGCTGCAGAAAGACAAAAGGAAAGATGCAGAAGACTGATCAGTTTTGTTTCATGAAGAAATAACATTCACTTTGTTCCACTGAAATGGAAAACAGATATTCATGAACTGTGGTTGTTTTTGTTCTTACTTTGCATCTATTTACATTGCTTATATATTCAAAACTGGAATGAGGCACTTAGTGCAACCATAAGCTTGGACTGCCTCTGGACAAATATTACTTCTTAGAGCACACAAATGTGGACTCTGATATGGACATCAACATTTATATCAAACCTTCCAAGCAGGTAAAGTTTTTAATCTCAGAGCACAGATTAAAGCTTTTTTTTCCCCTGGCTTATTCAGAAGAGGAGTAGACCTTTTTAAGAGAGATTAGATTTAGGAATGAAAATAATAGACTGTATGGGAAGCAGTAGACTCAAAAGAATGGAGCATTCCTTTGTTTGGTTTAGGGAGATAAATAAATATAGTATATGAAATTGAGCAGATAGAAGCATGAGCAATTATTTGAATTAATCAAACAAAACTTTCAGAGAATTAATATGAACTCAAACTATCAGAGGCAAATCTATGAGTCTAACATCTATTTTAGCAGCTTATTTACAAATTCTTCTAATTTCATTTCTTTCATGATCATTTCATCATATGTAACATATTGTAGAAAGGTGGGGTATTTTCAATCTTATGGTATAGTTGGCATCATTTATAATATCTAATAAATATTTTTGGCTTTCAGCTTTTTGAAGCAGTAGACATGAGCTTAAATGGACTCCAGAAGATGGTAGAGGACAGGAAGTCCTGGAGGAATGTTGTCCATGGGGTCGCGATGGGTTGGACACAACTTTGCAACTAACAACAGTAAATATTTTATTGATTTTGGGCAAATTGCTCATTTAAATTTACTGATAACTAAAGATCAATTATCTTGACAGATTTGTTCCTGGTTTTGATTCATTAACAAAACAGCATAAAGAAGCCCATACTACATACAATAAATATAAGCTATCATCTGGTGTTATATCAGTCCTTTGAAAAAGGTAACCTCAGAAAAGGGAAAGCATATATAAATGTATACATTGCTAAAACAATGACTTTTCCAAATTCTCAAAACTGTATGTATGTATTTATTTATTTGATTTCCATAGCTGCTCAACTGATTGTGGGCAGCTTACAATTCTAAAAGTATAAAACAATTTTAAAAACATTAAAATAATAAAATATCCATAAAATAAATAAGTATACTGAGCTCAAGGGAGGGGTCAAATGTATCACCAGTCTTGAGTCCCTTTGTGCCTACAAGAGATCTGATTCCAGCCCATCTTGAATTCCATTGACTCTTATCAACCTCCAATTTGCTTTGGTCATTAGTAGTTCAGATTCTTGTAGATAGCTTAAGCTTGCAATAAACCTTGATATTCGTTTTAAATGCCTGGATTTCCTAATTTCTCAGGCTTGACATGCAAACAGCATTTGTGATGATTAATTGGCTAATAATAAAATCACATAATGGGGGCCATAATACATTCAGAGCCCAGGTGCAGAGCCATGTTTTTAAAGCTTTGTGAAAAGTCAACAGGGTTAGGGCATGGGTGACAGCTAACTTCCCAGTCCAGAAATCAGAGTAATTGGAGCACTACCCAAAGGTGTGCAAAGGCTCTCCTAGGTGGCCACTTTCTCTTCAAGCAGGAGCATGATTGTGAACTGGATCTGTTTGGGCTAGTGCCATCCCATCCAAAACTAGAGATGGAAAAACTTTATCTTCAGAAGGTCCAAATACTCACAGCCAGTCCATATTGCTAGGATTGAGTCAGAACCCATTTTGCCCCAATCAGTCTCCAGACACTGGGATAGGACAACCATAGCATCACTCAAGGGGACTGGAGTATAGATATAAAGCTGGGTGTCATCTATATACTAATGATATTTCAGCCCAAACAGATGGATCACCTCACCCAACGGCCTCATGCAAATGTTAAATAGAAGGGAGAAAGAACAGAGCTCTGAGGCACCTTACAAAGTAAGGGCCACAGTCTGGACCTCTCCTCAGCTATCAACACTGACTGAAACTGACCTCAGAGGAAGGAAGAGAATCAGCACAACACAGTGCCACTTCCTGCAGCAGGCCCAGAAGGATACCCTGGTCAATGGTATCAAAAGCTGATTCTAGATTTCTCTGCATGTGTATACATGCATGACCACATTGTTTTCCAGATATGAGGTAAGGGGAGAGCCATCCACAGAATCAGCATTTCTGTCAAGTGAATAGCACAGGGGGAGCAGTAAAGGAATAGGGCATTTCTAATTAGTTGTGCTCAGAAGGAGGCCATTCATCATATTCTGTCAACAATGTTGGATCCAAATTAGGTTAATTGCAATCAGGCTCTTCTCAGCTGAAAGCAGTGATGGGATTCAGTCAGTTTGCACCATTCGGCAGAATCGGTAGCTAATTTTTTGTTGCCCAGGCCCAGAATGGACTTCCAGAAGCGGCATCCACACAGAAAACCGGTTGTTCACATATTTGAATCCCACCACTGGCTGAAAGGTATGGGATTTAAATAACTGAAGCTATGATAAATTATTCCAACTCTATGGGATAGATATAGAAAGGGTGTTGAAATGGTTATTAACCATTAGTTAAAACATATTCCCTAGCACATTTTATAAGCTGTGACACCTAAACAGTTTGGTTGGAGTAATGGTCAGAAAACTTTATTTGGATAGGAAACCATTATCATCAGCTTTTAAAATAATCAGCTGTGATTTTTTTAAAAAAAAGTCTGCTTCTGTGAGTTGGTTTTGGGGTTTGATGTAGTTATAATGGTTTGAATATTACTTTGAAATTAACTTTAAAAGACCGGAGAACTTCCATTTGATTCCAAGGCATTTCAACAGTGATGTTTCACACACCTCTTCTGTCTCTGTGTATGTATGTATGCATGCACACTCGTAGACACACACACACACAGGCACACACTTGAACTATACAGAAACATTTTAGGCAAAATAATAGACAATTTAGTCCTGGGAAAGGAGACGGTATAAAAAAATCAAAAAAAATCATGCCTTGAATTTGTTTGGAATTTGGGGCAGATGGTGTTATCATATCCTACAACATGTGGGGTATGACAATAATAGCATTCCTAAAATTTCTTTAATGTCTCTTTCCTAATCTTTCCTATTCTGAAGGCATTGCAGATATACCAATGTGCTAGTACCCAAGTCTATTTCTCAGTATATTCTGAACCAGTTGAGAATGTTAAGGTGCTAAATATAGGATGCAAACTGTGGCATTTCTATAGTTGAACTATAATTCCCAACTTCTCTCCCTATTAGCCATGCTTCTTAAGGATGGTGAGAATTGCAATACTTGTCTATTTTTGTGCTAAAATCATCTGCAGATTTGATAGTAGAAGGATGCAGACCAAATTCTACAAAAAGTCAGCATTCTTGAGAGATGTTTCCTGAATCCCAAAAGCTGGTATTTAGTCTCTTCATAGATATGTGAAATAATACTTTCTACTATCTTATGCTGCATGACCACTGATTTTTAGTTCTTGATAGATCACTTTCAGAAGAAATGCTCTATATACTGTTGGAAAATTGATCGATAGTTAGAGCTGATTTGGAATTCCTCAAATTGTTTATTTGTTTTGGTAATGGTGATAAAATGGTGCAATAATTATATTAAAATAAAGGAGAGTTTAGGTATAAAAATACACTTTACTAAAAACCGCCGTTGCCTCCTTTAGTGGCATCTTCCGACATAATGTGTGTATTCTCAAAGTCAAATTGGTGGCCATGTTGTGCCATATGCATCCATATTTGGGAATGCTGTTCGCCCCTTCTTATGGCTAATTTATGCTCATGTAAGCATGTTCTTAAACGCTTAGCTGTTTTGCCCACATAGTTGCTATCGCAATTTTTACAATTGATTTTATAAACTATAAACTATAAGAAGGGGCGAACAGCATTCCCAAATATGGATGCATATGGCACAACATGGCCACCAATTTGACTTTGAGAATACACACATTATGTCTGAGGATGCCACTAAAGGAGGCCGGCTATTGAAAGAGGCTTGGTTCTCCAACAGAGACTCAATCAACCGTCATATCGATTTACACCCAACACAACAAGCATTGAGGAAATGGGATTCTAACTACCACTCCAATCGCCACAAGCAGTTTGGCCGATGCCTACAGGATTGTAGCTGCGACGAGGTACCTGATCCCCACCCCAAACAAGTACATGGGGCCTTAATTAACCCCCGACGCACCAGGAACATCTCTACAGCACTCAACCAATGCCAGTGCCATCTCAACGAACAACTGAGGAGTTTGCCACTGCCGAATACACGCAAGCGCTCGCTGATGGGGGACCTGCGTCTTCACCAACACCATCCCGACAGACCCCCACCTTTGAAGCCTGACAACAGCAGTGGAGAACTCAGAAGATCCAGCAAGAAGACCTTGGAATCCGATGTTATGGATGGCGACAGCGAGGATCGCATGATAGAAAAAAAGGGGGGAAGAGAAAGAGGAAAAAGCGGAATAAACATCTATATACACTGCGGGAAGGGGGAAGTAACTTTTCACCTGGATCTGTGAAGGGACAAACAATCACAGATAAAGAGTATCCCCACCAGCAGCTTAACTCCCCCCAGGATGGGTATTTTAAACCCGTCTTGAGTAGAAACGATAGCCATCAGCAGCGAAAGACGGTGGACATAGGGGGGAGCGGGAGTATGGAGGCTCGGGCACACAATGCTTGCACATGCACTATTCGCAAGAGAAACATCGATAAAGGCAATAGCGAGGAACATATGACATGGAGGGGGGGAGAAGGAGGAGAGAGAGGTGGAGTAAACACTCGCTTACACAGTAAACAGATAGAACAACGGAAGACGGTGGACATAGAAAACGCCAGAGTGGGGGATGAGTGTATGGGTGCCCAAACATATAACGCCTGCATAAACATTACTCGTAGGAATAAGGAGGAAAGAAAAGAGGACATAGAACAGAGGGAAAACATTGATTTGCAGTCAAAAGAAACATGAAGAAATAACTGGAACCCCAGTGAGATTTACAGCAGTGGTAGAGGAGAATTAAACACCCCCGAAGTAGACAACAGGAAGGGGAATGAAGTGAGAGCTAATGCCATTAGAAGAAAGGAGGATGAAAGGGTGTTAATAGATTTGGGTGTTAGTAATGGAGCAGTAGGAGGAGTGATCCGGAAGATTGATAGAAGGAAACGCAAAGAGAGTAACAAAGAAACATCTGGAACACAAATTGACCGGCCAGGGCCAGTGACACGGTCCAAGAGCCGGGTGCAAATGTCAGCCAAACCTATTTGACTCATCGTTGTTTACTGGCTTTTTTAGCCCTGATGATGTTGGGAGTCCCCAACGAAAGCTCGGCGGTTTTTAGTAAAGTATATTTTTATACCTAAACTCTCCTGGTGAACGTATTTTATTTATATTATAAATATGCCCAGGAGTCATATTTTTATGGATATCATTCAATATTAAAATAAAGATAATTATTTTAATATCATCGCCCATATTTCATCTGGAGCAGCAATAAAATATTGCACATCAATATCCTATAAACTTTGGTAATGTCATAGTTAATAAAGACCTAATTACACTTAATGCAACCTTAACATCCCTCAGTCACAAGGAATATAAAAGCCTGTATTAGCATGTAATAATTGTCTCAGAAGAATTACTGACAACAATTCTATTTCCATGCCAACCAAGAATAAAAGTTTTATAGTGTTATTTCTGCAACAGAAATTTCTGGTCATTGCACTTCCTTTCAATCTAAAGAAAAGGAATGTATAACCATGGTCAGACATGCATTTTATATATCTGCAAAGACATCTGATCAAACAGCTAGATTCTGAGGTCAGTGTTAAATGGAGTTACAATGGTTAAGCTATATTATCTCAATAAAGAATTTGTGGAGCATGTAAGAAACTGGGGTCAGGGAAAGCAGATGTAAGTTTAATGTAAGTTATATTTCTAGGGTCATCACTTCAAGTCATTTGCATAGAATTTAAATTAATAATAATAATAATAATAATAATAATAATAATAATAATAATAATAATATAGATGAGAAAGAACTGGAGAAGATAACAAAATACAAAGACATAGAAATAGAAAGACTGTGGCAAAAGCAAGCAAGGGTAGTACCAATAGTAATAGGCTCCTTGGGTGCAATCACAAAACAATTGGAGCACCACTTGAACACCATTGGCATTGACAAATTCGCTATTAGTCAATTGCAAAAGGCGGCCTTACTAGGAACTGCTTCCATCCTGCGACGATACCTGTAATACCATCAAACATCCACATCTGCCTATCCCAGGTCCTGGGTAAGGACTCGATAGGTAGACAAAATGCCAAATCCAGTCTGAACATCTGGCTGACTGTGCGATGATCATATAATAATAATAATAATAATAATAATAATAATAATAATAATAATAATAATAATAAAGTTGGAAGGGACCTTGGAGGTCATCTAGTCCAACCCCTGCTCAGGCAGGAAACCCTATACCATTTCAGACAAATGGCTGTCCAGTCTCTTCTTAAAAACTTCCAGTGTTGGAGCATTCACCACTTCTGGAGGCAGGTTGTTCCACTGGTTAATTGTTCTAACTGTCAGGAAGTTTCTCCTTAGTTCTAGGTTGCTTCTCTCCTTGATTAGTTTCCATCTGTTGCTTCTTGTCCTGCCTTCAGGTGCTTTGGAAAATAGCTTGACTCCCTCTTCTTTGTGGCAGCCCCTGAGATATTGGAATACTGCTATCATGTCCCCCCTCGTCCTTCTCTTCATTAAACTAGACATACCCCCCTCATCCTTTTCTTCATTAAACTAGACATGCCTTTCCTTATATGCTTTAGCCTCCAGTCCCCTAATCATCTTTGTTGCTCTTCTCTGTACTCTTTCTAGAGTCTCAACATCTTTTTTACGTCATGGTGACCAAAACTGGATGCAGTATTCCAAGTGTGGCCTTACCAAGGCATTGTAAAGTGGTATTAATACTTCACGTAATCTTGATTCTATCCCTCTGTTAATGCAGCCCAGCACTGTGTTGGCTTTTTTGGCAGCTGCAGCACACTGCTGGCTCATATTTAAGTGATTGTCCACTAGGACTCTGAGGTCCCTCTCACAGTTATTACTATTGAGCAAGGTACCCCCTATACTATACCTGTACATTTGTGGGTTTTTTTGCCTAAATGTAGAACCTTACTTTTTTCATCACTGAATTTCATTTTGTTAGATAGCGCCCAGTGTTCAAGTCTGTCCAGATGCTCCTGTATCCTAAGCCTGTCTTCTGGAGTGTTGGCTATTCCTGCCAGTTTGGTGTTGTCTGCAAATTTGATGATTTCTCCATCTATCCCCTCATCCAAATTGTTGATGAAGATGTTGAAGAGCACTGGGCCCAGAACAGAGCCCTGGGGCACTCCACTACACACTTCCCTCCATGTAGATGCAGTTCCATTGAGGACCACATGCTGAGTATGGCCGGTCAGCCAGCTAGGGATCCATCTGGTGGTGATGCTGTCTAACCCACGTTTTTCTATCTTATCAAGTAGTAGGTTGTGATCTAAATGCCTTACTGAAGTCCAAGTAAATTATGTCCATAGCATTCCACTGATCCACTAATTTTGTCACTTGGTCAAAGAATGCAATAAGATTTGTCTGGCATGATCTGTTTTTGACAAACCCATGTTGGCTTTTAGTAATGACTTTGTTTGCCTCTAGGTGTTCACTGATTTGTTGTTTGATTATCTTTTCCAGAATCTTCCCAGGTATCGAGATCAGGCTGATAGGTCTGTAATTTCCTGGTCCATTTTTTTCCTTTTTTGAAGATGGGTACTACATCAGCTCTTTTCCAGTCCTCCGGTAGTTCCCCAGTGCTCCAGGATCTTTGAAAAATATAGTTCAAGGGTTCTTAGATCACATCTGCCAGTTCCTTGAGAACCCTGGGGTGTAATCCATCTTGTCCTGGTGATTTGAACTCGTCTAGGCTGGACTGGTGTTCACTTACCGTTTTCTTGCCTATCTTAACTTGCATTTCTATTCTGTTTTTTATGGCACTATTTTTGGTAGGTTGGTCTATTTTTTCCCTTTGTGTAAAGACAGATGCAAAAAATGAGTTAAATAGTTCTGCTTTCTCCCTGTTGCTTGTCACCTTCTTGCCATTTTTCCCCACTAATGGACCAATCATTTCCTTCAGTTTTTTCTTGTTTTTTATATGTTGAAAGAAGCCTTTTTTTTGTTATTTTTGACTTTGGTCGCAAGCTTTAGTTCATTTTGAGCCTTAGCTTTCCTCACTTCATCTTTACAGGCTCGGGCTATTAGCTGATATTCTGACTTAGTTATGTGCCCCTCTTTCCACTTTCTATACTTGTCCTTTTTATCTTTCAATTTATCAGAGAGTTCTTTATGCAGCCATGCTGGTTTCTTTTGAGAGCTGTTATTTTTCCTCTTTGTTGGTATTGTGCTGGACTGGGCTTTTATTATCTCACTTTTCAAAATTTCCCAAGCTTCTTGAGTTGTTTTCCCCTTGAGGATTCTCATCCATGGAATCCTTCCCAATTAGTTCTCTTAAAGTCCAAGATTCTAGTTTGACTATGTTCTATTGCCTGTGCTTCCATAATGTTGAATTCCAATATTGCATGATCACTTCCTCCCAAGGTTCCTGTGGCTTCAACACCTTCTATCATTTCATCTCTGTTAGTGAGAATTAGATCCAAAATGGCTAATCCCCTGGTTCCCTTCTCTACTTTTTGGGAGACAAAATTGTCTGCTAGATTTGCAAGGAATCTGTTTGATCTTCCACTTAGTGCATAGTTTGTCTCCCAGTTGATGTCAGGGTAGTTAAAGTCACCCATTACTATTGTGATGTGCTTCCTACATGCCTTAGTTAGCTGACTAGCAAAAAGTTCATCTATTTCCTCTGTTTGGTTGGATGGCCTGTAGTATACACCTATGGTAATTTTGTTTTTTCCCCCTTTTATATTGACCCAAATGCATTCAGGACAGTTTTCATCATTGTTGCGCTCTATTTCTGTAGAGATGTAGTTATTTCTTACATATAGAGCAACTCCGCCTCCTCTTTTATTTGGTCTGTTTCTTTTAAATAATTTAAATCCCTCTAGCTGTGTGTTCCATTTGTGGGTTTCATCTCACCATGTTTCTGTAATGGCAACAATATCATATCTGCCCTTATTAACCTGAATTTCTAGTTCACCCTGTTTGCTGTTCATACTCTGTGCATTGGTGTATAGACATTTGAGTCTTTTATGACTGACCCTATGTTTACTTTCTACGTAACCTGTGTGGTGCCTGAGTTCCCCTATTGTCTTACTATCTATTTGATTAGTGCACTTTGTGTGACACTTGCTATTAGAAGCTTGATTTTGCTTGACAAAATTCAATACAACTAATAATACTATAATACTACAATAATACTATAAAGCTCATGTATTAATTTTAATAGTAATAGTAATTTTAATAGTAATCCATTAATCCAATAGTAATTCTCACTCTAGAGACAATACTATGCAAAGCATTCCAAAGGACATTTTCAAAGCTTTTTATGCTTCATAATGAACAGTTCCTAAAACTGTTAAAGGAACTTTTTAAAGGTTGACATCACCACTCCAAAGGCTTTCCCTGACTGAATCTGTGATGTGCATGCCAAATCTTCTGGAGAATATGGCTACTTGAACATTTCAGTAAGGAATACTTTGCCCATCTTATTTTATTTTATTTATTAGACTTCTTTGCTCCCCATCCCATCTATTTTAGCCAAAATAATAGCCAAATATTTGTGAAACATTTCTTTTTAATGTTTTATATCTAAATATTCCATTAAGTGTCTTATAAAACATGCATTATAAAAGGTATTTCACATTCCTATATATAGAGTAGTGTAGAGCAGAGCAAAGTAGAATATTATTTATTGGCCAAGTGTGATTGGACAGACAAGGAATTTGTCTCCGATGCATAAGCAACAAAGTGATAAATAATAAATCATAGGATTTCTTTCTAGAAAACATGAATTGAACTGTTAGGATCCATTCCTCAATTGCTACTTCATTGCAATGGCTTCATTCCCCAGTTTTTCCATAGCAAATCTATCATAAGGATGTGTAAATTAGACATTATGATAAATAAGCTTTTCCCAACTAAACAGAAAGAGAAGTAAATTGGACAAAGTGGCTGAGGGAAAAATGAGAAGGGACTAAATCATCTGGTCAGGAAACAATGTATGAGCTGAGGTGGCGCAGCAGTTAGAGTTCAGTACTGCAGGCCACTTTAGCTGACTGTGTTCAGCAGGTCAGCGGTTCAAATCTCACCAGCTCAAGGTTGATTCAGCCTTCCATCCTTTCGAGGTAGGTAAAATGAGGACCCAGATTGTTGGGGGCAATGTAAATATATATATACATTGCTTACTGGTGTACACCGCTTAGAGAGTGTTTGCACTTAAAGCGGTATATAAATCTCATAAATAAATAAATAAATAAATAAATAAATGTAGCTCACAGAGGTATTCACAAGTAGGATCAAATGACAAAAGTTATATCCCAATGCAAACTCATTGCCAATATGATGCAAGCTCTTCTCTTTCTGTACATGTGGTATGATATTGCTTTTAGCATTTAGATAAATATGCTAGGTCCTGCAGATGCCTCTCATAATCAGGAAGGGAACAAAGAAAAGACATAACAGTTGGTTCAAAATAAGTTGACTAACCTTGGATGAACCATTACTAAAGTGAAAACTACACACACAATCGCATATCATTTTCTGCCAATATTGAATTGCGTAGTTCTTTCAATAGCATATATTTATGTTGGTATTTGGCATGTGAAGATATCAAAAACATTTGTTAGACACCAAAATTTAATTCTCATCTGAGAAATAGATCTCAAAAAGCAGACTGGAGAAATCTGATATATTGTAGGCATATATCATAATTAAAACACTGGATTATAATTGAAAGAGTTCAGCATTCAAATTGAATCACCTAATACACTTGCTTTATTCTACCTTAAACTGAGCTTATTGTCCTCCTATTTACATAGTGCTTGTATCCTCAAGTCCTTCCACAAGTCTCATATAATGCAGTATGATGGATGCCTCAGGTTGCCTGAATATTCATTTATGCATTTATGCATACACGTCCTTAAAATATAAACACATATTCACTCCAACATCTGTGCATTAGGAAATTCACAAGCAGAGGATCAGCTTTTTTTTTTTTTCATTACTGGCCTTTAGAAACAAGTATTTAAGGCATGTGTAATTCTGCATGATAGTTTACAGATACCAACATCAGCAGTCATTGACAGCTTTTGACCTTCATGAATTTGCTGCTAACCCTAACCTAACACTAATCCTTTTAATACTTCTGGCAGCCATTGCACTATTTGATTGCAGTCAGTTCTATAGTCATGTTGTTTAAATAAGGGCTTTTTAAAACATGTTGTCACATTACTTAATTCACAACTATGTTTTGTAGGGTAGGAAAAAAGATAGCTATGCCTGCCACCTTACAAATAACTACAAAGAAGTAGTTCAACAAAGTCATAAATTCTGCCTTTTAAACTATTTTCCCAATATCTATTTAATTTTCAATCTATTCTTCCTCTTGAAGTCACCCTTGATTTAATATTTTCCATTGCTGTGAGACGACTCCAGTTAAATTATGGTACAAATCACAGACCAAGAGGGTGAATGCTTTCTTTTGATATTTACATAATATTTCTTCTAAAACATATGATTCAGCTATGTTAAATTTAATATACATAACTAATCTATTTATCTTTGCCTAATTATATTTATCAGTGATAATGCTATAGTGATAATTGAAAAGTGATAATATTAAAAACAGTTTAAGGTGCCTTTACTCCTGTATTTCTTTAACTGCCAACCTTTCATAGCAATAAAGGTGATATTACCATAGTCATTTCCTACTAGTATTGCTCCCTTTTACTGAATTGCTCTTCTGGTTCTCTGTCCTTATCAGTTTCTAGAAGCGAGAAAATAATTACTTGATGGTAGCTGACTGTAGCTGGACTGAATCTGTAGAGGGCTGTAAAACTCTGCTACTCACTTCTTAGCTGAAGTAGCTTCCAAAGCTTGTTGCTTACTCCAATTGTTTTGGTCTCATTTTCTGCATACACAACTGGTAATTGTTGCCCTCCAATCCATTCTCTTCCACCCAGACCACTATACCTTCTGTGGTCTTCTTTTATCTCCCTGTATATACTGTAGATGTGGTTACTTGTTCTCTTAAACTTTAAAGTCTCAGGGAACAATCCATTAGGAAGAAACACAATTCATAAGGATGGAACTCTCAGAATAGCAGACGTGAATCTTTTCTTTCACAAAGTTCTGTCTTATATTAATTCTGTGGATTAACAGTAGTATTACGAATGACATTTTCTTATTCTTTATTTATGAAGTTGGTACTTATCATAAAAGAAAACTTTTCATTTTCAGGTGGATTTCTTTAATTTCTTCTATATTCCAGATCATTATTACTAAGATCTTATATTAGAGGCTGAAGGCCAGAACAGTTGCAGAAACTGGGTATGTCTTGTCTAACAAACAGAAGAACTAGGGATGATATAGTAATAATAATAATAATATTAATAATAGCAGCAAGGAAAATCAAAAATTGGTCAGCACCAGGTGAAGATGAACTGCATGGGTTTTGGTTGAAACATCTAACTATTATACACCCACTCATTTCCAAGCAGTTCAACAATATACTACAAGGAGGAGAAATTGAAAAGTGGCTAACAACTAGGAAAACCTACCTAATAATGAAAAATCCAGCAAAAGGGGCAACACCAGGCAACTACAGGCCAATTACCTGCTTACCAACAACTTTCAAATTATTAACTGGCGTGGTAGCTGATGCAGTACAACAGCATCTAGTTGAAAACAGTCTCTTTCCACCTGAGCAGAAAGGAAACCGCCCCAATAGCAGAGGAACAAAAGATCAACTCCTAATAGACAAAATGATCTTGGAAAAATTCCAAGAAAAGGAAGACCAACCTGAATGTGGCACGGATTGACTACAAAAAGGCATTTGACTCTCTGCCACATGACTGGATAATCAAGTGCCTAGAAATAACAGGAGTCAGTAGAAACATCAGAAAATTTGTGCAAAGATCGATGGCACAATGGAAGACACAGTTGCAGATCAAGGGTGAGAGACTGGGAGAGGTTAATATCAAGAGAGGAATATTTCAAGGAGATACTGTCAACAATACTGAATAACTCAGGACATGGCTATCAAACATCAAAAACATCTACCAGACTATCCCATCTCCTTTACATGGATGATCTGAAGCTGTATGGAAAAACATCATTTGAAATAGAATCGCTGCTCAACACTGTCCGTATATATAGCCAAGATATTGTTATGGAGTTTGGCTTGGACAAATGTGCCACACTTACTATCAAACAAGGAAAAGTAGTGAAAACTGAAGGAATCAAGATGCCCCATGAAAATAACATTAAGAGTCTGGATGAGGAAGATTACTACAAATCCTTCAAGCTGACAACATCAAGCACACTGAAGTCAAGAAAAAGATTAGAGATGAATACATCAAGAGAGTGAAGAAGATCTTAAAGTCCACATCTGCCTATCCCAGGTCCTGGGTAAGGACTCGATAGGTAGACAAAATACCAAATCCAGTCTGAACATCTGGCTGACTGTGCGATGATCCATAATAATAAAGTTGGAAGGGACCTTGGAGGTCATCTAGTCCAACCCCCTGCTCAGGCAGGAAACTCTATACCATTTCTGACAAATGGCTGTCCAGTTTCTTCTTAAAAACTTCCAGTTTTGGCACATTCACCACTTCTGGAGGCTTGATAGCAGTCTTCCAATATTTGAGGGGCTGTCACAGAGAAAAGAGAGCCAACCTATTCTCCAAAGCTCCTGAGGGCAGGACAAGAAGTAATGGATGGAAATTTATCAAGGAGAGATCAAATCTAGAACTAAGGAAAAATTTCCTGTCAGGGAGAACAATTAATCATTGGAACAGTTTGCCTCCAAAAGGTGTGAGTGCTCCATCGCTGGAGGATTTAAGAAAAGATTAGACAGTCATTTGTCCTGAATGGTATAGACTCTTAAGCAGTGGGTTGGAATAGAAGACCTCCTCCATTCAACTCTGTTATTCTGTTATTTATTCATGCTTTTGTGAGCAGGATAATCTAACCTGCATGCTATCTTTCTTTTTGAAAGAAGTAATATTTTGGCACTGTAATTAACACCACACTTTCTGTAGTTACAATTATTTTAATATATGCTTTTGCTAATTCTGATATGTTAATAAAAATCATATTAATTATAATCTTGTTCTTAAATGCTATGTAATGAACACTTGAGCTAGTGATTTCTTAGCTAATATATACTAAAACATCAACATAAATATCAATACAGGTAGTTCTTGAGTTACAATCATTCATTCAAAGGAGCCCTACTATAGGATTTGAGATCCCAGGCATTTTTATACAAAGAACCCACCCACTTATCCCCCCAATTTTATAAGTGCTATTTCCTGCTTATCTTGGTATTGACTATTAAGAAGATGGGTTCTGAGCTGCTAATTTCCATCTTTGATTTGGGATTGTATCTTTTAAGTGGTATGTCAATGGAGTTTATGTGTCTGCTGATGGTACTTCTTTAACATGTCAAACTTTCCAGAATTCTCTAGCATTTTTGGCTTTAGTTTTTTCTATTTTTCCAGTGGAAGTTGTGGTTGAATTTATGTGTTGAGAAATTAAGGGATTTTCATTGTTTTCTGACTGCTAGCTGATGTTCATAGATTCATTCTGCTAATCTTCTATTGTCTGTCCTACATGGTAGCTGCCACAGCCTTATACTATATCAGATGACACCTATGGTTTCCCCTCCTTCTTTGGTTACTAGAACTTCAGCATTGCTTAGAATGCTTTGAAGAGATTTTGTTGGTTTGTGTGCTACAGGGATGCCAACAGGTTGTAGTAATTAATGCTTTAGTGAGGAGGTTACAAAACTTTTATTTGTACAGAATTGGTGGATGAACAAAGCATTCAGATGTATATTATTTATTGGGACAGTATAGCTTTTTAGGTAGTTGCCATTGTCAGATTATCACATGATATTCAACAAAAGGCATTATTCAACAAAAGGCATTTGTGCATTTATTGGATTTAGTAAATTATTTTGTCCCCTGTCCATCTTTCTAATGATTTATCTCCTTTAAACTGTCCATCAATATCTATTACCAACTTGGTTAATTATTGGGAAAATAATTTATGTCTGGGATTGGCCAGTTATTTTTGTAGGTTTCCTTTTTTCAGTTATAGGACTGCAGTGCATTTTGGTATACCAATGAGTCTATAGCAATGAAGTTCTTAGGAAACAGGTTAAAATGAGTTTTTTCTCTTTTTCTTATTCTTCAAGAGAATATTTCTAAGTGAAGAGGTTATTACAGACTTCATCTTTGATCTGTAAATGACCACTGGAGGCCTATTATAGGACAAATCTTTGCCCATAAGTTGCTGATTTACAATGAGCTGAAATAAATCTGTTGTTTTAGATAGGCATGCATGTGCGTATCCAATTGAGATAGATTACTCTCAGTCATTATTCCCTAGTAAATTGGACTCAATTGCATCTTTGTTTGAATTAATAATGCAACTGATTATCCTTTTCCCCCCTTCTTTTGGGTTAGACATGTCCTTTATTTTTTATAAGAGCAAGCCACTAAAGAAGTGTATCTATTTTCTCTTGATGGAGATTGATGTAGAATGGAATAATTACCACTGCATTTATCAGTCTGAAAGAAGCATTGCGCTATTTGTATTGACTTTGGCAAAATATTCATCAAAAGCACAATATATTAAAAGAAAAATGCGAAAGTGCATGAATAATTTTGCAGTCACAACATAGTTCTTAATATGGCAAAGGCTCTGAAAAACATTGAACTCCCTCCTCATTGAAAGATGACAAAGGACTAGATATGCCAAAATGATTTGGCAGCTAATAAGAGTTGAGCCTGAAACAGAAAATGGATTTGAAATATATGGGAATCATGACTTCCAATCTGGCAGATAGAGATTTCAATAGTTTTCACCTTACAAGTTTCTTTTATAAATGCAGAGCAGTTCAATGAATCCATGAATGGAAACCTGATTTCTAAATGCTGGATTGGGGCCTAATTCTATAATTACTGGATCAGTGTATTTGATTAATGCTTTTATATTCTAAATGGTAAGTTCATAAAAGCAATTATCACCCACTCGTATTGTCATTTTATGTTTCACAAAACCACAAAATGATAAAGCTGCACCCTTATTTGTGCTATGAAATCTGATTGTAAAATTTGCATATATGGCATAATGAGCACGTTATTTGTTTGACCTTGCAAAGGTTTTGAATGGGATATTTGAGTTCTTTCTCCTTTCTTACAGTTATAACTTGATTTAAGACAATAGATCACAGAAATCCTGCTGGCTCAACTAAACTGAGGCACACTCTAACATGAATAATATTATTTTCATATCTTGATATGATTTATGACTATAAGTCTGCTGTCTCTATTGATTCAATATATGTGTCAAAAGATAGAGAGAACTTTATTAAATTCTACAGAGTTAATGCTGTTTCATTTCAAAACAGTCCCTTTGGTCCAACAAAGATAATTCTGATCTTTTAAAAGTGCAATTCAAAAGCAACAACTCTGTTAATAAAAATTAAAATATGGGAAAAAGAAAGTAGCATGTCACAGTCCTATAAGGTACTCTTTGTTTTCTTGGAATTCATTTCATTTTGTGTATTTGATCCTGCCCCCCTGTTCCTATCCCTCATCTCCACCTTATTGGGTCTTGGGCTCGTTGTTATTTCTTCCCCCCCTTTTTTAGATGTTCTTCTCATGTCTCTGTGATTGCCCACAGGGTTGGTTGCTGGAGTGACCGTTCGTTCCTCCCCCCCTTTTTTGGCGTTTGTTGTATGTATGCCGTTGCGATCCTTGCATTGTATACTGCATTCCGGGCTATCCTCTCCCCTTGGTCGCAATCGTGTTTTTACCATGGGGCTGTCAACACATTGTCTGTTTGGCTCCGCTCTTATGTTTTTGCGCTTTGTTGTTTCTGCGCATGTGCGGGTCTTTTTAATGTCATTCGTTGGGCATACTCGGGTATCTGATGTAGGGGCTTTTTGCTGGTGTGCTCTTACCTTTGCTCTTTCATTGGGGGGTGTTATTGTAGCCCATGGGTGTCCTGAGGAATCCGGGGGACCCCTGCTGTGTTGGATTCCGCTCCCCCATTTAACAGCTTTCGTGTTCTTTTGGAGCGTGTACATACCCCCAGGGGAGGAGCTTCTGTTGGTTGTTCACTGACAGCTACTGTCTGATTGTCCATAAATTGTGATGTTGCTTCCGCTCCCCCTGTTATCCTATCTCTCTGATCTTGTGACACACAAATGGATTGTCTTCATTGGGATTCATGATATTGTTTATCGCAGTTCTCAATGCCTGATGTGCCGGGCAGAGTTCTATGTGCCAGTTTATTACTGTGACTGTCATCTCTAAGTAGCGTCAGCGCTTTATCCGTATAGTAGACAAAGTGTACACGGACAAAGCGCTTTGTCCGTGTAGTGGACAAAATGTACACGGATAAAGCGCTGACGCTACTTAGAGATGGCAGTCACAGTTTTAAGAGACCAGCTGAATGAAGAGGGCAAAGAACAACATCAGGACTCTTTGAAAACCGAGGATTTGGTGAAATTGATAGAGGCGTGTTTAAAAACGTACTTCACCTTTCAAGGGACCACGTATGAACAAGTTAAAGGGATACCAATGGGATGCCCTATCTCAAGCATAATAGTGGAAGCAGTCCTTCAACGGTTGGAGCTTATAGCAATGACCAAATACCGATCTAAGTTTTGGGTTTGTTATGTGGATGACATGTTTGCTATTATCAAAAGATGCCAAAAAACAAGATTTACGGACACACTGAATTCAGTATACCCGGACATCAAGTTTACAGCAGAGGAGGAGAATCAGGGTTCCTTGGCTTTCTTGGATGTGCTAGTCAGCCACCAGCCAGATGGAACCCTACATACAAGGGTATACTAGAAACCAACACACACTAATAGAATCCTCCATTACAAGAGTAACCATCCAGTGGCCCATAAAGCAAGCTGCATCAGAATGTTGTTTGAACAGATAGACTCCCACTGTAGCACAGCCAAAGCAAAAGCAGAGGAAAGGAACCATCTCTTCCACGTCTGCAAACACAACATCTATCCGGTAAGGTTCATTAAATGTCACAGTGCACCATTCAAACCCCAGGAGAATTCACAGACCAGCAGGACATCACCACAGGCAGTACGCGTCCCCCTCCCGTACATCAACAATGTGTCTGAAGCAACAGCTAGGCTACTAGCCCCCAATAACATAAAGGTAGCCCATAAACTAGACCAGACATTGCGCTCCAGGATCATGCGCCCTAAGGATCCACTCCCCAACATGGAAAAATCGGCAGTGGTGTACAGGATTAATTGCAAAGACTGCCCCTGCAATTATGTTGGGGAGACCTCCAAAAGATTGAAGACCTCAGTGCATGAGCACAAGCTGGCTGTTAAAAGGGGCGAGCAGCACTCACAGGTATGGACACATCTGGCTGATTTTGGCCACCAGTTTGACCTCACCGATGTACGTACCCAATCGAGCGACATTACTAAAGGAGGCCGCCTACTTAGAGAGGCTTGGCACTATGATAAAAACTCAATAAACCAGCACATAGAACTCTGCCCGGCACATCAGGCATTGAGAACGTGGGATAAACAATATCATGAATCCCAACGAAGACAATCCATTTGCGTGCCACAAGATCAGAGAGATAGGATAACAGGGGGAGTGGAAGCAACATCACAATTTATGGACAATCAGACAGTAGCTGTCAGTGAACAACCAACAAAGCTCTTCCCCTGGGGGTGTACACGCTCAAAAAATGAGAGCTGTTAAACGGGGGAGCGGAATCCCGTATTCCTCAGGACACCCATGGGCTACAATAACACCCCTCAATGAAAGAGCGAAGGTAAGAGCACACCGGCCAAAACCCCCCACATCAGATACCTGAGTATGCCCAACGAATGACATCAAAAAGACCCGCACATGCCAGAAACAACAAAGTGCAAAAACAGCAGAGCAGAGCCAAACGGACAACATGTTGACAGCCCCACAGTAAAAACACGATTGCGTCCGAGGGGAGAGGATAGCCCAGAATGCCGTATACAATGCAAGGATCACAATGTCATACATACAACAAACGCCAAAAAAGGGGGGGAGGAATGAATGGTCACCAGACCCACACTCACAAAAACCACACAGGATGTCACCACCACGCATCCATGCAAAAAGCAAACCTAAACCCACACCGATGATGAGGCACGACCACAAACCAGAAGCCAGACCACAGCTGCATCATTAGCCACTTTAAACCCCTCCAATCCATACATGAAGCAAGCTGACACCCACTATGAAGATGAGGCATGACCACGAACGCAAAGCCAAACAAAAGCAACGCAGCTCACCATCTCAAATCCCCCTGCAACTCAAACTAAACTGAGCACAACAAAACCCCCACCCAAACAGAACACTCCCCCATCCAATCAGAGCACAGCCAACCCATCCAATCAGAGCACAGCCAAGCCCCTAACCAATCAGAACACACCTCCACCCAATCAGAACACAGCCAAGTTCCCACCAATCAGTTCATACCCCCACTGGAAGTTAAAATGAAAAAGAAACTACTTTGATGTTGAATTTATTAACTGCAGCAAGGTTACTAGTAGGTTTATATTGGAAGAAAGATTCCTTGCCTACTTTAGAAGAATGGATATTTAAAGTATCTAGTTTTGCAGAAATGGCAAAAATTTCTGCTTATTTAAAGGATCATACACAAGAAAGATATATTACTGTATGGGGAAGGTGGATAGATTATATTCAGAAAAAGTATGGAATTAAAAAGTTTCATTTATTTTATGAATGAATTTTAAATATTATAGAGAATTGTTTTATAGGTTATGGAGTTAAAGGTTAATTATGATATTTTTTTCTTTTTTTTCTTTTTTTTTCTTTTTTCTTAATTATTATATTTTTTTTATTATTATTATTAACCCTGTATTCTGCTCTGGGAAGTGAAGGGAGGGGGTTGGGGGTGGGAGGGAGGGTAGGGGTTTTTTGTTTGTTTGTTTGTTTCTTTTGTTTGTTTGTTTGTTTTTTCTTCTACTTTAAAATTTTATTGTATTTTTATAAATGATTGTATGTTTTAAAAAATAAAAAATTTTAATAAGAAAAGGAAAAAACAGCTACGATCACACATTGCTCCTAAAAGCACGAAGCCGAAAACACCAGCCTGAAGATGACGAAACGTGTTTTTAAATTAAACTTTTTATAGTTTTAATTAATACCTTGGTGTTCATTTTATTTTGGATATGAATATTCCTAGGGTTCATATTTTTAGTGTTATTAATTATATATATATATATATATATATATATATATATATATATATATATATATATATATATATATATTAAAATCAATAAATAGTCGAACACCAAGAGAATAAAATTATACAAAAGTTAAAAATGTTAAAACTTTTATTTACTAAACCTAGCTTTCGTCAAGAGCTCTTGACATCATCAGGGTGTAAACGGCAGTCGTTGGGAGGGCTTATATGCAGCCTCCAATCATTTGCGCTCAGCTCTTGGATCGTGTCATAGGTCCCAGCTGTGTGCGTTGTAATCCAAGTGTGTGTCCTGCATTGGGGTGTGGTTGTTTCTCACCCTTTCTACGTATGCTGTTACGTGTGTCTTTCTCGCTATTTCTAAAATTAGCTGGGGTATTTCCCCTTTCCTTGCAGTTAGTGCATGTTTCACTAGTTTCCCGTTGTGATTCTGTTTGTCACGGGCGGTAGTTGCTGTTTTCTGCTTCCTTCTAGTTCCTCCAACCATCCCCTCCGAGCCACATTCCAATCCTCCTGTTCTCTCAGATTGTAGCCCCCGTGTGCCATCCCGTCCTGCACCACTCTCCCTCCTATTCCTTTCCATCACTCCCTTAGATCTATCATCACTCTCCTCCCTGTATTCTTGGGAGGAGTCGTTCTGGAGTGTGTGCATGTCAGTAAGGCATTGCCTAGCTCGTAACCGGTCAATCCGTTGCTCACTCCATTTGGGGCTTCTGTCCTCATCCTTCATCGGAGAATCTCTCAGGCACGCTCCGTTCGTAGTCTTCTGTCCTCCCAAGGGATCAATCACCATGGAGCTATTCCCCTCCCTCTCACAAACTAGCCCAACTAGTGTAACGATAGTGTGTTTCACTCCCCGGGGGGTAAATCATTCCCCCCGGCATGTGCGACTGTAGTCCGAGCGCTCTATCGTATGCTGTATTTCCTATTCCTTCCCCCACAGTTGTTATCTCCATTCGTATTTCTCCTATTGAACCGATTGGAGGGGGGCTCGCTCTCTCTTTCCTGCTGCAATTCAATTGTCAAAACACCTCCACTCGCTCCGTTCATCGGGAAGTTGTTCCATAATTGACAGTCAAGTTTCTGGTGGCTGTTTGTCATTTGTAGGGGATTTTTCAAAGTTCTACCGTCTTGGTCCAAAGCCAAGGGAATGTCCATTTGGTCATGTTGTATGTGGGGGGATGTCCTATTCTTCTCCCACACATGTGGTCAATGTCTAGGTCTTCTCCAGCGGTTCAAGCGACGGTTCATGTGCCATGTTTGTAAGGTCCATTGTGCCGGGCACATGTCTATATGGCGATTAATGGAATTTTCCCCCGAAAACCAGGCCTCCTTTAATAGGCGGCCCCCCTTTGTGGCATCACAGGCCAAGATTTGTGTGTGGTCAAAATCAAAGTTATGACCACTTTCGGCCATATGTGACCAGATCTGCGAGTATTGCTCGCCCCTCTTGATTGCCAACTTATGTTCATGTAGGTGGGTCTTCAGCCTTTTTGATGTTTCCCCTATATAATTACTGTGGCAACCCACGCAATCAATTTTATAAACCACCGCAGACCTTTCTGTGGTGGGTAGGGGATCTTTGGGGCACATGATCTTTGATCGCAGAGTCTGGTCAGGTTTATGTGCCACTCTTATGCCATGGGGGGCCAGCACTCTGGCTGTGGCTTCGGACACGTTATGAATATACGGTAGGGAAATGCGTGTTAATTGTCCTTGGGGGGGGAGTTTCTTGGTGGTCATACTTGGGTATCCTGGAGCACGAAGCTGAAAACACCAGCCTGAAGATGACGAATGGGACTTTGTCAAAACGTCGCCAAGACTCTTCCAATTTTACGCAGAGAAAACCCAAACAACCAAAGACATACATACATACATACATACATACATACATACATACATGTGTGTGTGTGTGTGTGTGTTTTCTGAGGTTTTCGCAGATGTTTGTATGTAGGTCTTTGGTTGTTCGGGTTTTCTCCCACGTAAAATTGGAAGTGTCTTGACGACGTTTCGACGAAGTCCCATTTGTCATCTTCAGGCTGGTGTTTTCAGCTTCGTGCTTCGAGCAGCAATGTGTGGTCTTAGCTGTTTCTTCCTTTTAACTGCCAGTGGGGGTATGAACTGATTGGGTGGGAGCTTGGCTGTGTTCTGATTGGGTGGAGGTGTGTTCTGATTGGTTAGGGGCTGGCTGTGCTCTGATTGGCTGGGGGGTTGGCTGTGCTCTGATTGGCTGGGGGGTTGGCTGTGCTCTGATTGGCTGGGGGAGTGTTCTGTTTGGTTGTGCTCAGGTTAGTCTGAGTTGCAGGGGGGTTTAAGATTTTGGGCTGCCTTGCTATTTTTTGGCTTTGCGTTTGTGGTCGTGCCTCATCTTCATGGAGGGTGTCAGTTTGCTTCATGTATGGATTGGAGGGGTTTAAAGTGGCTAATGATGCAGCTGTGGTCTGGCTTCTGGTTTGTGGTCGTGCCTCATCATCGGTGTGGCTTTGGGTTTGCTTTTTGCGTGGATGTGTGGTGGTGACATCCTGTGTGGTTTTTGTGAGTGTGGGTCTGGTATCATTTTTTGTGTTAGGGAGTCGTTTGTCAATAAGGGCGGGTTTCCAAATGGCTGGTAGGCGGGAGGTATCATCTCGCTTGTTCATGCTGTGTGGGCGTTTTTCTATCTCGATGGCTTCTCTGATTATTCTGTTATTAAAATGTTCACTTTTGGCAATGGTTCTGGTATTTTTAAAGTCAATTTCATGTCCTGTGGCTTTAAGGTGTTGGACCAGGGAAGATGTTGGTTCCTCTTTTTTGACTGAGTTCTTATGTTCTTCAATGCGTGCACTTATTCTTCTGTTGGTCTTTGGTTGTAGGGTTTTCTCCCGCGTAAAATTGGAAGTGTCTTGGCGACGTTTCGACGAAGTCCCATTCGTCATCTTCAGGCTGGTGCTTTCAGCTTCGTGCTTCGAGGAGCACGAAGCTGAAAGCACCAGCCTGAAGATGACGAATGGGACTTCGTCGAAACGTCGCCAAGACACTTCCAATTTTATGCGGAGAAAACCCGAACAACCAAAGACCTACATACAAACACCCGCAAAAACCTCAGAAAACATATATATATATATATATATATATATATATATATATATATATATATATATATCCCTTTTGGGTGATAGTTGCTTCCATTCCCTCTGCACCGTTCTCTTTACCAGGGGTCCTAGGATACGAGCCATTGAATTCTCTCCTAGTCTCACCACACGCCCCAATTACGCTCTGGCTGATTTTCCTCACCCTTTGGGATTGTGATTCGGGTATCCCCCTCACCCTCATATATTCACAGGCTCAGTAGTCTTATCTTCAATTTAGAACCCTGAATAATTTTATAATACGTTAAGTCTATAACTTTGCCCAATAACACTGCATAACAAAATTCATCAAAACAAACAAACAAAAAAAAAACAAATATCCTGAGGGATTTTTGGGGGAGGATGTTTTGCCTGATACATTGGTTTTACACAAAGAATAATCTTAACTCATTTTCTAATATATTTTATTAAAAAGTGCTTAAGAACCAAGTATATAATAGCAGCACTGCAAAGCAGATATAAGCAAAATTTCAAATAAATCTGGATAAAATTAGAAATAAATATTGAAGGCTGATTAATATGGTATTTTATGATGTCTTCATGCATTGTTTTGCTGTAAAATTGGGAATATGTGGGATGATGTGTATAAAGAGTTTCATATAATATTTCCTAGGCAACAGATACAAATAATTTGGGATTTGTAAAAGAAATCACTTTTCTTACAAATTTAGAAAATAAAATGTATTTCTTTTTTTCTTTTCTTTTTTTTCTGCAAGAAAGGACTTTACTTCCCTCCTGTTTGTGTGTGTTTACTACACACACAAACACATATGCTTTCTCTTTTTCTGCTGAAAGTGAGAAAAACTTGCAGTGTGCAGTTTAATTTGTTTAAGCCTTCCCTATGTTTCTGACTGCTTTTTTCCCTGATCCCCTCCTTCTTTTCTCCCATCCTCCACAAAGGTTAGTGTGTTAGCAGGGAGAGAGAAATTGGTAAAAGCAAACTTAAGAACTCAGCTGCAATCCGTTGATTTGACAACTTGCACATCCTTTGTTGAGCCAGATTTCTATTTGTGGCATTAATAATCTTTTGGGATCTCAGATGTGACAATTCTCTGTCAGCTCTGTCTTTTGTCTGATTTCTTTTGCTCTCTTCTTTAGGAACTCAGTGTGTTCCAGATTGTTATAGCAGCAGCAGCAGTAGCAGCAGCATTTAGCAATTAATAAAAAATCACACCGTTGGCAATGGATACAGCCATGACTAAAGTGTCCTTAAACTGTCTTGCAATGATAAGTCTGTTTTCCCCAACTAGAACCCTCATAACTAACAGATGTATGTACAGTTCTGAACATATGACTATGCCAAGAGAATGTTAGAGATGTCAGTAACTATTTTGATGAGACAATCACATGAAAGGAGGGCTATAAGTATTTTCTATTTCACATCCACATCTTAGTACAGCAAAAATTGTAGTTAGTGGTATATTATGCACTTTGAATGCAGAAAAACCAAGTTTCAAATGATGATGCTACATTGGTACTGTCAAGGTGAAAAATGGCTGTGATATCAAGTAGGATTGTGCAATATATTTTGCTATTCCCCAAATTCTGCATCCAGAATTAGAATAAATGAACAACTGAATCCTGTTTCAACAGTGGTAATTTGTCAATTTCACCCACTTCATTTGGAGAAAATCAACAGTTTAGGGAGTGAAGAAAATAATTTGCTAAAATACATAATAATACAGTGTTTCTTTGTAATAGTGGTGAATATCTATAGCTTGGATGTAGGATGAGGGTGAAGGTTCATTTTCCAAGCTTGTGGGTTGGTTTCCGAACATTTCATTATCACACTAGGTAACATCTTCAGCTGCATTTAGGGGGTGTCTGTGTCAGTGCTCTTCTGTTTATAAGGGCTTCAAGTGTGGGTGTGTCAAGTGAGGGTCTTGTTATGGGTCAGGTATGAGTCACAAGAGAGAGGCCACTGAAGATGTTAGCTAGCCTGCTAATGAAACGTTCGAAAACCAACCCACAAGCTTAGAGAATGCTCACTCTCACAGTGTTTCTTGTTTATATTAACATTGAAACATATTTGAAGCCACACACTATGATAACTCTAGATTAAAAACATTTAATTTAGATTTTAGCTTTGTTCTAAAAACTTTGGCTTTTCTTAAAGTTTTTAATCTCCTTTGTTGTTGTTAATTGCGAAGTTGTGTCCGACCTATCGCGACCCCATGGACAATGTTCCTCCAGGTCTTCCTGTCCTCTACCATCTTCTGGAGTCCATTTAAGTTCACACCTACTGCTTCAGTGACTCCATCCAGCCATCTCATTCTCTGTCGTCCCCTTCTTCTATTGCCCTCAATCTTTCCCAGCATTAGGCCCTTCTCCAGTGAGTCCTTCCTTCTCATTAGGTGGCCAAAGTATTTGAGTTTCAACTTCAGGATCTGGCCTTCTAAAGAGCAGTCGGGGTTGATCTCTTCTAGGACTGACCGGTTTGAACGCCTTGCAGTCCAAGGGACTCGCAGGATTCTTCTCCAGCACCATAGTTCAAAGGCCTCAATTCTTTGGCGCTCAGCCTTTCTTATGGTCCAACTTTCACAGCCATACATTGCAATTGGGAAAACCATGGCCTGGACTATACGCACTTTTGTTGGCAGGGTGATGTCTCTGCTTTTTAGTATGCTGTCTAGATTTGCCATAGCTTTCCTCCCCAGGAGCAAGCGTCTTTTAATTTCTTGGCTGCAGTCCCCACCTGAGGTGATCTTGGAGCCCAGAAAAATAAAATCTGTCATTACCTCCATTTCTTCCCCATCTATTTTCCAGGAATTGAGAGGGCCGGATGCCATGATTTTGGTTTTCTTAATGTTGAGTTTCAAGACAACTTTTGCACTCTCCTTCTTCACCCGCATCAAGAGGCTCTTTAGTTCCTCTTCACTTTCTGCCATTAGAGTGGTATCATTTGCATACCTTAGGTTGTTGATATTTCTCCCGGCAATCTTAATTCCAACTTTTGTTTCATCTAGCCCTGCTTTTCTCATGATGTGCTCTGCATATAAGTTAAATAGGCAGGGTAACAGTATACAGCCTTGCTGGACTCCTTTTCCAATTTTGAACCAATCAGTGGTTCCGTGTCCAGTTCTCACTGTTGCTTCTTGACCCGCATATAGGTTTCTCAAGAGACAAATGAGATGGTCTGGTACTCCCATCTCTTTAAGAACTTGCCACAATTTGTTGTGATCCACACAATAAAAGGCTTTAGCATAGTCAATGAAGCAGAAGTAGATGTTTTTCTGGAACTCCCTAGCTTTCTTCATGATCCAGCGTATGTTGGCAATTTGATCTCTAGTTCCTCTCCCTCTTCGAAATCCTGCCTGTACTTCTGGTAGTTCTCGATCCACATACTGCTGGAATCTAGCTTGTAGGATTTTAAGCATAACTTTACTAGCATGTGAAATGAGTGCAATGGTGCGATAGTTTGAACATTCTTTGGCATTGCCTTTATTTGGAATTGGAATGTAAACTGACCTTTTCCAATCCTGTGGCCACTGTTGAGTTTTCCAAATTTGCTGGCAAATTGAGTGTAGCACTTTTACTGCATCGTCTTTAATCTCCTTAGATTTCCACAAAACAAAATCCTATCATTTTTAGCCTATAAAATTATTGATCAAAATTGCTTAAACTTATTCTAAATGGAAGACCCTGATATACTGCATACCGCTAATATATTATGTCTATATTCATGGCTATGCAAATACCCACCCTAAATATTGATTATACGCTCCTTTATTTCATTTAAACATTAAAAACACACTACAATCAGAAATACATGTAACTTTCTACTTCAAAGATTTTAATATCTAAATCAAAATTGCCTAGAGGCAATTAAGCAAAAGTGAGATGGGTGGCTATATAAATCAAATCAATCCTTCAATCAAATAACTAACTAATTAAATAAACCACTACTTTCCCTAAGAATCTATATTACTATATTCTTGTCAATTCCGTCCCTCTCCCCTTCATTTTTTTCCTGCTGTTCTCTTCAAGTGGTTATTTGGACAGTTCTCATGGACCTGTAAGTTAAGAAATTTGAATCATGTTATTTTTCCCTCAAGCTAATAACATTTTTGTTATCAGAACTGCCTGATATCAGATATCACTGGCTGTATTTTCTTTCCATTTCTTGAGCTGCATTCTTAGCAACAGTGAGTTACTGTCTCTATAAAACCTCTGCACCCCCCTGCCCCACCTGTGTTTTTAACTTGCTATCAGATCTGCTTTCCTGAGTTGTTCAGCATCCATTACTACACAGACATACCTCTGATAAATGATTGTTTGTTTGCTGACTGCTCATATTTATATGTTTTCAATGAAACACAAGCATAGATTGAGGGAGAATAGGAAATGAGAGCAAGCGCAAATAGCTATTTTTCTTCATACATATAATACCTGAGCACTTTAAAAACACCCCAAACAATTTAAAGACTTATCCTCTTATTTTTTCAATTTTCCTACTTTTTCTATCTGATTCTGATATCAACAATTGGAAGGTGAGACCCGACAAAAATTCCCAGCATTTCCTAAATAAAAAAAGATATTTATGCTTTCTTATACTTATTCTTTTTTTATGTTTGATGGATAAAAATGATACTTGGTATTCTAAACCTATTAGGACCCACTGCCTTCTGAAATTGAGCTACCTGTCTTCTATGCTATACCATAATATTTGCATGCACTTAAAACAAGTGTATTCTAGCACAAATGCAGGAATCATATCTGTTTTAGAAGTATAATCACGAACCACACGGAAGCCATCAAATTGAGCCATCACATTTATTTCAGAAAGTAGTAGGATCTTATGCTCAAAAGCACAATTTACAGGCTATTGATCATCATGTTAATCAATAGTTCCCCTGTGGCACTTAATACACACATAGGTATTTGCAGCATTTATAGGCAGTTTTAACAAGAAACAAAAAAAAAAAAATCAAGCCCACTAAGAAGAAGAAGGAGAAATGCATAGTAAAAACAATTGCAGAGATGTTAATGCTAGCCACATTTTAAAAATATCAGAAAATAGACACATTTATTTATCACTAAGGTAACAAGCTAGGTATAATGAGGACCTCTCTAGGCTGGCCATCTGCATATGGAGAAAAGGCATCATTATTATTTTTCTGTTTGGTAGTCATCTGCTATACATCACTCAGTGGAAGCATTTGGAGAAGGCCTTCTAAAAATCTCAAGAATCCAAACAAGCATGTAGAGCAATATGGTAATTTATATATCCTGGCAAACAATCATATAGTGACATTGTCATAGTTCCAATAGACATCATTCTATCGGTTATGCTAGGGGGTTAGGTGGAGTATTAAAAAGCCTGCCAAACTACTCTATTGGGGAACATAGCTGATTGCATAGCCTTGGGCGGGAAGTTTGACTTTATAATAAATTCCTTTGGAGGGAATTTTAGACTTGGATTCACTTTTGACTGTGCTGATATTTTGTATCCAATAAACATGTTCTTTGAGAAAGCCTCTAGCCTCTGAGTTCTGATTTACTTGGCCATCTATTGGAACTATGACAATGTCACTAGTACTTTTTTCTTTCTTCTGCCACTTGCCAATGCTGTTCATGCTTAGAGAGTCAACTGAGCATGATAAATAAATGCCCCAAACATCAACTAAAATATAGCACTTATAGACAGAACTAGTTGCACTTGACACATTTTCTACTGCCAATATGGACAACATTTGTTTTATTCTTTCAAATCTCAGTCGTTATTAATGATAATGATGAGGTACAAAAATTGTTTGGTTAAGAAAATGTACTACATAATTCTCTGCCATGGCTCCCTGTTATTTTATTCCATTAATTTCTATTACAAGGCAGGAGTCATAGAAGAAATGTATTGTTCCAACTGTGCAATATAAATTAATGGAATAAAATGGCTGGACCAATATGAAATAATAATAATGCAAGTGTCATGCACATAATTGTTGCCTTTGTGGTATCATTTTTCTGGATGTAAATTTACATGGTGTACATGTGTGTTGAGGAGGATTCCTTACTTCCATTACTAACTGCCAATAAAACAGAAAAAGCTGTCAGCAATTCCCTTCTCTCAACAGCTGGGAGATGGTTTTCTGCATTTAGCAGCAATTTACTTCAATTAAGTGTATTAATCATATCCTGCTTCTGAAGGTACTCTTTAAAAAAGGAAGACTTTTTGCAACATTTGGGATATATTTTTTCTCTCTTAATGAATATAGGAGAATATAGTTTATTCTCTCAATGACTATAGGAAAATAAACTTTATTTTCCAATTTCCAGGACAGGTTTCTGAATATTGTAGCAGAAACTTACAAGCCTATCTCAAGATATAGTGACACATTTTCTGAGCAGAATAGTGCCTTGACTCTGCTGACGAAAACAAGTATGGTTGTATTCATGTTTCTAAACATAATAAGTAGCGTATAAAAATGAACAAGAAGTGCTTTGTGGCTAAGTACATTAACCACATGGGAATGGATTTTCCTTAGCATGTTTCATGCTGTTAACATTTAAATGATGCTACTACTTGGGCTGTAGTGGATACATTTAATGTAAATTAATTTGACACTACTCTCTCACTAAATTATGCAAATGACCAACTGGCCTCTGGACACTTTTTTTCAAATATTTCAACAATATAAACCACATTTTCAAATGATGCAAGCTTCTCCCCCCCCCCAGACATAACTGAGAATCAACATTATATTTCATCAGTGTTTTTTCAGTTACATCAGAACATGGATAAGTGTATATTTACCGTGTCCTCATCCTTAAAGGAGACATTCCTCAATTATGAAGGATAGTCTTTCCCTACATTCCTCCTTATCTTTGCTTACTGATGCTTGGATTGGAAGAAACCAATTCAATCAGAACTGTTAAAAAGTTTGGTTTAGTTTTATTTTAATTGGAAGTGTCTTTTTTCGAGGGGATTGCTGCTTTAAAATACAAATGATTTTTATATTTCATTATAAGCTACTTTCAAAGTATTTAGACCAGCGGTTCTCAACCTATGGGTCGCGACCCCATTTGGGGTCGAACGACCATTTTACGGGGATCGCCAAACAATGCAATCCACCATTTTTCCCCCTCAGGGGGCGGCGCCGCGCATGGGGGTGGCGCCGCGCATGCGCGCCGCGTCCGTGTGACCGGGGGTCGCCGTATAAAAAGGTTGAGAACCGCTGATTTAGACTGAAGAGAGAAAGTTGAGAAAACTCATAAATAAACTAAATTTGTTTGTTACCTGGAATTTTAGGTTTCCTTATTAGCCTTTTAATAAAGGTGATATTATTTAACATGGCATCCATATGTCCTTTTGAAGTCCTGGAAGCCATTTCTCCTCATAACCAATGCCATTTCTTTTGATAAAGATGTTGTTTTCAGCAACTAAACAATAGGGAACATATTCTAGAATGCCTTGAATATATTTGTAAGTCTTAAGAAAGGTACAAACTTGACTGGAAAAGGCAGTGACATAACCCATAAATCTGCCATTTGGGAAATGTTATGTAGAATCATTGCTTTCTGTTGTACAATTCTCATGTGTAATCAATGTATTTTATTGTTTGATAACTTGTTTTCTGAAGTATCATATATAGTGAATGTATCTGTTTCTGTACACTATAAAATGATTTGTCCCCTCAATATATATATATATATATATATATATATATATATATATATATATATATATATATATATATATATATATATGTTTTCTGAGGTTTTCGCGGGTATTTGTATGTAGGTCTTGGGTTGTTCGGGTTTTCTCCCACGTAAAATTGGAAGTGTCTTGGCGACGTTTCGACGAAGTCCCATTCGTCATCTTCAGGCTGGTGTTTTCAGCTTCGTGCTTCGAGCAGCAATGTGTGGTCTTAGTTGTTTCTTCCTTTTAACTGCCAGTGGGGCTGGCAGTTAAAAGGAAGAAACAGCTAAGACCACACATTGCTGCTCAAAGCACGAAGCTGAAAACACCAGCCTGAAGATGGCAGTTAAAAGGAAGAAACAGCTAAGACCACACATTGCTGCTCAAAGCACGAAGCTGAAAACACCAGCCTGAAGATGACGAATGGGACTTCGTCGAAACGTCACCAAGACACTTCCAATTTTACGCGGGAGAAAACCCGAACAACCAAAGACATATATATATATATATATATATATATATATATATATATATATATATATATATATATGACTTACCACGTAATTCAGACAATATATATATAGTCTGAATTACATGGTGAATCTTATTCGGATAAGTAAGAAAAAAAGACCTTTTCCAAAGGAAAAAATATTTTGTCTCCTGAATTCAGGGAATAGGTCTTCAGCTTCACACAAACTCGATATCTGAGTTTTAAGGCAACAAGCTCTTTTCCTTTGTAGTATTCTCAATGGATTCATTTCACTTCACATTTCTGGCCAAAACAGAGATGATTTCTTCATAGATTGAAGCACTATTTATCCAACTGCCAGCCTTTAAGAAGGCCTGAAAACATGGTGTATCTCCTAGGCACTGGCCAAGTTGCACTTATATGCTTTTTTTCCAATAAAAGAGAATATTTGTAATTTAGGGTTGGCTTATTATTTTATAATAAAATAATAAGCTAATCCTTGTTAGCTGTCCAGAATCATGTGATAAGAGAGTGGTCATAAAAATGGAATGAACAAATAACTAGATATATTTATAGGGGACAGCATGAGATACATTAAAGCAAGTAATCATGGCCTACAATGGACTTTTTCCCCATTGCCAGCAATGGGTGAGTGGGTTTTGGCGTGATGCATCCGGCCCGTGGGCTGGCAGTTTGACATGCCTGCTTTAAACCAAACATTCAGAAGAGTTTCCTAGTAGTATGATTTGGTGATAGGCATCCACAGGTTGAGCAAGTGACAAAATATAAGTGATTATGTCACAACACAACACAAAATATATCCATTACATCTGATGGCAGTACCCAAGTACTAAAGGCCACCAATGCATATTATCTAGTTTTTCATTACTGTTGTCAGTAATGGACAAGAATGAAAGACACCCCCATGGGAGGTAAAGGATTACCCATCATTTGTGTCCTGGATGGCTGTCTTTTCAGGGAGATTGAAGCCATGGTTTGCTGTCTTGCTGGGAAGTTGGATGAAATGTATTACTGGTACCTTCCAATTCTATAATTCTGTGAGGTTTATATAAGCAGATTAGATAGGGCAGTGCCGAAGCACATATGAAAGTCTTTCGGCATAGCCGAGAGATAAAAAGTGAAATAGCCAAGGAAAGACTTTGCTGAATTACAAATGTCCCTTGAGGTAGGGACTGGCAAAGGACAGAAAGTGATCGAAGTAGAGGGTGGTATTCAAGAAGAGAACAGGAATATGTATGTCACTGGTTCAGAAAAAATCTTAAACTCCCTGATAAACAGTGAAAGACATACTTAATTAAAGAATGGACAGCAGGAAACAAAAAAAGGGTGCATAAGGGAGAAATCTGGGATGGTACAATAATATAAATCCTCACAGCATGACAGACATTTACTGAGGCATTTCATTTCCCCTCAGCCTAATGGGGTGTTATTGTCCATTATCTATTCTGTCAGCATTGGAGTTGATATTCAATGAAGGGCAGCTGTGCCTAGCTGCCATGCTTCAGCCATCTCCCTGTTGCCATGGAGACTCAGGTGTCCGTCTCCCAGTCTCTCAGCTACTAGACAGCTATAGGGGAAACCATGCAGAATGATGGGATATGCAGTACCTTCATTGCCTTTCTTATGGATCATGTAGGATCTACCAAGTCACTCTGTGGATGAGATGGGCAATAACTAAATTTGACAAATAAATAAATCTACTTGTGGAAAAACAGTTATTGCCTCATTAGAACTTTTCAAGGGGCAGAATAAATTTGCTTGGCACTGGAAGCAGTAGGACATCAGTAAGAGTTATTGGATAGAAAGCAACATACTCAAAATTGTTTATTTTAAAACTTGGTTAATTCCCTAAAATGGATATTTGGAATACCCAAAGAGTGAAGCATTTAATAAAGCTACCTTCATTTAAGATGGCCAATGTAGCCGCCAAAAAAGCCATCACAGTGTTAGGCTGCATTAACAGAGGGATAGAATCAAGATCACATGAAGTGTTAATACCACTTTACAATGCCTTGGTAAGGCCACACTTGAAAACTGCATCCAGTTTTGGTCACCAGGATGTAAAAAAGATGTTGAGATACTAGAAAGAGTACAGAGAAAAGCAACAAAAATAATTAGGGGACTGAAGGCTAAAACATATAAGGAACGTTTGCTGGAATTGGGTATGTCTAGTTTAATGAAGAGAAGGACGAGGGGTGACAGCAGTGTTCCAATATCTGAAATGGTATAAGGTTTCCTGCCTGAGCAGGGGGTTGGACTAGATGACTCCAAGGTCCCTTCCAACTTTATTATTATTATTATTATTATTATTATTATTATTATTATTATTATTATCATTATCATTATCATCATCATCATCTCAGGGGCTGCCACAAAGAGGGAGTCAAGCTATTCTCCAAAGCATCTGAAGGCAGGAAAAGAAGCTAACCAAAGAGAGAAGCAACCTAGAACTAAGGAGAAATTTCCTGACAATTAGAACAATTAATCAGTGGAACAACCTGCCTCCAGAAGCTGTCAATGCTCCAACACTGGAAGTTTTTAAGAAGAGACTGGACAACAATTTGTCTGAAATGGTATAGGGTTTCCTGCCTGAGGAGGGGGTTAGACTAGATGACCTCCAAGGTCCCTTCCAACTTTTATTCTTCTTATTATTATTATTCTTGTTGTTGTTGTGTGCAGGCTGGATGAAATTATACATGCATAGCAGGATGAAACTCAGTGCATAGTTCCCCTTCAATATGTGCTCAGAAATGCTTTACTATATGTGGAACTTCTGACACCCTTGCATCTATAACGTTCTCAGAAAATATACTCATGTCTAGTCTAAAATGAGTCTATAAACTGGCACAAGGAAATGGGGTTTGTCAAAATCATCCTCAAAATCAACACTGCTCTACAGAATTACCTCAAGGTATAGTTCCAGTATGACCTACAGTGGAGGTTCCCAGAGACATCTGATATATACCCACAATGATGTCACTGCATAAATTACATATTTCATTTATTTGTATGATGATGTCACTTATCCCCTCTTGCATACCCAGAGATACTCATGGGGATCTCATACTTATTACTTCAGACACATTTCTCCAAAAACTATGTTGTTACTAAGTAAGAGCTACTCTAACACCATACAACAATTGCCTTTTGTTTAGATTAGGAACTAAAGATGAATTGCTCACAACTGGTGTTCAGATTTCTCTGAATGAGAAGATATATGATTGGGGGTGAAATTAATTACTGGATGGCTAGGCCTCCTGCATAAATTCTGGCTGCTTACTCATTGAAAAAAATTACTGTCAAAGTGGGGATTAAGATAAAAGTGTTTATCACATAAACACACAACAACTACTCAACTTCAAGGTTATTAGGTTCCATGCCAAGACTCTATTAATTTGTGGAAAGGTGAAAGAAAAAAATTACAGGTTTAACCTATCAACAGTATATTTGATTAGTCAACTATCACTGACCATGGACATTCTGCTGCTTTGTATGGCTTTCTTCTTATTTGCAATAAAAAATATCTTTATCTAGTATTGCCACATATGTAAGTCTATTGCCAAGACAAACTGTAAAGCCACTCTGAGGCATGTAATGCCAGGAGATTAGTGAATTGTTGTCAAGTCCTGGTTGGAAGGAAGCCTGAGCTTGTGAGTCATTATCCTGAAGAAAGTACAAGGTGTACCCTTTAAAGAGTGGAAATTGAGGGAACCATGTCTATGAGGAACCATCCTTCCTGCTCCTTATTTTTCCGCATACATAGGCCGTCAATGTTGGCTTTCATTCAGTTTGGCACTTCATTCTTAATTTAGCACAGGGCACCTACTTTATAAAGAGCTGGTTAGTTAATCAATTTTGTGAAGTTATTAATTCTCTTTCCTTGATTCTGGGCTTTTTAAAGAAAGAGATACTTTATCCTTTGGATATTTCCTTCCTTCCTTCCTACCTATCATTTCCAGCTATCAAAATGTTAGTGACATTACATTTATATGGCATGCCGTACATTGAATCTGAGGAGAAAGGAAGGTTTTAATGCCTTGAACAAGGATTTAACATGTCTTTGTCCTCTCTGTGATTTATTGAATCAAAATATATTATCTAAAATAGTAGAAAGAGAAATATAGAATCAATTGTGCAAATATTTATTTTATATAACTTCTAATGCCTTAATATGAAGAATATTGTCCAACACGTTTTAAAATTTTAACCCAGCGATCAGAACTTGGATAGCACCACAGAAACGAAAACTGCTTTATAGACATCTAGATCCTTAGATCCATGTAATTTAGTACTGTTGGTAGTAGCAGTCCCCCAGAGTTTTTTCAAGATTTATCTAGAAATCGCAGGAATTAAATCCTTTGTGAAAAATACATGCTCCACCACTATGCTATATATATGGGGGCGGGGGGAGATGGTCCTTGAATACTGTATTTGGTAGTTCAATTCAATTCTACACTGTGAATTTTAGCAAACATACAAACCACTGCCAATTGATTTTCTAGTATTAGGGACCAAATAACAGTTGTTTTGTCTCTCATTTCTGTACAGTGTATATGAGTCATATATATATATATATATATATATGACTCATTATTCCAGAATCTGTGAGTAAAGGCAAAGCCCATGAGATGGGGTTTAATTCTATGATGTTAAGGATAAGCAAAATAAATAAATAAATAAATCATATTTTCTGTTATCCAAATAATCTCCCTGCTGACCAATATAATTTTTCTCTCTCCTTTTGGGACATTTTATTTTTAACGGCTCTTTGCAAACAGTTCTGCTGTAATTCCTTATAAGCTATTATTTCTTCAATGTTACTCCACAATTGTGACCTTTTACTGTATAGTAGTTATTTGAGTAAGGAAACAAATTATTGCATTTTGTCTATAAAATTGTAATATTTTCATACAATATGCAAAGTGCCTCCAGTCATAGTGAAATTTCAAAAACAAGTGAAGAACGAATGAGAAGGATTGGCTCACATACCTATCTTTTATATACAGTATTTATGTGGAAACAAGTGCAATTGGTCCTTATTTTAGAAAAGGTACAGAAGATACCTTTAGGTTTATGGTTTATGAACCTTTATTATCAAAGTATAACATGCATACAATGAGATTGGCAATAGGCAATATTAGGCAATTTACTCACTGTAGTCTACAACTGTGCCCAATCCATATCCTGAACTATGCTCATGAACTAATGTGGATTGCGACTATAGAAATGGTGAACAGGAATGTAATTGTAATTGGGATCAATGTAACAAATTAATATTAAAGATATTATTAAAAATACAGAGAATACAGAGAAATACAGAGAAAAATAAGAAACATGTTTACCACAAAGCAGTTAACTAAGTGGATATTCCAAAAAGTAATGTGGCTGTACCATATACGGGTGGATGGTGCTAAAATAATATGGCTATCATTGAAAATGTTGATCTATCTCAGAATTTTTGCAAGATGAAAACTTGAACTTGAATGAGGGCTATATCCAAAGCCCTCATTGTGAAACAAAACTTGCAATCTGCAAAACAAAATCTAATAAATGGATACCACTGCAAGCTTGTATTTATTCTGAAGCATTTAATAAACAAAGTGTTAATTTGTAACACTCCAGGAGAGCTTTGAAGCAAGCACTCCAGCAGAGAAAACAATTACTCTGACTTTTTGTGAAAGATAAATACATTTTGTCTTCACTTTAAGTCTTCCTCACTTACTATACCTCTCTTTTCTTGAAGCACAAATTCACTGTCATCATCTCTCTGAAATTCTAGCATCTATTTAAAAGGTTGTGGACTGATAACAGACAGGCTGATTCAAACTAGCCTTTTTTAACCTGATAAAAATTGTACTTTAAATCCAACAGAATCAGAAAATTAGAGGTTAAGGACAATAAATCTAGAGAACTCACATGTGTTAGGATGAGTATGTTTTAGGATGTTTGTTAATAGAATTTCAGACATATATATAAACATAATGTTCCATAATAGGAGGATTTAAAATAAGGGTATGTTTGTCTCATGAAGAATGTGATTCCCTTCCTTTAGTCTACATTGATCTCTTGGGACAATTCTAAATAGTCTGCAGTTCTTTCAGTAACAGGAATTCTCTGTGAGAAATGAGCTATTTTTCCTGCATGAAATTACTCCATGAGCATGCTTCAAGAATACTTGAGAAAGAAATAATTTTGTTTCTTTGCATAATTGCATGATGCTGCCCAGTCATTCCAGAAAGTAAAATAAAGGACAATAAGCAAGCTGGATAAAATGAAAAGCATTGCAGGAGATTGATACTTGGTATCATGCCTCTCATAGGCATCCACAGTGAAAAAGAAAGGGAGAGAAAAAAAATGAAACGTGTTGCAACACAAACAATACTTGACTTAAGCACTTGCATCCAGTGTCAGAACACATATCTTGCCATATTTTTTATCACAGTGGTTTGTTCCAGAAGCTTGTGGAATCTATATCTACCACATCAGCACAATAATATTCCTGCTGGTGCAATCTAATGTAAAAAAGTGAATGAAAAAAATGATGGGTTAAAAACACTAGGATACTGTGTGCTTTGATTGATTGATTGATTGACTGACTGACTGACTATGTACCATCAAGTTATTGTCAACTCTTAGCAACCACATAGATTTTCTCCATTCCCTAACCTAATTTCCCACAGACTGGTAACAGATTCAAAATCACCAGCTGGCTTCCAGCCTAAGAAAATCTAAAACTCAATTTTCCAGTTTCTAGCATGCTATCTTTTAACTATTATGCAAATTGACTCCATGACTTTGGAAAAGGCAAGTTCTGTATGGCTTTTACAATGAAATAAATTAATGTAAGAATTCTCTCATATTAATCTTAGCTTCTCAGGTGCTCCCTGAAAAGGGGAATTGTAGCACTCTAGAACAGTGGGATCAAGGAAAATCCAGATCTTTGGAATTAGTTCTGTCTGTACTGAACTGCAGAAAGTTCATCCAGCCCAATTCAAGAATCCCAGCAGTCAATGTCAATGAAGATCAGTTGTTCTCAGTGATGTTGGTTATGAACCATATTGTTTGTTGTCTAGCCAGAGACCAACAGCGTGCCTGCTTCATTTTTCCCTTTCAACTTTTTATTAATACTATTGATCAAAGTGCTGAATAAAGTCTCATTTCCCTTGCATGCTTTAAAGTACTGGAAAACATCCAGATGCTACTGAGGCTTACCCTTTCCCTTAGCACTTGCTTTCTTTTTCAGCCTTTTTTCTTTTTTAAATTACAAATGCCAAACTGACTCATTTCAGAGGAATTTGAGTTCCACCCACAAACCCCAATCTTTTTTTTCCCTTTCATGAAGTTTAGATCCATGAATTCTTTCCAGAGGCAACGGGCAGTCTGCCGAGTACAGCTGTGGGATTTCTTAATTCTGCTGGAACCAAGCCCTGTCTTCCAGGGCATACATTTCCTCTAATAGCCACAGGCTTGTGAGTAGCAGATAAAATGTGAAAGATCTTGCCATGGTCTCTAAGGCACGATAAAGAATTTATTAATCTTTTCTCTGCAACATTCTGCCTGTTAAAATTATATAATTAAATAAGGACAAATATTTCAAAGAAGAAAGAGGGGGAAAATGTAAAGAATAGAAGAGTACTGTTACAAACTGCTGTTAACAAAAAATGATATATTACGTGTGTATGTGTGTAATGTTTGTTGTGTTTTCTTTTGTTGGTCTAAAATAATAAAAAAAAATAAAAAAAATTATATAATTATTTTTTCTTCTTGCCATGTTTCCAGATAACCGTAATTAGGAACTATGATAATAGGTGCTCACATTGTTCTTTGCACTCAGCTTCAGGTGTATAACCTGTGGAAGCAGAATGATATAATGTATTTTTATAAATGTAATTTGAAATGTTTTCTTCCTAAAATTTGAGCAAGAAATTTTTCAGTTTAGATGATTATAAGCCGTAGTGGTGCAGTGGTTAGAATGCAGTACTGCAAGCCACTTCTGCTGACTGCCGGCTGTCAGCAGTTCAACAGTTCAATTCTCACCGGCTCAAGGTTGACTCAGCCTTACATCATTCTGAGGTCGGTAAAATGAGGACCCAGATTGTTAGGGGCAATATGCTGACTTTGTAAATTGCTTAGAGAGGGCTGTAAATCACTGTGAAATGATATATAAGTTTAAGTGCTATTGCTATTGCTATAACATATAACAGACAATGATGGTAAACCATTGCCCATATTGTCAGGCAATGCATTGTTAAACACTTCCTCTGGAATTGACACTTCCAATTCTAAAGGTAATAATCAAAACTATAAACTTAGAGTGGTTCTAATGACATCCATATGCCATTAATCTAATTAACAAAATGTCAGGAAAGACTGCCCTAGGTAGAAACTGTCACACAGCCCCAGATTGTTAATATAGTTAGAACTATATTAACTATAGAACTATATATGGAAGTTCATTAGATACTCCTGTTATTTATATAATCCACCCAGTATTGTGAAACACAAAATTTGGTTCACAACCTGTTTTGAATTTAGCTCATTACAAGATGCACAGGCTTTACATAAAACAAGTAAAGGAAGAAATTACTATGTAGTATAAAACAAAAAAATAGTGGCCAATGCCAACCATTAAACTTTTGGTAACATTCAAATGAGCAAAACAAGCAGAAATATTTAAGGGCAGCATTGACACTATATGTCCAGATGTTTTAAAATGAGCCTGAAGATTTTAGATTCTGTATGTAGAAAAGCACACACAAAGAGAGAGATTCCCACAGTAGTGTAAAGTGAGCAGTAGCTCATAAAAGTGTATGCCTTTTAACAAAATGTGTTAGTTAGAAAAGGTGCTTCTTGACTCCTCATAAAACACATTCACAAGCAGCCATGTTTATTTTCAAGTCAGGGATATACCGTGATACCTCAGTTTGCTCCTTAAGATAGTTCTTAGCACATTGTTTAATATGGCTAAGTGGAATGTGTCCAATCTACATTAAAGTACAGCAGAAAAAAAATAATCTGCTGTACTTATATAGAGTTTCTAAAAAAATACTCCATTATGCTTATGTGGCATTTCTACAGTTTTATGATTCTATTTCAGTACAGAAATAATCTATATAGGTACATCAACAATTCATATCAATGCCTGTAATTTTGTGGTTGAATAGATAACATAGTTTAATCA
Organism: Crotalus tigris; assembly: GCF_016545835.1. Taxonomy (NCBI): domain Eukaryota; kingdom Metazoa; phylum Chordata; class Lepidosauria; order Squamata; family Viperidae; genus Crotalus; species Crotalus tigris. The sequence continues at coordinate 18,437,722 of NW_024096970.1, forward strand.
TTCTTTTTACAATTGCCATTCTACTTCCTAATTCCCCAACATGGGAAGTGTGAATCATGGATACTTCCCTAATGGCCACTAGACTCCATGCTCAGCTGAATTGGACTGTTGGAATAATAATAATACAGAAGAGAAGATAAAGAACTGGAGGTAACCACAAAATACAATGACCTGCAAATAGAAGTAGACCAACTATGGCAAAAGAAAACAAAGATAGTACCTATAATAATAGGGTGCTTGGGTGCAATCCCTAAACAACTGTAGCATCACTTGAACATCATCTGAACTGACAAAATCATTATCAGTCAATTGTAAAAGGCAGCTTTTTTTGGAACAGTTTAACTTTTAACACCATCAAAAACATCTATCCCAGTTCTCAGGGAGGACTCAGTAAGTGAATAAAATTGCCAAATCCAGTCTAAACATCTGGCTGATTATGTGACCAAATATAATAAGCAAAAAGATATGCTCCCATGTTGCAAAGGAAACTGTCAGCCTCAGGCATGATCTTTATTTTAATAATGCCTTTGAACACAAAATCTTGAAGAATCTTTTAACTAAAGGCTACATAAACTTGAGCTAAGCCATCTGTCTTTTTGAGTAGAAATATAGAAGTTTAAATATTGTATTTCTTTCTTGAAGCTTATAAACCTACTGATTCATTTGCCCAAAATATGTTTGCTTCTTTTAGATTTTATATATCTTTTTGCTTTTTTGATACTGTTTGTTCCCATTTTATAAATTCATTTTTTGTAAATCACAATATATATTTAGTAAAATGTTTTGTGTTCTTGTATAATGAGGGAAGGGAGGGAAGGGAATAAAATGAAGAACATTCTGGAATTGCATAATTAATTTTAGATAATAAGAACTCTCACTTCATTTCTCTCTTGACACTCAAAATGGCAAAAGAGGAAGTCAAGAAAAAGTCAAGAATACGAAGATGCACTCAAATCTGTCTTCTGGTAAATTAGTGATTTATAATTGAAACCCATCAGCATAGCAGGTTTTTGAAAGGGTCAAGCAAACATTCCAAATATATTCACTGGCTCAAGAAAGTTGAAGACTTTTGTTCTATCCAGCTGGCAAAATTGGTGTTCATTTTGTCCCAAGCTGACTCTTTTTTTTAGGTTCAGACACTATAATACTTTTGGTTTTCCAAGAAATGGCACATAGAATTGTACTGTTTGTTTTGTTTTGCTTTGTTGTTTTCATTCCAGAGAAATCTCTTCCAGAACAGATTACATTTGAATTTCAAGAAGCATAACACAGACTAACTGTTCTATCTGCATATACTATGGTATTTCCAAACTAGACTAGATTTTTGAATTCACCTGCACTAAATGATACAATAAAAATTCCATTTGTATTCATTTTTATTTCATACTCATGTCTACAGTAGTTTTACTTCCTAATAACAAAAAAATATGCAATATTCTGATCTTTAGAAAACTGTAGCAAAGAAATATACAGATGTGCTACCCAAGCTGATGGAAAAAATTTTTGCCTGGGGCTTTTCCCCTGCTTTCACTTAAACTGTCCAGATGCTTGCAGGCATTTTTCAAAAGTCAGGGTTTTGCTTTATGTGGGGAAAGGGCTTAGGCAAGCTAACAAACAACATCCTCAACACCGCATCTCTATTTATACTGCATAACATTACCTCATCCCCAACCAATCAGGGCCTGTTGGGCCTCAAGACATTCCCTCTCTCTCTCTCTCTCTCTCTCTCTCTCTCTCTCTCTCTCTCTCCCTCTCCCTCTCCCTCTCCCTCCCCCTCCCCCCCTCTCCTTGTGCTGTATCCATGATTGGAATAGCCCATTGTTGAAACAAGCACTGGGGAATTCAAAAAAGAAAAGGACAACTCAACAATTACTCTTTGTGGAGACAGAAAGATGAAGGCACATAGTTGGACTAAAGCATAAACAAGCAGGTTCATGCACATGTTTCTTGTACTAGCTCATCTGGGGGGAAAAAGAAACCAAATGTGAAGATTAGAGACAAAATAAGTGTTCTTGTCTCCTAGCTCAGTCAGTTCAGCTTCACAGTTCCATCAAATTGAGGACAAGGTGACCTTCTGTCTCCAGAGAGACATCTCAGAAAGATGACTGTAAGCTGCAATGTTAGCAGAAAGGTTTCTGACAGGTTTAGAGGAAAAAAGTCGAGGCCTCTTTCAGCAATGGTGAACAAAATTGGAGGGGAGGAACAAGTGTGAAACAATATGCAAATCAAGCCTGAATATGTAAACTTCTTATCAAACAATCTAACTTGCACCCTTCAATTTTGACATCTCAGGAAGAAACTTGGCAAATATGTACCTTTAATCTTATTACTGGATTTTTCCTTAATGTGTTTGAGTTGGATGAAAGAGACCTCAACTCTCCATTTGTTTCTTTGTTTCTTTTGCAGTCTGAAAAGCTGAAACCATGCAACAAGTTGTACTAATATATATGCACCTAAGTGCACATGGCTGGGGTTTCATTTGAATTTTACTAACACATTTGTGAATCAAAATGGAATTCAGAAGAAAGTTCCTAACAGTGAGGACAATTAACCAGTGGAACAACTTGCCTTAGAAATCGTGGATGCTCCATCACTGGAGGTTTTTAAGAAGAGACTGGGCAGTCACTTGTCTGAGATGGTATAGGTTCTCCTGCTTGAGCAGGGGGCTGGACTAGAAGACCTCCAAGGTCCTTTCCAGCTCTACTCTATTCATGTTAAAATATATAATGTTATGACCTCAGCACAGCAGCAGCAGCTTCAGCTAACTGCCGCCTAGGGAAAGATCTCTGCTTGACCTGGGTGCAGCAGTGGGGAGATGAAGAATTCATTCATGGCAAAGGAGAGGAGAGAGGCAGGTACAATCTCCTTTCTTGCCCTTCACTTTCCCACCACAAATAGAGGAGCAGCAATTAACCATGAGCTTTCTGTCAGCCTCATTTTAGAAGTGCCTCAAAAGGAATCCCATAGAGACAATGGTTTTCCAAAAGTTGTATTTTCCTTCTTTCTTAAAGACCAGAAAAAAGGATATTGATCTAAGAACCCAATGTCTAATTCACAGTACAAATGATTGGCAGGTCCCAATTTATAATTCAATTCTCTTTCATTGAAAGGAAGAGCAGCACAGAGATATGTAGATAAACATAAGTGACTATTTTGGAAGCTTGACGTGGAAGGAATGGGAAAAAGCAGACTATATAAATGTATTAGTTTTGAAATTGTGTTTTAGAATTGTATCTTTAAAAACTCAGTTTCTCAGTTTTAATGCCTATGGGGCATGTATCTATCTGTGTTTGGAATATCTGTGTCCACTAAATTTGTCTTACAAAAACTAGCTGAAATTTAATTTGATTATTTTTTGACAAGACTTACTAAGATTAATATATATCTTCATAAGAGGAATATTTTTTAAAAAAATTCTTAGGGGACTTCAATATATGAATGTGAGAAAAAAATGAAACTAATATCTTTCTCTTTTCACAGATGTACAAATGTATAAGTATGTATATTCCATCTACCCCAAAAAACCTGGATTAAGTTGTCCCTTTAAATTCAAGCAAGGGCATACTAATTTTCTGAATAATTAAACAATTTTGAAGAACATCAGTGTTATTGAATCCAAAACACTGGAAACCTTTTTTCCCAAGTTTATATAAGAGGATCGTCTATATCAGTTCTGCTCAAGGCAAAACAGAGGATGCTATTAAATTATTTTTTTAAAAAAAAAAAATCAAGGCCGTGAACCTTCATAAAATATTAAATATTACATCCACTGTAATTTATGATTTATACATATATTATTTTTATTTTTGCTTATTTAATCAACATTTATATTCTTCTCATAATGAGAATGGTTAAAAGCATAAATTTAAACAATTAAAATAAAAATACACAATAATTTAACAATTGAGTAAAGGACTGAGAGGAAGATAAAATGACATGATGATAACAACCGTGTAGATTAAGGGTGTCAAACTCGCCATGTCATGTGACATGTCATGACGTATCATGACTTTTTCCTCATTGCTGGAGCTGGGGTGGGCGTGGTTTCGGCATGACGCATCTGGCCTGCAGGCCAGCAGTTTGACACCCTTGGTGTAGATAGTCTGCTATAATATTAAAGAAAGGCTTAACTTGGATTTCATTTATTCATTTCTGGATGTGACTAGACTAAACATTGCAAAAAAAATAATAAAGGATGAGGAAGGGAAAATAAAGCATGGGGCTGTTTAGTTTGTCTACAGTTTTGGGCTGGTTTGGCAAATGGCATCTAGGAGAGAGAGATAAAAGAGATGAACTGTAGTTCACATCAGCTTTACTTCCTTCCCTATGAAATGAGCAAATCAGAAAACACTCCCAAATCATAATCAGGTAACTCAAGGCAGCAGATTACAGACATGTTGGAACTAGCTCCAGCCCAAGAGCTCCAGAAACACAGTTTTTAGATTAATGAAACCATCTAGTAGCTGGTTCCCACCAAAGCTTCCTGCAGGATAACTGGTGCTTGCAGGTACAAAGCTGCCATAGTTTTATCCAGTCAAGCAACTGATTAGAGGTCTTGGGGCTGAAACAATCTCAATCTATTCTCAAACTAATATATGAATTATTGCAGGTAAAGATATTTGTTGTGTGCTAACATACACTCCTATTACAACAGTACCATTGCAGAAAAATAACATATTGGTGTTGGTTTTTATTTGTAATTCTGACAAATCTCCATCAATACCAAATGTTTAGTAAACATGCAGACTCAGTAGCCACAATGATATTGGAAGGAACTAATGCCTTGAAATGTAGATTTGCCAGATGTTATTCTTATATTATACTGCTGAAGTCTCTAGTATTCTCCTCTGGCTACTATAGTGCCAATAATAAAAACAAGTAATAAAAATAAATGAATTCTTTGCATTTACAAATTACATTGTACTAAAGATATTCAATGTTTTATGCTTTATTTCCTAATACCATTAATAGACCTTATGTTTTAGGTACAGCAGGTCATTCATATACTTCAAGATTTTGTAAACAGGTATTTTAAGAATGGAGATGTGTTGTGCTTCCATTTATGCAGAAAAAAACTATTCATCCATTGTACTTGGCTCAAGCTTCTTTATATTTTTCTGTATGCTCTATCCATTTACTATGCAACTATGTAGAGAGTAATGGGTTGTGAAATGCAGTAGTAGAGTGATCATTAACAGTACTAGAAAACAGTTTATTCAGTTTCCTAATTGTGCCTTCCAAACGTGTTTGACAACAACTTGTATAAACTGTAGTCAATATGGGAGATGTGATCCAGTACATATGGAATAAAAACAGGACAGAGAAATCTGGTCTAATAGAATTTATAACTACATACTGTTTAGAGTGTACAGTTGCTTCAAATCAAAGACATTTGGTGATATCTATTATCTTGTCAGGTGGCTGGGGAAGAGCAGAAAGGAAACTGCACATTTTCTATAAATAAGCATATTTTTATATGCATTTGAAGTATAGTCTTCAAATTGTTATTGCTATTTAGCTGACATAATGGAGCGAACATCTTTTTAAGGAACTGAAGTATAAACAAGCAGCTTCAAATGGCATAGGAAATGGGTAATCTTTGACAACATGTGTTGGACTACAGCCTTCATCACCCTGACCATGTGGCAAAGAACAGAAGGATGATTAAATGTTATATAATCCAGCTTCACAGAATTAAAACCAAATTGTAATTAGATAAGGATATTATTGATTAAATATGATCAACTAATTCATATCTTTCCATGATGATGATGATAATGAAGATCTGTATCCTACCTTTCTGCCATAGGGCTCTACATCTACAACTACCAGTAGTACAATTAGTTTGTTGACTGTAGCAGATGCCCTTGACAAGAACCAGATCTTCCCCATTTTCCTAACCCAAAGCTAAGTCCTTTTTACATCAATGACAAAAAAAAAATGCAAGAGAGGAAAAAAAAACAAGCAAAACAACCAGCTGCATCGTACAATGCATAATTGTACCATGTAGCAGAATAGGGCATAGCTGATCTAGGGAACTGATTGCTAAAAGCAAAGAAGTCCACCAAAGAGTGCAAGTGACAAAACATAAATCATTAATTCTAATCTCATGGACATTAATTTTAAGCAATCTTATTTTTAATGTCCTGCTGGTTCCTGGCAGTCTAGAGCAGCATGAGATGCTCAACATAGCCAAGCTTCTAAGACCCCCATGTGACTAGCTGCTATTAGAGCAATCTTCCTTTCTAATTCTATTGGTGTTGAACTTGAAGTAGCACTCTGAAGTCTACTAGGAAGAATAGATGGGAAAGAATGCATTATTCCCCCCCACACACACATATCCCAATTGCTATCTTCCATATTAATAAAAGCTCTAATTCAGTTCATCAGAATAGAGAAATAAAAAGGTTCCAATGTTTGGGATCATGTTCTACTCCTCCCCCCATGGAACAAAAAGTACTAGCTATTTATTTAGTCCTACATTTGTGGTGCTTTATCAGAATATAAAGGACCAAACTTACCTCACAATTTTCCAAAACATCTTTTAAAAACTGAACTGAAAATACACCTCTGCTGCAATTATGGCCCACACAGTTATACTGTAATAAATAACTAAAAGCTGCCCACTCACTGAGCTTGCTACCAATAAAAATCTCACTGGCTCATGTTGTCTTTACCTTGCAATAACATCTGTCACCTCTCTTGGCTCCATCAATCATATTAGACAATGCAACTCTACCTCCAAGACATCTTTAAAGTAGATGCTGCAAATTGACATTTAGATGGATAATTGTTTATCCTATTTTCCCTGCTCTCAGCACCATTTCATATAAATTTGAAATGAAAAGATATTGAAGTGCAGTGCCATACAGATCTAGCCTATCTCATTGACTTTGATGGAGTTAATTCCCAGATAAGTAAATATAGGCTAGCCTAAATAATACATAAATTGATATTTCATAATAGAAAAAAGGATGGAAGCTTTATTTTTAAAAAATATAAGACATTGATCTTTATTTTATATATTAGTTTTACCCAACTAACAGAAGCTACTCTACTCAAAATGGTTGCAACATTATTTTGAGGAAGTTTACACACTGCAATATCTGTCATTTTTTTCTCCTACATGACATTAGGTTGGGCTCACTAGAAGCGAAAACAGAAATCTCCAAAGTGAAATAGCTTGGTTCACACAATGCACAAAGCCAAAACCAAACAAACAACATAGTAACATATAATATAGTAACATGTGACATGTAATGCATGTATGTTTTGAAAGTAAAATTCTGCCAAAGCAGCCATTTTGTTTCAGAGGAACAAATACAAATTACAAATTGTTCCCAGCAAGAAAAAAATATTTTAGCTCAAATCAGCTCAAATACCCCCCCCCCCAAAAATTAAAAAATGGGGGGGATCCTCTTTCTCATAGAATTCTTGTCTAGAGAATTTTGCTTCTTTCCACACTCATGACTGAATCTCTTAGGAATTAAAGATGACAGCAATTCCAAATAAATTGAAATACTTTGGTAAGCACAAAGAAATTATGAATCATTATAAAGGAAGATGGCAATGGTTGAGGAAGCAATATCAGCACCTGTGACTACTGGGCACTATTACTGCTGTTGACAGAATATACCATCACTTTCAGTGCACATGGCTATACTAAGCAAGAAAGGTTAAATCTCACAGAAAGATTATTTTAACTGAATCAGGAAGGCAGCAACACAACTATTGTCAGACTGAGCCCCTGCTTCTACTCTTGACCATATTGGATATTCCAGGATAAGATTAATCCAATATCATCATGTTCTCTGGGCTGTTTGATGTTTGTTTACATACCATAACATCCTTGTATATCTTCAAATAGCAGTAATGATAAATAATGAGTATGATTGCATGTCATAATGTAAATCGGATAATAAATTATGTAATGGTGTTACATCTCCTGGGGTCCCATGATGTGATCTAATAGATAATACTTGTGGTTTGCTTTTTAAAAGCTTTATCAAATTTTGCAGCTACATTGAATTAGCTTCTTCAGTTGAACCAATCACTTATTTTCACAAAAGTTCCCACAAATTCATATTCCAGGCCACTAGACCATTTGGGGAGGAAGTGGAATCTAACTGGCTTCCCAGAAACAATTGCAATTCTAGAAAATGTACCCCAGGAAAGGAGAAGGAAATCAATGACCTGCCTGGCACTATGAATATGTCATGCCCAAGAGGGACTGCCTTGAGAGAGTAGTGAGAAGTTTAAGTCAAATTAAGGAACGTGGCAGAACAGAATTTGTTCCTGATTAGAAAGCAGCCTGGGACTGTAGCAGCAAGATAAGCTCTAGGCCACATACAAAGAATTGTATCCAAAGTGTACAAAAAACTTGCTCACAGCGTTATCCAAAGATACCGTACATTCCATGAGCACTATTGTCAGAGGAGAGATATGAGAAAAGACTAGGAACAGAAACCAGGCAGGGAAAGGGTCCCCAAAGCAGTTTTCATTCAGTCAGTACCTTTTTCACTTGCTCAGAAATATCCCTTTCCCTCTCAATGAATGGGAAAGGTTAGAAACTCTTGTTTTACACATAGATTTAACAGCAACGGGAGTCTTGTCAGCTCTGTGGCAGGCAATGTCACCAAAATAAGGCATGTCTCTTTAAACCTTCAGACCAAATAGTACAACAATTTAAGCCAGATATTTCCATATGTGGGCCACATCTTTAGTATGTTATTTTTATTTGGATACAAAATTGGTACCTTAAGCCTTGCAGAGATTTCAGATGGTCATAGTGCATTTAAACCATCTCTAATTTTTTGCTACCAGTCTCAGTGCTGGCGGCTATAGTCTATGCAGGATGAAAAAAGAAATCCTCATCCCTGGTTTAGGCCACCAGGCTGATAAAGATTTACGTGTGTCTAAAATGTGCATCATGCAACTGACATTCTGGTTTCTATTTATCCAAGAAAAACTGCACAGTTATTTAATCTAGATCAAAATCACTACAGTTCGGACACAGAAAGCCAAATCCTTCTCCAAATTCCTTTTATTAGGCAAAATCTGCAGGTGAGGCATACACTGAACAAACAGGAAAAAAAATAGGCCAAGTTAATCAGAGTCCCTTTTTTTATTTCTAGCAGATGATACAGTAAACATATTTTGCTTGTAATCTATTTCAATTACTAAGAACTACAATACATACCAGCCAGTAGACCTGACTTTGTCATTTCTATCCTGGTTAAACCTGAGCAGAAGAGGAAGAAGACATACGGATAGAAAGATAAAGATAACTGGAAAGAGGAGCTATTCTGCAAGGTTTAAAGAGTACAGTATCTAAAGATCACATTCATACATCATGCTATGTCGTAATGTGGTTTATGTCATTTTGACTTAGCATACTGTACATGGTATGGACTAACTACTGAAATTTATTATGAGTTGTTTGTATCACAGTAAATTCACCATGATGAGTTAGTTACTTTACTTCATCAAAATGCAATTCTGCATATTTACATGACAATGTATCACTTGGAGGCAAAGTTCTCTGATGCCATGAATCAGAGGCCAGTCTGACTTCACTGGACGTGACACTTTGATCATTTGTGTGCATGAACAGTGCATATGCAAAGTCACTTTTGCCAGACAAAGATAAATACCATGGCCTCAGCTAATTAAAAGTAGAGTTCTGGAGCATTTCACAAGGACCTTTGACCTAGGGCCAAAAGGGCCATTGGGCATGTTGCAGATTTCTTGCCAGTGACATTTGTTGCATGTCACCATCCAGTTCCGCAGTCATGAATGAGGGGTACAGTATACTGTATTGCCTTTCTTTTGAAAGACTATCTGTGCCTATTACTCACTCAACAAAAGAACCCAATAACCGTAGATAAGGTTATAAGTACAGGCGGTACAGGGTTTGATTAAAACCTTCATCCTGTGAAATGGAGTTGTGTTTTATTTCTTCATTTCCAGCCTTCAGTTCTCAGCAACCTCAGCTAATGTGCCCTGTGGTGAGGACTTGAGGGATGTGGGAAATTGTAATTACAGTAACATTTGGAGAGTCACAATTTGCCCACCACTATATCCTCAAGCGTTTAAAGTTGCAAATATGTGCAAACTGAATTTGACACACTTTCTTTCTTGTTTCACAATACATGTAATTCTGTTTTAATTTTACTGAGCCTTTTTATTTGTTATTTATAGTGTCACCAGAACAGTCTGCCAACCCTATTTTGCCACCTAGCCCTATGACACTGGCTTGTTTCCTCCCCAGGCTGTGATTTATGCAGCCTAATCCCACTATTTTCTATACTAAAAACACCTGCCAGATGCAAAACATAGAGAAGAGCAAAGAGAGCCATGAAAATGCATCATTATGTTGCCAGCTTCTTCTATTACTGCAACAAAGGCTGACAGCTGCTTAGGATTCCTAGTGTGGAAAGATTCTAAATGCAGCCAAGAGTCCTTCTGTCCCATTACAGCACTAGTCAGCTGAACCTGCATGTAAATTCAGACAATGCATTTTTGCCCTTTTAGCAAGCATGAGGACAATTGGTAAGGAAGGAATGAGGAGTGTGCTATGAGGGCTACAAGGGAAATGTTCAGAAGAAAGCACCTAAGATCAGCCTGATATTTCAGAAGATTCACTTGTGAAACCACTTTTCACACTGCTAACCACTTTTTTACTGTTCTAAGAAAAAAGATATTGAAAATAACCCCGCCTTAATTTTGTTTAATGTAGAACAGGACAGAAAGAATCTTGGACAGGCTTTCAAGATTACATTTTTTTCTGGAACTTCTGAAGAAACAGTAGCAAACTGAAGATGGTTTCACAATGAGTGGAGTTGGAATAAAATGAGAAGACAGGAAATGTACCAACTTCTCAAAATTCCTCTCCAGACAAGGTGAGGACTCTGGATGGTTCAGTCAATAGCTCCCTACAAAGAGCCCATAAAAACCATAGGCTACAATGGGTTCAGAGCTCTGGGAACTGAGGGAATTGCCACCTTTGCCTAAGCAGTGGGTCATAGCTTTCAAAAGGACATTGGATTCACATATTTCCTTTCTTAATCACTTTTAGGAAATTGCTATTTAACAGCTGAATGTTACAAATCTGTAGATCAGCAGGTTTTATTAAACGAGGTGAGTCTCCTTCAATCTTTAACAAAGGAAGTTTTACACAAGCTAATGTGTAAATAAAATAAAACTTTATTTTGGAATAAACAGAAGAAGTGTGATTAAAATGTTGATTTTGGAAAGTTAGAAATGGACTAAGAAGCCAGAATTTGACATTTTGAAACTAATTAGAAGAATCTTCCCTTACACCGAACATGTAGTTGTCTAGGGAACAATGATTATTTTGAAATTATATATGAGAAATTTTCCTATGGGAAAATGCTGTTATCAGAAACTACTCCCTAGAATCTCCACGGGTATGCTTGTTAGAGTGAGAGTAGCAAAAGTTTAGTTTGGCAAGATTCTGTTTATTGGTGTGAGCAAAATAATGAATTGAACATTGGCTGGATTGTTTTATATCGTTCTTGGTCTGGGTCTTGCAATAAGATAGAGAAAAAAGAGATACTTTGTTGTATTTTTAGAGAAAATAATAAGTAAGTCTTAAAAATAAAGGAAAGGATTATATACCTAGTTTATCTGATTAAGGTTAAAATATGTAGTTATTTCTGGTAACTTTTAATGGATTTCTCATTAGAATTAAATGACAAGATATTAAATAAGGGATGAGACATGGAATGAAGAGTGTTTTTATTATAGTATCTGTTAGGCCCAAACAATAGATTACCATATGAAGAGTCCAAATTGACTATGTTATTACAATTCTATATATAATACAGGAATCTTCCCAGACTGCTTGCCTTCCCTTGGGAACAGATAGACAAGATTCCATAGAAGTCTGTGTGTGTTTGTGTGTATGTTAGAGAGAGAGAAAGAGAAAGAGAAAGAGAAAAAGAGAAAGAGGGTGTGTGTGTCCTGGATGTCTTGAACTGCACAACAATTCAAGGTTAACTTCCCACTTGATTCCCCTGCCTGGCTGGGCATTTCTCAACAATATTAGAGAAGATAATAAGCTACTGAAATTTTACTTGCCATAATGAAGGGGAAAGTTATTTCTTTATGTATCTTTTTTCTTTAATATATAAGGATTTTATCCACTTTTTATTTTTAGTTTGTATTAGTTTTTTATCTTTACAATTGTAAACTTTTATTTATTTATTTATTTATATTTTTAAAAAAATAAAAATTCCCCTCTTACCCTTATGGGTGCCCTGCATTTTTCTGGACAGAGAGCTCTGATGTCATTCCCAGGAACAACTGGAGTCATTTTCCCAGTTTAGGAGTCACAGACCTAAGGCATAGTGTTCCACTACTGGAACCACTTTGGCTTTTACTTTCCACATTCTCTTCAGTTCTTCCTTCAGACCCTGGTACTTCTCTAGTTTCTTACATTCCTTCTTCTTGTTGTTGCTGTTACTTGGCATCGCTATGTCTATTACCACCACTGCCTTATTGCCCTTTTCTACTGCCACAGTGTCTGGTTGATTGGACACTACCTGCCTGTCTTTATGTATCTGGAAATCCCACACAATGTTAGTTTTTTTTTTTTTATTCTCAACAGTCTTTTTTGGAATCTCCCATCTAGACTTAGGAGGGTCTAGCCTACATTCAGTAAAGATGCTCCTGAACACAGTATCAGCTACTTGGTTGTGCCTTTCAGTATATGCTGTTCTTGCCTGCATCTAAAATTTTAAAAATTTTACAAATCAAATTACACCCTGCCAGTATGTGTTGCACTGGCTCTGAGGCCTCTCTACCTAGCCTGCACCTCAGGTCTTGTCTAGAAGACCCTGCTTCTGTGGACCTGGTGCTTACTGCTTGTTCTTGTGCTGCTATGATCAGTGCCTCAGTGGTGTCTTTTAGTACAGCTGTTTCCAGCCACTGGTAGGATTTTCCAGTGTCTGCCATCTTAGCAGCCTGTCGATGGTACATCCCATGCAGGATCTTTTTTGGTCATGGCATTTCCTGTTTGATCTTCTTCCCATGCCTGCTGCTGCTTCAGGCATTCTCTCAGCTGCTCATCTTTATATAGCTATGATCCTGTTTTTCTGCCTTAATACAATAAAGAGCACTTCTGAATCCCCTGTTGTGCCTTTTTTCTTGAAAGGTGTCACTTGCAACCAATGGTACATTCATGGTTATATGTATCCTGAAGTATTTCTCCTAAATCTAATCCAAACCATTGCTCAGTTCTCTTAGGCGGACCAGATACACATTTGGTAGACTGGAGCAAAAGAAGAATAATTGGGGAAATGATTATGCCTTATACAAACAGCATCAGCAAGTCTGCAGCATCTTATTGAGGACCATGATCGGACTGATATATACAAGCAGAATTCTTCATATTCTATAGGTGACCTTCAGGTTCTCAGATAGTAAGGTTAAAGCAAGAATGCAGTCTTGAAACTTTGAGGGTATGTATGAAGTACCTGGAGCTTCCCAGTCCTGCTCTATCAAAATGTGGTGGCAAACCTCCACGTGAAGATAAAGCAGTTCTCATCAAGCTTCATTATTAAATGAAGGTAAATGTGCCTAATACTGCTTTACCTTCATTTATCCCATTAAATAGTTGGAAGTATGAAAAAAAAACAACCTATAATTTTAGCGCTTGATCCTCATTATCATTTTGCTATCAATCATTCTCCAATGGCTCTTAATCCACCCAAGAAGAAAAAATGTATAAATTCTGCTGCCAACTGCAAAAAGGTTGCCCAGTCTTGGACTAGAACTAATGTCATAGCTTCTGCATGGTTGTACTATATACCAAGTAGATCATCCTGTGCAGATGGCGAATAGTATCCTCCACAAAACATTACCCAGCATTGGGGTCTATGACAATTCGCCATGGCCAACTCGCTGCAGGACAACTCACCAATTCGCCATAGGACAACTTGTTGCTGGACAAAAGTTATACTAATAACAAAGAAATGGTGGAATAGAATCATTAAAGAAAGGATGCAAAAGGAGGGGCAGAATGAAATGTAATTGACAAAAATTATTTTTTTTTATTTATTTTAATTAGTTAAATAGAATTGTTAAATTGTTCCACAGTGAGTTGTCCCATGGCAAGTTGGCCATAGTGAGTTGGCCGTGGCAAGTTGTCCTGAGGCAAGTTGGCCATGGTGAGTTTGCTGTGGCAAGTTGTCCCATTCCTCCAGCATTGTACTTCCCCAGCAAGGTCCAATGAATTCAATCTTTGGTGATTTTTCTTTTATAGCAAGCACTGTCATATCTGGAAGTGTTCTCCATACTTGACTTCAATTTTCATTAATTCCAGTACTCATGGCCAGTGGCAATAGAATGAAGTTTTGTTCTGAATTCCTGGAAACATCTACCCCAGATTAGTGGTATCTTAGAGTGGTGTCTTATAAGAATAGTGGAATCAGGTCTGGTCAAGAAGCCAAAACATTCATTTTTCACTATAAACTAACTACAGTATATATTCCAATATCTGTTCTATTACTTTTCCCCAAAACCTGTATCCTAGCCTGGCACCTTTGGTTCTGCCTAGCTGTTCAGATGCTATATTAGTGACATTGCAACATTATGAAGAATGACCTCGATAGTTCTACCTGACATTTGAGAGGCGGTCTGAGAGGAGAACGCTAAACTATGATTTCATAAAGGTAAAATAGGATTTCATACGGTTTCGCTCAAATAATCTGAGAAGTCAAAGATGAAAGAAAATTAACATCACTGAAATTTAGTGACTGTAGCTCCATGTCGAGAGAAACACCAGATGTGAAGTGTAATTACTTTTTTTTTTTTAGACGCTGCTCATGTTTTACAAACCAGGACTGACACTTGAACAAAGAGCCTTAAAAAAAGCAACCAGGTGCTAGACAAATAACAAGTGGTTTTGTTTTATTGCTGTTGTCTGTTCAGATACCCAGTTTATAAAGCAAAATGAAGCAGAGAAATGGGGATGGGTGGAAATTAGATGCGTTCTTGCTGAAGAGAAAGGAAAAGGTGCCAGGATATTTATGCCAGCTTTCTGCTTTTGGGAATTATGCCTACCATAAAATAAATAGCTGTGCCAGGTATGTAACAATTGATTTTGCCTACACAAATGTCAAATATTTTATTAAGATGACCAAGATATGAAATTTGCTATCTGTCCAATCTGCAGAATTAGCCTTACACAGGAAACCGATCTTCAACAAGCCAATAACAGGTTGAGATGAAAAAAGATTTGTTCTTAGACTGTAGTGTAAACTGACATAAACTTCAATATCCAGAGAATAATCTTTTCACTGACAATTTTTCCAATTAAAATGTCTGTATAAAATTACAGAAGAGTATGTGCAAAGTGATGCACATTTGAGAAAAATATAATGCATGTATGATGGGAAAATGTGTACATATCTTTGAGTATAATTCATTTCACAATGTGAAAATGGGAGGGGACCCTATGTGTAAAAAGTGAATGTATAAAATGGGAAGCAAAGAGATTTTGTCTATCTCTTCTGACATCTGTTCTGAATCTCCATTCAGCAAGTATGCTGGCTAAGGAATTCTGGGAATTGATGTTCACACAGTTTAAAGTTGCTGAGACTGAGAAACACTGCCTTACATCATCTTTCTTTATAGCTATGTGACATACTTAAATAGTATGTCTTAATAAGTTGGACCAGGTTCAAATCTACTCTCAACAATGGATATTTGTTCCTTGGAATTCAGTTTTAAAAAAAATGATTTAGACTATATCTATGACAAGCCTACCAAAAGGTTATGACTATCACCTTTAACATAAAGAAAGCCTATGGTTGAAGCTTATTTGAAACAAACCATTCTTTTTTTATTGAAAATTTTTTATTTTTTAACATACAAGCATTTATAAAAAATACAATAAAATTTTAAAGTAGAAAAAAAAAAAACCTTACCCTCCCTCCCACCCCCAACCCCCTTCCCTTCACTTCCCAGAGCAGAATACAGGGTTAATAATAACAAAATTTATAATAATTAAGAAAAAAGAAAAAAAAGAAAAGAAAAAAGAAATTTTTTTATCATAATTAACCTTTAACTCCATAACCTATGAAACAATTCTCTATAATATTTAATATTCATTCATAAAATAAGTGAAACTTTTTAATTCCATACTTTTTCTGAATATAATCTATCCACCTTCCCCATACAATAATATATCTTTCTTGTGTATGATCCTGTAAATAAGCAGAAATTTTTGCCATTTCTGCAAAACTAGATACTTTAAATATCCATTCTTCTAAAGTAGGCAAGGAATCTTTCTTCCAATATAAACCTACTAATAACCTTGCTGCAGTTAATAAATTCAACATCAGTTTCTTTTTCATTTAAGTCAACAAAAATACCAAGTAAAAATAGTTGAGGAGTAAACTTTATCTTTTTTCTAAAAATCTTTTGAATGTTCCACCAAATCATAATCCAAAAGAAACAAACCATTCTTGATGAGACACTCAAGAGGCTTCTTGATTCAGATATATCAACTTTTTATTTTGGCCAGTTGCAACAGTGCTTGGTCAAAGTTGCTATAGAAAAGCATGAGCCAATGCTACAACCTGATCTGAAACAAATGAGAACTGTTAAGTAACTGATTCTTAATTTTGATTATTCTAGGCATGAAATATTTACTATTATGATAGAGCAGAATCATATTTGCAAATGTTAGTTTTGAGTGCTCATATACTGTACCTTGCATAGTTTCAGAAACAGGCAGAAAAATAATAAGAATTGAAAAAGTAGTCAAAATAAACAGAAAGAGAAAGAACTGGAGAAAATAACAAAATTGCAAAGATCTGCAAATAGAAGTAGAATGAAAGCAAAGATAATACCAATAGTAATGGGCACCTTGGGTGGAGTCCTCAAATGCCAAATCCACCTAAACATCTGGCTTGCAACTAACCATAATAATAATAATTCCAGAGCATTCCATTAGTTCTTGCTAGGCAAATGGTATTTCTTGTAGATATTCCAATGCACCACTGTTGCTACTATAGAATTCAAAGAGGCAGGTTTCTGACACACGAACTTAACCCATCTTAACAACTGTTAATAAGAAAGACCAAAAGTTTGAATGTTGGTGGTGCACTACCAGAAGATCCAGAATAAAAGATAAAAACTAGTAATAGGCACCTTAGGTGCAATCCCAAACATCTGGAGCACCACTTGCAAAAGGCAACTTTAATTGGAACAATTTATATCTTGTAAATGATACCTTTAACACCCTCAAACAACATCTGCCTATCCCAAATCCTTGGGAAAGACTCGATAGGTGGATAAAATGCCAAATCCAGTCTAAAAGCCTGGCTGATTATGTAATCTACCATAATAATACATTATTTGAGTCATATGCCACTTTGGGCAGTTTACAAACTGTTTAAAAACACTATACAAAACAACAACAACAAAATATCAGATTCTATGATTTAGATAATAACCATATTGCAAATCAATTTGTCTTAATTAGGAATGTGCTTTATAAAGTGCTTTATACCCTGGAAAAACAATTATGATCTGTCATCCCAGACAAAGTGATTAATGACAGGGTTATCCTGAACACAACATAGTTAAGTCATAAACTATGATTTCACACATAACCCCAAGCCTGGAAAATTATATATTATGACCTAAGGCAATAAGTGAACCAATCATAGTCAGAAATAATAATTCTAGTTCAATCTTCAGGAAATTATAATTTAATTAAACCATACATTATTTCTAAAAAATAATCTTGTTTATTCTTAGAAAACTTTGGAAGTAAATGTAAATTAACCAATTTTGCTTCAGTATGATGGAAGGGCCTTATGAAAAACAAAAGCTCCCTGATCTATACAATTAAGACTTCACCTTCAACATGCACATTTGAAATACAGAACATTCTTGGTTGCTGAGGTGTCTAATAAGATTGAGCCAGAAGATGGCAGTATTGCACTTTTAGAGAGCTCCAATCTCAACCTAAATGTATTTAACTGCTTTTTGCATCTCAGAATTCCTTTTTCTGTTCTTTCTATGACTAATATGCAGGTCCAAATGGCTAAATTCATAAGATTATGATCGCTTTTTTACAGATAGGAGTTTCTCAATAGTAGAAATTAATCATGAATAAATTGTGGCTAAAGTCCAACTAAATAACATTGGTCCTTAGATTTGATCCTGAAAATTCCATAGTTGATTCCTTTAAAAAATAAGAAATTAATGATGTGATTTTTTTCAGTAAATTAAACTCAGCTATACTGAATGTAAAAGGCATTCAGACTATACGTGTACGCACTGTGATCGTCTAGAGCGGTGATCTCAAAAAGTATCTCAGTCCTTGGGGGTTAAGTGAATTGAGAGAGAAGGCAGTCCAAAGCTAATTCTAGATAAATTAGAGATACTTAATTGTAAGGACTTCTTCAAGTTTGCATGAAAACAGTTTTCTGGGCAATATAATTATAGATTTAATGGCAGAATATGTTTTGAATACAAAAGAGCCCAAATTCAATCCATTATAAATTCTCATCTTTTTTTCAAAGTATCCCAGGCTCATATAATTCCTAAATGAGTCCACAAGAAGTTTTATTTAAAGAATTACCTTTGATTTTTTTTCCTGTCATTTATTACCTTTATTGTAATTTTTTGGGTGTGATTGTTGTGAGCTACCCGGAATCAGATGACATACAAGTTTCATGACAAT
The DNA here is from genome assembly GCF_016545835.1 of Crotalus tigris. Classification (NCBI taxonomy): domain Eukaryota; kingdom Metazoa; phylum Chordata; class Lepidosauria; order Squamata; family Viperidae; genus Crotalus; species Crotalus tigris. Next base: position 18,456,446 of record NW_024096970.1, read on the forward strand.
TTAAAGTTGGCAAAATGATAGTAAGATGTTCTTCCTTTTTTCCAATGACACTTTATATGGCTATCGCAAATGGAGGGGTTGCTTCGACTGAAAATTAATTTATCAAAGAAATGCTGAGGTAACTATGGTAGCCAGGAATCAGGTATATGGGAACAAACTAACGAACATGAGGTTAAAATAGATTTCAGGAATCATATGGGGATTTTCTTAGGGCAGGAAGTGCAGCTTCTTTTTCTTTTCCAGTAACTCTTTCTTTTTGTCAGAAACTATTCTCAGATGTCGACCCCATCCAGTTGTGAGTATATCAACCATGCTTATATTTTGTCTGAAATGGTATAAAGCAGTGGTTCTCAACCTTTTTAATGCCGCGACCCCCAACCAGTCGTAAGTCGAGGACTACTCAACTGGTGCAGCACCGTTTGCAGAATGGGACTTTTGGCGGGCTCAGCAGGGCAGAGACAGCCTGGACAATTCCTATTGGCTTTTGAAAGCCAATAGAATTAGACTCTATTCAAGAGAGTCTATTTATTGGCTTTCAAAAGCCAATAGAATAAAAGGGAGTAGCACAGCTAAGGAAAAGGGGAAAAAAATGGCGGACTGCATTGTTTGGCGACCCCCGTGAAATGGTCGTTCGACCCCAAATGGGGTCCCGACCCACAGGTTGAGAACCACTGGTATAGCGTTTTCTGCCTAAGCAAGGGGTTCGACTAGAAGACTTTCAAAGTCCCTTCCAAGGTTCCTTTCAAGGTCCTTATTCTATTCTATTCTATTCTATTCTATTCTATTCTATTCTATTCTATTCTATTCTATTCTATTCTCTAAATGAACCTGAATTGGATTAGTCCTTAGTTAAATGCCATCTTCTTTCCATGTATTTAAATTACATCAAGTATCCTTAGTGTACCTATTTCTCTGTCCAATTTGTTTAACTTAAATTTAATACATATCTAGTAGCCCCTCTAACAGATACAGATGATTGCTAGCCAAGGTAGTGTATAAAGCTCTTTGGGGAGCTCAATAGTCCTTCCAATTGAGCTGAGAAAAGTACTTCATTAAAATAATTCTGCTTTCCAGTGCAGGGGCTTGTATTCTGTCTTTCGCATTAATGCATTTGTAATAATTATTCCTCTACAGAAAATAAATTACTACTCGTGGTTTGACTGTTTGGTTTAAAAAAAAAAAGAATGCTACATATTTAAAATGCTGCTGCAAGAGTAAATATCACCTCTGGCATATTTGTCCTGGAGGAAAATAGTGTGATTTGGAATACCTAATTGAAATGTGCTAGAGGAGATAAGGCTGGCTGCAGAGACTGACATTTAAAAGCAAGAGACACCAAACAAGACATGAAATATCACTGTTGCTGCCTCAAGCAGAAAGCCACTTTCACAAGACTGAAGCCTTTTTGCCCAGCAGCTCTCTCTCTCTCTTGCTCTCTCCTTCTCTCTCTCTGTGTGCCTGGGTGTTTTGACAGGCCAGGCTAGCAAATTAACCCTTTCCCTATCTCAGTGAAAAGGCTTGCTCTGGGAGAGCAAAGAATTTGTGGCTTCTGAGCTCAATCATCTCAGCAGTTTAAATACATAAAGCAAAACTTCGTAACAGTAACATAAGAGCAAGACAAAAAGAAAACCGATTATTTACCAAATGTATAAGTACCAAAGATGGGCCCTAACAGATTAAAAGACTTTCCAAAAGAGCTCTAGCTTCATCTTCTTCCTGACACACTCAAGGATGGTGATGTCTACAGAGAAACTGTTACAGAGAATTGGTGATGCCATGGAAAGGCAGCATCCCTTGCTTTAGTTTCCTTTATTTCCAAGCACTATGTGTAGTTTTATCTAAATAATGATGATGATGATGATGATGATGATGATGATGATGATGATGTAGTAAGAGACATTGGAGGTCATCTAGTCCAACCCCCTGCTCAGGCAGGATACCCTATACCAGGCTGACGCTAAACTGTAAGGACTTTAGAGGTTAAAATTAGCTTTATAAATTGCATCCAGATGCTAATCAATACAAGTTATCTTTGCTTACTGATCATTCCTTCAGCAATTGTTGAAAGTTGTAAAGCACTGAACGAGCGGTACTTATGACCAATTTTCAAGTTTTGGCTGTCACAGCATCCCTGCAGTCATGTGGTTGTGATTTGGGCACTTGGTACCTAGTTCACATTTACGGCATGTGCAATGTCCCACAGTCATATGATTGTCATCTACACCTTTTCCTGCCAGCTTCTCAGAAGCAAAGTCATTGGGGAAGCCAGAGGAGAAGGCAATAAGTTGCTCTGGTAAGTCTCACTGGCCTCCCTTCACTTCTGCCCTACTGTATCATCTACCCTGTGGCCTCCCTTTTCTCATACCACACCATCAACCCTGCTTTTCTGCACTCACGCCCCAATGCATTCTCCACCCTGTGGCACTCCTATACTCACACATAGCTTGTGCCAGGTTTCCCAAGGTTTCCTCAGCTTCCCTGACCCCCACACAGCACTCTCCTGCCACTTCCCACTTAATAAACAGTGCATCTTGGGCTTACAACAATAACTAGGACTGCTGGGATTGCCACTACTAAGCAATGCAATCTTATGATGCTGCATTTTACAACCACATTGTTTAGCGATGGCAATCCCAGTCCCAATTGCTTTTACAATCCAAGTATAGATACTCCCCAAAACAGGAACTTGTTAGCACAATAGCTACTACAACATAGACTAACTCCATTTTCCAAGTGGCCTTTAAAGCAGTCCATGTAATGTGCATTGAAGTAGTCTAAATGGGTGTTTATAAGGTCAGGAATTACTGTAACAAAATATTCTTGGATCAGGTAAGGTCACAATTGGTGTACAAGCCAAAACTGGAAAAAGATTCTTCCAGCCATGGACCAACACTTACTGTGTTGACCAGAAGTACCTCCAGATCATGAATCTGTCCTTCAGGGGTAGTGGTTGCTACCCAATGACAACAATGGTCTCAGCTGATAGACAATACTCTATAATGTCCAAAGGACTAAAGGGTTCAGCTTCAGACATTCCGACCATTCAAATTTTGACATTGTTCAGGCATTGAGATACGACATCAATTGCATCCCCTCTACAGTGATAATATAAGGTTTGGTATCACCAACTCTACCATCTTTTTCACTACACTGGGCATACATTTATGCCCAGTCAGGAATGGCAGATCCATCTATTCTGGATCAAATGTCATCACAGGAGATACAATATTATCTTCCAAGGGAAATCCAAATCTAAAATTGCTCTGCTGAACCTTTAATATTTTTGCTTGGTCTGAATTTGGAACAGAGACAAAGCTTTGGACTAAGGATATAATTGGTCACATGCAGTGATTAAAGCACAGAAAAAAACCCATGAACTACACAAGATTTTGATATTATTTATAAGAAGCAAACTCACTCTAAAATATGGGCAGCAATGCCAAGCACTTCTAAAGCACTTAAAATGTATGTGTTTTTTCCATGATTTAAGTTCACACATTGTCTTTAACCATGAGCACTTAAATATAGCTTACTGAATGGACTACAATTGGCTATGCTTGCACCACTTGCTAAGAAATAAATGATAGTTTGCAAATTACAACACCAGTATGTACACAATATTCTAAGGCAAAGAAACAAAATTCCTTATAACAGTTCAGTTTTATGTTGTCAAAATAAACATTTTAAATCAAATTAATCCATGTATTGTGCTATAAATTAGAATTAAACAGCTGAGAAGAGCAAAAGTCAGTGGACAATTATGACAGAATCTGTAATAATCAACTTCCTATAAACATTGAGAAAGCTCATTTCCCATTTGTATTTGAGTAGGTATTGAGACTTATTAATTTTTTCCAGATTTTAATCATGGCATATGTCCAAATTGTATCCACTGCCCTCCTTTCTACAAAATTTCCTAATCTTCCTTATCAAGTCAAGGTGAATGGCAAATGGGACAAGAGTCAGACTCTTGATAAACTCTTAACTATTCAACCCACAATAAATGAATACCAAAGTATGAAAATTCATCTAAATTAGAGTATAGTAAATTAATATAGCAAGATACTACTAAGTACTGGTATCAGAGGAATCTCTAATTGGTGGGTAAGCCTTTCAGGACTTCTCAACAAAGACTGTTTTAATATATTTAATATTATATTTAATATATTTTATTGTGTGTGTGTGTGTGAATATCAATCTGTTTAAAGCAAAGTACCTCCTTTTTGAAATTATTATATTGTCTAGTGCAGTTTTATGGCCCAGTTTGGAAATTTGGAAGTGGCCTCTGCATATCCAACTATTAATACATAGAAAGTTATAACAGTACAAAAACTTTATTGAAATATAGGTTGATTTTGCTCAATTGTTTAATCAAGTCCTCCTGAGGAGTAATGATCCTTTTGTACAGTATCCTTCTTGATTAGAATTAGTTTGGTGCAGTGAACCAGTGAGAAAAAAAAATGCCTAAGGAGGAAGAGGAAGAGGAGGAGGAAGATTCATTTCATGTTCCAACCATGAGCCAGATCAATATAAAAACAATGTTTTATTGTTAACAATAAAAGCAATGGTTGATACAGATGGACTCTGTCGCTTGAGAAACTTTTACAGACTGGCAAACAGACTGGGCCTTGCTGCACAGCCAAGCAATTCTATTCTACCATATAATTAGCAACATTACACAGCTGTGCCTGCAAAAGAAATTAATGCAAAAAGAGGCATTTGTGGCCCTTGCTCATCCACCCATGACGCCGACTGAAGGGTCTCTACCAGCTCCTTCTTGCCATTATGAAACAAAGAAGGAACCTCTCCATTGCTGCATGAGAGAACATTTAATGATGGATGAAAGCACTGCATTCCTTTTTCAGAGGCAAACCTGTTCATACATTTCAGGCTATCAGAAGCAGAAGAGGCCCGAGCCTATATGTGAAAAAGTCAAATCAAAGCCCTTGACACTGATTTGAAGGAAGCAGCCATGTTGGTTCTGGTGACACAACAGTAACCCTCTAGTCCCCAAATTGTAACTCAGGAACTATAGGAGAGGAACCAACACTACAGGCAATCTCTACTGACAAACAATTGGCTTCTTTCCAATGAACCATGGCTAGCCTGAACAATCCTAATTCAAAGTAAGAGTGCAGAAGACAATGCTTTTTCCTATCTTTGTAATATTACAAGAGATTTTCCCAACTAACAGCTATTAGTTGCTCTGGTTGGGTGTGGTTCTGATAACTTTCATCTATTATTTCCAGTATTAGTCTCATGATACAATTTAAAGCAACATCCAACCACTGCTATAATGATATAAAGCTTTTCTGTATAGGTGACCTCATTTCAAGCTAAAATTATTTTCACTAGTGATGATTTTTCTCTTATAGTGTCTGTCCTATGGAACAGTTTTTCCCCTGAGATTCAAATGAGCCACACTCTGCTGGCTTTGAAGTCCTGGCTTTTTCATAAAAATTGGGATCAAGATATCAGTTGAGTCCAGTATGCATGTTTTATGATGCATTACTGGACAATTTAGTTTCAAGCCTGCCATATTGTAGTTTATCCTGTTGCATTGTAAATATTCTGGATGCAAAATATGTTCTTATCAATAAGGATCCAACTGCTCACTGAAAATCGTCTTCCAATCTGCTCTGTCACCAGTACTATCCCCCGATGGCTCAGCCTCCCTCCAGCGATGGATTGCTTGAAGAACAAAGCGGCTGCCTTAAGTTTTGTGTTCTCGTCTGCCAAAGCAAAGACAATGACCAAAAAGGGATGATGATGGGGGATCTCCATAAATGGATGTTGCAACAGTCACTATCAACTCAGAACAGCTTTTCAAACATTGAGCCTAATTCATGAGATCCTGTGTGAATCGTGGTTGATAAGGAGCTTGGCATTCCAGCAGCATACACGGTTTTCATGCATAAAATTATAGATTCTATCAGTGAAAAGTCCTCATGCAAATGAGAAAGACCCTTGGCTGAAACACTGAAGACCCAACATCAATTGCTGTGGACAAATGAGATCCCAAATATACTGAATAGGACATTGCGACACTCCTACTTTTATAGCTACCTGCTGTCCACAAGCATCAAAAACTTCAAGTGGAGGCATATACCATTTTATTAACAGACCTTAACAAATTAATAAGCAAAGAAGCAGTCCTTAGAAGTGCAGACAGCCCTACGCTAGATGAAAACGCCCTGATTTATATGTGTTGACACTGTATCCCTCCTTCTCCTTTCCTTGGTGAATGTAGGTGTGAGCACTGTCAATTTTTCCCTTCCCTTCTTCAGCAGCTTCCAGAGCATCATTCCTATTTTTGGAACTGCTGATTGATGCTGACAGGAGGAGAGAGCATAGAAGGGGATTTACTACAAATCTCCCCTCCCTCACACCTTCTGATAACTTGACTGAAGCTTTTCACAGAGGATGATTAGTCAGAGCCATGACAGCTTGCAAGGCTCTCTCAAAGGGGCACTCATAGACTACATATCTAATGAAATTATATAGCAAAGTGTTAGACAGGCTGAACCATGTGCCTCAGGCAACTCCTGCCATTACAACTTGACTAGTGAACCCACTCACTCCTTGCTCCTCTCCCCTACCTCGCTTCAATTTAGTTGTAAAGATTCAGAGTGCATGCTGGCCACTCAGGTCTCAATTCAAAGAAGGTTAGTACTGATGTGACTATTTTTTCATTAGTGAGAAAAAGTAGTCAAATTGGGCATAGCTTGTTTAGAGCTACAACAAATCAAGGGAGCCCACACCTACTCTTTCCAGGTTTATGTCTGCCTCTGCTTCCCTCCCTTTTCCTTGGATCACATGATAGGTCAGGAATGGGCAACCATTGTCTGAAATACCCACAATGGAGGAATGGTTGTGGTACATGACAAAAATTGCAGAAATGGCAAAGTTGACTTGCTTGAATAAGGAAAAGACAACAGTACATTTATTAGTAACTGGAAACCCTTTATGAACCTTTTACTGAAAACAGAAAAACATGAACTTGTGATTTATGAGTTTGACAATTAGAAAGGGTAGAAAGTAGAAAGAAGGGAACCATGATGTACTGTAACTATATAGAGCAGGGCCTCCAACCCCTGGGCTATGGCAGGCGAGAGTGGCGGGTTAGAGTGCATGTGTGCACACACCTCCACTTGCATGGACAGTGGGCAGCAAGCATACGTTCAGCTCTATTTGTGTGAGCGGCTTTCCCGCCGCTCATATGGAACCATCTGCTCTTCACCCCGCCAGTCCACAAAGCTGGAAAGGTTGAAGACTGCTGATATAGAGGATAAAATATAACAACAGCAAAGAAAATCAAAAGCACTTTTTTATTGTATATCTATTTTTATTTTATTTATTGTATTTATTTTTATTCTGTAAAAATCTATTCAATAAAAAATAAATAATTAAAAAGGAGGGGAGCTGCTTCATTCCAAGATACTTCACAACGATCAAGCACAGAAAAAGATGTCAACATATCTCAACAAAACCTCAGGCAAAGTCTCTTTTATGTCAATCCCATAACAACCTGTGTGACAAGTAATAAATTAACTCTTCGAAATGGTTGCTGCCTAGATTCTTGGTAAATCTATTTCGGCTTTTTAGTTTTGGTTTCTTTTTTGTAAAGCCAAAATTGAATCATTTTTGATGCAGAGTGCTTCACCTCTGCACTGTTGATTAAACTACCAGCTGGCTGTCCCTAGCCACTCCCCTCCAAACACTTTTTTTCCTTCTTTCCAAGTAGAAAATAGTAATCATTTGGCATTTGAAATACTATATATTGCACTGCCTTTCAGAAGTCCATAAAAATATTCTAACAAAGTTTTTCTATTCAGGAAAAACATTATTCTCTTTACTACCACTTCTCCCTGGAGTGTTTACAAGAACAACCTGCTCCTTCAATTGTGGTTTCACTTACAAACTGCTGCTAGCATAGGGCATTCTGTTATAGATATCATGAAATGTTTTAAAACAGCCCTGGAGGTTGAAAATGTCCCATGTGTTAGGGACAGCTAAAAGGAGTTGGGGAAGAAATGTTTTTGACCCCCATTTGCTCTCTGAAAGCCCCAATAACAGGCAGATTCCCTATGGGCTGATTAGATAGAAATAAAAGTTGGTTTTCTCCTAAATTGTACTAAATTGTACTAAAGTATTGTACTAAACAATACTATAGGGTCTCTGGAGAAGTAAAAATAAAAATAAAGCTAACTTTTTGATAATTGGTAGTCAATAAATATCAAAGTGCAAGGAAGGAAGGAAGGAAGGAAGGAAGGAAGGAAGGAAGGAAGGAAGGAAGGAAGGAAGGAAGGAAGGAAGGAAGGAAGGAAGGCCTCATTTGCATTCTACTGCATCTCACTCCATCCCTCAGGGAAAGTGGAGCTGCTTGTCATTCTTTTGTCCCTGTTATTTCTGCTGCACTGACTGAGCAGAATGATAAAACAGATGGATGTCCTGATTTTATAGGTCAAGAGCATAACAAAAAGTGAACAATGGTGGTGAACAAAGCATAGACAAGAGAGAGAGAGCAAACAAAGCTCAAACCCTGAAGCAATCTTTTTGAGGGAATTGTTCAGCAGGGCAAAGAGAGAAAAGGTATGCTTCTGTGGCTCCTGGTAGCCTTTCAAATAGGGTGAATAACCCGTAGTTCTAGGATTGCAGGAGACTACTAAAGTTCCTTTTGGCAGTCCCATGAGGCTCGTTTGACATTTCTTTTGAAAACCTATGGGTTATGGTACTTCTTTCTTTAGAGAAAGAAAGAAATGACAGTTACCACGAATGCCAACAAATATATTTGGCATAATTTAAAACTAAAATAACTTTAAAAATATTTACCTCCCCCCTCCTAAAAAAACTCTCAAAGGAGAGACCTGCAAATCAGAATCCTTTCCCAACCATGACAGTCCTACCTACAGTATGTTGGGTAATGGTTTCACCCACAGTAGCACTTGCCTCCTCCTATTGTTATGTGAGACTTCCAATTCTTTTTTTTTTTTTAAGTTCATTTTGGTTCTAAGACCTACTACAACATTGCAAACCAGAGTGAAACCCAGAGCCTTCAGAATCACCTCTGGCATATTTCCTGGCCAATTTGTGAGAGGAAACATGGAACGTATGGTAATTACAAAAATAAATACATTCAAAATACCCCAAATTCAGTCCTGCCTACAAATTGGTATGGTCCCATTCACTTTTCAATCTTCAGCTTTTCCTCTCCTGGATATATTTGAGGAAGGATGCTGAAATGGTGATCTTAGCTTCAGAATCCATTAAAGAATACAGATTATCTAGACCAGGGGTCCCCAACCTTCACAATTTTAAGACCTGTGGACTTCAACTTCCAGAATTCTGGGAGTTGAAGTCCACAGGTCTTAAAATTGTGAAGGTTGGGGACCCCTGATCTAGACTCTTTTGACTTAGGTTTCAGACCAGGTCACAGAACACTTGGTGGTCTTTTGCCAGATACAAAGTGTAACTATCTTGCTTAACCTGGGAAGAAGAATAATAATAATAGTAATTATTATTATTATTATTATTATTATTATTATTTATCTGGAGAAGATAACAAAATACAAAGACCTACAAATAGAAATAGAAAGACTGTGGCAAAAGCAAGCAAGGGTAGTACCAATAGTAATAGGCTCCTTGGGTGCAATCCCAAAACAACTGGAGCACCACTTGAACACCATTGGCATTGACAAATTCGCTGTTAGTCAATTGCAAAAGGCGACCTTACTAGGAACTGCTTCCATACTGCGACGATACCTGTAATACCATCAAACATCCACATCTGCCTATCCCAGATCCTGGGTAAGGACTCAATAGGTAGACAAAATGCCAAATCCAGTCTGAACATCTGGCTGACTGTGCGATAATCAATAATAATAATAATAATAATAATAATAATAATAATAATAATAATAATAATAATAATAATAATAATAATAATTGGAGGTCATCGAGTCCAACCCCCTGCTCAGGCAGGAAACCCTACACCATTTTGAACAAAGGGCTGTCAAGTCTCTTCTTAAAAACTTCCAGTGTTGGAGCATTCACCGCTTCTGGAGGTAGGTTGTTCCACTGGTTAACTGTTCTAACTGTCAGGAATAATTGAGCATCTTCTAACATATGGGGTATCTCTGGGCTCTTCACTATCACCCCTCCTCTTTAGATGACCTGGGAAGGTCATCTATTTATTTGCAGTCAGATGTCATCAATATGCTGGTGATACCCAGTGTCAAGCTTGAGTATAGTCCAGTCAGGTGATGCTATCAATGTTTTGTCCCAATGTCTGGAGAATGGAGGAGTTTGGATGGAGAGAAACAGGGTCAAATTCATCCATGACAAATCTGAATAGCTGGGATGTTTGGACCATCTGGGTCTGCAGGTGTTCCAGCTTTAATTCTGAAGAGGGTTGCATTTTCCTCCTATAGGACTGGTGCCTAATTAGGGGTCCTCATGGTGTCACAGCTCCAGGAAAAACTTTGCTAAAATCCATCTAGTGTGCCAATTATATTCATATCCAGACCAGGAAGCCCACTAGAGAGCCATTCATACTCTCTTCACTGAATTGTTGCAATGTGATTAAGATGGGGCTACTCTTGAAGATATAGTCTCTTAAAGACCAGCTGCAGCCCAGAATGCAGCAGCATAAACAGTTACATGAATTTCAAAGTATGGCCATGTAATACTTCTGCTGCATGAACTGCACTATTACCAGTAACTTCCAGCTACAACTGAAAGATTCCATACAAAATCCTTCTTAGCACAGAGCATGATTATATGTAGGATCCTCTATTCTCATATAACTGCTACCCGTCCTATATGTTATAGCACAGTTGGCCTGCTCTGTGCTTCATTGATTAAACACTGCCACCAGGAAGAGGATCTTCTCCTCTGTTGTACGCTTTCCCTTTGGAATTATATTCCACCAGCGACTCATATTCCATATTTATATAAGCCTATAAAGTCTGGCTTTTTCTCCAATCTTTGGGCCAGAGTGAGTGGCAGAGATTCCTACAGGGAATATTAGTTTATTGGGAATAGCATTATTTTCCTAGATATCTGCTCTTTATTTTGTTTTGATACTTTTATATTTGCTTTATACTTGTCTCAAAGATACTAAATATTGAGCATCAGCTACAGTCATAACAGAGATTTATGGCTTATAAATCCAGTGAATAAATGAATAGATATACAAATGGGAGGGAGGGAGGGAGGGAGGGAGGGAGGAAGGAAGGAAGGAAGGAAGGAAGGAAGGAAGGAAGGAAGGAAGGAAGGAAGGAAGGAAGGAAGGAAGGAAGAAGGTCCTTTGTAAAAAAATCTGAGCAATGCTTTAACATATACTTTTTGATGGCAGTTGGTTATCCCAGCAAATATTTCATCAACAATTGCATTTTTCTCCTACATTGCCTATATCATCCACTGAGGAGAAAACAGACTTTGTAATGTAGAAAGTCTGAAAGTGAAATGATTTCCCACTGAAGGAGGCCCTGGTGCAAGTAAATGACAGGCTCTTGTGAATGTCATTAAACAATAAATCAGTGCTTTTGTTTACTTGGTTAATCCCCTTGCTTTTGAAAAAAAGTTAGTTATTATTAAACAACATAAATCACTTTCTTTTTCAAAAAAGAAAAAAGAAACAATTACATAGGAGTTTATTTTAGAAGGAGGTCTGGAAAGTGATTAAGAGTGGGCAAAATAAAAACAGGAGAACTCATAAAAAATATTGAGTTGCCAATAGATCTTAATAGATATTTAGGGGTGTTTACATTTCCCAGAGCAACATATGATGGTCTCATTCCAATTTCCATGTTTGCCAAACCAAGACCCAATTTCCAGTTTCTTCATCTGACTTTCTCCAGTAGGTTATGAATTACTGTATTTCACTATATCTCCTGCTTAGCTTAGCGATATAAGATTGGAATCATCTGCATATAATTACAGTTATCACCAAACAAATGGATGGTCTCCCTAAGTGGCTTTCATATAGATTTGAAAAGAACAGAGGAAGGCTAAGCTCTGAAGCTTCCCAACACTGAAGTGCCCATGAGCTTAAGTTGGCTTCTCCCAATACCATAACTGGAACTATCCACTCAGAAAGAATGCCCCCAGATTCTAATCTTCACATGAGTTGATGATATTGAATGTCCCAGAGAAATCTACTAGAATGGCTTCTTATTCTTCATTACCATCTCTTTCAAAACCAGTGGCTTCATCTCTTTGAAGAATACATTTATCATCATTCACACCATGATTATGAAGTAATCATTATTGAAGCTGAACATGTAATTTACATGCTGGTAAGGATCTGGTGAGGACTAATCACACTGAATCCTTAGCCACCATGTTACAAAACCTTAAAAAGTTATCCTATTTATGTTCATCTGAATATGGATATACTGTAATTCATAACCTACTGGAGAAAGTCAGATGAAGAAACTGGAAATTGGGTGTCGGTTTGGCAAACATGGAAATTGGAATGACACTATCGTGTTGCTCTGGGAAATTTAAACACCCTTAAATATTCTATTTTGGCTTATAACATTGATTGCACTTGTTGATGATCTCTGGTGGAATGGGGAGAAGAGTGAGACAACTCTCCTGACTTTCCTTAATTTCTCAGTGGTTTTCAAAACCATAACTCATGGTATTGAGTGGACTGACTAGGGAGACTGGAAATAGGACACCATAATGTTGTCCCTTTCCTCCATGGCTGTTTTCAATTGGTGTTGATACTGGAGAGGTTGAGCTTGAAGCCCTGCTTTATATGGCTCAACTCCTTCACTCATTTTATATGAAGCTCTCCAGTGAAATCCTCTTTTGGCATGAGATCAGGTCTCATCAGTATGCGGATTATTCCCAGCTATATATTTTGACCCTCAGTCAATCATTTAATTCTTCCCCAATAGCTGGAAGCTGTTAGGGCCTAGATGGGGAAGAAAATGCTTAAGGTCAGTCTCAGTAAGTGAGTGATTGCAAATACATGGATCATCTAGGACCAAGGATTCCTTCATACTTAGTTCTAAATAGACTGTACTTCCCAAGATGGAATTAATGTGCAAACGGGGGGTATTTCTGCACTCCTTTTAGGCTCTCAGTTTCTGTTCAAAGAGTAGACAGTACCATAGTCAGGAAGCCAATTGCATTTATTTCTGAGCCAGGAAGCTGTTGTCAAAGTCATTTATGCCCTTGATATTTTTAGAATGAATTACTGCCATATGCTGTAAATGACATGGTACTTATGGTATCATGAGCTGTTGTGGGACAATTTTGCTATGCAAACTACAGGGTTACCAGTAGATTTCCCAGCACAATTTGAGATAGTAGGTTTTTACCCAGAAACCCTTACAGACAGTGGTGGGATTCAGCCAGTTCACACCACTTCGGCAGAACCGGTAGCTAATTTTTGTTGCCCAAGCCCAGAATGGACTTCCGGAAGTGGCATCCACACAAAGAACTGGTTGTTCACATATTTGAATCTCACCACTGCTTATAGGACATATACGGTCTTAGTTATTTGAGAAACTAAATGTTTCTCATTGTTTCCATGGACCTTCTATGAAGAGACAGAGGGCATGCTCCAAATCCCATTTTCTGATAGGACCCAGAAACAGGCCTCTCTGTTATAAGAGGCCCTTTGGAATAATTTCATTCCAGAGAATTGAATGCCCCTGATTTTGCTTTCCTTTAAGTGTGTCTTGAAAACTAGGTTATTTCTTCAGATTATGAGATAATGAGTGAGGTTTTTGTGGTTTTTTAATGGATGTCTGTTCTGCCAGGACGAACATACAGATACTCCTCACTTAACAACTCCCAACTGGCCTGGAATTTTGACCATAAGTCATTGCAGTTGTGAAACAGGTCACCATGTGACCTGACTTGATTTTATGAAATTTTTTTACAATAATCATAAAGTGAGTCACTACAGTCATTAACCAAATCATGTGGTGATTAAGCAAATCCATTTTCCCTAATTGGCAGTTTTTGCTAGAAACCCCCCCCCCCCCAAAAAAAAAAAATCCACTGGAAACTGGGAGAAAAGTAGCAAGTTGTAGTCATGTGACCATGGGATGCTGCAACTAGTTGTAAATGCAAGTCAGTTGCCAGGCATCCAAGATACAATCAAGTGATTGCAGAGGTGGGTGCGTGTGGCAGTCGTAACTTTTAAGGGCAGGTTATAAATAGCTTTTTTTGAGTCAACATAACTTAGAACAGTTGTTAAGTGACCGTTCATTATGCAAAGGCTATTTGTATTGTTTTTCTGTTTATGTTGGTTATGTTATACATTTGTTTTTAATTTTGTATACTGCTCAGATTCACTGGTGGGTTGACGGCTTTAGAAATGTGAATTAGAACTAAATGCCTATATAAGGCTAAGAAGCTCTTTTCAGTTCTGTTAGAAAGATAAATTAGACAAAATATCAAGCACAAGATATATGGGAGTCTAGAGACTCAGCAGTATTTATTATTGTCACTGGATCACAAATTCAGTAAGACATCTAAAAAATGAATAGTCTTCTGAAGGTATATTTTGTAAACATACTTCATTTAGCAAGAGGGTACCCTCAAAAAGCAGTGATACTCTTTCTAAATAACAGGAGAAAAATCATATGTATTCCGTACTGTTATTCATCATTACGTTAAAAAAAAACAGATTGATAGCCTAAACTGATTTTTTTACCCATTTATGGTGCAATAGTATGGTCCCTTGGAAAAGATCTCATAGATCTTAGGATTCTGCAAATTTCCTTTTCTACAAACTGAGAAGAAAGCCCATTACTGGAGGAAGACAAATGCCTTCTTCCTTTAAGTAGCATATTTCTGTCACCATTGCTCCTCTGTTGGAAGTAAAAAAAAAAAAGAAACATGTATACTATGACCAGTGGATTTGGATAAGCCTACAGTCCATAAAATGTGGAAATCATTTATTTCTCCAGTATGCCCGAAGGGGAAAATAACTGCCAACCCTCAAGATACTAAGTTAAAATGAGACACCTTACATCATTTCCATAGTAGGTAGTTCTCACTTTACAAAGTAATTGTGCCTCGCAACTCAATTACTACGTCAGCGGTCCCCACCCATAGCAGCTTGGTGGCCTGGCTGCGGAGGGTGAGAGGGGAACTGGCCATGTGAGCAGTGGACTGTGCACTTTCACATGCAGCTCCACTCACGCAAAAGAGAAGAGAAGCCTATGGGGCGTGGTCTCGGCTGCTTCAGGCTTCTCCATGCCAAAAGCTTTTGCAAAGGGACAAAAGGCCTGAAGTAGTATGAGGTCTCTGCCCTGAGGCCTTTTGGCACAGAGAAGCTTTTGGCACAAAGAGAAGCCTTTGGGGACGTGATCTTGTGCTCCTTCAGACTCACCGAGGCTGCCCTAGGCTCCAAAAGCAGATTGGGTGTCCTGTGCAGGCAGCCTTGATGAGCCAATGAAGCTGAGCAGGACGCGCTTGTCCCATTCAGCCTCTGCTCTTACCGCTCCGGTTTTGGAGCATTGGGAGCTGGCGGCTTGGCAGCCCAGCTGGGGGGAGAGAGGAGAACTGGGCTATGCAAGTGGTAGGCTTCACTCACAGCTTCACTCATGCAAGAGAGAAGCCTTTGGGGCACCACAAGCGCTAGTGGGACTGTAAGCACCAGTGCTCTTGTGAGTAGGACTGTGTATGTATGTGTCGGTCCGCCACTCAGGTGTCCTGGTTGTGAATAGGCCATGGCCAGACAGTTTGGGGACTGCTGCACTAAGTGACATAGTTGGAAAGCATGATGTCATGTGACCATGCCAACTTACAATGGCAGTTGCAGCACTTCCAATTGCTGCTGTTAGGCAAATCGTACATGGTCTCAATCGTACATGGCCATTTGCAATCTCTGTCAGGCTTCCTCATTGACTTTGTCAGAAGTTGGCAATGTTAGTCACAAACGGTGATCATGTGACTGAGAGATGTTACAACCACTGTAATGGTGAGCTGGTTGTCAAGTACCTGAATTGCAATCACGACTGTGAGGATGCTGCACTGCTGCAACATAAGGAATGGTTGTAAGTCTTCTTGTTCAGCACTGTTATAACTACAAATAGTCACTGAATGAGTGGTTGTTGAACAATTCTAGCTGCATAATTGGATTGAATTTTGGTAAAGCCCTCCCACAAAATTTCTGTACAACTGCTTTTTATTATAAACATTTGCTTCATGGATTGTTACAATGTAGTCTGACAAAATACAGGTTCTGTAGAACTGCTTTTTATTATAAACATTTGCTTCATGGATTGTTACAATGTAGTCTGACAAGATACAGGTAAAGGGTCATATTAAGACCTATTTCAGTCACGTTTCAGGTCACAATTTAGTACTGAGCCATACTTGATCACTTGGCTGATAATCTATGGCAGAACCGGGATGGCAGTGGTGCATCCATCCTTATGCTCCTTTATCTCTTTACAGCTTTTGATTGTTTCAGTCATGGTATCTTTCTGAGCCAGTTCTATGGATGGGAATTGGGAGCACCATTTTACGGTGATTCTCTTCCTTTCTCTGGGGCTGGTTCCAGTCAGTATTAGTGGGTGGGTGGGTGGGTGTCCTGGTGGAAGTATAAGTTTGGATGGGAAAGAACCATCTCCAACTCAATCCCATCAAGACCACCAAGTGGCTATGGATGTTTGGGCTGCCCAGATCTGGATTGTCCAGATCTGGGGATGCCAAAAGACCTGTGGATCTTTGACATTGAATAGGATGACACTTTATTGATTTACATTAAATTCAGACTACATTATGAGACAAACTGGTTTAGAAGACATAGAAATAAGAATTAAAATGATGCAAATAAATGGCAAAGTTAAACTTATAATAGACTTTGTTTTACTAGATTCAAAACTAGCAAGTCTGGTGAGTATAGCAGTTAAATAAAGACCATGGCACATTAAGACACAATATTAAAGTGCACATAACACACAATCCTTTATCTGTGGACCACAAGCTAAGTAAAAATAAAAAAATTAAAATGCATTTAGTGTTTGTAGAGATACTTCGATTAAGGATTCTCTGTAGCATCATTATGGTATTACTGTAACCCGTGGATAATAGCACTTTCTGTAATCCAGTATTTAACTGTAGGATTTCTTATTTCCTGAAATACCATACCATATCTTAAGAATTGATTGAGGGTTTTGTAGCTCGCTTAACTCAATTTTAACACTTTTAGCGTGAGGGCATACAGCCTGAAATTGATAAAACTTTCCAATTGCTCATCATATATGGCAGATAGGCTTACTGCCCATAATAGCAGATACCATGACAACTGTGTTTGCAAAGAGGATCTATAGTTAATGGACTGTTTCCCTGTGGAAACATATATCATTGCCCTTGTAATAATAAAAAAATAGTTACACTTCAACAATTTGCATACATGTCTATTCTAACGTTATAAATGCAGTTTCTAGCACTAAATAAAAAATCTTCAGTTGAATTCTATAAAATAAACATAGGACATTAGTTGACAATAGTTCATTAGGAATTCTTAAATCAGGATCTCAAACCATAATACAATATTGGTATGAAAATGCACATTTGTGCTAATTAAGATTTGGCTTCTATGCCTGAATTCACAAATCACTAATAAAGCAAAGTAAGGACTTTGTTCAGTTTTAAGAATCTGAACTGTGCAGTTACAACATGAGCCTGAGTGGTAGGTTAAGATGTTAGACAAGGAATAAAGAGATTTACGTTCAAATCTACTGCTAGCTATGGCCAAGGCACTTTACTACTTCCCAAGTTAATATGGATTGAGTCCGCTATATATAAAGCCTTGAATTTTGAAGGTAAGGCATAATATAAAGAGAACAAATAACAAAGATATCTCGAACATATGGAAGAATAACATTGGTACATATATGCATCTATGTATGTACAGTATATATGTATGTGTATATGTATGTGTGTGTGTGTGTGTACACACAAGTACATGCCATGCTTATTATACCAATGGATGCACAAACCAGGGTAACACTTAATAAATATTGGCAAACTGTGGAATCACATGACCTATGAATGTAATCAGTCTGGTGAGAGATTAATTTCTGATATTCTACTTTTCATTTTTTGAGCATAAGCTTTCCGTGAGATCAATCAAAAAGAATACTTTCAAACCCCAGAACAAAGAGGCAAATGTTACATATTGAAACATGGGGCTTTTCTTTCTCCCCCAGAATATCTGCATCTCGGTGAGGTCTAGATACGTGTCCAAATCCATAACTAATCTTAGTTCCTTTATCCTAATTGCCTAGGAAAGAAGAAGCTTCACACAAATACCCATTCATATATCCAGTTCTCTTATTCGAGACAACACAATCTGCCCAAGAATCCTAAGAGCAGACAGGCAGATGACAGCACCAAGGGCTTATTTAGCCTCCTTTGAGAATTGTTCTAAAAGTTGCTTTCCAATTAAATGATAAGCCAAAGATTTGGAGAAATTGATTCTCATTTCCTTCAATTATAGCCTTAATTTACTCATTAGACATAATTATTAAATTTGCGTACAATGATTAGATAAATTTTAGTTATAAGAGATAAAGAAGAACTTTTGAGATATTAAGTGTCTTTCCCCATAAGCAAGCTGAAATTTCAGGAAACCACACTCTCTTTGGTATGAAATTACATTCTTTAGAAGAAATGGAGATCTAAAAAAAAAAAAAAATGGAGTACACACTGCCCATGATTATAGTAGGGGTGGGTGGGAACAAAAAAGACAGCCAGGGAAACTGATCCAGGTCATTTTGAAATCTAAGGTAGAACAGAGTTTCCCAACCAATACAAAAATTCATTTCCAGTACTTTTGGAGGGCAACAAACTTGGAAAATCAAGCTAATTTGATGCATGCACAAAACCTCCACAGAAAGATAGATGGATTTCTGAAGATATCTCATTTTCGTACACAAGAAGACAATGCATTTATCATGTCAAATAAAATAGCTGTACTACAAAGGCCCAAGATTTATATTCCTTCACATCTCCCTCACCATGACACTCAAATAAAAGTTTTTATAAAAAAAGAACAGTAATCCAAAAAAACTAAAGTTGACATATATCCTATTAAAATCTATTTTACTTAAGCACATTAAACTGCTTCAGGATGTTGCTCTTTACACAATATAAATAGTAATTGTCCTTTATAAATCAAATCACACAAGACACATGTAAGAAGGAAGGCTTCAAGGAGCCTTCCTAATGAGTTCCAACTCCTGACTGCAATAATTTTGCATAACAGACTTCAATGCCTCGATTTCTATTTGTATACAAGTGTGCAATAATGTTTATCAGAGCTCAGAGTAAAATGCAGGGAGGCAGAAGCTGTGAAGATAGATAGCCAAATGAATGGCCAACTAGAATAGGAAATTTGAGGTGCTCAGAAACATATTTGGTTAGATACAAGTAGAATCAGTTTATGAAACTGAAATTTTAAAGAGCATTTTACTGAAACTATTGTTGATAAGCAAAGCTAAGAAAGGTTTTTGCAGAATTTTGGCCTTATTAAGTATATGAAAGCCATAGTAGCAAAGCACAATCACAAATCACCAGAAACTTCATGGGTGGAACATTCTTTTTTTTTTTTTAGAAACATGACAGTCTTGTTAAATAAAACACAGTGCTGAGGGTCTTATTTGAGCAACTTGTGATCTACCTTGCAAGGTTCTCCATTGACTTTCTCTCTGCAAGCTTCTGAGGAAGGAAGTTGCAAGTGCAAGCTTGCCACTATGTTCCTGCCATGAACCATGATCACATGATCTCCATTTACTTTTTTCTTGCAGCTTTCCAGGCTTCCCCATTGACATAAGGCAGGGAATGTTGTAAATGAAGATCACCATGATCATATGGCAGAATGATGGCAATGCTGAACAGCAGCAGTAGTGTGGCACTGAAACTTCAAGAACTTTCTAAAATTTCATTCCCCCAGGTCCTGGCATTTTGTAAGTTGGTCCATTTGAGATTTCTTAGTTGATAAAGCTTTGTCCTATGATGCACCATTTCCTCCAGTAAAAGGTTACAGCACAAAAGTTTTAGTAGTATGTTCTAATAGTGGTTGCACTCAGGTAATATATATGAATATGCTTGAATATTATTTTAGTAAGAAAATGAAAGTAAATAAATAATTTTTTCAATTACAAAATTACAAAATAATTTTACAAAAGAATCACTGAAAAGGAATTATTTGAGCTTTTCTCTCCCTCTTTCTTTCCTTTTTTCTGAAAAGAATAACGATTATGACTTCTCTTAATTTCCCCTTTTAAAAAATAATGAAAGTGAAATGGAGGTGGAGTTGTGTCAGAATAATTGATGGAAAAGGAAAAGACTAAAGTGAAGGGGAGAGAAAAGGCTGCTATGTATCTTCTCCACTTTTGTGAGTCAGTTAATTTAATTAGAGCAGTACTATATAAATATTCCCATTGTTTTAATTTCTTCTGACGCTTTTTCTCCTATTCCATTTTTTTTCTATTGAAAGAAATTTTAAAAAGAAGAAAGGAAGACATAACCTTGTCTTTGGAAATACTACACAGAATCAATTTGGGCCTTATACATAACCTCTACAATGATGCATACATCTCTGCCCGGTATATATTTTCAATCATATACAGTATAGCATCTTGAGTATATATAGAGCAGGGGTGTCAAACTCGCAATGTCACGTGATATGTCACAATGTATCATGACTTTTTTTCCATTGCTAGCAATGGGGTGGGCGCAGTGGTGGGATTCAGCTGGTTCACACCACTTCAGAAGAACCGGTAGCTAATTTTTTGTTGCCAGAATGGACTTTTGTAAGTAGCATCCACACAGAGAACCAGTTGTTCACATACTTGAATCCCACCACTGGGTGGGTGTAGTTTCGGCATGATGCATCGGCCCTGATTGCATTCGGCATGATTGACACCCCCGATATATATAGAGAAATTCTAGCCATAAAAAGTCAAGAAAGACTTTAGATAAATGAGCTGATATTGCAAATAAAAAGAAATCTATCTATCTATCTATCTATCTATCTATCTATCTATCTATCTATCGCTACTCATCTCAATAAGTGACTTTGGATGGTATACATCATATAATAATAAAAATCACCTACTGCAAAATCAAGCAATCAAGCATGCTCTGCATAATAGCTTCAGGGCTTAAATATTTTGACCTCTCTTTTCCACCCTTACAATGACAATAGGTTACTTGTTACTCATTTTTTGGCCTTGGGTACGAAACTGTACTATATTTTGATAAAGATCTCAACTTCTGTATTTCTGGCCTTGCCAATTTCAGCCAGCTTGCTGAAACTTAGTTTGCGTAGAATAGTGTAATGATCCTTTTGGGAAAAAAATGAGGTTTGGTTATGGCAGTGGCATATTGGCCGAATTGTGCCTGTTTGTTCAGTAATGTCTTTATGATTAGCAGGAAATGCCGCATGGGGCATGAGTATGTCTAAGACTTAACCTATCCTTTACTGTAGGGGTCCCAACTCCAACTACTGGGTTGTGATCTATTCATGGGCTGGTGCATATGCATGCATGCAGCTCAACTCACACGTGCAGTGAGCCAGTGCACATGTGAATGCGTGCAGCTCAACTCATGCAAGCAGCAAGCGTGCACAGCTCAACTTGCAGTTGAATTGTGTGTGTATGCATGTGCACGCCAGCCTGACACTCACACAGCTCGGTTCCCTTCCCCCCCCCCCAGTCAGTCCGCCAAGCCACAAAGTTTGGGGACTTCTTCTTTACTGTCTTATTTAAAAAATGCCATGTAATGCCTCTACTGATCAAAGACATAATAGGTGGCAGAGATAAATATCTGTGTTCCTGTCTGACTATGTCACACAGAAGATTCTGATATTGTGTAAATAAAATGAAACGAAGAAAAATAAACACATGTATCTGTGAAATGAAAAGGGAAAGATTTCAATGAAGGTATTCTGATCTTATGGAGGGGAGTTCATGAATATATTTCAGAAAAATGACAACTGAAATCTAGTTTGTTGTGGGTACATAACAAAAATATGTTGTGGGTACAGTATGAAAGTAGGAATTTGTAAGCTGATCACAGTCGAATGAATACTGGTAACAGAAAAAGTGGAAATGAGCCTTGGGAACAATCGTGTAGTATTCTCAATGAATGCAAATAAAAGAAAAAATTATTCTGCTGATGGCATGAATGGATGAGTAGGAACAACATGAGACTGCAGAAAAAGTGATGCAGCCTTTCAGAGACTGAAGAACTGAATGAGAACGGTGACTTAGCATATATTTAGAGAAAATTTTCAAAAACAATTGGGAGAAAAAAAGGGGCTTGAATTTAAGTCTAGAGGTGTCTTCACACATTTCCCCAAAGCAAAAATGGTTGTTTATTTTTCTTTCAATTATCATATTCTGAATGGTCAATCATCCTCTTTCACAATGAACATGGATGTCCAGTCAAATTCAATTTAAAGATAGATCCATAGAAATGAAACTTGGGGTCCTGAAATTGACTATCACCCATTAGCATTTTGAAACCGACTGAGCAATTCATTTTAAAGTCACTACATTGGGAATAATTTTATTGAAATTATGGTAATCACTGCCAAATTTGCATCTATAAATATAAATATATACCATACCTAAATTAATATATGTAAAATCCATCATTTGGAACACTCTTTCTCTGCTTTTCTAATGTTGCACAAGTAGCCCCCCTATCTTCAACATCAGGCTCTCTTTTCTTCCTCCAAGCAAGTGTTACACTCCATTAGGTCCTAGGAAAGGTCATGTTACGGCTTGTATGATTAATTATATTCTCAGCCTTTATTAAGTCTGCAGATTGGCAGTCCAGAAGGAAAGCAACAGAATCAGAAGGAGAAACACTTGGAGCCAGCAGGATCTATCTGTGCACTGTAGTTTGTGACTGAGCAGCTGCTGTGTTGACTTTTTTCTGTCAAAACAGGATTATGTTAATGAATCTCTCTCTCTCTCTCCTCTCCTTCAACCTTCCAACACCTGCATTTGGGAAATTGGAAAGTAGTTCAATACAGAGAATTCAGGTCAGGTTGAGGTGTAGTTGGCCCAGACCTGCTCACTCTACAGTAATCCTCAATGATTTCAAAGGGGTTTACATGGTTCAATGCCATATGTATGGGATTACACTGTGAATATTTTTACTTACACATCTGCTGCTGTTTCTCCAGGGAGCTCTGTATAACATAAAAAAAAAGAATCCATAGAATTTGTCTTTTAGCAGCCTTAACTATTTGAGAAAGTGACTGGAAGTATGAGGGAGATTTTCACTATTCTTTTTAATTAATTCTTTTTAATTAGAACCACCAGATTTGAATTGAGTTGCAAAAATCTAGATAAGCATCTTCTGTCATACTTAGCACCTTTTATCTTTATCTTTTCTTGATTTTATTGTAATCTCTTTATTTGATACTTTGAGTGAATGATTCAGGATGGAATGAAGCAATGAAATTGAGGCCTGGGCAAAGAACCAGGTCTTCACAGTTCTTCTAAACAATAACACAGTGAAGTCCATCTGTGTGAACTTTGTTCTGGAGTATAGGCAATACTATACAGAAGGTATGCTTCTTGGAATCTGATAGATAACATTGAAAGTCGGATAGCATACAAGTTTCAGATTATTATTATTACACTCATTGCATGATTCAGTTAAAAGGCTCTGATTCATTTTCTGTTCTGAAATAATATCAAATCTTTATTTACAGTCAAAGACCACACAGAAATAATAATATACACTTGTAGGCATAAAGAGACATACTTGACTACTCTGTAGGTGTTATGTGTGTAAACTCCCACTCCATTCTACCTTACAAATGTAAATTTCCTTGCATCTTTCTCCTCCTCCATAAAGTATGCAGGCTGCTTCTCCTAGAGTCAATATTTGCATATAGGTCCTGGCCATTCCTAGAAATTTCAGCATGCTTACAAATGCCAGATGGTTCTAGGTGTCACACCAACAATTGTTTAAAAATAGCAGAACAACACAGGATGGTAGGCCAGAAGTCTGATGACACTATTCTAAAAAAAAAAAATCTGTCGGTAAACCTTGATATACATCATTGCCTTGGCACAAATCATCTTACTCCTGTCATTTTTAAGAGGGTTGAATTTACTGCAGTTTCTCAAGGGTGCTATACAACTGCCCAAGCCAATATCATTGCTGAATCACTTGCAGATAAGATTAGTCTTTAAATTTCAATATTGCCACAATCATCACTGGCACTGCTACTCTCCTCCTCCTTCTTCTTCTTCTTCTTCTTCTTCTTCTTCTTCTTCTTCTTCTTCTTCTTCTTCTTCTTCTTCTTCTTCTTCTTCTTCTTCTTCTTCTTCTTCTTCTTCTTCTTCTTCTTCATCATCATCATCATCATCATCATCCAGGCACAGAAAATAATCTGCTATCATCAATATATCCAGACAGTTCCTCTTTGAAGTAAAGGAAAAAAGAAAAACAGCTTGTTGGTAAAGGGACAAATAAAAAGCCCAGATAACTTTTGTGTTTGTATGTGTGTGTTTGTTTGTGTGTGTGTGTGTGTATGTGTGTGTGTGTGTGTGTGTGTGTGAGAGAGAGAGAGAGAGATCAGATAAAAGCCCAACAGAACAGATGCTCCGAGAAGATTAGAAGCATACAGATTAGTGGCCCCAATTGCAAAAAAGTTAAAATAATCATCACCATTAGCTGCAGTTTTGAGCTTCTAGAATAATCAGACATAAGAACTGTTGTCCCACTCTCTCAATCTTTGCTCCAAGTACTTAATTCTTCTTGTTCCTACTATTATTCCTTATTTTTCACTACACTTGTTTTAGAAAGATCATTTGAAGGATTTTCCATTACAAAGCAGGATCAGCTTTGTTTTCCAGATTTAAGGCTAATTCACACATTTTAAAAAAAATGTTGATAAAGGTCTCATCATTTCTAGGTCTTCCTTGGTTGATGTTTCTATAAATATGTCCTCAGGTGAAATGAACATACAGCCACTGATTTCTAACAGTGGTAACTTTAGCTGAAATCCATGATTTTATCTTACCATATTTTGCTCAGAAAGTGGGTAGCACATATATTTTCTAAGTATAAAGCCATATAAATTGTAATCAATTCAGAATTTAAGTTCTGGCCTTGTGGTTAGGAATCTCTCAAAAAGAAATGAATAAATTTTTCCAAAGAAGCAAAGTAACAAAATTAATGTATAAATATATAAACTTCAAATGAAACAATTATTAAAATTAATAAAATACTCAAACACAATTAATTCTAGATATTGTTTTGAAACTTCCACAAGACAGTCAAAATTTGTGATTTAACATTATCTAATATCTATTTGATTGACTTATCAATAATTTAAGAGCATATTTAACTCATCTGCTACTGACCAAATTGCATTTAATATTTACAACTAGGCTTCCTGTTTGTAATTGTGATCAGTCAAATGTTCTGAGTCTATTCTTTTCAATATAACATTTCATAGCAGTTCAATTTACGACCACTAGCATTCTCACAATTTTTATCAAATTAGTTATCTAATTATTTTTATTAAAACACTTTTCTCATTAGATGGATGGATGGACAGATAGGCAGACAGACAAGCTGGAAGATATGGATAACAACTTTGTATATTTTATTTATTCAGTTGCAAATAAATGGGATATTTTGATTACAATCTGTTATTTGTATAAAATGATAATTGGCTTGCCTCTAAAATTCATATGCAATACATCATTCTCTATACATGATCAACTTGAATTTTACTGAATGTGGTATATAAGTCTTGATTCTGAAGCTGCTGACATAGTGAGCCAATTATCTGAGACTTTCAGCTTCAAATGACACCTCAGAACCACTTTTCAATAAGTAAGGTTGCAGTACATCAGGTATGCTTAGCTAAATCTTGAGATGATCTTCTCACAAAGCTACTATTAACTTTAAGTGGCTTCTATGAATCTGGAAACTGCTCAGTCCACATTTCCAGACAGAACACAGCCAAGTGTTCAGTAGCCTTCCTTACACTGGCAGTCTTGATATGATTAGTTGCATGTAGGATATAGGCATTCCTCCTCAAAAATACTAAGCTACGTCACAGCATCTGTCTGAGATTCTCTGCAAAGAAGAGGTATGATTAAGCCAGGGAGTGAAATCTAAGCATAGGGCTCAAAAACAAAAAAAGCAAATTTGTCAGATGAATAAAGGCATGCCCACAACAATAAAACGCCCCTTCTTGAGCCATGTCTCAATTTACAGTGAAAAAGCAAACCAATAGCTTTAAGATAATTACAAATCTCCCTTGTACTGAAAGTTATATATCATATCCATTAGAAAGAAATGAAATTAGTCTCTCTGTGCCGTATAATCAGTTTTACATGTGGAAACAAACAATCAAAGATCTGTGACAAAAACTCCACAATTGGATTACATCACACTGATTAATATAGGGGTGTTTTTTAAATTAGGTAACAACAGATTCTAATATTAGCCAAGGGAGGAGTGTACGTAGGAGATGGATCTTCCCCTTTCTTGATTTTGATGATATATTGTAGTAAAAAAATATTGTCATTAGTATTGTAGAAGACCCAGTGGTGGTTAAGGCATCAGGCCAGAAACTAGAAGAGATTTTAGGTTTTAATCGTGTCTAAGATGTGTTAAGATTGGCAATGCGCTATCGAAGCATTATGAAATTAATGGTAATAAAAAAAAACATTCTATCCATGTGAAGCAAATAATATTAATCCAGACCATTCTTATTTTTCTTCTTGCCTTTTCTATACTGCAACGGTGTAATAATCCTCTATGATTTCAGGACTTGATTTAGAATGATGTTAGCAAGAGTAAGATGGCTGTCTCAGGTGTTTCTGTGTTGGGGGGGGGGTTATTTCCCACTGGTTCCACCTAATCATAGAGTTTATTTATTATATTTTAATTAGTCTATTAAAGCTGTACCATATTTTTATCCAGATGAGAGTACTTATCTTTATAACAAAATCACCCATGTAAAAGAGATTAGGCTAAAAGATAATGAATGACTTGAAATCACCCAGAGAGTTTTCATGAATTCAAGCATGAATTCAAGTCTGAATCTCCCAAATCTTAATCTTACAACATAACATCTAGACCAGGCCAACTAATTTATCCCAAATATTTCATCTATTAATTGCCTGAAGTGGAACCTATGAATAACTCTTGTTTGTTGTAGGCTTACTCATTGAATTCTCTGTCCATCTGTTCTTGTCAATCTCATCCAAGATATCATCCAAGTCTATGCCACTGAGAAAGATATCTGACTGCATGGGCAGAAAGTTGATCAGCCAAGGCTATCTTCTCTAAGCAGACTTTTCCATATATTGTTCTGTTCACATAGCATACATTCCCAAACCACTTCTGTATCACTGCAGCATTTGTTTGAATGGGCAATGAGCATACAGTATATCAGATGGAACAGTGTGCTATCTCACATCTCTTAAGTTATGCTAGATATTTCAGATACAGTGATGTGACATAGGCTTTGAACTACATTTCAACAATTAGTCCCATAAAACAATGTTTCTCCTTACACAGATTTATTTGAAATCTTGCCTCATTCCAGGAAAGGCTGTCCAATTCTGCTGCTTTCAAATATCAGAAACCAGAATTAGTATTCTATTGTTAAGGCCCTATAGTAATCTTATACATGAATTTTGAATTAATTTACAAGGATGACTCCTTAAAAGGCAATATTCTCTCCCATTTGAGATGTATATTTAAAAGTTCTTATGAAAGGATGTATTCCCCATATGACTATCACATCTAGGCAATAAAAGATCAAAAATGGCTTAAGAGGCTTATCAAGGAATAGTCACTTTAGAATTTTCTATTATACTATAGGAAACTTAAGTGGAAAAGTCACTAGTTAAAAAAAATTAAAATGTTCTTGTGAAGGGATCCATTTCTGATGTGGGTGCAACATCCAGGAAATAACACACTTAAAACTTGACCTGGCTCAAAAACAGTAACTGTGAGAGGGACCTTGGAGTCCTAGTGGACGATCACTTGACTATGAGCCAGCAATGTGCAGCAGAAGCCAAAAAAAGGCATAGAATAAAGATCACGTGAAGTATTAGTACAGCTTTATAAAACCCTAGTAAGGCCACACTTAGAATACTGCAACCAATTTTGGTCACCATACTACAAAAAAGATGTTGAGAGAAGAGCAACTAAAATGATCAAAGGCCTGGAGACTAAAACATATGACGAACAGCTGCAGCATTTGGGTTTGGCTAGTCTAAAGAAAAGAAGAAACAGGGGTGACATGATAGCAGTATTCCAATATTTGAGGAGTTACCACATAGAAGAGGGCATCAAACTATTCTCCAGAGGGCAGGACAAGAAACAATGGTTGGAAACTGACCAAAGAGAGAAGCAACCTGGAATTAAGGAGAAACTTCCTAACAGTGAGGACAATTAACCAGTGGAACAGCTTGCCTTCAGAAACTGTGGGCGCTCCATTACTGAAGATTTTTAAGAAGAGACTAGACAGTCACTCGTCTGAAATGGTATAGGTTCTCCTGCTTGAGCAGAAGGCTGTTCTAGAAGACTCCAAGGTCCCTTCTAGTTCTATTCTATTCTATTCTGTTCTGTTCTAATTCTAATTCTAATCTAAATAACTTAGAAACCTATCAAGCAGTGGCCATTTTATAATTTTCCATTATGCTACAGGAAGATTGAGGGGAAAGTTCATTAGTTAATTACTTATCTCTCTTAGTTATTTATTAGTTAATTACATGAATCAGGTACATAGTAGGAAGGGAGACCAAGAATATACCATCTTTGGTGGCCTAAGATTTTGATAGCCAGCTTTATATTGCAATGTTAACAAAGACTCTCTTAGTACTTGCTCCTTAATAAATCATAGATGTTATTTACATGAGGTTCTAATGTAAGAATTCTACAAAAATCATAGAATATACCGGTCAACTAAATAGCACAGTAGTGAAGTGCAGTTACACTTCCCAATTGGAGCAGCCATATCTGTGCATAGCTTCTCAAACTTTAAGCACTCTGAGATATTACTCTCAACATTGATTGCTTTGACCTAACATACTTAATATCTTGTTTGATTGCTTTTTCAGGATTGGAATATTTTCTAAAAGGATTTTCCACAACCTGTAGCATCAGTAGTTGAGAAATGAGAAAAAGAAAAAAAAACTCAAGAAAAGTGAGATTTTTTATGACCCTATTAAAGAAATGTAGGGCAATAATTCAATGGGTTTGAATCTGTGCAAGGAACACATCCTCCTCTCCCTAACAAAATGAACAAACAAGTAAATCTACCTATGGATCAAGAGAGAGAAAAAACAACTGTCAAAACAAGGTGGGCTATTACTAGGATTAAGAACAACCCAATTTTAAAATATATTTTATTTTCTTATTCACTAGAGCAGCGGTTCTCAACCTGTGGGTCGGGACCCCATTTGGGGTCAAACGACCATTTCACGGGGGTCGCCAAACAACGCAGTCCGCCATTTTCCTTAGCTGTGCTACTCCCTTTTATTCTATTGGCTTTTGAAAGCCGATAGAATAGACTCTCTTGAATAGAGTCTAATTCTATTGGCTTTCAAAAGCCAATAGGAATTGTCCAGGCTGTCTCTGCCCTGCTGAGCCCGCCAAAAGTCCCATTCTGCAAACGGTGCTGCACCAGTTGAGTAGTCCTCGACTTACGACCGGTTGAGTAGTCCTCGACTTACGACCAGTTGGGGGTCACGGCATTAAAAAGGTTGAGAACCACTGCACTAGAGGCAAATGGTTAGCTGATATATTGAAAGTCATAGCAATTCATGATTCAATTCTTTGGTCACATTTTTTTTATTTTTGATCTGGTCATGCAACATAAGTATCTAAATTTAGATTATCTAAATCTAAATAATTTTCTAGAAATGAAATACATTTTTCACTGTTGTAGTTATAAGTAAAAAGGATCTATACTAATACAAATATGGTGTTTTTTTAAAAAAGTGATGCTAATATACAGTATGTGAATTTACTGTATGAATGATAAATTCTATTCGTACATGCTTCAACAATTAAAAAGTATTATTTGTTTTTCAATTCATACAAAGTGGAATATTTCCCAGCAAAAGTTCCATGTAAATATGCTCATTAGATCAATAACTTTCTGAGTTATCCTTGCTTTGTAACCCCTAAGAGAAAATTTCCACTATTTCATTTTAATTAATAAACATTACTTCTGGCAGATGAACATCCTTATATTTGGATTGCATGAATACAAATCAACATACTTTTTCTCCAAGCAAGAGAGACCTTTAAGATCCAAGCATGAAAGTCTAAATTATTCTAAACTCTTTTAGATTACAGCTCCCTGCTGAGTTGGAACATTTGTTGTTAAAGAATATTTACCATGACAAATATAACCTAAATTAAAATAAAGGTAGAATCTCTTTCAATTGAGTTTGGTGACTGCATGAACACTTCTATGCTGTTTTCTTGGCTATAGTTCAGAAGTTATTTGAAATGCTTTTTTTTGTGAATGTTTTCAAATTTGAAGTCTGGTTCGAGATCTAGTTCAGATCTCATAGTATTTTTCCATCCAAGCACTAACTAGATTTGGATTTGTCTCTGCTTGTGTTTTCTGATATCAACCAAATTACAAGAAAGAAAGAAAAACCTTATTCTTCAGCTATCTAACAATGGAGATAGAGTGGTTACGAGGCATATTGAAAAATATTACAGTGAGAGAAGTGAATTCTACCACAGGTGAGTGGCAAGGAAAAAAAAAACTTCTCCAAAAATTTCACACTAACTTTTCAAGCTAATATCCATAAATCCAAAGTTTACAAAATAATTCTAGGGAAGAGATAAAAATCATTTTTAACCAAGCAACAACTATTCATATTTACTATTGGGATGTAAAATTGCTGTCTAATTTTGTACCTGAGTATAGAGTTAGATCAGGGGTCTTCAAACTTGGCCCTTTTATGACTTGTGGACTTCAACTCACAGAATTCCTCAGCCAGGCATGCTGGCTGGGGAATTCTGGGAGTTGTCCACAAGTCATAAAAGGACCAAGTCTGAAGACCCCTGAGTTAAATGGAAAGGCTGCTTACGGTACTGGCAAGCATTAACTTAAATTCTGTGTCAATAAAATTGAATGGTTATTTAAAAACAAACTTACTTGAATAAAATGGCTCATGTACTGGGATCAGACGGAATTGAAAATAATGACAATTGGTAGGAAGTTAACAGAACAATTTAACACAATTATGGCATTAACAATTATAACAAATCATCAGACAGAGAGGGAACCAACTCCCAGGAATTCTGGGAGCTGAAGTCCACAAGTCACAAAAGAGCCAAGGTTCCCCACCCCTGGTCAAGGCCATCTTTAGAATGTCTGTATTAAAATGTGTCTCATTTTGATTGCAATGGAATATGGTATTGTTTTGTTTCCTGGCAATGTTACAGGACACACTTTGCAACTTTTCTTCATAAGAAAATTAAGTAGGTGTTTTAAACTGATTTTGCATTGTTTAATTAGGCTAAGCTGTTACATGGCCTTTTTCTGTTTTTGAGGGGGGAAAGAGGAGAGGGCTTATAATAATTTTCATTTAGCTTGTGACAAAGTTAACTAAATTGATTCAGGCTGAAATTTAGACCGATCTGTGTCTTTTTTAAAAAAAAAAAAAAAATACAAGGCAAGTTTAGTATGAGTGGATTTTCTTAATCAAGAGTTTCAATTGATTTTAAAAGGTGAACGTGCTTGATAATAAATATTATATAAACCTCCACCTTCTAAATCAAGTGATACCTGAAGGATGTATCCTGTCCAAAACTGGAATCAGCATGGGTAATAGAATTTTAAAATGTGACTTTTTAAAAGGATATTTTACAGAACCAAATATATAAATATATAAAATCTGATTTTTCAACTTTTTCATTTGCTAGTGCTTTTTTTTCAATAAATAAATAAACCTCACTAAGCCACCTTTGATAAGTCCCAAAGATCAATGCTTCATCACTTTCCTCAGATTACCTGGTTTGATACTAATCATTTCTAGCAGGGAAATAAACAAAATATATCTGTGTTTGATTCTATCTGTAAAACAACAACCTCAGTACTTGTTGGAAACGGAAATTAGATTTTCTTTTCTTAACTAAATTGTATTCAAAGTTAAGAAACACCTGTGATGGTCTGGATTACCTAGTGCCATAGTTAGAGAAACAGCCCAAGGATTGAGTTTTAATCAAGATTAGAGCAAACTCATTTAATGTGACTTACAATTGTCATTAATAACTTGTGTTATATTGCTTTAAATAGTTCTGCTTTAATTCTGGACCCCATATCCAGCCTTATATAAAGACAATGCATTCAGCCAGAAAGATTGTAGCCCTTCAGTCTTAAGGATCTTCACTGGCATTTTAAAACCACAAGAGAAAAAAAAGAAGGCATCAGTATTTAAAGAAGAAGCAATACTCTAAGAACTGCTGGGAATTCTGGACTTCTGAGAGAGGTTCAGGTAGTTCTTGACTTACAACTATTTGTTTAATGACCATTTGAAGTTATAATGGCACTGAAAAAAGTGACTTATGAACATTGCAGCAGCCCCATTGTCACTTAACTAAAATTCAGGTGCCTGGCAACTGGTGTGTATTTATGATGATTGCTGTGTTGAGGGGGGTGTCACCTGATCACCATTTGTGACTTTCCAAGCAGTGATTTGCTTAACCACAGTGGCAAAAGGATGATAAAATTAGGCATGACTCACTCAAAAAAACACATCACTTAGCCACAGAAATTCTAGCCTCAATTGTGGTTGTAAATCAAGTATTACCTTATGGTGAACTGAAGTCAGGTCTGCAAAAGCATAGCTGATAACCATGGCAAAGACCGAGAAACCAACCTACTGACTTCTCCAGATAAAGAGAGGACAGGAGATCACCCACTTGAGGACATTGCAGGAAAATGATTTTCCTGCAGGGAGAGGACAGCATCTCAACACTAAATTGACAAAAAGTTATAATAAGGAAAGTACAATGACTTTTGAAGAATGGGATCAGAAAATAGGAGCTACAATATCAAGAATATGTTTGTTTTTTTTAACTGTATTATAAATAAAATTTATATATAAAAAAAGAATATCAATAATGATGTCTGCTTCTATGGATAGACTGCATCCAAAAGATGCTATTGAAGAAAAGACCAGTGTTTCTCAACCTTGGCCATTTTAAGATGTGTGGACTTCAACACTAAGATTTCTGGAAACATAAATCAACATATCCGAAAATAGCCAGGGTTGAGAAGAAAACTACAACAGTTTACTGATGACTCAAAACTCTGGAATAAATAAGTTATCTACGAAACGGGAAAGGCCCTTTGCCCAATCACCCACCTGCTTTAGTAACTTTAGACATTATACATTTCATATATATTCATTGTTGGTGCCTATAATTTTACAACTACCGGTATAGATTCAAGTTGAAAAATCTTTCCAATCAAAAAACACTTCAGTTCCAATCAAGGTTGCTGCCCAGAGGTATTTGTGTTTAAGTTTCCAACTTTGGCTAATTTCCCCTCAGAGGTTTCAAAAGCTTCTGGCTTTAAGCTAACAGACGTCTTATTAAACTGTCAGTTCTAGATAGAGGTAAAATAGTGCTCTAGGTCCCTTTAAAGCTGTCTATGTGTTTCAGTCAGCCAACATGAATAGAGGTAAAATTGTAGAGTAAAAATCAACAGTGATTTATTTCCCAGGTTCTTCCTTAGAAATCTTGTAGTCTTGGAAGAGACCAGTAGATCTAATAACAAATGAGGGGAAAACATCTTACAGCAAAAGCTTTTAATTACTGTGTTATTATTCTCTTCTGTCATTCTCCAAATTTAAGGCAATATCTCAAATCAAATCAAAACGTTTATTAAAGAGTCCATATCTCCATCTCAATAAGCTTTACCATCTCATAATGTTTTGTAAAACTGTCATGGCTTTAATTTATTACTCAAATTTCATATATTTGCTATACATATACTGTAGACTTGATTAGAAAGATCCAGTAACTAGGCTAAAATTAAGGAATCAATCTTTATCCCTCAGTGGAAAGTAGGCTTAAGAGAGTTTCTCTGCATTGGGAACAGTTGTACTGAATTTCCACATTGTAGATGATTGAAACTTTTGCTTGATTCATTTTTTAATATGAATCTATCAACATTTTCTAATTTCTTCATAAATGGAATGGAAATTTCTTGAATTTTGTATTTTTAAAAAAAGTGGGAAAAAGAAAACTTAACAGGTTTACCCAATCTCAACCCAAAACTCTGTCGTAAACATATAAAGCATGTTAGGGTGGGCAAACCCCAAAAAAGTATTAAAGAAGCTGCATCCTTAGAAAAGGTCATCTCTTTAATTGTCTGTATGTGTATTGGCATGAATAAACAACACTGCTTGCAACCAAAGGTTTCTGGGTGCAATTCAAGATGGCCATAATCTTTGAAGTTCACATAGGACTGGGATGCATGAGGATCACCTCTCTCCAGTAGTTTCTCCTTCCCCCATCAGATCTATCAGGGTAGATGTGCTCTAGGTCTCTTCCATGAAATAGTCTCTTGTGAGATTCAGAAGGTCTGCCTACTCTATCAGATCTGTCCTGTGGAATAGTCTCCCCACAGAGATTTAGATAGCCCCAACCCTACTGGCTTCGTGAAAGGCCTTAAAAACCTGTTGTTCCCTCAGGCTTTAAAGGCCAAGAATTTAATGGAGCCCAGTTTCCTTTTGTGTTTGACAATTTGGGTGAAGAATAAATTAAGCGTTTTTGTAATGTTTTTATATGTATATTTTATTTTATGCTGGAAGGAAGGAAGGAAGGAAGGAAGGAAGGAAGGAAGGAAGGAAGGAAGGAGGGAGGGAGGGAGGGAGGGAGGGAGGGAGGGAGGAAGGAAGGAAGGAAGGAAGGAAGGAAGGAAGGAAGGAAGGAAGGAAGGAAGGAGCCCTGCATATTCACGCAGATGCAATCAGCCAGCTGATATCTTTCAAACTAGCCTCATGAACCTTCTGTGGCAAAGTTCCCCAATGTTTCCAGTTTTGCGGACCAGTGGGAGAGGATAGGGGATGGTTTTGTATGAGTGGCTGACAAGCGCACATACTGAGCGGCATGCACGCACGCCTGCCACTCACTTAAATGGAACTAATCGCACAAGTGAGGGTAAGCACGCACGTGCTCGCCAGCTGTTTCTGTGGCCCAGCTGCAAGCCCCTCACAGCCCACTAGTGGGCCATGGCCCACAGGTTGGGGATTCCTGTTCTATGGGACACAGATGCTTTAGGGATGCAAGGAGGGGGTGATTTGTTTGTTTGTTTGTTTTTTTAGCATATGGCATACAATGTCAGAGAAATCTACAAATGCTAGACACAATACAGTCCAGATAGCCTAAAGTGCTAGTTCATTCTGTTCAGAACTTGCATGCCTATCCTTGGTGCACCACAGGGGGCGAACTAGCTTATACCAGCTGACTAGCAGCACTCCGATTGCTGGCTCTTCCAGGCTCTTCCACCAGTCTTGCCTCACTTCACTTTGTGTTGCGTTGCCTCACGTATGCTTTATATAAGCATTCTTGTAAGATTAACCAAATAGTGAATATTTATATATAGTCTTTGCTTTTATACTATTTAATTTTCACAAATTAAATCATAACAATAATGAAAAAATGGGAACTTAAGCCTGGGTGTCTCTCTATCTCAGTCACTATAGGAGATAGATTTTCAAATGGATTATATAAGAAAACAGCCTTTTGGAGTTTTCAGGTCCCAAACAGATCCTGCCCTGAAACATCTCTCAAATGGAATATCCACTGTGTCGTGTCTTTTAAGCATCACAATGTTAAACTATCTTTCATTTAATAGAAAAGGGTATTTTATTCAATACATTTTCAACTCATTTTCAACACTTTCTCATTATGTGTGGTTCCTTCACCACCCTCCCACACCATCCAGTACAACCTTTCAAACTCTGGCATGAAACATCAGCAAAAATTGCATGCAGATTATGCAGTTGTATGGCAGAGTTATATTGAATAATGTTGTTGTTGTTATTAATTGCGAAGTCGTGTCCGACCCATCGCGACCCCATGGACCACGTTCCTCCAGGTCTTCCTGTCCTCATATTGAATAATATTGGGATCTTATTTTATTTCCAGATCCCAAAAGCCTGGAAATGCAATACAAATTCATTATTGCCAATATTCTTATCTGTAAGTGCCAGTGGTCTTTAAAAAAAGGGTTGAATGAAGAAGGGGAGGAAGAGAACCTTTGCTGAGGGGAGGGTTAGATATCCCTTCAGCTTCTCTTTTCTGTCTGTTCCTTAGAGTACACAGCCCAGATAGACGTGACTATTAAACAAAGAAGTATCAAGGGACACACTAAAGCCAAATTAATTCCTGATTTAGGAACAGAAAATGCAATAACCATAAAGGGGGATCGACATATTGTCCTTGTACTAAATGACAGTTTCTCAGAAAGTCATGAGAATAATCCAGCAATGAAGAAGAGAGAAAGAGTTGAATGTTAATCCTCAATGGGGCTATTTGGAGAGCATTATTAATTCATTTTTTTGTAAGAAGAAAAGACACCTACTCCTATCTTAAACTGGATTCTGTGGGATGAAAGCTCAGTCTTTTGACCAATATATTCATGCATTAGCTTGATTGATTTTAATCCAGAGAATACTTGCTACTTTTTATTATTAGAATGTCCCAGGAATAGATTATTAAAAATAGACAGGGACTGGGAAAAAATAGGCAAGAAAGGTAAAAATAGGAAAAATAATGGGATAACTGTCAGCTCTGATCACCAGTGATGGTGTACAATTTAAAACCTCAGAAGCTATCACCAGGCTTTATGAAGTAAGTATACAGGGCCAGGGTCTGTTTGGGAAAATGGTTCCAGGAGTTTTACATTTTTGTGAGGCTTAAGGTACCCATTTTTCCCATTAACCCTCCTTGCTTTCCCTCAAAAATAAAAATAGGGGCCAAATATTTGACCTTACCAAACTCAGTAGAAAGTTATACTGGGCACATGTGGTCATCAGATCATGCTTTGGGCATCTTTGACCTGGGTATATTTTTAATACATACTTCAACAAGGGCTATCATATCAGTGCCATTGCAACTAATACTGCAGACCAAGTATTTTCTTGCCAAGTATTTAGTATGTAAATTAACTTTGTAGAATGAAACAAATCTTCTCAAAATGTCATTGTAGTCTATTCAGTCCAAGTATCTTTCAGTCCTTATATAGAACCATTGCTCATTTAATCTTCTGCAGTTTTAATACTTACATTGTTTCCCTTGAACTATTGTTTCATTCATGGTCTTACAGTTCTACTCTTCCAACTGGTCAACTATACAAGAACAGATTAAGGTAAGGAAGCATGTAGTCATGTGCATGAGCAATGTGGATGTGCCTTCACTCCTTCCTCAGACCAACTCTCTGAATTTTTGTTTAATTCTTAATAAGCACAGCTAAAATAAAGAACATGATTGGAATTTTAGCTGTAGAGTAAGACTAGACAACAATTTCAGGTATACAGAGCTGCTGATGAATCAGGATAGCATGATCTATATTTTAGAAATATTTATGATAATTGAATGAATTGATTCAGAGTTCAAAAACAGAATAAAATACTTTTCTCTGTATAGCATGTGTGAAACAAATACACGCAGAAACAAAAGGGGCAATTCATAATTATTATTAATTTTCCCAGTTAAGACTTGGTTTATACTATCAGATTCATTTACATATTTGTAACTAGCTCAGATAACATAATGATAACATTAACAAGAAAACACATATCCCCAAGAAATAATAAAATAAAAAAATAAAAAAATAAGAGAAAGATATTTTGCTGGTCACTGTCCAAACAAATTATTACTATTAGGAAAGCTAGAAAACAAACTGTCATAACAGGAGCTATAACTGCAATTGTCAAACTGTCAGTAATTTTTGCTATGATAATTATCAAGTGTATAGGCACAAAAATGATGGTTCACATAAAATAATACATTAAAAGCAATCACAGGTTTTGATCAAAGTTGTTACTAGATTTATATGATAGTCTAACCCTGGCCTTGATCTTCACCTTCCTGACTAATGTGGGTGAACAATCCTTGTTTTACATGTACAGCTCTTACTGAACATCTTCTAATGTCTGCCAATGACATCACAGAATTAACCATAATAATCCCAGGTTGATAATGACACCTGCACCAATTACTCTGCTTTTTATATATATTTGCTTCTAACGTAACATGTTTCATATGCAATAATCCATTACTAAAAAAATCAGAACAATTTCTCCAAATCTCATGTGGAAAATCAAAGTGCTTTTAATTTGTATTTTATTCTTTAATATCTGTTACTTCCCTATATCAATCTTTTTATTCTATCTCTACTTTTATTTCCTACTTCTATCTTCATATCTTCCTTCTTCCAACTCCTTCTTATTGATCTAATTCATCAACATTTCTTTATGACAATGTATATTGCTGTTTGTATACATCTATGACACCATCACATGTTTTGAACATTTTGCCTGTTCAACAGAACTTACAGAGTACAATTCTGATAATCAATATGTTAAGCAAACTGAGTTCAAATGAGGCCAAAGAAAGGAAAACATGAAAAACTACTCATAAAGCAAGGACTTGTGTCCTTCAGAATCACCATGGGTATCGTAGTTAAACTGCCCATGAACTGCAGCTCTGGTGACTCGGAACATCAGTCTAATCATTTGCCAAATATGTAGTTTTAGCAATTCTGATATTCCTTTATGAAACAGCAGAAGTCGGGATTCACGTTAGTCCAACTAAATAACGCCTTGTCCATTTTAATTGCTAAGATATCACTGCTGATGCTCAAATTAGAAGGTCCTTAATCTCAGAGTTATTCACTAAATAACTCCAGCTTCTAAATAATTCCATGGCTCGGAAAGTTAGAATCACTCTGAAAGCTGTAAGTTTCCTTAGTTATTCCCAGGGCTTTTTTTGTCATAGAATGCCCAGAATGGAGTTCTGGCACCTTTTTTGGATGGAACCTTGTAGGGTAGGCAAGGCAAGTTGTATAATGTGTGTGAGTTCGAGCACCTTTTTTTTTTTTTTTTACAAAAAAAACCCACTGGTTATTTCTGTCTGTAACACATCAAACACTACTGCATCTAGGCCTTTAGTAAAATGGATACAGTCAGTACAACAAATGTCTCCTATTAATTTTTAATGGCAATAAGTATAATATGATGGTTTATTAATGTGCTTCATAATAAATGTACACACTGGCCTAAGGCTTTGTCTGGTTGTGTTAGAGTATGTCATGGTTTGCAGCTCAGGAGTGATAGATAGTACTTCTTGTGTAGCTGACTAAGGGGACTTCCTGCTATGCAAACCATTTACCCTGTAGGAGTCTTGTTGCCTTTAGATTAAAATAGCTCGGTGTAGATCAAATAGCTTTTGCTGTCAAACTTCAGCTGAGAATTTTTTTTCTTTTTTTCCCCCAGTCGTCTCCTCATTATTCCATTCCCAGACTCCAGGGGAAATCCTTGTAATAAAAAAAGGTGATCAACTTGCATATAATCTGCATAACTTTACAAATTGTTTAAGCCTTCCAGTTCTTACTTAAACTCTAACTAGAGCTCTCATATACATAGAGAGCATGTGTAGTGTACAAAAATAAAAAGGCTGGGCTTCAAAGTATAAAACACAAATCTCAAACTCTGGTCATCTAGAACAGCTAACATGACCAAAATGTATTTATCTAAAATGAGCCTTTCTGTCAGGACAATATGCAGTACCTTTCCTATATCCCAGCCATAGCTTTTAAGAATTCATAGATTAAAATAAATTATTTAAGTAGCATCCAGAAATAAAATGGTATCTAGTCAGATTCTTTCAATCCAGTGTAATACGGTAAAGAAAGTACAATCCTGATTAAAATTCAGATTTCACATTCATACTAGCTGTAGATTCCAAACATTTCTTAAAGGCAGTAGTCCCAAACAAGGCTTTGAAATGATCAAATGCCTCTTGTTTATATCAAGACTGAGCATCACTTTATTTGCATCCAACATTCACAGCATTCAGAAGGGTTTGGGGGTTTTACCACTTTTGTGGCATAAGGTGAAAACAAGAAATGTACTCCTGAGCTTCAGACAGATGTTAGACCACCTTAATTCTATATAGATAGGAAAAATCTTTAAGAGCATAGGGTGAACAATAGTTCCCAGCTTAGCTTATGCTACAAAAGGTGAACAATGTTCAGCCCTGCATATATTGCTGAACCAATATATGCAACAAAAAATTAGCTATCGGTACTGCCAAACTGGTACGAAGCGGTTGAATCCCACCACTGAATTCAGCAATATATATTGCTGAACCGCCTTATTATTGGCCATATTGGTTAAAGTTCCTAGAAATTCAGCAATATATAATGCATCCATACTTAAAGGATTGACTTTGTAGAATATGCCATAGACTTCATCAGATACATAAAATGTTCTTCTGCATTGACAAATACACATTGAAAATACACAAAATAAATAACAGGATGAGATGTTTATGAAATGCAAGAGGTATAATAAAATGGACTTTGCACAGCAAAAACTAGCTGAATAAGAGAACTGGAACGCATAACAATTTATATAAATATAGATTTATTAGCATCTCAAGTATCAACAGCCCCTTATTTTATGTTTGCCCTGCAATTTACCACACAAGGCTGAGATAAAGATAAATAGTTTGGGGGGAGAAAAAGAGAGGATGGTCAACAAACCAACAGTTATTAGGCTAACTGAACCAAATCATACTGACTTACCTCTCAATATTGAACATTAAAATTGTTGTGTTTGCTATAGAAAGGTAATTTGAGTCTGAGGTTGGCTGAAAATTTTTGGAGTACTAATTTTTATTCTCAGAAGGGTAACTATAGGGAACAAGAGTCCTGTTTTATGGAAGTTCTGTGAAGTGCCATCACTCAAGTTAATTAAGGAGTTCAAATCTCATTTAATTATGACCAATGCCTATGAGTCTAGCAGACATGTCAAACTCAAGGCCTGCAGGCCAGATCCGGTCATGAAGTGTTTAGATCTGATCCACAAGCAGACTAGTAGGAAGAGGTGATTGAGTATGTAGTGGGGGCGGGAGGGAACTGAAGTGGCAGCAGCACCAGAGAAGCCTGGGGGAGCTGCGGTGTTGCTGGGGCTCTGTTGAGGATCCAGGATCAGTGTGCTTGGCTCCAGCTGATCAGGGTTTCCGGCAGCCTCAGGGATGGTTGGCAGCTGAAAGCAGTCTTCAGCTGGAGCTGCAGGACTGCCGGGGCTTGATGGGAACCCCAGAATCAGTTCACATAGCTCCAGCTGATGAGCACTGCATGAAAATCCAGCCAGGAAGTGAGTGAACGCATGGGAGAGGAAAGGATATAAAAGGAAGCATTTTGGCAGGGAGGAGGAGGAGTGAGGGGGGAGAAAAGGCAATAGGGAGGAGAGATGTCAGTGGGGCAAGCCTGAGGGAGAGAAGGGGATAAAATAGGAGAGGTTTCTGTGGGGCAAACCTGAAGGAGAAAAGGGGACAGCAGCTGGCCCTTTGAGGGCAATCATAATGCTGATCTGGCCCTCAATGAAATTGAGTTTGACACCCCTGGTCTAAGGTGACAGCTAGTTTCTGGGGCATGCATTGAGCTTGCAAAAAAATACCAAAGAAATATTTGCACAGTACTGAAATATTAACTGCCTGAACCTTTCTTATTACTCCACCAATAAAATTCTTCTCTAGATTCTATAGATTTGGAAGACTGGCAAAAACTTTGGGATAAAAATATTAAGCTTACAAAAGCAGTAGCATATAAAGAAAACTTATATAAGATGTTTTATAGATGGCATATGACACCAGTTCGCTTAGCGAAAATGTTTAAAAATGTTTCGGATATTTGCTGGAAATGTAAACAACAGCCAGGCACTTATTACCATGCCTGGTGGACATGCCCTATCGCTAAGAAATATTGGTCTAAGATCCATAGATGGTTGGAAAAGATGATGAAACTACAAATAGAACTTAAACCAGACTTGTTTTTGTTAGGAATATTAAGACCTAATTATGGTAAAGAGAATGACTATTTGATATTGCATGTTTTAACAGCTGCAAGGATAGTATTTGCCCAATTTTGGAAAAATGAGAATCTACCATCTGACCAGATTATTATTACCAAAATTGTGGAGTGTGCAGAAATGGATAGACTAACATTAGAAATGAAAGAAAAAGATGATTCAATTTATTCTAGAACTTGGGAAAAATTTTATCAATGGTTAGAAACACGTTAGAACGTGAAGGATTTAATATTTTAGAATAGATGACTGATTTTTAATCGAG
Organism: Crotalus tigris; assembly: GCF_016545835.1. Taxonomy (NCBI): domain Eukaryota; kingdom Metazoa; phylum Chordata; class Lepidosauria; order Squamata; family Viperidae; genus Crotalus; species Crotalus tigris. The sequence goes on from NW_024096970.1 coordinate 18,498,830, forward strand.
TTCTAACTAACATTTTGACGATGCGATTACTTTTCTTGATTTACTGATTTTGAGATTTTATTAGTAGTGTTTACTTAATAGATTAACGTATTTGTTTACTAATTGTTTTTAATATGTTACAGTTTAAGCTTTGTTAAAAATAGTTGAATATGATATTTACTCATTATTATGATCTGGACGGTTGCTTGTTTGTTGAAATATGTGATTGTACCTTTCCTTATTTTACCCTAATTCCTTATTTCCTTCCCATCCCCCCTTCCTTTTACCCCTCCATTTACCATACCTGTATTGTTCCTATTTTTCCTCACCTATATAAATTTAATAAAATTTTGTTAAAAAAAATATTGTAATCTCTGATCTTTTTCCCATATAGAAAACCTTTGCAGTTCAAATCTGAACCAAAAGAGGGTAGGAGAGTCTGTTTAATGTGGCATCACATTTTTTTCTTCTACTATTTAAACTGTAGGATATAAAAAGTTTTGTTTTGTGTTTACCCTCAAAATTAATTTATGACAATTTCAGATCATTTTTATATATGATGCTTAATTATTCCTATTTTTACATGTCATGCTTAATTGTTCCCCCTAAATTGTTCCATAAACATTTTTAAAAAAGAAGGAAAAATGTACAACTGCTGCATCATATGTTTAATATCTTTAAAAAGTTCTATGTTAATTGCTTATATGTAGTAAATATAATGCTGGAAAGTATTAGTATTTTGACTTTAGGACTAGTTAGAAAAGTTGAAAATGAACATAAAATATTGTAAACGAAGCGAACTTAGACTACTGAACATTGAGGTTCAGAATTCATGTTGTTCATAAAAATCTATGCTGCTACTACTTCAAAAGATGTTTAAGGCATAGCACAAAGATTGGTTATATGTTTAATCTTCATCAATGAACTCCTTTTAATCCAATTAATAGCAAGACCTTATGATCAATAGAGTAGCACAGAATTTGGATAGTAACCTTTAACTGCTATATTGCTATCTAAAATTAATTTTTCAGATTTAATAAGCTGCTGTTTGATAGCCTGGAAATTTTGTTGAGAAGACAGAACATAATTGTAGAAAATGAAATCAAGTAAAATTGGAATCGGAGTTTTTTGTTTTATCTGTTCCCAATGAATTAAGATGCTCTTATAATATGTATCTCTCATTATAATCCATTTGTCTTTTGCCCTGGCTTAGTGGGTAGAGAAATAACCTTCCCTCCAATGGTCTTCTTGGTTAACACTAGGGTTTATTTTAAGAATATGGGCAGATTTTGTCAGCTATGCTAAGATTAAAAAAAAAAAAAAGGAGATCTTAACTAGATGTCGTTTCATTATGTTCTATTATTCCAGGGCCATTTTGACTAGACTTTAGAGAAATGAGAGTGTGATAAAGTAAACAGCAATCTATTACAGTAGAAATCATATTTAAAATAACAACTTAATTAATAGTCCTGTTCACTCTATACTCAGTAAAAGTTTTAGAGCCAGGCACACTTCACTTAATCCTGTGAAGATGCCCTTGAGATTAATTTTAGTGTAATATGAAAGAACTGAAAAAAAACAAACACAATATACTTATTGCCTGAAGAATTCAATTTCAGTACATTGAATGCTCGTTTATTTTTGCAAATTTTGCAAATTAAAATTGAAGTATTATTTGTATTTTATGAAAAAAGATCATGTTTTTAAATGTATGAATGTATTTCAATTTTGTTATGCAAATTATGACTATTATCACAGTGAATGAAGTTATAATTACACTTTGGATTTTTAACAAAGTGATTTTAGACTTATAAAGCGGTCACTAAAATAGTTTACTTTTTCTCATTTTCTCTTTTTTTATTTTAGGGGAAAGAGAATGAAAAAAAATCTCTGCAACTCTGAAAATGTTATTTTGCTATTTTCTCAAGTAGGAATTACAGTGTTTCAGAATATTTTCCATAAGTGCAGTTAAAAATATTTAGATAGTCTGTCTTTTAATAGCTGCAGTAAAGAATAAGAGCCAGATCATTTTAATTAAATTTATGGAATGTAATCCTAATGGGGACTTAAAATCAGTGTTTATTGTACTTTTAATGTTATTACTACCTCAAGACTAATTTTAAATAAAAACCTAGCATAATTAAAATGCTTTTAATACAATAAACACACTGCTCACACTGAAAAGCCTTTTACTGTTCAGAGATGAATTAAGTGTTTTGACCTCTTTGTGGATATTTTGCAAGCGTATGCTTTGAAGTCCCAAAGAGCCAGGAAATGCAGAAAACTATATCCAAAACAGGCAAGGCTTTCCTTAACATTGGGAATTTTAAGCCTACTAGATAATCAAATCACACTCTTTCCATTGCCCAGGGGAGCATAATTTTGGCTCTCCTGGCTCATATCTTCTGGGCAAGACTTTTGTAACAGAGTGACAGAAAGAGACTCAGAATAGAGTCCCTTCCCACCTGGGGATAGGAAAAAAAGGTATAATCAACCATGCCATTCCATCCTGAAGTTATTAGAGTTTTGTAATTCTCTTTTGGACAGGCTGAGCTTTTCTGCATTGTTAAGAATATATCCTTTCCTCCTCCTCGCATTATTCTTGTACTATGGCAAAGTCCGCTTATCATATCCCTTCCACAACTCTATTATAATATCTCATAAATCTAAGCAAAAGTTTCTGGGATCCTTATTCCTATGGGGGCTGAAAAAAACATTGCACTATACACACCGCCAATCTAAATTCAGTCCAAATTTGTGAAGTGCAATGTGGGATTTTTCTCTTTAAAAATCTCTCCACAGGTTTCCTTGTCTGTTGAGAGCCTCAAGGGTTAACAGCACACCTTCCATATAGCTCTCCGGGGACTTTTCCTCCTTGACTCTGGCAAAGGTGAAGTGGCACAGAGAGTCGATTATCAGTAACTTCCTTTGCCAGCCCTTTAGCTGGCTCAATATAAGGTCAGTGAGGTGGAAAATGAAAAGAATAATGCACGTTTAAGGCCCCACTAATCAGGTCACAGCTGGTCCCACTTCAGATCAGCTGACAGCTGGTGCCTTCAGTTTTGCATGCTATTACACGCTCCTCAAGGCCCAGATTTCAGGACAGATCTCCTTCTGTTCTTTAGAAACAAGGTGGAGGAAGGCAGGTATAAACTGACTAAACAAACCATCAAAGCCTACTAATCCACTAGGTTTTAGGCCAACATTTTTAATCTCTGATTGTTCTGTGCGTTTGCTTCCTAAAATGCATTAAAACTCTTTCTTCCTCGCTAACCTCCCTTGCATAATGCCATACAAGGCCTATAGTCTTCTTCCTTGTTCCCATTGTATTCTCATTTTATTTCCCACTGCCTGCAAGCCCCAGCAACCTATCCATTTCCAAATATAATCTCAATGTTTGCTTGTTTTAGCTTTCCTAATCCTGCTGTTTCACAAATCTCTTCACCATAATCTCTCCTTTGTCTGCCAATACAATTTGTTTGCTGTATGTATCTGGAAAAAGAGAGAAAATATGGTTGGGAAGGGATGAAATCCATGAATCAGGTCCCGAATCTCAGAAAATTGCTTTTACAAGCATAATGCACAAGCATTGTTGCATCTTCACTCATCTTGCTTTTCAAGTTTCCAGATCTGAGGACAAGTTCTAGATTCTTTGTAATAACTGTGATATAAATAAATAGTTAGAACTTCCAAAATACTATATTGAAAGGATGGGCATCAGATTTTCTACTTGGAGGTGTAAAAAATGAGTTCACACAAACATTTGGTAACTTTGGGGAAAATTATATAAGAAAATTTATGGAAAAATCTTTAAATATTAAAGATGTTAAAGTAAAATTGGACAATATAGCAAAATTTTGGGTTCTAGAATTATGAGTACATGAGCATGGGAGATGGCTAAAAGAATTATATTGAGAAATTGGAAATGTGATATTATTCCAGATGTCAAGGAATACTTGTTGGAAAGTGTGATCTATCTGTTTTGGAAAAGACAATATTTTCTTTTAATCAAAGGATGCAGTTTAAGGATTGTTGTTTTAATTGTGTATAATATAGTGTTATACAAACATTAAAAATCAAGTTTTATTTTAGAATGTTTAAAATCAAGAGTTAAGAACTACCAAATTTAGGATATTATTATGCAAGATTTCAGATCTATACAGAAAATCAACTAAATCCCTTTCAATCAGCTGATAAAATTCTTAGGTACTTTTCATTATTCCTGCTTCAATAGTCTAAACTCAAATTTGCTTCCCATACGAATCTTAAAACATATCTGGCAATTATACCTTAGAATTGGAAGCAATCCCCAAATTAATTTAGTCCAACGCCTATAGACGCATGAAGTCTACAGATTCATTATGAATCCACAGTAATCAGTTATCTAACTTCTATAAATACTCTAATGAAGAAAGGACCACCTTTTCCCAAGGCGCTCTGTTTCTCTCTTAAAGAACTAATACTGTATGGAATTTCTTTCTTTAAATTTCACTGCCTTGTGATTTGAATCTGTTCATTTCTGTCATTGCTTCTGGGAAACAGAAAATAATTTGTTTAATTGGAATAAGCTGAGCATTTGCACCCGAGGCTGGTCAAGTGAAATTTCTTTTCCAGTTATGGATCCTATGAAAATCAGCATTAGTCAAAAGGGAGAAAAAATAATGAAGTAAATACTTTATAGAAATCTATACTGTAATATGTATATAATCCAATTAAAACAAATGTCTTATTAGGAAACACCAGCTCCTGATCTGACCTCAAAGCTATGTTAGGGAGCAATGTATATATAATCAGCTCCAGTTCCAAGGTATTTTTGAAGGCTAAGAATATACCAGTGACAGACAAAAGACATAATAAACAATATCAAGATGGTAGCCATAATAGAGCAATTGAAGCTCAACCTATGTTTTTATGTGCAACACACATAAAAAACAAGTGGAGTTTTGATCATCATGGCCCCCATATTTAATTTATTTACTGCAATCTACAAACCTTGGAATGTACAATTGTTTCAGAATAAGGAAAAAGTGAATCATCCAGACCTACTTGGAACAGTTGACATTTGTTCCAGAACAAAAAGACAGAAAAATACAAGAAATCCTACAAATAATTTCATTTTTTCCCATTCACATTGTTCTGTACAGACGATTGACCTCATTTTTGCATCACCAGTGCCTTTTATTTTATTTATTCACAATACCTGGCTCTTCTGTCCATTTAAGCTAATGTAGGAAAAATTAATGACCCAGATCCAAAATAGGGAAAGTAGAGCAGGCCTCTATTTTCTTTCATTCTTTCTCTATCTTAGAAGCATTGAGTGCAAATAAAATAAGGCCTGGTAAGAGACTGCTTTGTTAAACAGGAAAAGAAAATCAGAACAGAAATTCAGATATATGATTTTTTTCATGAATAAGAATAAAATACATGGCATGAAAAACAAACACATTCCATAGTTTTGAAAAAAATAAAAGTGACTGATGATAGCTCTTTTATTATATAGTTCAACAGTGATGTATAAGTTGTACACAGTCCTAGGCTGTATCAACAGAGGGATAGAATCAAGATCACATGAAGTGTTAGTACCACTTTATAAAGTTTTGGTAAGACCACACTTAGAATACTGCATCCAGTTTGGTCACCACAATGTAAAAAGATGTTGAGATTCTAGAAAGAGTACAGAGAAGAGCAACAAAGGTGATTGGGGACTGGAGGCTAAAACATATAAAGAACAGTTTAGCTGGAGCTGGGTATGTGTAGTTTAATGAAAAGAAGGACTAGAGGCAGGGCTTTTTTTGTCATAGAACGCCCAGAACAGAGTTCCGGCACCTTTTTTGGATGGAATCTTGTAGGGTAGGCAAGGTGGGTTGTATGACATGTGTGAGTTCCGGCACCTTTTTTTTTTTTTTCAAAAAAAAGCACTGACTAGGGGTAACATGATAGCAGTATTCCAATATCTAAGGGGCTGCCACAAAGAAGAGGGAGTCAAGCTATTCTCCAAAGGACCTGAAGACAAGACAAGAAGCAATGGATGGAAATTAATCAAGAAGAGAAGCAACCTAGAACTAAGGAGAAATGTCCTGACAGAACAATTAATCAGTGGAACGACTAACCTCCAAAAGTTGAGGGTGCTCCAAAACTGGAGGTTTATAAGAAGAGATTTGACAACCATCTGTCTGAAATGGTATATAGGGTTTCCTGCCTTGAGCAGGGGGTTGAACTAGAAGACCTCTAAAATCCCTTCCAATTCTGTTATTCTGTTATTTTGAATTGCTGACATTCCTCTTTCATTATCATTTAATAATGAGATAACATAATGTACTTTAGTTAAAGATTTCAGACAGGAATGATGATTGGTATGATAATAACAGTTTGCATTTTAACAGTTAATTTAGTAGAACCATTCAAATTTTTTGCAGATTTTTTTTCTCAATACCAACTTGTGATTCTATATTATTCTTTGACCTAAAATGGAAGTTTTCTTTGAATCACACACATCAGATATTAACCTCCATGAAATGTGTGTCATATAATCAAAGGCAGCAACTGCTGTGGTGACAGAAAAAGATCCTTTGGCTTAGTGATGTGTGCAGCTTGGATATAATAAAGGTATCATTCAACTTAACAGAGATAAGAAATAACAGAGGTTAGAGAATCAGTTATTTTGTATATTTATCAAGAAAAGCCTTCAGGTCAATAGGCCCACTCTTTCTTACTGCAGCCCCAGAATCCCAAAATATCTGGAAATGATTTTCTTCGGCACACATAAGGACTTGAAATGTGCTTAGAGCAGACCAGAAAAAAAATCAGTTGCTGACTATGAAGAAAGATGCATCATATCAAGTATGATGATTCTTAATGAGTGAAGTTGAAAGATGATTTGTAAGAAATGAAGAAATGAAGAATTCTTTAAGAATAGCCATTCAAATAAGCAATTTCTCAATGCTAACTAAATTAAGAACTAGTTAAATAAAGCACTGTCTCTGTCCAATGAATTATGCTTTGTTTTTTTTTCCAAAAAGGACAGGAAATCTTCATACCTACATAACATATTTGTGGTATTGCTGAAAAGAACAGTTTAGCTCTTCACATGTCAATAAGATTAGGAAAAGTGATGGAGAAAAAAGGGAACCTGACAGGTAGGATGATTTTTAACAAGCCATTACACATAGAAGTATAACTTACAGTGGTAATAAAGTACTTGGTTTGTAATGGCTTAAATGTCTCTGAACAGGAGACATTCAATGGTTTTGTATTCTTTCTTTCATCCAAGGTCTACCACATAAGCCAGGTGATGGCACCTACAAGCATCATGATAAAACCAATTTCCTACAAGACTCTCCAAATTAAATACAGTATAACTGTTTTAATTAAAAGAGCCAGAATTTATGTATTATTAAACCTATATAGCCACCAATCTCACAAAATCACCTCATGTTCTGTTTAGGCTATTGTGTTGCAACTCCAGCCATCCCCATCCCTATATTTTCTGGCTTTCTTCCATGATACCTAACATTTCCAAACAGCAGATAATTCTTACTAATTGCCTTCACACTTTTCTAAGAGATCTTGGCCTATTTGTAATCAAAGTCCACATGCAAAGCTATGTTTGTTACCATTTTGGACATATCTGATTTTAGTATAAAAAACAATCAGAAATGTAATAAAATCCATGTGTAGATTCAACTTACAGCTTATTTCATATCCCAATTCAATAAGGAAGTATTTTGGCTTCAAGGAAGTATTTTTATCTAGTATTTTCTACCCAGTTTCAGAATAAGTCAATGAGACTCAAATAGATATGACTGCTGCATAGCAAAGGCATTAATTCTTCTTAATTAAGATTAGATGTCTGTATTACGACAATTTAACTATAGTCCAGTGCAAATGCATTTTATCACAGTACCTCATCCATCAGTGTTGGGTGGAATTCTGCTTTACAGCACAACAATAGAAAAGAAAGCCTATGCATGTAAATAAGCCATTGCAGGTTCAATCCTACATTTTAAGACCATCTGCATCCCATACTTGAATAGATCTCATAAATATAAAGCAGTTGTTCATTTCTCAGTAGAAAAGACTGGCAAATTATCTAGAGAATGCTTAACCAATACTTTCTTAATGTCTGATTTCAAGGATTGGACATAATATTCAAGGTGGAATACCAGAATATAGTACATTACTTCCTATGATTTGGAAGTTACGTTTTTCTTGATGTAGATTAAAATTGCATTTGCCTGTTTTGCAGCCACTTCATCCTGCTGTTAACTGCTGTTCCAAAATCATTTTCACTAGGAATATTATCAAAGCAGGACTAAGTTGAAGAAGACTTTCTTCATTATATCATGCTGCCTCTCATATTATCCATTACAATGTTCATTTATTCCTCTCAAAATTCCAGGAGGGGAAGGTTATTAGTTGTGTTTTCCACAGTTACATCACTTAGAAATAGCTACCTAATTAGTCACTCTATTTAAAAAAAAGAAACACAACTGCAACAGGACAAAGAGGCAAAGCCACCCTCCCTTAAAATCAAGACTCCCGCAATATAAAGTAATATTTTGAAGTAAAGTTAAATTTTGAGGTCTGAGTCTTAAACACATCAAGAATATGAATTTAATTTTCTATCCTATCACTTGACCAAGACAAAAAGCAATGGAAGAATTCTCTGAAATTCCTGCAAAGCCAAATTAACAAGTTGTAAGCAATGGGCACTGAGGAAGAAGGCAGAAGAAAGTACTGTGGCAAGATTTGGGAAAAGATGGCCACAGCAGTCTCTTTATGCCAGGTGTAGCAGCTTTCTGGAGTGCACCTTACTTATGGCTGAAGGTCAATGTTGTGACAGACTTTCTTTTAATGTTCCATTTTTATTGTTTGATGTTTTCAATTACAGCCTCACCAAATAATCGTTGGAGACAGGCAGCCAAATACATTGGTAGTTGATTTAATTTCATTCCAGGCTTCAAATTACAAATAGCTATTATCACAAGAAAGCCAAGTTCTGACAAATAAGATTGAAGCAGATCTTTTTATGGGACTATTGAGAAGAGAGTAGGAGTCCAAGATATATTTTCATGAAAAACCCATAACTTGCCACACCTGCTGAAAAGCTAAAAGAATTATGGGCTCCTTCTGCTCTTGGTGAATATTTCTGATTGCTAATTGCATAGAGAAGCATGGCAAGCAAAATGTCTCCTGGCTGTTTCTTCCAACTCAAATTGGGTTTGTTTCTGTGATCCATGGAAGAAAATAACTTGAGAATTTCTTTATACTTGGAAAAGAATAGCATGGTATAGATTCAACCCCCCCTTTTTTTATTCTAATAAAAAAAGGTCAATCAAGAGCTGAATCACATGCTAATTCAAAACCTAAGCAGCAACATTGTACAGTATTTTTTACACAAAGCAATAAGAACAGAAAAATTGGGATCTGAACTGGGACTCAAGCAGGAGAGCTACAGTCTAATGATGTGTTCCCAGACAATTGGGAATGAAGTAAAGCATAAAGTTAAATTTTCCCATGCCTGAAAGATTCTTGATGTGGATTGAATTCCATGCATTTGTGTTTGCCTTTCGGTCTTAAAACTAGCTTGGATTGTTCAGTTTCCCTATTTTGACCAAAAATCAGTGAAATATCGTCAATAAAGTATATCAAAAAACCATGGTAATTTGTTAAGGGGGAGGAGAAGATATGCTATCTAATTATCTCCCTAGCTTGCAGCTCTGGGTTACTAAATATTGTTGGTAAAACAGCATACATTTCTGTAGGCTTGGCCCTTTTTCATTTTTCATTCTTGAGCTTTGTAGAAACTAATGCATTCAGCTTTAATTTCTTTCTATTAATTATCTCTCTATTTTATTGTACACAACACATTCAGAAAACATATAACATGTGAGTACATTAATATATAATATGTATTTAAAAACAAACAAGTCTCAGAGAATAAAAGCAAAAACTGCATGCCGAATTCAAATTATTATTACTGTATTCTTCAAGTAACTTTAATCCTTGCATTGAATCTTTCCCTCTCCCGAGGTTGTTGCTCTGCTCACACCAAACTTGCCCAAAAGTTGGGGGCCACTGATCTAAAACTACCCTGGAATTCTAAAATGCAGTGAAATATAGATGTAATTAACAAGAAAAGCTATATGGAACATCAAATCCTATAGTTATCAAGTCAATTCATTTTTCTCCTATCCCAACGCACCAATACTTAACATATAGCAAATGAATAAATATTTACGTGTGCATATCCACACACCAAATACAAATATAGCAGACCAGACATAGTATACTGTAGCTTTTCAATGTAGATTTCCATTCTTCTGAAGCTGAAAGCTGGAATACAAACCCAACATTTTTGAGTAATAGATTCAGAATATTTCTGGTGGTGCTGCATTATTTTAAAATTAAAATTTCTTCGGATTAATCAATTATCTCTGGATCAGTTGATGGAGAGATCAGTTAATAGAAGAGACAGTAAACAAAAGGCACATTGACTTAATTCTAAAACTGCTTCAATTTTGATTATTTGGTTGAGGTAAACTTTGCAGTCAACCAAAACCTTAATACTATATTCATTTATCCTTGTGATATTGGTGCATACTGTATGATGGTGAAATAAATCTAAACAATAAATCTGTTAAGGCTCTTGATTAATGATTAAATATTATTTAAACCAATTGTCAGCATTCATGACTTTTATTTAAAACGGGAAAATATTAAGTTTTTAAAAATGGAAATAATGTTTAGGAGAAGGCAAAATAGAATAAAAGTTCTGCTTTATGATCTTTAACCAATTTTCAAGTTCACCGTGTTTGAAAAGAGTCAAGAGTCCATTGCCAGTGTTTTCTCATGCCTTTCTTTGCTTTCCCATCTCCTCATTCACATGCATTTAGCCCCTCATTTCTCCCTGAACCACAGTGTTGAATCTGCCCCTTGAAAGGCCGATTGTTTTTGTTTTTCTCCATTATTTACTTTACAGAGGAACACACTCTCAGGTCAGAGGGGTAGCCATGCCTGCACTGCATGCTGCTTCTTATTCTCCTCACTCCATTTTTCTCCCAACTCAGACATGGCAGTTCTGCTTCAGTGCTGCTCTCCAGAGACTCTTGCAGCACAAAGCAGCCTTGACTGCAGTCTCTTAAAACTTCAGTAAGTTGGAGCACACTAAGCTGGGAAACTTCTGGGAAGAAGTAAAACTGGCTGCAGTCATTCTGAAGGATACATCACAGGCGGCTTTGCCAATTCCAGATTATTATGTCTGCTAACAAGTAAGTGTGCAATGAAAATAGATAATTTTGCCAACACATCCCAATAATACATGCCCAAGGCAGTTGCAACATTGATTTCTGTGTTTCTCTATTGATTGATTATGTGTCATGAAGTCATTTTTCCTAGTGACCACATACAGTAGATAGGTTTTCTCCATGACAGTCTATCCCTAATTTGTTTTAAGGACACCCAAAGGTGCACTCATTACCACAATAACAGAGTTTATCCATGTTTCTGCTGGTCATCTTCTCTTTCCTTCCATCTTTCCCAGCATCAGAACCTTTTATATATAGCTAGGTCTTCGTCTAATGTGTCTGAAGTGGGATAATTTGAGCCTGGTCATTTGTGCATTGAGTTAGAACTCTGAGTTAATTTGCTCCACGATTCATTAATTTGTTTTTCTGGCTGTCCATAGTATTTTCAGGAGTCTTTTCCAACACCAAAGGGCATCAATACTTTTCCTAACTTGCTTCTTCAAAATCCAACTTTTCCTTCCATAGATTGGAAGGATGCCACAGCTTGCACAATTCTGATCCTTGTATGTACATATTTATATAAATATGTGTATGTTTGAATGGTAAATACCTCCTGCAATGGAAGCAATTTAGAAGTTTAAGGAAGACAAAAGTTTTCAAACTGTAAATAAAGTGTCCCTGGGGATTGCATGAAATCTAAGAGATTTGTGTTTTAAAAAAACATGATTAGGCTTTCACAGGCAAAATGGAAATACTATCAAAAGTTATTCTTCGCTTTGTTCCTTTATTTAAGTTGTATACCACTGATGAATGAACAGTCTCAGTGATTTACAAGAAAAACATAAACAATATGGTAAACATAATGAAATATCCTATTATTCCCAAAGGGGACAATTGTGGTACTGTAAAATTTGAGAATAAAGTTTAATTATTAAAAGTAACCTATGTAGTCATTTCTTGCCTAGGCCCATTTGTCATTAAATTATTTATTGCATTTACAGGGGGTTGATAAGTCAAGTTCATTTATTATTTTAGGAGGTTACAGTATTATAATATGTTGAGAACTTCTGGTTTAAGCTAAGGTCTTAATGCTTCTGAGAATGGCTGGAGCTCAGTGCAAATACATATTATATCTCATAGCTCTCTATCATCCAATTTATACACATGTCTGTGTCTATGTCTCTGTGTGCGTGTCTGTCTGTCTGTCTTTCTCTGAAGATTATGGAAGGATGGGGTTATGAGGTCACTAAGCATGGGGCTGAACAATCTTGGAGCAAAATCTCCTTATTCTATTAATAATAGAAAATGCACTGAAAAATGTCTCTGATTTTGCAGTCAAAACATTACTGGCATAACTGGCATTGCTTGGGAATATGCTAACTGGAAGTGAAGAACATATAGCCTAATTATTGTTTATTAACTCTCCTTTTACTAATAAAACAATATTTACCTTTTTGTTCTGGTCTCCTTATCAGAGTGCTTTCTGAAAATGCTATTGGAATGATCTGGAAAATGGACCTCTAAGAAATTTCATCTACTAAACCACAGTTCATGACTTTATGACATTACTTGAGCCATCACAATGAATGTGTAAGCAGCCTTTTCCAAAAAAAAAAGCCCTCTGTATTCAAGGTTAACTAAGGACCATAATCTATCCTGAAATCCACTTTTCACACTATCGTGTCATGCTGTAATCATCAATTGACAAATGTATCTACAATATGTGAACCAGTGCTGATGAAAGTCATTAAGCAAAATGGAAGAAGTCCTTAACATAACAGTATCTGATTGGCTATTGTTAGAAACAGCGAAGGTGGACAAAATAAGGTATTGATCTAATCCAGGAATGCAGTTTGCCTATGTAGTTAAGAGAAATGACTGTTTCAAAAATTATTTAATTCAATATGCCTACAAAGTAATTGGGTTATATATAGCAACAGTAACTATTCTATGCCTACACTTACTGCTTTTTTTTAACACATATTCATCTGATCTCTCATCCAATTGATTGCATACTTCTTTGTATTACATCATTCTTTGTGTTACATTGTATTACTGTACAGGAAAAAAATTCTGTTACTGAATACCTACTAAGAACTAGGATTCTTTAACATTAAAATTCATGTATCCATAGGATGGACAGAAAGTCCAAGTGATTCTACTGCTATTTACCAGGGTCGGAACTCACTGTTCTTTCCAGTTCATGCTGACTATGTAGTATACTAATTTTCTTCAGCCACAATGATAATTTCATACTTTTCAATATACCTTGTACCCTGGAAGATAGTTTTTCAAAACCATCATGCAAAAAGGATTTGTTCCAGCTCTTGCAGCAACTCTTTCCCTGAGTTTTAGGCAGCCAAGTGGGGAAGCCAGTTTCCAATCAGGAGTAGGCAATGGGATAATCAAAGAGGCAGAGAGACCATGCTTACAGCAGCTCAGTGGCAAAGTTTATTATTTGCATCCAATAAGTCCCAGATACTTGCATCCAGTAAGTCCCAGTGAAAAAGGAACAGAGTGCAAATATCTAAAAGGCACTCTCTCTGCCTGAGTATCTGCAGAGTTTCTACCACTGCAAATGGGTTGGTCCAATAAAACCAGTGCCCCACATTTCTTACAATTGATTTAATATTATCCCATTGAAGCAATAAAAAGTACAGCTTGGAAAACCAAGTCTTTTGCTGGGGAGGAGGGGGGGAATAAGAGAAAGATTACTTCTTAGTAAGGCTATGAAATTGACAACCATACATTAAGGCATGACCTTCTTTAGGCCAATACTCTCTGTATATTAAAACTATGAAATCTAACTTTGTATACATTTCTGCGTGTCTATGTATGACAAACCGAAAAAGAGTGGAATCTTGTCAGTCTAAATAAAATGCAACCAAGAGAAAATATAAAGAGAGATGGAGGTCATAGATCAACACTGGATATTTTATGGCTTCCCACTAAGGCTAAGAAAGCAAATTGCACATGCATAGTCTAATGTGACAGAAAATTAGCATTTTTAAAAGCTTGAAGCTCAGAATAGAAAGTTGAAGACTTAGTTGTATATTTTGAGGTCGATCAAAACTTTCCTTGAATATGCCATTATTCTGTATTGCAGATATTTTGCCACTAACACACACTCACAAATTTATTTCCAGAAAAAATTCTACTTTTCATTAAATATTCCTCAGAATATAAAGAGAGAAATGTGTTCTTTTGGGAATTAGACAAATTATGTAATCTAGAGTAGGAAGTTTTCCTCTGAATATAAAGGGCCAAGGCATCCTGTTTCAAATAGACCTGCAGACTACCCTGAAATAAAATGGAAATGTTTTAACATACTCCAAGGGAACCCTTTCCCCTTATTGTCTTAACAGGGGATTAATCAGAGTTAATACATAGACCACCATCAAGTGACACCAGCCAGAGCATAGAAAAACTAAAAAAAAAAAAATTATAAGATTAGAACACATGGAGAGACTTGGCCCATAGAATCTCCAAGAGGTGGACATGACTGAATGGATAACATCATCATAATCATCACCAATATATAGTCTCTTTTTATAAACTCATTCACAAACTCTAGAATTATATCAATAGAGGTTCTTTTCAGTAAAGTTAGCCCAGTTTTGAAATTTCCTCCCTAGGCAGGGTCATGTAAACCCTACAACATTCTCACTAGCAAACAAAGATGTTCTTTATTTCCCAAGCTTGTACATTTTTTTACAAACTTTAGTATATTTATATTTTATGTTGTGTGGAGATTTTTTCCAGAAATTCATTATTTTATAAATAATCAATATTATACTGTATAATATTTGCACTGGCATGAAGAACAAAAACTGCAAGATGATAATCAGGGCAACATGATCAAAGCAAGGCCTTATTGTGGATGAATGTACTGTCAACACATATACAAAAGGGGTGGGGCTTTGATCAAGCTGCCCTGGTTTGCCTTTTTTGACTACCTCCCTACAGTGACAAATAAGCAAAATGAACAATGGCTATCATGTGTCTCATGTATTGAATTCAGAGAGATTCTTTAAAACTCATGGTGAGTCAACTTCACAGGACTGTAAAAGAAGCACACATTTTAAGGTAGGAATCACATGACATAGAGACCAAACCTATTGTACTGGTTGATTACCTTTATCATGATTTAGACCAGGAGTCCCCAGCCCCCAGTCCGTGGACCGGCACCAGTCTGCAGCATGCCAGAAACCAGGCCGCACAAACAAGCGAAGCCCCATCCATTGGATGCAGACAGCATGCAAACCATGCCTCTCTCTCCACAGAACCAGTCCTTGCTGCCCAAAAGGCTGGGGGCCACTGACTTAGACAGAGGAACACACTCCTTCTGCTTCTATTAGAAATCTGAATTCTTTGGACTCCTCTGGATACCCTAGAATCTAGAATCAGAATAGAACTGGAAGGGACCTTGGAGGTCTTCTAGTCCAGCCCCCTGCTCGAGCAGGAGACCCTATACCATTTCAGACAAGTGGCTTCCCACAACATTGGAAGGCAAGCTGTTCCACTGGTTAACTGTCCTCACTGTTAGGAATATTCTCCTTAATTCCAGGTTGCTTCTCTCCTTCATTAGTTTCCATCCATTGTTTCTTGTCTTGCCTTCCTGATTCCAAGGCTAAAGTCAGCCACCCCTGAGTGATAAATCTGACTCAGTGTAGATGGCCATCAATTTCAATAGCAAGAAATGAGAGCCAGCACTTGGGAGAGTGACAAGTCCTAACCATGCTACCAGCCAAAGAGGGTTGCACAGCAGAGATCAGCATGGCTGCTCAAGAAAAGGAAGCATTGACTTTTCTAAAATGAAACAAATACAAGATTCAGATTCCCTTCCTTTGTTGAAAACAACGCTCCTGATCTTTTTCCAATGCAGCCTTGTCCAGTTCCTCCTATTATTGACCTATGTTTACTCCTACAGATTTTCCTCAGATTTCCAGCTTCTAAATTCTTCACTAGCAGCTAGCACCAATGTATATGAGATAAGCAACCTCTTTTTGAACTCTCCAAATCTGTGTTACTTGCTGTCTAAATTACAGGCCATTAGCTTTGCCTCAACTACTAGTGGAAGATTTACAACATGCACTCATAGTTTTAATTGCTTTTCTATTTGCATCACTCTAAGGCTTACAAAGAACATTTAGCTGTCTTTCAGCACCATCAGCCACAGTGTCCTTCTAGACTTCTGTGGGACTTAGGAATTGGGGTACTATGTTCCTCTGGCTTTATTTCTTCTTTGGTGGACAGTTCCAGTTGGTAGTTTGGGATAGGAAAGTTCACCCCATTCTCCTTTGTCAGTGAGTGCTGCAAAACTGGGTTCTTTCCCTCTTTACAGAATTCATGGAGTGAAGACATGAGTAACATTAATGAAACCACAGGAGCCACCAGGAGAGGTCATTCATTTTATATAGAGGGTGTGGTACTACCAATATGTAAATGCTGCCCAACAGTATTTCAGTTAGAACAATTGCTTTGCTTATCCAAAATTCTGCCATTTGTTTCATGAAACTCTTTTCATTGAAGTTTCATGCCCTTTTGACTTGGACCAGCTGATGTCGTTCCCTCAGACTATGGTTTGCTCCTTTAGATTCTGACAACTGAGAAGCTCTTTCAGACAAGTTTTACAGAAGCTATGCATGTACTTCTGCAACTAGTCTGCCACAGTCTGTATTTATTTTCTTCCCTGAGTTACGTCCATTGACAACCATACCTCCCTGAAGAGAAAGGCTTGTGAAAATAATCCATACTCTCATTACCAACCAGTTAGATTCTGCAATGCATTGTACACGTTGGCTGTCTAGAAACTTGCAGCAGACCTGTGTTAATTGGGACTAAATATCATGAGCATATTGTATCATATTATATAGGATTGTTTTATATCTTGCTCTATGAATCCTTCATTCATTGCCAATATGCTTCTTGGTGTAATTTAAATGCTGGTTTTAAATTATATGAATTTAAATTATATGAAAATGCCTACAGAGATACTGAGTTCAATGCAAGATCACATGAAGTATTAGTACCGCTTTATAAAAACCCTAGTGAGACCACACCTGGAATACTGCCACCAATTTTGGTCACCATATTACAAAAAAGTCGTTGAGACCTTGGAAAAAGTTTAGAGAAGAGCAACTAAGATGATCAAAGGCCTGGAGACTAAAATATATGAAGAATAGCTGCAGGACTTGGGTTTGGCTAGTCTAAAGAAAAGAAGAAACAGGGAGACATGATAGCAGTATTCCAGTATTTGAGTGGCTGCCACAAAAACAAGGGGGTCACATTATTCCCAAAGCACCAGAGGGCAGGACAAGAAACAATAGTTGGAAACTGACCAAAGAGAGAAGCAACCTGGAATTAAGGAGAAAGTTCCTAACAGTGAGGACAATTAACCAGTGAAACAGCTTGCCTTCAGAAATCACGGGCACTCAATCACTGGAGGTTTTTAAGAAGAGATTGGACATTCACTTGTCTGAGATGGTATAGGTTCTCCTGCTTGAGCAGGGGGCTGAACTAGAAGACCTGCAAGGTCTGTTCCAGCTCTATTCTATTCTAAAATGTAAAGATTTCCCCTGTCCAGTCATGTCTGATTCTAGAGCACGGTGCTCATCTCCGTTTCTTGGCTGAGGGAGCCAGTGTTGTCTGATAACATTTTCTGTGGTCATATGGCCAGCCTTACCATATGCCAAAGGTTCACAGAACACTTTTATCTTCACACCAAAGTGGTACCTATTAATCCACTCATATTTGCATGCTTACAAATTGCTAGGTAGGTAGGAGCTGCGGAAGAAATGGGAGTTCACCCCATCGTGCGATGTTCGGGTTTCAAACCTGGCCTGTCAGTTTTCCAGCTGACAAGCTCAGTGTCTTTAACACATCCCCCTTTATGGCATAATGACAAATGTGCATATACTGTCATATCCCCAACTAATACATTTACTCATAGTATTTTAAGTAACCAAGGGGCAATTGCATATTCTTGTTTTATATTCTTCTTATTGCAAGTTACAATTTTCCATATGTTCTGGTCATCAACAATTATTCCCTTATCTATTCTTTAATGCACCTATTGTGGCTTTACTCAATCAAGGTAAAATTTAATTTATTAGCCTTGGATAAAACCATGCTACCTGCAGCATTCCCTGCTATTGGACAATCCTGTTAGTTTGGGCAGATCTGGCTACAAGCACTCAGTTTTACTCTAAGTATGCTCATGCTAGTCTATGCAAGCTAAAATCTCTAGTCTCAAGAGAACCTGAAAAGCAACATGCTGTTGATGACATGTCACCAACGCATGAAATAACTTACATATACTGAAAGTAAATGAAATATCAATATAACAATAATTTTATTCATTTTTATTCATATGAATGCAGGCTGAGTCCTAAAGATATGTTTACTGAGATAACATCCATTTCAATTTGCTATCACATTAAATATCTTCTTTGTGGACAAGCAGATTCTAAAATAATGAGCCAACTCATGTATGTTAGATAGGAGTGTGTCATGTTTGAGAGATCAAATGTCCACGGGATGCATTTTAATTACAGTGCCATACTCATTAGAAAAGGTCACTAACATCTCAAATAGATGGCACAAGAAAAGATTAATTATATCAATTTATGAATTTCTTTCTCTATGAGTTCATTTTTATCAGATGATGGAAAGAAATTGCAACCAATTTCCAAACTTTAATTATTGTAAGCTTCAAACAAAATGAATCAAGATAACCAATGAAAAGAATTCATAAAGGATATTGCCTCACATTATTTTCATGTAAAATCAACAGCAAGGACTATCTATAAATTGAAAACAATTTGTCAAAACTATGTGTTGTTTTCAAGAACTACTGAATACCTCTGCAAGTATATTGAGATAGTGTCCACATTTGAGCACTTCTACACAACCACAGATAGCCAGATGTTATTCTTTATTTGAAATAATGTGTCACTATTATGAATGCCTGCTGTCCCCTGCTGAGAATTATCAGCACTGATAAAAATGTTAATAGTGGAAGTTATCTAAAAAAAAGAGCACTTGTAATATTCAATTATAGTAGTTTAATTATTATTCAGTCATAAGATTATTTTTCATTTAATTGCTATCTTTTTTCTGATCCACTTAGAAAACACCATCTTCCCTATTCCCAATTTTGATTTCAGCTAACCTACTGTGTAATTTTATGGATATTTGCTACTAGTCTCTTGAGTCCAATCTAATATCCAATAAGAAAAGTCAATGGTAGTTGTAAATTTCTAACTGATATGGATTATTCCTGAATTTTGATAGTTTCAAGTTTTGTAGTGAAGAATCAGAATAATATTATCTAGAAGGAAATATTATCAGTTTTATATTTCAGTCTTATTCTGCTCTTTGTTTTGATCATTTACATTCACTGGTGGTATTATATACCAAACCAGACTAGGACAATTATCTCACCAATCTGACCATTCATACCTGTCACATCAGCAAAATCTAGAGCAAATTCTCCTGTCTTCTCAGCTAAAATTACAGGTGAACACAACACATGCAACCTACTGGCTCAGTTTTCAATCTTATTGCTGTCAGGCAGGCTAATTGCTTTTCTTCTTGTCCTTAAAAACACCATGTGAATATTTATAAGTTAATTGGTTGTAGTATTATGATTTAAAACCAGCTTGGTAAAGTGAACTGTTCTTGGTAAGAACCATTTGAAGGTTCCATAAGTCAGAACTATTCACCAATGGAATCTGTTATTGTTGTTTTCAGAGAGCTCAATTAAAGAGAATAGTAGGTGAATATGAATATAATGAGGATAGTTTCAGCATAAGTTTTTCATTTTTTTCAAAGAAGAACAAGCACTCAGACTTAGTGGCATTGGTCTTTTAACTCTTTTCTGCTCAACAAGCCTACCTGACAGTGATTAGGTAGGACAGATTGGCTGCTGGTACACTTCTCATTCTTTCATCTATATTAGTAAAAGGAAATCTCTCAAAATGCACATAAATGTAAAACCGTGAGGTTGGACTTTATGTCTGAAATTATTTTAGAACATTTGAAGGGAAGGGAAGAGCAGTTGCCAGAAGATGAAATAAGGCCAGTATAATTTGTGGGTCTACCTTATATTTTCTTTTGTATTTTTTTAATGGGAGATCTTTTTAATGCTTAAGAGCCCAGTAAAACTGCAAACTACATATCTGGAAGCATGGCACGTATTAGAAATATTGTTCAGTTATAAGTCAGAATCTGGATTTTTTCTTTCTATGCACTGAAGGAATATGGAGTGGCAGTGTTTATTTATCAGGTGGAAGCAGTGGTGGATTCAAATACATGAACAACCAGTTCTCTGTGTGAATGCCAATTCTGGAAGTCCATTCTGGGCCTGGGCAACAAAAAATTAGCTACCGGTTCTGCCGAACTGGTGCGAACTGGCTGAATCCCACCACTGGATGGAAGGGTGAAAGGATTAATTAATATCTGCACATGTTACTTGCTTCCACATTCTAGCATTTCCCACAAGGTCAAAAGAGGGTGAAATTTACAAGCATAAATATTAGAATGCAGAAAGGCAAAATCAGAATACTGAATATGAGTCCAAAGTTTCAAGGGACTCTTCAAAATCCCATCAAAGATCAAGAAGAAAAGAAATGGTAACCATAGAAAACCATTCTTGTCTTAATCTCAGCTGGATAAAGAGAAAAGCATCTCCAGATTAATAGCTAAAATACTTGGGGATTAAGGGGTGAATCCTGTTTCCTAGGATTAAAAGGGATGAGTTCACATGAAAATCTCAACCAACAACTGCCAATGAATAAATTGATGTTTTTAATTTACTGGGGTGAAATATAGAAGAATTAAGAGAATCTAGAAGGAAAAGTTAAGGGGACAAAGTTAAAAGACAAAAGCAGATATTAGGCAAAGAATATATATCAGCATCATTAGTTGTACAGTAGACAATAGATAATATTTTATTTTGAAGTTATTTCCACAGCACGGAACATTAAAATTTATGTCACATTATAGTCTAATTTTCAAGTATGATGTTGAGTGTCAGGTAACTATAATGTTCAGTCATATACAATTTTGTTACAAATATAAACTCATAAAGTTTTCCTTATGAATGTTAAATACTTTTTCTGGTATAACATTATTAAGAAGCTAGCAAGTTTATGAAACCTTTAGCACGTATCACTGAGTGGCACTTTAGAAAATAATCCAGTCCAGCTCCAGGCAGGTAGGAAACAGTGTGCCCAGCCAACATCCATATATATTATGTAATGACAGTAGTAGGCAACTTTTTAAGGTCTAAGGCTCTCTCACACAAAAATATTGTATGTTAATAGAGAAATCCTCCCTCCCTCCTTTCTTTCTTTCGTTATTTTGTTCTTTCATTCTTTCCTGGAGAATGTCCAATCCAGAAACCAATGTTGCTAACCTGGAATATATTACTTCAGTTACATCCAACAGAAAACAAAATGTGATGGGAGAAAGCAGGCTGCCCATCTATTTACTTTGTATGGTATCCTAGCCAAGGCCTCTGCTGGAAATAGATCTACAAGGGGATCACACTGATGTGGCTACATAACAAATATTGGCCAGTGATGTCTGCTTTGAGAGACACATTGTCTTTAAGCACTTGCCTATTTCAAGTGACAAAATCTGTAGGAAACACTAATAAAATAATGAAAAGTTAAAAGCACATGTTTAGAATGAAATGTCTTTTCAACAGAAACAAACAAGACAAAAATAAAATTGTGCACAATGAAAGATGGTATTTCAGTCATTGTTTATTAATACTGAAATTGGGATATATCTCTACTTCCTCCTTGCAATTATTAAACTGATGATAGCAGCAGCCATCTTCTGGGCTCCATTTTATTCTCCCATAAAGTCCCGGATATAGCAGTGTTGTAGAGGAAACTTGGAGAAGACACAGTGGTTACAGCTAGCCAATTACAGAATTTTATGACATTTACTATCATTTTCCATTACTACTACTCATGGAGGGCATTCTGGATCAATATACTTTGAATATAACTTCCCAAAATGTATGCATTTTTAAAGCAGGTTTTCCTATCTCTCTGCTGTACATACAGATAGTCCTGAACTTATGACTGATCATCTTATGACTTTTCAAAGTTACAACAATCACAAAACTGGTGCTTTACAGCTCATAAAACATCTCTGACCACTCTAAATAGTTCTGCGTCTCCCCCGCCCATTTCAGTCCCGTGACTCAATTTGCAATGTCTTCTACTGGCTTCTGGCATTTTTTGCTGGTATGAGGAAAAAAAAAAACACCCATTCAAATGTCAGATCAATGGGTTTGCTTGATGACTGTACCACTCAGTCATTAAAAGGCCAGAAAATTACTTCTGGTCACGTGGGGCCTCAACTTATGACTGGATTTCCATGCCCAATTGCAATCATAAGTCAAGGACTACCTTTTTTTTCTGTACCATCTTGCTTAATAGATTTAACACTTTTTAATTAGAAATGCTTCAAATGTAAATATTTAAAAACATGGATTCTATTTCTCATATTTCTTGGGAATTACAGTTTAGGCAAGATCATATTACCATACATACCAATCAAATCATTCCATATTTGTAACTATCCTAACTTCTGACTTAGTTCTATTAAACACAATTCATCTCTACTAAAAGTGCATAATAAATTTGCAGATCCTTGCATGTGTTCTTAAACTGTCTCAGGTCTGGGTACTAGGCAAAATAACATTTCTTTCTTTTAAAATGTCTAGATGAAAATACAGAAACAGAGTATCAAATTATTTGGCAGTTTTTACCTTTCCGCTGCATAGATTTTACTGACCAAATGTGTGCAGGCTTTGTGTGTACAGTGGTTATCATACACCTGTATTTGTATTATAAAAGAATTTACAAAGAGTTTATAAAGGAACCAAAAGCATCTTAACATTGATTAAAGAAGCTGTCTATTCTACATGATGAAGCTGGAGATTAGAAAGATCTTGCTTCAGATATTCCTTCCAGCACAAGCAATTACTTCTTTTCTTTTCTTAATTTGCTACATTGCTTTAAGGTAATGAGGTGTGCTGACAGTTGGAGAATATCTACCTCTTGCCTTAAGTAATATAGCTCCAGCTGGTTTAAGGAACTATTATAAGAAAATTGGAATCAATTATTCCCATTAATCAGGAGTGGCATAAAAAAATCAGGAAAGAAAAAAATCAGTATAAAATATTCATTAAAAATGAACGCTTTCTTTTAAAAAATAAAACAAACAAGTATTTCTCTGAGGCTATCAAAAATTAAAATATGATGTTCTATTGATAGCCAAATGAATTTTGGCTATCCTGGGAACCTCTTATATATTCCCCATCACATGTCCCCAAACCTTTGCAGAAGAGTCTCTACATCAGGATAGGGAAATGGTCAATTTATTCTTGAAGTAGCTCTCACCAAGAAGATGTGTATAGTATTTGGATTTCCAAGGACTCCAGCAAAACCAACTTTTTCTATTTTTTCTCTATTTTATTAGTGGTCTAATTCCCAAAGAGTCCTTAGTATAATATTATGGATATCTCTGCAAAAAAATAACATTTTCTTCGTGAAAAAAATGGAGGTCTGGTTTTGACATGGGCAAACATGTTTACTGGCATTTTTAAATGAATTACAGTAAAACTGTAATTTGTTCTTCATTATCCCAAGATAACTTATTCTCACCTCTAGGCAAACTCTTGAAGATATATTTCTCCCAATAGACAAATTTCCTAATATGCAAATATATAGCAATTTCCCATAAAATAACAAATTTACTGTAAATTAATTTTCCCTAATGTATAGCATTTTGGTACAATTCCAATGAGAAACAACAATGGTATGGTGACATGATTTACAATCCAGTTTAAGCTTTTATTATATACCATCACTCATGTACACATGAGCCTCAGGAAATCAGGAAAAATTAATGACCAGGATTCCTGATTGCACTGTACACTTTTTCCATATATTTAATAAGTATGAATAGAATCAAAAACTACTGTCATAGAATCATACTTTCTGAACCATACATTTATTATGGACTGTTGGATATATTCAGAATATTGGTTCTCCAGAACCATTATACATTTAACCCTGCTTTTGTGCTTGCAGTTAATTCCTTGGAAACACAAGTAAATATAGTCTGCAAAACGCCAAAGAAAGCCAAGACAAAGGATGTCAAATTGTATCTCACATCACTAATACCAAATGAACCATTTCAATAATCCATCTTCCACCAATCACCAGGTCCCAATGGAACAAAGGAAATGTAGGATTTTCAGTTAATAGTAGTGAAGTAATCTGGACAGCCTGCAATTTTCCAGAATCTTTTGTAAGACCTAGATAAAATAAGCCAGCCTTATGATGGAATTAAGCTCCTGTTCTCCACTGTGTACGCTCCACTAACAAATCATGAATGATGCTGCTGCAAAAAGGCAGTTCTGCTTAACATCTATACATTTCAAAATAAACATTTTCAAGTTGCAAATAAATCTATAGAGCATGTCCTACAAATCTTCATATATATATATATGTGACGCGGGAGAAAACCTGAATAACCAAAGACCTACATACAAACACCCGCGAAAACCTCAGAAAACGTGTATATATATATATATATATATATATATATATATATATATATATATATATAAATATATATATATATATATATAAAATGGAATGAATAAAGCGCGTTCACCAGGAGAGTTTAAAGTTAAAATACTTTAATTAAAGTATTTTACTATATTAAAAGGTTGCCAAGCTTTCGTTGGGAAAACTCCCCAACATCTTCAGGGCTGAGAGACCGTTTCTAACAAGGTGGTTCAAACGGGTTCCATAGACGTCTGCGCTTGGTTCCTAGACTGTGCTAGCATTCCCTGCTGAACAGCTGATAGGTGGAAGGGGGAATGGAGTAAAGATTTCTTCTGTCTTATCTCTGTCGATCTCAGGGGGTATTGTTAGAGCTATGTTCCGCCCTCTCTCGGCAGCACTGGTTCTCGTTATTTTAACTTTAAACTCTCCTGGTGAACGCGCTTTATTCATTCCATTTATAATTATGCCCGGGAGTCGCATTTTCACCATCATTATTGAATATATATATATATGTGTGTGTGTGTGTGTGTGTGTGTGTGTGTGTGTGTGTGTGTATATATATATATATATATATATATATATATATATATATATATACACATACATACATACATACATACATACATACATACATACATATATATATATATATACACATACATACATACACATACTAGACGAATAAAAGACGATCACCAGGAAGTAAAAACAATCAAGTTTTTAATAAATAACCCAGCTTTCCATGGCTATAATACTGCCATCATCGTTAGGGTGTAAAAGCCAGAGGGTGGGGAAGTTCGCTTATGAGCACAGCTGTGCCTTCATTCGGCTCATAGACCTCGTGACGGGTCCCGGCCGGCTGATCCTTGCATCACTCATAGTATTGTATAGTGCATTTTTGGATTTTATGCTCCTATGGCTGATTCCTTTTTTGTTATTCATGACCCCTAAACCGGGGGGGGGGGGGGGAGAGCGTCCCGTACTACTTTGCACTGAGGTAACCTGCATAGTATTAGATCGATCATCCGGCAGTGTCTCGGGTCTGGCCACCTCCCTTCCCCGCATTCGCTGCACTATTCTCTGGGGATGCATAGCCACATCTGTGTCTTCATTCCCATTCCCTCCCGCAACCCTCAATGCACCACATGTCTGTGTATGGGGTTCACGATGTTTCGTTGCGGTCAGTGTCCGTGTCGGCTCGGCGTCTGGAAAACATTTAACACTCCCCCCTGAGTGTATTTTGAGGGAGCTTCAAGTCCAATCGCTACGCTTCCACTCTCCTGCATTCGTCATGCCGTCATCTGGGAGCGCGTGACCACGCCCTCAATGGGGCGACTGCAACCATTGCCTGTTCCGGAAGCACCGATGTTCAAACAAATGCCCAAACCGGTCATAGCGGGGGCATCCTCGGGAGCGTGCGCGCCAATACAGCCGTAAGGAGGACAGTCCTGCTTCGTATCCAGAGGAGTACACACCATATACTGTTCTGAGGATTGGGCACGATGTTGAGGAGGAGTATCCGGAGCATCTAGGACACCTAGGGGTGGGCTACTGTTGTCAATGGGTTCTTCGATTTCTGACGGGTGCATGTGGAGATTACTAGTCGGGGGCACTCTAGATGGTAAGGTTCCCCTCGCCCCATTATCCATCCCTTCAGATTTTTCTGGCATAATGTTCAATTTTTTGAGAAGTTGATCTATTTATTAAATGCTTGAAAGATGAAATGCCAAGGAAATAGTGATAAACAGAATTCCAAGGGAGAGAGTGGAGGAGGTCAGTATGTGCTAAAATAGACAGGACATAATTATTCTTTTGAAAATGTGCCTTTAAAAGTAGATGTTGAAATTGGATTTTTTTAAAAATTCTGTATTCAGAACTAAGAGCGTAATTTATTATTTCAGAGCCTGGATCATGAGAAGGAGGTTGCACTCCCATCAGATATAGATCCATCTGGATTTTGGGTTTGACACCTATGGCAGAAGAATCCAGCAGCTGCTGGACAGCTTATAAAATCAAATACTAACTCCAAACAAACTAAATAAAAACACAGACAAACCTAAACAGCAAAGACTAAAACAGCTATTAAAACATAGTATTACCAATTTATTAACCTCAGGCCTGGACCAAAGACAGGTTTTAATGTCTTCTTGGAACAACAGTCATAAGAGGCAACTTAGCTCACAAAAGGCTAATGTCTCAGAATGTTTCCCAGGTTTCTTAGACCATACAGGCAAGGGGAAGATATATAGTTCAGATTTGCAATAATAATAATAATAATAATAATGATGATGATGATGATGATGATGATGATGATGATAATTGATAGTATTCATGGTTGGTGCTTTTTTGTCTGGGCAACCTCAAAGGGCTCACATCACCATATAACCTGTGGGGTTGCAAAACCAATCCAAAAACACTGTTGATGACAACTACAAGATTCTGTTTTCCCTTTTGACAGATCTTTATTGTATGTCCATCAAACATACATGAATTAAATAAAAAAAATACTTTTAAACATGCCTCTGTTAACTTTTCAAAGAAAGACATGTCCTCTGAAAATGAATATACGCAGCCATCCTATGTACTTCCCAGATTGAAAATAGCCTTCATTGCTGTCTTCCTTATTTCTCTGAAAGTCTTGTTGTAATGATCTCCTCACCATTTAGAATATAGTTAAGATCCAAACTTTCCCAAAATATATAGCTGGCCCAGAGAAGACTTTGATAATAACTGAAATAATCAAAGAATGCAGCTTTTCCAGGCCCAATTTTTACCAACATAAAGAAGATGACGAATGGGACTTCGTCGAAACGTCGGCAAGACACTTCCAATTTTACGCGGGAGAAAACCCGAAGAACCAAAGACCTACATACAAACACCCGCGAAAACCTCAGAAAAGATAGATAGATAGATAGATAGATAGATAGATAGATAGATAGATAGATAGATAGATAGGTCTTTGGTTATTCGGGTTTTCTCCCACGTAAAATTGGAAGTGTCTTGGCAACGTTTCAACGAAGTCCCATTCGTCATCTTCAGGCTGGTGTTTTCAGCTTCGTGCTTCGAGGAGCAATGTGTATTTCATTGCTAAATATTATTTATGCGCAGATGCTAAAGTAATAAACAAACAGGGATGAAGAAAGAAAACAAATACTTGATGTGTCTTTTGTGGAAGGTGCATTCTTGATTCCTGGCAACTTTTTGGACTAGTCTCTGAAGTTTTTTGGGGAAAGATTTTTGCAAGTGTTTATTCATTGCCTGCTTCCTAGGGCTGACAGAAAATGACTGGCCCAAAGTCACTTAGCTGGCTTTGTGCCTATGACAGGAGTAGAACTCAAAGTTTCTTGCTTTCTAGACTAATGCCCTAACCAGGGCTTTTTTTGTCATAGAACGCCCAAAACAGAGTTCCAGCACCTTTTTTGGATGGAACCTTGTAGGTAGGCAAGGCGGGTTGTATGACGTGTGTGAGTTCTGGCACCTTTTTGTTTTACAAAAAAAGCACTGGCCTTAACGATTACATCAAACTGCTTCTTGTGTGTTGTCTTAGTAAGTAGATAAGCATTATTTAATCATAATTGTATACTGTGAATCTTGGAGTCAGATGGGCTAAATATCACAAAATTCTGGTTGCCTTGTGGCCTAGTTGCGGAAGACAAAGCCAACTGCTAGAATCAACTGAAAAAAGCAATGGATTCCTCCTAGAAAACATTGGACACTCAGCAGTGCCCGACAGAAGCTAAGTCCCAGCACTCCCCTAAATACTGATGCACTGACAATGGCACTGATGATGGCATCTAGTTGGCACTCATTATGTTACCTAGTTGAGCAGTGAAATGCCCACAAGCTAAAAAACCAAGCTCAGCGAGTATTAAGAACTCTCCCTTAAGTACTCAAGCCAACCTCTGCATGTGGGGATGTTATTCAGGTATGAGAAT
This sequence comes from Crotalus tigris, assembly GCF_016545835.1. Classification (NCBI taxonomy): domain Eukaryota; kingdom Metazoa; phylum Chordata; class Lepidosauria; order Squamata; family Viperidae; genus Crotalus; species Crotalus tigris. The sequence goes on from NW_024096970.1 coordinate 18,527,591, forward strand.
TTGATTTGGCTTATCCCAGGAGGTTCTATAATTCCATTTCCTTAGAATGAAACTACTAACATTACTAAGTCTAAATTATTAACAGTCCTATTTCCCTAGTCACAAATGAAGTGTGCTAGAAGCTAACAAAAAATTTAAAAAATGCACACTCTTTCTAACTGATGCTATTGCAAACTGGCAGAAATTCAAGCCAGCCTAATGTTTTCCTCCCAGAGAATCATCAACTGCACAGCATATATCCGAACCGTAAGTCAACCTGATTCAGCCAAAGAGTAATTTATCAAAGGGAATCCCTGTCATGTATAGGTGGAGTTAATGCAAAATCTTATTTTATTCCAAAAGGAAAATGGATGAACACACTCCAAATAAATAAATAAAAATAAATAACTGGAAAGAAAACCAAATAAAAATCACCAAAAGAAAAACATCAAAGAACAACATTTCTTAAAATGTTTTGGCTTACAAATAACATTTATATCAAGGTCTTGCTACTTGCTATCACCTCCTAATTCCAAGCAATTGTACTTCCAAATACTTAAAGAAAGAATCAGCGGCAGCTTGGCTTTCAGTCTAATGGAAAATGAAGCCTAGTTAATGTTACACAAATCCATAACAGGAGGATTTTTGTCCAAACAGATTTTCATTAAAATGTGATCATTATGAATATAACCACGAATTTCTATTTCCATCAATTTTCCTTCTTTAGTAAAAAAAACTATATAAATTGATTTATTTCTTTACAGACGCAGTATATACACAATTGTGCTGTTATTTGTTTATCCAACCTCAGAAGTCCATGTGCCCTATTTTGTCTTCCTAATCAAGAATTAAACGAAACCTTAATCTTTATACACAGGTTTGAGAGCTAGTTTGGTATAGAGATTAAAGTTTTGAAGACTAGTCCTGCCTTAGTCAGGAAAGCCAGATGACTGATTTTGGGCCAGTCAATCTCTCTCAGTCCAGCCTACCTCAGAGGGTTATTATAGTGGGGAAAATAGAGGAGGAAGAAGTATTAAGTATGTTCCCTTTTCTCAGTTATGTGTAAAGTAATAAAGACAAGATTTTTGAAAAATGTAATAAATAAATAAATGTTGTCAAGCAGCCATGACTCTTATATTTCATTTTGCCCTGATAGCAGTTTCTACTTTATCCCATATGTAATTTCTAATATTAGCATTCCCCAACCTGATGTCCTCCAGATATTTTAGAAAGACATATATCATTTGAAAATTCTGCATACATACAGATTTACCATGCTACTCCATTTCACAATATGCAGCATTATGTTTTTACACATAATCATTTATGTGTATAATCATACAACAATATGGAATGATAGGTTAAGAATCAATAAGTAAATCAATTCGTCTTCAAAGAATTCCGAATCCTACTGGCCAAGAAAGAAATCCACCACCTGAAGCAAAGAGGTTGCCCTGCAAAGTAATGCGTCCATGAATTCAGGATAGTTGCTAACTGTCTGAGGCAGTGGCCTGAGTAGTCACTGATCAACTACTTCAAACAGGGTTTGGATTACGACTTGCTCCAAGCCTGCATCATTCAAGGTCTTCCCAACATGTTGCGTGACTGGTACCGTATGGCGGTGATGCTGGACATCGAGCTGAACCACTGCCGAAAGTGAAGCACCATGGAACTCAAGCCACTGCGCATCCCCAAAAAACACTTCTATGGCCGACATCCCCAAGCCTCTGCAGCTGCCAACATCTCCCAAGCACCAGCCAGGGCTCCAATCAAGTGCTACTGGTGTGGTCAGATGGGTTGCTTCTCTCCTTGATTAGTTTCCATCCACTGTTTCTTCTCCTGACCTCTGGTGCTTGGGAAAAAAAAGTTGACCCCTTCCTCTTTGCGGCAACTTCTGAAATACTAGAATACTGCTATCATGTCCCCACTAGTTCTTCTTTTTTCTAGACTAGCCAAACCCAAATCCTGCAACCGTTCCTCATATGCTTTAGTCTCCAGGCCTTTAGCTGTTCTTCTTTGTACTTTTTCCATTCCGTTACATCTTTTTTGTAATGTGGTAACCAAAACTGGATGCAGTGTTCCAGGTTAGCCTTACTAAAGCTTTGTAAAGCTGCACTAATATTTCTCGTGATTTTGATTCTATGCCTCTGTTTATACAACCAAGGATTGTATTATCTTTTTTGGCTGCCACCTAGTGATTGTACACTAGGATTCCTAGATCCCTCTCACAGTTACTGTTTTTGAGCCAGGTTTCACCTAATCTATACGTGTATCTTTGGTTTTTCCTACCTAAGTGTAAAACCTTGCTTTTCTCCATGTTAAATTTCATGTGGTTGGATAGGGCCCATTGTTCAAGTCTGTCAAGATCTTTTTGGATCCCAAGCTTGTCTTCTGGGGTTTTGGCTATTCCTGCCAGCTTAGTGTCATCTGCAGATTTTATGAGTTCCCCTTCTATTCCCTCATCTAAGTCATTTATGAAGATATTAAAGAGTACTGGGCCTAAGATTGAAACTTGTGGTATCCCACTGTTTACTTCCCTCCATACAGATGTAATACCATTAAGAACAACTCTTTGAGTATGATTTGTCAGCTAGTTATTCCCTCTTTTCTGCTATCCTAATGAAATTGGCATGAGAAAAAGATGTGGGCAATGCCATCAACATTCAGCCTAACATTAACTGTTTGGGAGGCAGTTTTTTCATACACTTGTTCCCTCTGACTCTCATGATTTAGGATATATAATATACAGTTGTTCTGAAAGATTGTTGATGCTTCAGGAAGCCTCCATTCTAAAGTATGGGATTGAAAATGACCAAGTGCAAACACCAGATTCCCCCAGGAAATAGCCTGGATGTTTATCTTCCAGGCCACATGAGTTTTTGGAACCTCTGGATAAATGAGATAACACTTACATACAGAGGGAGGCACATCCTCCAGGACCCAAGGGCCATTTTCAACCTCTTTAATCCTATGACAAATCTGATTGGAGTTGGTAATGCTAAACATAAAGATAACAGTAAATGTTTCATCAACAATATTTTAAAAAAATATTTCAAGCTCCTTGGATAAATCATCAAGTCATTATATTGCTTGGAATACAACTGCAGGACAGACTGCATGCTGTGTAAACTCCCTGCTCTTTAGCAAAGTTGGCTTCAATATTTTATTTATAAAAGAAGTAAACAAATAATTAGATATCTCATCAGCAGAAGGGCTGATCGCCATCTCTGGTTTATAGGAAACCTAGATATATTATTGGCATGACATTCATGAACATGTTGGCATATATATGAATGTGTACTTTCACAAATGGAAGAAATAGGCTTCTTTTTATTCTTGCTGGGCTCCTAGGTCACAAGCCACCAGAACAAATCCACACCGCCAAACCAATTCTGTTTCCCTCTCTTAAAATAAATTATTTTCCTGCTTGTTACAGTATTTGGATCCAAGTCCTAAATAATCACAGTACTTAGCATCTTGGGAGAGTGTTCTAAGCTTAAAAAGCCTTATTCATTACTGCATTATTCTAGTTCTAATGCTCATGCAATTTCACCTATTTCAATATAGCTTCATAATGCTAAAGGAGGAAAGAGCAGTGGCAGTTCAAATACAGCAAGTAGATATACCTTCCTCCCAAGAATTTTTTAAAAAGACAGGGAAACTAGAATTACAGAAATAAGTCACCCTCCCTGAAGTTACACTGCGCCTCAGTGATTAAACAGGATTCCAGCTTTTAGAATACATCACAATATCAGACATCACTGAGATTCTCATAACAGCCCCAACTTTCCACATATTTCTGAGCAGCAGTTTTGTCCATCTTCACATCTTTTAAAAATGCATTCTCACTAAAAATGTATCTCTCATCTTATCCACCTGATCAAATTGATCTGGCAGTGTTGGCATGCTCTAGGTTTCTCCAATTAAACAATACCATCTATCAGGATGTCAGAAGTGTATCTTTTCGATAATAGTGCCTGGCTGATATTACCCTCCCTGTTAGGAATCAGGCTGAAGTAGCAGGAGCCAGAAGTTCTCAGTCAAGTAAGAGTCATTATGCAGTTAAATAAATATCCCAACGGTCATCTCTGACTTGAAAGAGAACAGCCAAATATTCATTAATTTGGAAAGGCAGTCAGAAAAAGTCCTAAACCTTAATACATACACTCATAACATTTATATACATACAGGTCTAAATGAACATATACATGCACAAACATACTGACTGCTTTATAGATCTTTTGTTGGTTTTATTCTTGCCTACAACTAATGTACAGATAGTCTTTGACTTATTAGCGTAATGGAGCCCAAAATTACATTTTTAAATCATGCCAGTTGCTAAGTGGGTCATTACGTGACTCAGCTGATTTACAGTTTTTGTGTAGCAATCATTAAGCAAATGCTGTAGTCGTTAAATGAACCCATTTTCCACAGTGGGCAGTTTATGCCAGAAAACAGAAGCAAATGCTGGGCTGTATTTTGCAAAGAGCTTTGTGCTGTTCGGCGCAAAGGGACTCTTGCAGACCTAGAGTGGTGCCATTCCAAGAAGCCAAGAAGCCCCTGAGCCACAGCCTATTCTTTCTCTGGCCTCCCTGAGATCACACACATCCATGCATGCACCCCACAACCTCTTTCCCCAGTCTTCCTGAGCTAATGCTATACTGTAACACACACACACATCCAAATAACATGAATGAAAAAGAAAAGGACATTTCCAAAGAAAACTATTTAAAAAAAATTAATTTAATCATGAAACATTGGAAAGAAAAAGAAAGAAAGAAATTGCTTGAAGAAAAAAAGAAATTGCTTGAATTGATATTGCTTTTATTACTGAATTACAATGAAATGACAATGAAATTCACAACAATTATAAGGAAATATAATGATAGCAGAAGAAAAGACTTGAATGGTTTGATTTGCAGGAATGGTATAAGACACACCCAGCTATTCATTGTTGACTTATAATATGGGCATACTTTTTTATTAAGAAACACTGGTGCACCAAATATGGCTCAAACAGAAATATTTGAAAACAACAAACAAGCACATACAGAACACTGAGAAATGATGTATTGTGCCCTTATCATTCTTATTAGTGTTCTCCATTTGCGGCATTTGAAAGCTCTGTAAAGGTATCACTGAACATGTAATCTCCACTAAAGTGAAGAATATATTTGTGATGACATTGATTTCTCAGTGTTCTGTAGCAATACATTTTGAGGCTATACATACAGTGGGTAGAAAAAAGCATTTTTAACATCTACTATGTTCTGGTTTTACTGGATGTCCTCTAGTTCTTGTGTTACTAGCAAATACCAGCATTCTCTCAGCCAGTTCACTGTTTTATATAATTCTTGGTGATTTAGATCCTCCATTGCTTCTTAAATTTCCTAGATTCTTTCCTTTCATCATTGCAAGTTTTTAATTCATCAGTCTTTTCTAATTTTAAATCTTTTATCTCTAGAATAAAGCAACAAATGTCTAAGAGGATTGAAACTGAAATTCTTAATCTTTTTTCATCAGAATGTATAATAGTCTCTTTAATTTGGCAGTATCACTGAAATCTGAGATTACCATTCTCTCCAAGATAAACAAACACACAAATAAAAAGAGGAATTAGTACTAAAAAATAAATGCTAATAATTATGAAAATTGCAATATATAAGAGGTTAATAGTTTTCAATAGCTAGCTTGATCCTCTAGAATGGAAAAAATATGAACAGAGATCACAATTTGTGAGAGAATACACAGCCTCCAATTCAGTACATCTCCAGTGAAAAAGATCAAATAGCTAGTGACTGAAAAAAACATCTGCCTAAGTCCCAGGATAGCTTCTGCTTGGCTATACTGGGTTAGAAAGATAAATAGTCTGATGGCATATGGCAAAGTATCTTCTGGGATTATAAGATTATATGTGGCAAGGGATGTGTAAATGCATATAAATCTAGTCTATGTCAATGTCACATGTACTCACATCTTATGCAAATCCATCCAACTGCTTTGCAAATTATTTAGAAAATACAGCCTCAATTTTCACTATAAGGTTTTTAGATGTATCTTTCTGCAAAATACAAATTTTTCTACATAACTTAGTAACATAAATTGCTACTTTCCTGTATGTTTACTCCTTTTTTATGTGCAACCATTCTTTATCTCTTGGAGGAGCTGTTATTCTTTAAACTTTTCCTAAACTTTATTTCTTAGACAGCTTTTCTATGTACATGCTGGTTTGCATGAATTTTCTTTCTAAAAAGAGTGCCAATAAATTCCCTGCATTGCTGCTATGTACACTATGACAGAGTCTGCTTTGGTGAATCACTGTACTACAGTGTAAAATAAACCCACAAGAGATTCCTCTTACATGATTTTGCATAGTTTATATGAGGATGAACTGCAACATCCATTCATTTTACAATTAAAAGAAACCACCATAGAGTCAATAGCAGTAAATTATTTTCCATTCCCTTCTGGATAATTCCCTTCATACTGTAGTCAACTGCTGCAAACTTCCTGTTGAATCCAGAAAATGCTAAGTGAAATCATTACGATAAGCTGATAATAAATCTTGTCTAGGCATTCATTAGAGCATTTTTTTTTCTGAGAAATTTTAAAGTGGTTGGACTTCAGGTTCTGGGGAATTCTGGAAGTTGGAATCCACAGATTTTAAATTTTCTCACACATTCTAGTGCAATGTTTCTCAACCTCAGCAATTTTAAGATAGCTGGGGAAGTCTGAGAGTTGAAGTCTATATATCTAGAACATGTGGGAAATTTAAACTGAATACAGTGGTAGGACGACAGAGGTTGGGAGCTATCAACTACATATGTGTCATGAATGAAGGCGAATATACATGTCCCAGGATAATGTAGCACAGTGGTTCTCAACCTGTGGGTCGGGACCCCATTTGGGGTCGAACGACCATTTCACGGGAGTCGCCAAACAAGGCTGTCCGCCATTTTTTTCCCCTTTCCTTTGGCCACGTCCCTGGCACCCAGTGATGTATAAGTGGTTGGGGGGTCACCACAACATGGGGAACTGTATTATGGGGTCGCGGCATTAGAAAGGTTGAGAACCACTGATGTAGCAGGATCCAATCTGGGTTGGTCATCAGGACCAGATTGGATCCTGCTACATATATGTCCCCTCTTCAGTGTTGGGCCTTATTACATCAAATAGTAAGATCTGAAGAATGCTATCCATTTCAATGCAAGAATTTTTCCTTATGGTCACAGACCTTATTGAAGGTGGAGCTATAATTGTGAAAAGATAGTTAAGACAGTTATTCATACATCTTTTGTTTTGGGATGTTGGATGTAAGTATCAAGACATTAAAAAACATTATGCCACTGTCCTACATATTTTTTGTTGCTTTCATGTCTGAATAATAATGTAAATATTTGTTTTATAATGCCTGATGAATTCTGCTTCTGTTACTTTTTTCTGACAGCCATGACATTTTTGACAAATTTCAAGATTTTTTAAAAAAATTCAAGCCATTTTATCTATTTGAAGCCACTTTAATTCTTTTGGCTGTCAATATAAAAATATGTAACAAACAAACAAACAAACAAATAAATAAAGGATGACATCACAAAAATACGAGGACATACAGGAGGAACAGAAATGACTTAGAGGTACTAGCAAGGAACTGATTTTGTAGAATAAGCTAAGGTTGGCAAAGGACTTTAAGAGCAAAAAAGGGGGGAGGGGAGAATTATAGAATATCTATTTCAAATGGAATATCTATTTTGGATGATATTCTCTAGGGAAGAATTAAGGAGGACAGATGTCTCTATCTGAAAGAGGACAAACATATCCAAGAGGAAAAAAAGGAAAATCTTTGAAATTAGAGATCAATCACTCAGGTACAACAAATGGGAATTGTTTACCATAGATCAGGGGTGTCAAACTGCTGGCCCAAGGGCCAGATGCATCATAATGAAACCGCACCAACCCCATTACTGCCAATGGCAAAAAAGTCACGATACGTTGCGACACGTCATGTCACATTGCGAGTCTGACACCCCTGCCATAGATGATAAAGTGATCCATCTATAAGTTCGTTAAAAATAATGGGGTGGTGTCAATATGGATTTGTCAATAAATAGAGATGGGTTAACATTCTTTAATTTTTCAGTCACTAACTTCCCCAGAAGTTTGTAAGAATGCTGTTGACATAAGATATTTCAGTTTCAACAAAGCACTTGACAAAGTGTGCTCTGTGTTTTGATGAGCAAGCTTATTAATGTGGGTTGGGTGGCATGACACTCATATATCCTGCTACATCAAAAATGATACTCAATAAATGCCAAGTAATTCTTCCTCAAATGTGCAGGTGATACAGAATTGAATGGGATAGGTTATATCCTAGAATTTAGCAATATTATTTAAAATAATTTTGGTTTGTTAGAAAAATTGACTGAAAATCAGAATGTATTGTAACTGAGACAAATGTAATTTTTTCACTCAGGAAAAAGAAACTAAGGACACAGGTAAGAAGACATGGTGTACATCTGGTTTGATAATAGTCATGAAAAAAATATCTTGGATTCAGTTAGCTAACTAAAATTTTGAAAACTAGTCAGCTGTGTGATGCAGCTGCAGGAAAGGCAAATGCAGCTTTATTCCGAATCAACAAAATATAAATCTCAAATTACAGGAAGTAATTGTTGTAATTTATTCTGCTTTCAAACCCATCATGGTCTCAAGCCTAAGTCTGCTTCTACTCCCCCTTAATAATTTTTCCTATAAAGTTCAAATGGAAATCTCTCTGGAGATGTTCCTATCAGCTACCTTAATGCTATGATATTTCAAACATTCACATTTTATCTACAATCAGCATTAAGAGCAAATGCTGGTGCAGCTATTCCGGTGCAGCTTGTATGCTATGGCGTTAAGATATGGTACTGATGAAGGAGCAGATGTATTTGGCCAGCTCTCAGCATCTGGCTAAGCCTCTCATTGAATTGTAAAGTCAACAGGAGGATCACAAGGCTATTGGAAGAACATGGGTACAAGCATCTCCAGTACCTGAAACTCTAATGCCTTCTTAGGATTTCTACTTTCAAAGAAATTTATGAGTGTGCTTACAAACTCTTGCAGCCTATTAATGCAGAGGGGTCAAAAGCCCAGTGAAATCAGGACAAACACTGGGTGTGTTCAATGTCCATCTTACACATTTAACTCTTGATTATGAAGGCAGTGTTCTCAGAGTTGTAAACAGAGCAAATGTTCTGAAACTCCCAAATTAATGCTAAACTGGCTTGCATTTTTATTTCAGTTCTTTAAAGGAGAAGATGACCACATTTTTTTCAAAACTGAATATTGAAGTTTAAAAATTCACCTTGAATATGACTATCTTCTGCATCTAGAGTTCTTCCTTCAACTGATGTTATTCCACAATTGTGTTAAAACAACTCAGCTAAAGTAAACTCAAATTAAAAAGCTGTGTAGTCTTCTTTCCAGTTATTACCACAGCCGTATTGCTGGCATCCTCACCATTTACTTAATGCCAGACAATCTGGATAGAAGCCTACTGGGTACTTGCCCTACTTGTTTTTTAAACACTCCTAATTTAGATATTAATATTTAACATCAACATTATTGCTCTGACTTCCTGCAGAGGAGCTTTTACCCATATGTATTCAATAAACTGAAAAGGGAGTGTTCCTGAGAATGAAAAGGCAGCTTAAAATAAGAGTCCTTGCTACTCAGTGCAGCTTCAGGTGCTCTTCACAAAACTCTAAATTCAAGACTGAACATAATTCATACAGAACTTCTAGCATTAGGATAAAGTAATTAAATTATAAAGGTGCCCAACCAATGAATTTCCATGCAAAATACAAGTATGCATTATACCTTACTATAAGGTCCCCTGATGGCGCAGTGGTTAAAGTGCAGTATTGCAGGCAAATTCTGCCCACAGCCTGGAATTTGATCTTGACAGGGCTCAGGGTTGACTCCTTCCAAGGTTGGTAAACCAAGGACCCAGATTGTTGGAGCAATAAGCAAATTATGCTTCTATCTGCCCAGAGAGTGCTGTAAAACACTGTGGGGCAGTATATAAATCTAAATGCTATTGCTACTATGCAAATGCATGTGTTCTACAGTATAGAAGGTCTAGGACTATGGAAGGAAAGTGAGAGGGAAAATATTAATCTACATTGAAAATAAAATAAAATCTTTGCAAACTAAGAAATATGCTAGTTTAGAAATTTGCTTCTTTGGAGAGTTTGAACATAAGATCTCTCACTATGAATTGACATAATGTAGTCAAGGATAAGATGTGCCATGTGCCATTGCCCATGATTGAACTGTCCTTATTGCTTCCTTGTTATGTTATTGCATAAAAAAGAATCCTTGACTCAGTATGGAACAGATGAGGCTCTGATGGTCCTCACTTCAGAAGCAATTTCCTGATTTCTTTGAAGGGTCAGGAGCCTGAAGAGGGATTTTTCAGAAATCGGTTATTTAATCTAAATTATCATCCACCAACACTCTCTAATACAAACTGTTATCCCTTCCAGCACAACCTTATTTTCACACATGAAAGGACCCAAACTATAACAAAGTTCAAATATAAAAGTGGGAAAATATTATTTCTCCATTTATTCTGTATGATCTCTCACTCTTTTTTTCTCACTTATACATAAAAATACATGCACACAAATACATAAATTTAATGCAATTACTGAAATCTGACCTTCAATTTTCTGGAAACTTTTTCCCTTTTGAAAATTTGTTTCTGTTTCCTATCTCTCCTTCAAAATTCTTTATAATTTGTGAGTGGTACTCAAAACTCAGGTTATTATTGAAGATGACTGGAAAGAGGGAATGCTAATAGTATGTCCTGATTATTAAATTAGGATTTATTGTTTTGTAATATTGGCTGCTTTCACTTTCTGAGGTGGATTTCATAAGAGGACTTCTCACTCGATAGCTAAGATTTAATTGAAATGTAGGAAGTAAGGGAGGCTGCAGTTGTGGAAGAGGAAATTGAAAAAGCCAGAACATTTATTTATTTGATTTATTTAGTCATTGTCCAATCCCAAATGAACTTTGGGTGGCTCACAATTTGATAAATAATAAGAACAAGATTCTCTCTTAATTAAAAAGAACTTTCAGACTAGTTCTGCTTTAACCTACTCCTGAGAACTTCCAGTGTTGGCCCAAACCTACTCTCCAATAGAATATGATTACATAATATGGACACATTATAGAAAAGCATTTCCCGCTAACCTTAGGCCCTCTAATCTCACAGTGGTGGGTGACTCCTAGATGGAATCCATTCAATGACTAGTTATTGACCATTTTCCAGATTAAAAAAAATAGTTTGGAACTATTGAACATTTCCAAAGTATGCCTCCTAATTTTTCAGTGCAATTCTTAACTCAGAAATGTATGCATTCATATTTATATATATTGGGAAGAACTACATTAATGTGTAAATATTAGGCATGATCATATACTCAAATAAATGTGAACCCTCAGTATATTTAGATTCTAATGTAGAAACAAGGTAGGACATATTTACTATTGCAAAGCTGACAAGGACCACAAATGACTGTCTTTATTACAACAAGCAGTAGAAGGTCTTTGATAGTTCAAGGTACATGGGGCACAATCGAAACATCTGGAAATTGCACGCAGTACAACTTATCTTTCAGCCTAAGCTCAATTAGTTCAACTGCCTGCTTTGTGCAGCTACCCAAATTAAAGCATCATCTGTTCAAACATTCACAGCAAAGGAGAATTCAATATTTTTTTCTGAACTCGTTCCACTGTTGAACTGTTCTATTAAGAAGTTGTTCTTAACATTCAAGTGGAATCTGCCTTCACTCAAATTAAAACCACTGTTCTATGCCCTGCCTCTGAGATGATAAGGGACAGATGTTGGCCTTCTTTTGTGTGTCATCCTTTCAGATAATTGAAAAGTACTATTTGCTGGGCATCTTATGAGTTAAGCATGGTCAGATATGTTTAGTATTTGGATGGGAGACCACTAGAAAATACCAGAGTTATAGATCAAATTGGAAAGTCAATAACAAAACAGGAGAAGACAGTGACAAACTACTTCTGTATTACTGTCAAGAAAACAAACTAGATACAGCCATATAGGTATCAAAAGTTTATATATACTTAAGAGAAGCTAAACTAGTTTTTCTCCAATGGGAAATGTGACCATTAAAAGTAATTATAATATCACTTTTGTTTTATATAAAGCATTAAGTCTCTGAAGGTACTCAATACTTAAATTAAATAATAAACTAAGCATGGTTTAAAGAGAGATCTGAGAAGAATTTGCACATTATTTATATAAATAGCCTTCTGACATGAAACATTAAATCAACATTAGAACAAAACTTATTGTAAATACTTAAATGTGAAAAACAATTAAAAGTCTTTTGAAAAATACACTTTAAAAAAAAAAAAACAATTTGGGTCTTTCAGCAGAGAGCACATTCCAAGTAACTGGGCTGTTTATACAAAAAGTTTGACCCTCTAAGAATGCAGAAAGAGGTATTATTTTAAGTAGCTGGACTCAATCTATATTGAGTAGTAATAAGCACAATTTATTTCATCAGGAAACAATGGCTAAGTAAAGGTATAGATACAATAAGAGAAGAAGCGGTTATTATATAAGGTATCTGCATTTATTCTCCTACATGTGCTGGAAAATTGCTTTATCAGAAAGAACTGGAAACAAATTTAATTTACAAGATACATGTTATTAAATACACCTACTACTATAATAACCTTTCACAGATAAAAAAAGTTCATGTAGCACACAAAATAATATGAATAGTATTATGTCAACACTGCCCATGTAATTAAAAATTAAGTGGCTGTTTTTCTGCTTTTTTTACTGAGTTCTTCCAGGAAAAGTCCAATTTGGTTGCCAAATTCTATATTATGTGGAATTCCAGACTTAGACCTAAAGATAACACCAGGAAGAGCACATTCCAGACATCCAACTAAATGTTACGAGTAGGTTCACTTACTATTTTAAGGTCACTGAGAGATGCAGTTTAAATAATAGTTGATTAAAAATATATCATTGCCATGGATGTAACTGATTTATAACTGTCTTTCTACTAAGATGAATATTCAAAACAAATTAAACAAAATTAAAAACAGTAGAAAATATTAGAATAAAATACTACTAGTGTTTAAATATTTCACAGTTAAAAGCCCAGTGAAGGAAAAGGAACCAAATTACCAAGGGGATATTTGCCAGAATCTGGGAGCAGCAGAGAAAAAGGCCTTCTCTGATGTGCCATGTATTGCCATAAGCTGTTTATCCACCTCCTCAGGTATCATGAATTTGAACTGATTCTTTCTAATGTACAAGAGGAATCACCCCATAATTCACCATGCATCAATGATGGCATCTATGCTGCTTAATTGTGAGACATTTTATCAGAGAGAAAAAAATCAAATCACTAGAATAATGTTTCTCAACTTTGGCAACTTTAAGATGTGTAAATTTCAAATCCCAGAATTCCCTAGCCAGCAAGTTCCCAATCTAGAACAGTTCAGTAGACTTTGTCCTTGCAGTCGCAATGTATGAGGGGAAAATTGATGAGGTTAGCTAGTTGAATAATGGAAGGTCTGCAAGAAAACAAGCAAGCTCAGAGAGCACCAAGGACTGCACAGAACTTTATTTTGCTACACATATTGCAACAACACCTTCAAAAGTGTCTTTTTCAGATTAGGCTATAGAAAGACCACAAAATCTTGATATTTCTTCTGCTGTTCCACTGATAGCATCTGTCACTTTACATCAACAATCGCAAGCACGATCCCTACAGACAGATTACCAGAATTTATAATCTATTGCTTATCTTGAAACTCTAGCCACAGACAATTCTGGGCAGCTACTGTCATAAGTCACTGAAGGAGCGAGCAAATTTTCAGCAGAAGAAATTGGGCAAAATCAACTTCAATAGAAAACATCCATGAGAGTTCATGGAAAGTGTGTTTGTATGTGAAACATCTCTTTCTACCTTGGCCTCCTTTGTGTTAGTTCACTGATTTCTTCCAACACTGACAATTTCCTCCAATACCTCACTATTCTTGAGTATATAAGTGAGGTATGCTTGAGATAATGAGTAAGCACAAAATTCAATTGCACAGCATAAGGTGGCTAGCAAATCTGTGTATCATCCTATACTATTCTATTAGCCAAGTACGCTGTAGCATCATTAGATTCTGGAAGAATTCAAGGAGCTGGGCCAAAACAATGGACATCCCAACACACTGGCAGATTAATTTCAGTTGGGTCGGCCAAACAGCTTTGGAATGATCACCCAGTGGTTTATACTGCTACACAAATATTTAGCTTTAGCATTGCATTCTTCATTCTGATGTGCTCCAGAAATTTTGAACTAACTTCCATAATTCTCAAGTGATATAGCCAAAGGAAACTAAACTGTGGGAATTAACGTTGAAATCCAATGCAAATGGAAGGCAATAGCCTGAACAATACTACTTTTGCATTTACTGGTATCATGTTCCTCTCTCCCCCCCCTCCTCTCTTCTTATTTCCTCTTCAAATTCTTTTTTGTTTGTTTGTTTCTTTTTAGCCTCATTCAACATCTATTGTAAATAGATGACAGATGATAAACAAACAGACAGAATGGCAGGTTTGAGTGGTTTAATATATTGACTACATTTTTAAACAGGTAAATGTCATCAAAATGAGCATCAAACTGATTGAGTAGAAACAAAATCAATAAAACAGATAGATTAGACTGTGACTTCATCTCCCAGTCCAATGATATTTTGATGTAAGATCCCAAAAGAGCTTCTAGTGAGTGGTGGCAAAATTTCGTTTGTGGTACGATCACAGGAGAGGGAAGAATCCAACAACCACTGGCTTAGTTTTTCTGTAGGTGCATGTTGATTGTAGGCAACTACATGGTCACGTCCCTGCAGTTCTGTTGGCAATGTCTTTAGAAGACTTTTGCCATTACTTTCTTTCTATGGCTGAAAGGCAGAGAGTGGCCCTAAATCACTTAGATGGTTTCTGTGCCTAAGTTAGGATTAGAATTCAAGCCAGTTTTACTTTCAGTTCCTAGTGCAGTGCCCTTTAATTGTGATACCAAATGTATTGTTTATTCATTTACTATTTAAAGAATGTATATGGCTCCTTTCTCACCCAATAATCCTAGGCAGCTCAGAACAAAATCAATAAAACAACACAAAACGCATTATACCTCTGTCACCACTGTGCCATAGCAACCCATGCAACTCAACTCCATCCTAGCCCAATTCTCAGTGGAAGAGTCAGGTCTTCCTGGTTTTCCAGAAGACAAAAAAAAAAAAAAAAAAGGCTTCTGGAAAACCCTCCCACTGATCTCAGCTTAGAAATTTTCTCTCAGATTAGCTTTGTTCCACTTTGTTGATTTTTTTGACAGAGACAATCACCTCTGAGCTTTTGAGGATACCAATGAAACCGACAGATCTCACATTCAGTATTCCCTTTCTAGGTCTCAAGCTCTTCAAGCGATGATCCTTTCTCAGAGCAAGTACCTTATTTAGGAACAAAGCAAGGTACTTTGTCAATGGTTGTCCTCCTCACAAACACTCAACAGTACTGACGTTGCTGACATTTCAGCATAAGGTTGTTTGTTCCAACATGTCAGAGTCTATTCTGCAGTTCCTTTTCTAATTTCTTTTTATTATATTGATTCTTATTTTACGATATTATTCTTTGCTGAGTACTGTAGTCTTTTCACACCCCTTGAAATGAAAAATTGCTGTGTTAGCTCTTGGGCGGAAATGCAGTTTTAAAACAATGCTAATAATTAAATAGAAAATATAAGCTCCAGATGCTATGCTTTAAATAACTGGTTAAGGACAAGTGACTTTAGCTGCTGCAGTTCCTTTTGCATTATTTTTTTTACTTGCAGTTGTCCAACTGTGCCAATACTCCAACAATAAACTTCTAATATTTTAGGCCCACAAAGAGATGAACTTGTCAAAGTTAACAAGACTTATGATATACTTATGTTATGTCTAATTTAACAGAGTCACCAAAACCTCTATGTAGGGTGTGCAAAATTATGGAAAGCCTTTTTAAAATCCATATGTTGCACATGGGTTGTGTTTACCCACCAAAATTGTAATGCATAATAACAGCTTTCTTCTCTGTTAAAGCCTGTTCACTGAACTTTTTTCTTTTTTTTTGTTAATTCACCATAGTTTAATCAATTTTCTAATTACATCCTTGTGTTGTTTTCCAGTGACTTCCTGTTTTCATCCACTTTAAATAAGCCCTTGTGAAATGTTCAGCCATTCAATGCAAAATACATAATAGTTAGTCTTTTAACTCAGCCCAGCCATTGTAACCCTCTAAAGGACAGCCTTCATGCAGATCTGGATGAAGACATTAAGCACTTCAGTTTCACAGGCCCTTTAATAAATGCATTATTATTCATGTAACACTGGATACATGAATTTATGTTTTTTTATGAAGACATGCAATAGATTTTCTGTCCAGAGCTTTAAAGTTGGTAACTAGATGTTGCAATATGTAACAGGCCATAATAGCCAGTTTGTTCATTATACTGGTTGAATGTTCTTACCTTTGCTCTTACAAATTAAAAAAAAAATTAGGAACATAATAGCATGTAAACATTGTTATATTAATTATTATTGTTAACAGCAGTGCTTTTTTGTGTAAAAAAAAAAAAGGTGCTGGAACTCACACATGTCATACAACCCGCCTTGCCTACCCTACAAGGTTCCATCCAAAAAAGGTGCCGGAACTCTGTTCTGGGCGTTCTATGACAAAAAAAGCCCTGGTTAACAGAAGAAATAACAAGAAATACACTCTCTTTTAAATGTCACAGAAAGGCAAAATGATGATAAAAAGCCAGTGTCTTAGAGAGCTAGGCTTTATGTTTCAACCTTTAGGTCTAATCAGAATTTTGATTTCCTTGCATTTTGCCTTTTTTAGTTGTGCAATATTATCTATCTAGTCTGGCTGATAATCATGAGAAAATCTATCTATGTAATTGCTAGGATTCAAAAACAACTTGCGTCACATAGCTAATCAATCTAGCTACTAAGATACCAGCTTCCGTGTAGTTCTTATTTTATATAATTTATTCATGAGATTTCTTAAAGTGAAATTTCATGGGATTAAAGAATTCAGTACTGTATTTTATATTTGTTTTTCATGTTGAATAATCTCAGTATCCCCAATTTTCCAACCTGCCAGGCAGACAAAAAAAGAAATCTTGAGTTTGGTCAAGAGATTGGAAGGAAATTAAAAAAGGTAAACATTAAAGGGGATCAAGGGATCTATTTTGAAGTGCATCAACAAGGTTGTAAAAAGTGATAGTGACAAACTGAAACTCATAATAATTAATGATACAAGAGTATCAGAATAGTGATGAAGCTTCTAAAATGTCATTGATGAAGCAGAATCTCACTTTCACAGAGTGGATAAACTGAAGCCAAAGCAAAATCTATGGCATTTGAGTAATGGGAAAAATGTTCAGAGGTACTCGCCCATTTTCTCACCTTCAGCTGCTGAAGTGTATTGCTGAGTGTACAAACTATTTGGCAGCAGAAAGTGTTGCAATCTATTTCAAACTAACTTTGATGACTGAAAGAATGCA
Organism: Crotalus tigris; assembly: GCF_016545835.1. Lineage (NCBI taxonomy): Eukaryota > Metazoa > Chordata > Lepidosauria > Squamata > Viperidae > Crotalus > Crotalus tigris. Next base: position 18,545,200 of record NW_024096970.1, read on the forward strand.
AATACTAAGAACCATGCTTTTTTTTATTTGTACTGTAAAAATTAGTGAAACTATCTTCCTGAATAAAAAGGATAGGCCCAGGAATAAAGTCATGCTAGTTTCAATAATTTTTTAATAAAGTGAAAGAAATAAATATGAGGAGAAAAAAATGCTTTATGGAGAGTTCATATACTTTAGCAGATACAGCTGTATTTTTCCCTGCCCAATATGAAAATCTGCAAAAGAAATACACACAAGGATTTGCTATGGGGATAAAGAGAGATGAGAACATGAGCAGCAGCATAGTCTACTATAGCCTGGCTCAAAATAGTATCTGACAAGAGTGAATCACACAAGTTCTGAAAAACTCACAAGAAATAAACTTGAGAATCTATAGTTGCCACCCTCAATTTCACTCCCTGTCTGGTTGCTTATTAACAATATGTAGCTGGGATCTGTCTACTCCTCCATTAAAGGTAAATAAAGTGAAGAAGGGGAAGGGAAGGGGGAAATAATGAGGATGATTTTGAAAGAATATATGAAAAATATTAGTCATGAGTTTTGAAGCTAAAGTTGAAGAATGTAGCACTAGCAGCAACCACAATGGTACAAAAAGTACCAACTGACAGGAATGCAACAAAAACTATTAGGGGCTGAGTGTTAGGAAAAGGTTACATCAGTGGAATGTATTTAATTTCTTTGTTCTTTCACTGTCTATAAAATATTCAGCAATTAGGATCACATGAGACAGTAAATTAAACATGAAAATGTATTTAACATGCCCAATGGGGTAAAATAAGTAGCAAGGGGGGACATGATAGCAGTGTTCCAATATCTCAGGGGCTGCCACAAACAAGAGGGAGTCAAGCTATTTTCCAAGGCGCCTGAAGGCAGGACAAGAAGCAATGGATGGAAACTAATCAAGGAGAGAAGCAACCTAGAACTAAAGAGAAACTTCCTGACAGTTAGAACAATTAACCAGTGGAACAACCTGTCTCCAGAAGTGGTGACTGCTCCAACACTGGAAGATTTTAAGAAGAGGCTGGACAGTCCTTGGTCTGAAATGGTAATGTTTTCCTGCCTGAGGAGGGGTTGGACTAGATGACCTCCAAGTTCCCTCAACTTTATTATTATTATTATTATTATTATTATTATTTTATTATTATTCTTATCGATCATCGCACAGTCAGCCAGTGTTCACTGGATTTGGCATTTTGTCTACCTACGATTCCTACCCAGGACCTGGGATAGGCAGATGTGGATTTTGTGGTACTTACGATATCGTCGCAGATGGAACAGTTCCTAATAGGCTGCTTTTGGCAATTGACTAATAGCGAATTTGGCATGCAATGGTGTTTCAGTGGGTGCTCCAGTTGTTTTGGGATTGCACCCAAGGAGCCTATGACTATTGGTACTACCCTTGCTTGCTTTTGCCACCGTCTTTCTATTTCTATTTGTAGGTCTTTGTAGTTTGTTATCTTCTCCAGTTCTTTCTCTTCTATTCTGCTATCTCCAGGCACTGCCACGTCCACTATCCAGACTTTTTTGTCTTTCTTATCGACAATTGTTAAGTCTGGGGTGTTATGTTGCAGGTGCTTGTCTGTTTGAATTCTGAAGTCCCAGAGCAGTTTAATTTTATCATTTTCTATGACTTTCTCTATTTTATGATCCCACCAGTTTTTGCTTACAGGCAAATGATGTTTTTTGCAGATCTTCCAATGCACCATTGTTGCTACTTTGTCATGCTGCTGCTTGTAATCAGTTTGTGCATCTTCTTGCAACAGCTTACCAAGTGGTCCACTGTTTCTTCAGCTTCTTTGCATAGGCGGCACTTACTGTCTGTTGCTGTCTTCTCAATTTTGACTTTGTATGCATTTGTCCTTAAGGCTTGGTCTTGTGCAGCCAGAATTAGTCCCTCGGTCTCTTTCTTCAATTTTCCTGCTCTTAGCCATTGCCAGGTTTATTGTTATCTGCTTTCCCAGCTATTTTTTTCATGTATGTATTGGCCATGTAGTGCTTTGTCGTTCCCATGCCTCTATTCTGGTCTTCATTTGGTCTTTCTTGTAGGCCAGTTTGGTCTCTCCAGTAGTTAGTAAGCCTTCCTGATATACTAATTTCAGTGCATCTTCATCATTGTTCTTCAGATATTCTTCCAAAGCCATTTTTTCTTCTTCAACCATCTGATGTACTTGTAGCATTCCACGCTCACCTATTTGCCTTGGTAGATAAAGTCTATCAATGTCACTGCGTGGATGAAGGGCCTGATTCATTGTCATTATTTTTCTGGTCTTCCTATCCTTGCTTTTAGTTCTGCTTGAGTCCAGTCCACTATTCCAGCTGTGGTACCTAAGACCTGGATTGCCCCAGTGTGTTGATTGCCTTTATGGTATTTCCCCCATTGAGTTTGGACTTTAAGATTTCTTCACTTTCTGTGATGTATTCACCTCTAATCTTGTTTCTTGATTCAGTGTGCTTGATGTTGTCAGCTTGAAGGATACCCAGTATTTGTAGTACTCTTCCTCATCCAGACTCTTAATGTTATTTTCGTGTGGCATCTTGATTCCTTCATTTTTCACTATTTTTCCTTGTTTGATAGTAAGTGTGGCACATTTGTCCAAGCCAAACTCCATTCCAATATCTTGGCTATATATACGGACAGTGTTGAGCAGCGATTCTATTTCAGATGATGTTTTCCATACAGCTTCAGATCATCCATGTAAAGGAGATGGGATAGTCTAGCAGATGTTTTTGATGTTTGATAACCATGTCCTGAGTTATTCAGTATTGTTGACAGAGGAAACAGTGCAATAACAAATAGTAATGGTGATAATGAATCTCCTTGAAATATTCCTCTCTTGATATTAACCTCTCCCAGTCCTCTCACCATTGATCTGCAACTGTGTCTTCCATTGTGCCATCGATCTTTGCACAAATTTTCTGATGTTTCTACTGACTCCTGTTATTTCTAGGCACTTTATTATCCAATCATGTGGCAGAGAGTCAAATGCCTTTTTGTAGTCAATCCATGCCACATTCAGGTTGGTCTTCCTTCTTTTGCAGTTTTCCAAGATCATTTTGTCTATTAGGAGTTGATCTTTTGTTCCTCTGCTATTGGGGCGGTTTCCTTTCTGCTCAGGTGGAAAGAGATTGTTTTCAACTAGATGCTGTTGCACTTCATCAGCTACTACACCAGTTAGTAATTTGAAGTTGTTGGTAAGCAGGTAATTGGCCTGTAATTGCCTGGTGTTGCCCCTTTTGCTGGATTTTTCATTATTAGGTAGGTTTTCCCAGTTGTTAGCCACTTTTCAATTTCTCCTCCTTGTAGTATATTGTTGAACTGCTTTGCAATGAGTGGGTGTATAACAGTTAGATGTTTCAACCAAAACCCATGCAGTTCATCTTCAACTGGTGCTGACCAATTTTTGATTTTCTTTGCTCTTTTTTCTACCATTTTTGTTGTTATTACTAGTTCTTTCATTTCAACTTCTGTTTTATTTGCATCCACCTCTTTTAACCAAGCCCTCATGCCTTGTTGTTAAATTTCTTTGGTTATCCCATAATCTGCTGTCCAGAACTGCACTGTTTTTTTCCTTGGCAGGTACTGACTGATTCTTTCAGTTTCTCCATTTGATGGGAGTTGGTAGAAAACGTTTCTGATTGGATTGAAATTGGAGGTTCTGCCTATAGTTTGCAATCCGAGCTTCATATCTACTGATTTTCCTGGCTATAGCTGTTATTTGTTGCTTTATTATTTCCAGTGCTTCCTTGATCTTCCTTGTTTCTAAGTGGTATTTCTTGATTAGGTATTCTTTGGTCTTCTTGTTCTTCAGCTTCTTTTCTTTCATCTGTTCTAGCTTGCTTTCATGTGATCTTAACTTGCTGATCTTATTTTCTAGTCTAACCTTCCATTTTTCTGGTGCACTGTTTGTTTGTTTTTCTTCTTTGTTGATTTTGCATCCCAGGTATTCTGTTATAACTGCAGCTGTGCTGTACATTAGTTGGTTTGTTTCTTGCAATGAATTGGTGCTTATACTTGATATTGCAGTATTTGCATCTTTTAATGCTTGTGCTAGCTGTTTCTTTGGAACAAGCTTCAATGCAGGTAGCCTTATTCTGTTGTTTTTGTGCTGTTCTAGATGCTCAGTTATTCTTTGTTTCAATTCTTTTATTTCTTTAGTTAGAGGGTTTTGTTCTTCCTGAGGAAGAGGTGCCTGGTTTCCAAATGAGAACAGTTGTATATCTCTGCTAGATTCCTTCACTGCCAACTCCCCCTGGTTTGCCTCTACATTCTGAATTACTTCTCGCTGTAAGGCTTTTTATTATTTTCTTATTATTATTATTATTATTATTATTATTATTATTATTACTATTATTATTATTTTATAAACTATGAATGAAAATAAGGATTATATAGAGAAGATTTAGCATTCTCCTTCTATGGTATATTTTTGACAAAAAATAGTTCCCTTTTCTTGATTTTGCTATTTCTCCCTGGAAGATGTAGACATCAGTACTAAGAATAACTAGAATGCCACCAATTCTTTTGAAGTTCTAAAGGCAGCACAGTAAATGTCCTTCTCCAGCCAGTTTCATAGCTGGCGGGGGGGGGGGGAAGCATGGGAGACACCTCTGGTTCTCATTCGCTTACAAAATTTGTTTCAGTTGACTTCTCTAGCTAACTAAAATTAAACATTGTTAAAAGAAGTGTTTTAAAAATGTATTAGCAAGTTGAGCAAACTTGTTTTAAATTGGGTAAAAGTGTTTTCTTTGGGTAACTTAAAGTGTTTTACCTACACTGAGTAAAAAGGACTTTCTGTTAAATGGTTTTGGATAATGAAGGAAAAAGTTTGGAAAGCAGTGGCTTAACTGATGAGACCCAAAACACACACTCTCTGTCTGATCTCATCAGGCAGTTGAAAACATTAGGAGAAAAATGATCCTGTAAGTAAACATCATTTATCTATTTATTTATTGTATTTTTCTGCCACTGAAATCTACCGATTCCCTGCAATTTACATTTCTAAAATATAAGCAGATAAAACACATTAAAGCCAAAAATATAATACCATACCATAATTTACAAAGAAGCAGCAAAATATGTAAGGCAAAAAAGTTTTTCTAGGTATAATAATTTATCATTTTAAAAGGTGCGTAAAAGTGATCAACATTTAGCAGTAAACATTACGCACAAACACTGAATCTTTCTATCTGTATTAAAATAACAAATATATGTAAATTAAGACCTAGAAATTAAAATGCATGTATAAACCAAGTTTGATTGTGATATCTTGCTATTCTCCAAAGTATTATTATTATTGTTACCATAGCTATTGCTTCTCAGTGGACCCTAGTAGCCAAGGAATTTTGGCTGGAGAGCTCTAGAAGACTCTTTTCTGCCGTGGCCTTCACTCTTTGGAACATCTTGCTGCCAGAGGTGAGATCTGCCATCGCCCTTCTGGCTTTTAGAAAGAACTTTAAAACCAGGTTCTGACAGTTGGTGTAGGACCCTGACGGAGAAGCTGTAGGCCAGGGGTGTTAAAGTGTCGGCCCGCAGGCCGGATGCATCATAGTGAAACCATGCCCACCCCATTGCCGGCAATGGAAAAAAGTTGCGATACGTCATGACATGTCATGTGATGTGTGAGTTTGACACCTCTGCTGTAGGCTGAGGCTGTAGGTGCTCTAAACCCATGTTCTTTGTATTCAATCTTTTCTAATTTTAATCTAGTTTAATATTTGTATTTGTTTTTATATCTCTATTTCTGTAATATTGTAACCCACCCATCATGACTCACCCTAAACAATGAGATGGATGGCATATAAATTTAATAAATAAATAAATAAAAAATAAACAAATGTCATTGTTGATTTAAGCCACTTTTTTTTTTTTTTTGCTCCTTGGAAAGTTTAAAGAACCCTTGATTCTAAGGAATTTTTCTGAGCAAAAGACTTCCTTCTGAATAATAAGTTAATACAATCTGTTCTCACTTCATTTGACCTTAAGGCACAACACTCAAAATAGCCATTTACCCAACCATCAAGATATATAGTAAGTCTTCATGATTTCCCATTGAACTTTCACACCTGTTGGAAAACTTGAAACCTCTAACTAAAAGTTTATATTCTGTATGTCCATTACCTTCCTCCAGCCAGTTTTGTACATTACATTTAGAATATTCATGGAAAACAACACTTCCTAGTCCAAAATCAGCATCCAACATGGCAACCCATCTGGTGAACTTAAGCTCCAATTTGCAGCTTACACTATTTTTCTATACCATATGGTCCATGCCTCCAAAACAATTCTAGCATTTCCACTCCTCCATATAAATACATTTTCCTAAAGCAAAACAATTTTATAAAAAGTTTAAATACGATGGAATAAATTCTTTATTGTCAAAAAGCTTGAGTGAGGTAAATTGGGGAAACCCATGCTTAACTCAATGCTTAACTGCCTGAACGAATTCATAAATATCTTTCATTTTTAACATCCCTAAAACTGTGTCACTATTGTCTCTCCCCAAAGTGTGGGAGTTGGAAGTTTTACAGAAACTTTTCTCAACTCAAATTAAGTCAACCTAGTCAAACCAAGGAATACAATTATGTCAAGGAAAAAGAAAAACAGCCATTTGCTTTAACAAACCTTTGGCTTCATTCATGCAGGGAACAAATAATGCCAAGAAAATGTTTAAGATGGGTAAGCATAGAGAAAATCTCCCAATGAGCTAATATTTTTTTCCAAGAATCCAGCCATCTATACCATGGATATCAATTAGCCTATTGCAGAAGACCACCTATCAGTCTGGAGCTGAGCCAGTGACTGATATATAGAACAAAAAGACAGCTTCACAGTCTGTACTTTTGGGCTTGTGGGTAGGAATGAAAGGGTAAAGTAAATAAATGAAACTTTTAAGGAACTAACTGCCCTCCATGCTAGCTGACTGCAAAGCCATTCATACACCATGGGTGGAGTGGAAGTCTCAAGATTGCACAACAAAACACAGCACGAAATAACTTATTTTTGTGAAACTGTTTGATTTTTATTCATAGTTTGTCAAGGTAAGAAAGTATTGCTTCCTCTGACCCTGGCTTTTGTAGCCAGAAACTCTGTGAGTAGTGTTCTGTCACAATAAATCACTCAATCTCCTCTCCCTCTCTTGTTTCAATCTTCAAAGACAGCAGTGTGAGTATCTATAGCTTAATTTGATTTGCATTACAGAGATTACCAATTTCCTTGTCTGCAAAAGAAAAGTTACTGTGTACCTCTTTTACAATGTATGTGGTTTTAACTAAATTTCCCTCAGAGTTAATTAAGGGCTTCAGATAAAACTTTGGTAGCAACTTCTCATTGCTAACAAAACATTTATAGTTTTTCCAAGTTTTTTAATTTACTCTCCCCACCCAGTTTCTATGCTGTAGAAATATGATCCGACATTATGCATATGCTGAGGATCTTTATGATTTTTTATTGCCAGGAGCCTACCATTTTTTCCAATAATTAAGACTACCTAAATCCAACTTTTCTTGCCAGCCATCTTTGTCCTTTCTCTTTCCTGCCAGCTTCTTAGCCCATTTGAACCTCCTTTCCAAGAGAGATTCTATGAGCATGCAAAAACCTTAGCCACCTCTTCTCATATGCTTTACAGAGTTTATCATCTTCAGATAGATCATGTGAGGTCATGTTGCAAGCTTGCAGTCATTATTTATCTTCTCTCAATCACACTGGCTTTTTGTCTATCCAAAGTCTACTTTAACCTTATTTATCTATCCCAGGACTTTTTTTTTCCTGATAATGCTGTATAAAAACAGCCACAAGGTGACAAAGTTAAAATGAGATGCCCACTTTATTAAATGGGAAAATGTTTTTACTTGGAAAATAAACGCATTTTCTTTTGAAAGATTTTACAGAGGTCATGCAACAATCCATGTTGATAATAGTAAAATCCAGAGAAAACCAAAAAATCATTTCTACAAATCCTTCTAAATAATTAATATTAACTATTTATGGCATCTTGATTACTACAGATTGATACAAAAGAATAACAAAATCATCACTTATTTCTTCCCGTTTAGACCATAGTGCTTCTATTTATTTCTAAACCACTCAGTATAGAATATTTTCATTCTTTTACTCTTGACTACAGTTGTGTGACAGCTTCTATTTCCCTACTTTCTCATACAGATACAAACCACTGTTTATTCTGAAAAAGTTTAGAATATGATACATCCTTCACCACATTTCAACTTTATGTGATATTAAGCCACAAAAGGTTACATTTATCCTGGGTACAAAGCATTTTTCTGAATTTATTGGTATCTGCTTAACATTCAGACTTGTTATATTTAGAATAAAAATAGTATTCCATTGTTATATACACGATATATCAGAACTCAAGATATATATTGCAATATTCATGAGATACATTGGAAAACATTAATGTTATTTAACAACATGTACAGGATAACTAGTTAAAGAAGATAGTGGCTTTCCAAATAATGAAGTTGCAACTCCACTTACAAAAGAAGACTAGTAGAATTACATTTAATTGACTGAAGTAAGCTAAGTGTCATTTTAAAAATACAGCCAACAAACAAAAAGATCAATGGTAATAGTAATAATTATGATCATTTGCCTAGGTTAACTAATGTCTTACCCTCAGAAAACAACACAGTGACATATAACAGTACACACTTCATCCACTGATTTGCACAATGACCTTCTGAAATATATATACATATATATATCCCTGAAATAATTAACCCAGGTTCCAAAAGTGTCAAATATTATTTAAAACATATGTTAACACTCAATTGACAATGATAATGCCAAAATAGCATTATTGACTCTATCTTCAAACAAATACCTTGCATCACATGTTCTTCCATCTCACACACACAAGTAAGCTCTAGCAGGATGGTGTCCCTGTGTGTGTGTTGTCATTTTGGTATCAATGTGACTTGCTGATATAGATTATTCTATATCCTATCCTCTGGGATGATAAAGAACACATTTTCATTTCTTCTGAGTAACACTTTCAGGTATTTAAAGAATAGGAGCATAGAGAAGAGCAACAAAGATGATTAGAGGTCTGGAGGCTAAAACACGTAATGAACAGTTGCTGGAACTGGATATGTCTAGTTTAATGAAGAGAAGGACGAGGGGGGACATGTTAGCAGTGTTCCAATATCTCAGGGGCTGCCACAAAGAAGAGGGAGTCAAGCTATTCTTCAAAGCGCCTGAAGGCAGGACAAGAAGCAACAGATGGAAACTAATCAAGGAGAGCAGCAACCCAGAACTAAGGAGAAACTTCCTGACAGTTAGAACAATTAACCAGTGGAACAACCTGCCTCCAGAAGCGGAAGTTTTTAAGAAAAGACTGGACAGCCATTTGTCTGAAATGGTATAGGGTTTCCTGCCTGGGCAGGGGGGTTGGACTAGATGACCTCCAAGTCCCTTACAACATCATCATCATCATCATCATCATCATCATTATTATTATTATTATTATTATTATTATTATAGATCATCGCACCGTCGGCCAGATGTTCAGACTGGATTTGGCATTTTGTCTACCTATCGAGTCCTTACCCATGACCTGGGATAGGCAGATGTGGATGTTTGATGGCATTACAGATATCGTCACAGGATGGAAGCAGTTCCTAGTAAGGCCGCCTTTTGCAATTGACTAATAGCAAATTTGTCAATGCCAATGATGTTCAAGTGGTGCTCCAATTGTTTTGGGATTGCACCCAAGGAGCCTATTACTATTGGTACTACCCTTGGTTGCTTTTGCCACAGTCTTTCTATTTCTATTTGTAGGTCTTTGTATTTTGTTATCTTCTCCAATTCTTTCTCGTCTATTCTATGTGTAATATGATTAATTAGTTACAAATAATAATAATAATAATAATAATAATAATAATAATAATAATTGTAACTAATTAATCATATCACACATAGCGCTAATTTTTTCTCAAGACTAAATATACCCAATTCCCTTCATTTCACTTTTTGTTACCTTGTTTCCAGTCCCTGCTTATCTTATCCCAGCACCATCACATCATGATAGGATATATATTTTGGCAGAATATGTACTATTATATACCTGGCATTTACCAGAAATAGCCTGAGGCCTATTAGCATTCTCATGCTTTAATAAACAAGCAGTTGCTATTTTGGATGAAGAACTGAGGGAAAAAAGTCATTTTCAGAAATAGCACAGAGTTTGTTGAATGTAGGCAGAAGGTTATAATTTTGTTGTGTACAACTTATTGTTTCGGATATGAGAAACTATCATATGGTGAATCATTGATTCACAGGAAAAATCAATGAGGTAAAGAGTTGTCAGTGGACTGTAACCAGGTTTTATGGAGAATGGAGTCTCTGGGCATGCACAGTCATTTTCTCTATGCCATGCCATCTAATCTCTCTTTCTAATATAATCATGACACAGAAGAAAAAGCAACTCATAGAGGAGTGATCTAGGAAGAAAAAATAGAAATGTCTTAGCTCAAGGAGCAAAGGGAGTACAGAAACATCTTGGCACAAGGGCTGGACTAACAATTAGGATATTTTTTTTGGAGTACCATGAGTGATCAAACGTAAGCTCAACATGGCTAAAAGCATGTTCAGGAACATCAGGGTCAAGCCTTTTAATAATGCTCCCCTCCTTTGATACAGCTTACTCCCAGAAATCTAGCTCACCCTTACCATGTTATTTTTTTCAGAAATCTGTAAAAGCATGGCTCTTCAGAAAGATATTTGCTGTTGAGAAAGATAATGCCACCCTTAATGGTAGTATATTAGGCAATTGGCTATAATTCAGGTTTGTGTTTAATTTTCAGATAATAACACCGTAAGCCAGGGGTCCTCAACCTTGGCAACTTTAAGACTTGTGGACTTCAATTCCCAGAATTCCTCAGCCAGCTTTGAGGAATTCTGGGAGTTGAATCCACAAGTCTCAATCCACAAGTTGAGGACCCCTGCCATAAGCCATTCAGAGTCTCTGGAAACAGAAAGTATACACATTACAGAAATACATACATACATACATACATACATACATACATACATACATACATACTACATTCATATCCATATTTAAAATCACACATGCAGTACAGGCCAACTGTGGGGAGAACACTATGAAGAGTGGCTTTACCTCTTCCTCAACCATTGCTGTTTCATCTAGCATCTTCCCCTACTTTGAGGAGACATCTTTCTTTTTCCACAGAGAAAAAGAAGAACAAGAATATTCTCAGAACCATGATATAATAGCTTCCCAATGTGTAATGGATTGTAAAAATAGCCTTGGGAGTCAGAGCCCAAATCCAATTAATAGTCCAATAAATGAAATGTGAGTCCCAAAGAGGGATAGGAGTAGAAAGAATATTTCAGAAGGGACCCTCTCTAGTTCCCTGGAAAGTAAAGGCAGAGGGGGGAGTGCTTTCAGACTTGCAAGATTCTATCACTATAACCTTATAATAAAGGAAGTATTAGTATTCATGGTTTTAGTTTCCTGGCTGGACTACTTTGAAGTTAAACAATTACACAATTTGGTTGGCCCTCACTTTTCCCAATAAGAAGTAGGGAATTACCACATCAAGGTGCACCAATACTTCTAGGCCAGTGGTTCTCAACCTTTTTAATGCCATGACCCCAACCTGTCGTAAGTCGAGGACTACTCAACCGGTTGTAAGTCGAGGACTACTCAACTAGTGCAGCACTGTTTGCAGAATGGGGCTTTTGGCGGGCTCAGCAGGGCAGAGACAGCCTGGACAATTCCTATTGGCTTTTGAAAGCCAATAGAATTAGACTCTATTCAAGAGCGTCTATTCTATTGGCTTTCAAAAGCCAATAGAATAAAAGGGAGGAGCACAGCTAAGGAAAAGGGGGGAAAAATGGTGGACTGCGTTGTTTGGCGACCCCCGTGAAATGGTCGTTCGACCCCAAATGGGGTCCCGACCCACAGGTTGAGAACCACTGTTCTAGGCCAAGAAAATCTGGCTCACTATGAGATGCTCCCATTGGGAAAGATACAAGAAAAGTGACAGTGGCTGATTGGAGATCAAGATGTTGAGAACTTCCTGACATGATGATTCGCTACTGCTCCATTTTTTCTTCACTTCACTGACTATCACTGGGAACTTCTGCTTCAAAGAATTCCACTTAATGGTACACCTTGATGCAGTGGTTTCCCAAAGCTTCACTCAACTCTTGCCTTTTCCCCAAGTCACTGGAAGTGTCAACATATCAGTTCCATTGATCAGAGCAATGCAAGAGGAAAAAAATCACTCTGCTGTAGTAGTTTTTGTAGCTATTTTTTTTAAAATATATATGAGGGGACATTGCATTTTGCAAAAATTTATTACATTCTAAACTAGTATAGTGCTAGGAAATATGTATATATCTGTATATGTCTATTCCAAGAGATGCAGAGGAAAGAGATGAGCATTTCAGCTGCCAATCACTGTCAAATGTGGTAAATAACAAACTGCTGAAACTAAATAAAAAATGAAAGTAGAAAAAAAGTGCAGAGGCAAATGGATCAATATTGCCAAAGTGATGTGGAAGGTGGATGGGTATATAAAAATGTAATTGCTTCATTATTGTCTAAATCTAAATGTAAATCACTACTGGTCTTACTTCATAAACGTGTCAAACAAGCTATTTACCAAAAACATATTTTGATTACTCATTACCACTTTGGAAAATTGATGCATAATGGTTAAAATTACAACATGCTGGAAAACTACTTTTTCTTTTTTGATTATTTTATTTTTAACAATACTTTTTACCATTTTAGTTTGAATTAATATTAAGATAGCTTGCTTAGAATTTTCTATATTTCATCACAACTTTCCTTTTTAAAAATTGGAATTACACAGATTGTTTTTCAGACTAAGAACAAATACCAAGGGATTAGAGGAATTAGAGGAATTCCACATTTTCGTTGGATCAGCTATTTCGTGACTGAGTTTTTAAAAGGACCCTTAGGTTCTAATTTGTTAATTGGGCTGATAACTCTTGTTATGATTTTTTTTCCAGTTCATACAATTCTGTCCTCAGAAAGTCAGCTTAGGCACAGCCTTTATATTGTCCCAACAGAACAACTAATAAATAGAAACATGAGTCTAACATATGAAAATATCACACAAAGAGAAACAAAAAGGTTGTGCATACTTATGCACTGGATTCTGCAGTTAAATACACCACCAAAAATGCCTTCTTCTTTGTCAAACCAACTAATCGGGTGTTATGTCCCGAGCCTTGCAAACGGCTTGGGCGTTTGCAGGCAGTCCCGGGCAGGTGCAAAGCTGCCCGGGACCAGACAGGCTGTCGCCATCGCCGTGCGCATGCGCGGGTGCTGGCGCGGGAAAAGTAGCGCATTTACCCGGGAAATGTCTATATAAGAAGCTGGGAGGTTTTGGGAGCTGCTGAAGCCATCTACTTGTAAGCTGAAAGCAGAATAAAGAAAACTGAGAACTTCAACTGCTTCTCGTGTCTGCTTCCCGCCACGGACTCAACACTGGCGACGAGGATGGGATTGCCTTACACCGCCTGGAAAGGAAGAAGTGTAAGCTTACCCAAGTGAGTCCTGAGCGGCGTCGACTCGGCAGCTACCCGCCAATCCAGTGCGCATTCGGGGGTAGGCTGGCTGATAGACCCGTCTCCTGAAGATGGCAAAAATCGGAAGGCTTTCGGAATTCGACGTCTCACATCCAGAGCGGTGGGAGTCATACGTAGCCAGGTTGGAGAACTACTTCAAGGCAAACCAAGTGAGGGAAGAGAGCTTGAAGGCTGCCACCCTGCTTTGTGTTTGCGGCCAAGACGCCTTCGACATCGCAGAAAACCGTGCAGCACCTGTTCCAGTAGAGTCTGTAAGCTACGCAGATCTGAAGAAGCTACTGAAGGAGCACTTCCACCCCAAGATGTCCGTCATCGCATGGCGCCACACCTTCGAGCAGAGGGATCAACAGCCCGGTGAGTCGGCCAAAGAATTCATCGCCGCATTACGGAAGGCCGCCAAGCACTGCGAGTTCAAAGACCTCGAAGAACGACTGAGGGACCGATTCGTGTGCGGGTTAAGGCATCGAGATCTACAACAGAGGCTTTTCGCTAAAGAAGAATTGTCCTACCAAGATGCCTTAAGGGAAGTCACTGCAGAAGAAGCAGCAGGCGGCGCTGTCAAGAACATGCGGCCAATCAGAAACAGTGCAGAGGTTGCATCCGTGCACCAGGAAGACGTCCAAAGAAACTCCGAGGAGGATCCGGACGAGGAAGTCGACCGTCTCCACCCCACGAAGGAAGAAAAACAGAAGGGAAGCTCTTCAGCTCCGCTCAAGTGCATCGGCTGTGGAGGTCGCCACAGGAGAACCGACTGCAAGTTCCGCTCCGCTACCTGCTGGGCATGCGGCAAACAAGGACACATTGCAGCTGTGTGTCTGGGCCGACGAAAGGTACAACCTCAGGAAGAACTGCGCCTGAAAGGTACCAGATTCCCCAGCCAGAATAGGGTAGGGTTTTGTGCTTCGCGAAGAAGCATCCTTAGGACAGGCACACACAAGCCCATGAAGAAAAAGCTGTCACTCAACGTGAAGCTACAAGGGGTTCCATTATCTATGGAACTAGACACAGGGTCTGCCTTTTCAATTATCTCCTTTGTTCCGGTAGTGGAACTCAGGCCAAGTTAAGGCATTGTGTTAACAGATTTTCAAAATTCAAGAGTGTGTGTTAAGGGGGAGGCCACCCTTAACGTGCAATACAAGAGTTTTGAAGGTCCACTAGACTTATTAGTAGTAGGGGGTGAACGAACGAGTCTCATAGGACTCGATTGGTTTGAGGCCCTGGGGATACACGTCACAGGACTCAACAGTTTACAAACACAGGAAGTCTGCAAAGAATTTGCAGATGTTTTCAGCCCCCAGGTGGGCACATTCAAAGGACCCCCTGTGTCCTTAAAGCTAGACCCCACTGTCACTCCCATTAGAATTAAAGCAAGAAGGGTCCCTTTTGCTTTAAAAAGTAAAATTGACACTGAGTTAGACAAACTGATCCAACAGGGAATCCTAGAACCTGTTGATTCCAGTCCTTGGGAGACCTCCATTGTCACGCCTCTAAAGGCAAATGGGGACATTCGCATTTGTGCTGACTACAAATGCACTCTGAATAAGGCATTGCAGCAACATGCCTATCCTGTTCCTGTGGTCAGTCATAGTCTGGCCTCCCTCAAGGGGGGGGCGCGTTTTTGCAAAGCTTGACCTAGCTCAAGCGTATCAACAGCTGCCTGTTGATGATGCTGCTGCTATAGCTCAGACTATTGTGACCCACAGGAGAGCCTTTAAGGTAAAAAGGCTGCAGTTTGGAGTGAATGTCGCTCCTGGGATTTTCCAAAGCGTAATGGAAAACACACTGCGGGGCATACCGGGGGTTTGCCCCTCCTTTGATGATGTCTTAATTGCAGGAGACTCCACACACATTCTAGCTGAAAGGCTAAGAGCTGTTCTGTTAAGATTCAGGAAATCAGGCCTCAAGCTCAAAAAAGACAAATGCATGATTGGGGTGCCTTCTACTGAATTGCTGGGGTTCAAAATTGATGCTGCTGGGATTCACCCTGCTGAATCCAAACTGACTGCTATTTTAGAAGCACCTAGGCCAAAGTCCAAGGCCGAACTTCAGGCCTTCCTGGGCCTCCTGAATTTCTACAATTCTTTTCTTCCACAAAAAGCTAGTGTAGCTGAGCCTCTTCACAGGCTACTAGACAAGCAAGCAGTGTGGCAGTGGTCACAAACGCATGAGGGTTGTTTTACAAAGTCAAGGCTTTGCGCACTTCGAACGTGTACTTGCACATTTCAACGAGTCTCTTCCTGTGTGCATCGCTTGTGGTGATGCGTCCCCTTACGGGGTTGGAGCTGTCCTGAGTCACCTCAGGTCTGATGAACTCAGGTTCTGTTGCCTATTACTGCCAGACACATTGTCTTCTGCTGGAGCGCAAAACTACGCTCAGATAGGACAGGAGCTCTGCTGTTGTTGCTGGAATTAAAAATTCCAGACTTCTATATGGCGGCACTCACGGTCTTCAATGACTATAAGCCTCTGCTGGGAACTGTTTACCACACGTAAGGCAGACTCCAATCATTTCCCCTAGAATGCTTAGGTGGTCTATTTTTTTGTCTGCATATGAATTTTTCCTTACTCACAAGCCTGGAAAAGAAATGGGCCATGCTGATGGCCTCAGTAGATTGCCTCTGCCAGTAGTAGAAGCTGACCCTGTGCCAGCTGTCAACATTCTATCAATCCAAGCTTTGCCCGAGCTCCCTCTTAGTGCCAGGGATGTTGCCGCTGAAAAAGGTACAGATCACACACTTTCACGTGTCCGTTCCTGGGTTTTGTCTGGTTGGCCTGAGCACTGCCCTAGTCCTGAGTTTCAGAGTTTCTGGTCCAAAAGGAACGAGCTGTCCATTTCTCAGGGTTGTTGCTTTGGGGAAACAGAGTTGTCAATCCCACCTCAATGGAGGGAATAGGCGTCTTAGAATCCCTAACGAGGGTCATCCTGCATTCGTTCGTATGAAGGCTCTTGCGCGCAGCCACTTGTGGTGGCCTGGTTTAGATACACGGATATTGAGGCTTAGTGCATGCATGCCACCTGTGCCACACGAATCTCGCCAGAGAATGCCCAACCTCCATGTGCAGAGGATGGGAGGATGGAAAACACAGGTCACCCCGATGGTCTTCTAGGGTGCACATTGACTACGCTGGCCCCTTTCAGGGCCAGTTCTTCTTGTCATTGTTGACAGCCATTCGAAATGGCTGAGGTTGTACCTGTCTCATCCACCATCACTGCAAAGACTATTCAGGTACTGAGGGGGATTTTTGCTGCACACGGGCTGCCAGATGTCATTGTGTCCGACAATGGCCCTCAATTCACTTCCTCCGAATTCCAAGCTTTCTTACAGGCAAACATGATTCGTCATGCCACGTCTGCACCCTTCCACCCGTCCACCAACGGTATGGCTGAACGTATGGTGCGCATCACAAAGGCCGCATTGAAAAGACTCACCTACGGGGACTGGCATCACAGGTTGGCTGACTTTCTCCTTTCTTATCGCACCACACCGTCCACTTCTACAGGGAGAAGTCCAGCTGAACTTAGTTGGGGGCGTCAACTTACTACTAAACTTGACCGGTTGCATCCGGACAGATTGCCTTCATCTACCTCACATCCTAGGGCACCTAGACAACTACTTGTGGGTGCCCCGGTTTGGGCTCGCAATTACGGGCCTGGTCATACCTGGGTCCCCGCTTCTATTTCCAGTGTCACAGGTCCTCTCTCCTACGAGGTTGCCCTGGACAACGGTCGTGTCCTGCGTCGGCACATCGACCAACTCCGCCCTAGGCGGGACTTTTCAGATGAGACTCATGGGTCTTTTCCAGGGGGGGAGGGGGACCCTTTGGAGCAAAGGGAAGGGCACAAGCTGCTGCCCATCTCCACTGATGGAGCCACAAACGGCCCATCCCAGGGTTCCGCGAGAGCTCCGAACAAGAATTCTATGAGCCTACCTAACTACCAGGCATCCACGCCTACTCCAGCCAGGGAGTCACCCCGGGGGCATACTCACTTTCCCCACACATCACACCACATCACACAGCACTCCAGTCACGGAGGATACCCGGGGGCATCCCAACAAATCATTCCCCGCAAGAGAGCTGGCACACAATTCCCAAGGTTGGCCTGACCTTACCCCAAATCCTACAGGGGGTCAAACATACAGGGAGGTGGTCGAGGAACCAAGTCCCGACTACAACACCTCTAGCCCAAATCAGGGAGTAACTGAGTTTTGGGAAAGTACAGAAACCCACACAAGCCCGGACACAGAACGGGGTTCAGGGAATGGACAGCCTCCTGACAGGTCTTGGATGGACCTAGGAGTTTCAACAGAGACGCCCAGCAGTGGCTATCACTTCAAGGGGCCCGAGGGTCTACAGCTAGGCAGGTCAACCAGGTCACAAAGGGACAGAAGCCCTGGCCTGACGAGCCCGGTGGGCAAGCAAGCAGGCCAGGCATCGGGGCACAGTCCTTGGAAGGCACCAAGGCAAAATAAGGAGAACAGGCTCACATCTCCCTCCAGTCAGGGAACTCATGCTAGTAACCCAGAGCTGAGAAGGTCACAGAGAGCAAAGAAGTCTCCTAAATACTTAGAGGATTACATAACATTGCTGGCTAAGGCAAAAGCCAGTAATCAGTAGGAGCACTGGGGAGCAGAAACTGTCATAAAAATAAATGTTGTATGTTGGTAGTAGTTTTAGCCCGGGGGAAAGGGGTGTTATGTCCCGAGCCTTGCAAACGGCTCGGGCGTTTGCAGGCAGTCCCGGGCAGGTGCAAAGCTGCCCGGGACCAGACAGGCTGTCGCCAGCGCCGTGCGCATGCACGGGTGCTGGCGCGGGAAAAGTATCGCATTTACCCGGGAAATGTCTATATAAGAAGTTGGGAGGTTTTGGGAGCTGCTGAAGCCATCTACTTGTAAGCTGAACGCAGAATAAAGAAAACTGAGAACTTCAACTGCTTCTCGTGTCTGCTTCCCGTCACGGACTCAACATAGAGTATGAGCTAAACAGGCAGCAGATCTAAGTTCACAAAAAGATGGCTTTAATAGTATTAAGCAAGAATTCTGGAAGATACTTCTAAATATATGGGAGGAGCCTAAAGCAAAATAAGCAAAAGTTATGGGCAGGGATGTCTTAAGATATAAGAGCAGACAGACAACAGAGATAGCATTATGGAGACACTGCTTTTGCATTTATCCTTGCTAATAACCATCCCTAAAAATAGCTCACTATTGTTATATAGCTTTCATTTTTAAAGGGATTAAAAAAACCTTTTTTCATTTTATATCCCACAAATAATATCTATGATCTGCAACCTGCCAAGCTCAGGTGACAAGCAGTAACTTTTTTTTCTTCAATTTTTCATGCAAGTAATTCAGCAGAAGCAGGTGGCCCATTTCTTTCCTTTCGTTATTTATGCATCACTATTGGGAGCTTATGTTCCTATCTCAGATAAGATCCCATTATAGGGTACTTTCTGTTAGGAAGGGAAGGGGTATGCAAATATTTATTTCTGAAGCTCTCTGACTGAAAGTTTGGTTTCCATTAATGGCCGTTGCTGCTGCATTAAACAGTTGAAGAGGTAAGCATAATTTTGTCCATAAAACTTTCCATTGAGTATTTCTTAATTTTAAAATAAACCAAGCTGTTGCTTCCAGTCAGATAAAAGTGGTGTTCATTATTTCTATAAACAAAAACGTCAACAAAAAGGAATATAATAACTACAATTCATTTGTCTTCAATGTTCAACCATTTTCTCAACCTCAGAATATATTTCCTGTCCTCCTTTTTCTCCAATAATGGATTCCAAAATGATTGGGCTATTTCTGGTTTCTCTGGAAAATACTTAGTTCTTAATATTGGGGGGGGGTTGTTGTTGTTTTGTAGCTCTGCCAACTTTCTAACTTTTGAGTCTTTTCCATGGTCACTTCTTATTGCTTTTCTCTTAAAGAAACTCTCTTGGATGGGACTATGTTTTTACTTTTCACACACAGCAAGTACAATTACCATTAGTACCCTGCAGCTGTTTTACATGTGCTATCTTCATTGAGCTATAAGCATATAAAGCCCAAGACCTAGTTTCCCCTTAGTCTCAGTGATTAGCAAAGACATCCATGTCTTAGTTGAATCAGACTAAAGTACACCCAATCAAATGTTTTCAACAATAAAACCAACCAGCCATTGGAATTTTCTCCTTAATTATAGACATTTGCTTTCAAAATATACCAAGACAAAATAACAGAATTGGAAGAAGTAATTCTGATCATTCATGCAACCCAGTACTCTATGCAGGAACCTACATTACAGCATCTGAGACAGATGGCTAACTAGCTTCTGTCAGAACATAACCCATCTAGTTTATAATTCCAGATATCACATAATTGGTTCTTTTGTCCAACTGTTCTTAACTGTTAGGAAGTTGTTTAAGTTGAATCTACTTTGTTGTAATTTAAATCCATTATTCCATGTCCTGCGCACTAGAATGAGAGGTCTTGACCTTCTTCTGAGTGCCATCCTTTCAAGTATTTAAATAATGATATCATATTTCTTTCCTCAGTTACCTTTTCTCAGGAATAAATACACTCAGTTCTCTTCCCTTTCAAATTTAGGTTAGCTTATTCTAGCTGAGATTCTTGTATATAGTAGCCATATTAGTAGCTTCTTTTACTTTCTTTTTTACCTTTACTAGAATTTCTCACAACTGTGTTTTTAATATCTTCTTTAGAAACTCTCATTCATCTTGAGCTGCTTTTCCCATCAGCTTCTCTAGCCATAAGCTACTACTTATCTTTGCTCTGAGTTTATTAGAATCCATCTTTTTAAATTCAAAGCATGTGCTTGATGTTTCTCTTAAATCACAGTTTAGAATATAGAATATATGATACTAATGTATAGAAATTAGAAAGCAAAAATTGACTATTGAAACAATCTGACAAGAGGGAGGAGCCTCCAAGGACTTAACAATGAGAGAAAGAAACTTAGAAACAGACTAATTAATCAGCTAAAATGGTGGTGGGAAGTTTGTAGAATAGAATGGAATTCCAAGATTCTATTAATCTAGCCTTACATTAAAGTTGATTTAGCTCATTCAGTCATGCTTCCTGTTTGATTTACTCTGGAGGGCTGACAGTATCTCATGAGTGCCACAAGGAAGCCTCTCTTTCATACCAATTGCCTGAGATCAGATGTACGGCCAAATTCATTTCAGGTGTATATAAGTGAAAGTGATTCGTGGAATACGAATTTTTAAAAACACTGATGACATAACTATATATTCTTTGATCTGATTTTTCCCATTTTTCTGCACAGAGAAAATTTCCAGAGGTCAGCTTATGTTCTTCATTGATCCTCAGGTTTGCCTATATTGTGGGGAGACCGTATTCTACTCCTCTTTTTAGGTGCAACTTAAATAAACACTCTCACTTTTACCCTTATCCACAGTCCAGAGAGCTGCCCATATTTTCAAAAGCAGCTATGACAGAAAATGTTGAAGATAAGGAAAGATGGCTTCTGCTGGGACAGGATGACAGAAGAACACATTTAGTGTCCCTCAGACTTTGTAGGACAAAGGATTAGAGAGACAGAAAATAATCCCTTTGACCAGTTTGACTTATTCAGATATGTTTTTGGCACATGACAACATTCATGAATGTCCATAAATATGTATGCCTCTGAAAATCAGCAGTTCTCAACAATGGTACAACATAAAAGTAGTGGATGTTTAGAATCAAAATGACAAGATAGGAATATCTTTAGCCACTGCAGTAAGTATTAAGCAGGGATTCATGAACTAATAATATCTATGTGAACTCTATAGACAGGCACAATGCATAAACCATCATAATATAATTTTTGAAATTTTGAAATTCAAACCAAAAATATTTTAAAATTTTACATCTCTGCATAAAACTCAGGCAAATTATTATTTCTGACAGCATCCTAGAAGTCTTAAAAAATAGTTTTTCTCATGATGTCTATTAGATTTATCTATTTAGTACCTGGTTAAACAAATTTAAATTGAACACTATTTTACACAGAGACAATATTAAGACTTTTGAACAAAATCTATGTAAATTTAGTTTACTTCTACCTAACAGTAATTACAGGTATTCAAAATCTAAATGTACTCTCCAATTTCTAATTCACCTCCATATTTTATCGGCACACAAAACTAGTTCATAAATTACCTTAACAATACTGATGTCACTTCTATGTAGATAGTTCTTAATTAACAATGATAACTGGGGCCAGAATTTCCATTGCTAAGCGAAGTGGTCATAAAGTGTGACTTTATATAATCACATCATTTAACAATTGCATTCCCAGTATTCCCATTCCCATGGTTAAGTGAGAATCTCCTCACAACTTTTTGCTGCCTTTCAACAAACAAAGTCAGTGGGGAAGCCAGATGTCCAGATGTCTTGCAAACCGGCTGATAGCAATAACACTAGCACTTAGACCAGCGGTTCTCAACCTATGGGTCGCGACCCCATTTGGGGTCGAACGACCATTTTATGGGGGTCGCCAAACAACGTGATCCGCCATTTCCCTCCCCTCAGGGGGCACCGCCGCGCAGGCGCGCCACGCATGGGGGCCCGCCACGCATGCGCGCCGTGCCACGCATGCACGCCGCGTCCATGTGACGGGGGTCGCCGTCACACAAACGTTGAGAAACGCTGACTTAGACTTATATACCACTTCACAGTGCTTTACAGCCCTCTCCAAGCAGTTTACAGAGTCAGCATATTTTCCCCAACAATCTGGGTCCTTCTTTTACTGACCTCAGAAGGATGGAAGTCTGAGTCAACTTTGAACTGCTGCTGGGTGCAGTAGGGTGCTCAGGCAACTGGTGCAGCCTGGCACAAATGCAATGGGGCTTGGGGTGGCTATCCTATGGTGTGGGATGATATAGGAGGGGCTGGTGAGGCACAATGCAAGTACAACAGGGCTTAGAGTAGCTGCTGCATGATACAGGAGGGTGTGCAAATGGTATGAGTGCAGCAGGCTTATGGTTACTGCTAAGTTAAGAGCTATGGTGGTGCAGTGGTTAGAATGTAGTATTGCAGGCTAATTCTGCTGAACTGCCAGCAGTTCGATTTTCACTGGCTCAAGGTTGACTCAGCCTTCCATCCTTTCGAGGTCAAATGAGGGCCCAGATTGTTGGAGACAATATACTGGCTTAGAGAGAGCTATAAAGCACTATGAAGTGGTATATAAGTCTAAGTGCTAGCGCTGCAGAGTGTGCAAGGGCCCAGCAAAGCATGATATGAGTGCAGCAGGGACTGGTGGTATCTGCTGCAGGGTGAGGAAGACTTATCCAAGTGACCTGTGACTTTACCTGCTAGATTTCCCATTGACTTTGCTTATGGGAAGCTGGCATGGAAAGTCACAAAAGGTGATCTTGTAAGCAGGATGTTGCAACTGTTGTAAGTGCAAGCCAGTTACCCAGTGCCCAGATTGCAATCTTATGACTGAAGAGGTGCTGAGATAACATCATAACTTTGAACAGACTGCTGAATGAGTGGTCGTTAATAGAGGACTATCTATATTACTGCTCTAGAAACAACTACAAATAATATACAATATTTTTAAGGCCAAGGGCTGCACCTGGCCACTTTCATATTTACAATACTTTTAGGTCATCACTCTTCTGACTTTTTAATAGGGTGAACTGATGTCCTATGCATTCTTTCTAGGCTGTGGGGCACACTATTTTTTTTAAACAACCTGTCTGCACCCACAATTCAGAGAACAGAACAGAAATTTAAATGTCATTACATGTTTAATGATGTTCCCTTTTTGTCACATTCAGTAATACAATTTGGTCATTTGGAGACTTCCTTAGCTATATCTAACATTTCTGAAGGCTGCATGCAGTCCAGGGTCTCGGGTTATACAGCTATGATGTAAGATGACAACATAATCAAAACCAACCAATGTTATTCTTTAACCTTCAGCTCAGTCATCTCTTCACATATTTATCCCCCAAAATACAGTGTGCTAAGCAGAAAATACTGTAAGAAACTGCCCACAGAGATCTATAGACACTGATATCTCATTGACCTAGGCAGCTCTGACTTGACTTCATGGAATGCTCCCCTGAGAACTCAGCAAATAGCTACTTCCCTTCCTCTTTATTATTTATTTACTGCATATCACTTAGAGCAATTCACATCAATTATAAAGAGCAAGACAGAAGCCCACAGACTGACAAGACAAAGCAGACAAGAGAAAGGAAACGGAGGGGAAAGAAAGAAAGAGAAAGACCAGAAAGAAAAACATAATATGTTGGCATTTATTATTGTTCTTGCAAATAAGTGTGCTCCATGGTCCAATTCTAGACCACTATTTTTATATATCTTCCTGTAGAAAACTTTGTCAAAGCAACTCTTTGCCAATGCAAATTCACTGCTTTCTCTCTTTCTCCTATTTGTTTAATCTCCTGACAGACAATGGAAATAACCACTTTTTTTTTTTTGCAAATGATTATTGTTTTTTATTCTGGAAAGCAATTGCCTGGCAGGCCTGATAATGGTTATTTTATATAAAATGAACCTTTATCTTTAAATTTTTACAAAACTGCTGATGCTGATCTTTGTTTTGATTTGCATGTCATCCTATTTTTTTTATTTGTTCTTATTCCATTTAATGCAAGCAACCCAAGAAAAACTTACATCACATTTATGTAGTTGTTTAGCTCATTTGTCATAGTGTATTAACAGTATCTGCTGACTTGTTTGATCAACTTGTATCCTATTATTCTTTAATAAACTCAAGGCACTTTACATAATGATCTTCACTCATTTTATGCCCATAACTACATGCCTATAATGTTGGTTGGTTTATGAGATAGAGGATAGTTCAAAGTAACCCACTGAATTTTCATGGCTAAGTGTAGATCTGGTTTTCCTTAGGTCTAATCCAAAATCTTATTTCCTAGACTGTACTTACTGTGTAGAGCCAGATTTAATCATATTTAGAAAAGACTTAGTGGAATCGGTACAATTTAAGTTAGTCCTCATTTTTATTTACCTTTTTTTAATTTATAT
Source organism: Crotalus tigris (assembly GCF_016545835.1). Classification (NCBI taxonomy): domain Eukaryota; kingdom Metazoa; phylum Chordata; class Lepidosauria; order Squamata; family Viperidae; genus Crotalus; species Crotalus tigris. The sequence continues at coordinate 18,569,833 of NW_024096970.1, forward strand.
TTTTATTTTATTAAAAAAATAATTAAAATAACAAAATTCCTAAAAAATAAAAAAATAAAACAAAAAACCATATACAACAAACAAAACATTAAAAATGTATTGGCGAAAACTAACACCTTTACACATATTGTATTATCCCCCCCCTAGCTGAATGCTAATTAATACATTACTACAAAATTAATTTCCCACCCTTTGCGAAACAGGCCTAATAGATTTTAAAGTACCAAATCCATTTACAAATTACTAATCTATTATCTGCATACTATATTAATGTCAAAATAATAAAGAGAGACAAGTTTCAAAACCCCTGTTAACAAACTATTATTGTGAACAATTCGGACAAAATTTCCCATGGCTTCTTATCTATCCCATATCATCCCAAAGGTTAACAGTAATTTATCCTGGATCAAATATCCATGTTTGTTTCTTACTGCCATTTCTTATGAATTGTCTGATTAAATATAATAAATATAATAACGTCAACCTCCAAAGTCAATCTACCTTCCCAACAAAGTCCAAATACAATTGGTGATAAATCCATCTCCTCCCCATTTTTATTTTCTTGTTGTTGTCTGCAATTGATACAAATCTAAATCATGCAAAACAGTATTCTTTTGAGCAGATGCTGAATCAATTAGCAAAATCATGTCATTAAAAACCCAAACACCTCAAGTCTTAGCATTCCCCAACCAGCCATGCCATGAAGTCCACAAGTCTTAAAGTTGTCAAGGTTGGACATCCCTGATTTACATCCTGAAACATGTCACACGGGAGAATCTATCTCTTCCCATAGGAATCTTTCCTCCATCCAATTAAAAATGAAATCAGTCTGCCCACTAAAGTAGATCAGTTCCATCTAAGCTCTTTCTCAAGGCACAGTAATGTACTTCCACGGGGCACTTCATCATATCAAGGTAGTATAATACATTTTCATGGAACAAAGTGCATCTTCAAGGAGGACCACCTTTGAATTGAACGTTCTTACAATCTTGAAATCTCAAAGTATAAATTTTCTGAGGCCATGTCTCCCAAAAAAGCCACCTGCTTGGTTGCTTCCAATTAAATCTTAACATGAATAAGACAACTGTCATCTAACAGAACCTCCTCTAACAGTTTGTCAAGAGGAAAATGAGGTACATTGAGAGTTGAACTTTTCTTGAGTTTTGCTATTAAGTAGGACTCTTCAGTCATGAGAGCACTTTAGCAGGCAGGAGATATCAGCAGTGAGCCTCTTGCTCCAGCAGACATACTGACAGAGCAACAAAGCTGATATGCTTTCACATTGTTCATACAGTAACAGTAAATGGGATCTGGTTATTGCCTATGGAATTCAAGCATTCCTAAAGACAAAGCAATCTGTGGGAAATATTTGTAGACTCTGCCAGGGGAGGCACTGAGCAAAAAAGCTGCCTTATTAATTGAGTCATTTTTCTCTTAATTTTCTAGTCTTCTCAAAACTCAGAAAAGGAAACCTGATTCTCTACCATCCTTTTATTCTCAAATCTATTTTACAATATATATTTAAAATATTTGTATTCCACCTTTATTGTTTTAAATTAATACACACCTTCCTCCTATTTTTCCCACAACAATAACCCTGTGAGGCAAGTTGGGCTGAGAGAGAGTAACTGAGCCAAAGTCACTCAGCTGGCATTCATGGCTAAAGTGGAATAAAAATTCACATTCTCCTGGTTTCTAGCCTGGTGCCTTAACCCTTAGAGAAAACTGGAGTACCTCCATAGTGAGATAGGCTACAAATAAATTTAATAAATAACAAATAAATTAACAAATATAAAGTATATTATACTGAGTAGACATGACTAGCCCATGATGATGCACCAAGCTTGAATCTCCAGACTGTAGTCCTAATGAAACACTCTAACCAATACATTCCAGTAAACTTTATATCAAGTCAGAATTTTAATCCATCTAAGTTTATTTTCATCAATTCTGCCTGGACAGCTAAACTTTGATCACATGGAATAATATTGATCAGTTTTTTCAATATGCCAATAAAAAGCCAGGTCATAAACCAAGGGTGAACACATTTTCTCAGTCCAAGATAATAAATCCAAGTGGCACTTTTTCCAGAATAAAATAAATCATTTTTGTTACATCCCATGTTCAATAAATCCACAATACTTCATATAATGATAAATTCCAAAAGTACATTATATTGCTCAGCATAACAATCTTATCCTTAAACCTTTTACTCTTTCCAAAACCAGGTTAAAATTTACAGAGATTAAATGTACATGGAATGTTTATGAGGCAAAGCCATATATATGAACATTAGGTATGTTCACCATCTTGAGTTATGTGTAAAACTAATAAAGGTGGGATATATATCTAATCTACATGGAAGACAACACTAGAAGTCAACTGAAGACAGCTCACACAAGTGATCAAATGTTTCTGCTGTTGTTCTACATAGGCTTGAACCCCCTCAGGTAGATAATCATAAGGACTGAATATGGATACAAGTTCGGGGGGGACTCCATCAGCCACCTCATTTACATTGATGACATCTAGTTATAGACAAAGCATGAATGAGACATCCACTTGTTAATGCACCTGACATGAATCTACATTGGGATATCATTTGGACTAATGAAGTGTAGCTGGATGGTAGTCAAAAGAAAGGAAGTAGTTAAGACTGATAGGGTGAATGGGCTCCAGCACGAGTTCAAAAGGTCAGAAGACTAAACCTCTGGTTCCGATGACTGACCCTGACTAAATCCTGCAAATCTCCATGTGTCATTAAGTGAGGACCTCAGGTAATCACAACTTCTGATTTCTTGCTGGCTTTTCCATTAACTTGTAAGAAACCAGCAGGAAAGGTCACAAATTGAAATTGTGTGACTATAGGGTGGTGCAATGGCCAGAAATTCAGGCTAATTGTTGGATGCCCAAATCACAATCATGTGACCATGGGGGGACTGTGATGGCTGGAACCTTGAGAACTGATCATAGGTACTACTCTTTTCAGCACTGTCACAAATTTGGATGAATGCTGAAGAAAGACCACCTCTATATTAATATTAATCTGAGGCAAACACTTTGAAATATTTAGATAAAGTTTTTTAGGAAATAAGTATTTCCAAATAATACTGATAAAGTTTCATTTTTTTACAAATTCCTATAGATACATCACAGCCTATATGAAGTATAGGTAGTCCTTGGATTATGTCCATGGGTAATCTGAGAACAAAACTGGCAAGAAGTTGGAAGTCACACTTACATGAGAAACACGCTTACATGTGTTTCTTACTTGACAGTGGCAACCATGATTGCCAGAACTACTGTGATTAAGTAGTATGGTCATGTGACATTGCGTTTTATGATCATATTCCTTAGCAATAGCAGTCCCAGTCCCAATTTCCATCATCAGCTGTATATGAGATTTATTCAAATTAATTGACCAACCTGATAATTTATTAAAATATTGTACTATATAAAACTAGTGTATTATATATTGCACTAAATGTATGGAGTATTCACAATTATGAATAGGACATAAAATACACAGCTATTTATATATCCAGAATGTTTTTCAACAGTTCAATAAGACAAGCCAATGACCGCAATATCAAATTAAGGAGCTAAAGGACCTCTCTGATTGACTCCATGTGATATCTTGATTCATAAAAAAATAATTCCATTTGTAATAACCCTATTCAAATGATCAAAAAGCACATTTTAATCCAATTATTTTTAAAGTGCTTTTTTATTCCATATTTGGCCAAAATTGAAACCAAACATTTGAACTACTTCAGATTTCTGTCACCAGAATGGCCACAACTGCTTATTCAAAGTTTTCTGAAAGTATTATTTAATATTTCAGTTAGTAATATAATACAATTCTAGGCTGTTTGTATTATAAAACCAGATATTTCAGGATTGATGATCAAATATAATATGTAGTTCCTGTGCCAGGGTAGCTGTTAAAATTTTGTCATCAACACTTAAGATGAAAATTAGGCAATAACCATGCAATCAGCAGGCTTTTTATCAGCCTTTAAAGTCACATAAGTTTCATTAAAGGAAGTTGGAAAATTATATTCAAGAAAGCATGTAATTCTTTAAAAAATGTAGAAGCAATAAAACAAATTGTTAGTGTGTTACACCACTCAATAGGATAGTCATCAGAACCAGCAGCTATCTCAATTTTCATCTGTTTAATAGCATCTTATTTTCTAAAGAGATACAGATGCTGCTAGTCATGTGTAATTTTCAAAATAACTATATTATTTAAAAATGATTAATTTTTTCCTCAATAACTTTTGACTCAGTATTATAAGGTTGATATAAAAATAAAATGGCATTCATTTGTTAGATCTGGATTGTTATATATTTTGCCCTGAGCCCTTCTTAGTAGAAACAGTACTCATGAATAAAGGTGAATATATGTGTCCCAGGATAATGTTGCAGGATCCAATCTGGGTCCTTCAGCAGGACCAGAGGCTTAGTTTTCCGAGCTTTCAGACTTATGCTGGAGCCCATCCTCAGGAAACTTCTCTCTAGCAGTGTGTGCTTTGGGCTATTCTATGTGTCGTATTTATACAGCGCCTCGTTGGGTGTGGCTTCGTATTGGTTGATTGGTGTATTGATGGCTGGCTATTGGCTGGATAAATAGTAGTAACAGAAATAGTACTTGCTTTTTCAGGAAAGAACCTAATAATTAGTCTTTCCCTTTGCAGTCCTTATCTTTGCTTTATATAATTGGGTGAAATTTCTGTACCAACTGTATAAAGGGAAAGTTCTAATTTAACAGTTATAAAAAATCTATATAATTCTGGTATATGCTTCCTTGCATTTGTACTCAAGTTTCTTAATTTCTTTTGCTTAGATTTTTTTAATGAGCCATTTAATGTTTTTTTCCTTTGTCCCTATTTTATTCTACCTTTGTATTTAAGTATGGTAAAGAAAATAAAGAAAATATTAATAAAATTGATAAAAGATAATCCTGGAGAACCTTTGTGATTTCAGCAAATTTTCTAACTTTTCTAAAGAAGCAAAGACTTATTTAGATTCCTGCTTTAAATTCACATTTCTGAACTCAGGCTCTCTAAGTCGTATCTGCAATCCTTTTACAGTCTCTGCTTGATCTTAATTAGCAGTTATGATTAACAAAATAATTCAAAGAAAAAAGAATAGCTGCATCAGACTAAACTGTGACACATGATAAAATGGAATAATGAGACATGATATAGTTTATTTCCCACATTTGAGGACAACAGATGTTAGGCTACTGATATTATGGTATCATTGTTGGTAGAAACATTTTTGGAAGTCTGGGAGGATTAAAAGTGACATTCATTATCTTACAGTTTTCTTTTCTTCTGTTCAATCATGTCCTATTCTCAGAGACTGCCCGGATTAAGTCCCTACAGTTTTCTTGGCAAACTTTTTCAGAAGCCATTGCCTCCTTCTTAGGGCTGAAAGAAAGTAATTGATCCAAAGTCATCCAATTGGCTTTGTGCCTTCAGACAGGAGTGAAACTCACAATCTCCTGGTTTCTAGCCTGGTTCTGATGCCTTAACCACTGAGAATCAAACTGGTTCTCTTACATCTTGCAGAGATTTAAAGCATCCATGCTGGCTCATAAATTATTTCCTCAAAATGGAAAAATCACACCATTTTGGCAATTATTTTCTGAAGCCAAATGGATGCATTAATGTTTCAAGTCTTAAAACACTCACTTTGCCTCTTAAAACTGGCCCTGAATTCAAATCAGGCCACACACCTATGGGTGTTTTGGGGCAGCCAGAGCAAATGTTGATAATCATAAGGAGGCCCAGCCTGCAAGTTATATGTATAGACTATGGATGATGCATATAAGAGATATTCTTTTGTGGTTCCCAGAGACCATCCAAAATGCATGAAACAAAAATTCTGAATCTTTTTCTGGCTGATCTGAAGAATTTTAGAGGAAAAAGAGGATACCTTAAGACACCTATTTCATCCCTAAAACTGTCCTAAATCCTCTCCCAAAATGAGATTGGTCCTATTCACTTTTGGCACTTTTGACATTCCACACAAAGTCTAATGAAGGTTTTCAGCCAACGGACATTGTACACATGAGTTATCAGAAATATCAATATATTTTAGTATTGCTCTTTTAGATATTATAAAGTTATCATGAAAGATTGAGCATCACTTCCATAGCTCACCAGGGTTTTACAGAAAGAAAGGCAATAAACAGGAAAATATTTAATATTTTCATTTGGCTCTCCATCCAACTACGGTAAGTCTTCTCTGTAAAATATATGCCCATGACCCCAGTGTCAATTCTACCCTTTTGCACTGAATTAAATTCTATCTCTCTGGTTATCCAATGGGTGCCTCGAGAAAATCAGAAATATGTGATGGATGAAGGTTCTTTCTGGGTATCTATGAGTTCTTATTGTCTAGATCAGGGTTTCTCAACCTTGGCAACTTTTAAGAAGTGTGGACTTCAACTCCCAGAATTCCCCACTCAGGGAGTTGAAGTTCAAACAATGTGAAGGTTGTTGAGGTTGAGAAACACTAGTCACGCCATTTAAAACAAGAACAATAACCTGCTGTTGGACAGGCATCTCAATGAAGCCACAATCTGCTGCTAGCAAGGTTTCTGTGGTAACATTATTCTAACTGAGTACTATATTGATTACCCCGGTGAATGTTTTGCCACTTTGAAAAAAGATTTAGGGAATGAGAAAGTGGAAGCAAGAACCAAAAGAAAGAGACTTAGTGGAAAAGAAGAAGAATACATCCCTGAGTCAGTAGCTAAAGAAATAAAGAAAAATATGAGCTCAAAATTGGAAAGGTATTTTTTCTGCTTCAGGTACATCTCTACACAAGACCAATTAAACACAAGCCTAGCTCTAATGTCCACATAATTTCTCAACCATCATTGTACAGATGTCAGTATGACTGCTCAGGTACACTACAGCAAATATTTGGCTAGTCTATAAACTACAAGCATATCCTACAATATTTTTTAACACCAAGAGAACAAACAGGTTCTGCCCACATTGCAACTTCCATAAGCCTCAGCTAATATCAGCACTATTGATTGAAAAAATGTCTCTTTGATAATAATTGGTCAAGCAAGAGCAGTAGGATTGAAAAAGAACAAAATAGAGAAGTGAAGAGGCACAGTTCCATGCAGCAATCTTTTTCATGCACATCAAGTGCATTTGGAGACTTATTAGTGCATGTGAAGGCTTCAGTATTGTAGCCCTTGGGCAAATGAAAATGAATAGATCTGGAAGGGAACTTGGAGGTCTTCTAGTCCAGCTCCCTGCTCAAGCAGGTGAACCTACAGTCCTTAGACATTCAAGGAATATGTAATTCTCACAAAAATAGGAATATAGGTTGTGATCTTGTAGAAGTTGTTGCCATAATGTCAATATGAACTATGTGATTTCATACATAAATTGATTAAATTGAACTGAAGATTATTTTACATCTGTTCTATTAGATTTACTTGTCCAACTACAGTTTTGTCCTTTCATACAAACCATCTTCAAAAGCGGAGCAGGTAACCTGCTTGCAACTATGCATATTTTGAACCAAGTTTAAAATCCGCCAATGTTCTCCCAATCCATATTCTTAAAATATTTAATATTTTTCTCAGTAGTTTAAATTGATTCTCACCAGCTCTGACTTATAAAACAAATTTTCTATCCCAATTAATTCTCAATGTTCTTCAAAACAAAGTGTGTTTTTAAATATACAGCTATTTCATTCATCCAAAGAAAATATCAAGTTTTGCTACAATTTTCCCCTAAACCGGTGATCAGGGTCAACTCTGGTGGTTACCAATACAATTAGAGGGTCAAGAAACAGAATACTGTAAAATAAAACAACTGAAAAAGAAGCATCTGGAACTGTTCGGAAATAAGGGAGGGGGTCCAAAAATTTAGTCTTTCAAAAACTCATTGCAATCATAAATAGCTTTCCATGTGTAAACCAGTAGTAAAGAATCCAATTTAAAAAATGTCTTTCCAGATTTCAACCTATTGATCCCCTTTAACCACAAGAATATTATGGTGTTCTGTATGGATCAGTTTCCACAAGCCCTGATTGATGGATTCCCCTGCAACTTTGCCCCTGTATAGAAAGCATATTTTGAGGACATGTGGTTTGTCTCTGTTGATACCCCTCATATTTGACACCAGTGAGAATGAGGGAGGAAAGAGTAAGGAAAAGAATAAAAACCTGTTTACCATTTTTCCTGTGATTTGAGCTGAAAGGAAAAAAAACATTTAGAAAGGAAGGGAGAGAAGGAGGGATTGTCATTTCGTCATTCCATTAGTGAAAAAAAAAAGTAATGTTTTTTGCTCTTCTGGAAATAGGTCCACCAATGAAATAAAGGTGAGGAAGGAAAGGTTTACCAATCAAGGCCCATTTAGAAGAAGCTCAGCAGTCCAGGGCTAAATGCCGTGGAGAGCAAAGATCACTGAGTGAACACCAGGGACACCCAGTAGTGGAGGCATTTGCCTATTATAAAATGAAGCATGGAGGGTAAACTGAACAGCTCTGCTTATACCAGCAAAATTCAAAATACAACTTTTGAGGCATAACAGAGGAAAAGAAAGGCAAAGATTGTCTTCCTAATTGATTGAGTTTAGGTAGAAGATGATATTGTGTGATAGTATCTTTGAGAAATGCTGATTACTGCTGGGATACTCTGGTCATGCAAATCAACTTCCAGAAACCGTTAATTCAGCTTGACATCCAGCATCCCAATTAATTTAAAAACAACCTATCTTCAAACTCAGTTTTCACTGAAATTGCTCAGCAAGGAGAATATCACCATAGCTAATTTATTTAGTAATGCCAAGCCTGGCACTCTGACTAATAGAATTGTTGGTTGAAAACCTGGATTAGAGTCCCTCTGCTTTACTGGAACTGCCACTTCAGAGTAGTTGGCATAGTTTGATATCTAACTTAATTTTCTTTTTTAAAAAAAATCCAGCAGCTGAGTCTCCTGGCTCTTACCTTTTAAGTAATTTGGCTTCTTCATGAATGGAGTTCATTGTCCAAGAGCATCAAAACCATTTTCCTCTAAGTTAATCAAATCAGAATATAAAATTGACATTTTTTTACAATTCATTTTTTTACTTTTATTTTATTTATTTTTATTTTTTAAATTTATAAGCCGCCCCACTCCCGAAGGACTCTGGGCGGCTAACAATAAAAAACACATAAAACATAACAAAACAACAATACAAAAACAATCATCCAGGGGTAAGGTTTTATAAACCTGAAGGAGGCCCAGCCTGTGGGATCTAACCGGACGTAGGGAACTATGCGGTAGTAGGCGGTATCGCAAATAGCCTGGCCCTGAGCCATATAGGGCTTTAAAGGTAATGACCAACACCTTGAATTGGACCCGGAGACCAATAGGCAACCAGTGCAGCTCACGGAGGATAGGTGTAACGTGGGCGTATCGTGGAGCACCCACTATCACTTGCGCGGCTGCATTCTGGACCAACTGTAGTCTCCGAATACTTTTCAAGGGTAGCCCCATGTGGAGCGCGTTGCAGTAGTCCAAATTCTAAATCCATTTGGATTTAGAATGAATGTAAACAGTATAAGAACACATATTTCATTTCTAGCAAAAGTAGAGAAGAATTTGGCTTGCTGCACTTCACACTGTCTTTGTGCATATATGATCAGGAATGTGCTGTTAAAAATTATCCTTTAGATCTTCAACAGGACTTAAATTATGTATTTCCTAGATTTTTAAAAACAAATAATGATCCACATCTAGACATAGCCAAATACCTTAATCTCAAATCCTTCATGGACACCCATAGATACCCAGATCAACCTTTGACAGATCAGCATATAATGTGCTCCATTTACATAAGATATCTGAAATTAAAGGACCTCAGTTTGTGTTGCAATGGAACAGGACGCAGGAAGGCAGGGCTCTGCCTTCTGCACCCAATTTCACCCTACCGGGGGCCCTAAAAAAGGCTAAAATAGCACCAAAGAGGCAATACAGAGGAGGGGTGCCTTGTCAATCACGGAAAGATGGTGGTATTTCCATTCAATCCAAGGAAAGCCATCACAGCTGGCAGGGGAAAGACTGGCTACATTCCTGTGGCCGGCCATTAGCTGCTGACAACCAAAGAGGAAAAAAACACTACTTAATACATGGTAAACAGCATGTCTGGAACTGGGTGAGAATATTGATCCTTTCTTTACTATTTTACAACTGAATTTCCTGGGAAAGGCTCCCAAGAAGCGAAAAATCTCCGAATGTAAACAGAAGCGGTGCTTTAATTTTATGGGGGACAGAAACATACAATATTGAAATGGAAGTAACATAAAGCTACAGTTTTGATAAATTTGAGAACTGACATAACAGTTAAGATTTTCTCTTTGAAAAAAAGAAAAAAACATTGAGGTGAAATATAAGAAATCAATCCTTTGTTTTAAGAGTGGAAAATGGGTTTTGAATGACATATAGTGGTAGATTTGTATATAGCACTATAATTTGCTTTGCTTGGTGATTCCTATCCTGGGAGAACAGCTAGCAATGAAGGAAAATATTTTGGCATACTTATCATCCTGACCTTCTTGGATTATAAATACCTACTGCGCTTGGACTTTTAACTTCAAGAACTAGTGGGAGAGAAATAAAAATTTGACCTTGGACTACACCTGGCTGGGAGAGACCCTTGAGCTGTTTTCAGAGAGGTTGAACATTTCAAACACTTCAAATACTGTGTATTACAACCTTGCCTGGTTGACAATTTTTGGGATACTTGAAACAAGAGATCACTATAAAATATTGCTTTCAGAATTAAACTTATACTTTGGAATATATTGGATTATAAAGGATACATATAACGACCAGAAAACTAATCTCCAGGAATGATGCGTCAAGAAAAAACAAACACTTTTCAGAAAGAAATATATTCTATGCTACAACTAGTTCACCAAACAATTGTTGAATGCAAAGAGGATATAAAAAGAAATCATGAGACTAAAAACAATTTAGACAATATAAACAAGCAAATATCCAAATTAAATCTACAACTAGAAAGCTCCTAGTATAAAATTATACTACAAAGTATAATGACTACAAAATAATCCAGAAATCAGAAGATGAAACAGAGGAAATGGATTTAGAGATGGAAGAGATAAAAAACTGCAAGACTTAGCTATAACAATGAAAATGCAAAAGACCTTTTACCCCTTAGGTCTGCAAAATATATCTGATGGCAAAGAAAAATATTTTTAAAAAGAGAATATAGAGCTGCTAAGGGAAATGTCACAACTTAAGAGACAGGAAATGAAAAGAGAAATGGAGGGAGAAAGAAACTGGGAGTTGTTTAAGAAATATAAATGAGTGGAATTCCATGCCAAAAATACCCTACCCAAATTGTTTTCCTCATGCCTAACAATTTTCACAAAAATAGAAAGAAAATTCCTGGGTGATCTAATTGCCCTGGCTTGGAAAGTGACTTGGCAAAGAAAGAAAGCGAGAATCAGATTTAAAAACAGAAGACTTGACCTTCTAGAGGGGGCATTATATCTTTAAATACTCTTTTGAATAAGATTAAAAGAATGGAAGACTTTTAGATATAATTAGACTTTTACAATGAAAGATATGATTTAGGATTAAGATAACATTTTTTTTTCTCTTTTTGATATGGGAAATATGAAAATAAGAGGAGGATTGATTTGAATAAAACTTTCAGCTATATAAATGTAATTAATATTGAGAAAATCATAACTGAAAAGGATACTTCAAATACTGATGGGAAATCAAAATTTAACAAGAACACAAAAAACAGGATGTTGATTAAGGAATCAACATTATTGATTTATGAATTGATATTATTATTTGTATATTAGTAAAATATGTTATATATATTAGTAAAATATATATAACTTTGTATACATTAACAGTACCAAAAACTGTAATGGTGTAATGAAGGGAAAATGGAAAAAATATGGGGAAGAAAGGAGTATCAGGGGAAAAATACTCGATTGTATGGTATTGAACAGATTTATATGAAAAAAATTAATGTTAAATATTTGAACCCAGACAACATGTTGTTTACTAAGCACTAAAGACTGTAATTTTAAAAAAATAATAAGCTTTTATGGAAAAAAAGAAATCTGAAATTAAAGGTCAGTAAAAATGCATTAAAAATAATTTTAAAGCTATTGATTGAAATTTCAAATTCTAACTTTCATTGGGATAATTATGAATGAAAGGTTCCAGAAAATTCATGACAGATAATTTGAAAGGAATTTTGGCAAATATATTTACTGTATATCTTTATTTCAGTTCTGCTGAAATTCCCGGCCTGCTTTCTAATTCAGAATATGTGATTTCAACTATGCTACAGTATTTTAGTCAACATGCTCATGTTGTTCATGAGACAAAGTTGGCAATTCAAATCAATATTTGTTAACAGCCAAAATGAAATCATTTCATGCATGTTCTAATTACACAATATAGATAATTATAAAACACCTGCAATGTTTGTAATCATTTAAAAATAATGAGAATCAATATGAGCTTCCAAAATCAACATATGGTGAACCCATTCCTGGCAAATGGCCCCTGATTGGCTCTTCAAGCATCAATAATTATTTTGAATCAATTTGTAGTTGGATAAAAAGGCTTCTGCGTAGTCCTGTGCAGTTAATAATCACATGTTAATATTGGCTGGTTTTGGTTGCTTAACAATACTATCTTCATGTAATGGCCAAACCTGTCAGGGTATACTCTCTCCAATAAGCAAGATGATCATTTAACAGCTGTTTATTAGAGTACTCTGATAAAGAGGGATCTCTCTCTCTCTCTCTCTCTCTCTCTCTCTCTCCCTCCCTCACTCCTTCCCTCCCTCCCTCTCTCTCTCTCTCCAGAGAATCTGGAAAAAGAGGCTTACATTTACTTTTATAGTTAGCACGACAAAGAACTTAAAACTAAAAGTTGATTGGTTTAGAAATAATAATCTATCCAGTTAGATCAGTGGTTCTCAACCTGTGGGTCGGGACCCCATTTGGGGTCGAACGACCATTTCACGGGGGTCGCCAAACAACGCAGTCCGCCATTTTTTCCCCCTTTTCCTTAGCTGTGCTACTCCCTTTTATTCTATTGGCTTTTGAAAGCCAATAGAATAGACTCTCTTGAATAGAGTCTAATTCTATTGGCTTTCAAAAGCCAATAGGAATTGTCCAGGCTGTCTCTGCCCTGCTGAGCCCGTCAAAAGTCCCATTCTGCAAATGGTGCTGCACCAGTTGAGTAGTCCTTGACTTACGACTGGTTGAGTAGTCCTCGACTTACGACCGGTTGGGGGGGTCGCGGCATTAAAAAGGTTGAGAACCACTGAGTTAGATCATAAAAATTAAAGCACACAAAATAATATACAGTATGGGCAATAGAAAAAAGCATTGTATTCTGAATAAATGTCAAAGAAACATTTGCAAGGGAATACTTCTCCGCAAATCCTGGTTTCTAAAAGAAAGGCTTTTTACTTTCTTCTTGAAGGTTAAGGCTTATGGGAAATTATTAGCAGTACATTTGAAAAAGGCCAATTTAAAACACAAGAAAACCCATCTTAATTAGCTAATGCAACAATACCATAAAACCCATATTGCAAGCATTACAAAGTCCATCCTATTTGGCCCTCAGCAGTTAATATCAGCTTTATCCTTAAGGGGTCTCTATATAAAATAACAGGTAGCAGAATCTTTCTGCTCACACTTCAAGTGGGAAGATGCATGATAATGTGTCAGAATGGGTAACAAAAGTGTACTCATTATCATCCTTTCCCTTACATCATGGAATAATGCTGCTTTTCATGTCTAAGTGAATTTTAATGTAGATGGTGGTCTGAAAATCAGGATGAAAAAGATAGTCACAAAAGTATTTTATATCAAAAGGAATGGGACCTGAGGGGACAATTGGGGATTGTGGAGGCAATTTAGTAGAGCCATGCACTTCTTTTATAATTATTCCCCATGCTGAGCAAAAACAAATGGTGCAATAGAATTTGTTAGGACTAATCCAACTTTTTGTGGGTGACTATTTTAAGCACGAAAAGAAAAATGGAAAAGCAATATATGTTTCATTGTTGCCAATTTTGTTTATTTTCCCTGCCCCTCTCAGCAGCTTCTCTGGTGATTTTAAAATGAGCTTCTTATTAACTATGATAGCCATCCCATCTGGGAGCATATAATTGATGTCATGATATAATTCCAAACAGGCAATCTAATTGTGAATGCACTGGGCGAGGGGGGTGGGAGCTTGGACTTAAATGACTGCTTCTGCCATTAGATATATCTGCACCATGAAGACAAAATGCCTTTATATTTTTCAAGTTTTCTAAATTATAACCAAAATGAAAAGCTTATTTTCATTTATGTGTATGAAAAATGTTCAGTCTCTAATCCTAGAAGCTAGGAGCAAACGAATAAAAAGTTTTATCCTTTGTTGTAACTCATTCTTTTAACTATTCTTTTTCTTTGGGTTTTTTTTTAATTAAAAGTATACACTAAAAAGGAAAGAAAAAAAATCTATCCTATATTTTCTACTTATCATCATTTGTTTACCAATGAATTAAGTACCATAGTATAAATAATGCAATATATGATTTTAAGATACTGTAAAGTCTATATCATTTTGTAGCAGGAAATATTTCCTTTTACAAAACACACAAATTGTACATTTTCCACAACAATTCCTTGACATCTGGAGTAATATCACTTTACCAATTTTTAATGTAATTCTTTCAGCCCCATGCTCGATATCCACAATAATTGCAGGTAAACAATAAAATTCCAAAGCTTTGTTATATAATTCAAAGTAATTGACACTTAGAATCTATTGTATATCCAAGATATTTCATTCATTTTTTTTTTCATGTGGGTATTAGACAAATCTGTTTTTAAAAAACAATCGGCAATTTACACAGTAAATTCAAAATGCATTTTCCATCATTTTTAGGAAATACACAGTCTGCTGTGTTAAAATGTGGCAATAAAATGCTGCCTGCTGGAGTGGCTGTAATCTGGAATTCTCAGGATATTAGCACATGTCACTATGTTCATAACTCACATCCATTCACGAAGTTTTCCTCCAAAGTATTTAGATCATAGTATCAGGGGGTTAATAAAATAGCTTTCTAGTCCTTTCTCTTCTTTATCTGATAAGTATTCAAACTGTAATTGCCTATAATGTGTACCCTATATAACATTATTACTTATGCTACAGGCAGTCTCTCAGGTCATCAATCACCCCAGCTGCTAGAAAAGACCTTGTTCTGCCCTACCAATGCAATCATCACAACCAAATTAAAACAACTGCCTCCACTTGTCTCCCCACAACCCCCTGGGCTTTTTCTTTTCCCTTTTTTACAATTGGAGGTTTGTCCCCACATTCCCAAGCAACATCAGTTCAGTTTCAAAGCATATAATCCCAAGTAACAAGTTGCAATTCATTTTTTTCCCTGTAACAAAATTCCTATGTGCATTTCATAGAAAACTTTAGGGCAGTGTTCTAACTTTCATTATTTCATGATTAAATACCTTGCTTTCTTTGCCAATTAATCAATTAATTCACAAATTAAAATAAGTATGACAGGAATGCAATACATGTGCTATTTTCAGAATGGTTAATGAGAGCAATACTTCTGTTTTTCTGACACTAACACTGTGTATAATGTTTGGAGAATAATCCTGAACATCCTGGTTGCAATCCAGGGAAAGTAAATTCTACTTAGATCCCACAAAATAGAAATGTTTTACAGCTGTTTTACTACACTATTAGATTTCTCTCATACAAACACATTGAATTGTCTCTCATTCAAACGTACTGAGATTTTTCTTGATTTCCTATTAGTTTTATTTAACTTATATAACACAGAGATTGGTTGCAGTCATGCTATAGGCAAATCATGCATAAGGATCAGTGTAATCAACCAGAGGCATTCAGAAAAGAGCTTTGGATAAATGCACATGAATGAATTAAAGCATTTATATCACAACTTACCAAGACCCATTCAGCTCGCTACAGAATAGAAAGGCACAGAATTGCTTTCAAAACCTATTAAGATTTTCAACCTCAAGTGTCTTAAAGCCACTTCAGATCTGATCTTTTCAGAGAAAAAACGACCAAACACATATCCATAGTACTTCCTTCCTATGACAAAGAACATGGGAAAAATATATCTCAGCATATTAAAACACCCTCTTACTACCAGAGTAGATAAAGCATAAAAAGTGGATGAAGGAAGTACACCAAGTACTGATTAAGCAACAAGAGCAACAAAATAAATGAGCAAGAGGAGAAGTTCATAGATGAAGTCCCAGATAGCAAAGTTGGGACTTCCCTGCCTAGCAGACAGGATGCTATTGAATCCTGAGGAGCTGTGATTTAACTCTAGTCAAATCAAAATAAGCTGACTTTTACTCTATAAAGAGTGGAGCAAAAGGAATAGAACTAGAGATTAACATGATATCTCTTTCTTTTGATGTTTTTTTCTATTTTATAAGTGTGTTCAGAAACATCTCTGATGTGCCTAGATGAGGAATTCTGGAAGTTGAAGTCCACAAGTCATAAAAGGGCCAAGTTTGAAGACTCCTGCAATAGACCTTGTGTGCAATTGTTGGATGAGGGTCCTCCTGGATTCACATCTCCTACTCAAGGGCCAATTGGTAATCATGGCTTGGAGAGCCCTTTGTACAACTTCATTTTGTACGTCAGTGATTTCTGTTCCTGGATCAAGGAGCTCTACCTACAATCACTAATGCCCTGGTCACCTCTGAGTTGGATTACTGCACTGCACTCAGCCTTGAAGAGTATCTGGTGCAAAATGCAGTGGCCTGAGCAGTTATGTCTGTTTCTGGCATTTCTGCTGTGTGAGCTGCATTGCTAACAAATTTGTTTCCAGGTGCAATTCAAGGTACAGGTGTTGACTTTTAAAGCCCTACATAGCATGAGATAGAGTTATTTGAGGCATAGCCTCTCCCTAGTGAACTAGTGAGGCAGCTCCATCACTATTAACATCTCTTCATCTATTATTCTAGTCTTAGTTCTTTTTACAATTTTTAATGTTTTAATAATTGTTAACATTGATGATTTCAAATATTGTTTTAGTTTTGATGTATATTGCCCTGAGTCACTTGCCTATGAGATGGGCAGATTGGTAAATTACATCAATAAAGAAACAAATAAATAAGTACCCCAAGTCTTTTTAATCTAATTATGTTAATACTGTTGAACAGTTAAGTACAATTTTCCTAATTCTTTAGAAGAACTGACATTTGTAACACAGAAATACTTGTAACACAAATATGGGCAGTATTTTACATGCAAAGATTCAATGTGACATATGGTCCAAACTACCCATCTTACTGCAATTCCATAAATAAATCTGTCTTGTTTCAGCATGCCTTTATTCCAGTTGATTGACTGCAGGTGGGTGTCTACCTTGAGTTTCCAGCTTCATTTTAAGATTTATTATTGTTTTACTAATATTTTATTAAAAATTGTTCTGAACATGTATACCATCCAGAATCCTTCAGGACTGAGTATATTAGGAAAGACAATGGCTGAAATAGATCTCCTTTGCCTCTCATCATTTAGGACAAATCATTTATCTACTTAGCAAACATAAAGTGTTGTCATTTTTTCAAACTCCTTCTACTGAACAGGAGGCTTAACATTCCCAGACAGATCTTCTTCAAAATGAGATTGCTTTTCTATTGCGATTTATTTTAGCAGAGAGCTGGTTATTAGCCTGATATTTTATCTCTGCCACTATGAGAAATATTGCTGCCATAAACCTTGCAGCCCTTAGTACAAGCTGATCTACTTCGTGAAAGCTAATAAAGTGGGGAACAATGAAGGCAATTGGTGATGAATACTTAAGCACCAAACAAGGCAGCTGTCCACACACACACTATCTTTCTTTTGATTTTGAGAACAGCTAGAAAGGGAATTGCAGAGCAAGGGTCGCATACAATCTATATAATATATTGTAGAGCCCAAGCCATTATGGCAGGAAAACTCTCTACAAGGCCTCTTTAGCTTTTATTCTTTGCTCCCTTTATAAATTCACAACTGTGATTAACTCACTTTTTCAACAAGCCAGCCTTTTTTCTTCATCTTACCAAACAAAAGGTTCCAGTCTGAGCCACAGCTGTAACAGCCACCCTGCTTGCCATAGGCAACTTTCCAATCAGAAAGAATAGCTATGCCAGCAAATGAGTCTCCAGAGCTCCATGGCTGCCACATAAACTCAAGATCCACACAGTAAGTTGTGCTAGGTATTCCAGCCAGGGCACAGACAACTGACACATGGCAGCAGCTTTTTCCTGAATTAAGTTGTCAGGTAAACTCTGTTGTAATGGTAGCCAAGGGATAGTTTATTACAAATTATCTACAGTAACACTTCCCATTTGTGTGATATGGGAACATTGAAATGTTCATTAGAGAAGAGATACATAGAGTAGAGATACTGTGAAAATTATGAATGCATAGGTTATGTTAACAATGAAAGAATGGTGAAACCATTGTTATGTGTCAACCTTGGCTGTTCACTTTCATAACAGACAATGCTTCATCTCTGGGTATTATTTACTGGAAATCAAGCAGGACCTTTTCCAGTTTGGAATTTTGTTCACTGTCTTTCCACAGATGATAAAGAAATAATTATGGTTGCAGCATCCCTTCCTTCAAAAATTCTCTGTCCCTTATTTTTAAAAAGACAGGATAAAGAAACCTCTACATTGAAACTGCAGCAGCAAACTAAAATCCTGCCTCCAACAGATAACATAATAATAATAATAATAATAATAATAATAATAATAATAATAATAATAATAATAATAATAATAGAGAGTGAAGAAGATCTTAAAAGAGAGTGAAGAAGATCTTAAAATCCAAACTCAATGGAGGAAATAGCATAAAAGGCAATCAACACCTGGGCAATCCCAGTTATTAGGTACACAGCTGGAATAGTGGACTGGACTCAAGCAGAACTAAAAGCAATGGATAGGCAGACCAGAAAAATAATGACAATGAATCATGCCCTTCATCCACAGAGTGACATTGATATCCACCAAGGCAAATAGGGGGGCATGGAATGCTACAAGTACATCAGATGGTTGAAGAAGAAAAAATGGCTTTGGAAGAATATCTGAAGAACAATGATGAAGATGCACTGAAATTAGTATATCAGGAAGGCTTACTGACTACTGAAGAGACCAAACTGGCCTACAAGAAAGACCAAATGAAGAACAGAATAGAGGCATGGGAAGACAAAGCACTACATGGCCAATACATGAAAAAATAGCTGTGAAAGCAGATAATAATAAAACCTGGCAATGGCTAAGAGCAGGAAAATTGAAGAAAGAGACCGAGGGACTAATTCCGGCTGCACAAGACCAAGCCTTAAGGACAAATGCATACAAAGTCAAAATTGAGAAGACAGCAACAGACAGTAAGTGCCGCCTATGCAAAGAAGCTGAAGAAACAGTGGACCACTTGGTAAGCTGTTGCAAGAAGATTTCACAAACTGATTACAAGCAGCGGCATGACAAAGTAGCAACAATGGTGCATTGGAAGATCTGCAAAAAATATCATTTACCTGTAAGCAAAAACTGGTGGGATCCTAAAATAGAGAAAGTCATAGAAAATGATAAAATTAAACTGCTCTGGGACTTCAGAATTCAAACAGACAAGCACCTGCAACATAACACCCCAGACTTAAAAATTGTCTATAAGAAAGACAAAAAAGTCTGGATAGTGGACGTGGCAGTGCCTGGAGATAGCAGAATAGAAGAGAAAGAACTGGAGAAGATAACAAAATACAAAGACCTACAAATAGAAATAGAAAGACTGTGGCAAAAGCAAGCAAGGGTAGTACCAATAGTCATAGGCTCCTTGGGTGCAATCCCAAAACAACTGGAGCACCACTTGAACACCATTGGCATTGACAAATTCGCTATTAGTCAATTGCAAAAGGCGGCCTTATTAGGAACTGCTTCCATCCTGTGGCGATATCTGTAATACCATCAAACATCCACATCTGCCTATCCCAGGTCCTGGGTAAGGACTCAATAGGTAGACAAAATGCCAAATCCAGTCTGAACATCTGGCTGACTGTGCGATGATCGATAATAATAATAATAATAATATCATCTGAAATAGAATCCTGCTCAACACTGTCCGTATATATAGCCAAGATATTGTTATGGAGTTTGGCTTGGACAAATGTGCTACACTTACTATCAAACAAGGAAAAGTAGTGAAAACTGAAGGAATCAAGATGCCCCACGAAAATAACATTTAGAGTCTGGATGAAGAAGATGGCTACAAATACTTGGGTATCCTTCAAGCTGACAACATCAAGCACACTGAAGTCAAGAAAAAGATTAGAGGTGAATACATCAAGAGAGTGAAGAAGATCTTAAATTCCAAACTCAATGGAGGAAATACCATAAAGGCAATCAACACCTGGGCAATTCCAGTCATTAGGTACACAGCTGGAATAGTGGACTGGACTCAAGCAGAACTAAAAGCAATGGATAGGCAGACCAGAAAAATAATGACAATGAATCACGCCCTTCATCCACGCAGTGACATTGATAGACTTTATCTACCAAGGCAAATAGGTGGGCGTGGCATGCTACAAGTACATCAGATGGTTGAAGAAGAAAAAATGGCTTTGGAAGAATATCTGAAGAACAATGATGAAGATGCACTGAAATTAGTATATCAGGAAGGCTTACTGACTACTGGAGAGACCAAACTGGCCTACAAGAAAGACCAAATGAAAAACAGATTAGAGCCATGGGAAGACAAAGCACTACATGGCCAATACATTAAAAAAATAGCTGGGAAAGCAGATATTAACAAGACCTGGCATGGCTAAGAGCAGGAAAATTGAAGGAAGAGACCGAGGGACTAATTCTGGCTGCACAAGACCAATGCATATAAAGTCAAAATTGAGAAGACAGCAACAGACAGTAAGTGCCGCCTATGCAAAGAAGCTGAAGAAACAGTGGACCACCTGGTAAGCTGTTGCAAGAAGATTGCACAGGCTGATTACAAGCAGCGGCATGACAAAGTAGCAACAATGGTGCATTGGAAGATCTGCAAAAAATATCATTTGCCTGTAAGCAAAAACTGGTGGGATCATAAATAGAGAAAGTCATAGAAAATGATAAAATTAAACTGCTCTGGGACTTCAGAATTCAAACAGACAAGCACCTGCAACATAACACCCCAGACTTAACAATTGTCAATAAGAAAGACAAAAAAGTCTGGATAGTGGACGTGGCAGTGCCCGGAGACAGCAGAATAGAAGAGAAAGAACTGGAGAAGATAACAAAATACAAAGACCTACAAATAGAAATAGAAAGACTGTGGCAAAAGCAAGCAATGGTAGTACCAATAGTCATAGGCTCCTTGGGTGCAATCCCAAAACAACTGGAGCACCACTTGAACACCATTGGCATTGATAAATTCGCTATTAGTCAATTGCAAAAGGCGGCCTTACTAGGAACTGCTTCCATCCTGCGACGATACCTGTAATACCATCAAACATCCACATCTGCCTATCCCAGGTCCTGGGTAAGGACTCAATAGGTAGACAAAATGCCAAATCCAGTCTGAACATCTGTCTGACTGTGCGATGATCAATAATAATAATAATAATAATAATAATAATAATAATAATAGTAATAATAAAGGGATCTTGGAGGTCATCGAGTCCAACCCCCTGCTCAGGCAGGAAACCCTACACCATTTCAGACAAATGGCTGTCCAATCTTTTCTTAAAAACTTCCAGTGTTGGAGCATTCACCGCTTCTGGAGGCAGGTTATGTCTATGCTGCAAATATTGTATATTCTTGCTTTGACAATATGCAAAACTGTCTGGTATTTACTGGGTTAATACATAGCTTAGAGTGGGGGGGGGGAAGTCCGGGAAAGAAAGAGGAAGTAAACTTTTGACCTTCACACTAATTGGATAATGTGACTTGTGACTGCAAGATAAGGGAGGGGTTTAGCAAGAAAAGATTGATGCCAGCGAGAGGAAGTCAGATTCTGGCATCACAACGTCCATGATGGTGACTGGCAATTTGTAGCTCTGTAATAAAGACTTTAGGAAACATGCCTGAAAGTTCTTTGAAGTGCTTCATTAGTCGGAACCTCTGACAGGTTAATTGTTCTAACTGTCAGGAAGTTTCTCCTTAGTTCTAGGTTACTTCTCTCCTTGATTAGTTTCCATCTGTTGCTTCTTGTCCTGCCCTCAGGCGCTTTGGAGAATAGCTTGATTCCCTCAATCCATTTCATCCCCAGAGCCTTTTACCCTCCTTCCCATAGACAAAGTGTAGTTCTTTACACATTGTTCTGTAAAGAAGTCTGTGTAGCCTTAGGTCATCGAGTGTTTCTTAACTTCTACTGAAGTACAAGCAGTTAAATGTCTGGAGAGCCAAGATCTATTCTAAACTCTAATATGAAAACTAAAATCATTTCAGTGATAAAGCTGCCTTAACCAGAAGATATAGACACTGGAGGGGATATAACTTGGATAGGAAGTCTGTCTGTCACAGTTTGACCATGCTCTCTATTCTAAGCTGATAATAGTTTTCCATTATCAGTTTAACCATCTTCTTGAAAGAAGGGAGGTGCCATTGCGTCCTTTTCCTTGGGCAGCAAAATGTTATGCCAACAATCACTGATAGAGATGCTTTCAACCTTCTCCATGGGGCTGGTGCTATTATCAATTCTTCTCTTCACATTAAGGAAATCTTTGTTTTCCCCACACCAGTCTGGCCAGCCCAAATGGAAAAAATTCTTTCAAGTATTAGCTAGAAAAATAGTAATCTGGACAAAGCATTTTAAATTTTAGGATAGTAATTATAGGAGCCTGGTTTCTGATTCTTTTCAAGTCCAGTAATTGGATTCATGGGCACTCTTAATTTTTGTTTTTAATATATTAAAGAAAACTCACTACTGGATAATGTACATTTATTTGTTTAAAGAATGTGTGTGGCCACTTATCTCATGCAATGATCTAGGCAGCTTATAGCAATCAATAAAAATCATAGCATAAAAATACACCATACCCATATAGCCAGGCTTAAATTATCCTATTTTGGACACATTATACAAAGACCTAGTCCTAATTCTGGGAAAGGTAGAAGGGAAGAGAAGAAGATGGCAATAAACAGCAAGAGAGTAGCTTCAGTGTTGAATGCACTATTGGAAGACCTGAAAGACATAGTGTATCTATATGGTCACTAAGAATCAACAGTGACTTAATGGAATATAATGAACAAATCATCATTTTAAAATTTATCATTCATTGCACACAAACTTCATCCCTGAACTATTTAAATAAAAATAAAAATGGAAATGAGTGGAATTAAAACACAATTGATAGAAATGTCCCAAATATGCTTTTTTCAAAAGGCAACTGGACTTTCTTTGTTTTTGCTTGAAGATGTTTTGCTTCTCATCCAAGAAGCTTCTTCATGACCTGGATGACTGAGAATTTCCATAGTCGATTGATATAAATATATGAAGAAAAAAAATATAGAAAGAACATTTCAGTTGGCATAAGTCAACTACAAGTAATGGTTTTAACATTAATCCTAGTGTCAAGTTTCTAAGCAACTACAACTGCTTTACTGAAATAAAACAACTCTGAAATTTATTTATCTACAATTGTAACTGCAGACGTAAAATGAACAATAAACAGGCTTAAGAGAGAAACCTAGAGAAGAACCAGCAGTAGAATCAAATGCCGCAATATAAACTTATATTTAAGTGAACTCAAGTTTTAAAAAGATATTGTAGAATTAATTAACAACTCTGTATGTGGAATTAAATCAATGGCCCATGCTAACATAATCAAAAGATAGATTTCAGCTGAACAATTTTTATTTTTCCTTTTTTTGGCACAGTTAAACTGAATATACATGAACTATGTTTGATTATGATATATTATGTAGAACATGGGCATTATATCATTATATTCCACAAGAAAAGACTAAAATACAGAAATAATATATGCATGTTTAGCTGTGTAATCCCAAATCAGATTTTTTCAGATATATCCATGTGCCTATTTGTTTATTTTTGAGATAGTTTATGATAGTTCTTGATATAATAATGATGATATTACACTTTCCCTTCAGATAGCAAAACTGTCTTCCCTGCTTCAACTCTTCATAAGTGTTGGGACTACAATAGTCAGAATTTCCACTGAGTAAAGAATTCTAGGAGCAATAAGCCCAGTCATTGGAGAAGGCTGTCCAAGAGCAGGGTATCCCAATCTTGGCAACTTTAAGACACATGTACTTTAGCTCCCAGAATTTCCAAGACAGCATGTCTGACTGGGGACTTCTGGAAGTAGATGTGCATGTGTCTTAAATTTGCCGAGTTGTGAAACCTCTCCTAGAGCAGTGGTTCTCAACCTGTGGGTTGGGACCCCAATTGGGGTCGAAGGACCATTTCACGGGGGTCGCCAAACAAGGCTGTCCACCATTTCCCCCCCCTTTTCTTTGGCCACGCCCCTGGCACCCGGTGATGTATAAGTGGTTGGGGGTCACCACAACATGGGGAACTGTATTATGGGGTCGCGGCATTAGAAAGGTTGAGAACCACTGTCCTAGAGTATAAGGCATTTCTGCAGAACTGAGTGAACTTTTGCAATGTTAAGAGACTAATGGCATATGACTATGTTTTACATTCCTGTCCTAGTAAGTAGCTTTATGGTTACAGAAATAGCTACTATTCATAACTGGCTTCATATTGACCTAATTTAAGAGATTAAATATGAAGAAAAATCATAAGAATACAGTGCTATTAGTGTAATCCAATTTCACAGAAGTTCATATTTCTCTCTATTAGGTTCAGCATTTTTAATTAATAATTTTAATTGTAACAGTAAAATACAATACAAATTAAAATTAAAGAAAGAAAAGAATAAAAGATACTAGAAAAAGGGGGGAAAGAAAATATATAATAAAGATATAGAAAGAAGTGACTTCCAACTGTCATTACAATGGATAAACAAATGTAGTGACTCACCTCCTCTAAGATTACAAACAATTCTCTAGCCAGCCCATATCCCCTCCCTTATCTATAGACAAATCTATAAAACATCTTATTTCCAGTACTGGTGTGAGCAGAAATTTTAAAAACATTTGCCAGAAAAAGCAACAGATCTTGCTTTAACCTTGATCAAATAAACCAATTTTATATTCCTTCCTTTTATTTCTAACATTCTTAATCTTTAGTTAATTCAAATATTGTCATAGATTTTGCTTCATCTTTATTCTTCTCATCCCATTTTTATACTACTAAAACTCTCATCTTGAATTTTAATTTTTGAATCAAGGTGTCTCAAATGGGCTAACTTACAGAATGTGTCCAAAATTCAGAATCCACGACTCCCGAAGGAATGAAATCTGGTAAAGTTGTGACTGCTTCAGTGCTATTGACTGCTGCTGAAATGCTGTGATCATGTGATCTTCATTTTCAATATTTCATGGCAATTTCCCAGCGAGTTTCACAATCCCTTGCTGCTTCCCCATCCAGCAGCAGCCACTTACCTGCTGGTTGAAAAGGGAAGGAATTTCTAATGCTCCTTGCCAAATTCTCCAACTTAATGGGTGAGGTGGAAAGAAATCAGAAGCCACTCATGCTCCCACTGCTTTTTTGCCCAATTGTAGCCTTTTGTTTCAGATTCTTTAAATTCATAAAGTGATAATTAATTTTTCTTTTGTTCAGAAGCTAAACCCAGCCAGCAGGTTTTTTGAATGTATTGTTTCAAACATGACTAATAGCTTTAAAATGGTTAATAGGCAATTTCTGAAAGTTACTAGAAAGTGAGGTTTGTGATCTTCGTATCCTTTAAAAGGCTTCACCTTTTATCCATTGTAATGAAGGTGGATAATCCTATCATCTCCCTTCACTCAAACTTACTGAAGACCACTGTCCTGCAGTCTTCTTGCACAGAATAGGCATCCAGAGCACATGTAGGTTATGTCCTGTCCACTTCTTATCCAGAGAGATTCCAAGGCACCAGTCTACTTATTAGTTCCTTAGTCTTTGCTGTGGTCATCAGCTTCACATTTGTAGAGCCATCTTCAGTTCATTATACCTCCCCCTGGAAATCAGCTTTAGCATTTTTTTAAAAAAAAACCACAAGTTTGTTCTGCCTATATCAATTTGTGAGGTTTTTTGGAAAACATTGGCATGACATTTTTTAAGCAAATACAGTAAAGGGTTTTGTGCCATTTTAAAATGGGTGTTATTAATTTTTTTCATTGTGAGGGACATTGTTAGAAACAATGGGCCAAATAAAAGAAATAGCCTCCCCATGCAGTGACTCCAATCCTGATTATACCTGTATGAGCCTACAGTTTTATATTATAATAAAGGGAAGACCAGACTTGGTGATCCGTCAGCCTAATCACATGAAAAGTTGAGATAACAATTTGTCACAGTTATTACAGTTTGATAGCTTGCTTACAGTACTTATTTTACCTGTTATTAAAAATTAAGGATTTTTTAAAAAGATTTTTTTTTCTGTGTTTTAGCCTTCCAGTTTTTCACTTTGGTAAAACCAAATTATGGTTTTATCATAAGATAAAATTACTCTTCATTCCTGGATTCTTATGTTTTTGTTTTTTATCACTACTCTGTGGTGTTTATACATGTGAAGTCTTAACTGTCTAGAGAGCCAATTCTCTATCTTTTTTGAATAGCAATTTGACAGCCTTTTTCATTTGACTGACTTTTATCCCTCTCCTCTTTCTCATTCAGCAGCTGTGAAATGCCTGCTGAGTATCAACTTCATTATGCATGTGGCTTTACTAGCATATCCCATTCTACATGGCCGGAAGGTATTTACATAGCTATATAATCTATGGGTCCCAGAGTTTACACAACCCCTGTTAAACCTACTACTCCAGCACATGAGATAGATTATGCCTATAGATCTCTTAACTTTCCTTACTCCAGTCAAGACTAAATCAATGACAACCTTGACAGCAGATCTTCAAAATGACATGTTTATTATTCCTCAGCTGATGATTTGAGGCCAAGATCAGGAGACTGAACTGGTTCACTGTGGTGTTTCTTCAAACATCTGTGCTGATTTTACTTTCTAATAGCTACACTGCCAGGGAAATAAATAATTAAATGAACAGTAATCTTAACACATCAAGAAGGCACCAAGCTAGAAAAGATACCAGCAATTTTTGTTGGCTGAGAACTACACTGTAAATTATTGTGGTTACCATGGATAGGCAAAGATACAAATTGGGCAGGAATTTTTCCCTGGGCAGTGGATGGAGTGTTCAAGCAGTGTTTGTTTGTTTGTTTAAATTTATTGACTGACCATTTTACCACAAGATAACTCTAGGTGGATTTTCTTTCTCTTTTTTTAACATATTAAATCTAGACATGTGCTAGATGTCATGTGCTTCCTGACATTTTTCAGAAAAAAATGAACAGAGGTAGTTCTAGACCAGGGGTGTCAAATTGCCGGTCCACGGGCCGGATGCATCATAGCAAAACCACACCCACCCCATTGCCGGCAATGACAAAAAAGTCACAATACGTATGACATTGGGAGTTTGACACCCCTGTTCTAGACAACAGGAGTTAAAACCACAGGATGATAACTTCAATCTAACCCAAAGTGCGTCATTTTTAATAGAGTATTATTTCTGAAATAACTTATTTTAACTTCAAAAACACTAATTGGTGCTCTCCATTTTATTTACATAACAGATTTACTGTATAGCTCTCCAAGGTCACTTGCAACAATTCAAAAGCAAAATTCAGCAATTGCCTTTATTGTTTGGAGCCCTAAGCATTTTCACAGAGAACTCTACCAAATGTATCCGTTGTCCAATTTCTTTTATGCCTGGCATTTTATCTACTCTGCCATTGCATAGGCTCCCTTCAGATGCCATGGTTCCAAGGCAAATGTGACAGACTATGAAAAAAAGATGGGAGGAGGTTCCTCATATTTTTGACTGCATTTATCCAAATTCTCTAAGGAATATTTTAGAGGCTACTGTTAAAGGGCCGCACTTGCTCCAGTCACAGGGACATCTGCATGTGACATTTATTCTGCTGGCAATGACTTCTACCTTTAGAACGGGGGGTGTCAAACTTGCAACGTCACATGACGTGTCGCGATGTATTGTGACTTTTTTTGCCATTGCTGACAATGGAGTGAGCGCAGTTTCGCTATGATGCATCCAGCCTGCGGGCTGGCAGTTTGACACCCCTGCTTTAGAAGGATGGCCTTAGTCACATCCTGCAATGACAACTAAACCACCAGCTGGAAAATGATAGTCACTCAAATCAGCATACTACTGTTTTTCAAATTCTTTTACCAGTCTTTGCCCTATACCTGACAAAAAGTGAAAAAGCTAGTTTAGGGAAACAAACCTAATTTATATTTCATCTTTTTTAAGATCATAAAAAAGTTCTGCTGGTTCAAGCCAAAGGCCTATCTCATAAATCAACAAGATGACAGTGCTCTATGTAATATGTAGAACCACAAACATTCAATTATTTTGATTTTTTAAAATACTCAGCTAGATAACCAATCTCATGACATTTTGTTCTCTGCCCAAGATGTATGAGATTTCAGGAATGAATGTCTTCATAGATTTCAAATAGAAATACCAGAATCTCATGACATTTGGTTTTCAAATAGAAGTTTTCAGCATTTTCATTTGACATAGCCCATAGGAATAAAATTGTCAAAAATCATAATTCTTGATTCTTTTGAAAGATATGGGCCATTTTTAAAATGAGATAACATAAAGCTATGCAATGTCTGAAAAAGCTGTCCATCTTTGGATCACTATGTCCAGTTTTTTGGGCTACCTAGTAATTTTTATTTGTTCTGATTATAATCTGTTAGGTAAAATATCAGTAGCATAAGTGATGAATGATAACTCAATTTAAATAAATTTGTAGGATTTCTCAAAGCTGTATTAGTAAACAGCATGGTACTGAGATTCTATACATAATGAGAGAGAATTTGACGTATCTAATCATTACAATACAAGGATGTAGATTTTCAATTCATATCAGCATATAAAATCCAACATGTGAAAGCTTGATATATCTCCAAATACTAATCAAAACAAAACTGGATATTAGAACTGGATGCACACTGGAATGAAAACATTGTCCTCAATATATTGATGTCCAGAAGGGAAAAGAAGCACTCTTATACAGTGCTTTTTTTGTAAAAAGAAAAGGTGCCGGAACTCACACACGTCATACAACCCGCCTTGCCTACCCTACAAGATTCCAACCCAAAAAGGTGCCAGAACTCCGTTCTGGGCATTCTATGACAAAAAAAGTCCTGCTCTTATATCACAACTTTACATAGCCTGAGTTCATCACAAAAGTACATAGAGACAGTGCCTTTATCTTTGAAGCTGGCAGTTAAAATACAAATGAATTTAGTCCCCCATTCTATTTATTCAGTTCCAGCTGTTAGATAACATGCAGTCAGACACATATATGACTTGACTTGACAATTTATCAAGACTCCTCTCTGACACCCAACAGAAACAAACCAAAATGTGTTAGCAAAACTAAACAATCTGAATTTTACATTTTGAAAGTTCCAATTCAAATTTTGAATTCTGCCCAGTTTTTTTAAAAAAGGAAGAAAACACATTTCAACTCCACAGCCTTTATATAATAAGATTCTAATAAAGAAAAGGCAATTTTTAAAATTCAAATTGCAACTTGTCATTGCAATTCTTTTCTAACAAGAAGCACATGGGATAAAGCAGCCTCATTCAAATATAGTGGATTTTCCATCTTAACTGGAAGGGTTTGGAAGATCTGCTGATATTAGATTAACCATAGTTCTTATATTTGTCTTAGAAAAATTATGGATAATTTAGCCATGAGTAAACCATAAATCACTGGTCTGAGTTGTTTCAACAAATCATATTTAAAATTAATCATACTTTTGGAGAAAATGACATATCATAAACAAAATGGTAATCCATGGATGACTCCGAAGAATCCAGATTTTGTCAATGTGCCTAGTACCTCACTGAAGCTAGCAAGGATCTTGAAAGGGTCTAACCTTGTCAAGCAGCTATGCCAGCTATCCTGGTAACCCAAAATACCTAAAAAGAATAGACAGCAAATTACAAATCAGTGGCACCCAAACAAGTGAAAACAGCTTATTTTCTTAAAAAAAAAAAAAAAAAGTTTTGAAAATTTGGATTTTAAATAGTTCTTAACATTTTGAATTTTAAAGCTTTGGTGCTTTGGTTGTGCTATTCTTTCAGACCTCTCTGAGGTGATGATGGGGAGGAGGGAATTCACATTTTTATTGTAGTAAAAACCCTTGAAGCTAGCCAAATGAAATTTACCATCTTTGCTATTTATTCCACTCTTCCTTAAAGTGGAGTAGCTCCAGATGTTCAAAAGTTTCCCATTCATAACATATTAGGGTTTTTTTTAAAAAAAAAAAAGTTAAACCATCTCAAACTGAAGTGCTTTGTCATTAAATATTGAATCAAAACTTAAATGGAATTCTGCTCTTTTAAAATCAAACTGGAACTAATTTACATCCTATTAAGTGAATTGCAATACTTTTAGGTTTTGATATGAGCATCTTCGGATCTAGTTAAATTGGGTAGAAATGAGAAGAAGACATTAAACATTATAGATACGAGGGTAATTCAGAAATAAACCTCCATTTGGTTATCAATAACAGACACTCACAGATACAGAACTTTTATTATATACATTAGAAAACAACAACATTACATTACTTTTTGAAATAATCACCATTCAAATTGAGACACTTATCATAACGTCTTACAAGGTTTGAAATTCCTTAGTAGTAGCCACTTGGTGCCAAATCTAGGCGATGGGTGTGTGTGTGTGTGTGTGATCAAAAATATCCCAACAGAACTGCTTCAAAAGTTTTTGGGTGCATCTAGCAGTGTGCGGGCATTACCATGAACCCATATATCAGAAGTGATGCCATAGAAAATCCCACCAAATGTGAAGATGCCAAAGGAGTACTTCTAGTGAAGTTCTTGAAGGGTGGTTTGACCATCAATTCAGAAGTCTAATGTGAAACATTAGGAAAACCCAGACAAGACATCCATAACGAGTGTTGGGGCATGCTGACTTCCAGTGTGGTGTTGGTTCACAATAATGCTCGCCCACACACCACTAGACAAACCCAAGAACTTTTGAAACAGTTCCGTTGGGTTGTTTTTGATCATCCCTGCCCATAGCCCAGATTTGTAGTTTTCTAATGTGTATAATAAAAGTTCTGTATCTGCAAGTGTCTGTCATTGATAACCAAACGAAATTTATTTTCGAATTGCTCTCGTATATTGTCTCAAAGTTGGGTTTAAGGTCTGATATGAGTTTAAAACTCATTTGTTTCTCAAAATAATTTGAACTTCTTCATAAAAAGTATGTATATTGTCATCCAGTATTTACCTTGATAAAAAAAACCAGGATCTTACAGAAATTCCATAAAAACATACCCTACTCAATAACTGTGGATGCTTTAGAAATCATAAAATTCCCCATTCAAAATTCTTAGGTATTTGGATAAATGACTTTCCATTTGGAACTCATCATTATTATGAGATGCCTAAGGAGCTGACTATGCAAGCATGTGCAACTGAAACAGATGCTACAATTACTAGTCATCTCCCAAGAGGTCAGGTTTCATGCAATCATCCTCCTAACTTTAAAGACCCAAGAGACTGGACAAGCTCTTATGAACAAGAGCTGCAGGCATCAGTGACCTTCTTAGAGCCAAACAACAAATTTTGTTATTTCCAATGTGTTGTTCCCTGCAAAGCCAGATGGTTCACTCCACTGCGCAAAGTCATCAACATCCCATGTGTAGTCCAGCAGCATGTGAGAGATGCAACTGTTTTCTAACAGTCCATTAGCACTCCAAACTTAATGAAAATGGAAGGTGCTAATGAAGCCAAAAGTAAAAGCCACCTCTAGCTTTAAAAGGGCAATTCAGATGGAAGAGTAGCAGAAAGCAAAATAATAGTCATACTTGACACTGCATTATCAATGATGCTACTTATAAGAAGCCCTGTTTTCTATAAAAATTATTTATCCTCAGCATGTTATTTGTTTCCCCAGCTGATGTGCAAACAGTGGCCCTTTAAATAACAAAGAGAGCAAATGACACAGACATAAAGGCAAAGGAAATTCAGTCCAGGAAATAAACAAAAATCAGAGACTAACCCATTAGGACAATTATAAATTAATGACCTAACTGGCTCTATCCAACCCAGAGGTTTTCAATGCATCTAATGCATGTTTGCTTCTAACTAGAAATAGAGTGCTTTCACTAAACAGTGGTCAAGCCTCACAAATTAACAACATCACAGCAGATAAAGGACCAAGTCATTGCCCCATTAGCTTCAGCTGAGTCAGTTTAAAAACTATTTCTGGCTTCTATGAGTTGTAGATTTAGCCGTGTTTATGCAAGAACCAGCACATCAACAAAAGACATACTCCAGTTTTTACCAGGCTGGACTGCCTCATATTGCAGGGAAGGGACTGGTTTTTTTTTAAATGATACAGAATATATCATTTAGTTATTTATTATTATATTTAAGACCCACATTTTCTCTAGTTTTATGAGATAGATTAAGCTCCCAGACAGTAATGGGTAGATAGTAGATTCTTCCTTATAGCCAGGTTAATGTACTTTCCTCCCATCCTCAAGTAAGAGGAAAGTATGTTTATGTAAATAATGCTATCCTCAATCTTCTTTTACTGCACCTCAGCAATGAGGCCAATCAGAGCTACTGCCTTCACACAATATAAAGAATATAAAGAAATATGAAATAAAAACCACTTTCACATCAGAGCAGCTTAGGCCAATTTCTCTGCTTCAATAATTGGCTGCCAATGAGATGAAAGCAACTTTTGTGAGGACATGTTTTATAAACCAGGTAGTGACCTTGGCAAGCAGGTTACCTTGATGAGCTTAGTATCTCAGGGAAATAAAAAGCTGACAGAAAAGACTTGAACCTGAGTTTACCCTGTTGCAGTTCTGAATTTTAACCAGTCAGCAAGTTCCCTCCTATAGAAATTAGCAAATATAACTTTCTTTTTTGGGGGGGTGGGGGGAGAAGAAGAACATTTGTTTCTTGTGCCTATTGCTGCAGTTGTAACGGTGGGAGGAAGGGACTGTTCAGATAAGCCTACTCTATGGGAAGATCTGCTTTTTGCTGAAGCCTGTAAAGATTGGAAAGAAGTTGCCTGTCTCTGGTAAGTGGATCTGCACATTTATTATGCTGTAATTATATGAAGAATATGTAAGACCTGTAAATGTGTCTGGGTTCACATATCATAATATGCTAAAACTAAATAGAACACATTATAGGTGTCAGAATAACATCATGTGCTTCATTAAAACATTGTGTAAATAATTCAAATTATGTAACTGGCATCAGTAGCATGATGATGTAAGTAACATACAGTTAGCAATTCACAGTATTTGAGTAATAGCATCATGATGTAGGTTATCCTGCTCCCCCAGCAGCTGCCCATGGATCAAACTGAGTCTGAACTCAGCATACATATGATTTGATTTCTTTCATTTCGTATTAGCAAAATGTGTAAGTATAGCCACCATTTAGTGTGATATGTGAACAAGGGCAGTAAAGCTTATGCAACAAATCATAGCTAAACAAATCATTGTTTTATATGATATACAGTATGAACCCAATGAATTCCACCACCTCAGCAGTTTTATATATCACATTCCTACATAACATTTCCTGCTCACCACATTGTTTTCTTCACTACAGCTATCTACCATTTTTTGTCAAAGAATGCCAAATAGTTTTCAATTTCAATTAAATTATATTAAGCCTACATTTACCATATTTCTATGGTGCAAAGAATATTCCCTATAAGGTTATGCATTTTTGTGTATGCATTTTATAATATAGATTACGTTGATTGCTTTTGAAAATGTGGTTTTAATTCTGAAGAATATAATTTAATGCTCAGGATATGTGACTGTTAAAGTTTTATAAAAATAAGAACAAGCAGTAATTAAAATCATCATCAATAACTGTTTTTAGTATGGTAACATTCTGAAAATCTTTGCTCCGAAGTGACATATTTCAGTCATTTACAACTACATATACTATATACAGTATGTATAAAGAAAACATATATGCTAATAATTGTATTGGCACAATATATTAAAAAGCAGTGCACCGTTATTGTCCAAAGCTTCACCAAGCCCTCAAAAAGTAATAAATAATAATAGTGGCATACAAACAGCCACTCATATTTAAGTAATGACAAAGTATTAAAATCTTTAATAAAAGTTTCTCTGGCCATTGCCTGAATCGACAATGCAAAACATATGGGTAAATATTCCAGTGATATTCAGTGGTTCATTTGTTTTTAGATTCTGAATGACCGAGGGGTTATCATTTAGCTTCAACGTTCAGTATTCATCTTTTTAGAGATCTTTACACTAGAAGTACTGAATGATAAGAGAAAAGGCCACGTGCTTTTACCAGATGTGCTGTTATTTATTATCAGCTCTTAAGAAAAAGCAAGCACTGTAAAGATTCAAATCACCATTACAGAGAGGATCTAGCTGGCTATTGTGTAACTGTTGTGTAACAACTGAGTAACACTGTTACAGATTGCATGTATTGATTTGTACTTACATTAGTTCCTATTCAGCCTTAAGTTATGCATTTATATGATAGTATGAATGAATATTTATAAAAGACAGACATACAGTAGACTAAGATTTCAGCCTATGCTGAATATGAAGAATTATACCTTCAGAGAAGGCAGAACAAATGCAGACCTCACAACCAAAAGATGGCTCCTGAAACAACAGGAAGTTGTTATGTGAATGGCATTCAAGTAAAAAATATAAGAAAACTACCAAGTTGGAAATTGTTGGTAATTATAAAAGTGTGGAAGATCAATAATTCTTTGAAATCCTTACATACAGAGAGATATTGTACATAGTAGGCATTCTGTTTTGATTCATCTGGAACTCCCATCTAGCCTATGCAGCTAGATTCTGAGTTTGAGAGGTATGCATGGTTGTGTGAATGGGTGTAACTTTTAATTCAGAAAAACAGTAAAAAGTTTGAATCCACATTTCTGTCTTTCTATGTGGTCTGAGTTTCTGAAGAGAAACAAGTTGCAGCCTTAGATATACCATAAAAAATCCTCAATATGACAATATAGAAACAGAGAAGCCTTTAAAAATGGGTACTGGGAATACTTATGATCTAAATTTCTGATCTCAGCTTGGGAATGGGATTAAAAAGAATCAACAGTCCTTGAGACACCTTAAGGCAGCTTTGAAGGATAAACTGAGGTGCAAACAAAATCTACCAGTATAAAATCTATAAATATATATGATACCTAACTAGTATCTTTAACTATTAAAACAGTTAAAATTGTTTATTATTTTAAACATTGTATTGTCTTAATACTTTGCAATGGTCAGTATGTTCTGATGTGCATTATCCTGACAAATTGCATTTAGCAGAAAAGTTAGCCTTTATTTGAAAAATACGGCTAGAAAGCAATACAGGAATATTAAAGAAGGGATAATTAAGTTAACGTTTAAGCTAAAGTTTAGTTCAGGCTTAGATATGAGATAAGTGTAATTTTCTGACATCAGATTTATCATGGAAAATGTTTTTGGAACTGCCACAAATAAATGTCAGCTGTATGCCATAGTGTAACATTATTTAAAAAATGGGATGAAATGGGATAAAATCTAAAGGAGAAATGCATGAAGTATTTAAAAAATAAGGAAGAGCTGGCATCCATAATTTCACCTAGAATATTAATTTACAGTTTAACCACCAAAACAGTGCTTTAATTGCATTAAATTCTGGAAAAAGAAAGATCTAGTTCTTAAACTATTATGGAACATACTGTAAAGATGTAAATACCAATTTATAAACAGGATGCTATGGACTTGGAGGATACTAATTCTTTGAGAGTGAGGCTACAGGACCAGATTGAATGTTAAGTGGTTATTCTCTCTACCAGTTGTATGGAAGGTGTCAGAACTTAAGCTTAGCTGACTATTGAAAGATTAATTAGTGGCAGTGACATTACTACTGCAGAAAAGGAAAGATCTAATAGGTCCAAGAGTGGATTTTGCAGATGGTAAAATTTGAAAATAGCTCTCAGACATACTGAGGGCAAAAGATTTCCTTTCTTCCTTGCCCTCATTCTTATTTTACTTAGAGCAGTATATAGCATGACAATACAATTGGGTGACACAATGATTTCACTATGGTAACACATTGGAAATGGGGGTGGAGATATGTGGTATTACATATTTTTTTGGTATCTTGAAAGATACAGTTTAATTTTTGAAAGCCAAGACAACACCAGAATATTTGCAGGAGATTCATAATATACCAAACCACTGCTACTTAGAATATGAAAATATTACTTAATGGAGGAAAGTAATCAGCTCCTGGCATGCAAAGAGGATAAGGTACCTTATCAGTCCAATTATCATCCCAAAGCATAGCTATGGAGCTTACATAGGCATGAAGGACAGAGAGAATAAGGGTTCAAATCTCACCTAATATGAGCATGATAACATCATACATTTTCCATATATGCATGCAGTAATAATTAATTCACTTACAAAAAGGTATTTACAATGAATAGATAATCTTTCAATATCATTTCTCTACTTTACCCAGAGAGAAGAAATTCTTTATACATTTTAATGCATACTGCACTGAAATCTCTGTATCACGAAATGATTAATTCAGTGCCAGGAACAAAATACATGTTTGTGAAATTACATGCTGCATCTCTCTTTTGATTCTGCTGTATTAAACAATTTTGTCTTGGACTGTTACATATTTTAGTTGACTTCGGTAGATAGGAGACCAATAGACAAATGTTAGAAGAAGTCCAAAAATAAAGACCTAAGTAACCTGCATTTATTTGAACTTTAACACTCTCCCCAGTTTAGAAGATAAAGCTGAATTTAAAAGTCATTTTTCACAGAAGATACTAATTCTATTCAGTTAATGTACACAGTGCTCAGCTTAGATATAGCACAATCAAAAGTGATTTTGCTAAAGGTCATGGATGTGAATTATTTCATAACAATTTCATTTCACAGAAAGATGACCAGGCCATAATACTAGAGGAAAAAATAGATGACAAATTCTCAGAGTCAACTAACAATTTACTACAAATGAGATACCTTTTTTTCTCCCTTTAACTTTCTGAAAAGAACATGATAAATGTACCAGAGCTGCTAACAATGAAAGTTTTGCATCTCTTAAAATGAACTATAAGAAACATCCACTTGGACTAACAAATTTGTAACAAATTCCCCACCAGACAAACAAACAAATCAACATTTGCCTGGAAAAAGTACCAGACAAGGAGATTTGAAGAAAGGCTCCCTATGTCAGTCGAAAGAAACTTGAGTTCTGAACTGCATTTCTTTTCAGTGATTTTTGGAAAAGGAAACCAAAAAGGGTAGGGAAAAGACGAACAAGACAGAAAGCTGTGAAAAATCATTACTCTTTATAAATGTCTGCAGTACTATATTGCCAGTGACCTTCACAGTCCTATCTGTTAAATGTTTTCTTCAACTGTAACTGATTTCACTGTTGAGCATGGGCAGAGAGCACAAGATTATACAACTAAATCTTTCTTGTAAATATTTAATATCATTGCTTCCCCTCTCCTTTTTTTAACAAACCACTATCAAAGGCAAAGCACACAGTTGAAAACACATTCATTTATTCTACCCTGGAAAAAGCTCAGTGCTCATGCATTTTATCTATCTAGTTCACCAAATGACTTTGACACTTGAAAGCCCTTGTGATCCAAACAGACTGAAGGCAGGCAATTTTGCAACCATTTAAGAACTGATTTCATGCACTGATCAACATCTACCAAACTTGCCTGATGGAACAGCACAAGTTTAAGCTGGTGTATGGAGAGCAAACATACCTGAAGGAGAAAATTAATAAAAAGGTCATACTGTTGTAATCTTAGGTAAGAATAAGAAGGAAAGCTAGATGTTGTTAGTAGTTCCGTTGGACACCAACAAATTATATTAAGGAGAATAATTCTTTGGGAAAAGGTAGATATAAAAATAACATTGCCTCAGCACAACAATGACTGTTAATATTTTAGAGAAAGAAGAATTTGGCCTACTATATTTAAAGAAAAATATTTATTTTTAAAACTATCCTTGATGAAACTTCTTTACCAGGATCATAGCCCCAACTCATGGATCCTGACCTGTCCTAACTTTCCTGCTAATGGCATATTTACCTCAAAGGCCTTACTCTTTCTTCTAAAGAATAAGAGGTACTTACATAAAGTTAATCTCCCACATGCCATACATGCATATCCAGAACTGTTCGGCAGTAAAAATGTTGCACTGAAGTCAATAAATTCATATGTACCTTAGCTTCCCTTCTCCTTTCACATTAATCTAGCTGGAGGAGACTATATTAAAAAAATTCATGATAGCTTCTTTTTGGTGGGGCTTATCTTCAAGAGGGTGGGGCTTATCTCCAAGGGGGATAAATCTGCCTACCGGGTTGAGGTGGAGCAGTTGCTCTTCTGGTGCAGAGACAATAATTTGGTTCTCAACACCACTAAGACCAAGGAGCTTATAGAATGGACATGTCAAACTCGTGATGTCACGTGACATTGCGCAAGGTATTGGGCCAGTTTTGCCATTGCTGGCAATGGGGTGGGCACGGCTTCTAGATGATGCGTCTGGCCCACAGGCCGGCAGTTTGACAGCCCTGTTATAGAAGATCATAGGAGGAATAGATCAGACATTCAGCCCCTGATCATCAGCGGAGACCATATGGAACAGGTGGCCAGCTTTAGGTTTCTGGGTGTTACCATAAAGGAGGACCTGGCCTGGAATGCTCGTGTTATAGCATTAGTTAAGAAGGCCCAGCAAAGATTATATTTCTTGAGATTTCTCAGGAAACAACAACTGAAAGAAAAACTACTGGTGACTTTCTACCACTGCTCCATAGAGAGCATTCTAACCTATTGCATTTGTGTGTGGTTTGCCAACTGTACCGTAGTAGATAGAAAAGCACTCCAGAGGATCATTACCATCACCCAAAGGATTACTGGCTGCCCTCTCCTCCTCTCTGGACGAACTGTACAGTTCCCGGTGCCTTAGGAAAGCTCAAAACATTCTTAAAGACTCATCTTATCCCGGACATTCTTTTTTTGAATTATTACCATCTTGACAGATGGTACAGGATAATAAAAAAAAGACAAATAGGCTGAAAAATAGCTTTTATCTCAGAGCTGTAACCATATTAAATGCTACTGTATAGTGCAATGTTGAAGTGCAATATTAGGGGCAGCGCAATGGTGAATAGAATGTGAAGGATGTGTGTGTATAATGTATGTTTTTACTTGTGGTTCTTACTTGTGTGTAGTGTGCACTGTGGACAGCACTTAATTTCCTTGTGAGATACAGAATGACAATAAAGATATTCCATTCTTAATACAGAGGATTCACACAATATTTTAATTATTAAAGATTAGACTTCTTTTTTTTCCTTTCTAAAGGTAAAGATCCCCCTTCAGTTGCATTTAACACCTGGTTAAGTCATGGACACCATCATATAGTGTTCCTGCCATCCTCAAGAAAGAGGTTTCCCATAATCATCTGGGATTTTTTTCATACTTTAATTTCTCAATCTAGTCTCAGACCTGGGATTTCCAGGTAGTCTCAGATTCAAGCAATTTGCCCATCTGTGTGCTGCAAGAATCCTTAAGTATTCTTATGGACAACTACACTGAATTGAGAGAGACCAGAGCCAGGAAATAGCATAGGCTTGGAACGGACTTGATCTTGGGATTTCTCTTTTGAATACAATCCATTTTGGTGATTCATTAGAAGAGGGAGGATTCCTGCAGCTGCCTTGAAGGAAAGGCCATTCTAACAGCAGAGCCATTTAGTCTGTACATAGGGCTATTAATAAGTATTAAGGTGATCTATAATGAGGTTCTTATCTTTATCAGTAGGGGTGCTATAACAATTCATTTTATTCAAGGATATATTGAGAATGTGTAAGTTTATTTATTTTATATGCTGTAGGAGCAATAGTAATTCATATAGCTAACACAAAAATAAAAATATCCATAGTGACGGAATAATTCAAATATTCACTCTACAGAACACAAGATGAAATGTCTATAGTAAACATATCCATAATAAAAAATTATGTATGTTGTTCAACATTAAAATGTCCGCATTGTGTCCATAACAATATCTATGTGTTATACTAATCTACAAGATGATTTCACATTGTATATCAAAACAAATTTCATGAACTAATACAAAGAGAATTTGAAAAGATTTGCACCATTTACAATCTTATTTGTGAAGGCAGTGTTAGCAAAATGACATACAGGTAACTGAAATCTACCCTGTCATTCAGAATGATCCACATCAATAATTTATCAATACTTTATTGCTGCTCATAAGAACATGAACAATATTTCACTGTAACAATACCCAATGTAATAAATATTGAATTATCTATGCATTACACTTGGCAAAACTAACATGTTAAGGATATTCATATTAATTTGGCAGCCTGAACTGTGTATTTTCACTTTGTTTTCTTTTTTTAAAAAAAGCTAAAAAGGCTAAAGTCCTTTGATATGCCTTTTCCTGTTGCAAAATGCAAGAACTAACTTGCTGCATTTTGCATGATTCCTTCACTAGTACAAACAACTATTACACATTTTTTAAAAGAAGTGTTCATTTTTTTATTATTCAGCCTTAGGCTCAGATTTCAGTTTGCAAAATTCTTTAAGTGTACTTAAAAGAAAGATTTTTTTTAAAAAAATGTGTTCACCATATACAGTAGATATCCTGCTGGTGGAAGGGTAGCTATATACTGTAGGTTTATAAATTAAATAAAGCAGGCAAGTATTAGAATATCTGGTACTGATTAATAAATATACAAATCTGAAAGCACATCATTTTTCCTCTATAGATTTACTGTTCCTTTGAAGTTAGAAGCAATTTTTTTTCAGAGTTGGGACAGATTCTACTACTATTATAAGATACAAAAGCAACAGAGCATATTGGGTGTTGGCATGAACGTTTGGGTAGTTTTGTTGCTTTCTTGCTCCAAGACATATTTAAAAAGATCTTCAATTAAAATGTAATCACCTGTCCAAGCAGTTCTACATAGATTTAGCCAAATTTCTATAATTTCTATTCCATTTTTTTTTTAATTCTCAGACTAACAAAGCAAGGCTTGATTGTTGCATACTCTTTTATCTGAATTCACAGATCTGGAAAATGATTATTCATAGTTTGATTTCCAGCAACATAAAATGAATCCAAAACTTCACAGGTTTTATATCCTAACACATTAATAAAGCAATATCTTTTGGGTGACACTTGATCTAAATACCTTTTAATGCTTACACTGTTATTTAAAACAGTGCAGAATATGGTAAAGCAGTGGTTCTCAATCTTTTTAATGCCGCGACCCCCAACCGATCGTAAGTCGACGACTAAACCGGTTGTAAGTCGAGGACTAAACCGGTCGTAAGTTGAAGACTACCCAACCGGTCGTAAGTTGAGGACTTTCCCTGCCCAGGAGCGCCGTGCTTGCGTGGTGCCACCCCCTGTGCTGGCCGAGGTGTAGCTGGCAAGCGGCAGAGATGGAGCAGGCCGACCACCGGCTGGGCCATCAGTTGGCCCAGCCCAAGGGAGGTAAGGCACCCACTGGAAAAGGGGGAAAAAATGGCAGACAGCCTTGCTTGGCAACCCCCGTGAAATGGTCAATTGACCCCAAATGGGGTCGCAACCCATAGGTTGAGAACCGTTGTGGTAAAGTGTCACCAAATTAACTCACAGAAATATACACAAACAAATATGAATTCGCATCAGAAAAAAGAAAGAATCAAAGAAAGAAGCAAGGAGAGAAGCAACCTGGAATTAAGAAGAAACTTCCTAACAATAAGGACCATTAACCAGTGGAACAGCTTGCCTTCAGAAGTTGTAGGGGCTTCATCACTGGAGGTTTTTAAGAAGAGACTAGACAGTCACTCGTCTGAAATGGTATAGGTTCTCCTGCTTGAGCGGGAGGCTGGACTAGAAGACCTCCAAGGTCCCTTCCAGCTCTATTCTGATTGAAAGAAAGAGATTCATTGAAAACACCTGACTAAAAATAAGTGAGAGCAATAAGAGAAGGTTTCAGGCATTTGTTGATTCAAATGATGCTATTCTTATGTTCTATTGTTAAAATGAAAACGTTTGTGAAATAACGATTGTTCTCTCTATGTACACATGCACACCACCTGATGAAAATGCCAGCTGTCAAATTACTTGTACCTGGAACAGAAATTATTTGCATGCCGTGGCCCAAGGG
Source organism: Crotalus tigris (assembly GCF_016545835.1). NCBI lineage: Eukaryota > Metazoa > Chordata > Lepidosauria > Squamata > Viperidae > Crotalus > Crotalus tigris. The sequence continues at coordinate 18,612,304 of NW_024096970.1, forward strand.
AGAAAATGCAGGAGGTCTAAAAATGTTGATCTGGGGGTCAATCTCCTGTTTTGGAAAGGATACCTGATTCTCAAATGTTTATCACTAACAGCAGCAAATTTCCTCTTCTCCGCTCTCAAATTATACTATGAAAAATAAAGATATAAGTCAATTTAAAACAAAAAGAGTATGGTCTGATGGTCAAAACAATTTTAGGATCTTTTAATACTGTCCCCTGGATTCAGATTCCTGCATCAAAGTATATATCTAGTTGCTATAGTAGAAGAAAACAGAACCAGGAAACCCAAGATTTGCCCACGAATGACAAAGATCTATGCATATACAGAGCCAAGAAGAAAGGAAGACGATAATTTCAATTCTACTCTGTGCTTTACATATAGCTCTACATATAGAAGGGAGGACTGACTTTGGCTCCAAATTTGTCAGCCTCTCAAAATTTAGAAAAGGATGCATGACATACATACTATTAGGATATTTTACTTTGTTTTCTCATTCAAAACTTCTTCAAAAATTTTTTTTACAAAGAACAACAAATCCAATTCTATTCCCTTGTACCAGAAATATATACATTGCACAAATATGATTTCGACAGCTGTCTGAAACAGGAACTCATTTACCTGAAAATATGTTTTAATAGTCCTACTTCTCTTTTCTTTAAGTTAGAATTTGCTGTCTGAGACACCACAGTGTGGCAACCGTGAGCAAATGCGGCTGACTTTTTAAACAGTGTATAAATTCACAAAGGCAACAGTTTTGTTTGGAATTTGAACTGTTCTATTAAGTGAACAGGCACTGAATATAGAAAACACTGCAGCCATTTGCTTGATATTCAGTATGCAGTTTTCATACAGAGCTTTTTATTACCTTGTTACAAGGAGAAAGAGAGAAAATCTTTAATAGGGAACGGCATACAAAGAAAGAGGCTATTCCCCTGCTTTTCCACTGCATTCAAGTCCAGCAGTCACTGACCGTTCCTGTGACATACTATGCATACAAGTGTATGACAGACAGACAATGTGGCTTAAAAAGCTAACCCAGGCCTTATTTTATAATCTCTTTTATTTACCTGGTTTATTAACATTATGCAGACTAATATTCTTTTGATAGAATATTCTGCCTTAATAGAAGCCAGGACCTTCATGCCAAACAAGAGGATGGAAGAAATCGGCAGAGAGACACTAATTCCTGAAGTTCATTAATAGAACTCATGTTCTTGATTCAATAACTGTGGCTCTTCTATTCACCAACGTTATTCTGTTCAACCTCACAGGGAAATTATTCATTTCCCCAGACATTACAGTACTATAGTCTCAGTAAATCACTATTCCTAGTGTACTAAATTAATAAAACCCAATACTAAACAAAAGATTTCAAACTTTTCAATGTTTTGCATGTAAGGAACATTGAACAAGTTTTCATTCAATAACTATATATACTCGGGCATATAGGTCTTTTTATAAGCTCTGTAATACAACCCTATATGGTTCTCCTAGACCAGGGGTAGGCAACCTTGGCTCTTTTATGACTCGTGGACTTCAATCCCCAGAATTCCTGAGCCAGCTATGCTGTGCTCAGGAATTCTGGGAGTTGAAGTCCACGAGTCATAAAAGAGCCAAGGTTGCCTACCCCTGTCCTAGACTATGTACAATTTTATTTTATATTTTATTTTATTTGTTTGCTGCCCATTTCATCTCTGAATTGTGCATAAAAAAGTTCAATAAACTTTAATACAATATATTTACAAGTCAAAACCAGCACTAAATTAATAAAACAATATAACTAATCATCTCTCAAAATGGAACTAATATCTTCTACTGGGTAACCAAACAAAAAAAGACATTAATTTATGCAATGCATCATTAACTATTGGAATACACTGGATGTGAGGGTGATCTGCTGGGACATCTGGTTGAAATTCACTGCCACATGATTTAATGATTATCGCTAAAAGGAATGGATTATGCTGAAAGAAATATAACCTCCACAGTAGATTGAGACCAGCAGCTTGGAACTGTATGTTGAAACTTCACAAATTTGCAATAGTAATTAATGAATTATGAACATGCATCTATGAAAATACACCTGCAACCACCCAGAAGTTAATATGTCTGCAGTATTACAAAACAGAAATATAAACTAAACTTTCCAGATAAATTTAACAAGTCAGTGGCAATCTTCCAAACAAAATTTATTGATCTTGACTAGGGTTTGATTAGAAGTTGCATTCAAAATGTTTAGTCTGGGCAAAATAAACATAAGATAGCAATTTTAAATCTATTTTGAAAGTCTAGAGAGAATTTATATTGATTTTTATTTCTTCCCCCAAGGAAAGAAATCAACACACCCCAAGTGGAATTCTGAAGGCTAGAAAAATGGGACTGTTTTTGCATGCAATCACACAGATGTCCAATCATCCAACAGTGACACAGGCAATGAAAATGATTGTGAGAAAGGAGGTGGTTAACAAAAATGTATCTCTTACTCAGTCCCACAGTATTCATTTTCTTCTGTCTTTGATAGTTGTCATCTTCTATCAGCTAAGCCCAAAGTAGCTGACTTTCTAGCTGCGTCTACTTCTATATTTGAGGCTTGGCAGCCTGGCTGGGGGGGGGGAGAGGGGAACTGGACCACCCAAGGGTCTGCTGCTTGCACGAGTTTAGCTGTGTTTGTATGTGCACCAGCCGCCACTCACATGGCCCAGTTGCAAATAGGCTGCAGTCTGGTAGTGGGCTGCAGCCCAGGCGTTGGGGACCCCTGCACTAGAAGAAACTAAACTTTACAATTAAAGACGATCACTTTGATTTACTAATACAGAATGAAAAAAATATTTTAACACGGAATATATCGAAGGATATTTATAAACAATAGACTCAGAAGTTAATTTTAAGAGCCTCTGCCTTTATGTTTAAAAAATGCTATGGAAGAGGAACAAGTTTTATCTACCAAGATTGAGATTGATTTGAAAGTGGATTTAAAAATATAAGCTGCAATAATGATATAGAAAAAGACACTATATTGACTACATAAATGATGTCTTAATAATTAAAAGGGATATACAAATAATAAATGAAGTGAGTGACCTGGATAGTTTTCCTATATTGCAGTTCCAAAATACACTTGTAAAAGCTCTGAAGAATTTTTTGATAAAGGATAAAAATGAATCAAGTTCTAAGACATTATTTGAGGGGCTAAAAATTGAGATTGTTAAAAATAAAAGTTGATTATTTGATCAAGGTTAAAATAGATAATTTGTGATCTTTGGTAACCCTTAATGAATTTTTGCTGAATTCAGGACTGAAATGATGAGGCTTTAAAAATTTGTTTAAAGATAAGAGATGGAATATGGGAAGAGGAACTCATTTGTTGTTGCTTTATAAATATTTTCTTTTTCTTTAGTATAGTTCTATTTTTTCTTTTTTATTATACCTTCTATTTATCTTTTTCTTCTTTTATTGATATTAGTTTGTATTGGTTTTTGTTGCAATGTTAATTTTTAATAAAATTACTGTGTTAAAAATGGAATGTAAACTATATTCAGTATAGTTTCTAAGTATGCAACTTTATAGGACAGGACATGCCATGGATATCTTCTCACGTTTCAGTATTTTCTTATCAAAATATCTATGCTTAAAACTTTCCAATTTTGGAAGTGGCAACATACCTATCTTAATATATATGCTTTCAGTTTGGCTTTTTATTTTTTATGAAAAATAACTTAATTTTGGAAGCTGTCTCCAGATAGATGATGTTCCTGATATTGGCAAAAAAATTATATAACAAAGACTAACAAGAAAAGCTGCATTTTAAAAATGTCTATTTCAGTAAATTTACATTGCTTCCTTTATTAAAGTTACATATAAACATTTCTTTTGTTAAGAAAAGTTGAATACAAAACTGAATCCAAACATTTAAATAATTTTAAAAAGTCATTAAAAGACAGGGCAGCCTGGAATGTTCTACTAATGAAAACAGTGCAATGGAACACCTGCCACCTTAAGTATGATATTACCACATAAAGCAGTATTTGCCCACCACTATTGTTAGAATCTGAATAACAGTATGCCAAATTTCATAGATGCAGAATGCTACAGGTCTCACAGGGGAATCACAGGGTTGTGATGTAAATCTATCAGGTGTTGGGAGTTTTAAATGAAAGCACAAGGATTGCTTAATGCTGCAAAAACCAGAAAGCTGGTTTAGAGCTTCCCTAGTGCCAATATTTGTGCTCTTCCTGCCTTAGATGTAGCCTACACAGCATACAGCTACACTTCAACATTATTAGGCTCTCCATTATCAGCATCTTTCATTGGGCTTCATATATTTTTTTTTTTTTGCAGGGCTGTCTGATGGGTGTGATGAGTCTATTTCAGTTCCTGATGACATTATTATAATCACTTTGCTGAATTACCATAAAGCCCAGGAAATAAGCTATTACCCAGCATCAGTCCTCCCAAACATTATCACAGAGCACTGTGCATTCACAGAACAGCAAAAACTGTCAAAATTAGAGTCCATTTAAAACAGCAGCTGTTCCTTCTTTTCTAAGCAAGCTCTCAATGTAAAAACCTCACTCTGTGCTGGTCTCCTTTTAATGCGGCTTTCAACAATTAAGAAGAAACAGCCAATCTTTTTCTAAAATGACATATTTTAAATGGAAATTTCTTCCTCACCATGTTCTATGCCTTCAATAACTAACAAGTGGGAAGAAAAAGATTTAAGTCAAACAAACTTCCCCAATGGATTTTTTCTCTCTCCACTTGTAGATTAAGGTAGTATAACTAAACAGTTAGGCATTACTGTTTGCTCTTAACTTTTTTTCATAATAAATTATCTCTCTGCTATCTTGGCTCTGAGCATTTATTCATCTATCAATTTATATGATAGCTTGGTTATAATACATCATAACTAAGATTGGATTGAATCATCTGGCACAAACACTTTCCACTGAGGTGACAGTATCAACCAAACACTTTCCATGACATTATGCTTACAAGTATATTTATTTTGAGAAATAAAGTGGGTCTTGTCTTTCCATTATATATTTAATACACATTATTTTGTTATAATTAAGTACAATATTCCAACTGGATTAATTTGCAGAGTATAAATAAAATCTATCCATGTTGAGTTGGGGCATTAGGCATACAGTATATTTAAAGACAAAGATTATTTTAATTTATTTTTCCTTTGCTACCACTGTTCAAGCAGTGCCCTCAGCAGTATTTCAGCACTTTTCAAAAGAATGGCTCTTTGGGACAAACTAATTCAGGGGTGTCAAACTGCCGGCCCGTGGGCCAGACGCATCATAGCAAAACCGCACCCACTCCATTGCTGGCAATGGCAAAAAAGTCATCACGTGACATTGCGAGTTTGACACCCCTGAACTAAATGATGGCCTAACAGGAGTTATGGAGGAAAACACATCTATTGGCTTCTGGACCAACACCACCCCGCACCCCCAAGAATGACCATAGGAACAACTCTATGCTGAAAGGAGCAATATTCCAACAGAGCATTCAGTCCATATGGAAGCATAGTGGCAGGCACTAAAGGCAACTAACCAACTAGTCAATAGGGTGCAAAAGTTTTATTTCTGATAAAGCTGAAAGGAAAGATTAGGTTAGATTAGATTAGATCAAGGCTTTTCAACCAGTGGCACATTGGCACCTGGCAAGTGGTACGCGACCATCCTAAAAAAGTGGTAGCAGGGGAGGGGAATGAGCTGAACCAGTGGCAGCACTGCACAAGCCTGAGCAAGAGACAGCTGGAGCTACAGGGCTGTCAGGATTCAGTGGAAGCGACAGGATCAGCGACAGACTCCAGCTGGAGCTCGGCACTGATCCTGGTGCTTCTGCTGAGCCTGAAGAAGCTTGAATGTTGCAGCATCTCCAGGGTCTTGTGATTTATATTCAGATGCTTGGCAACTGATTCATATTTATGACGGTCACAGTGTCCCAGGGTCATGTCAAGTGACCAAAACCTGCTGCAACCACCCAGCAGACAGGGGGAATAAAAACCACACATCCCTCACCCACTGCCAATTCTCAACAGAAATGCTCATAACAATGAAAACCTCGGACAGGAGGAAGAGCACCACCGGGTGGGCAGGCAGTGTCTTGCTCGGCTGTGGCTTGGGAGGCACTTTTTTAAGTGCCATTGTAAATTTTGAACAGTCACTAAGTGAACTGTTATAAATTGAGGACTACTTGTACTTCATCACTTTTTTCCTTTTTTTTTTTTTGGGTCATCAAGTTTTTGACACCTTGCTAGATGACTGGGGGTACTCAGATATTGCCATATCCTAAAAGTGGTACAATGGGTGAAAAGGTTGAAAAGCCCTGGATTAGATAATAGACAGACAGTCACACACACACTTCCAACTTTGGCAAAAGCTTCCTCTCAAAATCTCTCCTTCAGCCTGCCTCTATATTTATGCCTAAGTTAATTATAGTTTTACTTTAGATTAATTAGAAGTTAATAGAGACTTTCAAATACTCTCACTAACAAAGAGGAGACAAATGTCAAATGTGAAAAAGAGCATGTGTTATTGGTGATCCTCCATGAAATGCCTTTCCTGGTGAAGATACCCACCTATTTGAAAATCAACTTTTGATCTCACTGTAGAGAAGGACAGCTTTATTTTCTTGAACATTTAGCAGAGAATTTTACCCCTTTTTTCCCACTGCTTTAAAATGTTTCTCATTTTTATTTTATTATCCCAGTTATCCTGATAACTGCATACCAAATATCTTCAGTGTTTCTTGTAAAGAAATGGCTATGTGACAGGGAAAGGAGCAGTGTCCCTTTAAGAGTCAACAGTAAATTAACTTGCCCCAAAGAGTGGAATAATTAGCTGTTAGTAGCTTATTAAAAGAATGGCAAAGGCCAAGCAGCCATCTGGGATCTCCAGTTTCCTCTGATTGTTATTATGTCAAGATCAGCAAGCTGTATTACATTTCATGTCACTGGGCTAGCCCTTATTTCACATGTAGATTTTAATGAAAGATACACCACTTTAAAATTAGGAATTCATCAGATGCACTATTAGTACGCTTTTATAAAATGAACAGCCCGGTTCTCTACTTCCAGATCACTAAATACTTTAAGTGAGAGTGAGACACTCACATAAGTGTGCACACACACACACACACACACATATACATACACAGACACAGAGTGAGGGGGAGAGAGAGATCAATTAAATATTCACTTTGTGTCAAGTGAAACCTGAGCCCTATCACAAACAATGCACTCCAATAATACATCAGAGGACACTATTTCTGCTTCTGTTTACATACAATGCAGCCATAATGCCCAGAGGAATCATTCTTCTTAATGAAAATTAAAACAAAGTCAGACTCAGATGCTTATTCACAAATAAAGAGGAATGGTTTTAACATAAAAGAGATACATTAGTGTTGTGTTCGCTCAAATTACTTAGTATAATCCCTAACATATTGTTACACTCTCTTCTCCCACACATTAAACGTAGAATATGAGCCTCTTAACCATACGCAGAAATACATTTTATACTGAGAATTAAGAACACTATGCCATTTAGCTATGTTATTAAGTATATAAGGCTTTCCTGAATTAAAGACATCCAAAAGAATATTTAGCTATTTTATATAAACATCTTAAAAATTTACAACTTAATGGGATTGAATCAAAAAAGTTTGCAAGATTTTTCCTTGATTTTTCAATTTAGGTAGGGAAGCAACAATAGGAATAATAAGACAATTAACTTTAATTAGACAGCAAGTTAATAATTAAACTGTAAATGCAGTGTATTGATCTTACAGCACCTTATATCTAGAGCTCATTTTGTAAACTGCCTCCATCTAATTTTGGACAATTTCTCCTTTTTTTGCAGTAGCTCACTACACCCCGTCATAGTCATATTCTCTGGCCATCCAAAATTCACAAGGCAGCAAAAGTTGAATGTGAAATAGAAAAATCTTCTACTCACAGTCTTCAGTATCTAAAACAAATTAATTAACTAAGCTTTTATCAATCTAGCTTTCTCCAAATCTGTTGTTTTCCAAAATATTTGTCATGTTCCAGATCTGTTGAGAGACCGTGGGTTCTCTGGGATAACTGGAAACTGGGGACTTACTGTCATAAATAATAATCTGCTTCAGGAAGACCAGAGTGTGTGGAATAACAGAGATTTTCTTATGTAATATCAGTCTTGACTAAAACTTGTAAACCATTGGTTAAGCAAATGAAACTTATGTAGATATTTATAAAATGGGTTAATTCTTCTTTGAATACAAAATATTTTGAAAATTAGCTATGGTTGCCCTACTTTTTGCTGCTATAAAAATAAGCAAAAATAATGCCATATGACTGCAGAATAGGTTATATATATATATATATATATATATATATATATATATATATATATATATGATTTTATTTTTGATTTTATTTTTGAGCGTTATTGAGGGGTCTTTTTTAATTACTCTATAGGCCAACTTATCATTCAAGAGTTCAAGTGCTTTAGCTGTATACAGTGTTCTATCCATAATAACAGTCACCCTACCTTTGTCTGCAGGAAGTATGACAATAGTATCATCTCTTTTAAGTTGTGTAAGAGCTCCAGTTTCTTCTCTAGATAGGGTGTGATGGTACCTGTGGTTAGTAAGTAGCCCTGTGATCTGTTGTCTAGCTACCATTTGGATGTGATGACTCAGTGCTTGGAAGTGGTGTTCTGATAAAGCACTGAGTAATCACATCCAAATGGTAGCTAGAAAAATGAACCAAGAAACAACAGCACACCTCCAACGTAAGATGAATGCCATATGTAAGTCCCAATAAGTCTAATTTTACCAATAGAGTGGTTTGTAACCTCTCTTCCAAACTTCTGACCAACCCGCAACTCACCCTACTGCAACGTGATACTAATCATAACCTTATGGATGCCTACCCTTTAGATTTTGTATCTGCACTGGAGCCTGCTATGCATCATATGGGGACAGATGAAGACACCAGAAATTCCATTAGACAACAGATCACAGGGCTACTTACTAACCACAGGTACCATCACACCCTATCTAGAGAAGAAACTATTGTCATACTTCCTGCAGACAAAGGTAGGGTGACTGTTATTATGGATAGAACACTGTATACAGCTAAAGCACTTGAACTCTTGAATGATAAGTTGGCTTATAGAGTAATTTAAAAAGACCCCTCAATAACGCTCAAAAATAAAATCAACAAATTGCTAGACAACTTTAAGCATTGTAAGAAGATTGGAGATGACACCCTAAAGAGGATACGTCCCTGTGACACAGCCCTTGCCCGTTTTTACAGTCTACCAAAGATCCACAAGGAAGGTACCCCCCTTCGCCCCATTGTATCATTCAGGGGCACCCCCATCTCAGGACTAGCTAAATGGCTTAGTACCCGCATCAACCACCTCGTAGATGTCAGTAACACCATGGTCAGATCTGCAGAAGAATTTTTAACTAGAATTAAGACCCTTAGGGTGGAGGATGATGAGATGATGGTGTCGTTCGATGTCACCTCTCTCTTCACCTCCATTCCCCAGGACTTAGCCATCTCTGTCCTGAAAGAACGTTTGACATCTATGAGAGAAGGTCATCACCAAGATTCCCTTCAGACGGAAGACCTCGTGAAATTGATAGAAATATGTCTCCAGACTTATTTCACATTCCAAGGTACCATCTATGAACAGATAAAAGGAACCCCGATGGGCTACCCCATCTCCAGTATTATAGCTGAGGTAGTCCTTCAACAGCTTGAACATAAGGCTATGACTTTATACCAACCCAAATTTTGGGTTCGATACGTGGATGATACATTTGCTATTGTCAAAAGACAACATGTAACTACATTTATGGGAATATTAAATTCCATCTACTCTGACATAAGGTTTACTGTAGAGGAAGAAAGACACAATTCTCTTGCCTTCTTAGATGTTTCCATCCACCGTCAACCAGATGGATACCTACATACGAAGGTATTCCGTAAACCAACCCACACGGATAGAATCCTCCATTACCAGAGTAATCATCCTGTTTCACATAAAATCAGCTGCATTAAAACGTTATTTAAACGCGTTGACTCCCACTGCAGCACGGATGAATATAAGAAAGAAGAGAGGAGACACCTCTTCCGTACGTGCATATATAACGGTTATCCATTAAAATTTATCAAATGACATTGTACAACTTTCCAGCACCAGACCACCCAACGAAGAAGGGATTCCCCCCTACAAAAAACACGCATCTCCCTCCCATACATAAGTAACATCTCAGAGGCCACAGCCAGACTACTAGCACCCCATGGTATAGAAGTAGCTCACAAACCTAACCAAACCCTACGATCAAAAATTATGCGTCCAAAGGACCACCTACCTACCATGGAGAAATCTGCTATTGTTTATAAGATCAACTGCAAAAACTGCGAAGGCAACTATGTGAGAGAAACAGCCAAACGCTTGAAAACTCGCCTCCACGAACACAAACTGGCCATAAAACGAGGCGAACCACACTCACAACTTTGGATGCATATGGCACAACAAGGCCATCAGTTTGACTTCAATAACACCTTTATCGTAGCCAGTGATGCCACGAAGGGAGGTCGGCTGCTAAAAGAAGCCTGGTTCTCGAATAACAACTCAATCAATCGTCACATTGACTTGCACCCAGCACAACAAGCGCTAAGAAAATGGAACTCAAACCATCATCCTTTATATCACATGGCACATGCGAGCGAAGATAAATACGGGAACACACAGCAGAGGAAAGATGTTAAATTGCAGCCGATGAAGCCCCGCCTCCATGGTAGGATACACAATGACATCGAACTAAATCCCCCCGCTGCAACGAGAACCAGTGCTGCCGAGAGAGGGCGGAACATAGCTCTAACAATACCCCCTGAGATCGACGGAGATGTGAACACAAGTGCTCGAGAGAACGACAGAAGAAATCTTTACTCCAATTCCCCCTCCCACCTATCAGCTGTTCAGCAGGGAATGCTGGCACAGTCTAGGAACCAAGCGCAGACGTCTATGGAACCCGTTTGAACCACCTTGTTAGAAACGGTCTCTCAGCCCTGAAGATGTTGGGGAGTTTTCCCAACGAAAGCTTGGCAACCTTTTAATATAGTAAAATACTTTAATTAAAGTATTTTAACTTTAAACTCTCCTGGTGAACGCGCTTTATTCATTCCATTTATAATTATGCCCGGGAGTCGCATTTTCACCATCATTATTGAATATATATATATATATATATATATATATATATATATATATATATATATATATATATATATAGACAGCCCAGTTTGTCTACATGAGAAATTGGGGGTTTTTTTCCCCAATTTTTTTTTTTTCTGGGAAACTCCATGGAGAGGCTTTGACCTGGTTCCCTGCCCCTTGGAGAAAAGTCATCATACTGGTCATCCATCCAATCAGCAAAGCAGCAATAACACCATTTTCCTATTCTATACAGCTTAAAATGCAGATAGATTGTATATTGGAACCTGGAAAAATCCTAGAAAAGCAGCCATATAATGCAAGTAAGACATTCATTCACACCCTTGAACCAATGAGAATTTGCTGCTGGGTTGACTAAAGGGGAAAGCACCCATCTGAACTCTGATCTATAATCTAGAAATACTTCCCTTGTGCTATCAGCTAAATTCCATTATAGCTTCCTACAGCTTCATATGAAGATGACAGACAGATAAATACAGACGTTTCTATGAGATCATCCAACCTATCTACCAGACAGGCCAGCAGTATCTTGATGAGCAGATTATGGGAACAAACATGGTTTTATAGTTGTAGAAATATTCAGTACATATTACAGTTACAATGAATAACTTCCATTGGTCTGGCTAATATATATATTATTCACATATAAATTCAGAATATTCTTTGTCTGAAGGCAAACTATGAGCATTGCTCATCCCTCTCACTCCTACATTCAACCTTCTGATCTTTAAAAATTCTCTAGCTGCCTTTTATACAAGACTGACTTTATTATTGCCTTTAAAAAAAATTCCAAAACCTACATTTCCCCACAGTAGCATCATCTATCTTTCTCAGGCTGTCATCAACCCAGATATAGAAGGATGAAAGATCAATTCTCCCACACGTTCTTTCCCATATCTAGAGCACAGTTTTGAGTTGACATTTCATATAATACAGAGGAAAAGATCACATGGCTTCTAATCCATGATGATTTCTCCTAAGAAATGTTCATTCATAAGTCAATTTCCTCTCTTTTCTATGTTAATTGCTTATTTTTAAATAACACTGTTATTCAGATTGAAAACTGCATCACAGCAAAATCTAAAGAACAGCTGCGTTTCATTCCTGTCATGGATATGGAGTATCAGTTCAACTTCACATTGCAGACTGAACATATTATTGGTGATCCTACATCCAGTAACTTTTACACCCATAGACACACATAGGAAACTAACCAGTTTTCTAATAATCAGAGCTTTCTGCCAGATAAATGTTTCATAGTCTTTTGAGTATAAGATACCATTTATATGCCAATTTTTAACAAGGTTCCTTCATAACCTGTCTTGCATTTCATTGATAGTAAAGCAAAATGTTTTTATCTTTTAAAAAGGACACACACTTCAAAATGGAGTTTCAAGTAAATAAAAGCTATAATACCCAGTGGAAATTACAAATCAACAACTTAACTATTTTAGTTGAAGTTGGTATTATACATATAACAGAGATATTTCTCATTGTAATTACACACTATTGCAGCACATTCTTTTAAGTATTAGTTACTGATAGTTTGCTTAAATATTTGTGTAAACTCTTGGCTACAAAGCTAAACATATTCACAAGATTTTTAAATCCCAGTGGTATGGGTAGAAAGGGATACAGACATTTATTTAGATCACACTAAGCATGTAAAAAGAGGTCAGTGAATTTACCCTGGCCACCTTTCTTTTAGCATTATTTACCTTGCTTTGATAGCTCAACATAAATTTCAGTGACATAAATCCAACCTACTCTAAGAAAATTCCTTCCAAGTGATATATGTGTCTATTTGTCTGTCTGTAATGGACTTGAACATAATGCTATTGCTTTCTGTTGTCTTTGTACCTTTTAATGACATTTTACTTGCAAACTTAAAAAAAAGAGAGCCATTTCTAATGAATTTACACGTTTCTACAGGTCAAAGGCAACTGAGCAAATTTCATTTCTTTTTTTAGAAACAATATGCATGTAACATAAGGTTGGGCTGTCACCCAAGGATTCATAAAATTAAGTGCTGCTTCACACATTATAGTGCAGAAAATTTAAAAGAAGTGTTGGGAAATGGCAGAGGTTGGTGGTTGTTGTTTGATACTGTTGTGTTGTATATGTGTTGTGGCCTGGAGATGCCATATAAACCCAGGCATACCAGGACAGTTTGAGGACCCATCAGGAGCAGGCAGGATATGAAAGAGAAGGCTGCAGAGTAGATTGGCTGGAGGAAAAAACTGAATATTTAGAACTGACAGACCAGAGGACAGCTTGAGAAAAATGCTGGAATTCCAAGAAGCTCAAGAAAGAATTATTTCCCCCTTTTTTCTTCTTCTTCAAGTAGAAATGCTGCAGCTATTTTAATAAGAGTAAGCATATTATAGTAATAAGGAACACCTTGTAAATTAGGGCTGGTGAGAAGGACTCAAGTGAAAACAACTGCAAAAACCTCCATATGGAAAAGCTGTATTATCTGTTAAGGAATACATTAAAAATAACCACAAATTATTTACCTATAAGTACCATAACAAATAAACTTCACTTTAATTTAGAGGAAAACAGTGTGTATGCGTGCAGAAAGTTTCTACCTCTTTTCCCGTCCTCTAACATATGATAGCAGTGGTTGCTGGGATTTAGAGACAAAATAAGTTGTCAATAGGTGAGCAAGAGAGGCCAAAGGAAATACTGTAATATTAGGAGGTCTATATCATTGATCACATGGCTCTGCCTGACAAATAAGAGAAATCAGAAACTCTCTTGCAGCTATGGTATGGAAGAGCTGCAGGTGGAGAGGGTACCCCAATTAAGCTTAAGATAAGGGAAAGGAATCTATTTATTCATTACATTTGTAGTCCACACGACTCTCAGCAGAATTTAAGAAAACACCCTATGAGCTCTGGTTAAAAATGTTTCAGCTAATGTTAAAGCAACAGTAGACTGAGACTAAGAACAGGTGATATACACAACAGAACAGAGCATAAAAATTAGGGAGGGAAACTAGGAAAGTTTAAAGAGATATTAGTGGCACTAAAAGGCATACCAGCATCTTAAAGGTATTTTGCATATCCACCTAACCTTGTAGGGAAGACCCTAAGCATATTAAAATCCCAAAATTAACAGAACAGATGGATATAGAATCTCTTTTTTCTGCAACATTTGAGAATGGGCAACTGTACTTGCATGAGGATGCGCAGTAGCTGAATTTTGTGTTCCTATATTGAAAGTAAAATGTAATTGTTTAAAAATTAATTACCTTTGTTCTAAATATTATCATAACTAATACATTCTTAGGGGATATATACTTTTTATTTTAGACTTTTTTAAATTTTAAATTTATATCACCTGGGTAAAAACTATATTAACATAATACTAGAGAATAAATGTTATACCATGTGACTTATTTTGCTAGTTGTTAGTATATTATTGTATTTGTTTCACTCTGTTTTTGTTCTTTTAAATTGTGGTAGTCATAGACCGAATAAATGTTGATTGTATTTTCATGTCCAGAAGGGCAATGGATTGCTGAATTAGTACATAACATTAAATGAAAAGCCTGAGAGATTACTCCGTTTTACTTGGCAGAAATATTATAGATTAATAAAAAGAGTCAATTTTACATGAGAATGATGTATCTGAATATACATGTAGACATCAACTTAGAGAATGTCCATATGTAGCTCATGTAGGAGTTAGAGAAATATGGGCATCAGATATCCTGATATCTGGGCTGACTTTCCAAATGTTGCATTTTTCCACCAGCCAAAGAGATCCATAGATCTTTCTTTCAGATTTTGCTAATACCTCCTGGGTCCTTGGCTTCATTCTCAGAGACGTTTCTTGCTTGTCCACTCCTTCTAGGTACAAGCCTGGTCTAACAGCCACATCTGTTCCAACACCATAGTAATTTTCTGAATAGACTTTGGGCCGAAATTCTTTCATTTGGGGTGGGGGCAAGAGGTCCCAGTAAGGGGACAGGTGCTCCCAGCTGTAGAATTGCTGAAGTTCCCAGCTGGGGGGGTAGGAGGATATGGTTGGGGGGGCTATAGCAGTCTCAGACTGGGGCGGGTGCAGGAGGGTGGGAGGGTCAGCAGGTTCCAGCTGGGGGAAGGTGAGGGGGGGTCTGGGTAGGGGGGGCAGGAGGGCCAGGACACCTCCACCCCCTCACCAGCCAAGCTTCTCATCCATACTGCAGTCACATAGGATTGCGTAGAAGGGGTGCTGGGCAGGGGGCTGGAGGGGGGCAGCCACAGGGGGAAGATCAGAGCCACCACTATTTCCCTTCCACAGTGCAGCCCCATCGGCACGGGCAGAGATGGCCCCAGGACAGCCTTTTCCCTTCCGCAGCGCACAAGGGAACTTCTTTTGTTTGTGGGATTGCCTACGCCGGCAGAGGAAGTGACGGAGGACCTCATCGGAGCAGGAAAAAAGGTGTCCCATGGGTCCGATCAGGAGTGGGAAGGGGGGGCATTTTTGCCATGCATCAATTAGTTCTCTGAACTCAAAAGAAATTAGCAACCGGTTCTATAAAACCGGTGCGAACCGACTGAATCCCACCACTAGCTTTATCCACCAACATGCTCTTTATTTATGTTACCCTAAATAGTTGCGAACTTGTGGTTTTGCACAAGCATTTTGCATTCAGTAATGTGAATACTTTCATACCATGTTACAGTAATGTCTGCAGACTGGCGTGAAAGAATATAACCCACATAAACATTGGTATGCTTACCTGTCAATAAACTTAATAAGATCACTTGATTTTCAATTCAGCATTGAAAAGTTTCCATAAGCTCTTAATATCTTAGAATGCCATATAAATAAAAGCAATTAATTCTTATTTACATGGCACTTTGTTGTGTTTAATGACAAATATATCAGTTAACTAAAAACAGCTACAGTAATGATCTCTCCATAACTTGCTAGTAAGACATATTGCACATTCAGATATTTAAGAATACAATCTTGGAAGATCTACTTATCATGATCTGCTCTTCCATTATGAGATAAAAAAATTGCTTGAGATATGACAAGTGAAAGTAGACAACACAGAACTAGATGAAAAAATAATCTGACAAAATTTAAATTAATTTTCTATTTATTTAGATCTCAACTAGAGGGCACTACCTAGCCAACTTAGATTGATATAAGAAACTATGTAAGATGAGTGGCTGTTTAGAAATTCCTGAGCTAGCATGGGAAAACCAAACCAGGTCTGACAAGGTCATGACAATAATAATAATAATAATAATAATAATAATAATATAATAATAATAATAATAATATAGTATAGTATAGTATAACATAACATAACATAATATAATTAATATAATGTAATATAATTTATATAATATATAATATAATATATACTATAATATGTAATATATATAATATAATATATAATAATATATCTAATTAATTAAGCAAACTACTGATTCTAAACGACTCACAGTGATTTACAATGCAAGTAATCCATAAAACCTAGAATTTACAATTATAAACCCATAAAATAATAATTACAATAATAACATTTAAACAATATAATAATACAAAGTATTATTTTAGTTTGGCACAAACTAAACCAGACATTCAAAAATGTGCAAGAGACTATTTGAGCACCCTTATATAATTACGGGTGCAAATTGGGCCTCTGGAGGTGTCAAGCAGGCAAATTCAGGAAACAAGAACCACTTGGAATTCTAAAAAGAACTTTATTAGTAGTAGGATAATGCAATAGAATCTTGAACTGTCAAAGCAGTTCTTCAACTTATATCTAGTATAATTAAGCCAGAGTCACTTAAAGTTGTTTTTACATTTTCCCTCTCCCCTGGACTATGGAATCTTTTCTATAACAACCCTGCTTCCTTTGGTAATGATTTTGCTCCCTCCTCAGTATTCCCAGAGTCTTTCATCAAAGCAGGAGAAGCTGCTCCAAGGAGTGAGGGCCACTGTGGAAAAGCTCTGCCTTTGAGTCACCTATCTCATTGTTTCTCAACCTCAACTACTTGGAAGATGCCTGGACTTCAACTCAACAAAGCATGGCTGGCTGGCTGGGGAATTCTGGGGATTGAAATCCCAGCCAAGGTTAAGAAACACCAACCTTTCTCATATCCTACATACTGTATATGGAACATCAAGCATTCCCAACTGAGGTGGATACACCTGAACGACACTGTCCTCTAATCAACAACAACAATATTTTTATGCTTTTATTTACTATCCTGGGTTAAGACTAAAAGAATGTAGACTTCCTAGTGCATTTATGAACTGGAGACTTCCCATTATGCCATACTAGTTCTCCACAGAGGCTTCTTGTCTTCTACTATTAAATGCTACCTGCTCAAAGAGAAATCAATATTATTTCCTCAAGGGAACAATAGCTGTGTTTATATTTAAACATTCCCACAGTTTACTGTACATGAGCCTCCAAGTGGAACCAGAAACAGACTACAGGGTGCAAAAGGCAGCCAAAGATAAAAGCGATCATTAAAATGGACAAAAAAACTCTCTAGGAATGAAGCCATTTATACTGAAATATAACAGGAAGGTTATTTTTTTTTTAACTAAAGGCCTTCCAGGTAACAAATGAAATAACAAAACGTGACTATGCATTCACTCAAACACAACTGCAAATTTGAACTCTATTACTTCTGCTCTAATTTTTGCCATCATGTATGGAGGAAGGTATGATAGAATCTACACAAGGCTTGTTTAATTCCATGTATTCCTTTCCCATGCCACCCCCCAAATCCTGCCACTTCAGTGCAACTTCATCTCCTGTTAACATTTGATTAATGGTGCTTTTTTATGATTCCCAGTGCTTGTGTTTTATGTTATGATTCTTTGTATTATATGTGTTTTATTTATTTTACTGTAAGCTGTCCAGAGTCATGTAAATCAAATAAATAAAAAACCCTATGAATCTATTTGGCTGCTTATTCATTTTTATATGGTCTATATGGAGTTACATGGTCTAGAACTTCACAAAGATACATATTTTCTTTCCCTTTTTTTAAGCTTCTGTCACCATTAACTATGTTCCTGTCATGTATCTGCTACATTATAAATAAGGACTAGTACTTCAGAGTAGGAGGAAGAAGGGAAGGCAGTAAAGAGAAAAAAATTTCTATACATTCTATGTATTTTCTAATAATCCACATTGTTTATTTCTCCTACCTTATATATTTGTCAATTTGCGACAAAAATCCAATACCTAAATCATTGAATATTGGCAGAATATCATTAGAATTTAAGCAATAAAATTTAAAAGTATTGAAAAAGAATTGCAAATGACTCCAGGTGCACTAGAAGAGCCAATAAATATGTTGTCCTGGGTAGAAATTATCTATCTTCTTTTCACACTTACCTTTGCAGCAACAAATTTTTGTATTGAGCACATCCCATTTCCCTTTTTTATGAACACGCTTGAAACACTGGCATTCAGTAAAGAGAACAGAACACTGGGAAAGTATTCAGAATTTTATGTGAAACATCCGCATACTATGAAGTTTGTGCGGAACAGAAATAACACATACTTCCTGCTCCAAAGAGAATAGCCCTCATGGCCAATTCAGTTTCTGATTTGCACCTTATATTCACTGGATTCCATATATTGTATTGGCAAAACATACTGCATTTCCAAACAACTTATTTGGCAACAAATACTGAAAAATCAACAATCTCCTTGGATTTAAATTAATTTGAATATTTATTAAATATTGTTTATCCTTTTGGCACCATAATGTCTGTAAGTTGCTGAAAGGAAAATTAAACCTTCATATCTCACTTGATGTGCTTGAGGAAGACAGGCATTCAAGAGAACATGCTTGCATTGTGCAGTCACTATTTCCATTTCCACTAGATTCATGCAACATAAATTCTTACATAAATTTCCAGTATGAACAGTTATTTGAGTCTTACTGTACTATTTCTTTCCTCTCATTTTAAAGTTAAGGTAATTTCTGCATTTCTTTTTTTTTAGACATTATATGTAGCTAATTTAGATTTCTACATGGTTATCCAATAAAGTGAGCATCTCTTAAGCCAGGATGCTTTCACAATTAACCTACAGCATATTTAAGCACAATTGCATAGGTTCATTATACAAGACAGACTGTGGCTGTCTGCCTAACACTTTTATTTAGTAAGTTGACTGACCATAAACTGCCTACTGTAGGCTGCAATACTGTTGTTACAGTAAAGATGAGAAGTTCCATAGTAAGTATTATATGTCAAAGTGCTCAAAACACTGATGACTTAGTTGAAGCTGATACATATCTCTTCCTCACTGCAAAAAGTTCTACAATTTCCTTTCTTTTCTTTCCACTGCCAAATGCCATATGGCAAGTGTTCATCTATAAATTATAGGCTGTGTTTCTTACAAATAGCAAGGTAGGTACTGTTTTTTTTAAATAAAAACATTTGTATGGACTACAAATATATTTAGAAGTAACATCTTAACATTTTACATATATATTAATAACCAGAAACTTTATTTTCAAAGGAAAATTATCTATACCTTTACTTCTACCTATATGGCATGAAGTTGTATGTCCATATAAGCACAGGTACGGAGAAGTGTCCATCAGAGAGAAGGCAAGAGAAAAGAACAGAAAGAAAGACATAATAAAAAAAAAAAATTAGATCACACTGCACATCACTTGAACATAAACCATTGAACACAGCACAAAGGAAACAATACTCAAAAGCACACATATTAAAACAAAAAAAAGTAGAATCACAAACCACACACAGTGCAGATTAAAATATAATCTTTAACTCTTTAACTCCAATTTTATATGGAGAAAGGCCAAGCTCTTATTATAGAGGCATGTTAAAAATCCAGCAAAACACATCAAAATGACCATAAAGAAAACAAGGTTAAGACAAAGAAAAAAAGAAAAGTATTCCGTGGAAATATGTTTTCCACCTACCTACAATGGTGTAGGATGAATAGCTTGCATAGTTGTACTGGATGTATAAAGGCACACTGAATTTTATATTATATTCCCACTGTATATAATATGTATTTAAAAATAAACCATTTACACAAAGACATTAGCATGTTACACACTCTATATAATTTTGATGAATTTAGGAAAGAATTAGCTGAAAAGATAAATATAGGTGTTCAACAGATTAAGAAAGAGAAATGAAAGAAGTGTCAGAGGTTCTTAGCCTAATGAGTAAATAGAAGGAACATGAAAGAAAACAGCCATGTTTAGAGGTAGTCTAAGGAGCCAAGATTGCCTTTAAATTGAATGAACTGCAGCTTATCAACTAAAAAAACCCAAATTCGTTTGGCCTATGCATTACACAGTTATTTTTGCTTAGCAAAATAGTATATCTGCCCATTTCAGTTTAACATGAAAACCACACTACTATGCTTATTTAACAAATCGAGATTTAAAAAGTGCTGGCTTAATGCAGCATGTATGCAATATGTCCTACTGGCCAGCACATTCATCAATATTCCAAACTAGCTAAATAAAAGTGTACACTTCTTCATTATTAAAATGACTGGCTTATAGAAAAATACTCTGCAAATGTATCTCATAGCAAAGTATGCAAGAATCAGATATCTGTGTCACCTTACTGTGATATAAGCACTGCTGATTTCATCCTTACTTTCTTTCCAGATTATTTTTAAAAAGTGACAACAACAGTGTAAAGGGGGTTATCAGCTCCCAAACTGTGCCATCTATCAAAACATGGATAACCTGCCATATGACATATTTTTATTTGTTTTAATGCAGCTAAAGTGGAACACTTGTATTCCATTTTGAATTTTATACAGTATACACTTATACATCTTAATGTTGTGATTCCAGCTCAACCGCCTTGCCTGGTCTGCTGCTTGATAAGATAAAAATTAAGATACAACCCAATTATTATTATGGTTGGGCGCACAGTCAGCCAGATATTTATAGACTGGGTTTGGCATATATACGCAAATAAATACCAAGTGCTTCCCAAGGACCTGGGATAAGCAGATGTTGTTGTCTGCTGGTGTTAAAGATTCCATTGCAGGATGTAAGCTATTCCAAGTAAAGCTGCCTTTTGCAATTGACTGATGGTGATTTTGTCAATGCTGATGATGTTCAAATGGTGCTCCAGTTGTTCTGAGATTGAAACCTATAAGCCTATCGCTATTAGCACTATCTTTGCTTTATTTTGCCACAATCATTCTACTTCTATTTGCAGGTTTTGGTATTTTGTATTATTATTATACCACCTAACTTCCAGCAACATGTCTATCTAAATATTTCATAATCTCATATGAAATACTCAAACAGCTGTGTCATTTCTTTATGATCAGCATAACACCAATGTACCTGTTCTGCGATTTTCAAATAATGCAACACAATAGACAACTCAAATTCAATAAGCATGATTCCTGTTTTAGAATTAGCTCTTTCTGCAGACCAAGTCTACACACCAAAATATGTATAAAACTATAAAACTGCTGCAAAGTGACAGGAAAATGACTGCAAATGTTGCCTCCCAGGTCCTTGATCGATGCCATGAAAATTGTTATCACAATCTTACATATCACTAACTAATTTTGAAGGCCAGTGACTAACAAGTCACTGTACTAGAGTTGAAAACATGAAAGTAATGCTTCCATATAAGAGAATGAAAATTTTGCATTTCTCCTCCAATGTTTCTTTTATATGTATATATTCATTTACTCCAATACATTGGACTTCGGGTCATGAAAATTATTTTCTGTAGAGTCTGGCAGTCTGGCAAATGGGTGATACAAATGCAAAAGTTTGAAGAAGATATATAATATCTGATTGTTTTCCAAAAGGGTTGCTTAATGAAGCTTTAATTAGTTGCTGAGGAAGGCAGGAAAGAAAAGACTTACCTTGCTCGCTCATCATCAGATGTGAAAGGCCTTTGAGAAACAGAAAGAAAGTAAATAAGACAGAATAAAGCAGAAAGAAAACACAGGAAAACATATATACCTTTATATAGTTCAATAATTTGGGGAATATCACATACTTCATCAATGAATGCATGGCTGTTATATTCCTTGCATGCATGCACACATACACACACATGCACATGCCCAGAGCTTCCTCTATTACAGGAGAAAATCTGGGCTGCAGAGAAAAAACAGGAATACAGGTAGTCCTCAACATACGATCACAATTGAGCCCAAAATTTCTGTTGCTAAATGAGACATCCGTTAAGTGAGTTTTGCCTCAGTTTACAACCTTTCTTGCCACAGTTGTTAAGTGAATCACCACAGTTGATAAGTTAGTAACACAGTTGTTAAATGAATCTGGCTTCCCCATTGACTTTGCTTGTCAACAGATTACAAATGGTGATCACAGTTTGATCACATGATCATCAGGATGCTACAAAGGTTGCAAGTGTGAAAAACGGCCATAAGTCACTTTTTTCAGTGCGATTGTAACTTTGATCACCAAATGCATTGTTGTAAGTCGAGGATACCTGTACACATTCCATCAGTGTCAGTGAGACTGATTTTAAGAAAAGATATACACTCATAATTAGTTGTTTGTGTTAAGTACAAGCCCTGGAAGGAAAAGTAAGACAACTTATAACGGTTTTGAAGACAATCATCCTCATTGTATTGTAAATATTATAAAGGTGTCATGCCAAAATTTTAGTGCATGCTCTTCATTAAAAGCTTATCATCCACCATTAACCTCAAAATACCACTGCAGTTCTAAAACCAATTTTAATTCATTTTGATAGCATGTCAGGATATCAAATTAATCCATCAGATTTCCCAACAACTACTAGCCTTTAGATTAGTAATTTCAACAGTAATGCAAATGCTCTTGAATAAATGCTTTGAAACATACAGAAGTACATTTTGAAATCATTAACACAGCCACATGTTTTCTATGTTCATGGGAGAAGTTTCTGAAGCAGCCTGGGGAAACCATAGCTGTGTGAAAGATTTGAGAAATGTTTTCTATGGATCTCTGGGTGTTCCAAAGCATCTCTTTCAAAGGATTTGCACAGCCCTAGTAATGTAGTCATCTTTTCTTATTTCTTTACTTCTAAAAACTTAAATCCAAACTGTTCAAAGTAAATAAATATTCATCCAAAAGAACTCTTGAATTGATGGGGTCGCGATGGGTCGGACACGACTTCGCAATTAACAACAACAACAACATGCACACATATGTATAATTCTTAATTCTTGCAATTAAGAATGTTGTGTGTGTGTGTGTGTGTGTGTGTATCTATGTGTGTGTGTGTTGGAGAATGGAGGAAGGAAGGTAGATAGAATTAACAAAAAGTACAGTGAGAAATTCTTATTTCCTTGATTATCAATGCAACAGCTTTACTGGGTTAAGATATGTTCCCAATTTTTGGTTTGAATAAACTGTAAGACATTATTGAATTGCAGTATTTTTACTTCATCTGTATGCCAGTGTACAATTCAATTTAAGGTTGAAATCATGATAGCATAGGAAAAAATGATGAAAATAATGATAGTTCAATAGTGTAAAATCATTTTTAAAAGTAAGCATAAAAATTTGAAATATGTGATTACAGAACAAATGCTTTTAGAATAAGTGCTGCTGTTTACCTAGTTTCCGTTTACCTAGTTTGAATTTATTTTTGCAGCTTGTTGTTTAATTTAGATAGAAGAGTGGGCAATGCTGAAAAAAAATACTGAAGCATAAAGGAAATTATTTTAAGGTTAAGTTGAATATTTAACTGTGATATGACAAGGCTAAGTTTAATATAGACTTAACAACAACAACAACAACAACAATAATAATAATAATAATAATAAAGTTGGAAGGAACTTTGGAGGTCTAGTCTAACCCCCTGCTCAGGTAGGAAACCCTATACCATTTCAGACAAATGGCTGTCCAATCTCTTCTTAAAGACTTCTGATGTTGGAGCATTCACAGCTTCTGGAGGCAGGTTGTTCCACTGGTTAATTGTTCTAACTGTCAGGAAATTTCTCCTTAGTTCTAGGTGGCTTCTCTCTTTGATTAGTTTCCATCCATTGCTTCTTGTCCTGCCTTCAAGCGCTTTGGAGAATAGCTTGACTCCCTCTTCTTTGTGGCAGCCCCTGAGATATTGGAACACTGCTATCATGTCCCTTGCATGTTTTACCATTCAGCCACACAGTATTTTCAGACACAACCTGAGTTTATATCTATTCTATGTTCTCACTATGACATGTCTAACAAAATGATTTTTGAAGAGCAACAAAGATGATTAGGGGACTGGAAGGTAAAACATACAAGGTACGGTTGCTGGAATTGGGTTATGTCTAGTTTAATGAAAAGAAGGATGAGGGGGGACATGTGTGGCTGAATGCTCCAACACTGGATGTTTTTAAGAAGAGACTGGACAGCCATTTGTCTGAAATGGTATAAGGTTTCCTGCCTGACTAGATCACCTCCAAGGTACCTTCCAACTTTATTATATTATATTATATTATATTATATTATATTATATTATTATTATAACATATTATGGCATATGTATATACTAAAATTTGAAATAGAAACACAAGTGAAAGAATGTATGATAAACTGGGCTAAAAATTTTGGTTATAACATACAAATAGAACATGATAATATGAACATGAAAGGGTTGATATTGTATAATAATCTTGAAGAGAGTTGGTATTTTCCACCAGAAAATCTGTCTAAAATGTATACAGGTACTTCAAATCTATGCTGAATGTGAACAAGAGGTGACTTTTTATCATGACTGGTAGACATGTAAAAAAAAGCTAAAAAATGGATCTAGGTATATACATTAATCCAGATGATTTTAAATATACAGTGAAGTCATAGGAACTTTTGGGACTGACAAAAAAATTAGAAAAAGAAGTCCCGAAACTGTTTTTATATAACATAACTGCAGTGAGACTTTTATATGCACAACAGTGGAAAAATTTGACATTATCCACAATGGAAGAATGGATGGTGAAAATGATTGAGCTTGCAGAGATGACTAAATTAATAGCCTTGATTAGAAAAAAGATCTTAAGTTTAATACCAATAAGTTTAATACTTTTGGACTTTTTGCTCAAAAAATAAAATAAAATGATACATGGGTTTGGAGAATAGAAAAAATATTACATGATAAAAAATGAAAATTATTTTGTATCCATAGAATAAAAGTTTAATTGAAATTTATATCTATAATTGCTGTAAAAGAAAATTGGAAATCATTTCTTTACGTTTCTTTATTTTCCACTTTTGGTTTTCCTCTTTCTTTTTTCTTTCATCTTAAATATTAGTTTATGTTAGTTTTTATCTTTCTTGTTTAAAAATCTAATAAAGTTATTATAAAAAAAGCCAGATTTAATCACGATAGACCTCAAAGCACTGCTTTCAGGAATTAAAGCTATCTCTTTTTAAATATAAATATGCAGTTCCACTTTCCATATTAAAGAAAAGAATTACATATTGCTAATTGTGCAAAGTGCTTAAGGCCAACCTTTGGATCTATATGAACTCAGACTCTTAGAAGGATTTTTTTAAAAGTAGCTTCAGAGGACAATTATATGAAAGAATGATGTGCTGAAACACAGGCCGTGTTCTTTAAGGACTTATAGGGGGCATTTCTGTGGATTGGGTACTCAAAATAGAAACCTTGGAACTATCATCTTTTTTTATCAATGTTAATTATGGCCAGGCTCTTAGCACTTACAGAGCAGGAAATTAAAGCCACTAAACATAAAGGAGTAGAAGTGCATTAAAAAGCCAGTTTAAAATGACAAGTGATTGAGGCCAAGAAGGACGATACAGTCTTTTTGTTCTTCTTAATTATAGCTTGTCTTGTTAAACTCAGCCCATGCTATGTTGGGTGGAGGACTTTTTTATGTCAGCTAGAACAAAGAGACTGTGTCAGCATGATGGAAGACGTATGGTTCTATTTAGTTCCACAGACTACTGTTTTTACCTATGAATGACAGCAGGGAAGAATTATGGAACAAACCTAAAGCACAGTGAAAAATGAGTCTTCTTCAGTACTACTGTGTTCTGGTTTCTGTTCAGTGATGGAACTGGGTCCAATCAGTGATGGAAGGGAGAAGAGATAAAGAAAAGCTACTTGAATGACCTGACAGGTGAACCTAGATTAAAAGTTTCAAAACAACTTCACAGAATTTCCTTCCAGATAAAAATGAGGAAACACATGACAGAGAAAATGCTTTTGAAGAATTTTGATTTCTTTATCTCT
Source organism: Crotalus tigris (assembly GCF_016545835.1). NCBI lineage: Eukaryota > Metazoa > Chordata > Lepidosauria > Squamata > Viperidae > Crotalus > Crotalus tigris. The sequence continues at coordinate 18,638,753 of NW_024096970.1, forward strand.
GTACATACTGTACAAGAACATAGCCTCTAAATTTATGGTGTTCATTTGGTAAAACAGTGGTTGTGTTAGAAGACAAACTTATCTAAATCATTAGTATTATTATTGTTAGATTTTTATCCTGCCTTTATTATTTTTATAAATAACTCAAGGAGGTATATTACTTATACCTCCTGTTTCCCCACAACAACAACCCTATGAGGTGGTTGGGCTGAGAGTGACTGGCCCAAACTAATACATGGTAGTTAAGGGTATATGATCCTGAATAGGGGCCAGCCAGCCTGGAACCACTTCCAATCAGTTACAAGTAACAATTGTGCTATTCTGGTTTTTTCACATACCTAATTGAGACTTTTTAAGTAAATCTCTGTCAACTTCAGAGGCAAAAATAGTATCATGCAGATTAATATAAAGCTATCTTTTTATATTTAATATCCTCCCAACAGAACAGCTTTCTTAACTTTGGGAAAGTTGTTCAAAGTAATCTCAACTATTTTTTTCATGAGCAAGTTTGAAAATGGGTGCACTTTCTGTTGCATTACCCTTACCTATTTTTAAAATATAATTTTAAGAATTTTGATTGCAATTGTAAAAATCAATGCACATACAAACACAATATATTTGTTTCCAAAGTAGATTGTAAATGTATGTGCTTTGGATTTTAGGTTATTACATTATATCAGTGGTTCTCAACTTGTGGGTCGGGACCCCAATTTGGGGTCAAATGACCATTTCACGGGGGTCGCCAAACCACGCTGTCCGCCATTTTTTCCCTTTTCCCTAGCTGTCCTACTCCCTCTTATTGGTGGCCACACCCATGTGGGGGTCACCACAACATGGGGAACTGTATTATGGGGTCACGGCATTAGAAAGGTTGAGAACCACTGCATTATATAATAACCTTTGCTATTGAACTGCAGTATTTAGTATTTTTACACTGTTGTCATAAAAAAGAGGAGGCATAAATATTAAATGAAGTTAAATAATATGTCTCTAAATCAGGTCAGATAACACACTAAATGTGACACTAGTTATACAAATCCCATGGGTTTTATTCTTGGTTTAAGATCTAAGACAATTTTAAAGAGACTTGAGAAACAAAATAGTGATTATTAAAAGTGAAAACATATTTATGGTGATAAGAAAACCAACACAGCAAGTAGCCATACATGCAGCACTGGTAACAGAAATATCAGTCCAAAAAATTAAAATGACTGGCATGAAAATGAGGAATTCACTCCAATTAAGTTTCATTTCACACAATTTTGGCAGCCCTGGATTACAGAAACCCTGGGGATACCCATTTGGCTACAACCAATGCTAGACCTTTCATGAGGAGCTTGTATTATTGAACAATAGTTTGGGCCTGTCTACTTGATTAGTTAATCAATGAAGCTAATTTATTTAGTTATTAGATTCTATATACTTCTGGCTATTAAAAACTCAGTGTGCATCTTGCAGCTGGATTCTACTGTCAGATCATTGTTACTGCACTGATAGTAACACTGCTACTTTTGAATCAAATTATAATTTTTACATCTGAAATTTACCAATGAAGTTAAATATATGAGTTCTTTAGCATCATAAAGACTATCAAATGTATTATGTGTTCATGGAATAAAGTTCACTTCATCAAGTACATCATACTTCAATATAGAGACAGTGATAAAACAGATGTCATAAGTGATAGAATTTCTTTTAGAGTTATGCCATACTGCATTGTGTCAGTAGCTCCTATTTCCTTATTTCCTGTTCATAAAGGATGTAAGTATAAGAAGGAAAAATCAAATTGCCTAAGCACATAAGAAAGAGGAATATAAATATAATTTCTTGACTTGATTAAACAAAATGACTACAGAGGTGTTTGATTGAATTTGAAAGGCCCTTCAGTTCCCAAAGCAGAGAGAAGGAGCATTTAGAAATGAAAATAAAATTGAACAATAAAAATGATTGAATCAATAACAGTGATTGAGTTCACAAAAAACTATTCAATTAAAAGTTAAACTAAAAGCCTCAAGGGGTGAACAATTTAAAAAGAAAAAAAGGGGGGGGGAAAGGCTACAGCATCTCTCTTGGATGGAAAGTCCAAAGTTTAGGCATGGTTAAGACAGAAAGAGAGAGTGTGTAATTTATTTCTCCAATTGATATTATACAAACAAGGGCCTCCTTTGGGATTCTTAATTCAAGGACAAGATAATATAATAAATAGATAGTTGCAAGTATGAAAAAAGGTGGTGTGGATATTAGATAAATTTGTTCTGAAAAAGATGAGAATAAAGTGAGAGTTATTGCTGAAATAAAACTAGGCATAACACAAAGACCCTTCTAATGTCTTTCTTTATGTATGGTGCCTATTAGAAAAATAAGTAACAGCAAGTAGGCATTCTACACTATATGTAAATACAGATACAGATGATAGTAGTTCTTTCATTAACCTCCATGCTGTGGTCTCCAGATGGAAAAACCACAGCTCTTCCAGCTTGTATCAATACCATCTGTATGGCCTGCTAAATTATTTCTCTTTGATGCTGAACACTATAACAAAGTGTTCACCTGTGTTTACCTTTTTTCTTTATTTTCCAGCTTAATGTTTGTTGTATTATTTAGAGAATTAACTTGGGAGCAAGAACTCACTTTTTCCTGTTCTTTATAGGCCAGTCTGGGAATCTGAAGTTGAAGACAAGGTAGGATAGTCTAAATAAATAAGTCAATAAATATTTTTTTCTCACTTAAAAGTTTCTTGACCTGCTTCTATCATGATCAAAGTAAGCCATCAGTGATGGGCTGTCATAATTCAGATGGGCCAGTAGAATCAGGACAACTTCTGTCCCAACTTATGGAGACACTGGATCTAAAACATAACACCACACATGAAGGAGGCACTTTCACGTCAAAAGATCATAAAGTCAAGAGTAATAAATCATGATCCCTGGGCTATATCCAACAAAGAAGTAAAGATCCTTATTTATCTATATTTATATATTTATTAGATATTTAACCCACCTTTATTACTTTATAAATAACTCTAGGCAGTGAACGTACATAATATTCCTTCCTCTTCTTATTTTGCCCACAGCAACAACCCTGTGAGGTGGGTTGTGCTGACAGAGAGTGACTGGCTTAAAGTCACCCAGCTGACTTTCAATCCAAAGGCTGGACCAGAAGTCATAATTTCCTGGTTTCTAGACCACCACTTAACCACTACTTCAAACTGGATTTTTAATACAAACAGCCTCACATGGTACTACTAACACTGTTAATAATTAGATGGACTATGGATAGAATTGAAATATGATAGAACATTACATGCAGGGTAGATAATTATTTCCAGTAATTGTAATGTCCTTTTTCTAGCACAGAGGCAAGGCCTAAGATAATAATATCAATAGAATATTGGTCAGGGTTCCTTCTAGCACTGATGATGTTACGTAGTTGGGTAATGAAATGTCTGCAACAAAACAACCAACTCAAGAGAGCACCAAGGATCTGAATAGTAATACAGAATGAAATATAAGGCTATCAGAAGTTTCTCAAAGACCTCCCTGGTATCTGTCCAGGGTCCTGAAGAAAAGTCTCCAATTACTATCTGAGTTCTGGCACTATGTTCAGGGCCATGTTATAAATCACTTGTTCCTTTAGATTCCTTTAGTTTCATTCTTATTAGGACTGCTCAGAAATCCTTCACTCTTTTTTTCCAAAATTTCTGACCTTGAATATCTCTTAAAATGGAGCTGCAATTTTAAACAGCAAAATGTCATTCAGCATCACAGTCTGGTTTGGAAGCATCACTGCTTCAGACAGGAAGGCAATGCAGAGAATGGTAAGGGTGATTGAAAAGATTGTTGGCAGTTCCCTTCCTTCCATACAGGACATGGCATATAAGCGTTGCTTGAGCAGGGTCCGCAAGATTGTCTGGGACATTACACATCCTCTTCGCAACCTGTTATCCTTGTTACCTTCTGGGAGGAGCCTCCATGGTATCCAAAGCAGAACATCCAGATTCAGTCACAGTTTTGTTCCATACAGTATTAACCTTGTGAACTCTAAAGCTTCCTACTTCCATTATGTATTAAAGATAGACAGTGATTAATATTTATATGTTATTTATATGTAAGGATGTAGGTCTACATATATGTTGTATATAGTATGTTTAAATGTGTGTTATGTATGTGTACACTTTGAGAACAAAGAACTAAATTTCATTTTTAATGTGTGCCAATGTGCCCACAATAAAAAATGACAATAAAAGTTATCTATCTATCTATCTATCTATCTATCTATCTATCTATCTATCTATCTATCTATCCATCTATCTAAAAAAGTGCTTCTTTGTTCAGTTTGTATATTGCCTTTTCTTCTATAGATTGTTTAAAATTACAAAATAATCTAAAGCAGTTAAAGCCTAATTAAGAATTAAAGTATAAATTCAACTCAAATTGTCTGATAGAAGAAGAAACCATTAATCAACCATTCTATGCTGAACACTGCACCTCTCTGGGGATGATTTCAAATTCTTTTTTAAAACCTGAGTTGTGTAAAACATCTAATTTTGAATCCCTACTTCTATCTCCTATCTGTTGCATAATAAAGCTTCCTGTGTCACAGGAAAAATAGAGCAATCTGGCTGGCATTGTGCAATAGGTCTACAGACTTCAATGAAAGATAAATCAAAGTTATGAAATTAGGGTTGCACAGTAGAATGGAACAGTGGAATAAGCACAGGAATTGGTAGTGAGTGTTCATTTTGGATGAATATTACCTTGAAGTGGAGAAATGAATTAATGAATTTAATTATGAATTAAATGAATTTAGCCTGTCTTCATTAACTATATTGCACCATGACCAATTTCTGGGCACTAATTATTACATTTTGATTTTTCAGTGTGTTACTTCTTTTATCAGTTTACATTTCATAAAGTTCTTGGAAATTTCTATGTGGTATTAGCAAAACATCAAGTGTTGACTTTAAGGGCAACATTTCATTTGAAATGGATTAGAAAGTGACAGTGAATCCATATTATTTCTTAATTTGTATTGCAGTTGCTGTGCAGAGTATTTTGTCACTTCATTGTGTGCTTTCTAAGAAAATAACTACTACACCTCCACATTTGTGTATACCATAATGTGTTTATCTAGTACAGCTGATGAAATGCCTGTCAATTGACTGAAATATGTGTTCTAGACCTCACAACTGAAATTCTTCCTCGTTGCCATCCTTAGAAGGCAGCTTCCCACACTCTGGCAAGCCAAACACTCACCTGGAACATGACTGGCATCTGATGAAACATTTTCATAGGAAGCAGGAAAAGGGAAGAAGCAAAGAAAGAGAGAAAGAGAAAACATATTAGAAACCCACATGCATACACACCAGCAGCTTAGCTTCTTTGCATGGAAATCAGTTACATGCAAAACCAGAAATGTGTTTTAAAAAAATCATTCATCCTCAGCCATCTGCCCCATCATGCAAGGGAAAAGGGCTTGGATCCCCTCTCCCCTGTGCATGTAGAAATTAATCAGATATCACATCTGTCTGGAGAGAGAAAGAAGTTCCAGAATCAGATAGCTCCAACACAGAGACCTGCAAGAATATTGGTTAGAATATTCTGTGGTATTTATTTCACAAATAGATTTTAAAAAGGAAAAAAAAAGACTGTCCTCACAGAATAACAGTTCTATTTTCATAAATTCATGAACTTATAAGTAATATTGGAGAAAAAGGCAAATTGTTTCCCCTTCCGAAAGGCTTCATTTGAATTTATGACCAATTATTGGTTTTCCAGATTCTGAGGTCTAGCAAACAAAAGAAAACAAAACCAAAACTACTGTCGTTCTTTATGCCCAGTTTCCAGTGATCATCCTTCATTGCAGACATTGCAGAAATTTTACTGAAGTTTTCTGTGTACTCCCTTTCCAATTAATAAATGGAAAAACACATATTTTACATTAAGGACCACATCTTTCTATCATAGCATTTCATTTAACAGAAACAGCAGGCAAACAAACCAAAGTGAAGAAATTCCATGATTTCCTATCATCTGAATCCTAAATAAATTGTATTTCATGTGTACATCCTTTATTTTTACCCCCTGAATTGATAAACAATTTCTGAAAAAGCAGAAACACAATAATCTTATAAACTTCGCCAACTACATATTCATCTAATCTACTCTTCAATTACAACAGAGAGCATGCCACATTTTCTGGTCATTAAAAACTAACACTATTTTAAAAAATAGCAGTTCTATAATATGAACACACTTTCTGTGAATTATGAATACCATCCATAAACATCACTGAATTACCCATACAAAATAGACAATAGTGAGTTTTCAACAAAATCAGTGATTCTTAGAGAAATCCTCTCAACTATCTTATTTCAAAATAGGCTTGGTAGATTAGTTTACTAGATCATCTTCTGGAGGATACTGTGAATGCTCTACTGTTTTAGACCTGAGCATCCAAAAATTCTACAATCTTTTTTTCTTTTTTTTTCCTTCATTTTTTTTAAATGCAATTCCTGGGGAGGTAGGAAGATTTGAACTGGGTACATGGTGCTAAAAGATAAGATTTAACTCTTATCATGTTCTCAATCTGAATCCCCTTTCAAGTGTCTATTTGCTGCATAGGAAAGAACATACAAATGGCTGTAAGGAGCTATTTCTGCTTAAATAATACACTTTCCTTTCTTTGTCACATTGTTTGTGGTTTCTATTTTAACTTTTTTTCCTACTGCCCAGATGGCAAATTCAAATACATGTGCTTAGGTAGCAAAGAGTGCAACAGCTTGCAATTTTCTCTCTAATATTAGGTATATTTGCAATGTTGCTTGTACAAAATATGTTGCTATATTTTTACAGTACAGTACTGTACACTAATAGTACAATTTTAGATGTGCTTACACAACTTTACACATAGTAGTCTTATTTCTAAAAAAATGTACAAAAATAACAAAAAACAGAGCTGTTCATATTAAAGAGAGAAGTTATAGTAAACAACATTAGAATTAGATCTTCAGAAACTAATTCATAAGGATGGCTGCTATATCATTTTTCAGTTACCTGTATTGTTCTCCATATTTACTTGACTTAGAGTTTTAGAAAGCCATAGCTTAAAACAAAATCTATCTTGAAGTTTAAGTACTTTGTGTATGGAACTTGCAACCCCCACCTCCCCAAGTCTTTTTTTGCAATGTCCAAAGCCTTCATAATGTCACTGGATTTCAGCAACACAATTGTCTGACCCAACTAAGCAGCTGAACACAGTTTAAACAAAGGAAAATGCAACAAATACCCCTAATTATGGAAAATCCTGGCCCTGTCCAAACATTTAACACAGCCCCATCCATGTGACATCATCACTCTGACTTTGCTGCCCTTTTTTCCTCCTTTCACCAATTCCTGGCTAGTAAAAAGCAGTGTATTAAGTGATATGTATTCAAGATGATTTCTGGAATTATAAGGAGTTGATTCAAAATGCTAATATCTAACAGAACAACACTATTTTTTAATAAAGAGATTAATGCAACTTTGAATCAGTTAAAATACTTTAAAACCCTGACCCCCTACTAGCAGTCTTTTAACTAAAATAATAATAAAACAAAACTTGGACAATATAAATACCGGTTATCTGCAACCACATAATGTCTTTGAACTAATTATTTTATTATGGAGCAACAACATTAGAGAGAATAGTGTCACTAGCTGTGGACTTTTACTTTAAAATAAGTTAATTTTAAAAAGATATTGTTTGCAACATACAGTAATCTTTCTACAACTATTGCTATTTTGCCAACTAGATCTTTACAAATAGAGAAAGAGAGCTCAACCCAAGGGTGAGCTCAACCTCCCGTTACTTCTACACTCCAAATCCTCTCCTTATGAGACTGCTTTTCTTTGCAAACTTGTGTAGAAAAACCCTCTTAAGTACTTAGCTCCTTAAAACCCAAAAGCTATTTATACTCAAGCTAGCCTTGACATCAGCCCACCCAATTTCTTTTCTCAGTGATGCAAAAAATCAGCAAAAGTTAGAATGTATTCAAATGCAAGGGTTCATATGCATTTCTTCAAGGCAAAGGTTATCCTCTTATCTAGCTTAGTGCTCTTCAAAAACAGCATGAGAAGTCTCTTGACAACAAAATGCCTAATTTCTTTTGTCCTGGTCCCAAGAGCCCATTTACCAAGGCTTTGTGGAGTTCAGAGCTGCAAGCCAAGGTTGTTTGCTTTTGCTCTTTGATGCTAATAGCAGAACTGGAATAAGGATCAGCAGGGTGACTGCCTTTGTCAGGTACAGTACAAGCCACTTGGGTAAAACAGAGAGGGAAACGGTGAAGAGCGATGGAGATGAAAAGGAACAGATGATATTGTAGCTCAGATCACTGTCATGCCTGTGGTATGAAATGTCTGCGGCATTTTATTTTAAATATTTCATGTGAATTTTGTCACTGATGAATAGTGATTCACTGTCATTCAGGCAGAAAGAAAGATGGAAGGCTTTTGTTCAGCATGTACAAACAAACTATTATGCAGGACAGGGCAAAAGCTACGTTGGGCATCAGTCCTCTTGATACAAAAGAGAATGTATGGTTCTTCAATGTCTTTTCCTAAAGAATAGCATACATGTTTGTATGCAGTACATTTAAGCCTCATCCTCCATTGTGCATATTGTGCAGTCCAAGTTTCTGAACAGACGTCAGATGGGAACAACCCCAGAATGAAAAGGAGCATCTGAATTAATACTGAAAGGCTTTTTCTCCAGTTACTGGGCCACTTGATCCCCTTTAGTTATACCTCACTTGGTGGGGGGTAGGATCAGATTCCTTGCACCCTTTGTGAATTTCAGTGGGAAATATTTTGAAATTAGAGGCATGAATGGGAAGGATTACAAGAAATATTGTAAAGCAAAGAGTTTTTTCTAGAAAGTGTCACACCTACATACATTCAGTTGCTAGTTAACCAAATCCAACAAATGTTCAACTCACATTTCCAATTCCTACCCTTTTCCTTCTGTTTCACTGCACATACTTTAGAGAGCTCCCGCTAGCCAAACTGTGCATTATGCATCTCACAAGAATGTGTTCATTCTTTTTTGGGCATAAATTACATTGTGCCATAATGTATTTTGTTTGGTTTTGACTTAAAGGGTTATGTGACTCCAGACACTACAAATTTAAAACCATCTAGCGTAGCTTGGTTTGTACACTAGAAACCTAGCCAACTGTGATTGACAAAGCTGTCCCAGCACAAAAAACTATTGTAAGAAACTGGAAAGTTGCATGGGGAGAGCTATGAGGATACAAGGCTGACTCTTTCCCTTTTATAAAAATTCCTGTTTAATGTGATGTGCAAATTTTATCTTAAAAAATAGCACAGGGCGAGTTTTTCTCAAGTTCTCACATTGTTCTATTGAAATTGTTTGTTTAAAATTTTTCATCCATATTGTCATACAATTGTTACTTGTTCTGTCTCTATGTTTTATTTCAGTCTCTCTCTCTCTCTCTCTCTCTCTCTCTCTCTCTCTCTCTCTCTCTCTCTCTCTCTCTCTGTGTGTGTGTGTGTGTGTGTGTAAGGATATCCATCCATCCATCCATCCTTATAGGTGGTTTTGGTTCTGTATTAGTATTTCAAATTCTGTCATGTCTTTCTTTCTTCAGATCATTTTTCATTTTCTTGGCAATCTGAAAATATATCAACCATGGTAGACTGCAGCCCTCATCAGTTAATTCTTTTCCATGTCTCTCTATACCTCCATCATCTATGGAGATTCTCAGTCATCCAGGTCATAGTTATCCCAAAGATGCTTTTTCATGAGGCACTGGACTTTCTTTTTTTTTTTCTTTAAAGATGTTTCTTCTTCTTGGATAAGAAGTGAAACGTCTTCAAAAAAAACCAAGAAAGTCTAGTTGCCTTGTGAAAAAGCATCTTTGGGCTGTACCTCCATCATTGGACCCATTCACATTTGATGTGAATTTAAGATGTCCTCCTACCAAGAAATAAAACTTTATTTGAATAGTCTTTGATGTTGAAGCTATACATATTCGACTCAGAACCTTACCTAATTCATTGCTATCATACAGTATATAACCTTTAATATACGAATAATATGTGCTGGATGGAGTTAATAGCCTTAAGAAATAAAGAATAAAACACTATCTCCTTTCTGAGGAAATAAGATGATGAAGTCAGGTTTTAAAATTGTATTAATAGCAAGTACATTTTAAATATCATAGACTGACTTATATTTTATTGTTGTCGTTGCCTTGAATACCATTTGTAGTTGGATAATATGATGTAAATACATAAATTCACTGCATGTCATCTTCAGGCAGGTCTGTTGGCAAAGGCTCCTATTGAGCAAATAATGCTCCAAAGTTACAGAATTGTAAAAAAAAAAAGTTAAATTAAATACACAAAGATCTACTTTTCTGAAAGTTCAAAAAAGATCTGAACTGGCTCTATATATGTCTCTGGTTCATAAAACAAAATCCCACAGCCCACTGGAGTAACTGAATGATGCTAATAATTATAAATATAATTATAAATATATAAAAATAAATAATAAATCAGAATCCAGAAACACTGAAGAAATATGGAGAAGCTGGAAAAAATATACAGTTAACAGTATTATTTCCTTTACCGTCAGTATGGAAACTGGGTTCACTTCCTGCATTACTTTTCCATCACATTATTTTTGTCAGAACTTAAAATGCATAATTTAGAGAGCAGGAGAATTAAAAAAAAACCTGACTTATTCAAAGGCAGATTGATACAGAGGCAGAAGGAATAATTTTCAGATTTGTAATTCTGTTGCTGTATCTTCTGTCACTCTTAATTTGCATTCTTCTGGGTGAAGTTGGACAGGAACATTTAGCACTGACAGTCATCTATATCAGCATGCTGACTGAGGAGTTCTGGGACTTGAAGTCCGTACATGTTAAAGTTGATAAGGTTGAGAAACTCTGTTCTAGAGGGGACTGAAAAGTTCTTTCATGCTACTTCTTTCTCAAATCATGGCAGATCTCTCCAAAAGGAGTGATTAGGACTTTGCCAGCTTTTATTGGACAAATGGAAATGCTATGCTCCCATATGTTCCAATAAGTATCCAACTGTTTTTCAGTTCAGGACTATTTGAGAGTAAAGAACATTTAAATAAATGTATATGGATGGACAAAGGTATAATTTGGGAAAGAAAAAAAGATTTTGGGGAAACTGGCTGATCTTTCTGGAAACTCAGTGCGGTATCATTGGACAACAGGTATACCCTAACTATGCTTAAACTCTATATTGATTAAAATATTATAGTCTGCTAATAAGCATTGCCTTTGCCAAGGAAATTGGGAACCAAACATTACTTATTTGCTAGCTTCTCCATATGTGGTTGCCAAAAAAATCAGTACTGGCATCAAGAGTCTTTAGATGATGCAGAGGACCTTTGTGATTAACTGTGTTGCATATTAAGGCCTCTGACTTCACAAGCCAAGGTATAATCTTTAGACCACAGGAGTTTTCTATAGAGAGAATAAATGCTCAAAACTTCCTAGCACTTTGCTGGTGAAAGTTTCATTGACTTGTGCTGATGGAATACTCAGAAGCAGGCTGTGAATTATTAAAACAAAGGACCTTATGCTCTATGATTGTTTCCCTTCCTGAATGAAGCAAAACATAAATTACAGTTCTGTAAGTGTAACTAAGCTTTAACAAAAGATACATCTTTTAGTTTCTAGCACACAATCACTTAGAGGTAGTTGGATCAATGAAAATCAGAATAAGCAGAGCCAGGCACAGCAATCTTCAGTGCTTCTGGACATTCCAAAAAGAAACTTCCCTAAAGCTAAGTATATTTTTTTTATTAAAAAATCTATAAAATACTTCAAATAAAGGAAATATGTATTTGGCCTTTGCAACGGCTGAGAAAAGACATTGAGAGCAAAAAAAGAAAGTGGCCTTCTTTGATCAAACCAGGACAAACTAGGGCCAGATGCAGAAGTTCAAGTAAAATCTAGCATATCATTATTCCATAGGAGGACTTCTACCACAGAAATAAAGAAATGACCTTGTTACTTGCCAGATCCATAGGCCACTCTGAGGTTCCAATATACACTGTAATATTATGAAGCTCATTATTGCATCAGGAACATAATGCATATGCAAAGTATATACCAGACTCCTATACAGTACATACAGTTGTTTGGTTTTCTAAGCCATGCCTGATTCTGATCCAAACTACAACAAGATATTTTATTTCTCATGGCTGCCATGCCACAGCAAATCCTGCCAGTCACAATCACAAAGCTTTTTTCACCGCTGGCTTGGATTATTCTGACAGTTTTGCCATTTTATCACATCATCCTGTCATCACTCTTTTTCTGTCCCTTAGAACAGCTTCTCACTTTTCAGCATGAGGATTTGGGGTCAAGATGTAACAAGGAACATTGCAATCAAAGAACACCCTTTCCTTGTCGTCACAACACAGAAAGATTCAGAACTTTGCTTCAAGTCCCAACAGATACCCTAGATGCAACCAGACCAAATTATCAAGATCATGGATAAACATAGTTATAGTTCTTCTGATATACAGTCTGCCTTACTAGTCAAAGAGCTTCTGTCTACAATTTTAGAGCAGTAGCTACACGGAAACCTTGAAATTTGTGAAAACTAAGATATGTAAACTCTTTAATGTCAAAATCATCTTACCCTATTTGTTTTTTGCCATCACTAGCAGGAATATTGTCCCAACCCGCCTATCTTTTCATAAGGGCCTAAAGATGTGGCTGTACCAGTTGGTTTGGGGCACCAGTGGGGGATCAGCATAATGGAGGTGGTTGATTAATAACATATCACACCTCCCCCCACGCTGTCTCCACCCTTCCCCATGTGTTTTTGGTTTTAATGTTTGTTTTTAACTTTTTATGTTTTAGATTTTATGTAACTGCTATAGTAAGATGGGTGACCAATAGATTTTATAAATAAATAAATGTCCTGTCATAGAGCTGATGTAGCATTTTAGCTCATTCTGATAACCAAAAAGTGATAAAACATTCACATTCTCTAGTTCCTTTTCACTGATTTTTTTTAAATGAAATCTAGCAATTGGATCAATGAATTAAAATTCATTGATGAGTGAATAAACACAAGTATTTAGCCCACTCCTTCAAAATCTATCACCTCCAAAATTGCTTCTGAGGTACAGGTGTAAGCAAAAAGATATTTTCTCTATGAGGAAGAAGATCAGTAAAGAAAGCACTGATAACTCAAAAGAGGTGATTGATCTTGCCCTATATAGCTTTTTTCCTGCACCCCAGTGATCTGCTTATAAAATGCACAATCCACTGACCACAATCTCTATGTAATTGCTTTTGGCACAAATTGAGAAGCCATTGAATTGGGGCACTTCAAAATTATAGTAAGAAGAAATACACCATAAACACAGAAGGTGACATGAAATCTGATGTAGCTAACTTATTTCCTATGATACCATAATGACACTTTTGCCCACTTCCTTGGGATAGTTCTTTTCATACTGGATAAAGTATTCCACAATACTCAATACACAATACAATTTCCAGAGGCAACAGAAGCAATCACAGATTCCTTTGTCATCAGGATTCAGGTATGAAAATCCAACACTGAAGGGAATTCTTGAAGAAAAAAATGTATTTGTAGTATTCGACTATTTTGCAGAAATGAACATATGACTTATTTTTATTTGTATAACATACAGAATTTTATACACTCAGAGACATTTCTGAGGGAGTAGACACACGCTCACACATACTCCTTCCATTTTTATGTCTCTGAGAGGGAAGAAGTAATAATTTTGGGTTACAATTCATAAAAGCTGGTTCAGTTCACATTACTGTCAATATGGTTTGGAATACAAAGGATCTAGAAAATATTTCCATTCACAGGTCTGAAATGACCATATTTCTGACAACAATGAAATTATATTATAAATTTAGTATTTTTTTCAAAAGCTTCCATTTTTCTCCACTTCATACTCAGCTGTTTGTTTTGTTTGTTTGTTTGTTTGCCCTCAGTGGTTTTATCAAGCAACTAAAATCTCACAGGCTAGGTTTTTGATGTCATCAAAAGAGATGTCATCTCTTTCATCAAGCAGCTTTTGACTGTGAGGATACATGAAATTGATCCAGTCAGGAAGAATTTAAACAGCATGTAAAGAACATAAGGATGCCAAATAAAGCTTTAAAGTGTTTTCTAGGTTTTTTTTCCTTTTTTTTTAGAAAGGCTATTTTTTTACCAGAGTGAAATTCTCTAGGGAACTGGAGATTATAAGGCAGATCTCTACTGATCTGAAACTGCAAACATTGCAGCCTTAAATCTTTATTGGAAATATAGTTAGTAGGAATCTCTTAGCACTCAGCGAATGGACAAATCAAAAGAAAATGCATTTTTAGAAATAAAGGAGAAAAAGCAAGCTGTTGTTAACACCAAAATGAGACACCAGCCGTATTCCATCCTCAGGGAACACATAGTGAAACATCTAACTTCATGGAAATATTTCAATTTGCTATTTTTGGAAGAAATATGAATTTGTTAGAATTAATCAAGTAAGAATTTTTCCCAGGGGAGGGAGGGCTCAGCTGAATAAATTCAAGGTAATCTTTTACTATGTCAGGGATTAAAATTTCTTTCTTAAAATGTCAATTTAACTATTTTTATTTGTTACAATTACTCCACTCACACACACTCAAGTTTCTTGGTGAAGCAACCAGTTTTCACAGTGACAAAATGTAGAAAAAAGTAGCAAATAATAGGAAAATAAAAGGAATAAGAAAATATATTTTCATCTCTTCACTCCTGCATGTCAGAAATGACTCAAAATGTTCATTAAAATTGTTTTGGGAGATTGGAAGATAGGATGCAAATAAATAAATAAAGTACTGTATTTATATGAAAAGGTAACATTAACATAAATGCTATTCATTTTAACAATTTCATGTTTTATTTTCAATTTTTAACAATTTAAATGGGCTAAATGGATATTGATATAAAAGAGATATAGATATATATTTTGCCTTCAAGTCACCTTTGACCCCTGGAGACTGTCTGGGGTAGTCCCTGCAATTTTCTTGGCAAGATTTTCAGAAGTGGTTTGTCACTGCTTTCTTCCTATGGCTGACAGAGTGTGATTGGCCAAAGTATGACTGGCCCAATTGGAATTAGACCTCATGATCACCTGGTTTCTAGTCTGGCCCCTTAACCACTACACCAAAATGGCATTCTCTTTTTCTCCATATAGAACAGACATGTCAAACACAAGGCCCGGGGGCCAGATGTGGCCCGCAAAGTGGTTTCATGTGGCCTGCGAAGCCATCCTGGAAAAAGTGAGGGAACGGCCCTCACTGCCTTGGCCCTGGCCCAGGCCGGCTGGGAGCCAATGTACAATTTTGTGGTGGCCGCCTATGCTGAAACGCATTCAGTCTTAGCTCCACATGGCCGTCTGGAAACAGTAAGGAACAAGCCCCTGCCACATTGCCCCTGCCCCCTGGGTGCATGCTGGGGAGGTGTCATCCTCTGTGAGGAATGAAAAAATGCACCATCACCTGGAAGTGACCAGCAAATGGCCCTCGCCTACTTCACATATCCGGCTTGATGGGCTCTGGGGGAGGGGTTTCAGCAGGCAGCGGGGCGTTCTCCTCACAGTGCCAAGAGCTCAGCTGGGTGGCACGAAACTGATGAGAAGTGCAATGCTGCCTAGCCCCCACCCTGCCCAGTTTCAGCAGGCAGCAAGGTACAAAGCTGGTGAACTTCACACCGCCCAGCTCAACTTCTCGGCGCTGTGAGGAGACGCCCTGCTGCTTGCCGAAACTGAGCAAGCTGGAGGCTGGGTGGCATTGCACTTCTTTTTGGATCTGCACCACCCGGTTCAGCCTCTCGGCACTGTGAAGAAAGTGCCCCACTGCCTGCCAAAACCAGGCATGCTGGGGGCTGGAGGGCATTGCGCAGGTAACATTGACTCTCACGCTGCTCATGGCATCCCCTCCCCCAGAGCCCACCAAGCCAGATATGTGAAGTAGGTGAGGGCCATGTGCTGGCCACTTCCAGGCGATGGTGCATTTCTTCATTCCTCACGAAGGGTGACACCTCCCCAGCTGCGTTTCTTGTCTGTTTTTCTCCCTCCCTCATCTCAAATATTTTCCCACCACTCTGTACTTAGGAAGGAAAGAAGGAGAGGGAGGGTCTGAGGGAAGTCCTGCCTTAGTCCTGCCCTGCTGCCCTTTCACCATCTCCTTGCCCCTTCCTCCTGGCCTATCCTAGAGGTCTCCCATTCTATTGCTAAGGAAGCTTTGGATACAAAGCCCGGTCTCTCCCATGGAGAGGGAATGGGCCTCCCTCTGACTTTGCCCTCGTACCCATCATGAGCAACCTGGGTAAGGAAAGCAAGCACAGCAGCAGCAACCTTGAGGAGGAGGTAAGTGCAGCTGGGCACCCCCTTAGGGAAGTGGGGCTGGGCTTGGTGCCGTGGGTGCTCGAGGGCCAGGCTGGGCATTTGACCTCTGCTGCCCAGGGCTCTGGGAAGCCCGCACCACCATCCAGCCCCACCACATGGCCTGAGAGGAACAGTGAGGCTCCTCCAGTGGACCATGCCTTGGCACTTGCCCTGGTCCCACCCCCTTCTGTCAGAGACCCTCAGGTCTGCCCCACTCCTGCCCAGGCCCCCACAAGCACCCTTGACATGAACAATGTAGAGTTGTCATGCCCACCCAATAGGCCACACCCACTCCATCCACGCCCACCCAGTAGGCTGCACCCACCCTGGCCACACCCACCTGGCCCCCCGAGGGCAACCGCAATGCTGATGCGGCCTTCAATGAAATTGAGTTTGACACCCCTGATATAGAAGTACACCAGAATAAGCAGTACATTCCTGAAAACAAAGACACTAAATATTTCATTAAATACACAGGCTTTCATTTAAAGATCACGATTCCAAGCTAAACATGAATAAGCAGTGTGATGGTGTAAATGCAGTTCTAAGCTGCATCACTAGAAATTTAATATCACGATCAAGAGAAATCATTACATGTATTTTGCATTTGTCAGTCTACATCTACAATACAGATTCCAGTTTCAAACACAACATTTCAAGAACAGTGACAAACTGGAGTATTTCCAGAGGAAAGTAACCAAACTGACAAAGGCCCTAGAATGAATATGAGGAACATCTGGTAGTAATATGTATGACTAGCTGGAGAAAAGAAGACTGTGGTGAGACATGGTATTTGTCTTCAAGTGGCTGAAGGGCTGTCATGAAGACAGGGCAGAACTGTTCAGTTTTTGCAAAGGGGCAACCAAAAACAATGGATATAAATGACTAGGAAATAGACTAGACACCAGAAAAAAATTAATAGTAAGGATAGTTCAAAAATAGAACAGCCTGTATCTAGAACTGGTAGACTCTCTGTCACTGGAGATATATAAATAGATGGCCATCTGTTAAGGATTCTATAACAATGGAGTCCTCTTTGGACATGAGTTTGGACTACATGATCTCCAAGGTCTCTTCCATTCTGTTATTCTAAAATTTGAGGGACCACCATGTACTCAATTATAAAATGAGGGGAAATTAACAGATCTATTTCCTGCTCTGTTGAAGAACTATGAATAAGAAAATAGAAATAATTAAACATTTCCCTAATACAATTTGGAAACCCATCTTATCAATATGTAAGTAAATGGCAAAATACAATTGTATTTTTTAAAAAAGTTTCTAAATCACTGATCTCCATAACCAACACTTAAGTAGAATCATAGTTATTAAAGTGTTTCTTCAAAATATTCATCCACTGCTATAATGCAAATTATAACAATCCTGAAACTACAAGATGCTGAATAGTCTGCATTTCAAAACTAAATGTCCTGATACACACTCCACAAGTGAATATGCATATTACAACAGCTATCTGTTTAATTTCACACATCCCCTAATCACACAATGCAATCCTTATCTCAAAAAGACTATATCAAAAGTCTTATGGAAATGTATACATGAGGATGAAAGAGTTAAAATGCAGTTTGTTAAAAAATATGATTGCAATATATTTTTTTTTAAAACGACTGCTAATTAGTAAGGAAACAGGACAAAACAGACTTACAAATATACATATGCAAAACAGACACAAGTTGGAAACAGACTGATGTGTACAACCCAACATCTCCGATATGGAGTACCAACACAATGCAGTTGGAACTAAGACTAGAGAGACCCTGGTTCAGATCCACCTTCAGCCACAGTGAGTGACTTTCAGCTAGTCTCTCTGCTTCAATTCAATAGGGTTGTTTGTGGGGAAAATTAGAAACAAGTGTGCTATATGTCTCATCTTGGACTCCTGAAGAAAAGACAAGATATAAATCTAACAACTGAATTAAAATTTGTTCAGGAGTAACGGCCATATTTTCTTTTTTGATTCAAAATTAAATCCTCTTGGATATAATTCATTTATAGTTAAAGAGAGATTTTCTAAAGGAGCAAGATAAAATAATTCCATTTGGTGAGTCAACATTTTGTAAGGACTGAAAAGGAAAAAATAGGAGGTGGGCCAAAGACTTAAAAACTTTGACAAAAAGCTTAAGAAGGAGTGGATGTAAGAAAGTTTAAAATGGATAAAGGAGACAGTTATTCTGTATGATTTTTTAAATAAAATTACTTTTGAATAAATTGGAATTAAAGTAGACAAGCAAACTGGACCTTTGTGGGAATGTTATTTGTTTATTATTAAAGAGTACAGACAGTTGGTAAATTTTACAAAACAAAAGATAAAGATAATATGAACAGACTATGATGTAATTACTGCAATGCCATTTGACATGAAAGTATTAAAGGCACAGGAAGAAAAAACAGGGGAAAGGGGAAGAATCTTGCCTTTCCCTTGAAACTGAAACATTTTCACTTTTGGATTACAATATTTACAATGGCAACCACCAGAAAAGTCGCAAAAATAGCAGAGGGGAGGAGAGGATCACTAGTGCAACCTGCGGAGAGAGGAATTACATCAGATTTACTTCTGATAATGTTGGAGGATTCTGGCAATATGTTAGCTGAATCACTTGATATTAAATTGACTAAATCACTGGGTACTAAATTGACAGCTTTTGAAAAAAAGAATGGATGAAACACTTGTAAAGATGAAAGAGGAGATAAAAGAAGAAGTCAAGAAGATGGAAAGTTCTGTAAAACAAGTATCTAGAGATGTAGAACAAATTAACATTAACAGTGGAAATTCCAGACAGTAAAACAGAAGTTATGGACACAGAGCCAGAAAGAGAACGAGATAATTTGGCACTACTGGAACTGAGAAAGAAGGAGATTGAAGAGATTGAAGGAAGGAGATTGAAAAGGAATGAACTCCCCACAACTGAGTATAACTTCTGAGAAAAATGTTAAAATTACTCAAGACAAATTACCAAAAGATGGACAATTTTGTGGGCATATGTAGGTGTACTCCCTTGAATTGGCATCTTTCTGAAAGATATAAATCATTTTCAAGAATAGATATGATTTGGATTTTGAAAAATGTGATTACTAAAGTTTCTAAAGTAGAGATATTATCAAACTCTTTTTCAGATCATAATCCTATGAGTGTAGTTATAAAAGAAAATCCAGTTTTTTTACATAGATATTAAACAAAATCATTATAGAAAGAAGGCATAATTTAGACAAAGGTACATATTTAATAATGGTTTGGGACATAAATAAAGTTTTTATCCGTTATCATAATACTGAACTCAAAAAGAAGAGGCAAGAGATAACACAAACTATTTTGGCTGAGATAAAAGAAGACAAAATAAAAGAATTGTGGAGTAAAAATTTTAAAATAAACTTATAAGTTAAAGGCTTTTGCAGACAACTTGATGCTGGTTTTAGAAGATCTTTTAAAAAAAATTGGAACTTCACGAGGCAAATTAAAAGAATTTGGTGCATTATCAGGTTTTAAAATCAACAAACAAGTCAAAGATGCTAACAAAAAACATGAAAACAGAAGTCCAAACAGATCTGATGAATAAAAGATTGAGAACAAAGTAAAATATTTGCTTATCTCTATGACAAATGTGATATAATAGTCATTGCTGGGGTCATTTCCTGTGATAAAAATGAAAGTCCTGCCAAGAATTATCTATTATTTAATTTCAAAGAATATGTATTAATACTTATTTTGACAACTGATGCACCATTTTAACAGCAGCAAAAGAATACAGTATATCTATATTTGTGTGGCAGAAGAAAACACATCAGTTAAACATAGGGTGTTACAAGATGCAAAGGAAATTAGAGGATTCGGTTTACCTGATCTGACATTGTTATTGTAATTAAATTGTAGCTTACTGTTTGGTCAGTGCTGCCAAGAAATAGAAAGGCACATCCTAACCTCCTTCAAGGCAGGGAGAACCTTTCTCACTCCAATTCAATCATCACCCATAGATTGCTACAAGGATATGCAAGCTGCCCTTCAATATACAGTATATGATAAAGTATTAATCTGAATGAAACTAGGGGTATCCATAATGTACATCTCTGACATTTCCATTGCTGTTTAAAATCTAAATATATTCTATGGCAGGATTTGTGGTTAAGAGATTATATTTATATTTCAGTATTAATATGGCATTACTTTATTTTATAATATGTACTGTCAAGCTATCTTTTAGGGCAGTCTAACAATATGCATATTGCTTTTCTACAGCCAAACTGATATTCACATGGAAGTCCTAAGAAACAACACTACATCATCTTAGAACAATTATTCAATCTTCACATAGCACTTTAAGTTCTCTTGAGATGAGGAACACAGTAAGACCCAGGTTCATTTCTAATGAGTTCACTCAGGTGTCTCTTCAGTCCATTATTCTTTAATGTGCCAACTTAAAAATAAAACAAAAAAAGTTGCACGAAAAATGTTTTCACAACACTGGCATTCCCTAAAGTTATCCATATTTTATTTTTATGGATTATTTTTTATTAAACCTGATAAATACAAGACCTGCATAGCAAAAATGCAATGTCTAATTATGTTCCTGTCCAGATGGTATGATTCAGGTCAGTTTATAGCATGATTTAAAAAAAAAAACATTTTCTCTCTTTCATCTCCATCTAAGTTGGTTTTCTCTAAGGACTATGTCTTGCTCATATTATGAGTTCCAAGGATAATAGTACTTTTATGTTGATTAATAATGTTCCCTTTCTTTTAAAAAAAGATGGAAAATACAGACAAGAAAAGGTCAATATCTCGACAACAATCACTAACTGCTTTGCACTGTTTGTTGGTCTGAGAAAGAAACAAAGCAAAAGCTGTCTACATTGAGTGATCATTCATCAAATCCTCAGTTCCTGCATGTTTAATTTAGCCTGCAGAGAAGAAGGGCCTTTTAAATAGTTGAGGAAGAGTAAGCCATACAGGTAGTTGAATAATTCATGTAAGTAGCCAAGAATTCAAATTGTGTGCTCCAGCTCCTTCTTCCATAGCTCATTTTTCTGGCAACTATACACTATAGCAGTTCACCAAAATTAATAAAGCAACCTAATTATAAAATAAGAGATCATGTTTTCCCAATTCATGAGCCCAGCACATAACTAAGGCCTACACTAATGGCAAGAATGGGACAAAGTTTTAGAGGGGCAACAGGTTTCACCATAAACAATGATGCAGAGTAGGATCCAGCCCATATAAAACCATTATCACTCCTATGCAAATCTCTAAAGTACTTTTTCCTGTTCCTTCTTTTTAATTTAAGTCCAAATTATTTCATTATTTTTAATTCCATTCAGACTTCTGGAGGCTCCTTGTTTAGCCTTCTTCTCCTACTTTCAGGAACAATGTTTTATTTTCATCAAAAATTGCTTTGCAGCTTTTGTGTGCTTTAAATTTAAGCATTTCATGCGCTGATTCTCTGCAACTCTATTCTTCCCTGTACACATTCCATTTTGTTCTTATCTTTTTTTGCAATAACACTCTAGTGTGAATGTATTTCTCATCCACAATTTCAACTCTCCATCAAGCACTTTTTTCATAGTTCCTATTTGAGTACCTCCTCATACAACTGTGGCACCTTATAACATAATTCTTTTCCCTCCGTTCCAAGGAGTTTCTATATCCTGCCCTCTTCATTCCATTTTTCATTTATCCTAACAAAGTCATGTTTTATGCTTCTTTCCCATTCTTCCCTGTCCAGTTTTTCCCTAAGATTAACCACCTCCAAAATAGTCTGTCCCACATTCAAAAGCTTACATCACCCTTGTATCCTTCATTAATTAATTGAACTATGCATCACAAACAAATTTGTCATGCTTTTAGATTTTTTTTTTTGGTCTTTTGCTTTGTATATGTATGAATATTG
The DNA here is from genome assembly GCF_016545835.1 of Crotalus tigris. Classification (NCBI taxonomy): domain Eukaryota; kingdom Metazoa; phylum Chordata; class Lepidosauria; order Squamata; family Viperidae; genus Crotalus; species Crotalus tigris. The sequence continues at coordinate 18,661,099 of NW_024096970.1, forward strand.
TAGCCTTAATTAAAATATATAATTTAAAGAAATAGACCCTTTTCTAAGCAAATATTCGTAGAAATAATCCCCATTACTAGAGGTGTCACACTCAATAAATTTAGTGTTTGAAATTAAAGGGAGAAGTACATATTGGATATAGTATTTTAATTATTGTATTGATTTTTATTGTATTGTAAGTTTTATAAATTACCTAAAAACTATTTGTTTCCAGGTAGCAGGAAACAAAATCCCATAAATAAATAAACTAAATGGCAAAATAAAGTCTTCCCAAACTTGGCACAGTTTGTCCTCAAACTTAAACTTTGTTTCTGCCATTATCATAATTCATTGGAACACACCAAACAGCTATCATCAACTTACTGATTCTTATTTTCATATATCTAGCAGGATGAGAGCTGTGAACCATAAACACAAAGCTTTTGGTGTGTCCCTGCATAATAGATGCAGTGCCCTTGCTACCTTAATAGGGACATTAAGGAGACAAGTCAAGATAGTTGTGATGATAATTCAAATAAGCAGGGGATCATGATCCGAGATGAAGAATTTGTTTTTGACAGGGAGAAGTATGAATCAGGTATTACACATCAGTCATGCAAGAACAGAAAGGCATCCAAAAAGAGAAGCCACCTTCTGGTTCATGATTCAATTATAAGGGATGTAAATTTAGGAAAGGACACAGAGGTTTCGAAAGAGGTCAGGTGTCTTCCAGGTGGATAAGAAGCGTATTTTTAAAATAGTCAAGAATGCCAGCAAGAACTGTGATGTGGATGCTATTGTACATCTTTCACTAATGATCTGTCCCAAAAAGATGTAGTCTCTGTGCAGAATGATTTACAGAGCTTGGGGCAGGAACTTAGCAGGACAGGCTGTAGGTTTACTTTTTCAGAGGTTTTACCAGCATATAAGGAGTAAAATGGAAAAGGCCAGCATATAGCAGAATTCAATATGTGGCTCACAGAGTGGTGTAAAGGGGAAGGCTTTGTTTATATTAGTCACAATGTCTGTAGCTAGTCCAATGAAAAAATGTACAAAAGAGATCATTTGCATCCATCCAAGAAAGGAACTGAGTTACTTGGCAATAAATTCATAGATTTTCTGAAGGAATATTTAAACAAAACAACAGGAACAGTGGTTAATTGATACAGAACATCCCTGTCCCCGGTAATCTAAAAATTATAGGGTTATCAGTGCATGTAACATAGATGTCTGTGTGGACAAGAATATCAACCTTGCTTTCAAGCAAAATCAAGCTTTCAATAATGAGTGCCACACAAAGTGCACTAACCAAACAGGTGGTAAGAAAATAGGGGAACTCAGGCACCACACAGGTTATGTAGAAAGTAAACACAGGGTCAGTCATAAAGGACTCAAATGTCTATACACCAATGCACAGAGTATGAGCAGCAAACAGGGTGAACTAGAAATTCAGTAAATGAGGGCAGATATGATATTGTTGCCATTATGGAAACATGGTGGGATGAAACCCACAAATGGAACACACAGCTAGAGGGATTTAAATTATTTAAAAGAAACAGATCAAACAAAAGAGAAGAAACATAAGAAATAACTACATCTCTACAGAAATAGAGCACAACAATGATGAAAACTGTCTTGAATGCATTTGGGTCAATATAAAAGGAGGGGAAACCAACAGCAAGATAAATGGATTCTGTTATAGTAGTGATGAATGCCTCCCAGGCCTGGCAGAGTGAGGAGCAGGAGAAAGACTCTGGGCTTGGCAAGATGGAGAGAGGCCTGAAGCCTCCACAGTTTAGCCAGGTGGGGAGCAAACAACACTGGAACAGCCATAACTTCAGGTATGGGTCCATAAGTGCCTTAATTCAGCATTGTTTCAAATGGCCACTGAACAAATGATCATAAGTCAAGGACTATCTGTATATCATATTGGATCTGTTTAAAAAGAATTTAACGGGAAGGAAGGAAGAAAGGATAAAATCTTTTGCTATACCAAAATAACTTGAAATGAAATTTTCCAATAAATCAAAATGCTATGTATTTTTCATCAACTCAACTGAGTGTTTCAGTTGAGTTACAGTTCAGACTAAATAAAAGAGGAGCAAACAATGATGAAAACTATCCTGAATGCATATGGGTCAATATAAAAGGGGGGGGGAAAACAACATTGCCATAGGTGTATACTGTAGGCCACCCAACCAAACACAGGAAATAGATGAACTTTTTGCTAGTCAGCTAACTAATGTATGTAGGAAGCACATCACAATAGTAATGGGGGACTTTAACTCCCCTGACATCAATTGGGAGACAAACTCTGCACTAAGTGGAAGATCAAACAGATTCCAGACAAACCTAGCAGACAACTTTGTCTCCCAAAAAATAGAGAAGGGAACTAGGGAATTAGCCATTTTGGATCTAATTCTCACTAACAGAGATGAAATGATAGAAGGTATTGAAGCCACAGGAACCTTGGGGGGAAGTCATCATGCAATATTGGAATTCTATGGATGCACAAGCAATAGAACACAGTCAAACTAGAGTTTTGGACTTCAAGAGAGCTAATTTCAATAAACTTAGAGAGAGTTTGGGAAGGATTCCATGGATAAGAATCTTCAAGGGGAAAACAACACAAGAAGCTTGGGAAATTTTGAAAAGTGAGATAATAAAAGCCCAGTCTAGCATAATACCAACAAAGAAGAAAAATAACATCTCTCAAAAGAAACCAGCATGATTGCATAAAGAAATCTCTGATAAATTGAAAGATAAAAAGGACAAGTATAAAAAGTGGAACGAGGGGCAAATAACTAAGGCAGAATATCAGCAAGTAGCCCGAGCCTGCAAAGATGAAATGAGGAAAGCTAAGGCTCAAAATGAACTAAGGCTTGCGACCAAAGTCAAAAATAACAAAAAAGCTTCTTTCAACATGTAAAAAACAAGAAAAACGTTAAGGAAATGATTGGTCCATTAGTGGGAGAAAGTGGCAAGAAGGTGACAAGCAACAGGGAGAAAGCAGAACTATTTAACTCGTGTTTTGTATCTGTCTTTACACAAAGGGAAGAAACAGTCCAATCTATCAAAAACAGTACCATGAAAACAGATTAGAAACACAAGTTAAGATAGGCAAGAAAATGGTAAGTGAGCACCTGTCCAGCCTAGACGAGTTCAAATCATCAGAACCAGATGGATTACACCCTAAGGTTCTCAAGGAACTGGCAGATGTGATCTCAGAACCACTGAACTATATTTTTCAAAGATCCAGGAGCACTGGGGAACTACCAGAGGACTGGAAAAGAACTGATGTAGTTCCCATCTTCAAAAAATGAAAAAAATAGATCCAGGAAAATACAGACCTATCAGCCTGACCTCAATACCTGGGAAGATTCTGGAAAAGATAATCAAACAACGAATCAGCAAACATCTAGAGGCAAACAAAGTCATTACTAAAAGCCAACATGGGTTTGTCAAAAACAGACCATGCCAGACAAATTTTATTGCATTCTTTTACCACCAGTGACAAAATTAGTGGACCAGAGGAATGCTGTGGATATAATTTACTTGGATTTCAGTAAGGCATTTAATAAAGTAGATCACAACCTACTACTTGATAAGTTAGAAAAATATGGATTAGACAGCATCACCACCAGATGCATTCGTAGCTGGCTAACCAGCCGTATTCAGTGTGTGGTCCTCAATGGAACTGCATCTACATGGAGGGACGTGTGTAGTGGTGTGAAACAAGTAGAATTAAGTCTTGTAGTTTGTAGTCTATTTGACTAAAAAGCATAGTGTGATTTCCCACAGTCCATCTTGTAGTGTCTGTGGCTTATGGAATACAGGTAGTTCTTGACTTATGATCACAATGATTTATGACAGAAATTCTAATCAGAATTGTGATCATAAGTCAAGAACTACCTGTATTCCATAAGCCACAGACACTACAAGATGGACTGTGGGAAATCACACTATGCTTTTTAGTCAAATAGACTACAAACTACAAGACTTAATTCTACTTGTTTCACATGCAGTGTTCTCTGTCAATAGTAAAGGCAGTACCTATAAATTCTGACAAATTTGGGCCAGTATAACATACGTGCAATCGAAGCTAAGTTCTACCTCTAATATGCTATTTTCTGCAAACTATGATCTCTAATCTACAAACCACCTTGCAAGCCAAACTACTGTTATCCACATTGCACTAATGAAGATCTATGTTAAGTACATTGTCTCACTTTCCAACAGCAGAATGAAATTAACTAAATACAACTGTTTAATGTGATTTTTCATTTTACAAATAGAAAAATATAAAATAAAAATCAGAAGAATACTTACACACATCCAAAACATAAGAACACCTTTAAAACCAAATGCAATAATAAGGGGAAAGGTACAAGCAAAAAAAAGAAAAATTGACATTTTTCAATCAATCTTAATAGAGATGGAAAGGACCTTGGATATCTTCTAGTCCAGCCCCCTGCTCAAGCAGGAGGCCCTATACAATTTGAGACAAGTGGCTATCCAGCCTCTTCTTAAAAACCTCCAATGATGAAGCACCCACAACCTCTGAAGGCAAGCTGTTTCATTGGTTAATTGTCCTCACTATTAGGATGTTTTTCCTTAATTCCAGGTTGCTTCTCTCTTGGATTAGTTTCCAGTCTTGCCTTCTGGTGCTTTGAAAAATAAGTTAACCCACTCTTCTCTGTGGCAGCCCCACAAACTCTGGAATATTGCTATCATGTCACCCCTAGACCTTCTTTTCTCTAGACTAGCTACTGTATACCCAAATCCTGCAACCATTCTTCATTCTTCACTATGCATCCATCTTTACACAAAGGGAAAAAACAGTCCAACCTATCAAAAACAGTACCATAAAAAACAGATTAGAAACACAAGTTAAGATAGGCAAGAAAATGGTAAGTGAGCACCTGTCCATCCTAGACGAGTTCAAATCACTAGGACCAGATGGATTACACCCCAAGGTACTGAAGGAACTGGCAGATGCAATATCAGAATCACTGAACTATATCTTTCAAAGATCCTGGAAAAGAGCTGATGTAGTTCCCATCTTTAAAAAGTGTGTGTGGGGGGGGAATAGATCCAGGAAACTATGGACCTATCAGGCTGACCTCAATATCTGGGAAGATTCTGGAAAAGATAATCAAGGAACGAATCAGTGAACACCTAGAGCAGTGGTTCTCAACCTTTTTAATGCCGCAACCCCCAACCAGTCGTAAGTCGAGGACTACTCAACTGGTGCAGCACCGTTTGCAGAATGGGACTTTTGGTGGGCTCAGCAGGGCAGAGACAGCCTGGACAATTCCTATTGGCTTTTGAAAGCCAATAGAATTAGACTCTATTCAAGAGAGTCTATTCTATTGGCTTTCAAAAGCCAATAGAATAAAAGGGAGTAGCACAGCTAAGGAAAAGGGGGAAAAAATGGCGGACTGCATTGTTTGGCGACCCCCATGAAATGGTCGTTCGACCCCAAATGGGGTCCCGACCCACAGGTTGAGAACCACTGACCTAGAGGTGAAGTCATTACCAAAAGCCAGCATGGATTTGTCAAAAACAGATCATGCCAGACAAATCTTATTGCATTCTTTGACTAGGTGATAAAATTAGTGGACCAGGGGAATAATGTATAAAGTACAGGAATGTGAAAATACAGGAAAATACAGGGAGGGAATTTAAAAATTTGGAATTGAAAATACAGAAATATATGAAATTATGTTTCCCACCAAAATATGGACAAAATAAGGTATGAGAAATGAATAATTAGACATATTTAACTGAGGAAATTTAGCTAGTAATGTAACATAGCAGAAATTCAATTAGAAATTTAACGTGACACAAAATTTGAAAATAGGAGGAAGAATCTTGGCAATGTTAGAAGCACAAAAACACATGTGATACTGCCTGTATCTTTCAATATTTTGGTATTCTTGTGAGAGCTCTCTCAGGCCATATTAGTGATCTGTGGAAGAGATCATGATATTTCAGCATTGTCATAAGAGACTTTACATTACTAGCAAGCAGGCATACAGTATAAAATAGGGCTATTGGGGAAATTTGTTCTTAACTGCACAACTGATTAGTAGCAAACTGTTCTATCAACTTTTCTTCACTGAATGACTAAATTAACCCCCTTAAACAATGAAGGCACTGATTTTTCATGTAACAGCCCCTCCAATTCCACAACCACATGGCTTCCCAGCCACCAGCCATAGTCCTCAGATAGTACAATCCCAGGATCAGGGCTCTTCAAATAATACCCTCCTATTAGCTGTTACCCCGATTTAGGGAGGTTTGAAATACAAGGTGGCTTCTTTAAAAAGGCCTAAGTAATTTTCTATTATGATATGAATCAAGAGATATGCTACTTTATTTTTAAAAGTTTAAATTGACTCTCATCAATAAATTTAAATGCATGTAAAAGATGTTTCTGAAACTGAAATATGTAAAATCTACTAAGAAAGAAATACAAGAAAAACAATACAGATATTAAGAACATTAATTAAAATGTAAAGGGAAAAAACCCACAACTTTAATACTGTCAACTATGTAAGGTCTCAAGTTCAGATAAGAGATAGACCTAATCAATGGGCAGCCTTGCTTGATCAGACCAAATGTCCATATAGTTGAGCAGATGTCACTAGGAAGCCCATAATGAGAACTTCAAAGCAATACTTGTCTCCGCTTCTGCTATTGCAACTGATATTCAATGACAAGTTGCCTTAGAACAAGTGATTTTGATGATAATGATGATGAGTCAATGATAGCCACTTTTTATGAATTTACCAAATCCATATTTAAAGCTGTGTGAATTAGTAGCCATCTTAACACCTTTTGGTAGTGAATTGTATATTTGATAGAAAAGCATTTTGCTTGATTTCTTCGTATTACTAATCAGTAACACTGAATAAACCTTAGCATTACAAATCTTAGAGAAATTAGTTTCTCTGTATCTACTTTCTCTATACTACATAATCATGTTAGGTTTTTAAAAGATGTGCCATTAATCTATTTTGTCTAATATTACTTTGAATGGTAAGATGCTATTCATTGTGGTCAGATATTACTTGTTACAACCAGTAGCTCCTTAAAGGACTGAAGGACCAAACAAATTGCCAACTGGTTGTTTCAAGCATTCTGAGCAACAATTTGTATATTTGCTTCCAGCTTAATTTCAAGGTTGATTAATATCTGTTTGTTTCCAAACAATTGGCTGTGACATTGATTGATTATGCAGTACTAGAATACCATTGGAGAATTAGGTCTGGAAAACCCAAACTATTCTTCAACTGTATTATAATTGTACATTAAGAATGCAAGATTTAACTTTTTTGAAAAACATCTAGCTTCATTTATGCATTAAAAGTACATTTAGTCAAAGGGGTAGCATATTTGGCTCCTCTTCTAAAGTTGGGTCATTTCTTCTATCTATTCCATTACCAATTCCATATATATATAACTTCTAAAGTAGGGAATATTCTGTAATTTAGAAGCTCCTCAACTAGTTTAGAGCCCTGATTACATAGGATTACGAATTGCACTGGAGTATCAGGCATACTTACCGATTCTTGCCGGTGCAGTTGGTAAGATCAAGTAAACAACAATACAGATTTCATTAAGATAACTCTAATACTACTCTGGAATAAATACAGAATCTTAAGAAACTGTAATAGGAATTGATTAGCTCAGTTATAGTGAGGTAATTAAAGTGGAGCCCAAAACTTTCACCACATAGGCTGAGTCCATTTCTAAGACAATCCACTAGGTCAGCGGTTCTCAACCTGTGGGTCACGACCCTTTTGGGGGTCGCACGAGCCTTTCACAGGGGTCGCCTAAGACCATCGGAAAACACATATTTCCTATGGTCTTAGGCAGGGCTTGTCAACCACCTTCTCTCCCTGCCACCCTCTGCTCCACCTCACTTGTTTCTGGAAAATATGCTGTTTGGCAGCAGTCTGCACGAATTCTACCAAATGTGCTCTGCAGGGGGCACATGAAGAGCGCAGGTGCAGAGCAAGGCCCCACCCTCCCCAGAGACTCATTGTACAGCAACCAGATTGACTTCTTCTCGTGCCCGCAGGTCAGCCAAGGGGAGGCCATGCAGCACCCAACTCTTGTGCCCATCAGCTGGCAACCCCCGAACTTGTGCTTGTCAGCTGGGAGGTCTGGCAACAGCTGCAGGTCTCCTTTGCCACCCCACCCATCCTCGTCTCCTCCTCCACCTGTTCATGATGAGTCCGCTGGGGCTTGACAGGGAGAGAGGGAGGGAAGGAGGAAAGGACTCCTCCTCCTCTCCTAAGCTTTGATCGGCTTCCCAAGGGCGCCACAATCCTCACGAAAGCGGGAGGGGAGAAGCAAAGGGGGCGAGAAAGCTCGCAGCAGGCTCGAAGCAGCACCTGTCAGCGTTTGTGATGAGAAATTCCCCACAAACCCAGGGAAGGGGTGGAGAAAAGGAGCCCCTTTTGGGAGGAAACTGCCATCTTCTTCTCCTTGGCTTTGCGCTCTTCTGTTTCTCGGCAGCCGGGCTGGCAAGCCTCTCCTGGCTGGAACTTTCTTTCCTTCCCTCCCTCTTGGTCTCTTCCTCCTTCCCTCCCTCTCCCATTGCCCCTTCCTTCCTTCCTTCCTTCCTTTCCTTCGCCTCCCTCTTTGTCCCTCCTTCCCTCCCTCTTTCCCCTTGTCCCTTCCGTCCTTCCTTCCTTCCCTCTTGTCCAGGATCGGGGCGAGGCTCTACAGCTGATCCACACTTCTGCAGCTGTAGCTGCTCTCCTTGGCTCCTGCCCAGCAAACTTGCTCAAGCTTTGATAGAAAACAAGCCGCTTGCTAATTTAGCAGAAGCGCAAATCAGCTGTAGCCCGGCGCTGATCCTGGAGCTTCTGCTAACTTAGCAAGCGGCATGTCTTTCGGCGAAGCTGAGCAAGTGAGCTGGGTGGAGCTTTCCTGTCTCTGCCTGTGCACAGGCAGGTTTGCCAGCAGCAAAGCCCCCAGCTGGCAGCCTATCCCCCTCCCCTTGTCTTTTCCTGGGCATGGGGGGGAGGAAGGAAGGAACAAAGAGGGATGGAAGTAAGGAACAATGAGAGAGGGAAGGAAGGAAGGAACAATGGAAGGGAGGGAAGGGAGGAAGGGACAAAGAGGGAGGGAAGGAAGGAAGGAAGGAAGGAAGGAAGGAAGGAAGGAAGGAAGGAAGGAAGGAAGGAAGGAAGGAACAAGGGGAGAGAGGGAGGGAAGGAGGAAGAGACTAAGAGGGAGGGGAAGGAAAGGAAGGAAAGAAGGGACAATGGGAGAGGGAGGGAAGGAGGAAGAGACTAAGAAGGAGGTGAAGGAAAGGAAGGAAGGAAGGAAGGAAGGAAGGAAGGAAGGAAGGAAGGAAGGAAGGAAGGAAGGAAGGAAGGAAAGAAGGAAGGGACAATGGGAGAGGGTGGGAAAGAGGAAGAGACTAAGGTGAAGGAAAGGAAGGAAAGAAGGAAGGGACAATGGGAGAGGGTGGGAAAGAGGAAGAGACTAAGGTGAAGGAAAGGAAGGAAAGAAGGTGTCAAGACTGCTAACATCGTATGTTCTTGCTTGCCATATATGAAGAAGCAAACCTGTTTTATTTAGCCGAGTAGCATTTCTAGAGTTAAGACAGATAGCAGTAGGTTAAGGGGTGGGAAAGTATGCAAGTTAACCATAACAATGTCTGGGCACAGTGTGGCCAAGGTCAGCTCAGCTGCAACGGGAGGGGCACCTCACAGTTCACATTAATTGGAGAATGTGATTGATGGCTGTAAAATGAAGGAGTGAGTTATGCTTTGTTACAGATGCTTGGGGGAGGGAGGATTCAGTTTCTGGCTTAACTTTGTTAGTGCCGAAGCTATGCAGAATAATAAAAGATACTTTTAGAGGAAAAAGCCTCAAAATTCTTTGAAAATCTGCTTTCTTTCGGAACCATGTCATCAAGCCAGAAACCACAAACTTTTAAATTCATTTAGGGGTCCCTTACCCCAGTCACTATCCCTAAGCTAACGGGGACAGCTGACAAAGAGAAGGGGAAGATTTTGCCATGGAAGGGAAAAAAGTGCCTGAGGCCGGCACCCCCCCAGCCGCAGCTTCTCCAGGAGGAACAGCAGCAGCAGCTTCTCCAGGAAGGGAGGGGCCAGCTACCCAGACAGTGGAGAAGAAACTCTGGCAAACTCCACAGCTGGGAGCAAGGCCAAAACTATCAGGAGAGCTGATTTGGTCGTCAGACTGGGACAAGCCAAGCAAAGGCTCCGGAAGTTTCCACACAGCCTTGCCAGCAGATGAGCGTGAGTCACGGCGAAGGGATGCTTACATATCACCTTCCTCCCAACAATGGAGAGCTGCCCGGCCATCTATTGCTGAAGACTCGGGTGAGTGGAAATACCCACCTGCAGCTTGCAGTGGGTCATTAGAATACCTAGCAGAAAGATTTGAAGAATTAGAAGTGCAAAGCGAAGAGCAACTCCCATTGAGAGAGGCCCCCAGCCCCTTCCTTGCAGATCAATTGGCTTTTCAACCCCTGGGGACCCCTGCCAGAGCCTCTAGCCCCACACAGAGAGGAGATTCCAGCCTGGGGCCCCTGCTGCAAGGTGAAATTGAGCAAATTCCACAGATAAGTGATCAGCCGTCTCCAAGCCTACAACAAATAATAGAGGCCTTGCAACAGCTCGGGCTAGTGCCAAAGCCAGGGGAGCTACAGCCAGTGAGCTTGCAGACGAGGGAGGCCCAACATGTCCAGCAGCCATTGAGGGGCCTACAGCAGCAGAGGGCGTCACCACCCCCGCTTGCACAACCACCATTGGGAGGCCTGCAGCAGCAGGGGGCACCCCCAGCCCCCACTGCCCAGCAGCAGAGGGCCCAGCAACCATTGGATCAGCAGGCAGGGTGGAACCAACTGCAGCAGGGGGCGCCACGCTGACTACTGAGAGCCCCGCAGCCGTTGGATCAGCAGGCTGGGTGGGGCCAACTGCAACTGGGGGCACCACCACATCAACAGCAGAGAGCCCCACAGCAATGGGGTCAACAGCAACTGGGGGCACCACCAGCTCCCGCTGCCCAGCAGCAGAGAGCCCCGCAGCAACGGGGTCGACAAGTTGGATGGGGCCTACAGCAACTGGGGGCACCACGTCAACAGCAGAGAGCCCAGCAGCAATGGGATCGACAGGCCGGATGGGGCCAACAGCAACCCGGGTGGGGTCCGCAGCAGCCTGCACTTGCACCACCTTTCAAAGCAACGTTTGATGGGGACCCAGAGAAGCTGATTTTTTTCCTCAACCAAGTGCGTTCTCATTTAAATCGCTGGGTCTATCTCTATCCGGAACCAGGGGCCATGGTTGACGTCATTGGGGCCAACCTGGAGGGAGAAGCATCTGAATGGCTGAACAATCTATATAGCGAGCAAGCCCTCGAATTGGAGGATCCCCATCTCTTTCTCTTAGGACTGAGAGAACGATTTGAAGACCCATCCATCGGCCTCAAAGCAGCAGGACAAATTCACAAGATAAAACAAGCAGGGAGGCCTGCCCTAGAGTACGTGCGAGAGTTCCGCAAGATGGCAGGTCGAATAGAGGGGTGGCCTGAGCAGTCCCTCATCCATCACTTCATCGAGGGATTAGATGATCACCTCTCTCAGGCTTGTATCTATCGAGAAATACCTGATCGGCTTCAGGAGTGGTACCAGACAGCCGTGAAGCTAGATGTTAAGCTCTCTCGCTACAAAAAGCCTCCCCCACAGGAACCCGAACAGCAACCAGAGTCACCTGGACAGCAATCACCCCCACGAAAGCCTTCAACTACTGCAAGGGCTGAGACCCCCAGGTCACCTGCACGCCCTTCCTTCGAGTGTTTCCGGTGTGGACAAGGAGGACATCGAGCGGCCACCTGTCCAGTCCCCTACCCTCGACTGCAGAGCAAGCCAGGACCGGCAATGCAAAAGAAACCTGCTCAGCGGCTAACGAGAGAAAAATCCAATCGACTCACGCAAAAACCAGTTGCCCAGGTTACACCACACACACAGGAGGATGCCAAGACTCCAGGTGGACCTGCCCCTGCTCTTCCCTTCTTTGATAGCGACGATGAAGGAGAAAACGACCCAATGGTGAGTCAACAAATCCTGCCTTTTTCACTGCCCGCCAAACTTGTAATCCCTAAGTCTGGGACACAAATAGACTTAAACGTACTAATTGATTCGGGATGTACCCGCTGCATTATTAGTCAGGCGTTTGCCATGAAAATGGGCATAAGGGCAAAACAGCTTTCCAAACCGATGAGATTTGAGCAAGCCAATGGCTCCCTGATGGGAGGGACTCTTATTACACAATTAACTGAGCCCTTACGCCTAGAAATAGGTGCACACTGGGAGTTTATTCGTTTCCTGGTGGCTCCAAAGATGACCGAGGCAGGTGATCCTGGGACTAGCCTGGTTGGACAAATGGAAGCCATTTATCTGGTGGGAGAAAGGAATGAGAATTGTGAGACTACCTATAGGGCCTGATCCCCCCATTGATTCAACAGATGTTACTGGGCATCTTAAGCCACCCAATGAGCGAGCGCACATGGCTGCCTCACTGACTCCAGGTGAACCAGTCATCCCCAAAGAATACTTGGACCTGGCGGAGATGTTCAATGAAAAAGAATGTGATGCGCTATCCCGGTTACCCCAGTACAAAAGCGAACGAGAGCAGGTTAACGAGGCAATTATTCTCAATTCACAAACTGTTGCTCAACTTACACCTCGCAGGGTCCCCAATCCGGATGACCCTGGAGTGAAGAAAATAAAACGAGAGCTCCTCACTGACCAATGGTTCAAAGATAATCAAGCGTCCCTAACATGCAGGGATGGCTTGGCTTACAAAGGGGGGAAGTTATATTTGCCAGAAGCGCTCCGTCTAAATGCTCTCAAACACAGCCACAATGTAAAGCAGGCTGGACACTTTGGATATTTGAAAACCCTACACCTCACCCGCCGGCAATTTTGGTGGCCGGGGCTGAAAAAGGATGTGGAAAACTTTGTAAAAAGTTGTACTGTATGTGCCACAACAAAAAGAATCCCGGGAAAAACTCCTGGGCTACTGCAACCTGTGGCAGACCCTTCTCAACCCTGGGAAGAAATAGCTATGGACTTTATAGTGGACCTACCTGAAAGTAGGGGAAACTACAGTACTTGGTACAATGGAAGGGATACCCATTGTCTGAAGCCACCTGGGTGAAATCTAGTGAAGTGAAAGCTGACAGATTGATCAAAAAGTTTCATGTTAAACACCCCAACAAACCGAAAAATAACCCTTAACCTATACTTATGTTTATATTCCAGGGTCTGTTCTTTTTGTAAGGAGGGCCGGATGTCAAGACTGCTAACCGTATGTTCTTGCTTGCCATATATGAAGAAGCAAACCTGTTTTATTTAGCCGAGTAGCATTTCTAGAGTTAAGACAGATAGCAGTAGGTTAAGGGGTGGGAAAGTATGCAAGTTAACCATAACAATGTCTGGGCACAGTGTGGCCAAGGTCAGCTCAGCTGCAACGGGAGGGGCACCTCACGGTTTACATTAATTGGAGAATGTGATTGATGACTGTAAAATGAAGGAGTGAGTTATGCTTTGTTACAGATGCTTGGGGGAGGGAGGATTCAGTTTCTGGCTTAACTTTGTTAGTGCCGAAGCTATGCAGAATAATAAAAGATTCTTTTAGAGGAAAAAGCCTCAAAATTCTTTGAAAATCTGCTTTCTTTCGGAACCATGTCAGAAGGAAGGAAGGGACAATGGGAGACAGGGAGGGAAGGAGGAAGAGACTAAGAAGGAGGTGGAAAGAAGGAAGGAAGGGACAATGGGAGAGAGGGAGGGAAGGAGGAAGAGACTAAGGGAGGGGAAGGAAAGAAGGAAGGAAGGAAGGAAGGAAGGGACAATGGGAGAGAGGGAGGGAAGGAGGAAGAGACTAAGGGAGGGGAAGGAAAGAAGGAAGGAAGGAAGGAAGGAAGGAAGGAAGGAAGGAAGGAAGGAAGGAAGGAAGGAAGGGACAATGGGAGAGAGGGAGGGAAGGAGTAAGAGACTAAGGGAGGGGAAGGAAGGAAGGAAGGAAGGAAGGAAGGGACAATGGGAGAGGGTGGGAAAGAGGAAGAGACTAAGGTGAAGGAAACGAAGGAAAGAAGGAAGGAAGGGACAATGGGAGAGAGGGAGGGAAGAAGGAAGAGACTAAGGGAGGTGAAGGAAAGGAAGAAAAGAAGGAAGGCAGGGACAAGGGGAGGGAAGAAAGGCAGGCACCCACCCCAGTCCCATCCCAGAGACCCACAGATTCCCCCCCACAGGCACTCTGCAACCTGAGTGATCAGCTGGCCATGCCCCCTGGCCATTGATCACGTGACCCTGGGACACTGTGAATTTCATAAGTATGAATCAGTTGTCAAGCATTCGAATGTAAATCACATGACCCTAGGGATGCTGCAACAATCATAAGTGTGAAAAATGATCATTAATTCGCTTTTCCAGTGCTGTTGTAACTTCTAACAGTCACTAAGCGAATTGTTGTTAAGTCGAGGGCTACCTATACTTTCCCATTTTTTCCTTTTTTGGGGGGGTCAAGTTTTTGATACCCCCCAGCCAGCTGGATGGGGGGGTTGGGGGTCACCACAACATGAGGAACTGTATTAAAGGGTTGCGGCATTAGGAAGGTTGAGAACCACTGCACTGAGTGATTCATTCCTAGCTTTTTCACAATCTCACTTACCCACACAAAAACACCTACATGCTTTAAAAGTTATTAAGAACAAGACAACAATTGGGGTGAAGGGCATCCAAGTTTGAAAGGACAGCAATATTTATAGTAAATGCTATGAGCAGCACCTGAACAATGCTTCTGTTAAGCATCCTTATATCCAAGAAATGCTTCTACTGGAGAAAAATAAAATTGTCTTGAAAAGAATAGAAAAGTGAGGTCATTTGATTTTACATGGATAATATTTATTTATATTACCCTCTTTTCCTTTTGCACTGTAACATACTTTACAACAAGATGCACATGAATATTCAGTCAGATCCATTCTACAGCTGTTTCTGAGTCAATATATAGAGCAAGCAAAGCAATTCAAAAGTACATCTCCATGCTATTCCTTCTTTCAAACTTACTTTCTCCATTTCAAACATACTTCCCATCATGTCTGAACCTCAGCAATTCACAACCATTAATAATTTTGTCTGCAAAATTGCAACAAATATGTCTGCAATGAAGGATGGTGGAGGGCAATGCAATTCCACTCAAGAACAACATTGCTGCCACTAGACAGCAGTGGAACTAAGAAAATCACACTGCTTCCCTAGGTGGGATTATCAATCATTACAAAAGACAAAACTGGAACCAAGAGAGAGAAAAAGAGAAAGTGCAAAAAAAACAGAGTAACTCTAAACAGATGGACGCTGTGGAATATCATAAAAACAGAGACACTTTTTCCCTTGGTTCTGACCAGTTGGAACAGTGATGGTGTGCAGGTCTTCTCTTGGCTATTCAAGGATTGTTCACTGAGTGTACATTCTCACTGTCTTCCACAATTTTTTTTGCTCTGTTGTAACTGTGAAGTTCCAATTGCTTTCCATAATCTCCACTTTTAAAAACTTGCCTAGGAGTTTAGAAAATGTATGCTCAACCAATTTTGACAGCTAAATCCACATAGTGAGCCAAGTAAACATCAATACAATGATTGCAAAGAATGCATTAGTTCCTTCTCCTAAGTGCTCATCTTATTTTTTTTGTCTTAGATACCCAATCTCTCCAACACAAAAAGGAAGTGATTTATATTATTAAAGTAATTCTTGTACAGAGATTAATTAGATGTCTCTGCGAGTGCATAACATGCCACAGATCAGTTCACCTAAAGTTTAACACCTCCATTTCCTCATGAAATTGACAGTCGTGTTCAGGGTTGCAAGACTGTATCTTGTTAATTTTACAATCCAGAACTGTAATCATCTTCCCCATATATTGCACATAGTATTTCTGTCCATACTTTCTCCATTCAAGAAATTCAGAATTCCACATATCATTGTACTTTCAGTTACCATAGGATGTAGCTTCCAATGTAAAATGCATATTTTTGGTATGTGTGTCTACAAAAAAAGAGAGAAAACACACTATCTGACAATATCAAATTATAATAACTTGGGTATAGACTGAAGGAAATTGCTTTTCTATCTGATATTTACAACTGTTATTATTAGAACAAATTATGCTTACACTGCACCGTGCAGCCTGCAAGCATTTTGCAGCCATTAATTAGTTCATCTTGTGTTGGTGGCCATCTGGATCACCATTAAATTAAGATATGTTTGGAAAACAGTATCAAAACATGCAAAAAATAAATTTGCATGGAAGAATAAAAGATTTCATTGGGGGTGATTCACCACCCTTTTGTGGATTTCCACCAAAAACATCAACGACAGTGGCCCAATTTAACATCCACTAACTCAGTTTTGTTAAACTAGGATGAGCACAGTGTGCTTCAGTGCACATGTTCTGCAGTATGGCTATGAAGCATTTGTTGATCACAGTTTAGTGTTGTCCTGAACTCTATTATTTTGTTAAATAAAATTAGAAGTGAAAGTTTCAAATTCGTCTTCGTGACTTAGCTATCAGTAGGGAAAAACTGAAATGTAAGGGGTCCGTGGCTCACTCTAGCTTGATCTCAATACTACTTTGTTTTAGCAGAACATATGATTCCAATACTTTCTAAAGATCATCCTATACCAATCATGTTAGAATTTCAAATATCTAGCTGATTTTTCATTTGTAGCTAGATGCAGACTTGGGAGATTGGCCCATGATAGAACTTTTACAAAGTAATATCAACAACCACAACAACTTCATATAGTTCTCTTTTTTATTTTTGGTTTATGATTCCTATTACTATGACTTAAGTGGAATCCAAGCTTTGGGATCAGAGCCAAAAAACTTAATGTACTCCACATCATCTCAAATTGTAATAATAACAGGGCAAAAATCAGAGGAACCCAGTGTCTGTTTACCTCTGCTGAATTTTAAAAAACAGCAATTCATATTCACTCATCAGGAAAATGGAAGTAGAAGCAAATATTATGGTCATGTTCCTTTGTTTTTTGATTACAAAATATATGTAAATTAAGAACAGCCATCAAGCTCTGGAGCTATTCCAGAGCAGTTATTAATGTCATAAAATTGAAAGAAGGTGATAGCAGGGCATTGTGTGCCTGCAAGAAAAAATCAAGCAGCTGCCATAAAGCCCATCTGGAGCAGGAAGCCATGGCCATGCCAGAGAGTCAGGTGGAAGATAGGTCCTGGCTCCTTCTTTTCCTTTAATGGAGCACAAAGAAATCTGTTCACTCCATAGTCAAAAGTGTAATAATTATAGAGTAACAAGCTCCACTGTCATTCCGGAGGCAGCATCCCCAGGAAATCTTGCTCTGCAATCAAGGAAAGAAGTGCAATCAGGCCCCTATTCAGGCTTTGTTTAGAAACAGCCCCTGTGGGGGGAAGGAGGCTTTGAGATGTTGCTTTGTGAAGTAGGTAGTGAGGTTGGCTATATGGTACCATTACTACCAGAGTAGCTCAATGCAATTTCTTAGCAAAATTTTCACTTAGCCCCACCTGAAAAACCCAGGAAAGCTATAGGAAGGATGTGTATTTGATGTATCTCCTCAAATTATGCTAAGTAGAGATCTCTCTTCTGACCATTGAAATAGCGAAGGATAGTGGTGTCATTTTCATTCTTCAGCCATGTAGCTCTCAAGACTAAAAGTGTAACTTGAGAAGTGCAGGATTGTTCTCCATCAGAGCAAACTAACTGGTGCTCTTCCAATGTTCTGAATTACAATTTCCACACTAGTTACTTGCTGGACTTGAAATGTAAGGTAACTAGAAGACACCAGTTCTCCAACTCCTAGTCTAGACATTAGATGGAAAATTGTAGTTCTTGAGCTATGTATACACATGACATGAAACAGACTTACTAATTTAACAATCAACATTACTAGCTGTGCCACTGACACGGCACATCTAAGAAAATGCCCTGATGTTATATGGCATAACATTTTGGTCACAATTAAACAAGAGCAAGACTTCATCCCAACTTTGCCTAGGTGAACAGCAGTAGGGCTCTAGAAGTACTCTTACTCCTGTGCTTCTTTTTAATGCATGCCAATCTGCATGTGTGACCATCCTGAAAACTTGAGTCCCTGCTGGCATCATTCTGATCTTAGAAAACTAGAGAATTATTGAGATGTTGCTAGAAAATGGGGTAGGAGAGATACAAAGAATTTTTCTATTACAACTCTTTGCTCTATAAGTTCTTGGAGCATCTCCAGAGGAAACTGAGAATTGAAGAGTTTGTGTTTGATAACAGTTGTGAGGCTGGCCTTACTTTTAGTCTGAATGAGTCAGCTGCCTCAGGCGACAGATTTTGGATATCATAAAAAGATAGCAGTGTTGTTTATTTAGTTATTATTTTATTACTACTGCCACAAATTGTAGTTGGTGGATTTTCTCTCTCATTTGCAAGAATAATTTTGCCAGCTCTATGTACTTTGTGTGGGTGACTTCCTTTACTACTGTGCCTTAGGCAGTACTCTGTCTTGGGCCTATCCTGTGTCAGCTGTATATTCAGCCAATAGGTTTTGTGTGTTGAAAACAAAATGCACAAGTCTTCTTGGACTTTGCTTGAATACTCATGATAATTGGATCCTGTGAGCACATTTACAGCACATATTTAAAAGGTTTAATATTTCCTCTCCTCCAAGAATGGTAACTTAAGACAAAAACTGGGAATCTCAATTGAAATTCCAGCATTTTCATCAATGTCCATAATTATTTAGCAAAACTAGGACTGTTTTGAGTGGAGCTTTTCATTAGTATTGATAGTAGCATAACATATATAATTTTCCTTTTTGTTTGTTTGCTGTCATAATAAGTGCAATTCTTTTGTCAGCCACATCATCATTTTAATTCTTCAGAACATCATGTGATTATTGTTGAATGGGATAGAAATATTTGGAGGAAAAAATATTTAGAGAAAAATCTGAAAAGGGTTTTAAAGAGAAACTGAGCAAAAAGGGGAAAAATATCTGGTTCTGGAAAGGACGTATTCGGTGATAAATCTTTTGTTCCAGTTGCAGCACTAAGATTTGTATTAGGTAACAGTAAATACTACCTTCTAATGCTTAATTTTGGACCATCCACAAGGAAATAGTTTTTCAAAACAATATCTGAGCTTAAGTGTTATATCTGCATGTTCACATGGCCTGGTTGCAAAACGTGGCATAGTTGGATAAGTTGTTAAGTCATCTGAACCCCACAACAACCCATTGCCAACCTGTTCTTCAGTTTACCATTGCATTATAGATGACAATGAAGATCAGATCCCCACTTGTCATCTAGATATCCTCTACTATTCCTAGCAATCATTCATTTGTCTGTATGAACAGGTGATAACAGCACCAAAGGACCCGTAATGCTTACTGTCATCTTCATTTCTGTGCAGTAATGGAAGTGATAGAAAAAGAAAGGGATTTAGGAATTACTATTGGTGCTTCACCAGGAAAAAGCTTCCAAAGAGCTTTCCAAGATTACATGGTGCATAATAACAAATACTGTGTGAAAACTGTTCCCAAAATCCATGCATCTGTGCTGTTTCTTGTAGAATTTTACCAAGTATTTCTATAAAAGATTTCATTATGTACTTTATGCATAAAGGAACTGAATTTTGCATTAATGAATCTATGATTCTGTAAATGGAATGTGTAACCTTAGTATTGGTGGGGCTGGCTAAGTATTTATTTATATATCCTTTCCTTGTCCACAGAATAAATGAGCTTCTTTTAGTTTTGCCATTCGGAGACACATGTATCAATCAATAGTCAAGTATTGGCTTGAATTCAGTTGAGAACCTACACACTGCATTTAGCTATTAAAATAGGAACTATTGATTGAGTCCCATCAATTCCCAGCAAAAGCCAGTGACCAGCTGCAAATCAACATAGAAATCCAAGAAATAAGAAATGGTGTGAAACCATTTAATGCCTCAAAGAGGATGAATTAAGTGTCAAGGAATGGTTGGAAATGAGAGACATTTCTGCTTCTCAAAACAGGATATTTGTTGGCATACCAAAAGCTAAAACAGGTTTTAGATTCAACAAGTTAGGAGGAACAGTAGACAAGTTGCTAAAATTATTTAAATTAATTCATTTCTAATTGAGTTGAACTACAATTACCATAATTCCCAGTTTACCTGGGAATTGTTTAAGCTGTTGTCCAATAAATCTAGATGGCATCAAGTTGGGGAAGTCTACAAAAGGTATTCAGAATTATCTCACAATATACTGATTTATTGGTAGAATTCAAATTTGATTTGTTGCTCCCACTGATACCTTCTGTGGCATTTATTTTGTGTAGAGTGAAGATGAATTCTTTTTCTTGTTCTTGAGCAACTTGCACCAAAGCCAAAGTGAGGATATATCCATGATTCACAACTGGATTAGACTTCTGAAGGACTTAACTTTCCCTGGAAATTACATAGGAGAAAACTTGGGAGATAAATGAAAAGAAAGGAAGCATTTTAATCATACAGTGAAACAGTTGAATACCAAAAGCAAACAAGAGCAAATTACACAGCAAATTAAAATTTATGTTCTCAATCTTTGTTTCATATATTTACAAAGATTCTCACCCAGTCCAAGATAATATAGTCATTCTTCCATCTTCAACCTGGCTTGAACAGTTAAAGACAACTTTAAAATGTTATTCAAAAACACTGTGGCAGAATTTCAGCTAAACATTTATGATCTAAATGCTCTTATGAATATACATACTTCTTTTTTTGTTTCTCCATCATGTAAGGCGTTCAAAGAGTCTTTGGTCTTTGCTTTAACCGCTATAACTTATTTTAGACAGAGGAAGATATTAAGGTAAGCTGCTTATTTCTTTAATTAACACTTTACCTCATTTTTCATTTTTAATAAAGACAATGATTATTTTTCAGGATGATGCAATATGTATACAAAGCAATCTTTGACCAAACCAGAGAATCCAGGAAATGTTTAATAACCAAGCTAAGAATGTACAGCAAACATTGTGAAAACAGATTCAGAACTATGATTTATGAATTGACATGCTAAACTAACATCACATATTCTTCTTTTTATTTCAAAGATGATTAAGCATTTTGAAACACCTAAAATGAGGAGATAGATGTAGCCAGCAAGATTTTTTTGTACAAAAAAATCCTTCAGGAAGAAGTCTTACCTTCAGAACAGAGTTTTCCAACATATCCAGTAACTGAGCAATCACACTGTGGTTCACCATCCAGAAGAAAGCAAGTTCCACCATTTTCACAAGGATTCTCTGTACACAACCCTTCCATGTCCAGGCGGACTCCTTGGTGGCCCAGAAGCTGAGGTTCTGAATTGCCATACTTTAGGTCCATGATAAATCCTTTAAATGGTGGCTCACCCAGGACACTCTCAAGGGTTAAGGCTGCAGGACGGATATCTGATGGGACACCTCCCAAAAAGAGGTCACTAACAATATTCATATACTGACGTTGTGGGCGCACCTCACCAGGTTTAGCTTCACCATCAAGAACCAGAACTGTCTGGAGATGGTTGCGACTAACCATCAAAAAATGTAAATTGCTGTCATTGACCTGCTTTTCTGTAACAATTGTAGCCTCAGCACAGTCTACACTGAACTGCAGCTGAATGCGTCCATCTATCAGGGATAAACAGAGAAAGTCGCAGACACCACCATCATCAAAGTAGAGAAGGAGCCCAGCGGAGATGTTTGTTTTCAGTTGGAAGCTTAGGTCACTTCTTGTGGTTGCATCCCAGCGGAGGTAACGAGCCCACTGATTTGGTAGGCCCATAAACTCAAGGCCAAGACAGAGGCTGAGAAAAGATCCCAACAATAAGGTCACCTTCAAGGTGAAAGAGGCAGAGTGGAGTGAAAAGTCCATTTTTGAAAGTAGTGCTTATTTTCTCCTTTGGGAAAACAAAAAATATTAAAGCCACCTATACTAGAGAGAATGGCTCTTTAACAGTCAATGAAGCCAGTAAATTCCACAAGAGAGAAAACTCTCAATTGGAGAGGTAATATTTTACCTGTCCCTAAGAATACAGAGACCTTTACCCTAGAAGGAAAGAAAATATTGTGAAGATTTGTCCAGGGGAAGCAATTTTGTAAGGGTTGGATTTCCACTTGTGACCTTATATTGCTGACCCTAGATACCTTCAGTGAAAGGTAGAAGCAGTAGACAGCCTCCAAACTACAGCTTCTTAAAAGTGGTGATGGCACCAAAACATGGATAGCAGCAACCTCATCCAGTCAGAGACTTCATAGATAGAAATGTTGAAGTCTATCTGCATTGTGTCCAGAAGATGATCCTGTGCCCAATTCCTCACTTGTTGACAATTGGATCCTAAAGAAAAAAAAATGGGAGAAAGAGGAATTTTACTCATCATTTACTCATCACAAATCTATTCATCAAAACATTTTACAGGGTTGACTAAAACCCATATATTTGTCCAACTGCTATTATTGTGCATTTCTAGTTCCAGAGCAATATTCAATATAGTCATAAAGCTATATAATTTATCTATTAAAATATAATTCTAACTAACAAAAAACATATTGCAACCAATACAAAATAAAAACAAAAGCCAAAAATCTTATCACAACAAGCTAAGATATATTACAAATTGGGCTGGGAATCATAGAAACAATTGTTAGAAACTGACCAAAGAGAGAAGCAACCTGGAATTAAGGAGAAACTTCCTGACAGTGAGGACAATTAACCAGTGGAACAGCCTGCCTTCAGAAATTATGGGCTCTCCATCACTGGAAATTTTTAAGAAGAGACTAGACAGTCACTTGTCTGAAATGGTATAGGTTCTCCTGCTTGAGCAGATGGCTGGACTGGAAGACCTCTAAGGTCCCTTCCAGATTCTATTCTATTCTATTCTATTCTATTCTATTCTATTCTATTCATAGATAGGTGTGGATTCATACGTTGGACTAAATAATATTATTTTAACGAATGATCTATTGGCTGAGTTTGCATAATGCAAGAAGTCATGCATTATATTTAAAACTTTCATTGGTAGATTCAAGGAACATATCATGCCAATACTAAATCACAATATGTACAAAGCATGAATAAGGTCTACAGCAGACCTTCCATATTCAAAGACAATCAAGTGTTATGATTTTCAGCTCTACGGCTACAAGCTGATTCGATGAATCTTCCAAAATGATATTGGCAGCAAGGTTTCTATTGCTGATCTGAATTCCCAGATGGGTATATGAGAAAAAAATGTATTTAAAGTAACCTAATCCGAAGCAATATAGGGCTTTAAAAACTTTAATAAGTCATTTTAACTTTGCCTAGAAGCAGAAAGAAATGCAGTGGAACTGATGTGACATCAATATTATGTATTTTCTCAGTTTTGTTTTTCTCCATATGTTTTGACAGTCTAGTTCCCACAATTCCCAGCAATATGACTAGGAATTCTGGAAGCTAAAAGCCAAACATAGTTGGAAGCATCAGAATTAGAAAAGGTGCTCTCAGTTGTGACAACTAAACATAAATATGGTTACCATATTTTGGGACTCCTGAAGCATTCTGATCAAACTCTCTTTTCAAAGAGAGAGTTCCAAAAGCTACATTCATATACTATATTACACATAATAGATTCAGTTTGGTTCTAAGTTAGTGTGTTGTATCAGTCCAGCCATTGGGTTTGTATTTGTATAATCCACATTATATATGGTGAATCCAGCCAATTACAAAAAACATAGTTAAGCAAATCATGACTTAGTATGATATATGCATTACAATTACAACTCTTTTTTTTATTGACAATTTTTAAATATTTTTACAAAAAGCAAAAAAAACAAAAAAAAACAACCCTCACCCACCCACCCCAACCCTCCCTCTCCATCCCCCCCGATCTTCCCAGAGCTGAGTATAGGCTTAATTAAAATTTTTAAGAATCTTAAAAAAAATTGAAAAAATATAAATCATAAATATATCTAAATACCTTACATAAACAATTTATAAAGTAATTAACAATAAAATATATGTTAAAAAAGCATACATATTAAAAGGAAAAAGTATTTAAAAGAAAAAAAGATAATAAAAAAGAAAAAAAGAGAAAGAAGAAAAGAGATATAAAAAAGTACAATCTATAAAATATTAAAGTTTATATACAAGTTATTAAAAAGCTAAATGATATTTTTTTATATCCAATTTATATTGTATAAAATTTATCCATTTTTCCCATACCGCAAAGAATTTCTCTTGCGATTGCTCCTTTAAGAAAGCCTAAATCTTTGCCATTTCCGCCAAATAAGAAACTTTAAAAAACCACTCTTGCAAGGTAGGCAAAGATTCCTTCTTCCAATATTGCCCTACTAACAGCCTAGCGGCCGTAATCAAATTTAACATCAATATAACTTCCTTGGCATCACAATCAGTAACAATACCTAACAAAAACAATTGTGGGGTAAATTTTACCCTCTTTCTAAAAATTCTTTGAATATTCCACCATATCTTAATCCAAAAGACTTTTATATTTTTACACGACCACCAAATATGAGAATAAGTAGCATCCAAACAACCACATCTCCAACATTTAGGCTGTAAGTCAGGATACATACGAGACATTTTTTGTGGATCAAGGTGCCATCTATAAAACATTTTGTAAAAATTCTCCCTTAAGTTCTGGGCTTGTGTAAATTTAACATTCCTCACCCAGATAGTTTCCCAGGTATCTAGTAGAACTGGTTCACCAAAATTTTGTGCCCATTTAATCATACATTCTTTAATTAGTTCTGGCTCTGAATCCAGTTCTACTAGCACCCCGTAAATTCTCTTAATGTGAGTTCGCCTTTGATCTTTTACTTGTTTAAAAAGGTTTTCATCTTCTCTAAGCAAGCCCGTATTACGATCCATCTTCCATCTATCCACTATTTGTCTATACTGAAACCATGAATAAGTAATATTTTCATGTGCTAAATCTTCCAAAGATTTTAACTGCCAATTTTGCCCATCCCATCTAAGTAATTGTGCATAAGAAACACTATCCATCTTAACTCCTCTCCTTATCCCCTCTATCGCATGCCAAGGTATAGCCCATAATGGTATTTTAAACTCACTTTTATAATATTTCCTCCAAACCCGAAGTAAAGAGATCCTTATAATATGAGATTTAAAAACCCGATCCAGTTTTTTATTAAAAATTAGATAGGCATGCCATCCAAAAAGTAAATCCCAACCCTCCAAATGGAGTATTTCTACAGTTGTTAAATCAACCCAATCACTAATTAGTGTTAAAGCCACAGCATCATAATATAATTTCAGATTCGGTACCTTGAGTCCACCTCTCTCACGGAAGTCTTGCATAATTTTAAGCTTTACCCTTGGTTTTTTCCCTGCCCAAATAAGTTTGTTGATACCTTTCTGCTATTCATTTAAGTTAACCTCATTCTTTAAAATAGGTAACATTTGAAATAAAAAGAGAAATTTTGGCAGGACATTCATTTTAATCACTGCAATTCTTCCCATAAGAGATAACTATGACTTCTCCCAATTTCTCAAATCTTTTTTGTACCCTGACCCACAGCTCAATTACAACTGTTTATATGAAGATTTTCCAACAGCCTTTGCAGCCTCTTCCATCTTTTCAAGGCATTGTGAAAAGTAAAATACTACCCAAGTAAACTCTCAACAATTTAACTGAACTGTATACAATATTATGCCAAAAAAGTTAGAAGCTGCATACAACTCTTCCACTGCACCTGTACTCAAATATACAACTTCTATTCCAGTTCAAATCACTAATTCAATATTTATTGGAGCAAAATGAGAAGGGAGGGAGGGAGGGAGGGAGGGAGGGAGGGAGGAAGGAAGGAAGGAAGGAAGGAAGGAAGGAAGGAAGGAAGGAAGGAAGGAAGGAAGGAAGAAGACATATAATGGCATAATTAGGCTAAGACTGGACTGTTCCTGATCTTGTAAGGATATACCATTATTTAAGAAGCTATTATCCTATCCAGCAACACTAAAAGGAGGCTAATTTGTAATAACTAATATATAGGCTTCATTTAAAAATTTTTGTAAAGAATTAAGACTGTTTTGCATACGATTAAAAACAAATACAACAAGGCATAATATAAATGCACATATAAAATATTATTTGAGAATATATATATATATTCTGATTTCATATTTATAATTAGAAAAGTAAAACTAACTTTAGGTAAAGCAAATTGTAGTTTATAAAATACTTCTGACCTGAAAATAAACTGCTGATCTAAGTAAAGATTTAAATTAAAGCTTTGTTAATGTACATGTTTTTATGTGAGAAGGCACTTTGTTGCATGTTTATCAACCTCTTGGGAATATTCAGGGAATGCACTCTAAATAACAAGGTAAAGCAAAGGTTGTTTTATCTTTTCCTGTAGTATTGTCTTTCATTTGAGTTTTCTTTGTGTGAGAGTTTTTTTTAAAGAACTACAATTCCAGCCACATTCACTATAATAAAGCCATTCATTTGATATCCCAGTTTATCCCATGAAATATAAAATATTGCTTGTGTCCAACCACTTCTTGTTGCAAGCAAAAATGTTAATGTAAAGAATATGATTCTTAAAAACAGTTCAATCAGATCTAAGGGAAAGAAAACAAATTTCTATATACTAAGGCATCATGATCTGAGGCATCCCCTTTTCTATGTTTAACATGAATCTACAATGCATAAGTTACAGAAGCTCCAGTGTATAAGTTGTATATGAGGAAAAGTACAACAATAAATCTCAGGCTCTCCCCTCTTTCCATATCCTACATAAAAGTTTCTGATAAATAAATAAATGAAAAGAAAAGGGGCCATTCATTTATAAAGAGGTGATAGAGGGATTATACAAAATAGGGGAAGACAGATCAGCCTGAGGCAAATATACTCTTCACACAATGGCCTTGTCATTATTTGAGCCTAAACATTGCATAAACAGGTCCAGGAAGCATCTTTTTTACATGATGTTGTTTGCATTAAGTCATTAACTGGACCAGTGTTAACAGTGTTCCCCCTTTATTCTGATACTATCCAAGGGGGAGCCACAAGTTGAATAAAACCGATCAGGCTTTCTCTCTAATTATTTAGTTGATTTTGTGGGACTCATAGGCAGTCCAACAGAAAAGAAACCTGACAGACTGGCAAAGATAGGGAATAGAGGCAACAGAGGCAGGAAAGGGAGGGATGGACAATGGGAACAGTAAATTTTATTTTCTGTAGACTTAAGGTTGGGTGGAGAATACTCCAATTTGGCAATGGGAAAGGGGTCTTTGTTTAATGTTAAGGACAGATTAATTAACAAAGGATTTTTATCATCTGAAATTGATTTTTAAGTTTTCTGCGAAGATCCCCAGGGGATTATAGACAACCTCCCAGGAAGGGCTCAAGAACAGATGCCTATTCTATTCAGTATATAAGAGCAAACTGGATTGGAGGATGAATTTTACTTCAACATTAACTAGAAAACATTGGGTTGTAAGCATGAGCTAACAGAAATTTTATAAGGCAAACTGATCACTGTACATTCAGAAGCACCACATTTCTTCCCTTTTAATGTATATCATTATACCAAAAAAAAAAAAAAAAGAAAGCTAGGAAAGCACTCTTTTTCTAATCCAAAAGCAAAATATAGTGTGAGCATTCACTGACTAACAAAAAATAATCACTCGAGCAACCTGGACCTTGTTAGCTTAAATGTTAAAACAAAAATGCAATCAAGTCAAAACCAAAGGGAAAGTAATTCATTTTAATTGTTAACAATGAGTTCAGATGTATGCAAAGGAAGAAGCTGGAGGTGCCAAGGAATCCATGTTGTGCTTGGGGACTAGTAAAGTAACAGAGAGAGTAACTATGTGTAATAGTTAAAGGTTAGAAAACAGGAGCCCCTGAACTGTTGTCTTGCCTTAGGGACAAAGCCAATTGAGTGACTTATGGCCAGTCATTCTCTCTCAGCCCTAGCAAGAAGACAATAGCAAACCACTTCCAAAATTTTGACAGTGTTGTGTGCACATACAATAGAACAGAACATGCATTCTGTTTGCCTTTCTCATACCAAGAGTATCTAATAAGTTATTTACAAAGTAGAAAGAGGAAGAAAGACTAGAGAATGGAAATACACATTGGAAATTAGCAAAAAATGTTTGCTCCAAATGCCTCTCTGAATGTTCATTGATTCCATAATTCAGTAGTGGATAAGGTATTATTTTAAAAATGTGTCTTAAATCAAATATAAGCCAAACTGTCTTTCTGGAGGTAGAACAAAAACAATGTGCCTGATAAACGCCCTTGCTTGCAGGGAAAAAAAGCAGGACTCATGCAAACATCTTGAAATCAAAGTGAAAAAAGAAAAACTGGGGATGAGGAATTTATTACATTGTTCCTCTAAATATGAGTCATTAGTTTAAAAGATGACACACCTAATTAGGTATTTTGTTTCTTAGCCACTGAAGAAACCCTGGAAAATCCCCAAACAGACCTCATAGTAGTTCATGATATCCTTGGATTATCACACTAACAAGAAAGGTCATCTTGCTCTTGAACACAAGCGCTTGTGGAACAGGTACAGGTTGGATGAATAAAGGCATCACTGATTTTGAAGGAACTATTTTGAAGCAGTCCAAACTGTCTGGCAAATTATGATCCTTTTGTTATATACATTGGATGCTGATATTTTGGTTTCTCAGACAGAAGTTGGATTAAAGGGGTTAAGAACTTTACTTTACTTCTGAATCTTCTGTGTTAATACCCACTTTACAATGCCCTGATAAGACCACACTTGGAATACTGCATCCAGTTTTGGTCACCACAATGTAAAAAAGATGTTGAGACTCTAGAACAGTGGTTCTCAACCTTTCTAATGCCGTGACCCCATAATACAGTTCCCCATGTTGTGGTGACCCCCAAGTGGGTGTGGCCACCACTAAGAGGGAGTAGGACAGCTAGGGAAAAGGGAAAAAAATGGCGGACAGCGTGGTTTGGCGACCCCCGTGAAATGGTCATTCGACCCCAAATGGGGTCCCGACCCACAGGTTGAGAACCACTGCTCTAGAAAGAGTTCAGAGAAGAGCAACAAAGATGATTAGAAGACTGGAGGCTAAAACATATAAGGAATGGTTGCTGGAATTGGGTATGTCTAGTTTAACAAAGAGAAGGACGAGGGGGGACATGATAGCAGTGTTCCAATATCTCAGGGGCTGCCACAAAGAAGAGGGAGTCAAGCTATTTTCCAAGGTGCCTGAAGGCAGGACAGGAAGCAATGGGTGGAAACTAACCAAAGAGAGAACCAACCTAGAACTAAAGAGAAATTTCCTGACAGTTAGAACAATTAATCAGTGGAACAACCTGCCTCCAGAAGCAGTGAATGCTCCAACACTGGAAGTTTTTAAGAAGAGATTGGACAGCCATTTGTCTGAAATGGCATAGGGTTTCCTGCCTGAGCAGGGGGTTGGACTAAATGACCTCCAATGACCCTTACTACAGTATTATTATTATTATTATTATTATTATTATTATTATTATTATTATTATTATTGATAATATTATGCAGAAGATAACCTGAATGTAAACTCTAAAGTAAACTTGTAACAGTGGTAAAAATGGCCTATTAAACACAGATGGCAAGTAAACAGGCAATATAACAGGTGGAATACTATGAATATTTGGGAATTTTTCAAAATACAATTTGATGGAGGGCACAATCATCATATGCAGAAAATCAGGCTCAAAACAGTTTTATTGACATTTTGAGATTGTATTGCACACCACCAAATTTCTTCAGCACTAAAAGATTTAATTGCAACAATTTTACCTCTTTTGTTTCTCAGGTGCAGACATGTAATTATTGCTACTCTTTATAGAAAGAACCAGAGGTTGTTGAAAATCAATTGCATCAAGCTTCTTTTTGCTGCTCTGTATCTGTCCCAAATATGGTACTTCACTTGGAGTAAGCCAAATCTCTGTAGAGGCTAAGGCGTGGATTATGATGTTTGTTTAATTTTTAAATTGCTTTCTGGTAGAGTAGCTAGATGTGCATTATTCTTTCCATTCAAACTAGATATTTTTATCAATAAATTGGCCAGATTTGGTCTGTCCTCCAGTTATTTAGTCTCTGGGAGACAATAAAACAATTCATGATGCAGATCAATATGGGGCTAAATGGCTGAGGATATGTAGCTAACCAGTTAGTCCCCCATTGAACTCCACTTTCTTATTTTTATTCTCTGGAATATCAGATATTAAGGAGGGTACTGTATTTTCATTTGTATGCTTTGATGCAATAATGGAAGAACATTTTGTAGAAAATAATAATAAATGGATTCATCTTCCCTTACAGGTTTGATCAAATACAATCTTTTGTCTGTGACTTTCTATAGTGTTCTCACTACATTGACAGCAGATAGAAACATAGAAAAATGTTGCAGAAAAAAACCTAGAGGTCCGTCTAGTCTGCCCTTTTAGTTTTTTGTTATTGTTGCTGCTCTTTGTTTACTTTTTACTTTTTTATTATTTTATTTATTATTTTTACTATTTTTGTTTTATTTTAATTTTTTGTCAGCTGATGGACATGTGTTTATCCCAAGCATGTTTAAATTCAGTTATTGATGATTAACCCACTACCTCTCCTGGAAGTTGGTTTCAAGCTTCCACCACGCATTCTGTGACTTTCTAACATTTCTTTTGAACTTTCCTCTTGTCAATTTGAGCTTATCACCTGTGTTCCTTATTTTTGCTTAATATTGAAAATATTGCCTTCTAGAACTTCATTTATACCCTTAATATATTTAAAGGTTTCAGTTATGTCCCCACTTTCCCTTCGGATCTCCAGGCTGTACATATTCAGTTTCTTTCATCTCTCCTGACATGCTTTGTCCTTTAGACGTTGCACAATTTTTGTCGCCCATCTCTGGACTCATTCAATCCCATCAATATATATAGATGGGATTAGAACCTCCTTTTTCCTGCTGATGATCTCTTTAATGATGCATCCCAGAATTCTGTTTGCTTTCACAGCTGCTAGCTACATAATTTTCTCATTTTGCAGTGATCCCTTTCTTCTGTTATTCTAACATTGTACCCCCAATACTGTACCCTGCCAGAGAATTCTTTTTCCCCAAATGCATGATCTTACATTTAGAAATATTGAACTGCAGTTTCTACAGTTTTGACAAATTTTCCAGGAATGCCAAATCATTTTTCATGTTAGGAATACCCCAAGAAACATCATCGCTATTGCACACCTTTCTGTCATCAGCAAAAAGATAACCTTGCTGAGCAATCCTCTTGTTATATCGTTTACTCATTTACAAATACATTGAACAGAACAGAACCTAGGACTGAGCCATATACCATTTGTGACTGGTCTCTGTTCAGATCATGTCCCATTAACAATCACACACTGGGATCTATTCCTGAGCTAACTTCCTATCTACTGAATCACTCAGTGGTTAAGCCCTGGCCTGTACAACATTTTTATGTGAATGAGTTCATTATGCAGAGTTCAGATCTACTTTTTAATGTATTTTTGTTGTCAGAAGATAAAAATCACACCTACACAATTGGTACATTTTGTGCAATGGTTTAATAATTGCTTTGATTTATTTAGAGGACTGAATGTGTACACAGGTGACTATAGTAATATCATGAAATGTTAAGAAAGTGAAATGGTTTCTTTAAAATGTTATGGCAATCTTAGAAAGTCATGGTTTATAATCAGTGAGAAAGGTACAGCATGGGTCACATTCTGTGCCAGAGTCTTAAGTGGATAGAGATGGTGGATTCCGCCAATTGTCTGGGCAATTCTCTGCCAGCAGGGGATATAAAGAGCCTACTCTCCACATAAAACTGTGTCTTTCTCTATAGAGTCCAAAGTGATTGTAATGATTCACAGCTATCATCTTTGATAACAATGAATCTAGATAACTTCTCTTTAACTCTGAATACCTCTTGCTGTAACCTTAAATCAATGTAGCATTGAACTGTGCAGTTTTGCATATCCTTTCTTCCTTTGTCCATAATGGCTCCTACAGAACTCAAACTTCTGAAAGAACACTGCAGAATATTTCTCAGAAAAAAAAACACAACAATTTTACTATTAATATTAATACAATAGTTGTGGAAGAAAAAATGCTTATACCTGAATGTATTTCACAACACATCTTCTGATTCTTCAATATAAGTCTACTAATCTTGCCTATGGATTAATTCTATTGCTTTTAAAGCAAGAAGAAATGCTCCATTTTTGTCTTTGGAAATTATTTTAAAAGAGAGAAAAACCTATAGGATACTAATTAATAGTAATAGGTTATACCAGTGGTGGCGAACCTATGGCATGGGTGCCAGAGGTGGCACTCAGAGAGCTCTCTGTGGGCACGCGTGCCATCGCACCAGTCCTAGGCCTTCATCTGGGTTTTATAAAACCTTTTCGCTTTAGGCCTCCGCTGCCGTGTGCAAAAAAAAAAGGTTCAATCAATCAGTCAATTTCAACTTCTCATGGGGAAAAAAAAGATTTTGCAAAGTTGGAATTGATTGATTGAACTTTTTAGTCCCACCCAGTCTGCCGTTACCACTGCAGCCACGCCCACCCAATTGGCCACACCCAGCCAATGGGCCACACCAACCCGGCACTCAATGATGCATGTGGATTTTGGGTTGTAGTTTCGGCACTTGGTCTCTAAAAGGTTCGCCATCACTGGGTTATACAAAGAGTCTCTCTCTCTCCCTCCCTCTCTCTCTCTCTCTCTCTTTCTCTCTCTGTGTGTGTAGGAAAGTTTTTCAATCCAAAAAGAACACTCTAGTTTCCACTGCAGTTACTATTTCTCAGCAATACATGCATCAGTCAAATTTTAGTAATGTCCACTTAATTATCATCATTCTAATGCAAACTTAAAATTCTCTTGAGAAATTGATTTTTATCAGCTGCCTTTTGATTTAAAATGAGTAGTGGTGACTTTTATCCTTAATATTTCTAGGAAAAGACTGTGGATATTCATCCACTAAAAATACCAAATGATAAATTTTCTTGCACAGGGTAAAAAAATGAAGAATAAACAGAGGTCAAAGGAATTTTAGAATGAGCTATTGCTGTAAATTTAAACTGATCGTAACAGAAAGACTAACCACGGCTAAAAAAGAATTTAAAAGTCAAGAGATATGTTTATGAAAATGACTAATTGAAAATTACCATACCAGCAGTTTACAGTCCATCTCAGAAAAGAAAGACATTTTGAATGTTCTAGGAATTGTAAAGTTCACAGAAAAAAATTATATCAGCGCATACATACATCAAATTTACAAGCTACAGTATATGAGGAAAAATAATGCACAGTAAACAGCAAATAAAGGTCCAGAGAAAACCTTTGAAAACTGAATAAAGTTAATCCCAAATAGGTTCCCTACTAAAATAAGTTGAAAAATAATAGAGCAATTAAATTGTCAGCCATGCTACAAAGGAATTGGGGCAAACTAGGACTTTGATCTAAGAATATGGCTATAAAATGTATGTGTGTTCATTTACTGAAGTACATTTATTGAAGGAACTGATCATAAGCCTGTAATATGTCCTGCTAAGAAAGCAGTGATAGATGTGGCTTCAGAACTCAATTTCTAGCTCCAGATATTGGAATTAGCTGCTGAATAAAAGCTGGAGAAAATGTGTTAGCAGCAACAGCATTATGCAATGCAGCTAAAAATTCTGATAGAAAATATTAATATACATACTATTTTAAAAGGTTTTCAAACTGCCCATCATTCAAAATTACCTCAGCAGAGTATAAAAGAAGAACAAGAAATGGTAATGTAATAAAACTAAAATAAAACTCAATTATAAAAAAATTAAAAAGCTGACAAAATACAAAAAAATATACTAGGTAAAAATGTAGGCAAATTAAATTTTCATAAGCTTGGTCAACTTGATTGTTCAATTCCAGAAAAATAATGGGACAAGAATTTATAGAAGTTTTTCTGAGGAAAACTTACATGCCGCTCAAAGTAATCAAATGTAATTTCACAAGTAGTAAAACATATTGTTAAAGTTGGCTAGGTCCCTACATTCCTGCTTTATATTATCAAGTTAAAATTCATATTAATTAAAAGTTGCTCAAAATATACTTTTTGGTTCCTACACACTGTAATTTTAACAGAATGATGGGTATTTTTTTAAAAAAAAGGTAAATTCTACTTCCCATTTTTACCAATATCCTTATCCAAAAGGCCAACCCAATCATAATGACTGTCATAGTTCAGTGGGTAAATCAAAAGGGGTCATATTCATTTACCATGTTATCACTTCCAACTGACCACCCTTGCCTACCCAACTCACAATAATGTGTCCCTCCTTGGTTTTGCTCTTGTGGCATTTTTAGAAATAAGATGGTCGGTCTCTCAAAGGATTTTCTAGTGCTGGGTGTCAAACTCGCCACGTCACGTGACATGTCGCAACATATCACAACTTTTTTTGCAATGCTGGAGCTGCGGTGGGCACGGCCTCCGTTTGATGCAACTGGCCGCAGGCTGGCAGTTTGACACACCTGCTCTGGAGAATCCATCCATGCCTTGCACATTCAAAGGAACTATTTTTTTATAATTTAAAACTATTTCAAGCAGTAGTATTATATCTGCACATTTACATCAAAATAATACCCTACATGGACAACTGTTGTAATCCCTGGATCTTGCCATGCTATAGCTGGTGGCAACGGCTGCTCATGAGCACTCAGGCCGGTAATATGATAGCTTTACTAGAGATTTCTAGATAAAGCCTCTCAGTTTCCTAGGGTTCTTGTAGAATACTATTAAGGCACTATTCCACATAACTTATTTTTCTAAATAACAAATGGTGTATGATAATTAACTAATAACTACCTATAACTCTTTATGCAATAATTTCATAGTATTTACATATTCATAGTATTTACATAAACATCATCAGGAACAAATAAATATTTGTAGGCATATCTCAGGAGCCATCTTACCCTGATGAGGCTAGCCCGCCCACTCCTTCTAGCAGAAAGGGCCTACTTCGAATCCCATCTGCCAAAGAATTTCAGCTGGCAGGGTCCAGGAGAAGAGCTTTTCTGGTGTGGCCCTCACCCTCTGGAATATTCTCCCATTGAAGATGAGGTCTGTCCCCACACTCCTGGCCTTCCCAGAAGAGCCTGAACATTTGCCTCTGCTGCCTGGCCTGGAGCCCCCAAAGGGACCTGTTATGTTGGGGATAACTGATGGGGTAGAGAATGTCCCCACCCCCCAGGTCACCCATTATATTGGTTTTTAAACTTTTAAACTTTTCTGTCTAACTCCCTTAATTTTAATGGTCTCTCATTGCCTTTTTAATTTTTTATTACATTGTAAGCTTCCCAAAGTCACTGTATACGCAGCATAAAATTTTGATAATATAAATTAATATAAATATAAATAAATGTATTAATTGCAGAATCATTAAATGTAATAAACAGAGACTGGAAAGAAAACATCTGCTCCCTGTACACATTTGAACTTGCAGATTTACCTAATGTAAATAAAAAAAAGTCAGCTCACAATATGAATTAATATAGTATATGGTTTGATCCTAACAGACTGTAAAATACAATTTTCTAAAATATCCAAATCTATAATATGAATAGCGGGTGTCCTGGAAACATGTCCCAGAATTCTTCATCATGTAAAGTGCAAAAAAACCTGAAATCTAGGTCCCACATTACTCTCTTCTATGCCAAAGAGTTATGTCATGTTTCCCTGGATCTGTGGCATCTAGAATATGCCTGACATTATTCTAGATGACAAGAAGATTCACAAACCTGAACTGTAATTGACTACAATAAAAGAAAAACTTGAAAGTATTGTAACCAATTATCACAAATTTTTCATTCATATTTAAAATAAAAATATAGTTATCAATAACTATAACTGTAGTACAGATGTATATTTGTTTAAGTTAAAATAAACAGAAAGTCCAGAATTAGAACACACACTTAATAATACATTAGACAATGTTACAGTTAAGACTGTATCTTCTTGCTCATAGAAAGATAAATAGAAAGTGTCATTTATATCATTGATTTTAAACCACTGATCTTTACAGGAATCCAAAAGCTCAGAAGACGAAAACCTCTGGTCCCAGTGACCAACCCAGATTAGATCCTGTGACATTATCATGGGAAATGTATATTCACCTTCATTTGTAATTTGATTTTAGCACATAGTTTTAAAAGATAGGTCATTACCATTCCATTCACCTCTACTTTCAAATACTTCAAGAAGTATGTAGGCAGGTAATGAGACTATGACATCTTGATCATCTTTAAGAACCACTTTGATACAGCTCCTGAGTAGTTGCAATATATTTTCTACTATGCAATTCTCATTCTCAAAGCAGACATGTCAAACTTGCGACGTCGTGTGATGTTGTACGACATATCGGGACTGTTTTGCCATTGCCAGCAATGGGGTGGGCGCAGCTTCCATGTGATGTGTCTGATCCATAGGCTGGCAGTTTGACACCCCTGCTCTGTTGTAACACAGAATATTCTGCCAGTTCTGGAAGGTGCATTGTAAGAAGAAAATTGACAAACTAGAGTAAACCCCAGGCAGAATGATATGGGGAATGGAAATCATAGAAAAAGTTGAAAGAGATAGGTATATTTTATCTCAGGAACACAAGATGGGACAGATGTAACTGTTCCCAAATATCCAAAGAACCCTCTTGCAAAAAAAAAAAATAGAACAAAATATGTATGGCAAAAACGCATGGACAGAAGTTGTATGGCAGGAGAAGTTTATGATAGAAACAACTATATAACACCTGAACAAATGATCTTGGTAAGAAGAGTGTACCATATTTCACTAGATTAATTTGAAGCACCAGACTGCTATTTGAGACATTAAAGTACTATTGTCTGTTGCAAATCTTGCACTGAGTTGGATTCATTCTAATTCTAGGAATGGACTTGATTTTCTCCAAAATGATTTATCTACATCTTCAATCCAGATTCATTCCTCATTTCACATTATACACATTAACTTACACAAGATTCTTTTGTTGGTGTTTTATCTATTCTTAAAATGTGTGAATTTTTCTGATATATGTTTATCCAGATCCCCTTCCATATTAATTAATCCTATTTGCTCTCAAAATATTATTTAGATAAGAATTGTCTCCCAAGAACATGCCTATTAAATGTATATTTCAATAAACTGTATTATGTCATTAAAACAAACATAATAGTTTGATGGCTAACTATATTTGTCTAAGAAGTATGAACAATAGGTCATTGACTAAAGAATAGTTAAGCAATACAAGAATTACAATTTGGCAGGATCGTTGGAAGTGAAAGTTGGACTTTGAAGAAGCAAAATGGGAAGACTACTGATTCTTTTGAATGTTGGTGTTGGAAAAAGATTCTTGAGAATACCATGGTCAACCAAGAACACAAAATGGATCATCAAACAAATTACCTCAAAAGTCTCACCTGAAGCATAAATGATGAGAATCAAATTATCCTTCTTTGAGCTTATTATCTGAAGATCCAGCTCTCTGGAGAAGGCTCTATTACTAGGAAATGTAAAAGGAAAGAGAAGAAAAACCAACAGCAAGATAAACGGATTCTGTTATAGTAGTGATGAATGCCTCCCAGGCCTGGCAGGGTGAGGAGCAGGAGAAAGACTCTGGGCTTGGCAAGATGGAGAGAGGCCTGAAGCCTCCACAGTTTAACCAGGTGGGGAGCAGACAACACTTGAACAGCCATAACTTCAGGTATGGGTCCATAAGTGCCTTGATTCAGCATTGTTTCAAATGGCCACTGAACAAATGATCATAAGTCAAGGACTATCTGTATAATCATACTGGGTCTGTTTAAAAGGAATTTAACGGGAAGGAAGGAAGAAAGGATAAAATCTTTTACTGTACCAAAATAAATTGAAATGAAATTTTCCAATAAATCAAAATGCTATGTATTTTTCATCAACTCAACTGAGTGTTTCAGTTGAATTACAGTTCAGACCAAATAAAAGAGGAGATGGAGTTACTCTCTATATAAGAAATAACTACATCTCTACAGAAATAATGCACAACAATGATGAAAACTGTCCTGAATGCATAAGGGTCAATATAAAAGGGGGGGGAACGACATTGCCATAGCTATATACTATAGGCCACCCAACCAAACACAGGAAATAGATGAACTTTTTGCTAGTCAGCTAATAAGGTATGTAAGAAACACATGACAATAGTAATGGGGGACTTTAACTACCCTGACATCAACTGGGAGACAAACTCTGCACCAAGTGGAAGATCAAACAGATTCCTGACAAACCTAGCAGACAACTTTGTCTCCCCAAAAGTAGAGAAGGGAACTAGGGGATTAGCCATTTTGGATCTAATTCTCACTAACAGAGATGAAATGATAGAAGGTGTTGAAGTCATAGGAACCTTGGGAGGGAGTGATCATGCAATATTGGAATTCAACATTATGGAAGCACAAGCAATAGAATCCAGTTAAACTAGAGTCTTGGACTTCAAGAGAGCTAATTTCAATAAACTTAGAGAGGGTTTGGGAAGGATTCCATAGATGAGAATCCTCCAGGGGAAAACAACTCAAGAGGCTTGGGAAATTTTGAAAAGTGAGATAATAAAAGCCCAGTCTAGCATAATACCAACAAAGAGGAAAAATAACAGCTCTCAAAAGAAACCAACATGGCTGCATAAAGAACTCTCTGATCAATTGAAAGATAAAAAGGATAAGTATAGAAAGTGGAAAGAGGGACACATAACTAAGTCAGAATATCAGCAAATAGCCCGAGCCTGCAAAGATGAAGTGAGAAAAGCTAAGGCTCAAAATGAACTAAGGCTTGCGACCAAAGTCAAAAATAACAAAAAAAGCTTCTTTCAACATGTAAAAAACAAGAAAAAAGTGAAGGAAATGTTTGGTCCATTAGTGGGTGACAGTGGCAAGAAGGTGAGAAGCAACAGGGAGAAAGCAGAACTATTTAAGTCGTTTTTCGCATCTATCTTTTTCGCACAAAGGGAAAAAGCAGACCAACCTATCAAAAATAGTGCCATAAAAAACAGAATAGAAACACAAGTTAAGATAGGGAAGAAAATGGTAAGTGAACACCAGTCCAGCCTAGATGGGTTCAAATTGCCAGGACCAGATGGATTACACCCTAAGGTTATCAAGGAACTGGCAGATGTGATCTCAGAACCACTGAACTATATTTTTCAAAGATCCTGGAGCACTGGGGAACTGCCAGAGGACTGGAAAAGAACTGATGTAATTCCCATCTTCAAAAAAGGGGGAAAAAAGGACCAAGGAAATTACAGACCTATCAGCCTGACCTCAATACCTGGGAAGATTCTGGAAAAGATAATCAAACAACGAATCAGCGAACACCTACAGGCAAACAAACTCATTACTAAAAGCCAACACAGGTTTGTCAAAAACAGATCATGCCAGACAAATCTTATTGCATTCTTTGACTAAGTGACAAAATTAGTGGACCAGAGAAATGCTGTGGATATAATTTACTTAAATTATATCCACAGCATTTCAGTAAGGCATTTGACAAAATAGATCACAACCTACTACTTGATAAGATAGAAAAATACGGGTTAGACAGCATCACCACCAGATGGATCCATAGCTGGCTGACCAGCCGTACTCAGCGTGTGGTCCTCAAGGGAACTGAATCTACATGGAGGGAAGTGTGTAGTGGGGTACCCAGGGCTCTGTTCTGGGCCCAATGTTCTTCAACATCTTCATCAGCGATCTGGACAAGGGGATAGATGGGGAACTCATCAAATTTGCAGACGACATCAAGCTGGCAGGAATAGCCAACACTCCAGAAGACAGGCTTAGGATATAGGAGAATCTGGACAGACTTGAACACTGGGCGCTACATTGAACACTTGCCTACATTTAGGCAAGAAAAACCAAATGTGCAGGTATAGTATAGGGGGTACCTTGCTCAACAGTAGTAACTGTGAGAGGGATCTCGGAGTCCTAGTGGAAAATCATTTAAATATGAGCCAGCAGTGTGCTGCAGCTGCCAAAAAAGCCAACACAGTGCTAGGCTGCATTAACAGAGGGATAGAATCAAGATCACGTGAAGTATTAATACCACTCTTCAATGCCTTGGTAAGGCCACACTTGGAATACTGTATCCAGTTTTGGTCACCACGATGTAAAAAAGATGTTGAGACTCTAGAAAGAGTACAGAGAAGAGCAACAAAGATGATCAGGGGACTGGAGGCTAAAACATATAAGGAACGGTTGCTGGAATTGGGTATGAATAGTTTAATGAAGAGAAGGACGAGGGGGGACATGATAACAGTGTTCCAATATCTCAGGGGCTGCCACAAAGAAGAGGGAGTCAAGCTATTCTCCAATGCGCCTAAAGGCAGGACAAGAAGCAATGGATGGAAACTAACCAAAGAGAGAAGCAACCTAGAACTAAGGAGAAACTTCCTGACAGTTAGAACAATTAACCAGTGGAACAACCTGCCTCCAGAAGCAGTGAATGCTCCAACACTGGAAGTTTTTAAGAAGAAACTGGACAGCCATTTGTCCAAAACGGTATAGGGTTACCTGCCTGAGCAGGGGTTGGACTTGATGACCTCCAAGGTCCCTTCCAACTTTACTATTTATTATTATAATTATGGATCATCGCACAGTCAGCCAGATGTTCAGACTGGATTTGGCATTTTGTCTACCTATCGAGTCCTTACCCAGGACCTGGGATAGGCAGATGTGGATGTTTGATGGTATTACAGATATCGTCGCAGGATGGAAGCAGTTCCTAATAAGGCCGCCTTTTGCAATTGACTAATAGCGAATTTGTCAATGCCAATTCTGTTCAAGTGGTGCTCC
The DNA here is from genome assembly GCF_016545835.1 of Crotalus tigris. Taxonomy (NCBI): domain Eukaryota; kingdom Metazoa; phylum Chordata; class Lepidosauria; order Squamata; family Viperidae; genus Crotalus; species Crotalus tigris. Next base: position 18,702,016 of record NW_024096970.1, read on the forward strand.
AGTTGTTTTGGGATTGCACCCAAGGAGCCTATGACTATTGGTACTACCCTTGCTTGCTTTTGCCACAGTCTTTCTATTTCTATTTGTAGGTCTTTGTATTTTGTTATCTTCTCCAGTTCTTTCTCTTCTATTCTGCTATCTCCAGGCACTGCCACATCCACTATCCAGACTTTTTTGTCTTTCTTATCGACAATTGTTAAGTCTGGGGTGTTATGTTGCAGGTGCTTGTCTGTTTGAATTCTGAAGTCCCAGAGCAGTTTAATTTTATCATTTTCTATGACTTTCTCTATTTTATGATCCCACCAGTTTTTGCTTACAGGCAAATGATATTTTTTGCAGATCTTCCAATGCACCATTGTTGCTACTTTGTCATGCCGCTGCTTGTAATCAGTTTGTGCAATCTTCTTGCAACAGCTTACCAAGTGGTCCACTGTTTCTTCAGCTTCTTTGCATAGGCGGCACTTACTGTCTGTTGCTGTCTTCTCAATTTTGACTTTGTATGCATTTGTCCTTAAGGCTTGGTCTTGTGCAGCCAGAATTAGTCCCTCGGTCTCTTTCTTCAATTTTCCTGCTCTTAGCCATTGCCAGGTTTTATTATTATCTGCTTTCCCAGCTATTTTTTTCATGTATTGGCCATGTAGTGCTTTGTCTTCCCATGCCTCTATTCTGTTCTTCATTTGGTCTTTCTTGTAGGCCAGTTTGGTCTCTCCAGTAGTCAGTAAGCCTTCCTGATATACTAATTTCAGTGCATCTTCATCATTGTTCTTCAGATATTCTTCCAAAGCCATTTTTTCTTCTTCAACCATCTGATGTACTTGTAGCATTCCACGCCCACCTATTTGCCTTGGTAGATAAAGTCTATCAATGTCACTGCGTGGATGAAGGGCATGATTCATTGTCATTATTTTTCTGGTCTGCCTATCCATTGCTTTTAGTTCTGCTTGAGTCCAGTCCACTATTCCAGCTGTGTACCTAATGACTGGGATTGCCCAGGTGTTGATTGCCTTTATGGTATTTCCTCCATTGAGTTTGGATTTTAAGATCTTCTTCACTCTCTTGATGTATTCACCTCTAATCTTTTTCTTGACTTCATGTGTGCTTGATGTTGTCAGCTTGAAGGATACCCAAGTATTTGTAGTACTCTTCCTCATCCAGACTCTTAATGTTATTTTCGTGGGGCATCTTGATTCCTTCAGTTTTCATTATTTTTCCTTGTTTGATAGTAAGTGTGGCACATTTGTCCAAGCCAAACTCCATTACAATATCTTGGCTATATATACGGACAGTGTTGAGCAGCGATTCTATTTCAGATGATGTTTTTCCATACAGCTTCAGATCATCCATATAAAGGAGGTGGGATAGTCTGGCAGATTATTATTATTATTATTATTATTATTATTATTATTATTATTATTATTATTATTATTATTATTATTATTTTCTTAAAACCATCTACATCCTTTTCAGCATTTATCTGCAGCTACCTAGTCACTATGTGCCATGTTTTGCATGAATACTGAAGAAGCATTCAATATGTATTTAATATATTTAGCTTACTTTAATTTGCTTGAGCAGCAGCAAAATCATCTTGATTAATCAGCCAGGTCATGATGAACCATCTGCAGGGAAAGGTCAAGTGAAGATAAAAAATTCACAAGAAATTTTTGTACCTTCATGCAAAAATGTTTATACACCCTCCCTTTCTGGAGGTACTGTATATTCCTTAACCACCAGGAAAGCACTGAACAGAATCCATGTGCTAATCTGACAGCTTTGTATTCTTTGCTTGGGAAACTGACTGCTTGAAACACCCACTTGTTCTATTCAAACTTCCCACTCATGGGCCTGAACATGAAAATAACATTTCAAGGGAAGCTAGGAAAAATTACAATGAATAACTGCAAGAATACCACCAGGGGAGACTTCTGTACCTCAGTTGCTGGTGGTCAGAATGAGTTCAATGCCAAAAAATCAAGAGGGACTCATCTTTCCTGAAGAATAATCCACCAATGCTTATTCAACAGATAACAACATGTAAGAGTGACAGTAACTGATTGCCAGCTAATTTCCTTAACTACGAACTGGTATATTATTTTATGACGCGTTAATATTTTTATAAATGTCTAGCCAGATAACAGATTGTTCCAAGACAGAGAAGAAGCTATTTGCTGTACTTAACAAGCAGATACAGGTAGCCCTCAACTTATGACCATTCATTCAATGACCATTCGAAGTTAAGATGGTGTGAAAAAATAACTCATGCCTGAAGTTATGGCTGCTGCAGTATCCCTGTGGTCATGTGATCCACATGCAGACATTTGGCAGCAAACTTGCAGTAATGGCAGCAGGGATGCTTCAACTCCCCTGGCCACCTATCTCCCCTATCGCTACTCTTTGGCCTCCTTGCACTTATCTTACAGGGTGGAAACTAATGCCCTGGGAAATTACAGCCATCCCAGCCCAGTCTTGCCACAGTCATCATTACCACCCTGTACTCCAAAGCCCCTGCTGCCCTGCACTCTGCTGCCCCAGCTTATCCTCACAGTTTTCTTGCTCCCACTTCTGATGAGACATGCCCAGTCTGGCCCTTTATGTCAAGAATCCCCTTGATTGAAGCTATCAAAGGCAAGCCTCTTTGCATCATGCTGCTGGAGTGGGGTGGATCTTCCTGGTAAGCCACAGATCTGGGGTGGCTTCTTGCTTGATTCCTTGCTTGTGCTTCTTGCAGTGCACCAGGAAGCCCAGCCCTGGCCCAGGATGTAAAAAGAAGCAAAAGCCAGAAACAAGCAAGCAAGAAGCCGCTCCAGATCCACGGTGCACCAGCCTTGGTCAAGCCTGGCCCAGCAGTGCGGTACAAAGAGGCTTGCTTTTGCCAGCTATGCACAAAGGAGCTTCTTAACATGAAGGACCAAGCCCTGCACATCTCGTTAGCAGTGGGAGCAAGAAGATGGTGAAGGTAAGTGGGGCAGCAGAGGTCAGGGTTGCAGGGGTGTCAGAGTGAAGGGTGGTGAGGGCAATAACAGCTAAGACTGGGCTGGGGTGGCTGTGGCTTTCTGAGGTGTGGCAAGCAGTTCTGGAAGGGAGGGTGCAGGGCAGTCAAAGGACAGAGATGTGGGGCAGATAAACAGAGAGTGCACTTGGAAGCAATGACTTACCTTATTGAGGCTTGGAGATGGGAGGGACCAAGTCCTGAATGGCTTCAATCAGGTTAGGTACTCACATAACTGTGACTCTCGCTTAACAATCACAATGGAGAGTGCCGTAGGTCAGTGCACTCATATGATGTCTCTCTTTATGACCCTACCGACTTATGTTAGCAATCCCTTTCCCAATTTTGGTCATAAGTCAAGGACCATTGAGGACCATAAAACCTGTTTAACAAGATTTCAGTCTTGATTTGCCATTCCTATCTTTTCTTCTCCATGTATATCAGAAGAATATAAATACATATTCTCCTAATAATGACACATTTTCCTAATAATTCCCTGAAATGTGTATATGTGTGAAAGAGACTCTTATACTGTATGTCATTTGAGGCATGTCCACATGCAAAATGAATGACAGTACTATTCAATAGAATTTGTGATGGAATATGCAACTGTAGGAACAGAGGTGGGAAACTTTCCCAAAGAGATGCCCAGAATAAGAGGCTGAGTAAGCCTGATCTGGATGGGGGAGGGGGGAAAGATGTTCAGGGTAGCCACACCCAAGAATCTCTCAGGATATATCCAATATACATTAGAAGGTTATAGCTTTAGTTTGGCAAGATTCTGCCTGTTAGGTATAAGCAAATAAAGGACTGAACTAAATTGGATTTTGTTGTGTTGTCTATGGACTTGGGCCTAACAGAGGTAGAGGAAATAATATCATACGTAACTGTCATACGTAACTTTGCTAAGAGGAAAACCAATTCTCTTTAGCAGCATACGCAATGAAGTACTTTAGAGAATTACAGGTAGTCCTCAACTTACGACCATAAAGAAGCCCAGAGTTTGGATTCTAAATCATTGCATTCATAGGTCAAGGCAGCACCTGAGCAGACTCAATTTTACAGCTGTTCTTATGATTTTATTTATTTATTTATTTATTTTATTAATAAAATTTATATGCTGCCCAATCCCTAGGGACTCAGGGCGGCGTACAAAATTAAAACAATAAATATAACGATAAAACAATAAAATAAGTGCATTCATACAGCGTGCCCAGTCGTATCCCGCTCTCCCTCCCCCGGGGACATCAACCCCAGGCCTGCCAGAACAGGAGAGTTTTAATGGCTTTCTTAAAGGCCGGCAAGGTGGGAGTAGTTCGAATCTCGGGGGGAAGTTGATTCCACCACGTCGGAGCCACCACAGAAAAGGCCCTTCCCCGAGGGCCTGCCAGCCGACATTGTCTGGCTGAAGGGACCTGAAGGAGGCCCAATCTGTGGGACCTCAACAGTCTCTGGGAACTATGCGGCAGTATGCGGTCCTGTAAGTAACCTGGTCCTAAGTCATGAAGGGCTTTAAAGGTGATAACCAACACCTTGAATTGCAAGTTACATGCTGATTAAGTGAACTGCATGGTTATTAAGTAAATTCAGTATATTTATTTTTTGCAAATGGAAAATGGCAAAAAAACATGCAAATCATGATCAATGATAGTCTTTGGCCTGTGAATCACTTGATTCCACACAACTACATAGAAAAATCCATACAGTTTTCTAGACAGCACTTTTGAAATGATTTGCCATTGCCTTCTTCCTAAGGCTGAGAGAGAATGGCTGTCCCAAAGTCACCCAGCTGGCTTCCATACCTCAGGCAGCTAGAATCCATGTTTCGCTGTTCTTTGTCAACCATTTTAATCATTAGAACCAAACTGGCTCTTGATAACATATAATTCCTAAAACCAGCAGTTTTCTTCAGACTCTGTACCTAGAAGTGAAATGGTTGTTCAGAATCTTAACTGGAAGTTACTCAATGAAATCAATAAATGGATTTCCCTCATATATTTTAAATTTTATGTCATATAGTAGGCCTTATTTTAATTGTGATGCTCCTGACATGAATAAACAAATTTTCAGACAAGCTTTAAAGTGCTCTGTACTGCACTGTATTTTGCTGGATGTGCTGCTGATGACATTGTGGCCCTGATGCACATGCCTAGACAGACATTTTGAACCTAGCTCAAAAAGCTAGTAAAGCATTTAGCAGAGTAATTAGCAATTTAGCAAAAACTCTTTTAAGTTTCCTATCTTTATCTTCTTTTCCCCTATTCTGACCATTCACACTGGTTGAGTCCAATATGAAAAAAATAAATAAAAATAACAAGTTTCAGTGTGGGGACCTGAGCAAAATAACAAGCCACAGCTGCAAGGCTATGGCAACACTTCAGAAACAATGAGGCTGGAAACTTATTCAGCTGATTAAGAAATGTTAATATTTTACAACAATGATGATCATCCTCCAACGTTCATATCTTCTGGGATCATTAAATGGATTTGATTTAAAACTTGAACTCTTTGGAGTTGCCTGGGGAAACCAGACTAACAATAAATAAATAAAAGCTTTCACCAGCCATGCATCCCCTAGCCTGCCCTAATCACACACAATTTTCTGTATTATCCCCTAACCTCCTTGCCTAAAGAAGCTATATATAGTCAGTGTGACCTTTAACCAACCTACCTACCCTGAGCTCAGCATGATTGCAATTTACGGGCCATTTCTGCTCTACAGCTTTCTTAACACAAAGAGGGGGACAAAAATCAAAACCCAAGCACAAAGCAAAAATAGTAACAGAGAATAACCCTGCAGCGCAATCATGCCTTGGGCTGCTCCAATGGCTCTTTCTGCTCCTTTGCAAGATACAGACAGGATTCCCAATGTGTTAATGACTCCGATTACTATAAACTCTGTGCTAACGAGGTTGCTTGGAGGAGGGACTCTGTTGGTGTTTTGTTACTCTACTGTCATTAATACAGAACCCAACTTTCTTAGTTTAGTTTAATAACTAAAAATGCTAAAAGACAGACCCACTAAAATTATTCACACTATATAGCACATTTTATTAGCCAAAGAAATATGGTATTTGCAAGGGTCTAAAGTACAATAGAACAAACAAGTAAGAGGAAAATTCTGGACCAAGACATTAGGGGACATCGAAGGCTGCTACCTCCCAAGTAAACTCCAAAATCAGTAGATTTCCATTTTTTAAAAAAAGCTAATTTCTTATCCTGAGATCCCAAGATAGTATTTTAGATCCTCCATATCCATTTAGATTTTCATTTATGTCTAGTTTTAAAAAGAACCTAGGCATCAAACCAAAACTCCAACCCTCTCTTTTTAATGATGTTTCATAGTTCTGACATGAGCTCCAGAGTTATTCCTTGAAAATAAAAGTAGACAAAAATAGCTAGAACCAAGGACCATATTATGTTCCTGATTCACTCCTTTTCCTTCTGAGTTATCTAGAAGATAATAAGTTTCAAAGTACTGTAAACTGCCTCATATCTGACTTAGATCAAGTCTAGCTCTGCTACCACCAATGTCAATTGAACGGACATGTTGTGGTACAAACTAGTCTTCCCCACTGGTCAATCTCTTTGAATGCAGCCTGATACAGCTTGAGCCAAGGTACAGTTAGCATACATGATGCATCAGCTTACACCCAGAATCAGCAGTTCCTCTCTTTATGTTAGTGATTCCCATAGAGTTAATGTGCACTCTTATTTGTCAAATAATTTATAATTTGCTAAGGATTTATAGCTATCAACCCCACACCAAACTACAACAACGCAAAGAAAAGCATCTATTGCAACATCAGAATAGCCCTTATTACTTAGTACTACTTGTTTAAGGGCAGAAAATTATCAATTACTCCTTCCTTAAATGCATTTTGTTAAATCAAGGATTAGGAAATATGCTATTGAATTAGACCCACAATCTAGTCAATTTAATCCAAAGATTTTTTTTCTCTAGATCAGGGGTGTCAAACTCAATTTCATTGAGGGCCGTATCAGCATTGCAGTTGCCCTCAGGGGCCCGGGTGGGTGTGGCCTACTGGGTGGGCGTGGCCAGCTCTACATCATTCGCGTCAAGGGTGCCTGGGCAGGAGTGGGACAGATCTGAGAGTCTCTGGCAGAAGAGGCTGGGACCAGGACAAGTGCCAAGGCATGGTCCACTGGAGAAGCCTCACTGTTCCTCTCAGGCCATCCAGGGGGGGCCTTGGTGGTGCAGGCTGCCGGGAGCCCTGGACAGCAGAGGTCAAACATCCAACCTGGCCCTCGAGCACCCACGGCACCAAGCCCAGCCCCACTTTCCCAAGGGGGCGCCCAGCTGCACTTACCTCCTTCTCAAGGCTGCTGATGCTGTGCTTGCTCTCCTTATCCAGGTTGCTCATGATGGGTATGAGGGCAAAGTCAGAGGGAAGCCCATTCCCTTTCCATGGGAGAAGACCCGGCTTTGTATCCAAAGCTTCCTTAGCAATAGGATGGGAGACCCCCAGATAGGCCAGGAGGAGAGGGCAAGGGGATGGTGAAAGGGCAGCAGGGCAGGACTAAGGCAGGACTTCCCTCCCTCTCATTTCCTTCTTTCCTTCCTTCCTTTCTAAGTACAGAGTGGTGGGAAAATATTTGAGAGGAGGGAGGGAAAAAACAAGCAAGAAATGCAGCTGGGGAGGTGCAGCTGGGGAGGTGTCACTCTTCATGAGGAATGAAGAAATGCACCATTGCCTGGAAGTGGCCAGCACATAGCCCTCACCTACATGGCCCTAGGGGAGGGGTTGCCATGAGCAGCGTGAGAGTCAACGTTACCTGCGCAATGCCATCTAGCCCCCAGCCTATCCAGTTTCGGCAGGCAGCGAGGCACTCTCCTCTTAGCACCGAGAGGGTGAGTCAGGCAGCGCAAATCTGAAAAGAAGTGTGATGCCACCAAGCCCCCAGCTTGCCCGGTTTCAGCAGGCAACGGGGCACTTTCCTCACAGCACTGACAGGTTGAGTCAGGCGGTGCGAAGCTCGCCAGCTTTGCACTTGCTGCCTGCTGAAACTGGGGGCTAGGCAGCATTGCACTTCTCATCTGATTTGTGCCACCTAGCTCAGCTCTGTGAGGAGAGCGCCCTGCTGCCTGCTGAAACCAGGCAGGCTGGGAGCTGGGCGGTCTTGCATTTATTTTGGGATTTGCGCCGCCCGGCTCAGCCGCTCGGTGCTGTGAGGAGAGAGCCCCACTGCCTTCCCAAACCCCTCCCCCAGAGCCCATCAAGCTGGATATGTGAAGTAGGCCACGGCCATTTTCTGGCCACTTCCAGGCGATAGTGCATTTCTTCATTCCTCACAAAGGGTGACACCTCCCCAGCATGAACCCAGGGGATGGGGCCAATGCGGCAGGTGTTGGTTCCTCGTGTTTCCACATAGCCTTGTGGAGCTAAGACTGAATGCCTTTCAGCATAGATGGCCACCACAAAATTGTACATTGGCTCCCAGCTGGCCTGGGCCAGGGCCAATGCAGCGGGGGCCATTCCCTCACTGTTTCCAGGATGGCTTCGTGGGCCACATGAAACCACTTCGCAGGCCGCATCTGGCCCCAGGGCCTTGTGCTTGACATGTCTGGTATAGGGTTTCCTGCCTGAACAGGGAGATGGAGTAGATGACTCCAAGGTCCCTTCCAACTTTATTATTATTAAAAGAAATTGATTAAATTAGTTACAGGTAGTCCTCAATTTATGACAATTGAGCCCAAAATTTCTGTGGCTAAATGAGACATTTGTTAAGTGAGTTTTGCCTCCTTTTACAACCTTTCTTGCCACAGTTGTTAACTGAATCACTGCAGTTAAGTTAGTAACACATTTGTTAAGTGAATCTGGCTTCCCCATTGACTTTGCTTACCAGAAGGTCTCAAAAGGGATCACATGACCCTGAGACCCTGCAACCGTCATATATATGAGTCAGTTGCTAAGTGTCTGAGTTTTGATCACATGACCACTGAGATGATGCAACAGTCATAAGTGTGAAAAACGGACATAAATCACTTTTTTCAGTACCATTGTAACTGCAAACGAACTGTTGTAAATCTCCGACTATCTGTATTTGCAGATTGGAATTAATAAATTCTAATGCAAGAGGTTCTAATGCAATCCCTTGATATATAATAAATTTCCTTATGATATTAAATAACAAATATATTGTGTGAATTGGATACTTTAGATAATGTTTAATAAAAGTTTGCTGTTTGAGATGCAAGTCAGAGTTGAAACATTAACTCATATGAGTTGATCTTGTCCCAAGATGGTCATACATAAGCTAATAATAATAATAATAACAACAACTTTATTGTCACTTTGAATGTACACCAATCAGCATACATCAAAATGAAATTTCATTGCCTACAGCTCTCAAAGGGTCACCAACTCCGATATACACTCCTTGTTTGTGGCCAGTTCAAGTTACAGATCTTCCATTTTAGTCTCTAGGGAGCGAACAATGGCAAACAGGACAGATGGAAACGGAGGTCCATGTGGTTAGCCTTCAATTAGCTTGTATTCCTGCATAACAAGCTCGCCTCCTTTTCTTTTTCTGATTCTGTCTCTTTCACCTTTTCCTTAAAGAGGCCTTGATTCTTTTTGCCCCTGGAGCACGCTGCCACCACCAACTCCTCCAAAAGACTCTCTCCCATCCTCTGGGCCTGCCGACAGCCTCATCCAGTTCCTTCACTCTGTAAGCCTCGGGACCTCTGCTCCTCTGCCTCCTTCGGAAACAGCCCTGATTTGCAATAGAATCCGTTGCTGGGCCAACAGTCAGATCTTGCTGCCGGCAGAACAATTTCAAACAGCATCAATGACTTTTAACAGTCTCACCAACAGTTCTGAAACAGCTAGAAACCCGCCATGCCAGCAAAGATTGTCAGTCGTATGTCGCATGTTACCTTAGTTCCACCACGTTGCTCAAACACATTAAAACCTTCCTATATCCCTTAAACATCCCTCCCAAAACTTTTCACCTTCGAGAGCCAATGGCAGCTGTAGCCGATCCAGGCACTGCCATCTTAGAACTCTTAGAACATAATTCTCAAAATAATTCTGGAATGATTATTGTGTTTTAAAATGCACATGTTCATCTTGGCTGTATCCACTTTGCAGAATCTATCAAGATATCACATATTGTGGATTTTCATGCACATTTTATATAATAATTTATTTAAGTCATTAAGTTTCTATCACGCCTTTCCTCCAGAAGCTAAAGATGGATAATACAGGGTTCCTTTATTTATTTATTTTATTCTTACAACAGCAACTGTTCAGCAAGTTTGACTGAATGAATATGACTAGCCTAAAGTCACTCAGTAAGTTCAGTGGCTACAAGTAGCTGAATATGAGTTCCCTAATTTAGAATAACAACATAATTATTCATTACATTGGTTGATATCTACTAATATATATAGTAAAAAACCAAAGATACAATTTAAAATATTCATTCATTTGTATAGATCAGGGGTGTCAAACTTCCAACCTGCGGGCCGAATGCATTGTAGCAAAACCATGCCCACCCCATTTCAGGCAATGGCAAAAAAAGTCACGATACGTCGCAACACATCACATGACGTTGTGAGTTTGACACCCCTGGTATAGACCATCACATAATATTCTCATGGTGATCAATAATAAAACCCCTTGCTGGGTCAAAGCAAAAATGTCTCACCAACATTTTCAAGATATTCAACACCCATAGATTATGAAAACTGGGTTTCTCATCAAACTGCAATTTCATTACAGAACTGCCATTTACTCAGACGGGAAACAGTATGTTTTTACTGCCCTTAATTGTTAACAAATATAAGTTATCTATAAAATAGAGTGGAAAATTAGTACTTGCTAACTAAAGTGACAACAGACATTACAGGATCAAAATTATGGGGAATAAGAGAATGAATGTTGGAATTAAGGCAGTGGAGCAATCTTCTGTCTTTAATTCTGCTCTTGCTCACACTATATTAAAGGAAGCTCATCTTTCTGGGGAAAAAATTGCTACCCCGTTAAGGTGACCTATTACTAAAGTGTCCAAGTGGGCTAGATGGAGTGATAATAATTGATAATTAATCATTTTTCATTTCTCCCTCTTGATACCATATAGGGAAGAAACTCAGTCCTTCATTCACCATCATTATCTCAGAAGGCAGCTAACGTGGGTCCCAGAGGAAAACGCTGCATCTTTATATTGCTCTTGGCAGCCCCAAGTGCCAAGCAATCAGGACTTCATAGGTCCTTTAGGCTTTTGCTTTCATGTATACGAGACAAAGTTGCTTTTCATTTAAAACCTATTGCACCACATTGAAGACAAATCAATTTAGATGTTCAATGTGTAATTTCGTCAGCTTTCTGAAGATGTATAGGAATGTTAACAGGGTTAATGACAGCATATTTCATATTTCCTTGGAAAATCAGCCAATATTCCTCCCAACACAGAATCTACTGAAAATAATATGTGTCAAAGAGCATACATTAAAAAACATACATGTATAATATTTTTGTCCCTAAGATATTAGCATAGGAATAGAATTTTTGCTGTAAGAATTATTCAATTATATACAGTATCTCAGAGCTGAACAACCTGTAGTTCTCCCAATGTGCTGAATATTATCTTCCAGAAGTGCTAAGCAGCATGGCTAATATCAGGAATGTTGGGAATTGTAGTTCAACCAAATCTGGAGTACCATTCCTTTCTACCTTGAGCTAAATACTCAGCTAGGGCACTTAGTAGCTGGTTGATTCATCTTAAGCATTTATTCAGAAACACATGCATTAATGCCACTGTGTTCAACAGGGGTTTCTCCCTGGAAAGAACATTTAACACTGAAGCCTAAATCCACATTTATATTAAAAATGCCCCACTGTTTTCAATGATAAGTATATTCAGGATTGTACTTCAATGATCTCAATCTAAATTCTGCCTCTATCAGCAAGTTTTTAAGTAACCACTGGTAAACCATTTTCTCTCAGCTTCAGTCTTATACAGTATCCCAATCATTAAATCTCTGGATGGCAAAGAGGATTGGATAATTCAGATCACCTTTAGTATCAAAGTTTAAAACTGATAAAATGGCTATATCTTGAATGACTGATGCGCTGGCAGTTGTTTACTCAGTATATTTTTAGCACAAAGGACAAATGTTCAGCATTCTGGCTTTTAATTAGTATTATCATATTATGCATAGATGACTATTGTGCATGGCAGGCAGAGAACTTCTAAGAAGTGAAGGCCAGAATAGTGCCTAAGTTTTCCTCTATTTTTTTTTTTTCACCTCTGAAATGCTGGACAATATGACATCACAACATTGCCACTTTTCATTTCATGTAGGCGATGGTTGAATCTTGGTTCAACAGCAGGAAGAAGATAACCTCCTCTACTTAACTGAAGATGGCAGACTATCTGTAGCAGCACATAATAGATAGAAGAGCAGAAACAGTTCAGCCTACTGCTCAGCATAGCGCACAACTCTGCTTGTGAAAAGGTTGCCCTGGTTAAAGGGAACAAAACTCCATACAATGGATTTTTACTTCTGGAGGATGCTCGGTGGAAAACACTTTTCCTTCACTGATCTTCTTTTCTAATCGTGTCTTACTATGTCCTTTGCATTCTTTTAAATCAAGATTTCTTCCTAATTAAAACAAACACAAAGAAGCAATTAATGTCTTGATGGAAACAGATGGTAAAGTGGCACAACTCCTTTACAGCATGAAAATCTAACTCACTATTCCATCAAACCTTCCATACTTTAATGAATCACTACTAAAGGTACGTTAGGTTGTTTCTATTAAAGGTTTATGACATTATTTGTTTCTGAAAAGCTCAGTATAACGGAAGGATTTCCTATGCCTGTAAGAAATGAAATGTTCATGTGAATGTTTAAAATTTATACAGTTTATAGTTTCTTGAAATACAGTGATATTTCATTATTTATGGTGCTCTTAAAATGCTTTCTTTTATTTATCCTGTATGCTGTTGGGAAAAATTATTTCTATTTTAAAATTTATATGGTTGCACATGATAGCAGATACAGAAAAACAAAGGAAGTCTTTCAAAACATCTCCAAACTCAGAAAGAGGTCTCAAACTTGAATTGGTATACTAAATGATGTCAATGGACAGATAATAACTGATTCAAAGATCAAACAAATATGGGAAGAGTATACTGAAGTTCTGCACAGTAAAGACATTAGCATCCAAAATACCTTGGAAGATGCTCCCTACTTACAAGAACTTTTTATACAAAAAAAGTTAAAGTTGGATCAGCACTTTGGTCAAAGTTGGAGGCTACAGGAATCAATGATCCAGCTACAGAAATATAACAGGCAACAAAAGAAGGAAAGGTCTATACAAGCTATTCTAGCAGATCTAGATAGTGACACAGTGGCCAACACAGTGGAAGAAATCAATCTGCATACTAATACCAAAGAAACAAAACTGAACCGAATGTGCAAACTATTATACAATATCCTTGATTTTGCATGCTAAGAAAATAATGCTTAGTCATCCAACATATATTAAACATCTATATGAAAAGGGAGATGCTTGATGTTCAACCTGATTGTAGAGACGATAAAAGAAAATGAGACATTAGTTGTTGCACTCTGGATAATTCAGACAGTCAAGGAATACAAAGGGAAATCAGTATGTGTTTCACTGATTATAGAAAGGCCTTTGATTGAGTCAATCATGTCAAGCTGTGAAATATGCTTAGAAAAATAGGAATCTCAGAACATCTCATTGTTTCCATTGTTCCCCAAAACGCCCAGTATGGACAGAACATGGCAACACACATTGGTTCAGGTTGGCAAAGAAATGAAACAAGGCTGTATATTTTCACATTTATTCATTCGATATGTAGATTAGAAGAAGATGTGTTTTTTAAAAGTAGAGGAAGGATGTGTATTTTAAAACTAGAGGAAAAAAACATAAATAGCCTGCATTATGCTGATAACTTTACTCTGATTGCTAAAAATGCAAAGGATTTGCAATCTCTACAAATGAAACTCACAAAGCATCATGAAAAAAAAATTGGAGGAGGAGGAGGACTGGAATATGATGTTCTTAACAATGCAGAAAAGCTCAGCCTGTCCCAAAGAGAACTACATTTTATTGGAACTGGCCTATTCTGCAAAACTCTAACAACATGAGGATGGAATGGCATGGCTGATTATACCTTTCTCCCATGGAAATGGATCATTGAAAACAATCAGCCTATAAACAAATAATAAGAAGACCTTGAAGACTACCTCTCTGGAGAAGTCTATAATGCTACAAAATGTGGAAGGAAATAGAAAAAGAAGATGACAGTGGAAGGACTCAGTTACAATGGCAATGAATGCACTGTTGGAAAAAAGTAACAAAGAATTAACTTCTGATTTTAACAGATTTTATAAGTTTATTTATATTTTGTCTTCTGTTTCACCACAATTTCCTTTTTCCTTTATCTTTTCTAATTATCAAATCCATAAATCATCAGTTATTTTTTTGTTTTCTCAGCAACAGGTTCATAAGGGATTTCCAGTCATTAATAAATGTAGTTGTTGATTCTTCTCTAAGCAAGCAAGTTAATTTTGCCATTTCTGCTAATCATTCCTCCATTGTGGGTATTTCAAAGTTCTTCTATTTTTGCATATATAATACTATCACAGCAGCGATCATATACAAAAATAATCTGCCATGGCACTGTTCCAGTTACATATTAGTCCCAGGAAAAAAATATGGTTTCAGTAGAATATTAGCCTTTAAAATTCTTTATATCATTGTATGTATCTGTATGTATTTGAAGACAGTCAGTTTGGTCTAGTGGTCCAAACTAGAAACCAGGAGACTGAGTTCTAAGCCCACTGTAGGCATGACGGTAATCTGTTATAGCTGTTAGTTTTATCTAACAGTGAAGTAGTATGTGTTGTGTCCTGAGCCTGCTGAAGCATTCAGTAGGCTCAGAAATGTTGCAAATGTTCCGGGCAGACCAAAAGCTGCCCGGGACCAGACTGGCTGTCACCAGCCTTGCGCGCATGCGCAAGGCACGAAAACAGCCAGCTTCTATTGGTTAACATTGTCTGGGTTCAGAGCCCTATAAAAGGCCGGCATGCCTTTTACTGCTTGCTTGGTTGTAGGAGAAAGAAATAAAGAACTTTATTGTTTTCACCATGTGTCGTCATCAATTGCCAACGAACCGAAAACACAACAATATGAATATCCAAAGTACATCCACAGATTAGATTATTAACTCTAAGGTGAAAAAAAAATATCACTGCTGGTAAATCTTCATCACTGCTGGTAAATCTTAATGTCACATATATGAGTACATTCATTTTCCAGGCTCTTATCAATGGAACACAAAAAAGAAATCAGGGCTTCTCTTGGGAATGTCAATGATTGCAACTAAAGAACTAAAATCACGATTAATTAAAAAAAAAAGAACGTCCCACAGATGACTAATTCCTAACTTGCTATATTACCTGAAAGAAACACTGTCTCAAACAATATTATTGTGCACTTCAATTTGAAAAATTTTAATTGTCATTTTAGTTCAGGCTCCCTTCATATTTTTATATAACCCAAAGTATAAATGAAACATTTTCTAAATAGTTTGTTTACCTGTAGGCTCAGATTATTAAAAAATGAGGCGAGAAAAGAAGAAACAGAAAATTTAATCAAATAAATATGCTGACTAGGTTCATACATCGCACTAAGCCAATGCTAAACAAAACACATTAAAGCTTAACACAACATGTAAACCTTGCCACACTACTTATTTACAGGTGTTAAGGCAGCTACTGAATGGCTCAGTGAATTAATAGATGTGATTTAAAGAACTGGTTCTTGTCTGAAAACAAGACTGCAGTTCTGGGCCTCTTTTCCTAATATCTGCTCAGTAATATTATGAATTTCTGCATGGAATTTTAGTTCTCTTTTTAAAAGATTCTGCAAATTTTATTGTAAATTGTGAGATCATAACTGGAATATTTTGTACACTTCTGGGCACTACATTTTAAAGGAGACATTGACAAACCAAAAGAGAGAGAAGAGCAAGGAAGACAAGTCCTTCAAAGAACAATTGAAAAGGCAAGAAATGTTTAGCCTGGAGAAAAGAATCCATAAAAGCAAATATGACAGCAGTCTTCAAATATCTGAAAAGACGTCACGCACCAGCAGACTTGTTTTCTGTTACTCCAAACAGCAACAGTATAACTAGTGGGAATTGCAAGGAAGCAGATATCAACCCCAGATGTTTGTGGAGTTTTTTCTGCTAGAAATCTTTAAGGATGGTCATCTATTAGAAATGCTATAATAGCACCTTGCTTGAAAATCTGGAATTAAGATTAAGTTGGATTAAAAGACTTGAAAAATTCAGAAGATACAAGTTAGCCTAATTCCTACATTAAATTATTTTTCACGGAGGAAATATACCATAAATCACATGGGTAAATTCTTTGGGCCTATTTCTTGGTCAATTTCTGGATTCTATTACAGGAAGAGACTGATATTACCCAACTGGGAAATATGTCTGTTGCTGGAAATATGCCATTCTTGTCTTTTTCTTAAATTTTTGGCAAATACATTCTTTGGGAGTCATGTTTAAAAAACAAATGCCTTTCACAACTTATCCCTACTTCATATGGACTGGAACCACATATTTGTGCCAATGTGTGCCAATGTGCCCACAGTAAAAAATGACAATAAAAGTTATCTGTCTATCTATCTATTTAGGAAGAACCACCACTGAAGATCTAACCTCCCCACACCAATACCTGGAGGTGGTTCAGAATGATATGATGAATAGTATCAAAGACATCTGAGAGATGCAGAAAGCCTGGGAGAATCATGTTTCCCTTTCTTGGTCTGCCACTGCTTCACTACAAGAGCAGCAATATAGTTTTGATCACATACCTGGGCCTGAAACCTAATTTAAAAGGATTCAAGTAATCTGTTTGACTCTTCACAATCACCCATCACTCTCTTAATAATCTTTCCTCAAAAGACAAGTTTTAAACAGGCAGTATTTGTCCAAATTAGATGGATCAAGAGGCTTTGTGATGAAATGCAATCCTATTCCTTCAAGATAGGTAGAAGCATCTCCTCCTTCAATAATGCCTTAACCATTGCCCTGACACAACCTCCTGTTATCTTCCTGGCAGGTTGGGTGAGATCCAGTCCAGAGATGATATAGCTGATATCACAAAAAAATGCTATTACTCTTTTAGGACTAAAAACCTTAAACTGCTCTCAGATAATTTCTCAAGACACTGCCCCAGTGAGCTTTAATGGGCTTACCAAGACAGTGTGCAACACTCAGCAAATATCAGTACTTTGATCTTATACATGCCTTGTATAAGATAAAGCAGTCCAATAACTGATCTTCCATACCATTGTCTCCTAAAAAGATCAGTTCATTCTAAACAGGTCCTCTGAATGGCCCTTTATGGATAAGCGAAGTGACGGAAGTCTTGATGGGTTATCATTTTTATCAGCACAGTGTAGGTTCAAACCTAAGTACTTACATATGCCCATCATTTCCCCTCTTTCTTGTTCACTTGCATAGTTCTAGGAGTGTCTTCTACTGCTTCATCTTCCAAGGTTCCACAGCATATCAAACAGACCTCTGGATTAATATGCAGGAAAAAGCCACTCAGATGCAATTCTGACTAAACGCTGCAATAACTTTTATATTACTGTGGTGAACTAGGTTCTAAACAAAACTCTCAAATATTTATCATGCATCTAGGTAGACCAATCAAAGGAATCCTAGGAGACATTGGTGGCTTCCACAGAATCTAGAGACTAAGCTGATCTTAATTGATGTTCCTCATCCTAAGATGGCATCTGTTCTGATTCAAAGCAAAAATCACCAGCAAAATGCTGTGGATATAGTATGTTTAGATTTTAGTAAGGCATTTGACAAAATAGATCACAACCTACTTCTGTGTGATAGATAGCATCAGCACACGTGGATTTGTAACTGGCTGACAAACCATATTCAACAAGTAGTCCTTAATGGTACCATGTCTACATGGAGAGAACTAAGCAGTGGGATATCACAATGTTCCATCTTAGGGCCGGTACTCTTCAAAATCTTCATAAATGACTTAGATGAGATTTTTAAGAAGAGACTGGGCAGCCATTTGTCTGAAATGGTATAGAGCAGTGGTGGTGAACCTATGGCATGGGTGCCAGAGGCAACACTCGGAGCCCTCTCTGTGGGCACACGTGCCGTTGCCTCAGCTTTGCCTCTCTCCACAACCCCCTCCTCACCAGCAGCCCCCCTGGAGAGTCGCCCCCAAACGTGGCCCATACAGAGCAGTGGAGCCAAGGACATGGCAGCCATGCAGCATAGGCAAGACTCTGCCCTCACGCCCCATCGTGCACAGTTGATGCTGCAGGGTGTGGGGAGAGGGTGTGGCCGCCATGGTGCTGCTGGGCTGCCTGGGCAATCTGCAGTGGGCCCTGGAGGCAGTGAGTGGCTCTGCAGGCAGGTGGGGTGGGGGTGGGGCGGGGCAGGGGGTGGGGTGGGGGTGGGGGCACACAGTCTCTAAAAGGTTTGCCATCACTGATATAGAATCTCCTGCTTGAGCAGGGGGTTGGACTAGAAAAACTCCAAAGTCCCTTCCAGCTCTATTCTGAATTAATTAATGTATGAACTCCAATGCAGTATGTGTGGTTCTTTGATAATCTGAGATAAAACTTCTCAACTATGGTGGTCTCTGACTTTTCTAGATTCCCAGTCACTTCTTTGTTCACAAACTCCCCATTAATCTTTGTTCTCTTATCAGTTCTTGGCTATATACACTTCCAATTCACCATAACAATTGTTTCCATTATTAAACCTAACATCCCAAACAATTATTCTCATTCTTGAGATACAGTGAAGTTCACATATCTGGAGGTCCTTCAGTCATATAAGCCCACAACAAGCAATCCAAAGTAATAGTTACCCTCTCTCATCCACCCTGTCAGGCAGAACACAGACTTGAAGATACACATGCATACATATTGTTATTATCCCAATAAGCAACAATCTGAAATTTGGTGTACAATAGTAGCATCAGACAATTATATGCATCTAATTCCTTTTTTCACATGGACAGTCACTGAAGTAGTTGCAGAAATCTATTTTTATTATCTCCTTCAGAACTTAGAAAGTTGTTATGGAGGCCGCAGGTTAACTAAAGTGTTAAGCACTGCTACACAAAGCAGTACTGAACTGGAACAATTCATATTTTCTAAATAAAATATATGTTTCTTCCTTGCTGTCTATGGACTAAGAGCAACTATGACAAGGAATCTTGTACTGACATGTCACAAATATTGACAAAGCAAGCAAAGGGGTTTTTTTCTTCCTGTTCTACAGACAAAGTCATGTATCTGCAAGCAATATTTATTGTTTCTTTCTTCCTTCTGCCTTACGTCTGTCCCTTCAAGTTGTGAAGATGCAAGTTCTTTGGTTTAAAAGGTCACTTGTGGCTTGATATATACAGTCACTTCTGTCTTTGTCTCTCTCCAATGCAGAAATTCTTACAATTAAAAAAAAAAACGAAGACAAAACAGAAAAAGCCCTCCAGTACTATTAAATGATACCTATCCTCTGTTTTTTTTAACCATCCAATTTGAAAAATGAAGCCCTCATGTGCATTGTGATCTTCAGAATACAATGATAGATTTATCTTTTTGAATATTAATGTTTTGCTTGCAACTACCATCTATTCCAAATAAAGTTTCAAAAGTACTCATAGTTATCTTAAATATTGATTCCAGCCTGTAATATTCCATCATAATATTTAGACTGTTGCAGCCTTTAGACAGGACTGCACCTGAGTGGCCTTTCCTTGCACATTGTATATTGTTCCATAGGGGTCTGTTTGGTACATTGTGGAACTAAGTCAAGGATACGCACATAATAATGTACTTGATGAGGAAAGATTGAAGGAACTGAATTTGTTTATATGAAAGAAAAATCGTCAAGCACAAGTCAAACTATTGTCCGGTGATGTTTCACCAAGTTAACTGCTTGGCAGCTTATAATAAGCCCCCTTTGCAACGCTATGGTTTCATGAACTGTATGTGTATCACTTTGTATATCAATCCATTCCAGAAATGGGTTTATAGGCAACTCCCCTTTCTACACATTATGTAGTTGCTCCCCGATTCCAAACTAAAGAAGTTTATGTAGCAAGGAACAGACATGCCCTATTTGTAGAAAAGACAACCCTGCCTTCTGAAGATTCTCAAAATGTGGACTTAAGCACAAATAGCTTGATTCATCGAGGATTTGGGGTTTGGAGGTTGATGGGGAGGCCTGGAGAGAATTAAAGTGTAGTGAAGTCCAATTTAACTTTAATGGGATCCAAATGATCTAGGCCAGGGTGTCAAATTGCCAGTCCGCAGGCCGGACACGTCATCTGGAAGCTGCAGCCATCTCATTGCCGGCAATGGCAAAACCATCCCGATACATTGTGCGAAGTCACACGACGTCACAAGTTTGACATGTCTGATCTAGGCTATTTCCTAATTTTATTTATTTATCCATCAATCACTAAAATTTAGATATCACCCATCTCAGAGTGATGAAGATTTGACAGACAGAAGAGTAATAGTTCAATTTATTCTGAAACAATCTAAAGAAAAGCAAAGGAGAGATCATCCATCCTTACCTAGAATCAAAACATGATGTCCACTCTGCCCAGGAATATGTGGTTTGAAAACATAGACAAAAATGTCTCAATTTCAAGATTAAAATTGTTATGTTATATAATGAGATTATATAATGATCATCTTCATCTCCATTAGCCGTTTTTCTAAGTGAGATTCAAGTATTTACTCTGTCCAATTCTACCATTACAAATATTTAAATCTTCAGTACAATTTGATACAAAAAGAAAAAAGAAATGGGCAGAGAGCCAGATAAAATACAGACTGACTTCATAATTACATATGTAGCATTAACCACCAATTCTGCCCATAGTTAATTTGAAACTCTTGCAGAAGAGATGTATTGCCTTGGTAGCATTTATAGCACTCACACAACTATGTGTGTACTAGATTGGGCATTTTTAGAGTACATTTAAAAGAGCTGAAAATCAGAGCATCAGCGTGAAACACTTGCCAAAGCAAAACTTGCCAAAAATGGTGTGGCATATACTTCAAACAACACTGTCGCCAAATGAATCTGTAGTTTGACTCAATGTTTTGACATACAACTATAATTCCTAAGGTTAGGCAAACAGGCTGCTTGGAGAGCCAAAGTAGCTATATCTATGACTGCAGGTAATTCAAGGTTCTTTCCCAATCTTTCCCAATAAAAATATTTTTTTCTTTTAATGACCCTTGTAATCCCTTGCATCAGGGTGGAGTCGGGTGACTGAATGGAGCTGAGTGTTTAAATGGCCAGATGCCCTTCCTGATGCCTAACGAGAAGCTCACAGCAGATATTTTCTCTTTGCGCCCAGAGAGAAATATCTGCCGCCACCTAGGATCGAACTCACAGCCTCCTGATTGGTAGGCAAGAGTGCCACCTCTATGTTATCATGCTGCTAATATACTATATAGCATAGCATAGCATAAAATAGCATAGCATAGCACAGCATTGCACTGTACTGCACACTACATTACATTACATTACGTTACATTACATTACATTATATTGAATGTATATACTTTGAGAGGCCCCAGGCTTCCATGACAAAGTACATACTTTTCATGCAGAAACTCTAATGTTTATTACCCTGCCATCTCT
Organism: Crotalus tigris; assembly: GCF_016545835.1. Taxonomy (NCBI): domain Eukaryota; kingdom Metazoa; phylum Chordata; class Lepidosauria; order Squamata; family Viperidae; genus Crotalus; species Crotalus tigris. Next base: position 18,723,740 of record NW_024096970.1, read on the forward strand.
AGGTCAAAAAAGTTGTATTTCAAGAAAGTTGAAAAATCTCAGCCTAAAATTATGGAGATAGCACAAGCAGCATCATATATTCCTAAATTGTATTCCATTGGTGAGAGCCAGTTTTGTGTAATGGTTAAGGGATCAGGCTAGAAACCAGGAGAGTATGAGTTCTAATCCCTTCTTAGGCACAAATGGGTGACTCTGAGCCAATCACTTTCTCTCAACCCTAGGAAACAGGTAATAGTAAACTGCCTCTGAAAATTTGCCAATATAAATCAAATAAAGTAATAGAGAAGAGAAGAGAAGAGAATAGGAATATATCAGTTTCTATGTGGGAAAAGAGGCTCAAGTAAGATGTTTGAGAAGCTAATGAAGAATAATTCCTTCTTTAAGTAGTTCAGAGACTCATCCCTATGCACCTTTCTTATGAAGACATTTCCAGTGATTTAGTCAACAAGTATGGAGGGAGAAAAGAATCCAGCAAATAGGCAATCACATTCTCTTTGCAGAGAAGTTTATCTGAGAATTAACTGATTAAAAGCAGAGAGCCTGACCCACCAGAGGAAATAGGTCAATAGGAGACCTGTAGAGGACAGAGAGCCATTGATCAATAATTACTTTTCTGTTAAAGTGTATATTCCCTGGAGTAGCTCCTTTTGATATAGCTGCACCATTAGCCAGCAGAAGGATTAAATACAACCACACCACAAGATTTCTGTAAACACCTGTTAGAGAGATGTGATAGAATAAAACAGATCCTGCTCTCTTCTCCTCACTTCCAAGCTTCAGCTTTAATTTCAAATCTACAGTATACTGCTCATTGGCCAAATATATCATTGTACCCCAACTTATATCAGGGAACCCTTGTACAATTTGAGACCTACTAAAGTGAATACATGGAAAGAATTAAAAAAAGTGTTGGATACTTGATTGGAAGACCTGAAGGACTATCTTAAGAACAGATCAATCTGGAGAAAACCTACTGTATCTATGTAGTTATTAAGAATCAATACATGAATGAGAACACAATTTTCCTCTGTATCTTTCCAAAATTGGTGATGAAGTTCTGGGCTCAATATGCATAAAAGGAATCATTTTAGACTGAAGTGCATATAAATAAATGTACAGGGCTTATCTCCACTATCACCAATGGGAGAGCTGAATCTGAGTGAAAGACTGCCTAATGTCATCTGAAGCTTTTACAACTGAAGGCAGGCTTGATTTGGGGATTCTTGTGATTTATAAGTGAATCACTGAGCCAATAGAAAAAAAAAAACAGAATGACTTGATAGATTAAGGGATGTATTGAAGTAACAAAATTCCAATGATAGAGATAGACAGACTATATCCCAGAGTTCTGAAAAACCTGGCAAATGTTACCTCAGAACTGTTGCACCACATCTTTCATAAATCCTGGAGCACTGGGGAAGTACCCGAGGATTGGAAAAGGTCTGATGTAGTCCCCGTTGTCAAGCCCCTGGGCTTGCCATGGGCCGGGAGATGGGGAGCATGCAGCCAGATGCCGCCGGTGCCGTCCTCAGAGGAGACAGAAGCCAGGAACACTCCTCCTACCAGCTGGACAAGGGACTAGATAAGCAGGACGAGGGAGGGATTGTGCCTTACCTTGGCTGCGTCTCCCTTCCTCCAGCTGCCTTGTTATCAGAACAAATGGCTGGGATGGCAGAGGCTCCGTGGGTATGTCTGGAGGGGGGAAAGGGTGGTGCACTACGCCTATTATCCATACGGACCGGATGCTGGCTTGCTAAGTGGGGTGGGGTTGGTGGGTGGAGCACAACTATGTAAAGCACTGGGAGCAATTCACTCCCAGTGCTGACTTTTCTTTTGCATTAAAGTTTGCTGGTCACCTGTTCCTTCTGTGTTTGGGGTTTATCAGCAGCTGGCAGAGGACAGCTGACAGTAAGTCAGCACTCCCTTTATTTTCCTGTTCCCTTCTTCTTGCCTGTTGCTGTGGACTGTGACTACGATGGCAGAGGGCAAACAGGAGGTTCCTACTGGGACAGTTGAGGCCGATCTGGCTGGAGTAACAGGGCCTGAGTCTGAGGCCCGGGAGGTGGAGCCAGTAGTCAGGCCTAAGGCAATGGAACCACGACCTGCAGCCCCTACAGGTGAGACCCAGAGCCCTGGGGTTGCTGCAGTGTCTGGGGAATGGTGGCACAGCCCTGCATTAGCCAATGTGGAGCCTGGACAGGTGACAATGCCAGGACCTAGGGAGTCTTTGATGGACTGGTGGGAGAGATGGCTGACGGGGGAAGATGAGAATGAATGGAGCTATTCCACCGCTCCTAGCCAAGACACCATGGACGTATTGAGGGACCGGTTCGGGGAGGTAGGATATCAAGACACCTCCTCCTGGCCACGATGGACGGCTACGAGAGAAGAAGCCCCATGGCATCGGCCGGAGGCGCCATGCAGACATCCTGACTCAGGCTGGTTCCAGTTGGCCAGTCCGTGGCTGCGACGGCCTCCTGCTCCAGAGGTATCCACGGTAGGAGGGTCTTCTTTGACTGCACCGCAGGTCCAGGCTCAGCCTGCATGGACGGATCAGCCAGCCCCTGGGTCATGGGGATTGCCTGCTGAAAGGGGTTCCGGCCAGCGGGATGTGGGTTCCAGTGTCCAGGTCCAGACGCCTACAGCTGACACCTTGCGTGGCCCAACCCAACCTATAGGACCCTGGGGTCAGGGCCTGATGTGGGGTCCACCACCCATACCGGTCACATTTGACAGGCATCCAGATTTCCTGGCAATGTTCTTAAGCCATGTGATCAGCCACTTGGATCGATATGCTCGATTCTATCCATCCCAATGGGCCATGGTGATGGCGGTGTCTGCGGGATTGCAAGGTGAGGCAGCGGCATAGGCAGCAGACCTGTACAGCGATCATGCTCGGGAGCTGGCTAACGCTGGGTTGTTCCTGGATTCACTGCATGCCCGCTTTGAAGACACCACCCAGGTTCAGCGCGCTGAGGCGGAGTTGCTGCCAATGAGGCAATATGATTGTCATGCAACTGACTACATTCGTGAGTTCCGCAGGATTGCAAGGAGGCTGCGGTCTTGGCCTGAACGCTTGCTTGTCCATCATTTCTGGGCAGGTCTGGACCGAGAGCTGCGTCAGGCTTGCGTGTTCCGAGGGGTATCCAGTCATCTCCAAGACTGGTTCCGGGTTGTTATAGATCTGGACACAGGTCTCCAGGAGTTCCGGGGTAAGGGAGAGGAACCGCCCATACCAGGAAGACTGCTGGCAAAGCTACAGGAGGAGGGGAGATGGGGTCCGCCCTAGACGTGGACTCTTCTGCGCCTTCCGCCAGGGTACCATTCCGCTGTTTCCGGTGTAACCAGCCGGGTCACAGAGCAACGGACTGTCCAGCCCCGAGTCCACAGGCTCCTTCCTCGGCTCCTGGAAAACCCACTCCAAGGGCCAACAGAATGCCTGATAGATCGAGGGCGGTGCAACAGTCCAAGGCAGGTACATCCCAGCAGTTGGTCCCAAAGGAGGAGGAGGAGGCCACAGCAGCCACGAGATATTGGCTGGTAGCTGATGACAGTGACAACGACATAGCCAATGATCTATGGTAAGCGAACCCATAGTGCCCTTCGTTCTCCCTGTGACACTGGCAAACCGGCAAACAGGCCAACGGAGAGCCTACAAGGCCCTTATCAATTCAGGGTGCACCCGGTGTTTGATAAGCAAAAAGGTGGTAGCAAAGAGTGGGATCAGAGTCCAGCGACTAGCCCACCCCATTCGGTTTGAGCAAGTGGATGGGTCTCTCTTGGGAGGGGCGCCAGTTAACCTCGTAACAGAACCCATCTGACTGGACAAGGGATCCCATTGGGAGGTTCTCCGTTTCATAGTCGTCCCGTCTATGACTGAGGCAGTGATTTTAGGTTTGGCATGGCTGGACAAGTGGGGTCCTACGATATGGTGGGAAGGGGGTTACCAAAGGCTACGCATTGGGGTCGGTCCCCAGGCCCCTAACCAGGATTTTGGGGGAAAGGGGGCGGGGTGCGAGGAAAAGAAGGTCGGGTTGACGAATCCAGGGAAGAAGACCCTTTTCCAGAGGTATACAGTGATCTAGCTGAGGTCTTCAGCGAGCAAGAGTGCAACATTCTGCCACCCCACCGCACTACTGACTGCGCGATTGATATCCTGCCAGGGGCTAAATTGCCCACACCCCGCCATGATGCCCAGGGAGCTGGAGCAGCTACAACGTTACATCGACCAGAACCTGGCCCAGGGGTTCATCCAACCAGCTCGGTCATGAGTGGTCGTCCCAGTCTTATTCAAGGAGAAAAAGGATGGTTCCTTATGGCTCTGCGTGGACTTCTGCGGGATTAATGCGGTGTGTGTGGAGCATCTATACCCACTCCCATTGATGAAGGACCTCCTGGCCCATCTGGGTATGGGGCGTGTGTTCACGAAGCTGGACCTGTGTGAGACTTACTACAGAGTCTGGATAAAGAGTGGGGACGAGTGGAAAACGGCGTTTAACTGTCCGCTTGGCAGCTACCAATTCCGTGTGATGCCTTTTGGCCTGCAGGGGGCCCCTGCAGTGTTTATGCAACTCATCAATCAGGTGTTGCACGAGCACTTGTACCGTGGAGTCCTTGTGTATTTGGATGATATCCTAATATATACAACCACTTTGGAGGAACACGTCCACCTAGTTAGGAAGGTACTGAGGAAACTGTTGGATGCTCATCTCTTTGTGAAACTCTCTAAGTGCGAGTTTCACCGGGCTCGGCTGGATTACCTGGGTTACAAGATCTCAGGGGACAGCATAGAGATGGACCCACACAAAGTGAGAGCAGTGTTGGAGTGGCAGGCACCCCGCACTCGTCGCCAGCTACAAAGCTTCCTGGGCTTTGCCAATTTTTACCGGCAATTTATTCCATCGTTTGCCGCGGTAGCCATTCCCCTAACTGACTTGTTATGTACAAAGCACACCGCGAGTAAGCCACAGCCCGGACAACTGCTAGAATGGACGATGGCCTGTCAGAAAGCATTTGAGGACCTGAAAGCCCTGTTTGCCAAGGAACCAGTCCTACTCCACCCTGATCCTGAAAGCCCTTTCGTAGTCCAGGCTAACGCCAGTGACGTAGCTGTGGGGGCTGTGTTGTTGCAAAAGAACAGCCAAGGCATGCTGCAGCCATGTGCATACACATCACGGAAATTTTCAGCTGCTGAGAGGGCATGGGCGATTTGGGAGAAGGAGGCCTTTGCAGTATGATGGGCTCTTTCAACATGGAGGCATCTGCTGGAGGGGGCGACCAAGTCATTTGAGGTGTGGACTGAGCACAAGAACCTTGAGGTTTTGCAAACGCCGAGATGCTTATCACCTAAGCACATCCAGTGGGCCCAATATTTCTGCAGGTTTCAGTTCACTCTGAAGTATATGCCGGGAGGGAGGAACTTCCTGGCCGATGCATTGTCTCGCATGCCCCAATACCACAGCAGGCGGAAGGAGGTTGTATAGGCGATTATGCCGCCTTACCAACAGAGGGTCACTCAAGCGGTTCCACGCCAGTTGGCGGGTGACTTGACCCAACAGCTACTAATGGACGTTAAGAATGATCTTTGAAGGACCATCCCGGCATCTTGACACAAAGGGACGGTTTAGCATGGAAAGGCAATAAACTGTACGTACCAGAGTTACTGAGGCACTTGGTTCTCAAGCGGTGCCACGACGCCAAACAGGCGGGCCATTTCGGCTTCCTAAAAACATTACATCTCATACAATGTCAATTCTGGTGGCCTCGGATTAAAGTGGACATAGAGGCCCATGTGAGAAGTTGCCATGTCTGTGCTATGGCCAAGCCCCGTACTGGAAAGCCTTTGGGTTTATTACAGACAGTAGCAGATCCAACCCGACCCTGGGATTTCATTGTAGATTTATCAGAGAACCGAGGGTACACAATTATTTGGACCGTAATCGACCTATTTTCCAAACAGGCCCATTTTATTCCTTGTAAGAGGCTACCATCTGCTCGGCGTTTGGTCAGGTTATTTATTGACCATACTTACCGGGCCCATGGTGTTCCTCGGCATATTATATCAGATCGGGGGGCGCAGTCTACCACACAGTTCTGAAGGGATTTTGTTAAATACATAGGATCATTCCAGGCCCTCAGCTCAGCATACCACCCCAGCACCAACGGAGCAGCTGAGCGAGCGAATGCCATGGTAGAGCGCTACCTACAATGTTTCGTGTCATACCAAAAAAGAGACTGGGTAGACCTGCTCCCATTCACCGAAGTGGCCTACAACAACACTGTGCATAACAGCACAGGATTCGCTCCTTTTCAGGTGGTGCATGGGGTGGATTTTGTTCCGATCCCTGAGTGGCCCCAAGGGGTCCCCTTGCCGTGTACACCCCAGGATTGGATGGCATGAGTGGAAGGTCTGTGGGCTAAGGTTAAGAAAGCATTGGCCAAAGTGGGGGCAGCCACAAAGGCACAAGCTGATAAAAAAAGGGCTGAGCACAGGCCCTTCAGGTGGATGATTGAGTATACCTCTTCACCAAGTACCTACTTTCGAGGGTGCCCTGTAAGAAGCTGGGTCCCAAGTACGTAGGTCCCTTCAAGGTGCTTCAGGTCATAAACCCAGTAACCATACAGTTACGGCTGCCTCGGGTCTTCAGGAAGGTGCACCCTGTATTTCATGGGAGTCTGCTGAAGCCAGTAACGAGTCCCCCCAGGGGCCTGACAGCCCAACCACCAGGCCCAGTTTTCGGTGACCAGTTCGAGATACAAGAAATTCTGGACTCCCGGAGTCGTTGTGGACGAGTCCACTACTTGGTGAGATGGAAAGGGTACCCTCTGTCGGAGGCGTTGTGGGTGCAGAAGGAAGATGTCCATGCTCCGCGATTGGTGCAGACCTTCCATCGTCAGCACCCTGGAAAACCGGGGGGAGGGGCCATGGAAGGGACCAATCGAATTGTCGCACGCTCACCTGTCTCTGTTTGCCTTCCAGGAGGGGCCCTGGTAGAGGGGGCCGCCTGTCAAGCCCCTGGGCTTGCCATGGGCCGGGAGATGGGGAGCATGCAGCCAGATGCCGTGGGTGCCATCATCAGAGGAGACAGAAGCCAGGAACACTCCTCCTACCAGCTGGACAAGGGACTAGATAAGCAGGACGAGGGAGGGATTGTGCCTTACCTTGGCTGCGTCTCCCTTCCTCCAGCTGCCTCATTATCAGAACAAATGGCTGGGATGGCAGAGGCTCCATGGGTGTGTCTGGAGGGGGGAAAGGTGGTACACTATGCCTATTATCCAAATGGACCAGATGCTGGCTTGCTAAGTGGGGTGGGGTTGGTGGGTGGAGCACAACTATATAAAGCACTGGGAGCAATTCACTCCCAGTGCTGACTTTTCTTTTGCATTAAAGTTTGCTGGCCACCTGTTCCTTCTGTGTTTGGAGTTTATCAGCAGCTGGCAGAGGACAGCTGACACCCGTTTTCAAGAAAGGGGGAAAAACAGATTCAGGAAACTACCGACTAATCAATACTTGGGAAGATCCTAGGAAGGATAATCAAAAAAACAGATCTGCAAACAACTAGAAACAAACAAAGTCATAACTGGTAGCCAGCACAGGTTTGTTAAAAACAGATCATGCCAAACCAATCTTATGTCATTCTTCGATAAAGTGAGTAGCGAAACACAGTGTAAACAGTATACTTAGATTTCAGTAAGGCATTTGACAAAGTAGACCACAATCTACTCCTTGGTAAGCTAGGAAAAAGTGGAACAGACAACATCACCAGCAGATGGAGCTGTAGCTGGTTGACAAACTGTACTCAACAAGTAGTCCTCAATGGCACTACATCCACATGGAGAGAAGTAAGCAGAGGAGTACTACAAGGTTCTGTCTTAGGCTCAGCACTCTTCAATATTTTCATAAATGACTTAGATGAGGGAATTGAAAGGGAACTCATTAAAACTGACAGGAATAGCCAACACCCCAGAAGACAAACTCAGGATCCAAAAAGACCTTGACAAACTTGAACAATGGGCCCTATCCAGCAAAATGAGTTTCAATGTAGAGAAAAGCAAAGTTTACATCTAGACAAGAAAAACCAAAGGTGCAAATACAGATTGGGCGAGACCTGACTTAAAAATAGCAACTGTGAGAGGGACCTTGGAGTCCTAATGGATGATCACTTGACTATGAGCCAGCAGTGTGCAGCAGCAACCAAAAAAGCTAATACAATCCTGGGTTGTATAAACAGAGGCATAGAATCAAGATCACATGAAGTATTAGTACTGCTTTATAAAACCTTAGTAAGATCACACCTAGAATACTGCAGCCAATTTTGGTTACCATATCACAAAAAAGATATTGAGAGTTCAGAAAAAAATCAGAGAAGAGCAACTAAGATGATCAAAGGCCTGGAGACTAAAACATACAAAGAACGGCTATGGGACTTGATTTGGCTAGTCTAAAGAAAAGAAGAAATAGGGGAGATATGACAGCAGTGTTCCAGTATCTGAGGGGCTGCCACAAGGCAGAGGGGGCTAGGTTGTTCACCAAAGCACCAGAGGGAAGGACGAGAAACAATAGTTGGAAACTGATCTAAGAGAGAAGCAACCTGGAATTAAGGAGAAACTTCCTGACAGTGAGGACAATCAATCAGTGGAAAAGCTTACCCCCAGAAATTGTGGGCGCTCCATCACTGGAGATTTTTAAAAAGAGACTAGACCAGTGGTTCTCAACCTGTGGGTCGGGACCCCATTTGGGGTCAAACGACCATTTCACGGGGGTCACCAAACAAGGCTGTCCGCCATTTTTTCCCCTTTTCTTTGGCTACACCCCTGGCACCCGGTGATGTATAAGTGGTTGGGGGTCACCACAACATGGGGAACTATATTATGGGGTCGCGGCATTAGAAAGATTGAGAACCACTGGACTAGACATTCACCTCTCTGAGACGGTATAGATTCTTCTGCTTGAGCAGGCAGCTGGACTAGAAGACCTACAAGGTCCCTTTCCAGCTCTACTCTACTCTACTCTACTCTACTCTACTCTACTCTACTCTATATAAAGCATGAAATGTTAAGATTCTGTAATATCAATTATTTCAGCAATGCTATCTACTCAGCTTACCATTTATTTGTATATTTGTATATAATCTCTTTTCATTACTCCAAATCTCACAGCAGCCCCATTAAGCAATGAAGATACAAACATTAAATTGCAATAGCATTAATACACTTCATTAAAAAGTAAAGGAAAGTAAATATAAATGAAACAAAAATTATCCATATAACATAAATTCAAGAAATATTTGGAAAAAAGAAATAGCTCTTCAACCAGAATCTGAAAGGTATAAGTTTAAATGCCTCATAGATTTTCAGGAATGTGCAAAAGAAGAACATTCTTATGCACTACTTTTTATTATTGCTGCTAAGAAAACTAAATTATTTCAGCAAGCTCTCAGAGCTTGTCAAATGCGTCTTTTATTTACCTGATGCCCTCTAGATCAGTGTTTCTCAACTTCAACAACTTTAAGATGTGAAGACTTCAATCTTCAGAATTCTCCAGCCAGCATGAAATTCTGGGAGTTGAAATCCACACTTCTTAAAGTTGCTGAGGTTGAAAAACACTGCTCTAAATGACACAGAGAATATTTCCAAAAATTCCTAACCACCATGACGGTTAGCTAAGGTAGCTTAGAATTTTGGAAAATACAGTCCAATACCTTTGGTGGACATTAAGTGAGAGTTGATCAAATGTAACAAGGGAAAACCTAGATGGATATTTTTTTTTATTTCTATTCTAAATGCTATTGAAAATATTCAGTAGCAGAAACTGAAGCTCTCTGCCCTTTTACAACCGATCATTATAATACATATAGACTCCCAAAAGATATGGCAATTTAGCGGTATCTATACAAATTCCTGGACAAAAAGATTCAATGTTAAATCACTGACCAAAGAATGGCTATTTCTTAGGATCTAGTGTTGTGTTGTTGTTTTATATCTGCAATTGAAAATATCAAACCAGCAGGAGCTAGAAAGTATGTTCAAACTTCAAGTTATTCAGCATCCATTTTCCATGTACACGCAACATGTTATAGACAAAGAAATGATTTAATGACTCTTGTTGAACAACTATCTTTTGCATCAGCTTTTAAGCTACTGGAGAAAAATCCTCACTCAGCACAACCAATGTAAACTCTTGCTTCCTTATCTTCATATCTTTATTGTAGAATAAGATACACCTCACTTCTCTGTGAGAAACAAAAATAAAATATACCTAAGAACTCCCTGTCATATATTTACTTCTAGTTTACCGAAGTAAATAAGAAAGGAATACTAAAAGATAAAATAAATAATCAGTGAGAAAATGACAGGTCCTAAGAGTTTTAAATTTGAATCCCTGGCTAAATAGTCAAACAGTTATATTTGCTTTACACTAGGCAATAAAATGATTTTGCTAAGTTGCTTATTCATAGATTGACCTTTGAGCCAAACTGCTATGGAAAATATACCACAGAAGCAAAGTTCTTCTAACATGTTAAAAGGTTTTTAAAACTTAATGGCAGTTCTCAGAAGCATGTACGGTATGCAAAACTTTGGCAAGAGATACTTGACCAAGTGCTCAAGTATACATATGAAGAGTCCCAAAATACAATAAGAATATATCCTCTTATTAGCTATAGTAAACCTCAAAGCCACCAGTATCTAATTTCTACTCACATGAAGACAGGGAATTGTGATTTGTGACATTATGAAGTACTGCCGGAAAATAAATGTTTGTAGTTTCTTTCACTAACATATATATAGAGAGAAGAGAAGGGGGCTAAATGAGGCCAGAGTTTAGTAGAGCTTGTTTCTATGGGCAGGTATAGCAGTGAAAGCTGTCTTTATGACTGAGCCAGTCACTCTCTCTCAGTCCACCTCACCTCACAGGATTGTTGTGGTGGGGAAAATAAGAGGAGGAAAAGGTATTAGATACATTTGCCAACTTGAGGAATTCATAAAAATAGTAAAGGTGGAATTAATAAAAAAAATCAGGGTCTCAAAGATAGGCTTCAGCCTAGCAGTCTCATTATCTACGGTCCCAGTTACACAATTCTAATTGTTTAGAGCAGTGGTTCTCAACCTGTGGGTTGGGACCCCATTTGGGGTCGAACGACCATTTCACGGGGGTCGCCAAACAACGCAGTCCGCCATTTTTTCCCCCCTTTTCCTTAGCTGTGCTACTCCCTTTTATTCTATTGGCTTTTGAAAGCCAATAGAATAGACTCTCTTGAATAGAGTCTAATTCTATTGGCTTTCAAAAGCCAATAGGAATTATCCAGGCTGTCTCTGCCCTGCTGAGCCCACCAAAAGTCCCATTCTGCAAACGGTGCTGCACCAGTTGAGTAGTCCTCGACTTACGACCAGTTGAGTAGTCCTCGACTTACGGCTGGTTGGGGGTCGTGGCATTAAAAAGATTGAGAACCACTGGTTTAGAGGATGAATGTCTGAATTTATTTAGTGTTTGTCCTGGCATGTGTTATTATTTAGGTAAGCAATGACTCTCTTATATGCTAATATGGCTTAGGTCCCATATGTAAAAAGAACATAAATTCCAACCTAACTTGCCAACTTTCTCCAATTTTTTGCCCAACTGAGAGCCTTAGCCAGTCCAGGCACAGATTAATGAAAACTCTACAATGAAATCTACAAGTCTGTGTTGATGCATTCTGTCATTTGGTTTTACTATTATTAAGAACCCAAACAAGTTTTTATTACCGGGATAAATTTCAGACAGCATTCATCTGCAGAAAAAGCAAAAACATTTACTGAAGGTATAGCATCTCCCTGGAGATGTTTGTTATAAAAATCACAGTTCACTTACCATTATGATTATAGAAAACCATTAACAAATTCTGTTACAGGCTCTTTGCCCTTATGCAAAAAACATTGCACAGCCTCCTTTCTGCTGAATCAAAATTCACCCTGACAAGCAGTACATTTGTTGCATTTTAACTGTCCACTGTCCCATTCACTGTCCCAACCATCCCCCAAAAAACTAAAGTACAATACACCAAGACTCACTAATTAGTTCTTATAGAAGCATTAGTTCTCCATAAAGAAAGAGAAGAAAACTATCCAGAGGAACTAATAATAGAATATACAGAAGCAAATTTCAAAGTGGTGAAGAAAAGCAGACAAAATCTGACATGAGTTTGCCCTTTCTCTGAGCGAAGTTCTACAGGCTGAAACGTTACCTCAGTGTTAAAAGGAAGTGGCAAAGATGTCTTGCATGTGTGTTGGGAAAACAGTAGTAGAAAAGAAGAATATGGGGACAGCCTAAAGATGGGAATGCTGGGAATTCAAGGTTTCTGCAAATGCCTCAGCTAATAGCAAAGTAGCCCACTAGATTGATTATGCATGCACACTATTGAAAACAATGGTCACTTAAGTATCGGAGACCTGCTAGATAATTTATAGCCAGCCAGCATTAATATTCAGAGTGGTGGGCAAAGTTCAAAGGCACAAGGTAGAGAACAGAAGTTTAAAATTATTTCAATATCACTACAAGCTTTTTAACCACAAATAGCCTTGTTTGTTTTTCTCTGCCTTGGTTATAGAATACAGAAGAACAAATTATCAACATCTCATCATGTACATGGGTAAACATAATTGGATACCAAATGAAACATGCCCACTCATCAAGTTTAATATGTTTCCCTGGATTAGCAGCAAGTCTCCAGGAAAGGAATTTCCAGCTACTTTTCACTTATTTCATCTGAATTAACTTCTACTTGCTTAGGATTTTAACCTTTAGGTGCAACTGACATAAGACACAAAATCAGCACCATCGTTTGGGTTTGTAGGTATAAGAGAAAAAGTTTTATAAATTGTATCCAGGTGGATTGGATCCTTTACCCTTCTGTCCATTATTTTCCGTGCCTTACCAGAAACATGACTATAAACCAGTTGATTTCTGGCACCTATCTTAAGTTTGAATATAATTGTCAAGGTTCAATAATCAACACAACCTAGTGAGCCACAAAAATGTTCTTACAATTCTTTGTCAAAATGTCCTAGAACTTCCAGAAACAACATTCAACATATTTATTCCCAATTGTCCTGATTCATATTTACTGAAAACTGCTTTCAAATTTTACAAAGTAAACAGTTATTTCTTCCTTTATCAGGAAAAAAAACATTTTCATTTTCTAAACCCTTGTCCCAATTCAAAAATCTGTATGTAAGGAACACAATTTTTCTGCTTAACAGCAATTTCTGCCAATTACTCAAAATTCAGTTGAGAAATTAGTTAAATTAAAAAATAGCCAAAAATTGTTTGATGTTTCTCCCATAAAATTATAAAAATTCAGAAAAGCAGAGATATATAGGAGAACAGCAGAATTTGTGAGGAAGGGATTAAACTCTGCAGTAGATGGGGTAGTGATGCTAAGTTAGAGATATGCTACATACTGGATAAAAGCAACATTTTCTGTTATTTATTATTTGGAAAGGATTTTTTTCTTTTACTTGCTCTTTATTTTTTCTAGAATGTTGAAGGGAAATGTGAAGGGTGTCTATGCTGCTAACATCAGATGTTCTTGCTTTGACAACAGATGGAAATGTAGCCATCTTTTTCCTTTCACTTTTAGAGTTAGATGATGTTGGGAGGGGGATGTGGATGAGAGTCTAGTTCAGAGGTTCTCAACCTTGGCAACTTTAAGACTTGTGGACTTTGCTGTCTGAGGAATTCTGGGAGTTGAAGTCCACAAGTCTTAAAGTTGCCAAGGTTTTGAACCCCTGGTCTAGTTAGTCATAACAACAATAACTTAGCCATGAGAATCAAGATTATTGAGCCCAGAGCTGATAAAGAGCTGGGGAGAAAGCCCGTGCTTCAAACTAATTGGGGAATGTGATTTATGACAGTTAATTGGAGGATGGAATTGTGCTTTGCTACTTTGTGGGGGGGGGGGTGTTCAGTTTTTGGTTTTAGCTATGTAGTACCAATATGTTGTTTCTTGAATAAAAGATTCTTTAAGATAAACAATGCCTCGAAGTTCTTTTAAAGAGTTGCATCCGTCGGACAAAGGGACTGTCTGTCATCTACTGTATCTGACTAGTGTCAGAAGTTCCTAAGAAAGTATCCAATTTTGATACAACAGGAAATTCCAACAAATAAGATGATAATTGAAGATCAGGTTAGCACAATATCTAAATGCATTGAAAAAAAAAATACCTAAAGTGCTGCCGTAGATACCAATGGGAAAACATGAAAATCACAGACTTTGAAAACCTTAAGCCTAAAAGAAAAAGCTAAGAAAAAAATAAAATAGTCTGTTCTGGCAAGACCAGCAAGAGCCTTTTAAAAAGCCTGAGAGGGTTGATATGAATCCACAGAGACACACTCAGTGGGGTAATTTAGTTCTTCTCAATGCATCTTATCAACCAATATTTTGTTTCTCTATTTGTTTTTGTTGTTCTTCATCAGGCCTAGTAAAGCACGTCCATGCAGAAGCCAAAAATTATTAAAATAGCTCTTGGGATTGTATTTTAAGTGAAGAATGTTACTGCCTTGAATAAAAGTATCATTCCATTGACGATTCCAAATGTTGAGCAATACATCAGCTGGTACCCACTCCAGGTATAGGACTTGGGCACAGGTAAGATTATTCCTAAACCCTAAGATCAGCTTTTGGTCCATAGGCTATAGTCCATCACGTTCTGTTCATACTAAAACTAATATGTATAAAAGTCTTTTAAAGGTTTCCTTGGTCATCACGGGCATTCAAGACGGGCTTGTGTACATATTCCTATTTCCCTTCTCCTGAACATGCTGAAAACCAATCCATAAAGTGAAGGCAAATTCTAAACCTCATTCTATTTCAACTTGCAGAGCCTACAGAGAAGAATGTCCATTATCTTCTTCCTACTCCAAATAATGAGGGAAAAAATCAAAAGACAATAATGCAGATAATTATAACAGGCCTTGCTATTCCATCAGAAGTAGTCTAGCCACTAAAAAGCACATTCACAAGCTGTTAAAAAATAATAAAGCATTTCCCAACAATCGCAGAACAAGAAGATAATTTATTGTCAGCATTAAAAATAAAACTACAATCAATTTCACTAATATTGAAAGCATACATGCTACAGTTTATCTCTGCCAGCAAGGAAGGCAGAATACGAACAAATTTAAACCTCACCCCATCCTTTTGGGAATAATAAGATCCCTTACATAGCGGTTAGAGGTATTCTTTCAGTCATCCAGTCATAAATATCCCCAAAGCAATAAACACTGCAGCTAACCCAAAAAATCCGGTCACTGTGCCATCTCTCTGAAAAACAGATGGTTTTTATGTCTAATTTCAAAAAGGAAGGGAGAAAAGATGTCCACCTTTTTCATTCAGACATATCTACTCATAATATTCATCTTATGACTATTATAACCAACTTCTCAGACAACAAGCAAGAGAAATTTTCAACTTGCCAATCTTTATTAACATTTGAACTTAATTTTACTATACACGTGCAGAATACATGTGCACACAAAGTTTCAGCATTATAAATGTCGTGACCTATAGCAGCACAGCACATTCTCCAGTTGAGGCTACTTAAAGCAATAAACTGGAGCTGATTCAATCATGGAAGGGGAATAAGATGTAGTCTACAAATATTTATTAAAAAAATATTACAGGTAAACATCATGGAATACAAATTTTGATTTTAAGCAGAAAAAGTAGTGTGTATGTTTCTCCAATTGACTAGGTACCAAAAGAAAAAAAATTAAATTCTTTTTCTTATTTCCCTATTTAAATTATTTAAAAAATCCAATACTTGTTATATATTTTTTGTTACAGATTTTTTAAAAAGTATTTTAAAAAATGGGTATCTACTTAAAGACGCCAGCTTGTTGTAATGACTAAACTATCAGATTATTACTAGACAGATTCAGAATCATATCAGATCTAACCATGAAGCTCATTCAATGCTGTCTGGACCATTTGTTAGGTTCCAGTGTAACCCACTTCAAAGAATTGCTGTGATGAAGAATTATGCATGATTTCCCAAGTTTCTTAATAAAATGTTGGGGTAACATAATAAACAGGAAAAAACAGTATCTGTTCAAAAGAACATCCCAGAATTGTAGAATCTCATGGTGAGGACATTTTATCCTGCTCGTTGCAGGAATGTGTGATCCTTCTCTCTGGATAAATAATATAGCAATATTGAACCATATGTTCCTTAAACTTCTTTCCTTTTTTATCAACATACCTTGCTCTTTTATTTTTCAAAGGGATTTTTCCTCACATTCCTACCATCATGATCACCTTCCTGCAGAGATACTTTACTTAATGACTTCCTTAAATTTAGAACCTACATCTGGATATAATGCTCTGGCCAATGAGGACAGAACAGAAGATCCTAAAAGATTCTTTATGAGGTCTGTTAATCAGAAGTGTCTACTGAGTTTCTGAACCTGAACAGTTATGGATGGTCAGAAAGGTAAATAGAAGAGCAAATCAGTAAACAGCCTGGGTAAGATCTGAATCATTAAACATGGATTTTTATGCATGCATATGACTACAAAAGTCCTCAACCTACGACCACAATTGTGGCCAAAATTTATGTTGTTATGTGAAACATTTTTAAGTGAGTTTTGCCCCATTTTACAATCTTTCTTACCACAGTTGTTAAGTGAATCACTGTAGCTTATAAGTTAATAACCCAGTTGTTAAGTGAATCTGTCTTCCCCATTGGTTTTGCTTGTCAGAAGGTTGCAAAAGGTGATCACATGACCTTGGGATACAGAAATGGTCATAAATATGAACCAGTTGCCAAGCATCTGAATCTTGATCATATGATCATGGGGATGCTGCAAAGGTCATAATTGTGAAAAAAAGGTCATAAGTCACATTTTTCAGTGCTGTTGTAACTTTGAATGGTCACTAAATGAACTGTTGTAAGTAGAGGACTACTTGTATTATATACAGACATTTTCAATAAAAATATAATAGTCAGTATAACTGTAATATTAGAAGCAAACACATACTGAAATTGACATCATCAAAAGGCATCAATCCATAAAGGTGTTCCAATCCAAAGCTCTGTAGAAATTAAATGATAACTATAAATAAATGATAATACATTTACCAAAACTAGATGGTGCGGACATATGTTCAGGTAAAGGAAATATAACGTTAAAGGCCTACTCCTAATAAAAGACTATCATCAAAGGAACATAGCTTGCTTTGCATTAAAAAACTAAGCATTTTATTCTCCTTTGCAACCTGTCCCTTACTTGTAAGTGGTGTCATTTTGGCTATGAATCCATTTTAAATCAGCAAGTTCAATCTCAACGCTGAAACAATTGGCCTACCACCTTCATCACTTTCAAATGGCATAATAGGAAATGATAAGAGTGATAATTCAACACAGATCAAGGATTCCAATTCAAAAAGGCTGATGCAAAATGCTGCACTATAACTAGGGTACTCTTGATTATATGTCATCAAAGTATTAACTCTTACTGACCATATAAATAAATTTCTTTCATAATTATTTATCCCTAACCTGGTCTTTCAGGTCTTCCAAAATCGTACCCATTACTACTGTCACTGAGTCATCCATCTTGCTACTTGTCATCCTTTTTCCTTTCACCTTTCCTAAGATTAGAGCTTTCTCCAGAGAGCTATGACTTTCCATAATATGTCCAAAACAGGACAATCTGAGTCTAAGCATTTGTGCCATAAGTGAGAACTATGGGTTGATTTGTTTGATGATCCATTGCTCTGTTTTCTTGGATGCTCATACTATTCTCAGGAGTCTTTTCCAAAGCTTCCAAAGTTCAAAAGCCTCAAAACTGTTTCTACCTTGCTTCTTCAAAGTCCAGCTTTCTTTTCATATCAACTCTGATAATACTGTTGCTTGAGTTGATCTTTGTAGATATAGACCAGGGGTGTCAAACTCACCACGTCACGTGACATGTCATGATATATTGTGACTTTTTCCCCCTTGCCGGAGCTGGGGTGGGCGCAGCTTCCGCATGACGCATCCAGCCCACAGGCCGGCTGTTTGACACCCCTGATATAGACATTTCACAGCATTTGAATATATTTTCCAAGGGCTTCATGACTGCTCTACTATGACTATCTGAAGCATATTTCATGATTACTTTCTTCTTTACTGTTGATGATTGATCCTAAAAGGCAACAGCTTTCTACCACTTACATAGAATGTATAATAATAGAGTTATTGGCCGTTTTTACCCCTTAGTCCCTCTGAAAGAGAGTTTTCATTTAGACCTCTCACAAGGGACTAAGGTGGAATAAACTCTGAGGGATAAAGAGGGTTCTCCCCCTTAAATCCTTTGAGAGGAGTTTTTTTCCCCTCTTTGGTCCACAGAACTCTTTCAAGTCCTCTCTGTGAAATTCTGTTTGAAAAACCCCAGGATATAGGCACCATAGTGGGGATGCACTTGGTTCAATGCATGGAAACCTGTAAACTGGCTCACCTATCACCACCTATTTCAAAACAATTCTATAATTTTCCCCATCACTGCTAATATGAAGAGGTTGTTCATTCAACTACTCAATTTCCTTCTGTTGTCTTATTCTGCCTTCGTTGGTTATCAAAAGCTTTAACACTTTTTCCCTTGAATTTGCATCTTCATGCAGTTGAACAGTTGCTTTTCTTATTTTTTCTGTTAAACAAATTTGTATTTTCAAGCTTTCAAATGATCTGACCTTAGACATACTTACATATAATTGTCTGTGTGCGAACATTTGTTCTTGCCGATATAGTCCAACATTAAATAAGGTTTGCCCTTGTCTTCTGGTAATTGCAATTGCTAGTTTTATATGAAATTGTCATCTTTGCATTTTGAAAGGAAATGAAGTGTCTGAAAGAATTAATTTCAAACTTGGAGGATGTGGCGAGTCCCAAAAGCATATTTCCATTCAATTCTCCACCATTTCCAATAAGATCAATATAACTAAATTATATATCCTCACACTGAATGTACAATACTTTATAAATAAAGTATATGAATAAAGCATCTCCAATTCTTACATATTTGCTAGATTTATATATTACTTTCTTCTAAGAGCTCAAGCTTGTTTTTGTAGGAAACTCTGCTTATTTGATGGAGAGGTAAGTTGGGCTGAAAGAGATTGATTGACCCAAAGAACCGTTAGGTGAGAAACTGATAAATCTTTCTGAAAAATTACTAAACCATATCTGCCTACTCACTTCTACATATGTGCACAACATAATTTGTGTTTTCAAAATTGTATTGCCTAAAAGGTCACAACCAACCATGAATAGGACATCCTGGATGCTTATTGTAAATATATCGGTAATTAAACTATCTCCTGTAACACTTCCCTCTGAAAAGAAGAGTGAGATATGAACAGTATTTCTCACTGCCAGATTTAGAAGAATCTGTGGACCACAGAACTTGACCTGTTCTATAGATTAGCACTTCTACCATGCATAGCACCAAATTTTATTTTTAACTCCTTTTGTTTCTTCTCTTCAGAAGAGCCAGAATTGCAAATATGCCACAGCCTAGGATGAAAAAAACTATCTCCCTCTCCCCCAATATATGGATTTATGCAAGTTCTATGATTCACCCGGTCTATCAAAAATCTACTTGTTCTCTAGGGCATCCCACTGGGAGTTTGACAAACTCTGTGGTATATCTGAGTTCTGAGAAATGATCATTAAGAAGTCTGTTCAAGAACTGTAGTTTGGCTGCCCTGTATAGCAGGGCAGGCTGTGATTGGCTTCCTGGGACACAAATAACACAAGCTTGGATTGTGGAACACCCCAAAATTACACTTCTCATCTCATCCAATTGTTATTTTAACTCACTCCTCAGCTCTCAACCTGCTATTGGGAACTTACTTTGATGCAGGGAGTGCACTACAAATAACATTTAGGGGGGGGGGAAATGCCCTTCCCTACCAAACATAAATGGACCTTCATTCTGGTGCAGTTAGAAAAAGTGCAGATCATCTGTTCTATCATCTCCTGAGTCAGATTATGCTAGTTAGCAGATGAGAACCTGGCATCTTCCAGAAAATCAAATACTCCACCACTTCGTTCTAGGTTCAGAGGCTCTTGTTGTTAATTAGCTTTTGTAATATGATGGATGACAGCAAGAAAGCCAGGACTGACACAGGCAAATTGCATTCTCAAATGAGCCTTCCCTCCTCATCAAGGACACTGAAAAGAAACCTGGAGAATGGCAGCTGGGCTGTACCACCCCCAGCTGGACATAATGTCTAGGAGATTATGGGAAACAGAAAACTGATTCCCACTCTGGATGAAGAGAAACCTAAGATGCTAAATTGTGAAAAAAAAAATATGCATGCACCTCTCCTGGGTTAAGGCCTAACTCTCCAAGAAATGAAAAAGTTGAGAAAGGTCTAAGTTCTACACTTTGAAAGAGAATTGAATCCCAACACTGAGATATCGAGAAAGGAACACAGCCATCAACTATCATAACAATTAGCCAAAACAGCTTGCTGGGAGATGTGGAGGCAGTGAAGGTTCTGCTAAATGTATAGACAACTGCAAGGTTTGATTTGCTTGGCCTCATATATTTTATGGAAGCTGAAAGCACAGCTGCTCTGAGTACCAGCATTTGTTTCACCAAAATGCAACCCAGAATGCTGATTGTCTATCAAAACCATATTTCCCCCCCTCCAGAGTTTCATTGTAGTTAAGGGTAGCCAGAAGGTTTCATACAACGTACCCGAATGTCACAGGGATATTTTTTTAAAATCCACCATGTTACTAAGTGGAGATACATGATGTCCATATAATATCACAATTTTAGGCAACCTGGTGTTCTCCAGATGTTTGGAATACTAATAACTGTAATCCTAGAACACTACAGCCTTGGTTTGGTGTCTAAGAGTCCAAAATATCTAGAAAGTGCTAAATTACTAATCATGTTGCTGGTGATCAATGCTATTTTAATTATGGCATCATCTCTGTCCAGCACACATACACACACTGTTCACTCATGCAGCAGATAAAAATGCTAACCTGCCTTCTAAATATTAACTGTATTTGATAATCAATTGTTCCATATATAATTGCAGTAATAAAAGAAAAAGATTGGACAAAAATGTAAGAAACTGAACTTCTACAATAGAAAATGTAACAAGTTATTTATGTCCTAATAATGTTTAGAACTTGTTATCTCTTACCAAACTCAGCTTATGAAAGAGGACAAATAAAGTTAACACTATTCATCTTAAACTGTGTCTTAAACTGTGTTGTGAGCCAATCTAAATGCACTTAGGAAGACCAATCAATTCTTCCCCTTCTTCGTTGTAAAAGAGACATGTATATCTAAATTACTCCCAGGCAGGGACCTCTATATGTGCAAAATTAGCATGGTAAGTAGAGAACAAGCAAGAATGAGTCTCCCCAGTGGGCATGTTTCCAAAATACAGAACAGATTCTGTACTTTCATGGTTTTTTTTTTTAAAAAAACGAATCCACTATAACATGTAGCATGTTCTAAAGGTAACTTATAAGTATTGCTGCTCAAATTCTTCTACTTTTCCCAGTAAATCAAAGTAGCTATGCATGCACATGCATGCAGAGGCAACTAAAGGCAGCTTACAGTATGAGCAGCCATTCATTATTCAAAGAGAAATGTTTGATGTGCTTATTGTAAAACAACTCTTTCAAAAGATTTGCACAGTTCCACTGACAAGAATCTCACTTTCACCTTTATTTTTCTTTAAAAAAAAATCTGTTTCTCTTTTAACTTACTGAACTAGTTCATCATACTGATTGGGGCTTACAATATGTTAAATCAAAGCCAATGACATTATAGTTTAGAACAGGGGTGTCAAACTGCCAGCCCACGGGCCGGTTTCATCATAATGAAGCCACACCCACTCCACTGCCAGCAATGCAAAAAGAGTCACAATACATCACAACATGTCATGTGACGTGGCAAGTTTGACACCTATGATTTAGAACTATATGTTAACCAAGCCATTGCTTTTTCAGTAAATCTAAAAAAAAAACCAGAAGGGTGAAAGTTCCAATTTCAAAGAAGAAATCAAGTACTACTTGTAGATAGTACATCTATGCAAAACTTAATCAGTGCTTTACACTAGGAAGAACTATTCCTTAACCTCAGAAGCCTCCATCATAAGCAGTTAACTAGAAGAGAAAATATTACTTTGTTACTACTGAGACTCAAGAAAAAACTACTGTATAAACTTGATTTGAAATTCTTCATCTTTATGCAACTTCCGATAATTCCAGTGTATTCTTCTTGCTGATAAAAAAATAATTACATAAAGTATCTGGAATAAAAAATCCAGAATGGACAATCAAAATTAATAATTCTTTCTTTAAATAAATGTGGCTTTACTTATGATTGTGTCACTGCCTTAATCAAGTACTTGTAATACCTTATGCAGCTTGTTATACTTCTGCTAACTTTGAAACTTCCACCTACGTATGCTTGAAGTGCAGTAGACTGTGCAGAAGTAATCCAGAAAAAAGAAGAGCATAAAGGAGAAATGACTCTTTCTACTAAGACAAAGGGAAGGCAGCCAAACTATACAACTTGAAAGATGACACAAGCAGGAAGTCATATTTTCATTGGCAAGATAAGACTTAATTTGGAGCAGTTAAAAAAGGAATGTTAATGCAAGTCTTAAAATAATGATGGTGAAATAAACGACAACCCAGATGTCCTTTTTATCTATTCCAGTTTTATCAAGAAAACTAAAATCAGCTGATAGTACAAATTCTATTTGCTTTAACGGAACTATATTAGATAGATAGATAGATAGATAGATAGATAGATAGATAGATAGATAGATAGATAGATAGATAGATGCAGACAGACAGACAGACAAGATAGATGACAAATTTATTCCAGGAAAATAAATGTGATGGTTAGTTGGAACTTTTATTGTCCTCCGGTAAAAATGACCATGCTTTTGCCTGAATCGCATTCCAGGTTAGTAAGTTTGAACAAAAATTTCATGTCAAAGTTTTCATGCTCACTGAACAAGAATGTTCACTAATATTCATTCCATTTTCATCCAAGACCTTAAGACAATTCAAACTAGCAAAAAAGGCAACATTTTAAAGATGCAGGAAGGGTTATGGCATAATTTTTTGACATTCCTTGGATTCCTGTTCCATTTCAAACCATTTTGGGAATTGGAAAGAAATAACTGAACATTCACAAGGCTGGTGTTGCCACCTGAAAGCATCTGTCTCAGGATTTTAAGATATGCAGCATCTCCTGCCTGTTGCTTAACCAGTCATGGCACCATCAACTAGTCCTGGCAAGACCCGCAATAAACCCAGAAAACAGAATTTTGTCTAGATAATGAGAACATAACCAAGCAGCTAAAAACAAGTACTCTCAGCATATCCTACTAACTGGTCATGAAGATTATGAAAATCAGATGCCTAGTAATCCAATTCTAACTTTTTGTTCCCACCTGCTAAAATTATTCAAGGTCGGATCAGAAAAAAGACAGCAAATGTGTAAAAACATCGCAATATGATTAATTTAATTATGTTCATTTTTTGTTGCCATCCCATAAAGCATAAAATATGGAGATTTTTGAACAATGCAGATAAATTTAATGACACAGCAGATACACAAAGAGAATTGACGGCTAGAAATATGGAAGCCATTAAAACTCCTTTCTTTCTGCGATATTCTCTAAATGCAACGTTGGAGATCTATTTGATTGCGACCAGAACAATAGGTGTGTATGGTTGGAAAGACGGGATTGAAGGCCTTTTTGATCTAAGGAAAGCAATTTTTTTAAAGGGGTACAGCACTTGTCAACCCTTTGCACTCAGTCTTCTTTTACTACGGCATCCTTTCCCACACTTGCCTGCAAGCTCTCCACCCACCGCAGAGCAAAAATTCACCCACGCAATATTGCAAAGGCTAGAAAGCAGATGACAAAAAAAGAAAAGACAAGGCGTAATGGGAGGAAGGCAGCAGTGCTTTCTTCAAGCCAGAAAATGCCATCTCTCTCTAGCTCACATACATTGTCACAGGAAAAGTGAATTTCTTGCCCACCCCTCCCACAACACGCTAACACAGCTCAACCCCCTCAAGTCTCACATGTACGCACAACCTTCAGCATAGCAGCACACAAGGACAACGTTTGGTCTGTAATGTCTGTTCAAAAACACAGGGAAGCTTGGGGCAGTACAGAAGGACAAGGCCTGGAGACCCCATTCTTTGGTCTCAGATGATGCACCCCTTATACATTGCTCTCCCTTTCACTTGCATCGTCCCCTCCCCAGCCTGGCCTTTATGAGAAAAAGACAGGGTTGGGCACTTGCATACATGTTCTGTCCTTCAATGTTACAAACAGCATGCTCCCTAGAGCATGACTCGCTCATCCACACTTCTATGTCAATGTGTCACAAGCATGTATTTCACAGATAGTTAATCGAAATCATTATCACGAGGCATCCATTAGAACAAAAAAAAAAAGATAATTCCATTCTTAAATCCATTCCTCCACAACACAAAGACATGAACATCCTTTCTTTCTATTCCAGTCTTCCTCTATCTTTGCTATAGATCCTTCTTTTCAACATAAAAACTGTTTGGTTCACAACAACATGCTGAAAAAAAAACCAGGGGCAAAAAAACAGGCAACAAAATGGACGGGTGGTTGTTTAGCGTTTGCTGGTTTCCTGACTCTGACCAACACCTCTAAGCCCTTCCCCGTGTGTACACACTTATATACATATAGCTGTATCTTTAGATTCACTAACATTTAAAGGGAGGGATGGAGAATAAAGTTATGGCCTATCATACGAATGTCTGCACAAACCGTGATAGCACAGCTAATGGGAGCCTACATATGTGGGGCATAAAGCAAAGGTCATTGTGCTGCTATTGTAATACACATGCACAAATACATACACACTAAAAAAAAAAAAGCCGCAGAGCCATCAAGAGATAATACAGAATTTTCCAGTCAAGAGCCAAAAAACCTACTAAGGAGGTGGGAGGGTGGGAAGGAGTCTGGGAGGAGGAGAAATGGGGAACAGACAGAAAAAAGGGAAGCCGGCAGAAAATGGGGGGGGGGGTTAAATACAAAATACAGCTCCACTCTTCTAATCCCAAAATTAACAACCCGTCCCTGCCCATATAGACCCACACAGAGAGCATCCTACCTTTTTTCCCCTTCAGCCTCCCCTACCCAGCATTAGTGCAGATGGATTTCTCTATCTTGGCTTTGCAGCAATCTAATGACTTGCAGATCAAAACCCCTCATGGAAGATATCACCTGCCCTCCCCCTCCCTTTTTTGGCCTAAAGAATGTGTTTTTAGAGATAATGATATCTATTTAAAACAATTAGAGGCCTCATAAGGGATACTATTCAAAAAACAGCAGCTCCCCATCTCTCTTCTGCCTTCTTTTGCACGCACCACAATTTTCATTTCTCTCCCATTTTTTCTAACCCTCTCCCCACCCATCAAGAATAGTACTAATGAATTAAATTGCAATGACATGGGTATGTTTTAAAAAATAAACCCCAGAAATTAATCAGGAGAGCCAATCTCAAAATCTCAATCACTAAAATCCGCTGGAATTCATTCTTTTCCTTATATAAGCAGAAGCACGCCAACATGTTTTGTAGAGACGCGGTGCAAAATGAGGCCAACATAGAGCCATGAAGAATGGTGATATCATCAGATATCGGCTCAGTCAAGGAATCATCACTGGGGATTATGAAATAAAATGCTAAGGCCTAAAATCTTGAATTCATTTGTTTATTGGCATATCATTTTCCCAACCCTTCCTTTCTTTCTTTTTTTAAGGAAAACATCATAAAAGATGATAATATACTTTCCTGTCTTAAAGTATTCTCTACCGGTAAAGTCCTTAATGATCTAGACAGAAAATCTTGATCAATCCGACACCCGTATATATTTCATTTAATCAATTAATACAGCCATGGTTAGTCCCACCATCACTGAGGATGTAAAAACACATTTTCCTCTTCTCACAAGCCAAGATGCTTTACAAAGGAGTGTCGAGAGCTTGGGAGAAAATTTCATTAAATCCCATACTAGTAATGCATAAAAAGCACGTATGGATAAAAAAAGGTAGCAAAATAAGATGGTAACCATCAATGCCTGCAATTTTTTTAAAAAAAATACACTTCTCACTAGCCTTTAAGTAAACTTGCTGAATGTAACAATATGTACCACTTTAACAAAATAGGGACCATGAAAATCTCATATTTTACATCGTTCATGATCACTGTTTTTCAGAGAGCAAAGAGCTCATCTTGGTCCTTTTCTTTTCCACCCGATAATAACCTTCTCCCTTTCTCTCTCAATTCCTGACCTCACTAGACTAGTCAGGAGTTCACCCCCGCAAAAAAAAAAAAGGTCCCAAAAATATATCATGGCTGAAGTGCCAATGCACGGTCATGAAAATTATTTGCTTTGGAAAAAATATTTCTCTTTCAATGTTGCATTTGATGCCTGAAAAATTCTCAGGTCAGATTTGAGACGAAAAAATAGAAACAAATTCACACAAATTATCTGCTCCTAAAAAACCAACCATAATTTTCATGAAATTTGAAATAGCCAGACCAAAGAAGAAATCAAGAAAGAGTTGGCAATGAAAATTCTGGGATTTTGAAAATAAATTTAATAATTTTACAAGGATTTTTAGGCTCAATGATTTTTATTCCAAGGGCTTCTTATAACCTGTCCTTTATTTATTTTTAATCTAATAATTTGTGGGTGGGAAAAAGAATAACATGCTTTCAAAATGGTTAATTTTTTTTTACAAAGAAAGTGTAAATAATTTTGGAGATTTCTTTTTTTCATTGTACAAAAATAATTAAAATGTAAAAGTAAACAAAAGATCACGTCACTTGTACAGCACTACAGCCTGATGATTTAGAAAAGGGAATTACATCACCGTCCTTCATGGGGTAAAATTACAAAACAGCTCTGGACTTGGATTTGGAGGGGGGGAAAGGTGGAGAACAAAGAAAAAAAAGAAAAAATATATTAACACTATTTATTTGTGGTATGATATTACAAAATTGTCAGCAACATTTAAGGTCGCTCCTTGCCTGGTTGTTCATAGCAGTTGCTTATATAGTGGAAGTTTTCAGATAGGGATGATACTAAATCATTAATATAAACAAATGGAAGCCAAGGAAGAAAGATTCTTGTAACAGAGCCAAAGTAGTATGGAATAGGAGGGGGGAATGAAACCTTTGCATCTTCGTCTCATTTTTTATTGTGTAATTGTTTAAAAATTGTCAGGGTGAGATTTAAAGGAATTTAAGGATTACGGACAATCCTGGTTTCTTCACACTTTACTCTAGCAGTGTCTTTTTCCAATTTTTTTTTTAAATTTTATCCACATAAAGCCGGTCTGTCAAAGGAATCTAAATAAATGTATTTATTAGGGTCTCTCCTCTGCGTTTGTTAACGAAATATTTGGTTTCAGTGTGTGGTTTAAATCCTTTTTTGCTTTTACTTTTTAGGCGTGGGGAGAAAAATCCAATTTAAGGAAGGAGTCAACTTTAAAAACAAAATCTTATCGAGATAAATCCCCGAAGGAGTAGGGATTTCGGAGTTTCTTTCCGTTCCTTCCAATTTTTCAATCACGCTTGCATTTCATTCCAGCTTTCGCAGGTGAGAACTTCTAGCCTCGAATTCTGAACTAGAGTTCCCAGGAGGCGCCCCGAAAAGGCTGTGTCCGTGAAAGTGGGGGGGGGAGGCGTCGTATTCCAGCCTGGGTTTTACATTTCCCGCTTCTTCGGTTCCCCCCCCCCAAAAAAAAGTCTTACCTTGGAGTTGAGGAGAGCTATAGGTACTGGAATCAACTCTTCGTTTGGCTCCTTCTCGGGGTTATAAGAATCCAGACTGTCTCTATGGGAGCGGCATGAGGGAAGGCGAAGGAGCTGCCCGACGCGGGACCCGAACGACTTGGGAGAGCAGAGGCAGGGCTGGCGAGAAAAGGCGCGCCAGAAAAGGGTCGGCGCGCCTCTCCCTCGGCGGGATGAGTTGCGCGCGAGAAGAGCTGCGTAAAGCAGAGCTTTCTGCCCGAGACTGTCAGAGAAGCCCAGGAATTTCACGCACTCCGGAGCCGATCCCTCCCCTTCTCCAGCGCGCAGACCCCAGCATTTAAAGAGACAGCCGAGACGGTGGGTAAATCCGAGCGCTACTCCTCCCACCCGGAGCTGTTTTGCAAACAGCTGAGAAGATGTAATCTGGGGACATCCTCAAACCCAGGATGACTAAGAGGCAGGTGCTCGGGAGCCCGGCTTTCTCATGCTTGCAAACTCATCCTGGGGAAGCGAGATAACATACACCGCCCCCTCTCCTGGGAAAGCGCCATACAATTTGGGAAAAGATAAAGCTAATTGGAGGCTCCAAAATGAAGCCGAAGTCTATTGAACGCAGGCTAATAGTATTGGCGATAATACGCCAAGTGAGAGCCTCGCTGTATGGTTTTTTTGGTATGTTTTCGTGGTTTTTACCCCAAGATAGTTCTGTAGGAAGTTAATTTTTTAAATAATAATAATAATAAAATCGTCACATTCTCATTCTTGTTAATTCTTCTTTAAGACGCCTCTTTTCTGTAAGCTGGACTGTAGGCTATGTTTTTAATTTTTGGGAGGGGGGAGTGCTCGGTTCGGTTCTGCAAGTCTCTTCTTTAACAGGGCCAACTACACTCACTACTGCCTGAATTTATATTTCAGTAAATAAAAAAAGAAACCAGCGCTAACTTCAGCGCTGGCTTACTCAAGCTGGGAAACGCTTGAGGATGCTTAAAGTTCACTCTTTATAAACTAGGTTGGCCTTTCTGGTGACAAGAAAGGTCCATCGTTTTGAACCTTGTGGAAACTGAGAAAAGTGTTTACTTACATATACATATATACATATACATACATACATACATACATACATACATACATACATACATACATACATATATATATATATGCTTTATGTATAAGTATAATAGAAGAAGCTTTTATAGATATACTTATGCATGTGTGTATAAATCAATTTATA
This sequence comes from Crotalus tigris, assembly GCF_016545835.1. NCBI lineage: Eukaryota > Metazoa > Chordata > Lepidosauria > Squamata > Viperidae > Crotalus > Crotalus tigris. The sequence continues at coordinate 18,752,790 of NW_024096970.1, forward strand.
GCTATAGCATCTATCTTTCTGCTATGTATCTACTTCTGATGAAGCTATGTTCACTTGTTCATCCTTTGTTAGCTCATTACTGTAGATGCCATCAGGTTGAACTGAATCTCTGGAGTCTCGGGAATGGGAAAAAAAGTTTTTTGTTCGTTAGTAAAGCATCATACAGTACTGAATTTTTTACTTTTCAGACTGAGAAAATAAGAAATGTATTTTCACTTCGTGTTCCAATACATTTTTTAATAATAGCCATAACATTAAAATATATTAGTAGTAGTAATATACCGTTTGTTTCACTATTAAACACATACATTTATATATAAGTTCTATACTAACATAGTTATATATATCCACACTATGCTATTCTAATGTCTCAATAACTTTATATTATATGTTCATTTAAAAACAATATCCTTTTTTCCCTTTGAAAGATGATCCCAAGAAGATAACTGCACACATTACCAAGAAAAAAAATAAAAACCGAATAATAACGTTTAACAAACTATCTTAAATGGCAATGAACAATAAATTTAAACCCAGCAGAGTAATTGCTTGTTCTCCAAGTCAAAAACCATTTAAAAAATCATGTTAAGTAAGAGAATCATATGAACTTTTAAGTTCTGGAAGTAAGCCTGGCTTACACAGTAGGGTAAGCCCTATGGTACTGGTGGACATAAGCCAGAAGTCATAGACTTTGTCTACATGTTTCTCTACTTAACCTTGGAAAAGAAGTATAGAGCAAGACTAAGAACATTGTTAAATCCATTTATAATTTTAAACAAAAATTAGCATCTGGTCATTTCTAAAATGGGTGGGGCAAAGGTTTCTTTGCAGTATACTATCCATCCCCCATATCAAAACATAGATTTTGAAAGTCATTGTGGTTTCAATATATTTGTCAATTTCTTGAAAAATCTATGTCCTTGAATCACTTTTAAAATAGATGGAACTAATCCAGTAGTAGTTTGGATGTCACTACCTGAATTTGAACCAGACATTTTTATTTTCCTACATTTGTGGTTTATGCAGTTTTTCATATTCAGATGCCAATGAAGGTAATGAAGACTTTCAATGAAACCATAGAATTTCCTTTCATAATAATTAGAAACCAAGGGATTCTACTTTCTGTTTAAGCTAAGTTAGAGAACTACTGTTGACTTACAGTTCCTAATACAGTGTTTCTCAACCTTGACAATTTTAAGGCATGTGGACTTCAACTCCCAGAATTCCACAGCCAGCAATGCTGGCTGTGGAATTCTGGGAGTTGAAGTCCACATGCCTTAAAATTGTCAAGGTTGAGAAACACTGTCCTAATAGCTGAAACCAGCAAGACCATATATGAAGGATATTGCAAGCTTTATGTTAACAATACCTGAAGAGTTTTTTTTTATTGTGATTGGAAACCCTTGTGGGCTTTTGGGGGAAAAAAATGAAAAAAAAATACTTGTGATTTATTGTTTGATGATTTATAGGCTAGATTATAGAAAGAGGATAGTCATGATGTAACTTTAGATAGAAAGGTTAAAATATAATTTTACTTACAACTGCTATGAAAAATATTGGAAGCCGATTCTTTATACTTTTCTATCTTTCGTTATAGCTTTCTCTTTTTTATTTCTACTTTTTTCTTATTCTACTTTTTATCTTTTTCCTTTATTTCTCTCTTTCCTTTTCCTTTTCTTTGTTCTATTTTTGTTTCTATTTATTCTTATTGCTATTAAAACGTTCAATAAAAATTATATTTAAAAAATATCTGAAGGGGCATAAGCTCCTTCCTCAAATCTTTAAAGGGTGTTCATTTAATGAGGAAAGAAAATACATGTGCATGGAGTTCTTATCCAGATCAGCAGCAGTGCAGCTGGGAGACAAAACAGAAATATATTGTTAGGCCTCAGTAGAGATCCATTTCTTTGCTTTGATAGAGCCACAAGGCAGGGGACATGGCTAAAACTGCTTACGTGACTATCATTATGGCATGGAATTCATTCAAATGTATAATGCTACAAAAGGGAAACAGTTTTCTCAGGGTCAAACAAGAAATAAGGGCTGGAAAATATTCAACCATTTATAAAATCCTTTAATGTTTTTACCACTTTTGCAAAGGAATATTAGAATTTTATTATTTTCTACTCATTCATACAAATGTACCATATATTTTACAGATGTACTCCTATGAGTTAGATTTGCAATAGATGTCATCCCCTTGCTGATTTTGACAGACCTCAAGAAAAGCAGGCAGGGTTGGGCCTAGTTAGTACTTGATTGGGAATCACAAGGACATTTCAGGGCTGTAAACTAAGCTGAGAATTTTAAAAGCACCTACTAGTAGACAATGGCAATGGAAAACCAATTCTGTATTGTTGCCAAAAAAAACCCAAACAAACAGGGCTGAAAGAGCTGAATTTCACTGAATGAAGATTTTGCCTTAAGAACCAAACCTGCATGGGAGAAATGTATACTAAAATTTTACAATATTCGAGGGCTAGATAGAAAAATAAATAGACAGACTAAATATGTAGAAGATATCAGAAAAAAATGACAGGCCTTATGCAAAAAAGTGAATGTTCCCCAAACTCTGCATTTGATTTCATTTATATCATGTACTTTAAATTCAATTATTTGTGCATGAATGCTATGATATTTAAATTTGGGTTCATTTTAATATGAATATTAGAATCAATTCATAAAATCCAATTCGATTCAAACGGATCTGGATTAAACCTGAAAAGCAAATCCAGTTGAATGGGAATCAATCCAGATCACAAAGATATGTCTAGGCTTGTGTGAAAAGTTTCTGAATATCTCCAATATCAGTTAAGATGCACCTTATTCATAGATTTATGTAGTTTTTATGTTGTTGTAAACTGCCCAGAGTCACTTAAGTAAGGTTGGCAGTATAGAAATATAATAAATAAAGAAATGATCTGATTTAACAGACTGACCAGAAGCAAATCATTCTCAATCAATTTGAAGCACTGAGTGCTTTCACAGAAATAAGGATTATTTTCCATGCATTTAATAATTTTTCCTCCTGTCATATTAAAGATTATAGACAGGCAGCAAATTTGGACGAACTGAAGCAGAGGTTTTCAGGGGTCATGTGGAGCCCTCAAGACTCCATTATAAACCATTAGGTCTTTTCTCAGCAGACTTGACTGGATTTAATTAAACATGTACATAAGAATCCTGGAACCTCTGATGTAATTTTATTGTAGAAAAGCTAAGAAGCTATTAAAAACCTTAGTACCAGTACTAGTGCATAGCAAATGCAAGTAAAATAAAGGTTCACATTCTTTAATCACTTCCTCCTGTCCAAGTATGCAATGGGATGGACAGTTTTTGCTTTTAGATGGAAGGACCACTTTGGTCTGTCTCTTGTTTTGATAACAATCAGATTTACTATCACGTTGTTTTTATCTGACCACATGAGAATGATTTATATTCTGATCAAAATGCATATTTATTAGAAATTACTGGAATCTTCAGAATAACAAATGATTGAATTTCAAGTCATTGTTAATAAAATACATGTCACTGATTTAAAGAGCTCTTGTTTAACTTGTCACGCATGCATATACATTTTTATTTAGAATTTTTTTCTGTCCCAAACCAATAAAACACAAATACAGAATTTAAAATACAGAAACACCAATAAAGCACAAATTTGATATTCAAAATATAGGAAAAAATTAAACTCAAAATAATAACAAGTAAAGGGTATCATTCAGCATCTGTAAACCATAACTGTTGAAAGAATCTTGGCAACATTTACAGCAGTTATCTAAATTAGGCCTTGCAGAAGGAAGATTGTAATTCCTTGATCAGAAAGACAACTAAATTGGGTTTATGAGTGTCAGATGCTATGAGTGGTACAATGGGCAGTGTAGCAATACATGGATTACTGATTCTAGCCATGGCATCTGGCATTCATAAAGATAGTAACCCATGTATTACTATACTATGTATTGTATGTATAAGTATACATATGTATTATGCATATAAATATCTACATGCACAAACTGATGATCTGATATTTGAAGCCTGGCAACATCCATGTCCCTTTCTTTTCATAAAAAAAAGGTAGCTCTGAAGCAGTTCCTCTAGAGAAGAGGCTTCTGGACCTAAACTATTGAAATATTTGTTTTCAGCAACAACTCTGTTGCTCTTTGCCTTTCATTTTTGAATTGCTGCTTGCTTTGAAACAACTGGAGACTCAACCTCTAATAACCCTTACAAATAAGTACTAAAAACAAACATGAAACAGTCTCACCATTTACTTGTCTGTATATATGAATAGGCTAGTCTGGGAAACTGAAAAATATCTCCGATGAAAACCATGGCAAGCCATACCTGCATTTTGAAGACATAGACAGGAAGGTACCAGGAGTGAAACTTGAATTAAAGGAGATACTACCTTTTTTATATGTATGTATGTGCAGTGTTTTTTACAGTATGGAGCAGTCATGAAACAAAACATTATGTTGCATTATATGTGGAAAATTGCACCTAGACAGCTTTCATGCCACTCTGGAAAACATTGATAGATACAACATGCAGTGAGAAACCATGGTGGGATCACCATCTTAAATATAATATTTAAATCAGGATCTATATTATAAAAATACGTAAATTAGGGGGAAATTATAAAAAGAGATTGAAAAAATTGAACATTAGGGCTCTTGAGACATTTCTGAAAATGTGCAAGCTCTATTTATGAGGAAAGAAAACAGGAAGAACAATATTAGTTCTATCCCTCTCTTGGTAGGCTACAGTAATAGAGAAATGAGAGCAGGCCCTGTGGAGCTCATCAACCCCAATATGCCTACTGACCTCTACCTTAATTCCCACCAAAGGATCTTTCTCACAACTTAAATGAAACTCTGATATGCTACAGTCTTTTTCATTATATGACATTCATGTCTTTGGGTTTTACGTAAGTGTGTAAAGTGGTGGTGCATTCTCCCTGCTCACCAGATAGATAGATAGATAGATAGATAGATAGATAGATAGATAGATAGATAGATAGATAGATAGATAGATAGATAGATATGGATGGATGGATGGATGGATGATGGATGGATATAAGCCCCACAGCAGCTACTCTGAGACTATGGATAAGATCCTTCCCCTACAACATGTTCCAAATTTTTAAATATGCCCATCAGTCAAAAATGTTGCCTCCCTCTGTGTGAATGAATAATTGCATGGTCAGGATTTTCAGTCACATGGTGAGGCTCTATGGTAGGAAGTGTTGTACCGCACTTAGATGGATAAAAGCAATGACTGAAAATGTAACCCTATAATGCAGCTTCCCTCCTTTTCTCTTAATGTATAGAAATTACATGCTTTCAGAAAGACTGTCAACTATATTGCCGCTTTCCCTTTCTTCTGCATTTCTAACATTCCCAGCCCATCCCCAGGCCCCTTCTCCTCTTGTTTTCTTCTTTATCATTTCTTCCATCTGCTGATTTTCCATTCCATTTATATTTCTTCTGTTCTGTCTTGCTTCCTTAATAAAGAATTAAGAATTGAACATGGAGTAGGGATAGTTACTCAAGTGTTTGCAAACCCTCTAGACATACAAAACTATAGAGTAAATGGCTACATGTGCCCACTACTTAGGAAAAATTGTCACAAAATAAGTTTCACAGCCAAACAGTCATACATTTTTGTGCCAGTCATCAAATGAGAATTACTTTGGTAATTGTACCTATAGATGCAAACAAGCCATTAGATATGCCTTTGTTTGCAGATTTGTAAAACGTATATTGACTCATGCTTTCATCAACCTGAAGTTATTGCATCCAAGTTCTCACTTGAGAAAAAGAGCTAAATAAAACACTGGTACTGTACTTATGGCCTACAATCAAATATTGACTGTAACATGATGATAAATTGGCTGTCTCTTACCAGCAGACCATATATTTTTCAGCAATCTGTGTATACTGCTTAGATCCTCTCTGACAAGCATTTACCATGTAGATAAATGGAAACACATCTTCCACTCCCACTTTTTTTTCATCTTAAAACAGAGTTAAGACTCTTCCCTTTTGTTTACAGTGTCAAGATTTCTCACCTTGTTCAATGAATAAAAATGACTATATACAAGAAACTATTGATCCTTCTGTCCATTTTTGATGGGCCACTGCCTCTGAGGTATGTATCAACTACCGAACTCCACCGAATAATATTTCAGTTCTACATCTTTTCAGAGGCGGCACTTCTGAAAGTCATGAGATAATTTGATTGGTGAGTCATCATTTCTTCCTACAAGAGGTGATAAAGGCTGATATTTTCAAAGTGAAAAAGATTATTAAATACAGACCCAGCCTATGATCAGGAATCAAGGATAATATTTAAAAAGTCTGAACCATAAAACCCATATAGACCCATAATAGTTTATTTTTATTCTGTTATGTTTAGATTCCTGCCAATGTCAAAATAAGCATTTTTCTTTTATTTTTTAACAACAGTGTAGATCTTCTTACCAATAGATCACACCTGAGTTCAGTGATGTTAGATCCTGTTTCTAATTATTCCGTGGGCTTGTTACCTAATTTTTGGAGAAATTTATATTTTCTATCCGCAGCTTTGTAACAAATTCCTGGATAGTTTCAATAAATTGCTGGCTATAATCAGATTATTCATATATAGAAGGAACACAATGGATTCTTATGCTGCAATACCCTGAAAATTTTGAGACTGAACTATAACAGTTTTTTTCTATAAGAAAGAAAACAACACTGTAGCAAGATGATCAAGTATTTAAATGAGGAACTAATGTTATATGAAATACTTTTTATGAATTTATCGGGGTGGACTTGGGCAGGTAATAAAATGTCAGTAAGTTTTTTCCATACTTTGTTCCTTCTTTCTGACCTCTTTTAGATACTTCCCTCTTTTTATGCATAAATTGAATATAAATACTTAATCATATTTGTCTTATGAAACTGCCACTTAGGAAAATCAGCAATAGTGACAAAAGGTAGTGTTGCCTCCACTTGGTGGTAGTGCAAATTGTATTACCACATTGTTGTGAGGCATTCAGGCAATGCTCCATGTCATCTGCACATTGTTGCATGGGTTGTTTAAGCACAATGAAATGCTACAAGAAAACATTCCCATAATTCCACCTCCCTCTGATCCTGTTTCTGGATGCACATCAAAATGAATATTCAGGGACACATCAATTCAACCAGTCTGACTGAACTTTAAGAGTGTCACACTGTTCTTAGTATGCCATGTATCAAGCAACCAAATAAGGAGCCTCAGTTGTGCTGTATTTGGAAACCAGTAAAGTACTCTGGTTCATAAGGCAACAGGTGTTGCCAAGTCATCAGTAAAGAAATGGAAGATGTTGAAACCATATAGCACCAATGCACTGTAGTAAACTCTTGTATTTTTAATAGATAAAAGGCTCTGGAAATAGGGAATAAAGTACACTGCATTTTCCACAGTCGTCTTTTCAACCTGTTTCAGATAATATTTTTGTCATATTCAGAAATCATAGAAACTGACAGGGCCGAGCTTGCACTAAAAAGCTTCTTATGTTGTGGCTTGTGTCTTTGTTTTCACCAAAAGAAATGCCTTAAATCAGTGTGCGGTGACATCACTGACAAGCATAAGGCCAAATAAACTAAAATTTAATCCAAATAAGAACAGCAAGGCTCTTAGCTTGGAAGACCACAGATGGGTTTGGACAGCCCTTGTTTTGAACAACAATATTGCTTGAGAATACTACATATCCTTGTATTATTTATTATTAAGAACTAAGTGACCTTGATATATAATTACCTTTAACAATCTTTGTTTGAATTATCATTTGTGACCACATCTGGAGAAATCAAACTTGGCCTTAATATCACATGCCTATTGGTTTCATCCAAACTAGAATATTACAATGTGTTCTGGTTTGCTTCAAAATTCATTCACTTATGTGATCCAGGAACTGCAGTGTTGCATTAGCATGTATGCAGTGTATTATCTTCATTTTAGATATCAAAAGGGTTTTGCGGCTCCCAGTCTTTTGTTTTCGGTGGGAAACGGGTCCAAGTAGCTCTTTGAGTGTTTTGGGTTGCCTACCCTTGCTACAGGCTAATTCACTGTCACTCCAGGAGTTTGATCCTACTGGCTCAAGGTTGAATCAGCCTTCCATCCTTTTGAAGTTGGTAAAATGGGGACCCATATTGTTGGGGGCAATATGCTGACTCTGTAAACCCCTTAGAGAGGACTGTAAAGCACTATGAAGTGGTATATAAGTCTAAATGCTATTGCTATAGCATGTATAATTAGCATCAGTGATCAGAAGCAGAGAAATATAATAAGGATAAGCATTGATGACTGTCTGACCTCTATGCATCATGATGCATTTTTCTCATTCTAAAAGTAGGTATGTGCACAAGGTTGATTGACTCACCTTTGACTTATGTTTAATGCCATCTGCTCTACTTCAGAGCTATCTTCAAAAGTTCTTTAAAAGAGAAAAAAAAAGGTGTTATATGGATAGAATGACTGTAGAACGATTGGGTCTGCACAGCTTGGAAAGGATGCCCTGAAGCTCCTCTTTTTCTCTGCTGCTTTTAAATGACTCCATATGCTTACATTGATGGAGCTGTGTAGATAAAAAGCAGAAGTATATAACCCAGCTGAGAGATATAAGAGAGAGTGGGGGAGAGGGGGAGTTTTCCCACTATTTATGAGAGTTAACTGAAAAGTTAATTTTTTTTTAATCTGTAGAATTTGAAATTGAGCAACTAAAAAAAATCAGTGGAAAAATAGCAACTAGCTAAATATACTTAAAGCTACATCAACTGAAGAAGACAAAACTAAGGCAGGAGCAAGGCCAGGAAAAGGCCAGTAGCAGCTACAGTAATAGACCTATGATAGCCTTCTAATGATAGGTTCATTGATAGACTTAATGTGGGAAACGAAAGCCTGGCTGAGGGTTCAAAATGATAGGTGGTACAGTGACTGAGACCTGTTGAAAAGTCCCAGCAGCAGAATGATAGGGTATTTACCAAAACTGCATTTTGCAGCTTACCAAAGGAACATAAGGTAGTGACACAATGAAGAAAACTTGCACTGGATAATAGTTTCCCACTGCTTAACAGGTTCCCTGCATAGCAATATCTCTGCAGAATGATAGAGGTTTAAAGAAGAAAAATAATGAGTATCTGGGGTGGTTTCCTTGGAAAAGATGGTATAGAGCAGTAGATCCAGCAGGAAGATCCTTGGGGCAGAGCTCACATCTGGTCCTGTAAATCCACTTAGCCTCAGCAGCATTTAGCTGCCCAGTGGATCATGGAGGACATGCCTGGTTAATCAGAGTAGGAAGGATAATATCAAATCCTTACAAAAACTTAGAACAGAGGTTCCCAACCTTTTGGGCACCAGGGACCGGTTCCATGGAGAAAGTATTTCCACGGACTGGAGAGTACGTGATTTTGTGTGCTGCCTGCCTCCCACGGATGGGGCTTGGCTTGTTTATGTGGACCGGTTGCTGGCATGCCATGGCCCGGTACCGGTCCATGGACCGGGAGTTGGGACCCCTGACTTAGAAGATGACTTGAGAGGGAATCACATTAGAGTCCTATAACAATAAATCATTTGATTCATGGTATGAATCACCAAATTTTTATCATCTTAAATCATGCCAATAATGCTAGATTTTGGAAGCTGTAACTATGTTTGATCACTGGTTAAGATGGAAAAACAGGTATTTGTATGTACTCCTCTTTACAGATTTGTTTTGTATTTATTCAAGAAACATAAAAATTTCAAAATCTTAGCTAGAGATGATTTCTTTGATCTCAAAGTCTTATTTGAGTTTGGAAAGATTTATTCTAAAAAATGAAACGCCATCACAATGAGCAGGCTCTAAAGAAAAATACCAGAAAAAACAGTAGCCCAATCCAGTCACAATCTTTCACAATCTGGAATATTACAACTGTCAGAATTTCTAGCCAGCAGCTGATAGTTCTGGCAATTTCAACACACTGGGATCTTGCCAGCTTGAGGAAAGTGTGTACAGAGAGAATAAATAGATTTACATTTTTTCCAGAAATTAGTGATGGCATAATTGGTATTCCACTCCTCCAATGTTCATCTAACCAGTAAGATAGATTGGACTGAAAGCTATTGACATACCCAAAATATGAGCCCAGATGGTGCAGTGTTTAGAATGCAGTACTGCAGACTAACTCTGCCCACAGCCAGGAGTTCGATCCTGACTAGCTCAGGGTTGACTCAGCCTTCCATCCTTCTAAGATTATTAAATGAGGATCCAGATTGTTGGGGGCAATAAGCTGATTCTGTAAACTGCTTAGAGTGCTGTAAAAACACTGTGGAGTGGTATATAAGTCTAAGCGCTATTGCTATTCATCTAGTAAAATATTGCAGCAAAGACTGAAGACAGAGGTTTTTATGCTGTGAGCTACCCAGAATCAATTTGGAGTCAGGTGTCATCTCAGAAAATCTAAAAAAATAAAATATAAAAAAAATAAGCTACACTGGGGGAAAACTGTGCTTTTAACAACAAGATAGAACATCTTATCTGTCCAGATTCTTTCTCATTACATCCTTTACTGATTACTTCCCCTTGATGTCTCTTAGTGAATACTTCCTGATCCTCAATGGTGGACATGGGATTTTGTTCTGAGCTTCTGCTGTCCTGTAAAGTTGAAAAAATTACAAAATTAACTGTTTTCTATTAGAAAGTCTTCCTTTTAACTAATTTTACCATTAGCCACAATGATTTAACTCACTGCCATGAATAGAATTTCTGCTTTAATGAACCAATACATAACATATTATCCAGGCAAAGTCTTCTCCCACTTTCTGAGACTTTCTGTCACTGACCAAGCTATTTGTATTGCTAAATAGATATATCTGAAATAAAATCAGTAAGTTGTTAGATCATGACTTGAAGACACAATGTATAAGACATAATTGAAGACATAATAAGTTGAAGATCTCCGATGGTAACTTTCCCAGAAATGTTACCGTCATGTTCACAATCTTTTTCTCTTTTTTTGCTGTGCTGAAAAGTATAACATTTCTTTTTCTTCCAGACTAGTTTTTAAATAAAAACTTTAAATTCTAAGATTTGATTCCCACATTACTTTTATCTATCTCCACATTCACATTCATGTATAGAAAATCAATATTTCTTAAAGGCAAATAAATACCTTATAACTGTTCCTAGAGGACAGCCTGTGTAAGAAAGCTTGAGAGATCGTATAACAAAACAATTGTCATGACTTGCCAGAGCAGAATAGCGAGCAAGATGTTGAGTCAAGACTGAGGATACCAAAGTTCAGTTGGATAATTCTGGGCCATTTATTCTCTCTCCATTCAATCTACCCAATATGCCACTCTGAATTCTTTTTTAAAAATAATAGTAATTGTTATTAAAGTTTTCTGACACAAGGATAAAAAACTAATATCATTTTAGAAGAATATAAAAATATAAAAAATTTAAAATGAAAAGTGTTGAGAAAAACTGTGTGTGTATGTGTGTGCATGTGTATATATACACACACACACACACACAAACACATGACTTTCCCCTCCCCCTGTGAACCTCAGTTCCCAAATAACTGCAACTTTGACATTTCAATAAAAGGTCCCTTCTTCTCATATTTTCATATTTTACCAATAGACAAATTATAAAATCTCATAATTCAGTCTTAATCAGGAAATGTTCACTAAAAGGTACCAGAATTAACAACATACATATGTACATACATACTGTGTTTCCCCAAAAATAAGACCTAACCGGAAAATAAGCCCTAATGCATCTTGGTCTTATTTTCAGGGAAACACGGTACATACATACATACATACATACATATGTACATACGTATGTATGTATGTACGTATATACATATATTAGCCTTGATCAATTTCTTTCCTTTACTTTTAAATAGTAACTTTTCCAACACTTTTTCCAAAAATGTAGCAAAAGAAATCGGTTCTCATATCTTACCTGTTATATATAAACAAATCTTTAAAATCTCAAAAGTTAAAAACTTAATTAAGAGCTACCAGAAACAACATATATATTTTAACCTTGATAAGATAAATCCACTTTAAATTCCTTCCATTTATTTTTAAAAAGCTTGATCTTTAATCCCTTCAAATAATGTCCACCAAGTTGGTTTCTTATTATTTTCTCTTTGTCTCCTCCCAGAAACTCTTTCACTAGTTTAACATGTCTCTTTTGTAAATCCAAGATAAGAAATCTATTCAAGCCATTCTTCTGATTTATTATTTGTATGCCTCTGTAATGGAACGTGTGATTGAGAAATGAAAGGAAGAGCTGCTGCCTAGGAAATAATTAGACAAGAGAGGCAGGAGTCCAAAGTGGCTTAATGGTCAGAGAAAAAAACTTAGGAAAGACCCACCCTAATAGATCAATTTGTTAATACTAATGGCATGAAGTTTGCACTTTCAAACTTCTAAGACTCTGTTAATGTAGTCGTACAATAAAGAAGAATTAAAGCAGAATAGTTGTGTTTTCCTGTTTGGTTTACAGTTTCCTGTTTGGTTTACAGTTTAATTATTAAGACCACAGCCAGTTCATTTGTAAAACCTGCATGACATCATTTTTCATATCATTGTTGTGGTCTGGTATTTTTAAAATCTACGTTCAGATTCTCATTTAAAACAGCCTGTCAATATTTCATTCAGTAAAATCTGTTCCTCTTCTGTAGCCTCTTTTAAATCCATTTTTATGGTGGAAAACAATTTGAATAGTGATTTCTGAGTGCATTGTTCCCAAATACCCTTAAATTCTTCCCCAATCAAATAATCTTGCTCCATTGTATTAATGGGTCTCTTCTCCTTTCTTTAGTTCTCTTGGGTTCCTGCTATTTGACTTCTTATCATATGCCTTCTTTCTAATCAATACTTCCCCGTGGGAGGAATTTTTTTACCTTTAGTTTCAACATTTTCATGAATATTTTTGTAAAATTCTAAACAGCTCTTATAAAATATTCTTTCAATTCCTTTTGGCCTCTTAATCCATTAATAACATTTCATAATCAACATTCTTGTCACCCTTTTGCTCTTTTTTCAAAAACTAATGCCTTTCTTCTTAAAGTCTTCCATGAAACTTCTTTTAGCAAGGATAGAAGGAAACATCTAGTGCAGGAGTAGGCAACCTTGGCTCTTTTATGGCTTAGGAATTCTGGAAGTTGAAGTCCATGAGTCATAAAAGAGCCAAGATTGCCTACCCCTGACCTAGTGCAATGAAACTTATCCTTCTGAAAATTCTTAACATCCCCAAAGCTATTAACAAGCAATTCTCTAGGATGATTAAGAGGAAAAGTACGCAAACCCAGTGTCTCTTTCAAGGTATAGAACTGCTGCTTAGGTAAGATGACTTTCCCCTGGCTCCCAGGAAAAACCTCTCTAAACCTGGCAGATACCACTATCTTACAGTCTCCTCACTGGGAGCCTCTGTATGGAGCACTTGTGGGCAATCCTGGCCCCCTCCTTACTCTGGAGAGGATTTAAAGGGGCAAATCTATATACTGGTTTCTCTTTCTGGCTTGGCCACAGATCCACTCTCCGTGGAACCATTTTAAGTGCCATTGCTTCCCCAGAAGTCAGAAGCTACCTTGAATTCTTCAGAGAAACATTAGTAATAGTAATAGCAGCAGCAGTAATAGCAGTGGTATTTTAAAATCCAATCCAAAAATTCCCTCTCTGTGGCTACCGAGAAGGGTCATATCATGCAGAAGATACGAATCTTTTGGTTGCAGTCCTAGAACTGCCACTAGGACAATAACACTGTAAAGACTTACAAGAGTTGGATAGGGAAAGGGCCATTCCAAGAAAAGCTGTGGAACTAAAGCAGGACTAGGCTACCAAAAGGAGGCTCTTAACTGCAGGGTGATGATCCCAATCTAAATTATTCTGATAATCATACTCCTGGTTTGGAAAAAAAATTAGACTAGCCCTAGATGTGGTTTAAATTATTCCCTGACATTATCAAAAAAGAGGTAGAAAATAAAAATAATATTCTGGGCAGATTATTCTGTCAGAGTTTTCTAATCAGGCAATATGATTGTGTGTATATACATTGTGTGTGTGTGTGTGTGTGTGTGTGTATACAAATTTACACACACATCTACAGGAGAGAAAGAGAGAAAGAGAAAGAGAGAAAGAAACAATGCTATGATTATTTAAGTTCTGGATTTCATTTGTTTAATAGGTTCATTTTTGCACTTGTTTAAAACTATTTTCTGTTTTCATTATTTTTTTTAATTAAATTGATTTTTAATTAAGCTCTTTTAAGGAAAGGACAGTCCTGAAAACTAGTCAAGGAATAAAATAAATAAAATAGCAGAAATTTTATTTTCAACCCATACATGGATATATATAAAAGTTTTAATTATTTGGTCAGTTTAATTTGCAATTCACAAATAGTATGTCAGTTGATTGATGATCAGGGGTTATGGGAGTTGAAATACCAACATGGATAGCAGTTTAAGTGGGGACGATTTATTCTAATCCCATCATGATCATCCATTTATTTCCTTGCTCATTGAGTCCTTGATAAAAGACAGATGCTGCAATGGCTTTGCAAAAAAATAAAATAAAAAAGTTAAGTTGTTCAGCATGGTATTATTTGTTATACATGATCTCTGATAATAACATCCAAGTTAAGAAAAAAAGACATCCAGATTTTTCCTTTCTTTTCCCTTCTTTGCCTTTCCTTTGGCAAATTAGTATTTTTAGCATATTTTCCTAAGAAGTTAATAGTACTCTGTAAATTTAGAAGTGCAATTCCAAATTATGATCAGATCATCTCAGCTGTGGTACCTGAAAATGATCTTATCTGAACAGTGACCTTATTCCAACTCAGAGAGCAAACTCATTACATTAATAAAGAATATCAAAATCCAAGAAAGAACAATCAAAGCAGAGGCTGGAAAGAATTCATTTTACCATCATTTCCAAAGATTAGTTCTAAGCCTCTCTCCTGTAAACGTCATTTTTTACTCCTGCAGGAGGTCCAGTTCAGAAATTATTCTGCTTGACTAGCAAGTGGTATCTCTTTATTCTGATTTGCAAATGCATTTCCACCTCCTCCTAGGGCAGTCAGCTGTATTTGTTTAATAGCTAAATGCACAAACAAAAAATAGCATGGGAAGATGGTGCTATTTAATAATGCAATGTTTTGTTTGCTGTATGGTAGGCATGCTGATCAATGTGTGTGTGTTTATATTCAAGACAGCACCTGGAAGGAAATCCACTGGGCAGCCTTGACCAAAGTAATGTGCATATATGTGGCTCCATAAAATCAAACACAACTGAAATATAAGAATGAAGGCAAAGTCATAAATGTACAATCAAGGATACTGAAGCAAGCTTTATTTCTACTGGCAATTAAGCACAGTTTTTTGGGAGTGTTATTGTGAGATAATATGTCCATAGATGTTTCACGTTAGACTACCAGTAGCTTGGCATGATAGCACAGAAAGACCATAACACATGCTTTCAAATACCCATGTTTAAAGGGCAAGCTTCATCAAATGAGAATATCACTTTGTTGAATTAAGGCTTAACTTTAAACAAGTAGGTGAGATTGGGTTCTGTATTGAAGCATTTCCTTTAAAAGAGTCTCAGAGGATAAAACTTCTATTTAGGACTCAGATAGTGCCAGCTGAAACAGACAGCCCACCCAGGTGATTTAACATAATTCTGATTCTTGAAAAACACATTACAATTCCAGGAATAGCCAGGTGTTATGCTTTTCATATTTTCTTATTCTTTCAAAGTAGGAACTACTTTCCTTGTCAACATGAGAGCAAAATTAGAAGTCCAATAATAATTGATTATTGAGAGAGGGTTTTTTAAAAAAATTGTGCAAAATTTATAGATGTAAACATGACAAGACATTTATTTTATGAAATAATATTCCAACCAAACTGGACCATCCAATCCCTTTTGAATTATGTTATATGGAAAAACAATAGTTATTAACAAGAGGAGGAGTTCAGCAGTAAAATTAATAGGTGAATAAAGGATACTATTAGAAATACTCAGAAAGAAAAAAGGACATTTCATAGGATGCTTAACTTAACTAGTATCTCATTACACATCATACCACATATTTTAAGCCTTTTGTGTTGTGAAAAAAATCTGTTTTAGGTTTAGATGTGCTTTACTGTTCTTCAGATGTTTTGGGTCCTTGGCTCAATGTCTTGACAGATTAAGTCCTCTCTCCATTACGTTCAGCCTCTCTTGTTTCTTATTACTACTTTATTCTCACAAACAAGGGCAAATTGAGATTTCTCTAGAACAAATGTTTCATATCAGTACTAACTGTTCAAGTGATATATTCCCCACAAGAAAATACTGAATATGTCAGAGTTTTGTTCTTCCTTGCTTCCTAGAAAAGACAAGTGAATTTCTTCCTCTGGGTTGAGAATCTGTGAAAAGAGGCAAACAAGTACCTAGTTAGTATAATAACACATTAAAATATATAGGTATATATGAACATTATATTTGTTATCTCCTTTTTCTTGTACCTCAAAGCTATATAATTCCCCCCAGAGACAATCTGAAACATTCTGCAAATCCATAGTCCCTGTCAAACATAAAATAATATTTCACTAAACATGGCAGCCAACAGTTGGTTTTTAATGATCTCTAAGTCTTTTGCCTGAAGCAGCTGTTTCACTTGTTCATATTGTGTTGGTTCTCTTTAATTCTCTCTGCCACTACAAGTGTCAAGTGATGCTTCTGAAGTATGCTGACAAAAACATCCCTAGGTATTTGTCCAATCCTTAACCCATAATATAAAACACACCCTTTGTTATACAAACTGATATTAGATACAACATGTAGTCCACATTAGGTAACTTGTAGTTAGATAGATACTGTATCTATTGTGATCTCTTATGCTTAAAATGAAGTTTGCTTGTATGCTCATAATAGCAAAGTACACAGTTGCATATCATTAGGCACATTCCAATATGTTGGGGGATGTTCTCCTCCACTTGGTTGTTGTGGAAGGACTTACATGTTCAAATCCTGGCTTCTTTGAGAGGCATGAGCACCTGTTTATCACCAAGAGGTGAGGTGGCTCAATGATGCTGGAGATGATTTCAACTCCAGTGGTTTGAGCCCTAGCACTTTGTGGCAGGGTGGGCTCCTGTCACTCATATCAGTTTCTGCCACTTAACTTGTAAGTAGATAGATAGGTACCACTTTGGTGGGGAGATGAGCTGATGCTCCGTGCAGGCAGTCATATTCCTGATGACTCTGAACCTTTCCGGTTGCAGTGCCCACTTGTGAAGCAGTTCTGGGAAGGGAGGGGGCCTTGGATGATGCTGGAGGAAGAGCTGCTTGTCTTTCTCTCAGGTGTAAAGCCAGTTCACCCTCCTGTGGCGCACCTTGGGAAGTAATAGCAATGGCACTGTGGCCTCCTGGCTACTGTAACAATGCCAGCTGCTGCTGCTGCTGCTGATGATGATGATGATGATAGCCTGTTTATCAGAAATTAAATAATGAGGTTGCCCCTGACATTCTTGCAGGTTACCTAGGATATACATTATCAGATTCCCTAAGATGTTCATTACCATTTTCTACAAGTAAATGCACTCCTAAAAAAAGTACAGTAGTAAGCTGTCAGCCACCCACCATTTATATATTCTAGGAATGTGTAAGAAAACACTAGGCAGGATTGAAATATAGAGGTCACATATAAGAGGGAAAAGATAAATTTAGAAATCAACAGGAATGTCATGTTTTTATTAGGGCCTAAACTAAAATGTAATGACTAAGTTTTGCCAGGGAGACTGGCAAAAATTTGGATGAAGGCTTTCCAGGTTTACCGGAGGTTTCCAAACTGAATTTCCTGCTTTTTCCAATCAGGCATTCAGAACATACAGTAGATGCTGGATGCAGCTTCAAATGCATTATGATTTTTAAAATGAAATAATATTAAGATTATATAAGCTAGGGTGCACTCTAAGATATTCTTTGGACTATTGACTGTGTGTGAAAAGTTGAAATAAGAATTCTTACTTATACAGATATAATAATACTTATATGCTTTGTTTCTCTGATGGCACCTTTAATGGAATGTACTAATCTATACCTGTTAGTGCAGTGGCTCCCAACCTTTTCTATACCCCGCACCCCTGGAATGCTTCTGATATATTCTCGCACCCCTTACAAAAATTTGAAATAACAGCAATGAATTATGCATATACACTATAATTTTGAAAAATCAAGTTTTTGCATCCCCTGGAATATTGTCTCACACCCCCAGTTGGGAACCCCTGTGTTAGTGACAAAATCATCATAGAACTTACATCCTGAAATGTAGTGTCATGTACTGCTACACTTCCTCTCTCCCTCTCTTTCTGCATTGAGGCACGGGAAATTAAAAATTAGAACCTTGCTGACTCTCAGATATCAAAGCAGCAATGTTGTATTTCAAAGTTTGTGTTTTCACACTATGAAGGATATCCATGTCCCCCTTTCACGGTTATTGTTGAGTCCTCGAGTCAACGGTGAAAGAAGAGCACACATTCTATTAATTGCAACAGCCTTTTATTCTCAGTAGCTCTCTCTGACACAACTCTGAGGCTCACAGGCCTCTCTGTCTCCTTTAATAGAATCCCTGGGCAAAAAGGTAACAATCTGGCGTGCTTCTGCGCCTTGCACATGTGCGCAAGGCCGGTGCCACTCAGTTTGGTCCCGGGCAGCTTGCAGCAGCCCGGGACCATTGCAACATCCTGAGCCTGCCTTTGCTGGCTCAGGACACAACAGTTATCTTCTTTTTTTATCAGTGGTAAAGTTGTATTGGAATCTCATAATGTATATACATAGTCAAGCTGCCTTTAATCAAAGATTCCATATAAGATCTATGTAATCTTGTGTTTCTTGATTTTGGGTAGCAAGAGACTTGTGATTGACAGTAACTTGTTAAAATCATTTGTTACCGTCCAGTTATTTGGTATTGCCCTCCTTGGTATTTATAATAAACTTCCAAACAAATTATTTATTTATTTATTTATAAAATTTATTTATAGCAACTTTAGGCACATGCTTATTGTTTTTCCGTATTTGTATTAGTATAAGAGCAACTATAACCATGATATGTTTTCTTTCTCACCTTTTTCATCACTCTGATATCATAGTTATGATATCAAAATACCTCTATTTGCCCACTTCAGTACTACAATGTAAGATATTGTAAAAAAGCTGGTTGACAATCCACTTCAGCCCTATTTCTATAAGCCTTCTTTTTGCAGTTCCTGTATTTATTAAGATAATGCTGATGAAATTATACCGCAAAACACTGATTTTTAATAGGGTTCTTAAGGATTTATTTTATAAAAATAAAGCACTAGTTTTAAATAGCAGGTAGCAGAGCTCACCTGCAAAGCTCTGAATTACCGCTCAAAGCTTTAGAGGTTTTTTTTTATCCATACTATCTATTAGTCATTTGAATTGTTGCAGCCCAGATGACTCTAGTGTTAAGCTTTATAATTTTAATTTCCTCCCTTTCTTCCAAAGAGAATTTAAGGTAAGGCACACATATTTTTACCCTTCCATTTCTCTTTCTCTCTGTGTCTCTCTTCTTCTTCTAAAGTTCTTTTTTTTCTCAAGTTAGATTTCCTATTTTCATCATTTCCCAATCTGCCCACTGGTTCTTTAACATACTTCATGGTTAATGCCTTATGACAAGGAACATACAAGCTATATCACTGTAAGCATTTATTTAGTCCCCATACAAAAAGCCAAGAGTATGATAGGACTGTTTCAACTTGGAATATATTACACACACAAATACACACGGGGGGGGGGGGGAGAGAATAGATATCTACCAAATGGAAGAGTGGAGAGAAAGAGAAGTGAAAAATACTCTTTGTAGATAATAGCCAAGTAGAAAAAAGAAGACAAAGAAATTCCAAATAGCTCTTTGTGGGAGAATTGTTTGTGTGTGTCTTCTAGTAAAGCAATTGAAATGGTACACCACACTCCTGGATTGTTATATGTTGCTTCAATAAATGCTTCCTCTGACACTGCATGTAAAATCCTATATATTTTATAACATAACATATATATTTTATAACATAACATATATATAAAATCCTATATATTTTATAACATAACATAACATAACAAATAGGTTAATTGGTTATTCATAAAATAAATCTCCTACTTGCTAAGACACAATACATTAACCATACTATTAAATATGCTAGCCAGAAACTTAACCAGCTTTAACTCTAACAAGTTACATGAATTCATCTTATAAGGTTAAAAGTTATATAAATCTGGTAAAAACCCAGTGCCTATAGCATGTGATTTGGATAAGCCAAAATAAAGCAAACTACATTATGTGAATTCAATTGGTCTCGGGCTCTTTCTATTAGCAATCCAATCCTCCTCTCTATGTTAGAGACATGATCACAGAAAAGACTATTATATTCCTCAGAATCAAAGCCCAATTACTATTTTTGATTGATACATGAGATTTATTGCTAATATTTCTGATTCATCAAGCTCAATTCTTGGGCTATCAGGATGTTTGTAACTGCTTACCGGTAAGTGTTTTAATCTTATTCCATACTTGGCTTGTATGTTGTATAGATTCTCCAGATTTGAATGGCATATCCAGTAGTGTAAACAGTTAAATAAATGTCTATGTGATACAGTATGCCTCTATGGGTATCATTTCTGAATTTCCTGAGTGTCAGGTCCAAGGCTTCAGATATTAGCTGGACTCTAGATAAATAATAATGATGGCTTCAGAGCAAGTTCAACATTCATTACAATAACTGGTTACATAGACAAGCAGCCATTTAACAGATTTCTTGCATTCAAATTACTATATCTAGACAGACATGTTTTGCAAAAAGATTGCCATTCATACATTAAATGGACACCACAGTCAACAAAGTTGGCTGCTTTTTTTGGAAGTCTCCAATTTTTTGGTATCAATTTTAGCTGCATAAAGCTTCTTCATAGTTTCACATATTAATCCTTAAAGTCACTTTCAGAAAAATGGTTACAGCACTTCTAACCTTTATTGTATCCTGGAAAAACATTTTACATTGTTCCATCCTTTGGAGATGATTAAAAGGGGTAAATAAGTGAAAAATTGTAGGCATGGTTTTGGAAATCAGGCTTGCAAAGATAAATATTTGGAGAGAAATGTTTGATTGGCAAACCAATTCTTCCAGGAATACATTTGCAAACATATAAGTGCTATGCTTTAACTGAATATCCATATAAATAGAGTGAAATAGGGACAATGTTGACAAAACCCAACCCTCCTTCCTCAATCAACCCAGCATTTCAGGCCAAATACAAATCATGCTTCAGGGCATCATATAAATTACTATTATAAATTCACATGGTACACCAGGGAGTGCCTCATTTTGTGTGATTGGTCGCTGTTTCAAGAGCAGTTTAAATTCTGAACCTGCTGCATGCAAGCACTGCCCCAGGGCTTCTATTACTGATGTATTGTTACAAAGCACCACAATAAAACATGAGCTAAAACAACTTAGTTGAAATGAAGATTAATATGGAACATGTGTTCCCCTGCTTTCTCTCAGATGGAACAGTCCAATAAATACAAGCTTCACAAGATTCAGAACGTAGGGCTTTAAGAGCAATCGGATTGGCTGATGGCAACTATTGCTGGGGGCTAGCAATGTGTTTCTGCAACATCTCTAAAGCACTGATGGACAAAGTTACTGCCATATTTTTAAAACAATAATTTAGGGAACAGTGGATTGCCAAATTAAGGAAAATGTTTCCATTTGAATAGATATGAATGCAGAGATCATTTTATTTGATGGGGTTTTTTGTGGTCTTTGATTCTAGTGGCATCGGTGGAAGCAACAAAACTTTCTCTTCTTTTTAATATATAAACTCAGACTTTACCTTTGTGCACATGGTTATTTTACAACGTATTCCTTTCCTCAGCGCTAAGTATCTTTTGAGAAATCCATATGTGTTTCTTTTGATGGAGAAATTAAACACTTTTTCATAGATTTAATATATTGACTTTAAAAAAATTAATTTAATTTAATTTTATATCTAGTAATGTTATCCTTGAATAATTGGATAGATGAAGTTATCATTTGTATGGAATATTTAAAGCATATTTATATTATGGCTACTTGACCGACCTTGCCATATGACACATTCATTCAACAACCATAGATATGTTATTGATTTTAGATAAATATTACTGACAAAGAAACCAGAGACTACCTAAGTTAGCATCCATATCACCTTCCATCTTTATGAAATTTTGGAATTATTTATAAATGTATGCAATTTCTTCTTCATTACCTTCAGTATTCTTATTTTAATTGTCCTCAGTGTCATTTAAGTTTATTCAATCAATATTTATTGTATAGTATAATTGTCCTGTGCTAAAATATATCCATACTCTTCTTCCCAAATAGTTGTATTATTTTTAATACTGTTTAATATCAGTATAGCATCTATATTATAAAACCCTTCAACTTTCTAATTAATTAATTAGAGCAAACATCTTCCTTCTCCACCACCACCACCAATATCACAATGCTAATTATTTCCTCCTTTGTTCTAGTCTGCCTTAGTGTCACTGACACTCTCCAATAAATAAATGCAATTTAACTGAAAGGTTGGATCCATGCAGGCAACAGAGGTAGTTCTTATGGACAATACTGTTATTGTGTCATCAATTCAGAAGCAGATTCATTACAGTATCTATAAAATCATATGAGCTGCCACAGCCTATAGAATTAAAGGACAATGTGAATTAATGTCTCTGAAATCAGTAAAGATAAAAAAATGGAATGTCACAAATCTTTGGCAAAATTGCATTTTTGTGCTGTGTTAGGAGTGGGCACAATTTGTTCGGTTGTATTACATGTACCATTTTAAAGGCAAATTTTGGCAATATTGAACATTTCATTTAGGCCTCATTTTTTATAATTCTCTCAGGTTTGGAATTCATTTATTAACTGTTCCTTAGCAGTAAGATACAGGAGGAACCCATTCTGATATCTAACTGACTGGATGAGCAATAAAATCTTCCCACAGGCAACAATAGCTTTAACTTTTCCCACACTTATTGTGGGTGGATTTGAAAGAAGGGCAACACTCCCACTAGAATGGCCCAGATTTAAGAAAGAATACATAGCCACATGTCATTTTGGCAGGCAAGAAAGAGCCAATTTAGGAATCAGCATTAATATAGATAAGATCATTGCTCATAGATATTCTGCTTCAACAGCTAAACATACAGTTAGTGTTGGGAAAACAAACTTAGAAAGTAAGGTGTAGCCACCCTATACATTATTTTTTCAGATTAAAACATGTCAATTGCATAATTTAGACAGGACTAAAGTTGCCATTCAAAATACCAAGGCAAATTTATCAAGAAATCTGCCATCTTGCTATATCCTAATTGAATTATTAAAACATCAGTATAATATTTATATTATAAAATGCCTCAACTGTCTAGTGAATTGCTTAGAGTAAACATGTTAAACCTGAAGTCTTAAGTCCCCACTCCCTCCAGCACGGGATAAAACCATAGATCCTTTCCGGTTGCTAAATGTGTTGTGGAAGGAAAGAGCCTAAATCAGTGATGGCAAACCTTTTAGAGACCGAGTGCCCAAACTGCAACCCACAACCCACTTATGTATCGTCGGGTGCCGGGTGGGTGTGGCCCATTGGGTGGGCGTGGCTGCAGTGGTAACGGCAGACTGAATGGGACTAAAAAATTCAATCAATCAATTTCAACTTTGCGAGATCTTATTTTTCCCATGAGAAGTTGAAATTGATTGATTGAACTTTTTTTTTTGTACAGGGCAGCGGAGGCCTAAAGCGAAAAGATTTTATAAAACCCAGCTGAAGGCCTAGGACTGGGCTGATGGCGCACGTGCCCACAGAGAAAGCTCTCCATGCCACCTGTGGCACGCATGCCATAGGTTCACCACCACGGGCCTAAATGCTTATTGTCAATGTGTAATACTATTCATTCTATCTCTCAAAAAGCACTAAGCAATTCACATATCTTTTTCAGTATTAGACTCCTTCTTTAAAGTAGTATTTGTATCAACTTTAAGCAAATGCTCAATGAAATATATGCTGGTGCCACATTAAAAGAGTGTAACATAAAATTGAAGAAAACATTAAAAATGGGCAATTTCCAAATCATGTTGACATGAGTAAAGCTGTACCCTGAATTTTAAAGCAGCCACAACCTTTAAAACACTCAGTGCAACTGTTTCAAAGGTATACCCTGGCAGTACTTATGTTGCAATGTTAGCAAAGTAAAAAAGAAAAAAGAAAAAGCCATACATGGACACAATGTGCAGAAGAAATCTGGCATAACCTTTGAAACAGCTGCTCTGAGCCTTCTAGAAGATATGGCTCCTTTAACTTTTTCCAGCAGACCTGCTTAATTTGAGCAGAGCGTGTCGCAAAACATGCCTTGAAAAACATATCTTTCAAGTGCTTTGCACAACCTAACTTATTAAAGTACAGTTAGAGAAAAAGTTTTGAATACAGGATTATAATAATGACTCTCTCAGGACATCACACCGAGCTTCATTAATTTATGCTATCATATGTCTGCATGAACAACAGCATCTCTCATTGTATCCTACCCTATAATATAGATGACAATAAACAAGCACAAGCAAAATAATAAGTAGTTTATCACTTTGCATTCCATTGGAAAAAAAGAACGGATGTACAGTAGCTGTATGTATTACAAGTAATGTGTAATTTGACCATCATTGTTTATGCCAGCTTTGGAATTCCTATATTAGATAATCCTCTCTCCATGGCTATAGAAGTCAGCTCAAAATTCAAGATGTTGAATCAGCCATTGTAGCTATTATTATATCAAAATGTTGTAGCTTAGATATGATTTAGATCTAGCTCCTTTAAGATTAAATTATCTGATGTTTTAGCCACTGCCGATAATTTGATATTTCTGTCATTTTATATTGCTTTATACTCTAAGATGCTCATTAGTTGCTTAGAAAATCCTTTTGGGACTGGGAAGAGAAACTACAAATACTTTTAATAAACAGATTAAAAAATAAACTATCTGGATTTAATTTTCAGGCTGATGACTGCTGAGCAACTTCAGCTGGGATATTATATCAACCACAGAAACACATGTTCTTCCCTCTCCCCGTTCCCTTTCTCTCACATATATACGCATACATTCACACTCCAACTTTCCTTTATAACCAGTTGTAATATTAATTTCCCTCTGGACAAAACAAGAACCTTTTGGATTGAGCAAAAAATTAATTTAATCTAGCATTTTGCTTCCACAAGGAGCGGCCAGGGTATAAAGGCAGTAGCTGTCTCCTACTGTATACCTTGTTATCTGGTACACTGTCTCTGAATATTTATTTATCTGCGCAATTTATCTAGTGTCTCAGTTCTCCCAGACTCCAGGCAGTTTACAGGTATGAATATGGAAGTTCCACATAGCAATATATCTAGCAGTCATTGATTACGAATGTGTCTAATTCTGTCCAAAAGCTAACTACACTGGTGACCATCTTCAGACCTCATGGCAGTGAGTGCCAGACATTTCTTATGGAGACAAGATTAGTATCAAATGCAGCAGCAAGAAAGACACTCAGGGAAATGGATCTGGTACCACAAATAACTGACAGTTACAAATTCAGGCATCTCAATGCTTAGGAGGCAGGCAAGTGGGGAAAGTGACTAATTAAAAGTAAGGAACAGATGCCTCGGTGACGCTGGTATTTCTGAAAGAGAAACTCTGTTTCTGGAAACAAAAAGCAAATCATTTGTCATAAAATTAAACAAAATGACATCAAGTACTTTTTTTAAAAGAAAAAAAAAGAAAAGAAAGACTGAGAGGAGAGAAACCACACAATAAACAAGGAAAAAGTGCAGCCAGCACATCTGTTTTCCCTCCACATATTGAGTTAATACCACAAGCACACACACACTTCCTAGGATGGCAGGATTTATATCCTCATTGCCATTTCTAAATGGGTTTGAGAGTTTGCAATGAACGTTAAGAGATAAAAGCTGGGCAGCTTGCCTTAAGCAAGGCAGCAGGGACAAAGTCCACATTGCAAGGGAGCTTTTATGGAGACGAGCAAATGATAGGGTGGGGGGTTGTTTTACAACATAAATCTAGAAAGCCTTTTGTTGTTTTTGCCCTGAGTGGCTCTTCCATCCCAGTTTGGGGCAACACTTTTTAATGTACATTTAAATAAGACTATAGCACAATCCGCCAAAGCATTTATTTGTGCAAATTCCATTGAAATAAACAAGAGGCATAAACAATCAGGAATAGATACAATGGCTAGGGATTACGCATAAACTCAGATTTCAAACTGGAGCATTTATCTGTTCCCACAAGGCCACAAAGTCTCTCCCAAAGCACTGGATATAACTCCCAGAAACTTAAATTGTAAATTATCACTGAATTGTATTTTTAATTGTTTTTTTTAAAGAATGTATGTGCAGGTTTATAAGGTCTGGCTTTTTGTGCATGTCTCTGTGCTTATATATGTATCTAATCAATCTTTCGTTGTGACTGTCCACTTGCTAAAGGCATATGCATACACACATGCACACAGATGAATTGGTAAAATATTACTAATTATCTTCAGTTAGTAAGCCAACACTGAAGCAGTAGGTGTGAACTTAAATGGACTCCAGAAGATGGTAGAGGACAGGAAGACCTGGAGGAACGTTGTCCATGGGGTCGCGATGGGTCAGACACGACTTCGCAATTAACAACAACAACAACAACAAAGTAAGCCAAACAGTTGGTATATTGCACTAACTTGCATTTTCCATCCATTTACTCCCTTTGCATTAATGCAACTTCAGAATGTAGATGCAAGATTTGTTAATATAACTGAACTTTCAGAATGATACCTCTATAAGTTTGTTCCACCCTGGCAGACTCTGTTATGACGAAGAGTGGCACTGAAGGTCTTTCATAGCGTTTCCTTCCTGCTGCTTTAGATAGCTGGATGGATCACTGGCAATTTAATCTGGAACCTCTTGTCAACACAACTTGGACCTTATCATTCAGTTGTTTTACCTTTTCTATACTTTGTTTATCTGCACAAGTAAAACCATAACTCTCTTCATGTATGGGGCATAACTGAAGACCTCAGGATCATACAAGCTGCCTCTATACAAACCTTTTTAGCAGCTGCCTAAACCCCATTTTCCCCAATCATAATTTTCAGAATGTTCTATTTAGCAAGATTTATTGAGATGAATAGAGCAGTTACAAGAATTCCAGCAATTGAATTATTTTCAATTTAGAACCAACATTATACATTACATTTGCTCTTCATTCCAACTGTCCTGATGAATTAGTGACGAGCTGGGTCACTTCATTCATAATGGAGATATTTACATTTATATATATAATGTAATTTTAACTATTATGAGGAAATAATTGACAATAAGAAAAGTGATCATATTATTAGTACAGGTACCAACTGCCTTGTTTAGTGATTGTTCAAAGTTATGACAGCATTGAAAAAGTAACTTTATAACCTACCCTCACACTCACATCTGTTGCAGTATCCCTGCAGTCACGTGATCAAGATTGGGAGCTTTGCATCTGTTAGGTGTTTACAACCATCACAATATCCTACAGTCACATGATCACCATTTGCACACTTCATAGCTGGCTTCTCACAAGCAGAGTTGATGGAGAAACCAGCAATGAAATTGTGGTCACATGATGCCTTGTTTAACATTCATGTTGCTTATGGATGGAGTTGTTGGCCCCAATTGTGATTATTGGTGTGCCTTTGAGTCAGTGCTGACTCCTGGCAACTCCATGGACTAATCCTTGCAGTTTTCTTGGCAAGAGTTTGGAATTTTTTTCCCCTTGTTTTCTTCTTCCCAGGGCTGAGAGACCTGGCCAAATCGTCCAACTGGCTAAGGCAGGACTAGAACATAAGTCTTCTGGTTTTTAACCTAGTGCCTTAACCACTATACCAAACTGGCTCATTCTAGTCTTATACCATATTATTTCAATCTCCCTGTTGAAGACTATTCTCTAGGGTGTCAAACTGCCGGCCCGCAGGCTGGTTCATCATGCGGAGGCCACGCCCACCCCTGCTCTGGCAATGCGAAAAGTTTGACATCCGTGCTCTAGAACAGGGGTGTCAAATTGCCAGCCCACAGGCTGGATATGTCATAGCTAAACCGCATGCACCCCATTGCCAGCAATAGCAAAAAAGTCACTATACGTCACAACACGTCACATGACATTGTGAGTTTGACACCCCCGCTCTAGAACATCCAAAGCTAAATTTCAGTTTTCGTTCCCCAAAACCTGTATACCTCAGCATAGAACAGCTCTCAACAAGATTCATTACTAAAACATATAGCTCAATTTAAATGTCAGTTTATACCTTTTCTTCCTCACAAGTTAGCTGTAATTGCCAAGAAAGAACACAGTGCTTTTTACTGACTAACAGGAATGAGGAAGTATAACCTGGATGGGTTTTGCATGTTTGAACCTACAGAAAAAAGCCAAAAACAATTTCTGTGTCCTCAGTGAATGTATCTAATGCATCTATGCCTTACTGATGCAAATTTTACTATTTTTGAAAGCAGAATCACAAAAAGAAAATTGAGCTGCATAGTAAATAGTTAAATGTTGGTTCCATGTAAACACACACAGTTCAACACTAAAATGACAATGAACTTTTTGCTTTAAAAAATAGAATAAAATAGATGCTTTAAAATGGCAAGTAAGGATTTATCTGTCAAAAAAGATCTATTCCTTCACCAAAATAGTGACAATTCTTAAACTAGACACTAAGACAAGCTATACTAAAAGATTCTTCTTTCAAAACAATCTCCTTCCATGTAAATGAAATTTTAATCAGATTAAATCATAGCCTATTAGAAGTATCTTGAATTGGGTTATTAAACAGTCCTGCTATGAGGTTTGGGAATATTATCCCTTCCTACCCATTGTGAAAAACGGATTTCTCCTTTGAAAAGCAATCCATCTATTGAAGAAAACAAGAAAAACATTCCAGAGAGGCAGTTTCTTTTAAAAACACCAATCAGAATAGTCTTTCAATAAATGCCAATTAATAATAATCTATATAGCTTGTCAGTTGCTTTAAAAATAATTCCCACAAGTAAGTCAACAAGTCTTTTAGAATATAGAAAAGTTTGCTTTGCTAGGAGCTGACTTGATGTCTCCTAAATGCACTAATCCTAACAAATAAGAAACCTAAATTATCATTACAGCAATGATATTTAATTAATTGATCCATCAAATTATCAATTGCTGAAAGAATTGAGTGATAAAAGGAAGTGCCTGAAATTAAGTGGGCTTCATTGTAGAAGAAGCATCCCTTCCCCCACCAACTTCTTAATTAATTGGGGGTTTCTACATTCTAAATCTCATGGTGGATTACTTATTTCTCTTCTTTTGACCTTTCAAACCAGGGAGACATTACAAAAGTTCCCATCCCCATAGTCATTCTTCTGAGGTCATTGAAGTTACTATTACATTAAGAAGACAATTACCTTGGAGGAAGCTCTATTTAAAAATACCATCAAAATTTAACATTGCTTTTGAGAAGTGAGTTAAACTCCATCAAATCCAATCTACTATCTTCACCAGGGTTCTCTCCTAAATTTCTCCTCAAACAGCCTCTTGCAACCTTGGTCTTTCCAGATATTTAGAATGCATTAACTCTCATGATTAGTAAGAGTGGCTGTTGATGATAGTTTATAGGAATCCTAATGGTGCAGTGGTTAGAATGCAGTATTGCAGGCTAACTCTGCCCACAGTCTGGAATTTGGTCCTGACAAGGCTCAGGATCGACTCAGCCTTCCATCTTTCCGAAGTTGGTAAAATGAGGACTCAGATTGTTGGGGGCAATATGCTGACATTGTAAACCACCCAGAGAGTGCTGTGAAGCACTATGGGGTGATATATAAGTCTAAGTGTTATTGCTATTGCTTTTGTCTTGTGGAAGGAGAAAATGCAGAATAGAAAATGCATGTCTGCATTGCCTTCTTACTCTCTTTAAAATGACGCTGTCTTATTAGGAAGAGCAACTGGTAGAACTTTTGCCAAACAAAACAAAACAAAAAGATGATGTGGAGCACACAGGAGTAGAGAGTGAGCAAGCAGCTACACAAGCACATGAGAGTAGGGCCCAGAGTGCCTTGGAAGTGCCACCCCAACAGCAGGACCCCCAATAACCAGTAGAGTTACTGCAGCAGGAAACAGCATGGAACAAAAACCAATAGTAGCAAAGCATGTAATATGAACAGGCTCTGTGGACCCAGAAAGGCCAGAAAAACTTAGTAGTACCAGCCAGGTGGTACCAACAGGCAAGAAAGGCCATCCCAGGAGCAAAGTCAGTCAACGAAAAGATGGCTGAAAGCACCAGAGACAGAGAGGAAACAGACTTTACTTGCTCTTTGTTTCCAAATTTGGAGAAGAGGAAGAATCATCATGGGATGGAGAAAAGGTTCTATGGCAACCAGGGCAGGAGAAGTAACTCAGAAATAATCTAAGGGTACAATTCATAGTTTATAAACACCATAAATCACAATTATTAAAACTAGATAATTCATAGACATAATGTATATGTATAGTTGATCATACTTAATAGATAAATTATACGAAAATGCTGTTAAGATGCCAGACAAAACTAATTTTAGATTTATAGAAACAAGCAGACAAATCTGCTCTATAAAAATACGTTTATTTTGTGTTTAACACTAATTCTTGGGACCAAAAAACCTATCCTCTGTGTGTTTGTGTGTGTGTGTGTGTGTGTGTGTGTGTGTATTATACCAACCCCAAAAGAACCACAATACATACAAAACATCTGAAAAGACTCTGCTTGGGAAATTGCATGGTTGAAACACAAAAACAAGCAACTTTTCTTCTTGCTTGCCTTCAACATCTGTTAATCAGAGCTGCACTGCTTCTGAATTCCATTCTATTCAGCTCTCATGGCTAAACCTCCTAACAGATATATCTTCCATAAATTTCTCATTCCATAAATTTGTCTTAACAGTTTTTAAAGCAACTCTGCTGGTGTCCATCACAACATTAATTACACCTGAATTTCAAGGTAATATATTATGTTAAAATAGATTTATATGTTACATTTCAAGGCTGCAAGTTCTTAGCTTATATTACGCATATTTGATACTCTATAACACTTTGAGAACTACTTTTTTCCCTGCATTGTGTGAAGACAGATGAGAATGAATCACACATTTCTCCCAACTCACAAACTCTGTAAAATGGATTAATGCCATCTAAGAAAAAAATCTCAGTATAATCATAACTTTCTCAGGTTATCTAACCAAACAGTATATAAGGTTACAGCCTTATGAATTTCCAACAAGTAATTTCACAGCTTACATTCTTTGCAATTTACTAATGAACTACCTAGATTGACTGACTGAAATGATTTAACTGGTTTCAATAAGAAAAGTCACTTTGTATAGTGAAGTGGGTTACATGAAAATTTAATAAATAGATTTAAAAATAAATAAATAAATAGATTAAAGACCTCAAATATAATGCACTGTCTTGGGAGAGGCTTTCTTCTGTGGAGAACACCTTTTCGAAGAAAAAAACTATAAAATTAAAATTAATGGGAACAACCATATACGCGTATGTAGGCCATAGAAATCTTTACTTTAAGAAAGTCGTTTGATTTTCTCCCTGATGGCGTTTCACATCAATTGAAGTTTTTTTAAAAAAACATTCAATATCATAAACACATTATGACTTTTTTAAAAAAAAAACTGATTTTTTTTAAAAAAATAGCACTTGTTCATTTCAAATCCAGTATGCAAAGGCCTATCACCATCCTATAATATTTGGAATGCACCTAACACTGAACCTAAATGCTAATGTAGATGCTTCTCTTCTGAAAATATATTAAGCTGAAGTTCCCTAAGAGTTTCAGAACAGGAAAATAATCATGCTATCTATTGACTGAGTAAAGAAGGAGAAATTGATTTAAACTATAGAAATATTGATGAATTAATACTACCGTAGCAGTAACTATCAGGAAAAACGTAATCTATAAGCAGTTCAGCACTGAAGTCAAATGCATGAAGAATTGGACTACAAATGATAAATGACATTTTAACTAATCAGGATTATTTATTGGCTCATAAATAAACTTTGCATAGATATTCATATTGCTAAAAACAAAGCATCTTTGGTTTTAAATAATCAAACAAACATCTCTCTCTCTCTCTCTCTCTATCTATCTATCTATATCTATATCATCTATATCTATATCTAATCTCTCTCTCTCTCTCTCCCTCTCTCTCTCTCTTTCTCTCTCTCTCTCTCTCTCTCTCTCTCTCTCTCTCTACATATATATATATATATATATATAATATATATATATATATATATATATATATATGTTTTCTGAGGTTTTCGCGGGTATTTGTATGTAGGTCTTTGGTTGTTCGGGTTTTCTCCCGCGTAAAATTGGAAGTGTCTTGGCGACGTTTCGACGAAGTCCCATTCGTCATCTTCAGGCTGGTGTTTTCAGCTTCGTGCTTTGAGCAGCAATGTGTGGTCTTAGCTGTTTCTTCCTTTTAACTGCCAGTGGGGGTATGAACTGATTGGGTGGGAGCTTGGCTGTGTTCTGATTGGGTGGAGGTGTGTTCTGAATGGTTAGGGGCTTGGCTGTGCTCTGATTGGCTGGGGGAGTGTTCTGTTTGGTTGTGCTCAGGTTAGTCTGAGTTGCAGAGGGGTTTGAGATTTTGGGCTGCCTTGCTATTTTTTGGCTTCGCGTTCGTGGTCGTGCTTCCTCTTCATGGAGGGTGTCAGTTTGCTTCATGTATGGATTGGAGGGGTTTAAAGTGGCTAATGATGCAGCTGTGGTCTGGCTTCTGGTTTGTGGTCGTGCCTCGTCATCGGTGTGGCTTTGGGTTTGTTTTTTGCGTGGATGTGTGGTGGTGACCTCCTGTGTGGTTTTTGTGAGTGTGGGTCTGGTATCCTTTTTTGTGTTAGGGAGTCGTTTGTCAATAAGGGCGGGGTTTCCAAATGGCTGGTAGGCGGGAGGTATCATCTCGCTTGTTCATGCTGTGTGGGCGTTTTTCTATCTCGATGGCTTCTCTGATTATTCTGTTATTAAAATGTTCACTTTTGGCAATGGTTCTGGTATTTTTAAAGTCAATTTCATGTCCTGTGGCTTTAAGGTGTTGGACCAGGGAAGATGTTGGTTCCTCTTTTTTGACTGAGTTCTTATGTTCTTCAATGCGTGCACTTATTCTTCTGTTGGTTTGTCCGATGTATGTGGTGGGACAAGTGGTGCATGGGATTTCGTATACTCCTTGGTTTTCTAATTCAATTTTATCTTTGGGGTTTCTAAGGATGGTGGATATTTTTCTGTTTGTGCAGAATGCTGTTTTGATGTTGTGTTTATGGAGGATCTTACTGATTCTGTCTGTGGTGCCTTTTATGTATGGGAGGAGGGCTTTGCCGTTTTCTTGTTCTTTGTCTTGGATTTTAGTGGGGGTTTCTTTTTGGATTAGGTTTGTAATCTTATTTCTATGGAATCCATTGGATGTTAGTACATTGGTGAGAGTGTGTAGTTCGGGTTTTAGGTGTTGTTCGTCAGCTAAGCGTTTTGTTCTGGAGATGAGTGTCTTGGCTACAGAGTTGATCTGTGCTGGGTGGTGGTGTGAGAGAGCGTGCAGATAGCGGTTTGTGTGTGTTTTCTTCTGGTAGATGGTGTGTCCTAGGGAGCCATTGGATTTCTTGTAGACTAAGACATCCAGGAAGGGAAGTTGGTTGTTAGCTTCTGTTTCCATGGTGAACTGTATTTTGGGGTGTAGGCTGTTGAGGTGTGTGAGGAAGTTGTCCAGTTTTTCTTTCCCATGTGGCCAGATTATGAAGGTGTCGTCTACGTATCTGAGCCAGAGTTTGGGTTTGTGATCCGATTTTTCTAGAGCTTGGGTTTCAAAGTGTTCCATGTAGAGGTTGGCAATGACAGGTGAGAGGGGTGATCCCATGGGTGCTCCTTCTGTTTGTTTGTATTTTTGTCCATTATAGATGAAGTATGTGTTGGATAGGCAGTGGTTGGTCAGATCTAAGATGTGTTTGGGGGGGTTATATTTGTTTTGGATAGCTGTCAAGGCTTCTTTGATAGGCACTTGGGTGAAGAGGGATATGACATCGAAGCTCACTAGTAGGTCGCTGGGTTGTAAGTTTTGTTTCTTTATGATCTCTATAAACTGGAATGAGTTTTTTACGTGTGAGGTGATGGATTCTGCATAGGGCTGTAGTTGTTTGGCAGAAATTTGGCTAGGTTTTGTAGAGGTGAGCCTATGGAGCTGACTATAGGTCTGAGTGGGGACCTATATATATATATATTCTGAGGTTTTCGTGGGTGTTTGTATGTAGGTCTTTGGTTGTTCGGGTTTCTCCCGCGTAAAATTGGAAGTGTCTTGGCGACATTTCGACGAAGTCCCATTCGTCATCTTCAGGCTGGTGCTTTCGGCTTCGTGCTCCTACATACAAACACCCGTGAAAACCTCAGATATATATATATATATATATATATATATATATATATATATATATATATATATATGAGTAATAGCATTAAAAATATGAACCCTGGGTATATTCATGTTTAAAATAAAATGAGCACCAGGATAGTTAAAACTATAAAAGTTTAATTAAAAAACGCCAAGCTTTCGCCGTCACCTGCCGGCATCATCAGGGCTTAAAACGCTAGAAAGTGAGAGAGTCTCTTATAAGCAAGCTAAGGTCTGCACCCGGCTCCTTGATCTTGTTATCGGACCTAATTGGGTAGATTGCACTCCGGTGATCCGTTTCTTCCTGCACCCCTTATCTACATGTGTGTCATCACTTGTCTTCTTTTTCTTGGATTCCAGGATAGGTGGAACAACCTCCCTATCTCCCTGGTTGTTCTCATCCCTTGTTCCACTTTCCCCCTCAGGTTTGCATGGTGGTTTGCATTTCCCCTTCTTCTTTTTCCCCCAATCCACATCCATGCAGCTGTTCTCTCTACGAGTATTTTCCCTTTTTTCTCCAATGCCTCCTCCTCGTGCCCAGTTGGATGGATACCCCGAGGGGCAGGGAGAAGAGTGAACCTGGTTGGAAGGATGTGTGTGAAACCGTCTTGCCGCGCCTTGCATCGGCAACACCCATTGACTCTAAAGATCCGTACCATACTCATGCAAGAACAAGAAACATCGGAGGGAGGAGGGGAGTGGAAGAGGAGCGTTGTGACGTCCGAGGAGACCAGAATCCCACCTCCCCCCGCACCGATGGTATCGATGGTAGCGTGTGGAGGAAGGATGCAGAAGATGGCAGTAGAAGGGGGGGAGGGACATGATGACTGTGCATGGCCATACTTACGAGGCTTGTTATGCAGATAAACAGCTTACCAAATCGCCCCAATTCACTGCTGTAACCCAGGTAGCCCAGAATGTCACACAAGACCACCTTAGTAACAACATATGTATGTATATGTATGTGTGTGTGTGTATATATACACATACACACACACACACACACACACACACACACACACACACACACACACACATATATATATATATATATATATATATATATATATATATATATATATATAAAACCAAGCGAATAAATGTGAGCACCAGGGAGTATTTAAAAATTTTAGTAAAATTTAATACAATATCAATAAAATCACCATAAAAATTAATAACTAATACAACGCCTAGCTTTCGTCAGCGACTGCTGACATCATCAGGGCTCAAAATGCCGGTCAGTGGGAGAGTCCTCTTTTATAGATTGGTCAGAGTCTGCACTTGGCTCCTAGATCTTGTCATTGGGCCTGATGCAATAGGCTGTTTCTCAATTGCCGGTTTCTTATTGGCAATGATTGCTTTCTTGCAGACTCTGACCAATCTATAAAAGAGGACTCTCCCACTGAGAGAGAGAGAGAGAGAGAGAGAGAGAGAGAGAGAGAGAGAGAGAGAGAGAGAGAGAGAGATGTTTGTTTGATTATTTAAAACCAAAGATGCTTTGTTTTTAGCAATGTGAATATCTATGCAAAGTTTATTTATGAGACAATAAATAATCCTGATTAGTTAAAATGTCATTTATCATTTGTAGTCCAATTCCCCATGCATTTGACTTCAGTGCTGAACTGCTTATAGATTACGTTTTTCCTGATAGTTACTGCTAGTATTAATTCATCAATATTTCTATAGTTTAAATCAATTTCTCCTTCTTCTTTACTCAGTCAATAGATAGCATAATTATTTTCCTGTTCTGAAACTCTTAGGGAACTTCAGCTTAATATATTTTCAGAAGAGAAGCATCTACATTTTGCATTTAGGTTCAGTGTAGGTGCATTCCAAATATTATAGGATGGTGATAGGCCTTTGCATACTGAATTTGAAATGAACAAGTGCTATTTTTTAAAAAAAATCAGTTTTTTTTTAAAAGTCATAATGTGTTTATGATATTGAATGTTTTTTAAAAAAAACTTCAGTTGATGTGAAACACCATCAGGGAGAAAATCAAACAACTTTCTTAAAGTAAAGATTTCTATGGCCTACATACGCATATATGGTTGTTCCCACTAATCAGGTTTCAAATATCCACTGGGTATCCAATCATGGCTCCACAGCTGACTTTATTATTTATTTTATTTTATTTTTATGGTCAAAAGGCTCATCTAAAAATTGGACTTTAAGCATTCTAACCCTTGGGTATTTGGGGCATTATAGCCAGAACTATGGATCCACTCTGTAAGATACTGAAACTATGGAGAGGAAATGTAGCTCAGTGACAGAATACATGTTGTGAATGCACAAGTTCCTATGTTCAATCCTCCCTATCTGTTTTGTTTTGTATTTTTTAAGTGATGGAAAAGACTTGGATCAGAATGCCTGAAAAGCTACTGCTGGAGAGAATACAACAGATTGCTAATAGGATAAATAAGAAGGCAAATATAAATTAGTTTGAAGTCTCCTTTTGCAAACTTACTGAGAATTCCATATATTTCCTGCGTACAGGAAAAAATGCGGTGCATGCAATTGTGTCCGGAGAAGGGCCTGGTCTTCATTAAAAATAATAATTTTCTTATCTCTCTTCTTACTTATGCTCTTATCTTTACACCTGATTATTTATATTGTTTACCTTGATAAATTTGCTTCCTCTTAAGTATTTTATATCTTACTTTCCAAACCTTTAAAAAAGGGATAGGTACATATTTTGATGTTAGGGAATATAAGTGGATTCAAAAGATATGAATATAGACAAAATGCATAAATATTTATAAATATGTCTTAGACCTTTTGACAGAAAGTGCTGTTTAAGTACAATTATTAAATCTATCATTTTCTGGAATACTTTTACAAAGATTTTTTTTTCATTTCTTCTTCTCTTGCCCAAATAACTGAAAACAGGTGGGTGTGTGGCAAGCACTTAGTGCACAAAGAGTTTAGAAAAGTTTCAGGAAGCTTAAAATAGCTGTTATAATTTGGTGCTTCAATTTGGAAAATTAAGCTTTATGCAGACAGTTATTCTGAAACTCAGGTACTTCTGTCCATGGTGCTGAATGTTAAACTTTCCGCCTTCCTCTTATTTCCTTCCACAGAGCAGTCACTTCATTCACCAACATCTGACCTTAATGGTCAGATATTCCTCAATGTTCTTTTCTTTACAAAGCATCATTTTATTCCACATTATAAGATAGCCATACTTATACTGCATCACTAAGATATTGCAAATAACTCTGCAAGATATTTGTTCGCTAAAGAAGTTCACCATAGAATTCTCAGAACCAAATTATTTGCCAAACATTATTACACAGATAAAGGAACTAGTGCAAAAACAACCTTTATACAAATATTTCATCTTTTGCCTTGTTGTCAAGTTGTTATTACTGCAATTTTGATTCTTTTTTGTTATGATAGTAGCAAACATTTGGGTGAAATTCCTTCAACCCACATTTTCTTCTATGTCAATAATGAATGGCTTTCTGCATTGAAGTATGTTTGGGAACCTCACTTCATATATTCACTGAATACTCTAATTACAGGAAATTCATCAGGAATGGGAAAGATTTCAGAGAGAATCACTGCATCCTATTTCTACAATACAGCTAACTCTCCAAATCAAACTTATTAAGGCACTTTAAATAACTTATTGCATATTTGTTAAGCCCAAGAGTAAGGACAGTAAGAGAGCTCTAAAATATGACAGTAATTACCTTTTACTGGCCTTCAATTTTAAGAGGAAATAAAGTATAAAGAAATAAGTGGTTGATTTTGCTTTCAAAAATCTAATCCAATGGACAATAAGAGGTCTTTTCTCTTCATAAAATTCTCATCTAAATGAATGTTACCTATAAACAAAGTGTAATCAAACAGCCACATTCATCTCATGAGATTTGATGAAGGAGTGCTGACAGAGTGATTTTTCTTTCACTCTGTCGGGGACAGTATTAGCTTTATAATTTAGGGGGTTATCCCACAGTTGGGCTAGATATGGGGTATGAAATCGGGAAGTATATTGAATTACCTCTGATTTTCTTGGACATTGCAAATTCCTAACTGTAAAACAAAACTCAGGACAGTATGCAAAGTTTTCATCAAATATACAGAAGGGTAATCAGATTGGAGGAGAAGGAAGTGCAAAGAAGATATATAGAAACATACTTGTTTTATGATCCAGGTCTTTACATTTTGTGAACTAGAAATGTAAAATGGGGAGGAGGAGAAAAGGGGAGGAGGAGTGGGTGGGGGAGAGGGAGAGGGAGAGAGAGAGGGAGAGGAAGGAGGAGGAGAAGAGGAAGAAGAAGAAGAAGAAGAAGAAGAAGAAGAAGAAGAAGAAGAAGAAGAAGAAGAAGAAGAAGAAGAAGAAGAAGAAGAAGAAGAAGAAGAAGAAGAAGAAGAAGAAGAAGAAGAAGAAGAAGAAGAAGAAGAAGAAGAAGAAGAAGAAGAAGAAGAAGAAGAAGAAGAAGAAGAAGAAGAAGAAGAAGAAGAAGAATCTTCTTTACATGGAGATTATTGCTCAGTGAGAAGAGCTTATGCTTTATATGCTTAAAGTCTGGAAAAACCTCTGCTTGAAATTCGAAAAACCCTTTGCTGGTCAGTGTTGGTAATACTATGGTCAAAGAACCAAGAAACTGAGTAAATATATTGTAAGGCAAGTGATACAAATGGTACTGGCCATTCCAGCATCTGCCATGAAAAGACAATATTGAACAGGCATACCATAGCACTCTTTAAGTGAGATGTAATTATACATGAAAAGATGGTCTATTTTGTATCATCCCAGAGTAACACAATGCACTGAAGCTTCTCTATCAGTAAGAACAATTCAAGATGGAACTGATTGCCTGGAGATGGTATCTTCTCCATCACAAGATGTAGTCAAAGAGAGGCTATGCAGCCATTTATCAAGCATACTTTCAAATTTAATTATTCTGTGATATATTCATAAATTCCAACCTATGTTTCATATACTAGAATAACCATTGAGCAACTTATATTTGATCTTCTGTTGTTGTTGTTGTTGTTAATTGTGAAGTCATGTCCGACCCTTCACGACCCCATGGACAACGTTCCTCTAGGTCTTCCTGTCCTCTACCATCTTCTGGAGTCCATTTAAGTTCACGCCTACTGCTTCACTGACTCCATCCAGCCACTTCATTCTCTGTTGTCCCCTTCTTCTATTGCCCTCAATCTTTCCCAGCATTAGGACCTTTTCCAGTGAGTCCTTCCTTCTCATTAGGTGGCCAAAGTATTTGAGTTTCAACTTCAGGATCTGGCCTTCTAAAGAGCAGTTGGGGTTGATCTCTTCTAGGACTGACGGGTTTGAACACCTTGCAGTCCAAGGGACTCGCAGGAGTCTTTTCCAGTCTTCTGTTACTTTAAAACTAATAGTGAGAAGCTAATATTGGCAATATATAATAGATAAAACATATGATGTGTTTGATGTCCCGCAGAATAAATATGCAATAGGTTATTATTATTCCCATTCCATGGATACAGAGCTAACATTGGGATATAATTCATTGTCCAAGGCAGTCCAGGTCTCAGGGAACTCTTTCATAGAGGGATGCCATATCAAATAAAGAAAGAGGACTTTGATGTCATATCAGACAAAGAAATAGGTGTCAAGTATGAAACTTTGGCAGCTATGTGCCTCTGCATTTCAACTTGCCTTTAGATTAAGGGGAGGAGGTGTTACTTTCAAGGGGGTATATGGAGAAACAAAACTTGTTCAATTCAGCTGCAGACTGTGAGAGCTTGAAGCCTTGTCAAGGACACCAGAACAGGTGTGGATTTGAAGCAGATAGTTCCCATAACAAAGTGGACTTGTTGATATGGATTACATAAGATATTGGAGATTTGGCTGGGAAAACTATTGTTTAAGTCTATAAAATGGTGTTGGAGTTAGTTTTCTTTGACATATCCAAGCTGTGTATTCAATAAACAGTAAGCTTTTCGGAAATGAAATGAACCTGGAGTTTTATTTGGATTCTTGATTCGTGAGAGTCTGAAAACAGGGTTGAATCAAGATTCCTCAATGGAACCCTTTCCTATTCATACATGATTGTATTCATATCACTTATTTCATTGATCTGTTGTAAATTCTTTCTAGCATGATCTATAGAACTCATTTTTAGCATGAGAATGGTTATGAAAGATTTGTGAATGAAAGTTTTAATTAAATCTCTCTCTTGTCTCTGATGTATATTTCATAGACATTTTTTTATATATCCTTCTCTTGTACTTTGGCTTTTTTTACTTCCCAGTAATATCACTCTATCATAAAAACAAGTTTTAGTTGAGCTACAGAACCTTTGCCCCTATTGATCTTTATACTACTGATTTAACATAGAATGATGTCCATTAAATATTATATATAAAACTGGTGAGAGATGTAATTTTCTATTTATATAGGCTTCTACACTGATGCAATCAAAAAGATCCAATCATATAGACAAGGAAACCTAAGCAATGTTATTGTGCGAAATGGGAAATGTTATTGTGACAGATTTCAGCAAATCCTAATATTAATAATGTACGGTATTAAAGGGTAGCAATCCATATCTGAGTATTGAAGAGAAGCCAGCAACATTCAGGGCAGAGATGGCAATGGCTTAAGTATAGTACAACCACTTGTCTTGAAGGCCAACACTTGTCTCGAAAATTTTAGTTCTCGGGAAGAATGGATGGAAGAAATAATGAGTTTAAACTATGCAGGATATAAAGATATTTACACATTTTCACTATCAGTGGGCAATCAAATGTTATTCTCGTCTGCAGTAAAGATTCTTACCCAGCTGAGTCATGTCTATGTGTCTACTCTCAAAGCAAGCTGAGAAACCAAGCTAAGTCAAATTACTGTCAGATTCTTCTCAGGAAAGTCTGACACCATTCCTCAGCCTGCTTGTACGGAAGGGTTATACGATTCCTGGAACATTTATCAGGTATTACAGGTATTACAATGCAGCAGTTTTTCTTTTATTGGATTTTAGTGTTCTCATTTGTAGCCTGCATTTATGCTACTTTTGATTGCATTATGTTTTTTTCTGTCACTGAATTATCAAATAAGCTAAGGTGTTGCATTCTATTAAATCTTAGGAACCACAGTTTACTTTCATTTAATTTTACACATATGTTTGTTAAATTAAGGTTACATTCATGGCAATTTAACTACTGCATGTTCTCAGATCAGGTATCTTTAACAGTAAACCAAAATTAATCTCTTGCAGGTTAATTTCCATCAATTAACAATAGCTGAGGCTGCCAGAAGAGCAAGAACCAGAACTTTGTATCTCCCTGGACACTCAAAGCAGTAAAAGAGAATGTAAACAACACAAAGAAGAAGAATTAGTAATATTTGTTGGTC
This sequence comes from Crotalus tigris, assembly GCF_016545835.1. Classification (NCBI taxonomy): domain Eukaryota; kingdom Metazoa; phylum Chordata; class Lepidosauria; order Squamata; family Viperidae; genus Crotalus; species Crotalus tigris. The sequence goes on from NW_024096970.1 coordinate 18,794,722, forward strand.
CTTGACCTAATCAAGCCATTACAGTCCTCCACCACATGACTACAAAGAATCCAATAAAATGTGATTCTTCCTGTCGTTCTTTTTTTTTTTTTTTTTTTGATGAGTGCAACTTTTCTTATGATTGGGTTAACAGCCAGTGAAATAGAAGAGAGAGCCTAAAACCTTTCTACACTGTGTGTTCAAAAAAAGGCCACAGAATTTGCCTTCATGTTTATCAATGTTTTCCCAATTGTGATGCTAAAGAAGTTCAGAAACAACAGTTCCAGAATATTAATTATCCTATCTCATAAAGCTCAGATATATTCTGAAGAGAGATTCCTCATGCCCTAACATTCTTATTGTGGTCAGAACTGAAAGCAAGAATATTATAAATTGATGCTCTAATTTTGTCCCTGCACAGCTTGCCTTCATTAAGTTAAGTACTCAAAGCCTGCAGCTAATGTTGGTGCATGGTTAGATGTCGATTACTTTAACTCTTTACTCACCTTAATCTTTATAATTGCAACATTGACTAACATTTTTTAAAATGATTATGGTATGCAAAACAATTCCTTGACTCTTGAGCAATCAATTGGCCTGGGAATTTCCAAGTTTGAAATGTCAGATACACCTAAGGGCAAGCAATATGTAAATGAGACATTTAAACCAATTTTTGAATCCAATCATGGTGGGGGTGGGGAATTTGCATTAGGATCTGGCTTTACTTGCACCCTTTATTTTACCAGCAAAAAAAAACTCCAAAAGGAAATATTCTATACTAATATGTATCTTCTTTTGGATGACAACTGAAGCCTATCAATTATTTGTCTGCTCTAACTAGTCTCATTTACTTTTAAAAATAATTTATGCCAGAACTAATGTGGGAAGCAGTGAATCCATGGACAATACATATTTAATGTTTTCAATATTTTTTAAAACAAAATCCCTAACCAAAGATCATGTATTTTACAGACTTCACACCCATTACAAAAGGATTCCAGTTACTTTTAAATTGCTACATAAACGTGTTGGTTCAAGCCTTGTCCAGACTCAAATTTCCACAATTCTTTCTAGCCATTAGGCCCATCTTAATTCAATGTGTCTACACATGAGAAGAACACCCAGTGTCCTTGGTCCCTAGTTAGAGATAATGTCTTTGATAACAACCACACTGAAACAAAATTACTTTGCTTCCCTTGAAATGCTGTGTCATCCTGGAAAATTGATGGCATTAGTATAGAACAGGTCAAATAATTTAAATATCTTGGATTTTCTTTTTTAACATCAACATCCTGGAAAGATTAGACAAGACTGGCAGCCACAAAAATCAAAATTATGCAAATACCATTTTGTGTTTGCAAGATGAAAGAGAATATTCACAATCCAGCAGCAATTAAAATATACAAAGCAAAAGTTGTGAGTGACCTAACCTACTGAGCTGTAAATCTGTAAATATTGCTGTGAGGCTTTTTGAAACAGGTAATCCAAATTTCTAAGACTTTATTTTGTATGTCCCAATGTGTACCCAATTCTCCCCTAAGGCTGGAAGCCAATCTGGTTTCCACAAAGGACTCCCCTTGACTCAGCTGCCTAAATTATAAGCTTCTGTAACAATTTGTGACAGCTTCATATCCACATGTTCCAAGAGAATAACTGCAGATCTAATATTCTATGCTTATCTTTATAATACTTGAGTTTATTGGGCTTTTGACAAAGTCCAGTCAGAGGTGAAACAACAAATCTTTTACATTAGACTTCCAGAAATGGCTTTGTTCTAACCCAAATATATATAGCCCTGACTTTACCAACAGATCTTTCTGGCTGCTTCCTATGTTTTAGTTATGCATTGCCCATTACAAATAAGAGCTTTTATCTTGAACAAACAAAATACTTTACTGTCTTCCACACTTCTGGAAAGTTGATTTGTGGTACTCCTCTGTAGGAAAATCTCTGCCCCAGTCCATTGTTAGAAATCAAAACAATTGCTCCTATTCTTTTACATTACTTTTTACACACTATGGTACAAAGATGTCATCTTTCCTTTCTTTCATGGAAACTTAGGTGAAAATGTCCTTGTGTTCCACTCTTTAGCAAGCAACTCAGCAATGATTTCTAGGAACATTACAAAAGGTTGCGCAATCACTTTTGTAGTATACTAAATAATCACAACAGCACAACTTCCCATGCAAAACGTCTAGGCAAAATGTTAACAACTTTTATATGATACCCTGGCATGTTACTATATACATCTAGGGCAATCCTTTAGCTATTCAAAAAGTTTAGCCATTATTAAATTAGCATTTTAATAATGTAGTATGCCATTATATAGTAATATAATATTGTACTGGTTAATAACTAAGTAACTCTACAATTGTAGAGTCCTTTTATATACAATGGATTTGCTACTGAATTTTAGATTTTTAGTTCACTTCTTCTACTCTGCATAATGCTTTCAGTATAATTTTGGACTTAAATGTCAGATACCAGGAAAGTGAATACAATCATATGGTACTGCAATTATATAAAAAGTAATTTTAAGAATATTCTATTCTGAATTTCAAAAGTTTCTCACTTCTAAAATTGCTGATATGATTCAGGGATTACATTGAGATTGTGGGCAACACAAGGCCTTCCAAATCTTAATGTTTAGTCTTTTATTTTCAGCTGTCCTTAAAATACCATTTATAAAACCAGTCACTTGTTGATCATCTATTTTCAGATGTTGTATTTGGGCATTCACATTTTTCTTACCAATATTTTGGGTTGTATCTATAATCACAAAGAAAAAGTTACCCTATTTTTTTGCTTCATTCTTGCTTCCTTCCCTGACAGAGATAGAAAGAATACTAATTACTTCATTGCTTATATCAGAATTCAGGCATTTTATTTTCTTATCTTCTTAACCAACTATTTTTTCCAGCACAGGGTCATATTGCAAGAAATTTAATGAGAGTAAATTTACATGGTATCCAGCTGAGTTTATAACAAGTTTTTTGTGACCTCTAAAAGACAGATTAGAGAGGGCAAAAGTCAGCATAATGCCTATAATTCTATCAAGCATTTGTTTCCAAAACCTTGTTTCTCTTTGAATAGTTCTTTTTTGATTCTCTACCACTGTATTTTGTGAGTGCCACTGAACAAGAAACATATAACCCTAAAAGGAACTTGGTTTATGAAACATGTCTGAGAGAACATGACACATAACAATTGTTCGATTGTTTTCCTGGTTCCTTCACTGATAAAATGTTTAAAAAGTCTTGCTCCTGTCCCATTCATGGCAGAATACAAGTGTGTCTTCTGGCACTGGCTTCCCAACCAGCCTTATACAGCTCTGATCATCCCTCCCCTCCCCTCCCCTTCCTTCCCTATACCCCCAAACCACCTCAAGTGGAATGCATGGAATTACACCAAGGATTAGGAAGCTCCCCACTCTGTTGGATATCCAACCATCACCAATCTTGGCTGCCATCTAGTGATCTTCTGGATTTTTGCAACCCAAATATGATACACATACATCAAAAAATTGGATTATTAAACCATTGGAGAGAATGAAAAACTCTCTTCCATTGTCTCCAGCCCATGCATAATTTCTAATTAAGTTAGAAGCTGGGATAAAGAAAGAGGGCATTTTATCCTCATGCAACAATGTGTGAAAAAATAATAGTTCCAAAAGGTGAAGAGGCCATCAACTTAGCAATTTTATAAAAAAGTTAGATCAATTCCTGGATGACAAAGTGATCAATAAAGCTATAATCATAATAGTTTGTCTTATCTATAGAATCAGAGACATATGTTGCTATGTAACAGAAAAAAGTTATTACATCTAGTGAATCATTTTTATTTTATTTGGTAATGTGACTAATGTTAGAACTGAATTTTGAGCTAGAACAGATTTATTATTAGCCACATGGGCTATGCTAGGTGTTTGCAGCAAACAAATAAAACACCAGCCCAGTTTTGTGTGAATAGTTTTCTTAATCTTCATCAGACAAAACCATGGCTTATGCTTCTTCCTTTCTCTGTATATTTGATCACTTGTCTGCCTTTGCCTTAAACATTATGTTGTAAAATATCTTTGGTTCACACAAATGCATTAATTTATATATGCACATGTAAAGAAAGATGGAATGAAAAAAAATCTCTTAAGAATTATGTGTCAGGCATGAACAACCAGACCTACATGTGCAGAGTTCAAGCTAACTATAATGTTCTGCCTACAATAGAAGAATCTCCCCAGTCTTGTGGCCTAATCCTGGGAACAATTAGATAAGGTTCCAAGGCATTTAGGGGAAGTTGGCTCTAACCTTTTGCGGCTGCACAGTGGCTCCAGGCTAGCTTGGCATTTGATTCCTCCTCCCTGCCTGGCTGGATACTTCCCAACATCATAATGCAGATGGAAAAGCGGATGGCAAATCTTTCAAACAATCATTCAAGTCAAAAGTTATGATCCTTTTAAAACAAACTCACAGCACATATATTACAAAAAAAGAGAACACATATGATTAATATAATCTATTTGAATCAATGTAGCATCAGTTTACCAACTTTAAAGAAATGGTCAAGAGAAAGAAGTGTTGTATAAGTAACGTGGTCTGGGGTTGAAATGCACCAGAAAAAAAAAATCAAGTGTTAATTAAAATCAAGTGTCACAAGGATGAATTTCAGGCAATCAGATCTGACTACAAAAATCCAGATGCTCCATAGATGGCAGCATAGAGATACAGAATGCAACTCTTTGTTACCCTCTAATGGGCATATGGCTTCTTTGGATCAGCGCAGAAAGGTGAGAGAGAAAAACCAGAGAAAAGTTGATATAATTTTCTTTTGTAGTGTAAAAGGAATACTTCCATTTTTATGACAGGATTAGAAAAATACTGCAATTATTATTCTTCCTAAATAAACAAACAAGACAATATAAATAAATCAGTTCTTGAGCAAAAGTGACCAGATTACTTCCACAGAAAAAAATCAGTGCAAACAGCAAGTGAACCCTGCATCTTTGGCCTATTCTATAATGAAATATAGAGCTAATTCTGGATAATAATGTGGAAAATTTGTGACTTACTAGCAGAAAGGTAAAAGCAATGTTTCCCATTCAAGATCCCTGGAGTCTTTATGTTTTTATATACAAATCCTCAATCATTATATACAAATTTAACTAGGGTGAAAAAGTTCAAATCTATTCTTATAATTGGCCGTGGACTTTATAGAGTGTTTGCTATAACATGTTTCTTCTGTGGTCAGTATCTGTACAATTTCATCTTTAGATATTGGAGGCAGAATTTTTAATGTAAATCAACTATGACAAAGTTCTTTGTTCTCAAATCTAGGTTTGCCTTAGTTGCTTCTGTTAATGAATTAATATCAGTATGCCCCTAAAATGTTTAATTAACTTCAGGGAGAACAAATACACGCTCTCTATTAGAAAATATAGGGAACCCACAGTGCAAAATAGCACTCAATGGCCATTTCAAATTCACTAATTGTGGATGAATGTTTAATTAAAATATTGGGGATTTAAGCAATATTGTATATAGTGCCATGAATGCTTTAACCAACCAATCTAGTGGTTGCCTTAAGCGCAGGCAGAAAAACCTTTCAATTTCTTAATCATCCATCTATATACTTTGCTAGAGTCTGATGTCAAAAGCTATTTTTTCCAGAAATCATTTGATTATACCAAAATATTTTAGAAACCTGCCAATATACTTCACTCACTTCTGGAAATAATCTATCACTGAATCAATATTTTTGATGGTTTGGTCTGGTCCACATGCCTTCAGGAGTTAAGACAATGTATATATTTACCAGACTGTCTAATTTAATTTTATCCTGAATGTAATGTATCTATATATAAAACTCAATTTTATGGAGTAGGAGAATGAATGAGAACAAAATGAATGGGAAGAAAGATAGACCATCTCAGCATGATCTGGGAACTGCTATGTATTATTCTCCATTTTAAAAGAAAGATAACTTCCAAATATTTTATAGCTTTCTTCATACTGTACACCTCTTCTTTAGACCAAAGTAATGGAACTAATGCATCTTCTGTATTTTATTGCCCTGTTGCCATTATTTTAAAATATTTTTGTTAAAAAAATTAACAATTAACCAACTTTGTAAACCACCAAAATCATTGATTATTTGCCAGGTCAGGAATATATTTAGTTCAATTATTTATTTGATTAAAGTTAATCAGTTAATAAGCTAAATCATTTCTTAAAAAGTCAGAGTATACTTTGGCTTATTTTTAGGGCCAAATATATACTATACTTCCTTTCTAAGCCTGCCCTGCCTCCTGCCTCCCCTCCCCCAATCATCTTCCTCTTTTCCCTTCTTTTAAAACAACATTGGACAATCTTGATTACTCAACATTTTCTTCTGTCTGCTCATTACAGATAGTCCTCAACTTGTTACCATTTGTTTAGTGGCCATTTAAAGTTACAATGGCACTGAAACAAGTGACCAATTTTCACACTTATGACCATTGCAGCATACTCATGGTCACGAGATCAAAATTTGGATGCTTGGCAACTGGCATGTATTTGGCATGTTGCACTGTCCTGGGGTCATGTGACCACCATTTGTAACCTTCCCAGTTGGCTTCCCCGCCAGCAAAGTCAATGGAGGAAGCCAAATTCACTTAAGGACCACATGATTCATTTAACAACCATAGTGATTCATTTAACAATTGTAGAAAAAAATGGTTCTAAAATGGGGCAAAATTCACAACAACTGCTTTGCTTAGCAATAGAAATTTTGGGCTCAATTTTTGTCGTACATCAAGGACTACCTATATCTATGTTTGCTAGCTTCCCTTCCACTGCAGTAAGTTGTAGATATTATAGCCAGCAGTAGGCAATAGCCAAATCAGCAAAATTCCAGCCAAGTAAAATATGCCATGGACATAGAATATCCCCATCCCTTCTATTTATGCCCATTGTCTATTACTACTTTGATGTTTGGACCTAGGAGCCTTTGCTGGAGGAAAATCACATTTCCCAAGAAGGGAAATTTTTTTCTAGTCTATTTTTTAATTTCTATTTTTTAATTTTATGGGCTATCCTAACATAAACATCTTGAATGTACATTTTTAGATAGAATTTTAAACTTAGCTTGGACATTCTAAAAGCTGCTTAAAGTAGATCATTGGTTCAGAAGGAAAATATAAAACAAGATTCAGAAAATTGGAACTTGATACTTTCTATTTTTGTCATGGAAAATTCACAAATGTCCTTTTTTAAAAAAAAATCAACAAAATTTAATATAGTCTTTTTTGAGTGGCTGGAGCTTGCCAGATATCAGGAAGAAAGTGCAACTATTTTGTTAGGGATACCACATGTTTCTGTAACTCACCATTTAGTTTTGTACATAGTATATTATTTCATTAATAATATGAATTCTTGTACAAATTAGATCATCACATTTCTAAGTTTCTGTTTGGAGAATTAAATGCATTGAGAACTATTGAAAAGAACTATGTGCCACAAATAGAATACAGTGAAAAATAGAAAAGCAAAGTCTATAATTATAATTAAAAAATTACTTACAGCTACATACACATATACATATATAAATAAAGGAAGTGCAAACCAAACTGATTTAAATTCACACCTAAATACTGGGTTCATAATAGAGTGGAGATTTGACCACCAGCATTGCCATGATGCTGAACAAAAGAGAAGCAGAAAGTATCTAAGAATAATCTTCTAGAGTGGAGTCAGATACATTTGAGATTTGTGTATCACAATCCAGCCTGGTGGACTACAAGATTCTTAACATGAGAAAAGGTGTGTTGCTAAATTGAGGAGTTTTGAGGCGAATTTGAGGGTTGTTTTATAAATAAAAATGGGAGTAGAAGTTAGTCATTCCCATTTCCACCTTTAAATGCTTCCAAAATAAAAAGAACAAGCAGAAATTTTGCTATCTAAATCCACTTGACTTTAACAATGTGATCATGTTGAACTGGAGCAGTTACACGTGGGGTGCTGGATAACATGCTGAAAGCAGCATGGAGATTCTATAGCAGTAGTGGGGAACTATGGCCGGTTTATGGCTGGCTCAGGAATTCTGGGAGTTGAAGTCCACAAGTCATAAAGGAGCCATAGTTCTCCACCTCTGTTATATAGAAAGTATCAGAATGTGAATTAATGGATTGGGTTTGGAAGGAAAGATTTTTGGAATAGGACCTGGAAGTTGAATTAGATTGACTAGGAATAATAATTCTTTGAAAAGATTAAAAAAACAGGAAAGTTCTTCCTGACCTTAGCAGAACTTGTAATGTTCCTATTTAAATAAGGTATAAATAAAAGACAGCAGACAATACATTGGAACAAAGTGTAATATAAGGCTCAATATTTCTTTCCTAATAGTTTTGTCAATTGGGGATACTATGATAGAGTGGAGCTTGCTAGATGATTGCATGATTGTTAATGGAACACACTCTGGGTATGTTTTTCCACCATTCTGGACTTCTATTTTTTTATCCTAGTTTTATTTTAATTCAAATTGATTCTTTTAATGGTTTTTATAAAGTTTTAATTATTGACTATGTATGTTGCCCACAGTCACTATGTGAATACAAATGAAAGAAAGAAAGAAAGAAAGAAAGAAAGAAAGAAAGAAAGAAAGAAAGAAAGAAAGAAAGAAAGAAAGAATAGTGATTTGAAAAGCCCTGGTAAACTATTCCTTCACGTTAGAAAGTTAATTACTCAGGTTTTTTCTACTCCTCTTACTTCCTTCCGTCTCTGTCTATTCCTATGTATAGAATAAAAGAAATAGGATTTTTAGTTTCTTTCCATTTTAAAATACATGATTGCTCACAAGTATTTGAAAAGGTTCGTATTTGTTGTAGTCACTTTCATGAGAATTCTGCTGGACATCAAAGAATCACAGAATTTCATAGATCCGGTCTGATTTGACTTCGTTGAATATACTGAAATCCAACGCAAATCCCTTGAAAGCATGCTCTATCCAAGTCACCTGTATCATCTAAGTCACTCCAATCAGGTTGGCTTTGCTGCGGAAACTATTAAAGCTTTTATGCAGCATTTTGTTAGTATCCAACTATCTTATAATTAGATTCCTCCTACCAATTTCTCTTTGTGGCTATCTCAGTTTTATTCTGAAAGTTTGGGGCAGGGTATCTGGATATCTCCATATTACAATTTTCTGCACATAACAACTATATGAAACGGAGCAGCCAGAGAGCAAAACCTGGATCACAATGTGCTTCATGGCTGAGCTGAATTTTTACTTTGTACCAGCATTCTTGGCCGTAAATCTCTAACCACTATGCATATTTTCTCTCCGTATTTCAGAATAATCGGCCTAATGGAGTCATCCAAACAGCTAGATGTAGGCATAGAAAATATTTCATTAGATTTCAAAACTAATAATATTTCACTAGCAGTGCGCATTGCTGCTGACATGTCAGAATGAGGAACAAGAGAATTTTCTGCTGCTCATCTGTAACTCACTACACTAATTTTTAAGGAAGATAAAAAAAGAAGAAAAAGTCACTTCTAATCTCCTTTGCTCATTTTTGCTGCTGCAGCATGTAAAAGCTTAATTCAGAGTATTTACTCTGCTGTATCTAAGACTATATCCGATGTTATTGCTGGTTATGAAAGTAAATACACTAATCCAAAAGAAAACTCTATGGATGAGAAGGAAAGAGTTTGAGTAATCCTCCCAAGTGATCCAGAATTCTAAAGCTGGTGTGTAAAAAAAACAGATTTTTGAAGATCCTGGACATAAATATAACATTTGTTGGCAGAGTGAGCAACGGTTTTGCCCCTTTGCTACTCAACAAAGTAGAGTCATTAACTTTCATTGTGATAGGAGCATCAAGGAGCCACAGATGGAGCAACGGGAATCATTTACATGGAACATTAGTTTTAGCAGCTCCTTCAGGGCAGTCAAAGGAGGTGGCCTATGCATAATTTTCAACTTGCCAGGGCCCTAATGTGCCATAAAAATAGGAGATGAGGATATGAAAGATAAAGGCTTTAACTGCTGAAGAATCCCTCCTTTTGATTGCTCTAATTTCATATAAGATCATGCCACTTTTTGTTTCTAACAGAATTCTCCGTAGGTTCTAAGAAACAGCAGGCATTAAACACTGTGGGGGATGGATTTTCCACATGCATGATGTGTCTTGTAATGTGGGCTTTGCAAGAGAATGGATCTTCCCCCTCCTATTTTAGATTGCTAATTCATGTTCCAGCTCCTAAGGGACAGCTCATAATGACAGCCTATGCATAAAGACTGTGTTATTATCAGGCAAAAAAGAAGATGGGGACACAATAAATTTTGCTGTGGTCAGTATTAGAGAAATTATTGTCCAAGCCTATAGTGCTTATATTTCCAATGCATTTTCTCTATCTTTCCTTGGAGAATACATTCAAATTAACAGTTCTTAAGACCACACTGAAGAAACCAAAGCTCTGTCAAAATCCAATATTCTGTTCCATATTGACCAGCCAGATGTTTGCTTGGAAGCCTACAAGCAGGAGAGCAATAACTAACTTCTGCTCATTTCCCCAGAAGCAACTATATTCAAAGGACACTTCCATTACTACTGGAAGCACTAGATTGTGTTTGATGCAGTTTCTTTTAAATCTAAGTTGGTTGTGATTTCTGCATTTTGTGGTAGCAAATTCCAAAATTTTACTATGTGTTTGTGAACGATTATTTTCTTTTTCCCTAAGTGAAATATTCCAACACCGAGTATCATTAATCAATATGAGATACTAGCATTAGGGATAATGCTTTTTCATTACCTCCTTTTCTTATAATTGGGAAAATATAACTGTCTTACCTCCTTTCGCTCACTATTTTACTCAAATTATGTAGGGCAAATACGATAGTCTTTCCTAATAGGTGTGCTGCACTTTGGAATTGTTGATTGTTGTTCTCAGATCTAGGATGGATGGATGGATGGATGGATGGATGGATGGATGGATGGATGGATGGATGGATGGATGGAAGCATGGATGGGTAGATGGATGGATAGATGGATGGATGGATGGATGGATGGATGGATGGATGGATGGATGGATGATAGGATAATTCAGTGAGTATTAATTTAGAATTACTCACATCAAAACTTGTTCACTTCTTTTATTGAATATTTCTGTTACTAACTCAAGGTCAATTTTAACAGAAAATAAAGTACCAGTACTAGTATGGCTCTCATTCTGAGATTCTGATCATATGATCAGCTACAATGTTTTCCATCTTCCTTCTCCCCTTAAATCCATTCATTCAGCATTCATTCAGGCTTGATCCCATTTCTTGTATGAACAGTCCTTACGTATCCTATTCTCAATGCATTCAACTGCATTCAGGATACCTTTATCTTCCTCCTGAAATCCACAACTCTATTTACCCATACAAAATGAGCAGAAGCAATCTCTTCTACACAGAACAACAGAACACTCCTACCCACTATCTTCCTACCAACTTTTGCACTTCTTCAAATGTTTCCATCCATTTTCCTGTTTTTAGTAAACATTCTATCGAGGTACACTCATTCATTCACTTGCTCTAGTTTTTCACTGTTTAGTGTAATTTGCAATTATTCCGTCAATTTTCTTTACCAAACACAACTCTACTGATCTTTAATAGATAAATTTTAAGATTCATGTTACTTCTTGAATTTCTCTAATATAGCCTGAAAGCCATCTGAGTTTTCAACCAACAACACAGCAAAATTACATGTATATTAACATGCATAAACAACTCTTCTCTAATTTCACTACAAACATTCTTTATACAGTTATCTCTCTCTTATAAAAAATAATAATAATTAGGGGAAAACTGTGCATCCGTATCTTATTCTACACTCTGCTCAATTTAAACTAACCATTATTTTTATTCTCTCACATATTGTACCTCTATCATATGCTACTCTTAAAGCATTCAGCAACCAAACTTCACGTTATCGCATGATATTACATAATTCAGGCCTATTTACTTTGTCATATTATTTTTTCTAAATCAAGAAGTACACAATAGTCTTTGTCATGTTTATACTTTCTCAGGGAACCTCTGAAGAATAAAAATCTGGTATGCAGACACACCCTGCTATATTATAATTCCCAAGTATTACTCATTTTACCTATTGCAACTTTATTCATATTTACTTATCTCCCTACTTACGCCATGCTACCTCACCATTTTTGCTCACCATTTTACCCCGACATAGTAAAGACACTGTAGTCTTTACTATTCTACTACTACTCTGTTCTACTCTAGCTTACTGAAGTAAGCTACCTTATCATTTTTCAATCATTTCTCAGCTCGAATGGCTCCTTTTTTATCATTTTTTCTTGAATATTTCTTGAATATTTTCTTGAATATTCTGTTCAATTTCATTTTGTGTGATATCACCATTCCCACACAAATCTCTGAATACTTTTTTCCAGTATTCCTATACTTCAATTTCACTCCAAATGATTTCATCATTTTTATTCTTACTTATACTTCTCTGCTTTAAATTATTGGTTTAGTTCTTTTTACATACTTCTAAAGCCTGTTTTGTAACTTGTCAAGATCCAGAAGGATCTTGATACAGGGTTTTGACATGTTTACTATCATCCCTATGTTTGTGATTCATCAGTGAATTTTATAATCATTCAGACAGAGCTTCAAAATCCTTTCAGTGTCTTCAAGGTTCTAGCCAAGGAATGAAACCTTAAGATTCATTCCATTGTGGAAAGAATCCAGAGAAAGAAATACTTTGGAAAATATTAAAAAGACAGAATATATTTCCTCACTACCAATACCAAAAAGGCACACTCAGACTCAGATCAAGGTACATGACACAGCTTGCTATCAAGCAGTTAAAGGTGGGAAAGTCTCCAGGAACAGATGGATTGACGTCGACGTATTATAAAAATTTATATGAAGAAATGTTGGAGCCATTAAAGGAGCTTTTTAATAGTATCTTTCTGGGAGCACAAGTTCCTCCTTCTTGGAAAAGAGCGTTTATATCATTGATTCCGAAGGAGGATCAAGATCTTACAGAGCCTAAGATATAGAGCCGAGGTGGCGCAGCAGTTAGAGTGCAGTACTGCAGGCCACTTTAGCTGACTATGTTCAGCAGGTCAGCGGTTCAAATCTCACCGGCTCAAGGTTGACTCAGCCTTCCATCCTTCCGGGGTAGGTAAAATGAGGACCCAGATTGTTGGGGGCAATGTAAATATATATATACATTGCTTACTGGTGTACACCGCTTAGAGAGTGCTTGCACTTAAAGCGGTATATAAGTCTCATAAATAAATAAATAAAATCATTATTAAATGTAGATTACAAGATTTTTACAAAAATTTTGGCAAATAGATTAATGCGGGTTATGAAGGATTTGATTCACAGTGATCAATCAGGATTCATAACAGGGCGATACATGAAATATAATGTTAGACAAATTATTAACTTAATTGAGTATTTGGATAAGAACAACCAGATTCCTGTGGCTTTTATATTTTTGGATGCTGAAAAAGCCTTTGACCAATTAGATTGGCAATTCTTATTCTCATTGGTAGAGAAAATGAATTTTGGGGATAATTTTTTACATGCACTTAAAGCTATATATCAGCAACAATCGGCTCAAATTGTTGTTAATGGGGAATTGACTGAGACTTTTAATATTGAAAAAGGGACAAGACAAGGATGTCCATTATCTCCATTGTTATTTGTTTTAACATTGGAGATTTTGTTGATCCAGATTCGAGAATCAACGGTAATCAAGGGCATAAAGATAAGAAAAAATGAGTATAAATTACGGGCTTTTGCGGATGATTTGGTTTTGATTTTGGAACAACCGATTAGGGCGGTTGATTGTTTATTAGAACTTATAACACAGTATGGAAATGTTTCTGGTTTTAAAGTTAATAACCATAAGACTAAGATATTATCTAAGAATATGTTAGCCAATGACAAGGAAAGTTTGGTTAAAGCTACAGGTTTTCAGATGGTGAAAAGGTTAAATATCTGGGAGTATACTTAACTGCCTCAAATGGAAAATTGTATAAAAATAATTATGAATTACTATGGGCAAAAGTGCAAAAGGATTTAAATGACTGGAAAAAAATGCAATTGTCACTGTTGGGGAGAATTTCAGCTGTAAAAATGAATGTTCTACCAAAGTTCCTTTTTTTGTTTCAGATGATACCTATTTTAAAAAAAGATGTAAATTTGGAGGAATGGCAGAAGGGTATCAATAAATTCATTTGGGCTGGGAAAAAAACAAGGGTTAAGTTTAAGATTTTGCAAGATGCCCGAGAAAGAGGAGGACTTAAAGCATCTAACTTGAAATTATACTATGACGCAGCAGCCTTAACGTGGATAAGTGATTGGCTTAATTTAACAAATAAAGATATTCTTGTTCTTGAAGGGTGGGATTTAATGTATGGTTGGCATGCATATTTAATTTTTCATAAGAAAGTGGACCGGGCTTTTAAATTACATATTTTGAGGAGTGCCTTACTTCGAGTTTGGAAAAAGTATTATTATAGGTTAAACTATAAAATACCTATCTGGGGGATTCCTAGACATGCAATTGAGGGGATTTCTAAGGGGATGAACTTTGATAAAATTTCGTATAAAGAATTATTAACTTGGTCAGGTTCGGATTGGCATTTAAAATCTCTAGATGTATTAAGGCAAGAAAATATTCTACAGTCATGGTTTCAATATTTACAAATAGTGGACAGGTGGACTGTAGATAAGAAAGAAGGAATAACACTAGAAGATGGAAATCTGGTTATTCAGATTAAAGATCAGAGTCAGGCCCATATAAAAAGAATTTACAATGCTTTAATAGAATTAGACTCTGAAACAGAATTGGTTAAAGACTGTATGATTAAATGGGCTCAGAATATCCAGGATCCGATCCCATTGGACTTATGGGAGACAATTTTGGATTAGAAATGTTAAATTTACACAAGCTCAAAATTTGAGGGAAAATTTTTATAAAATGTTTTATAGATGGCATTTAGATCCTAAAAAATTATCTTGTATGTATCCAAATTTACAACCCAAATGTTGGAGATGTGGTAATATGGATGTGACATATTTTCATGTTTGGTGGAATGGTAAAAAGGTAAAGGCTTTTTGGATTATGATTTGGTGGAACATTCAAAAGGTTTTTAAAAGGAAGATAAAGTTCACCCCTCAATTATTCCTATTGGGTATCTTTGTGGATTTAAATGACAAAGAAACTACTTTAATGTTGAATTTATTAAGTGCAGCAAGGTTATTAGTAGGCTCGCATTGGAAGAAGGACTCGTTGCCTATTTTAGAAGAATGGCTATTTAAAGTTTCTAACTTTGCAGAAATGTCAAAAATTTCTGCTTATTTGAAGGATCATACACAAGAAAGATATATTATTGTATGGAGAAGATGGATAGATTATATTCAGAAAAAATATGGTACTTTAAAGTTTCATTTATTTTATGAGTAAATTTTATAGTAATTGTTGTAGAGATTTGTTTATATGTCTTAATTTAAGGGAGTTAAAGGTTAAGTATGATGTTTTTTTTTCTTTTTTCTTTCTTTTCTTTCTTTTTTTCCCTTTTTTATTATTGTTAACCTTCTTATTAATAACCCTGTACTCTGCTCTGGGAAGCGAGGGGGGGAGGGTTGAGGGTGGGTGGGTGGGTGAGTGGGTGGGTGGGTAATGATAATATAGTTATGGCAAATGCTTGGGCATTTCCCCTATGCTGCATTCATGTGTGTGAGAGGGATGAGAGGGGAGGAAGGAATAGGGAGGAAGTAGGATGGTTAGAGGAGATGGGGAGGGGAAGAGAGTAGGAGGGGAGGAGAGAAAGAGGAGGGAAGTAGGGAAGGTTTAGAGCGGGTGGACGCAGCCTGGGGGGAATGGGCAGGCGGTACCAATGGTTAATTGTATTTTGTATGAATAAATGAAAAATAAAAACTTTTTTAATAAAAAAGGTACATGACACAGGAAATACAAAGCCTCAAACAGGAACAGGAAACAACCTCAAGAGCCCCAGAAGATATAAAAACCCACCACTCCCAGCTACATGTGGTCAGCTTTCCCAGAGCCACGCTACTGTCTGGCTTTGCTCTTCAATAAACTCCAACCTTCTTTCTAAAGCAGTCTCCATTTTGTTTATTCCCAGTTTGGACTGGACCCTGATGAAGATTTTTCTTTCTACACCATCACATCCTGAAAATATATCCCTAGAAGGTAGCACACTTGTTTTGACAAACTGGCCAAATGATTACAATCTCAATCCTTTTTAGTAAGAGTCAACTATTGCTTCTTTTGAGGTGGGGGCAGAGGAAGAGTTCTTTCTCTATGGCAAAACTGTAGAATTCTATTGCTTAGTCCCTTTAGTTTGTGGAGCTGCTGTTCCTCCAGAGATCAATTATTAAATAGAAACTCCTAAAATGTTGTTTGAAATTCCAGAACATGAAGGCCCTTCTTGACAGTCTGAGGTCTTTGTTTCACATATGTTTCTCTCTCCATCCTCTCCTTGTGGCTTCCTTCTTCTTTGATCAGGTTCTCCTTCCAAAAGTGTTTCCTGTATCTCATTCAAGAATTTATCATCTCCCCTGATAAATTGGAGGGAGAGGAGGTTAACTTCTAGCTCCTTCTCTTTGGGGAGGGTCAATCATCCTGTACTTGTAGCAGCTGTAGTTCTTGTTGTCTTCAGGAAGAAAAACAAATAAGATGCATGTCTTGCAGGTCATAAGAATAATTCCTTCCGTCTCTTTTTATAGACAACAAAGTACATGTGAACAAAAATAGTCAAAGACCAATTTGAACTTCCTATTCACTTGCTCGGTGAGGTTGCTCTTCAAAAGACATAGTTTCCTTGTATACAGTATCTCCTGAAGCTGCTGCAACTAGGCAAGACCAGCAATGCTCCAATCACACACAGGGAGCAATCAGTAGCACTCAGGAATCCACTCACAGCAGGAATCAGGAATCAAGAATCCCTCTCCCTCTGTGGCTTTTCCTTTTTTGTTTTCCTTCTTTCTTTTCTCTGTTTCCTCTCCTCAGTCAAACTGTTCTCCATTTCCCACAGTTGGAGGTAAATGCAGCATACTTATACACTCAAGATGGTAATGGGTAGGAGCTAAAAGGCTGGATGTGACTCAGTTTTTCTGGGGCTCTGTCTGGGAGGTCATAATCCTAAGGAGTTACTAACAACTTCTGACCAACAAGCAAGTTGTCCCCTGTGACCCACTTGTGATCCTCTGAACAATGCATTGGATAAGTTATTCAGTTATTCTTCCATCCATATTCTTTTCCTTGCATGAATTTATCTAAATTGCTATTTACCATGTTACTGACTCCTCATCAAGCTTCTTATGAAGCTCTTTTATAAGCCTGTTGTACCTCCTTCATTATTTGCTGCTGAACTCCCACATAAAATATCATGTTTACTGCTCTTGTTCACACGCTCTGGATCACAAGCTCATGGGACTGGCAACCTACTTATAGATCTCAATAGCTGCTGATGCACCTCAAGCAGCAGATTGCCCTTTCCAGATTCCATATGTCAAAGCACTCAGCAGTAGCTCAGGAAAAAAAAAGCCTGAAACCACCATAAAAATAGGGGCAGAATCCAACCTGTTCAGTATATATAATGCTATGCCACCTAAAGATGATTAAACAATCAATTTCTGTATTTTATTAGTTGCCTATACTTCATCTATAAAACTTTTATTTCATATTTCCAGGTTTGTCTATTCAGGGTTAAATTAAAATCCAGGAAGAAAACTAGATTTAATATTAACATATATGATTTCTTGACCATATACAAAATAAACTTTAAATGTGTTTTTTTTTTCCTTTGAAGCACACATTTTAAATTTTGGGATACATTTCTCAATGAAGAATTGCATTGAAAAAGACCAAACAAATGGGAAATACAGGAAATTATTCTATTTTACTTCACTAATTACTTGAATAATAAGGAATAAGTCTATTTTAATTCTTCAGATTTATCATCTAGATTATATTATGCAAATTCAAATTCTGACTTGGCATCTTAGTTTGAATTCAGATGGTCAAAACTTACCTCTCTTACAAATACTATTCCTGCCCCAGCTAATCAATTCATTTATAGGACAGCCTGGTATCTTTCCTAATCTGTTCTGCTGTCTTTCTCATAGGTTCTCAAGGTATAGATGCTGGTGCATCCCTATGACATGTCACTCTGAGTTAATATATGCACAGAGGCCCACAGACAGAGACATGAATCCAGCCTTTTGCCTTTTGTTTACAGGCCATTTTTTCTCGCTTCCTTTCTAGTTTGATCATGTTTAAGACGACATGACCTACTTAAGCTCCCTGACCTAGTTATAGCCAAAATACAAGCTCTAAATTCTCATTCCAGGGCTATGAAGGAACAAAGACAGTGGAGAATGGGGAGAAATATCATCGATATTGTTGTCATGAAAACAAACTCACCCTTGCTGGGTATCAACCACTGATTTTTTCCAATCATTCTGATTCTGAAGGGGACTTAGAGATTCAAGAGTTTTACCAGTTTTTTGGTATAGAGCTACCATCCATCTGAAACTTTGTTTGATCTTTCTACTGCTCAGCTATATAATATATGATGAGCGTTTCAAAACTATAAATGCTACATTAGCTTCCTCCTGTCTCCTCACTCCACAGTGCTCCCATTACTCCTTTTAGCTTCAATGACATGACTGACATGACAATCATTTTTCCCTACATAAATAGGTTCCTCGTTGGTGAATTAAGACAGATGACTCATTTTTATAGTATCTACACCTAATGTTTCCCTTCTCCCCTCCCACACCAATTCTTTGAACAAATGCATAAGATGTGTTGTGTCCAAGTTGAGCAAGGTATGTTGCCTTTTTCTTCTACTAGAACATTATAACCTTGTTAAATACAATATCAATAACATACTTTATTTTTTCCAATTCAACTGAGTGTGGAAAAGAAATTATGTAAAAAGGGCTTGAGACTGACTGACTCTGTCTGCCCATGAGCAGGATAACTCTCTGAAAACAAAACAAATCAGGACCAAATTTGTTGTGACAGAGAAGACAGAAAAAGATAATCTGAATTTCAAAATGGGCCAGATAAGGTCTGGTGCCGCAGAGGAAAAGATTGTAGGGGAAAAATCCCTAATACATCTCTGTGGGAACTTTGGAACGCCTCCAGTTCCTCCATTCTAAGTCCAACACACATATACACAGAGGTGACACAAATGCATCCACCCTGAATAGACCACACACACCCCGCAAGCAACACACTCTGATTAGTCCGTGGTAAAAACAGCACATGGAAGAAACGTGATACTTCGTTACACAGAAGAAAATGCAGACACCTCCTTTGAACACTTCTGGGGGGGGGTTGGAAAGAATCCATGAAGACAAGCTCTGCATGCTATTATTTTCTTCTATTTCTTCTATTTATATGGCTGCCCACTTACCAAGTGACTCTTGGCAACTAACAAGGATTTAAAATATCAAACATGAATATAACATCAGCAGAAATCATATATAGCAGCAAGAACAACAACTTATCTACCATGTATTAAAACAGCTTACATCCTAATCCAATGCCAGAAGAAGAGATCATCAGAGCTTTTTTCACGGCTAGAAGATTAGACATATCCCTACCTCATTTTTGTCCTCACTCAACAAAAAAGGTTTGTAAAATTGGGCACTGAGCCCCCTTGTTTAGCAAAGAAAATGATGCTCCCAATTGTGGTCATAAGTTGAGGACTATCTGTAATAACACCCAAGATGGGTCAGATGGACCATTATGAGAACATGGGTCTTGGCAGTCAGGTTCATCATACCTTCTCTAAAGGAAATTCCTGTGCCAATATCAGGCCTGTCCATTAACCATAGGATTCTAGCTGGACCCTGGTTTCTAAAGCAACTTTCTTCGGCTTGGACTGCTCTAGAGGCACTCAGCTGAATTTAGAAATCCAAAGTTTTATGACTCCTCGGGATTTTAGTAACAGAAAATACCCAGAAACAATAACAATAGGAAGTCCAATGACTCCTTCAAGACAAATATTTATTGTCTCTTAATCTATAGACTGTGATCTATCTCTAATTTGCGATAGTAATCTTTATCATCTCTGCTGCCACAGAAAACTTTCCACCATACCATATAGCAGGGGTCTTCAAACTTGGCCTTTTTATGACTTGTGGACTTCAACATGGGGCAATCTCTCACAAGCCCTACGTAATCCATTCCAATTTCAACCTTTACATATATGAATCCAGGCATATGTTGGATGACCATTCAGTTCCAGAAAAAAAAATTCATCTAAACTTGCTCTAGCATGGATCTCATCAGAGTTTTGACAAAGATTATGTAGTATCTGCCGTGTGTGTGCGTGTACTAATGTTTTATTCATTTTACAAATTGAAAGAAAGGGGTAGAACCAGGAGCAAGCAAAGAGAACTATACTGATTATACAAATAATTTCTAACAGCAAACACTTTTAACAACGAGCATGGTTCAGTTAAAAAAACAAACTAATGTTCACAAACATTTGGATATAAAATGCTTTATATATTGGACAGACACAAAGTAACCTATTCCCTTCTGAACAGTAGAAAAAGACCACACCTCAGTGGCAAAGGATGTATTTTGGATGCCAAAAGGCCCTTGGCATCAGTGGATAAAAGGGTTGTTTAAAAAGTGACAGAATGTCTTTCAAAGTGCACAGTGCTTGTCAAGGTAGCTAAATATCTGGTTTCATATACCAGTAATATCTTCATAAGATTTACATATTGCTCCTAAGAGACTGTTTGACCTCGGGAGATCCACCTTCTTTTCCTGCTGCCCAGCTGATCAGTATATCAGCAGGGCACCATTGCCGTGAGCAATGAAAAAATCAGAAACCTGTTTCATACCAACCAGCTGATCAGATTGATCAAATAGCCAATAGAATTCAGTGTCAGAATGTGTAAAATAATTCACGTTGGAATAAATAGCTTAATGTCATAAATATGCAGACAGGGTCTCAGCTGGAACTGATTAACCAGAAAAATGATCTTGAGATTGGGGTGAATGGTTTGATCCCAGCGTATAGCTGTAGTGATAAAGGAAGCGTCCTTGTTAGAACTTATTAGGAAAAGGATTGAAAATAGAATTGCCTGTATCGTATTGCTTTTAAACAAATCTATGGCACAGCTGCACTTGGAATCCCATGTTTCTACTGCACTACATTCAGGAAGAATTTTATAGGGATGGAAAGGTTCAAATAAAGACAATTCATGGAGTTGGACCAAATTACAAAAAAGGAGGAGGAGGCTGGTATAATCTTGGTGCTCCTTAAGTTCAAAAATGTTAGAAAAATGTCAACCCTGAAGTGGCATATAAAACAGATAAATTTAATACTTCATAAATTTTTGGAAAGATCTGACTGAATGGCTGCTCTTAGTTGCCAGTGGAAAGACGGAAATGTTTCAGGACTCAGCTACAACTAGGAAAAGTCTACCAATAAAAGTAAAATTGGACAAGTCATGTTACATACATCTGAACTTAAAATAGACATGAGTGACAAACTGGAGATCAATATATATTTATTGGAACTGTTCTGACCAGAAAGGAGGAGACCAGGAGAGATAATGAGAGACAAAAGTGATTAGAATGGATTCCTAAGGGGTCAAATGTCAAAACTGCATATAGTACATATGATTGTAGTTTAGGGTAATGGATAAATTTTTTTTGCAAAAAAAGTACTTCTCAGGCCTAATCAGCAATTCCAGCACATTTACTTCTCCATCTGCATTCATATACTGTAGGTTGTCCTTGAATTATGGCCATAACTGAAATCAGAACTTCTGTCACTAAGTGAAGTGGTTGTTAAATGAATCACACCTAATTTTTTGCCACAGTTGTTAAGTAAATCACTGTGGTTGATAAGTGAACCACATGGCAGTTGAGCAAATCTAGCTTCCCCCCATTGTTTCTGCTTGTTGGAAGCCCCCAGAAAAAGTTGCAAATGGCAATTATGCAATTATGTGACCCTGGAATGCTGCAACTGTTGTAAATGCATACTGGTTGCAAAATGCCCAAATTTTTGTCACTTGACCATAAGGATGCTGTGGCATTCCTAAGGGCAAGGTCCAGTTGGCATATTTTTCAATGCCATCATAACTCTGAATGGTTGTAAGTCAAGGATTTCCTATACTCCTCAGAACTGGACACAATGCCATACAGTAGCAGACCAAGTAAACCTGCTAGAGCAGTTTCCAATATTTTTGGAGGGTTTCTTATAGAAACCAATCTATTTTATTCAGGGTCACTATTTTAGATTCTATTGAGATAGTTTTGTACCAAATGGGTCAGAAAATATAAGATTATCTCCTTTAGCAGTTAATGACTACACTGATCTGAAACTTACCATATTGTTCTTCATCTAAGATCACATATAAGTAGTTAAAATAGGCTATTCAGTGAAGGAAATTATTTAGACAGTACTGCAGACATCTAAGCAGTGTTATTCATAATAGAGAAATTGTACATACTTACATTATTGCAGGTTCGGTAAATCACAAATTAATTCTCATATATCTGGAGCAAACAAATTTCATTTACAGATGGAGTGAGTTGCAACACTCATTTCTAGATCAATAACAAAACAAAAAAAATAAGAGAATGCTTTCTGGAAAATTAGACCCAGTCTTTTCTGTTAGTGGACAACCAGATCCACCTGGTAACAGAAGATATCAGGTTAACATAAACTGTCTACTTCCCCTCATGCCTCTCTTAATCAAAATTAACTTCCATTCTCCTTAAGCATCCCACTTCCTTTGCAAGGACTGTGAAAGTTTACTGCAATGTGTATTTTCTCTCTTCCATTACTATAGTATAACTGAATCCATGTTCCCACAGGATCATTGAACTTTCCCACAGGATCATTGAACTATTGAATTGGAAAAGTCCATTTAGGGAATTCCCTCTGTTTAGTGCAACTCAGTGAAAAATCCAGATTAAAGCATCCTAGACAAATGGCTGTCTAACCTCTGTTTGAATGCGTTGAGAAAAAGAACCTATCACCTTTCTAGGTAACTGATTCTATTGCTTTTATTTTTAGTTTTATTTTTAAAAAATCCAGGATTTGCTTCCCTAGAAATATGATTATTATTCCATCCATGAATTGCTCTTGGGAATAATACAGAATAGATCAAGTCTTTTTTTGTGGAATACACTACTTGAAAAAGGATGTCATGCCCATCCACTCACTCCCCATTGTCTTTATTCAGGAATAAATAAACATAAACCCTTCCTTCCATCTTTCATCAAACTTCTGATAATTCTCATTTTATTTTATTTATTATTAAATGTGTAATAAAGAGCCAGTTTTGTGTAGTGGTTAGGGCATGAGGTTAGAAACCAGGAGAGGTGTGTTCTACTCCTGTGTTAGGGCCAAAGCCAGCTGGGTGACCTTGGACCAATCACTTTCTCTCAGTCCTGGAGGCAATGGCAAATTACTCTGGGGAAAAAAACTTGTCAGGAAAACTTCAAGAACTTGTCCACGCAGTGTCCAAGAATTGGGTACAATTGAATGGAAGAAAAAAAAATTATAATCACTGTTGTCTATTCCAGTTTGTCTGAATCCTTCTTAAAGTGTAATGTCCATAACCAAGTTCAGTACATATAGGGTGAAGGTCTAATCTGAACATTTCCTAAGAGAAATACCTGATATTATCTTATGCTTTTTCTCAGTTGTGTATGTTTCAGACAAATGCATTACACTCAATTGCAGACACTCTGGTTGTATTTCTGACTGTAGTATCTGATTTTTTTTTCAGATGTCTCCTAGCATTCCCTAGCTCACTGCATGGCAACCACACTTCACTGTTACATTTTACATTATTAGCATTGACAGCCATACACTTTAAACCTAAGTTAGGATTAAAATCCCGTCTTGTCACTTATCTCTTCCTTTTTATCTTGTTTGCTTCCTCTCTTCATTAAATCATCCCTTTCATAAGAGAAACCTCAGGACAATGTCGCAAAAAAGGAAGCAAATGGATTAGCAAGTGGCTAAAAAGGCATGAACAAGAAGAAGGCAGTTTAATTTTCAATGCTAATGTTGTTAATTTTTTCCCTCTGGATATTCTCTTGGGTGGCACTGCTGGATTTCCCATAGTGTGCCATTAATAATATTTCCCTTTTAGCAGCCAGAGAACAGAAAGAATTTCCTACTTATAAAGAAAACGTTATCTAATAGTAATATTGACATTTTTGTAAGTTGATTGATCATGCTGTACTTGGGAATGTCCTTTGGCAGGACTGGGATAAGTGGTATGATTCTCTTAGTCCTGTTTGATCTCTTGGTGGCCATCAATCATGGTATTCTTGTTTTTTCATATATAACTCAATGTTAATATTCCTTCCTCTCCTATTTTCCCAACAAAACAACTTCCAAGGTGAGTTGGGTTGAGAGAGTATAACTGACCCAAAGACACCCAGCCAGCTTTCACATTGAAGGTGAGACTAGAACTCGCGGTCTCCTGGTTTCTAGGCCAAAATCTTAACCATATACCAAAGTGGCTTTCAATTATTCTGAACTGCCTTCAAAGATTGGGACTAGGAGTCATTGTTTGAGGCTGGTTTCAGTAGGTGATAGGAGTTCTAGTCCAAGGCCCTTGTTCTGTAGAGCTCCATAGAGAGCCCTTAATATCTATCTGAAGCCACTCCATAAGCCACTCAGCAGAGAGTTATACATCCTTGGCATGCAGATGTTATCCAACTTTATATCTCAAACCTTGGCCAGACAAGCAGTGCTATAGATGTTATGTCCCAGTTCCTGGAAGCCATAAAGGTCTTAATGAGGATGAACAGGCTAGGCTTCATCCTAGCAAAATCAAATGTCTTTGGCTTCAAGTCCCTTCTAGTCTCAGGGTTTCACCATGTTAAGTTCTTAATGGAGTTGGACTTTTCCAAGTAGAACTTGTACAGAATGTGGGAGTTCTCCTGGACTCTTGGCTCCTGCTCAGTAAGCATATGGCTACTGTGAACAAATCCATCTTGTGCCTTAGATGTTTCATTTCCTAAATTTGGAGAACTTTTTCACAGTCACTCAAGTTACCTCCTGCTTTGACTACTGCAATATAATTTACATGTGGCTATCCTTGAAGACTACCTACAATCTGTACCAGATTGTAGTCACACAGAGGTTTTGGGTACTAATTGTTTTGTCCACATAATATCTTGATATCACATAATATCAATATGCCCCACATACTGAATTGATTACCAATGGGATTCTATGAGGACTGGGTTAGCATATTACCTATAAAACCTTCATACTATAGCTTAGCATCTTCAGGAATGTCTTTCTATTGTTTATGCCCAACCAGTAAGATCTGTAAAAGTTGTTATTTTAGATTATGAGTCTCAGCTACACAGCTTTGTCACCTTGCAGTACTTGGGCGATACAACTTCTCTGTAATTGCACCCATTTTGGAGAAACTGTCTCTCCAGAAATTCATGCAAACCCAACCATGTTGGATTTTTGTAAAGGTGTGAAAATATAGCTTTTAACCTTCTGAGGCCCTGAAGTAGGTTGTAATGAGTTATTCTCCTGATAATTTAAGACTTTATGAGTTGATTATCCTAAACTCTGTACATACATATTTTGTTTCCTTCATTGTTATTTGTTAACCCTTGTATGTAAGATACTGTAGCAATAGCAATAGCACTTACACTGATATACTGCTTCACAGTGCTTTACAGTCCTCTCTAAGCAGTTTACAGAGTCAGCATATTGCCTCCAACAATTTGGTCCTCATTTTACTGACCTCGGAAGGATGGAAGGCTGAATCAACCTTGAGCTGGTGAGAATCAAACTGCCAAACCGCAGGAAGCCAGCAGTCAGCAGAAGTAGTCTGCAGTACTGCATTCTAACCAATGCACCACCACGGCTCAATCAGATGATTGAGGCAGCAAAAAAAGAAAAGCTTGTTGGTGGCTATGCCAGTCCTAGTCTGGAAGAACAGAGTCTAACACTATGGGGCCATGGGAAGTCCATTGTTGTGATAACCGTGTTATTCTATGATGCTGCTCAAACTATTTCATCAGTTTTTGTCAGTGCCTGTCTTCAAAGTCAGTGTAAACTTCATAGCACAGAGCTTGCTAGCAGGTTTTCTCAGAAGCCACAGTTTCTAGTTACCTTGGATGTCACAGTGACATAGCTTCCCTTCAATCTGTCTTTGTAGTGCTTGAGTGGACTATCTTCAGCTTGCTTTCTAGTCTCCAGTTGACCATACAGCAGCTGGTGAGGCATAAGGTGGTTATCCATTTGGATGACATCAGATGACATCCACCTCATCTGTGGTCTCAGAAATTCAATGCTGGTGGACTCCCTATGTTCCAAGATCCCAGGCTGGAAACATGGTCTTGCCAATGAATGCCAAGGATGGAGCATAGGGTGTGTATATGAAATTCTTCCACTTGTTTTATGTTTTGTTGGTACAGAGTACAGGACTCACACCTATAAATCAGAGCTCTATAGACTTTCAGTTTTGTGGAAAAATAGATATGTTGATTGAGGACTCTAATATACAACTGCTTCAGAGTTTGACTCTGTTTACTGATCCTAAAATCAATTTCTGGCCAATGACCCAGCTCTTGAGATGATACTTCCCAAGTATTTGAAGCTATTTACATTTGTCAGCCGGATGTTATTAATAGTGAGTTTTGGTTCTATGGGATTGGTTTTTGGTATAGGCTGGTAAAATACTTCAATATTGTTCAGAGTGATAATCGGGCCAAACAGCATAACAGCATCTGGGAATTTGTTTAGTACCAACTATTGTACACTATCTTTGTGTGCCAGGAGTGCACAGTCATCAACAAAGAGGGTATTTTGAAAAAATTTATGGAGCAACTTTGTCCATGCATCCAAGTGGTGAAGGTCAAAGAGAGAGTCATCCAATTGCTACCTTACGTACACTGCCTCCCTCAAACCTTGGACAGCACCTGACAACATGCAAGTGAAGAACAGACTGAACAGAACTGGTGCACAACCCTGCTTTTCCTGGATGGATCCAGCATAATATGCAAGATCCATCAGAGGAATCCAGATTTCAGTGTAGATGCATAACAAGGCATAACAAGAGGATTCTTTGACACTAAAGACAGTTTCTTGATAATTTTCCTGGTGAGATTTGCCAAAGCCCCTGGAAGAATCAGAGTTGATGTTACATGAGCTGTTTTTATTAACTTTTTTTTCTAATTTCTAAAAGGATATGTGATACAAGGTGCCAGCCATGAGAAGTTTGAACAAGGAATTTAGTCTACAGACATGAATTCTAACAAAACCAGCATAAATTTTACAACAACAAAATCCTGGTGATATCACTGTCCCCATTCAGAATGGGGATGATACATCATCTCTTTTCTTCTTATGCCCATCTGGACACTCCTGGAAGTTTAAACAGGAGCATTCCATCCTTGTTGCAGGAGATGAGAGGGAAGAAGTATTCAGAGGCAAAGACAGAATTATCTCAATGCCAGACTGCTTCATATCTGAGCAGCAAAGACATTCACAAGAGTGAGAAAGTTGCTGGAGTGCAAAAACAGCTGTGATGAGAATCTAAGATACACAGCAGTAGAAGCATTTATCCCTTTCATCTTCGTTGGATGGTGTCTTCCCCCATGGCTGGAGTTCCAGCACAGGTCTTCCTCAGTCATGCAAGAAGAAGCTATGGGGAAATAGTGCAAAACTCATTTCAAAAACTCAGCTGCCTTTCTAAAGTGGCCGCTCCTCACCCCACCCCAGTAGAAAAATGCCTTGAAAATCATACTTTTTAAGAGACTTAGAAAAAGGCACATGCAGAGAGTTCAAACTGTGTGGCTAGAGCCAAAAAGACATGAACAGCAGAACTGTATGTAGACAATTGCATTTTCTGATGAATCCTATGTAGTGGGAAGGAAGTGATTGGAAGTGTGACCATTCCCTCCCTGGCTTGTACTCTCTACCCCCTGTCTTCCAAGCCATCCTTAAATCATTTTTCTTGATAGAATCCTGCAGCTTAAAGAAAATTGGCTTTTCTGGTATGGAAGGGAAGGATCAGCCCTTCCCCTCTGGCAACTAAGGCTGTACTAGACATTCCTGACTGCACTTGACAGCAGAGATGGGCAATCAATGGCCCCAAGGCTACATGTCATCCTTGGCTTAATTTCATGCAGCCCTTGACCTAATTTCAAAAGTCTCCTAGAAACAAGCAATTCATATTTCTGGCAGGAACTATTTATATTAGTTTGCAGTATACAGAAAAAGGCAGAAAGAGAGAAGGTGGTGCCACTTAAGAATAAAGAGAAGATTGGATCAACCCACTCCTTTCTTAAGCCCCATCTAAAACTGATATGTGGCCCCTTACACATTATTCTCAGGAGAATACAGCCACCAATGGAAAGAACACTGCATAGCAATGCTTTATAGGAATCCTATCTAAGTGCGGCCTCCAACATATCTAAAATTAGGAAGGACTATTTAGGCTATCAAGTTTAATCTCTTTTGCATACAAGAATTCAAATTAAAGCATTCCTAGCAGATGCTGCTTAAGATCTGCTTAAGCATATCCAAAAAAGGAATACTAAGGTCTGTATTTGGTTCCATTGCTAAAATTTTAGGAATGCTTTTCCTAATATTTAGGTAAATCTAGGAAAATGAATACTCTTTCAAGTGCTTGAGAATAACTATTACATTCCTCTCTGATTCTAAAAGCATGTTGCCCAGAACTGGACAGAGTAATCAAGGTTGGATTTGACCAACGCAGGCTGTAATGGAATTATGACTTCCCATGATTTGAAGAAGCCTGTTATTTCACTTCTCCTTTTTTTAGCAGCCATGTCGTACTTTTAATATATTTCCCCCCTTCCAGTCAGTCATGTCTGATTCTTGAAGACTGCCTGGATGAGCCCCTGCAGTTTTCTTGGCAAGGTTTGCAGAAATGGTTTACAATTGCCCCCTTCTAGGGCTGGGAGAATGAAGTTGCCCAACTGCCTTCATGCTCAAGATGATCTCTAGACAATCTAGAAGTCATAATTTCCTGATTTACTGTATAGCCTGGTACCCTAGCCACTACACCAAAATGACTCTCCAGCACATATATAATAGAAATCAATTATAATTTCAAAATCCTCTTCTCACATACTATTCCCTCCAGGTACCCTCATGCTATTGTCTATGATCTAATTTCTTTTTCTTTTCTTTTTGAGAATTACATTTGTGTCTACTAACTTTCATTCAATTATTCTTATTTCTTGATTGATCAATATTATGTTATATTTTGTTTCCATCTTCTAAATCATTAGCACCTCTATTTCTATATCATATGCAAGTTTGATCAGTATTTCCTTAGCCATTCAAGTTACTAATGAAAATGAAGATCACCAGACCCAGAACTAAACCAAGTAGAATGTCAGGATGTCAGTTTTTCCTAATCAGCATTCAGCAACAAATCACATTCCTTCCCCTTCATGTTTTAGCTTGCTTCTCTGGCTAGACTTTGAATAAGTTTCCAAGTCATGGTTTAGCTAGGTAAGATTCAACCAAAATAAAGTCATACAATAATTGATCACTTTCTGTAAGTGAGATGGTGCAACTTAATTTTATATCCAAGATCGTTTAAACTTGTTTCTTTCAGTTGACTTTCCCATGTATTAACAGACTTGCTGCAGCATTTAATGGCCTTGAGGTCAAACTTTTATTGTATGTTTATGTAGCTACTAACTTTGTACTGTAGCTGATGGCTCTTAATTCATCCCTCATGGTAAATATCTCAGTCTGCTCTGATGAGGGATTATTGATGAGGACTTTTTGAGAATAACATTCAATTAATTGTAAATCCATCTGTCAGGCATGTCACTGAACACACACTATCTCGCTTGCAAATCAGAATATCATAACATCGTAGGGTCAAAATCAGAGCAAAATCAGTAATTAAAGATTTTCCCCAAAGATGATTCTTAACCTTTGTTTGAATACATCCATCACCTGTCTATATTATTGTTTCTCATATCTAATTGCTATTACTTCTATTAAATTTTTAATATCCAATCAATTTAGATCTCTTACTCCAGGTCCCACACTCTGAAATACATTTCTTGGCATAGTGTACTTTGTCAAATGCTCTGCTGAAATCAAGATATATTATTTACATACCATTCCTACAGTCTACTAAAAATTATCTGATCAAAAAATGAAGTAAGATTCCTGTGTCAAGATTTGGTCTTGGCAAATCTAATATGAATTTAAATACTACTTCTACTTTTGAATATTGCTGTGGATGTAGCCTGATACTGGGGAATAAAGAAAGGAAGGCAGAATGTAAAAAGAGGTTGAGAGACAGAATTACCTTAATTAAACAATAATTATGTGTAATGCAAACAGTCTGGCAATGATGAGATAATTAACCTATGTGATGTAATAAGAATTTTTGGTTTCCATTTCAGCTGTAAAGCTGGTGTTGATTTCCTAATGAATTCTAACTCAATTGTTTCATGAAGGAATCAATCTTAACAAAGTTACCTCTTATTTTAATTTATACTACTGAAATGAGTAGGCTTTTGTAGGATGTTTTCTGCTCGTATTCCAAACAAATGCTATGCAGAGTAATGTTATTCCAAGCATATGTTTTCAGCTGATAGAATCTGAGACTCTACTAAAATCTAACAAATCTGAATCAAATCTTAAACAATAGGACCAGGGTATGGAGGAGTACAGAGAAATCAAATTTACAAATTTAAGTTCAATATTCTTCCAGAAGAAAGTCCTACCATTAAAAAAGGGGGGGATGCAGTCCTGCAAAGTTTTTGTGCAGTAAAACTATAATTCATCCAGTCCAAAACCAAAAAGTTATTTGTACATGGACATAATTAGGACAGAAAGTGACTTTTTGGATACCAACATTTAACTCATTTCTGTTCTTCTTTCCAGATAAGAACGCATAAGAAATTTGGACTATCATAGTATTTTTTTTATTCAACAGCATAGAAAGTTCCCCCAAATCATGAAGAAGGTATGAATTTACATCTGAAAGAAGAGTTAAGATAGAGCCCTAACCTTGTATTATTTGACAGGCGCTCAAGTTTAAGTATTACACATGCATTTTTTGTCATGATTCCGATAGATGAAACTTTGAAGCATTGTTTAACTTAAAGAATCTTTTATTTGAGAAACAAAGTATCAGCACTACATAGTTGAAACTAGAAACTAAATTTCCCTCCCCTGGATACAAAGTAATAAATTGTTCCCTCCTCGAATAAACAGTCATAAATCATGTTCCCCAATTAGCTTGAAGCGCAGGCTTTCTCCCCAGCTCTCCAGCCCGCCAAAACACTATCAGCTCTGGGCCCAATGTCCTTGGGTTCCCACAAGTTATTATTGTTATGACTAGCTGGACTGTCATCCCTACTCCCCCTCCCAGCAGCAACTAATTCTAAAAGCAATAGAGAAAATGGCTGCATTTCCATCTGTTGTCAAGGCAAGAACATCCAATGTTAGCAGCATTGACATTTTTCTTTTGAAAATAAAACATGAAGTAACAAGTTGTGACTATGTCATTAACAAAAAATAATGTTGTGCACATTGCCTAAAATCACCTGCAGGAGAAGAATGTGTGAGGAAATGTGTGTGGTTTATCTGAGATACTCATGGGAACAAAAGTGAATGAGAGTTGCAGTGAAAAACAAAGCATTCATGCACACCAGTAGTCACAAGTCCTAAAAATCTAAGCTGTCAGAGGGCAACAACAAATATATTCATTCCACCTTATTCTGGTTCTGTCAACTATTTTTACTTGTCATCATGAACTTCTGGAATACAGCTTCTAGTACATCACTCAATGGCAAAGCACAGCTTTTGACTAGAAAAAGGTTGTCCTTCCTTGCCATAGACCAATGACAGCGAACCTTTTAGAGACCGAGTGCCCAAACTGCAACCCAAAACCCACTTATGTATCATCAGGTGCCGGGTGGGCATGGTCAATTGGGTGGGTGTGACCAATTGGGTGGGCGTGGCTTTGGTGGTAACGGCAGACTGGGTGGGACTAAAAAGTTCAATCAATTCCAACTTTGTGAGATCTTTTTTTCCCTGTGAGAAGTTGAACTTGATTGATTGATTGAACCTTTTTTTTTAGGCGGCGGAGGCCTAAAGCGAAAAGGTTTTATAACACCCAGCTGAAGGCCTAGGACTGGGTCGACAGTGCTCGTGCCCACAGAGAGGGCTCTGTGTGCCACCTGTGGCACGTGTGCCATAGATTCGCCACCACGGCCATAGACCATGCTCAGTCTATAGCAGGGGTGTCAAACTTGCAACGTCACGTGACATGTTGCGACGTATTGCAACTTTTTTTCCATTGCCAACAATGGGGTGGGTGCGGCTTTGCCATGATGAATCCGGCCTGCGGGTCAGCAGTTTGACACCCCTGGTCTATATTATTTCAGGACAGAAATGACATTTTGTGACTGTTCTGGCAGTTCAGTCTTGGCTACAAGAACAAATCCTGCTGGGACGGATTATTCAGTTGTGCAGTCTTTAGTGACCTACAGGCCTAATTTTCAGAATTTGCAGGGGAAAAAATGATATTTCTTGCTTACTCCAATATGAATATCTAGTCCATCTATAGGTAGTCCTCGGCTTACAACCACACTTGAGTCCAAAATTTCTGTTGCTGAGACATTTGTTAAATGATTTTTTGCCTCATTTTACGACCTTTTTTGCCACAGTTGTTGAGCGAATTGCTGCAATTGTTACGTTAGTCACACAGTTGTTAAACAAGTCTGGCTTCTGAATTGACTTTGCTTGTCAGAAGGTCACAAAAAGGGATCACATGAACCTGGGACACTGCAATCATCATAAAGATGAGTTGGTTGCCAAGCGTCCGAATTTTGATCAGGTGGTCATGGGGATGCTGTAATGGTCATAAGTGTGAAAAATAGACATAAGTCACTTTTTTCAGTACTATTGCAACTTTGATCGGTCACTAAGTGAACTGTTGTACATTGAGAACTACCTGTATTGGTCCAATGATGCCATTCATTTCAGCTTTTCATTTGTTGTTCTATTTTTTACTAGCCCTGAAAATACTTCTGTGCAAATGCATATTTTTACATTTATTTATTTGGTTAACAAGGGTCTAAATTAGATATTCCTTATTATCACAGTTTAGAATTGGAGCAGCTTAACAATACACTGACCACATCCATTCCGCTTGAGGATAATATTAGGTAACACTAGGCTGAGATTTCTAATGACCATTTTCTGTAAAGCCTATTATTGAAACAGAAGTATGAATTTCAACCATACTTCAAAAGGTCATTTAGGCCATCAGGTCCAAGTCCCTGCTCACTGCATGAATCCAAATTAAAGTAACAGATGGCCATCCAGGTTCTACTTGCCAATACCTGACGAGAACAGCAAAGAGAATGGACTCAGTTACGGTGACAATTGTTATTGGAAGATCTGAAGGACCAGATTAGGGACAGATCAACATGAAGAGAATCTATGTGGTCACAAAGAGACAACAATAACTTGTTGGCACATCATCAATCAGTGAGGAGAAATCCACCATCCCTTTTGGTAATTGGTTCCCCTGACAAATTGTTCTTATTGTTACAACATTTTTTTCTAACATCAAACAGAAACTTCCTTTTATACTTTAATCCATTGTTCCGGGTTCTCTAGTCTGAAATAATAGAGAACAAGTGTTAACTAGAAACAATTCTGTGCGGACATCTGGCAGAGCTATTCAGAAAAAAAAAATTCTTTTCATTTCTTAATGTTTGGGTTTAACAAGAGATTCAAGTTGCTTAGCAGAGAATCACCATTACAATATTATAGGTTGAATTCCTAATTCAAAGCTGGACTAGCATACTATTTTTCCCTGCCAGTCTCAGTTCTTCCAGTAAGAAGTCTTTTCTTACTCAAATGGTCTTTGTTGGCAGGAATAAAGTCCAACCTCCATCACAATTGCCATTTTGTAGAGAGCCACAATGCTTCTGTAGATCATTATTTCTTAAATGTGCCCTTAGCAATATGGAATGGGTTTTGAAAATAAACCCCTCAGGAATCCAAAGATTGCTGTTTTGACACTTTTTTCAATGTACAATAAATACACCAGAAAGGCTGACAGAATGAATGTGTGTGGACTTTTTATGGGGAAAAGTTTTCATGCTTTTAATGCAGTTGTGTGCCTGTATTCTCTCTCTCTCTCTCTCTCTCTCTCTCTCTCTCACACACACACACACACACACACACACACACACTCCACTTATTTTATATGCTTTAATACAGCATGGGTGACTGAAATAAAATATAGATCAGCAAGCACAAATATGTATCGGTTCCAATAAGAGCAGGCTGTTTTGAGAAGCTCAGGCATTTGATTTCATAAAAGAGAAAGAAGTCTGCATTTAAAAAAAAATTGTTCTAAATTTATCTAAAGATAAATGTTATCTTCTAAATGTTTTGCCTCTCAGTGCAATGTGAGAATATCTTTGAAAACCTCTAATGAAAAAAAAATGGATCACTGCATTTGCAGAATGCAAATAAGAGGTCAATGGGGCAGAAAAAAGAACTTGGAGAGAAATGGACATTCATGGGAAGATAAAAGAAAAGACAAAAGGGGAACAAGTGATGTCATTTTACATATGACATCATTGCAGCCTATAGAAAAAAAGCATGTGCGAGAGAAATTTAATATATTAAATAAGAGGATTAGTTTGATGGGAAGGTTAAAGTATCAGGCTAAAAACCAAGAGCCCGTGTGATTTATTTGGCTCCAGAATTTTGGCTGTATGTCAGGGCAGTTGTTAAATTGGTCACCACATGACCTACCTTGACTTTGCAACCATTTTTACAACAATTGTAAAGCAAATCACTTCAGTCATTAATTGAACCACATAGTTGTTAAATGAATCCAATATATTCAACGGCTGGTTTTTTTGCCATTTTCTGCCGGATTGCAAATTGCAGACACGTGACCGTGGGATGTTCCACCTTGCCATAAAATTGAGCTGGTTACCAAGCACCCAAAATGTAGTCATGTGACCATGGGAGAGGAGAGGGTGACATTTTCCATCCGTCAGAAGTGCTTTACAGTCTATATAGCACTCTTTCTGAGGCCATTAAACGTGTGAATGCTTGTTAAACAAACAGTCATAAAGGGAGGACCAGCTGTAATCCAGCCTTATGCACAAAGCCAGCCTTATGCACAAAGCACTTTCTCTCAGCCTAGGAAGGAGGCAACTGCAAACCACTTCTGAAAAATCCTCCCAAGAAATCTGCAAAGACTTGTTCAGGCAGCTTCCAGTAATCAGATACAATTGAACAGATTTTTCAAATTTTGTTATAGTCAGCTGATCTTCTGAGTAAAGCAGAATATAATACACCCTCTCAAGGCTAAGCTACTTTTTTTACCTGTAGAACCAGTAACAGAGGAGATAACATTCATATCGGAGCTGTAATACTGTGAAAATTAAAATACAATTTACCCCATCAAAAAATTAACACTAATTCTGACAAAAATACAATAAACACACCTATTTTCACCACATAGCCCCAATTTCTTTTGTTATTATTTTAATAATAAAATAAAAGTGAATATTTTTTTAAGTTAAAAAAAGAAACCCATCCATTGCTTACATTTTCTATTCCTCACGAATGAAGGATTTCTATTTCCCTTCAAGGTTGAAGTTTTTCCTGCCCTTGCAAGTCTATGGCTGGTTGGCTCTGTAGGCAGGCATCAGAAAGAAGAGGATGGTTCCTATTCTGGATGCAGAAGCTTTTTCAAAAATTTACACCATCTAGGCAGGTCTGTGTTGCAATACAGCCTCCTTACTTTGCATGTACTCTATGAATCTTATTTTAGACCTCTCAACAGACTTTGATACATCAAGCATGGTTTCCTTCTTGACTGCCTGTGTTGCTTGGGGTGATTTTAAACTGCTAAGAGGTTCACAATTGTGCTGAAAACATGATAAATAAATCTGAGGGTCCTATGTCTTTACAGCTTTACTCGATAAGCCAGTAATTACCAGACCATGTAACAGGGCACCCTAGTGAATAAGACTGGAAAATAAAGCAAGCTATCCTATGGGATATTTGTGCTAGGCAAAGAATTTTTCCTACCTTTTTTCTTCATTTCTCATTCAACATGATGAAAGAGAATTTGCTTTAGTAATTCTTTTAAAGAAGATGAGAACTTTGGCAAAAATCTTTGAAGCAAAGTGTGATGTTCTTGAACTGATTTTGTTATGAGGTGGCCATGTGAATATCCTATATTTCATGGTACAATTAGCTCTACAGCTTCCTTGACTCTCCAAGCTTCCCACATTTTAGTTACATTACAAGAGGCATCATGAGAAAACTCCTTTTTTAAAAAATAATGCCACTGCCACCTCTAAAAGATTGCTGTGCCTTTCAGAATATTTACTGAGACATGTGTCCTTGAGACATGTGAGAAGTTATCCATCTAATTTATTTGCCTACAAACCTCATGGAGATATATCCATTACTCAATACTTTGAGGGAGTTGAAAGAACTCATGCAAAGGTTGATTATGAGGAATCCCTGCAATATAGCCATAACCCAGAAACAAAACTCGGTTAAATCCTGACTTTCATGGAGGATTGTAGGCAACTTTCTTTCTCAGTCACCAAAGCGTCAGAGGAAAGGATGAGAAACAATGGTTGGAAACTGATCAAAGAGAGAAGCAACCTGGAATTAAGGAGAAACTTCCTGACAGTGAGGACAATCAACCAGTGAAACAGCTTACCCCCAGAAATCATGGGCGCTCCATCACTGGAGATTTTTAAGAAGAGACTGGACAATCATCTGTCTGAGACAGTATAGGTTCTCCTGCTTGAGCAGGGGGCTGGACTAGAAGACTTCCAAGGTCCATTCCAGCTCTATTCTATTCTATTCTATTCTATTCTATTCTATTCTATTCTATTCTATTCTATTCTATTCTATTCTATTCTATTCTATTCATATGAAAATTGCAAGATGGATTTAATTTTGCCTTGTGGTCTATCTAGCCCATTACCGAACTTAAATAATATCCAGTGGAATTAAATGGTAAAGAAGAACAAAATGAGATATCATTAACAAACTGATATAATACCACTCCAAGGTCTTGGATGAACTTCTCCAGCAAGTTTAAATACAAGTTGAATACAGGTGGTTCTTGAGTTACAACCATTCCTTTAGTGACCATTCGAAATAACAATCTGAAAAAAATGACTTGTGACAGGTTTTCACCCTAACGACCATTGCAGCATCCCTGTGGCCATATGATCAAAATTTGGGGACTTGGCATCTGGCATGTGTTTAGGATGTTGCCCTGCCCCAGGATTATGTGATGGCTTTTGTAACTTTCCCAGCCGGTTTTTGATAAGTAAAGTCAATGGGGGAAGCCAGATTTGCTTAATAACCATATAATTCACTTAGCAACCACAATGAACTGCTTAACAACTGTGGCAAAAAGGTCATAAAATGGGGCAATACTCACTTAACTGCCTTGCTTGGCAACAGGAATTTAGGGCTCAATTATGGTCATAAGTCAAGAACTACCTATAGTAAACAAGACAAACTAAACTCATAGGACACCATTGGTCAAACAGTGTTTGCTAGACCCCACCTTGTGGGGTCAGTTTGACAGTTTGACAGGAAAGAAAATGTTCATTCCTGATAGGCAGTCCAGAAAGTTACCATGGTTAAACCAAATTCCAGACTTGTGAGCTTCCCAAATACATTCTATTGGTGACTGTGTGACTTTGGACTAGATGGGCCTGTGCCTTGATCCTGCAGAATTCCGTATGCTCTTAATGATGAAGAAAGGAACATTCCTGCATCAGAGCTAGGAGACTATAGCAAGTGACTGGAATACCAGTGTTTTCCTATTTTTGCCAAGTACCATCATATGAGTTTTGATCTTGCTTTGGCATGGGCTTTTTCTCACAGCCATATTAATATATAGTACTTTCCTCCGGTGCACAAGTATGCCAAGATTATTCTTCCTTTGTTGCTGAGCCATTTTCTGCAATAAAGCCAGCAACTGGTGCCCCTCTTACCAATTTAAAGAAAGCCTCCCTGTGGGTTTTTGGGTGCTTCCTGAGCTTAGTAATTTGCTTTCAGACATTTCATTACTAGCCTAGGTAACATTTCCAGTTCTAGGAAGGATTGGGATTTGCTCTCTGTTTATGTTGGTGATGTATTGTTTTCTTGTTGGTAGTTCCTTGATTAGGGTACTGTTTACTGCTGGATTGTTTGTCTGGTGTTAATCCCTGCTTACCTAAATATTGATTACTGAAAGATTCATTTCCAATGGGAAAAACAACCTCCAATTGTTCAAGCCACTAGCTCTCCAATTGCATAGTTTATCCTGTGCAATCAGGAATTTAGTGCCTCATTCCCCCCACCCTTACACTTCTCTTCTCACCCTTTCAGCTATGGTAGTTGCTAGTTTTTCAAATCCACGAGTCTGT
Source organism: Crotalus tigris (assembly GCF_016545835.1). Lineage (NCBI taxonomy): Eukaryota > Metazoa > Chordata > Lepidosauria > Squamata > Viperidae > Crotalus > Crotalus tigris. The sequence continues at coordinate 18,833,198 of NW_024096970.1, forward strand.
TCTGAGGGTTTAGAGAACTAATGGCTAAAGAGTTGGGGTCTCCCATACATGCACACATGCACGCATACACTCAACTCTTCCTCTTCCTTCCCTCCCTGGCAGTCTAGTGATCAAGTGTCAGGACTGAAAGGAGTGGCAATAGAATTGAAAACAAATTGCTTTCCCCCCCCCACCGCCAGTTTCCTAATTCTATAGTTCAGCTTCTATGGATCAGAACTGCCAGTAACCAAGTTTGAAAAAACAGTTTGAAAGACCCAAATTTTCCCATGTCAAGAGCAAAACTGCCCTGGGAAACAGTGATCAGAGATTAAAGAGCAGAAGGTCTCCCTGATTTGCTGAAATAGCCAATAGGAATAGATCCTAGTTCGTGACTACTTTATTGTCAGGGTTACCAACAAAGTCTTATAGGTTATGCATATAAAACTAGATCATGTTATACTTTTAATGTGCTAGAGATGAGATGAAGACAGCATCATGAAAATATGAACTACACAATTATTGGAGCATTTCCTTCCTTCCTTCCTTCCTTCCTTCCTTCCTTCCTTCCTTCCTTCCTTCCTTCCTTCCTTCCTTTTTAATTGATTTATATAGTTGACCACCTAGCACATGATCCAGACATCGTCTGCATATTTCTATGTTGAAAGGTAGAAATGAAGTGCCTAACTTTCCTCATACATAAGTGAAAACCATTTATTTTTACGAGAGGGCATGAAGAAATCCATTCAGGAACATCTTGGGGTAGACAAGAATGCATGATAGTTGTCTTTGATAAGTGCAGCACAGGTAATGAACTCTATGCCTGATTTTGTAGCAATTATGTAATAGGCTCTCACTCTATATTCCATTCTTAGTTCATCCTTGAAGACAGACTGGCATTATCTACACAGAGAATTTCCATGACATGTACTGTCAGAAAGTTGTCACTGAATACGGAGGTTTCCATAAATAAAGCCAGAGTGTGAAATCTACTGTATAGAGATTAGAACACAATATTAGGTTGTGTAAAAAGAAAAGAGCTGTAAATGAACAGAAGTAAATGTTCCATACATGACTGCAATAAAAAAGATGTATACACTGCAAACTGGGGACAGAGGAGAAAAAAAATGAAAAGACTCTAGAAAAATGCATTTTGCGATAGAACTTGATAGACATGAAGAGGTGACTTTGCACAGATATTCCATGTTTGAGAAGCTCAGTTATAAGGAATTTAGTGAATATGTACTTCACAGTTTCTATTTGTGTTGTCATCTCCCTAACGTTTATTTTATTTGTCTTGGAAAAGCTCCTTGGTAAAAGCTCATGGCAGCTAGAGGCAAGGGATCCTGCTGACAGCATGGTGCATTATACGCCTTTGATTTCACTGATCCACATGTGCTCTACTTTAACCAGAAGTAATTGTTCAGCTGCAAAATCCAACTTCATTATTGTTACAAAATCCAACAGCAACATATGGCACCAGCACACAGATTTATCCTGTAGCAAGCATACTGAATGGCCTCTGTTCCCCCCCCCCCCCAGGAGATTTACAAAGTTGTGTTTATCTGTCTGGGGCACTGTGGGCTATTTAAATCAAATTCCACTGCATGACTCTGCCTCTGCTCCCACAACATGCCTAGCTGGATCAAGGGCAGACAGAACTTGGGGAACTGTAAAAGTGAATTAGTTGAATCAATTAAGTTACCGTGGGGGATTAAATTTAACACAACTCATTCACAGTTCAGTCAGTCAAATTGTGAGAACACCTAAATGAGATGAATCATAGACTTTTATCACAAAAGAGAAGGAGCTTGTATTGCTATTCTGCACACTGCTTTCATCCTTCTGTCCTTTCCCTCCCCACCTCAGATGGTGGCCTGTCAATGTTGCCATTTTGCAGATCTAGTTTTCCAAGAAAAATTGAAAAGAAAAAGCAGTTGAAAAAATATTGATGGCAGCCCAAATCACATGTTCCAAATACTGATGGACTGCAGTGCTAAGCCATAGCTACTGCTATCTAAAATATAAAATGATATTTTTTTTAAAAAATGATGAAATGACTAGCAATGCCATAAAAGACTTGTCAGTTCTCTCCTACTACAATGAACATAGATCCATAATCCCTGTTCAAATGTTATATTAGATTAAAATTAGAATTTAACCTAAGAATGGGGCTGTAAGAGTTCGTTCCAAGACAAAGTCATTTCTAAACAGATTCAGCAAATGCAAATTTTAAAAATAAACAGTCTCTTTCTCCCACCAACACTGACATTGTATCTAAACAGAGCGCTCCCTTCTAACATTGATGTTCTTACCTAGTTAGGTAATGAAATACCTGCAAGAAAACAATCAAGCTCAGAGGACCCCCACAAACATTTTCTTAATACAGTCCTTGCCAAACTTGAGTAAATTATCTAAACTTGGGTGAAAGTGTTATTCTTTGAGTAACAATACAAAAACCCATTACCCAATCACAACATGGATATTTAAATTGATGTAAAGGGTTTTGCCTATAATGGGTAAAAAGAACTTTCTAATGAGCAGTTTTGGATAATAAAGAAAAAGTTTGGGAAGCATTGTCTTAGTCCATCATAAAATCATTCTGGGGAAAAGAAATTCAAAAGCTTCAAAGAGATACAGCTTTAACAATGAATAAAGGAGTTCCTATCATAGTTCTCAAGATTCTGTGCTCTAATCAATGGTTCCTGACATTAACACTCATTAAAGAATGCCTGGGTGAATCTTATTTCCTTCACTGTACTCCATAATAAAGAGGCTTGACAGGCACTGTGAAGGGAAACTCAAGAAATGGCTCAGACCCCCTTACTAGGTGGCTGTGACTGCAACATGAACTTTATTTAGTGATATTTAGATGTAATTATGTTCTTTGAAAATATTTACATTGTATATGTAGATATGTGAAGAAAGGAATGAATGACATATGCGATGATTGGTATAGAGTTCTCCGAATCACTCCCACTCATATACATATTTTATTTTTTTATTTAGAAGAATTGCATGGCCCCCCTCTGCATGGCTCACAGCAGCAGTAAAACCAATAACTATAAGTAACTATAAAACATAACAATCAACCAGTAAAATGCTTAAACAAAAACAACAAACCTGCACCCTAATCACCTCCTCAGGATACCCCATCAATGACCCTCATTCCATTTCTCCTGTCCCAGTGCCTCATTCAAAACCCAGATGCTGATTGCCCTTTTGAAAGGCTAAAACAGTGTGAGCTTCCCAAACTGCCAGATGGAGGGTGTCCATAAAGTAGGAATAGCCACAGAAAAAAAATACACTTTCCAGGTCCCACTAAGTTGTAGGATTTCAGGGAAGGGATCTGGAGTGTTTAAAATCTTCAGTTCAATTTTAATCCATGTATTCAAAAAAGTCATATTAAAAAAAACTTCATATGGCATTTAGATTGTCATCATTTTCATTATGCATGGATTTATTTTTGCTGATGATTTAATCAAAATTGATGTTTCTCAGGTAACAATGATATTCATCATATAAATGTATAATTCTGTGAAATCTATATAACAAATTAATCCATAATTATTGTGTACCTATTGACTATTAACTTTACTTACGTCCTGTTTTGTGCACTGGCACATGATGTGCATGCACTTGACTTTCCATCATTATTTGTACCCATTTAATTATACTCGTCTTTTAATCCATGTAAAAATATTCATCTTTCAGATTTTTTTGTCATTGTTCTCTCCAAAAGATCTTCTTTTTTCTTCCTCCCATCCTATGTCCTCTTTCACGTTCCCATGAAGTTTCATACCTGTTTTGCATATTGTAGTGTATTTGGGCTTTGGGGACATAAATAATTTGAACTGAATATTTGCAATGTTAAATATAATATTCTGACCCAGCTACATTATAAACTCACAGGAGATTGAGCTAGAACTGATGGTTGCTGACATTCAACTGGAGTTATTTAAAATTAAATATCATATGCTACATAATAGATTTAATATATCCGGCTAAGAGAAAGAATACAAGACAAATCTCATATTTAACCAGAGTTCGTCTAACAGATGCCATAGCGTCCTGTGATGTGATGCCCTGAAAGGAAGCCGACCCTTAATTTCCCAAGGTAATAACCATCTTCAAAAGAAATTCAGACATTAAAAATTGTCTACAACCATTGCCATATTCTTAGCAAATTTAGATTACTTTGAGATTTGAAAAGGAAATTATTTTGAGAATAATTCTGAGGTTACACATCTAGTAGCAGAAGTATGAGAACTGTTTTAAGCTTAGAACCAGATTATCAGGAGTAGCTAATACTTAGGAAGTCCTTGCCTTTTTTATTTTAACTTTTCTTTCACCAGAAACACACTAATTGGAATAATAACAGAAAAAATGTAGGAGGAACAAGTGATATGCAGTTACCTAACTCTAAGATGGTTCAGTATCAGCTGTGGTATATAATCTCATTTCAATTTCAGTATTGAATTGTAAACAACTCTTTTCACAAATGGAATAGAAACTTAAAATGTGGCAACACCAGTTATTTTTAACAGTGACCATAAAATCATGTGCATCCATTTTATATCAGAACATTCTAGATATTATATTGCCATCATTATTGTTTTTATTATTTTATTGTTGATGTTCTCTGAGCTTGTTATTTTCTTGCAGATGTTTTGTTACTAGGCTAGGTAACATTATCCGGGCATGGGGAGAGGGATAACGTTTACTAATTGTTTATACTCTTGTGGAAAAATAAAGCCTTAAAAAAATAAAGGGCCTTTACGAAATTCCATGGGTGAAAGAGAGATCTTTAGTTTTGCGCAAAAAGGTTCAGAAGTGATTTAACAATCAGCAAATTTCTGAACAAGGGGGAGGGTCTAAACTAAAGCTTTATAGGTTTCTTTCTCTCAGGAACAAAGGAAGCATAGATGGAATCTTACATTGTATATGGAATCTACTTTTGTGTAACATTCAGATAGTTTTTCACATGTTAGCTCCATTTCTCATGGGAATACAATGAAGGCAGTTTTTACTTTTATACAATGTTTTTAAATATGCATTAGGTCATTCATGTACTGTTCATACAGCTTTTGTTAACACAGCTTTTTTTTTCAGAGATTATGCAGACACATGATTTTTGCTTTTAGTAATTTTTCATTATTATTATTATTATTTTACTATATTCTTCTTTATTCTATGTTATTCTATTTCTTTCCCACTTTACTCCCCCCTTTTGGAAGTTTTCCAGCTTAAACTTCCATTATTCTACCTCTGATTCCGGATCTCTTGAAGGTACCATTTTATATTCCCATAAGGCTAACATTGTTTCATGTTTTGCTGTTAATTGGGCTGTACTTTCTGAGATCCTCCGAATCATGGCTATAAGACAGGGGATCAAACAAGGAATTAAAATACACCCTAGAATTAACAAGACTTGCAGGCCTACAAATCTTCATATAGCAGCCTTGTTAATTCCAGGATCCATAGCAGTGGTCTCATTGGTTCTAGACCACCATTTACCATTTTCCCATGTCCCTGTGCATAGGAGGTCACCTACTCTACACAAGATTCTGTTTTGTTTCTTGAGTAACATACATGTCCTACCAAGTTGGAAGTGAGACCTCAATCACCATCTTTCTCACTTGTATAGGTTAAATTATTATTTTTAGACATTTCTAGTACCTTGGTATAATTTAACTCTTGTGCCTCCCATAGCCACCTTTCTCCCATGTTTGTTCCACCACACACAAAACAGTTAGACACGCCTAAAGTATGGGCAATGTCTTCTGCTAACTTAACAAAGGTATTGGTTATATGTCTAGATACTTCAGGAATATGTAGGTTCTCCATTTCCCCATAATATGACCAAAATAATGATTTTTGTTCTGGTCTTTTGGTTGCAGTTATAATTTTGACTTCTATTTCTGACATTGGGTCATAGCCATTTGTATCTATTCCTATCCCAAAAATCCATTTCTTACTTTCCCACCTATTCTGTTCTAGGAACCAACTGCCATTCTTGACTGTGAGAGTCACCAAATTACAGTTATCCGTTCCACAAACAATTTGCTTTTGTTTCCTTCTTTTCAAACAAGATGTGGTCTATCTCTTTTGGGTCTTGGGTATGCCACTTAATACATGACCACTGTTGAGTCCGTGGCGGGAAAATAGACACGAGAAGCAGCTGGAGTTCTCAGTTTCTTTTATTCAGCGTTCAGCTTACAGGAAGATGGCTTCAGCCTCGCCCAAACGCCTCGCAGCCTCTTATATAGGCAACTCCCGGGTAAATGGGTTACTTTTTCCGCGCCAGCACCCGCGCATGCGCACGGCGCTGGCGACAGCCTGTCTGGTCCCGGGCAGCTTTGCACCTGCCCGGGACTGCCTGCAAACGCCCGAGCCGTTTGCAAGGCTCGGGACATAACACCCCTTTCCCCCGGGCTAAAACTACTACCAACATACAACATTTATTTTATACGACCATTTGCTCCCCAGTGCTCCCACTGTTTACTGGCTTTTGCCTTGCCAGCAATGTTATGTAATCTTCTAGGTACTTAGGAGATTTCTTTGCTCTCTGTGACCTTCTTAGCTCTGGGTTACTGGCATAAGTCCCCTGACTGGAGGGAGGCGTGAGCCTGTTCTCTCTATTGTGCCCTGGTGTCTTCCAAGGACTGTGCCCCGATGCCTGGCCTGCTTGCTTGCCCACCGGGCTCGTCAGGCCAGGCTTCTGTTGCTTTGTGACCTGGTTGTCCTACCTAGCTGTAGACCCTCAGGCCCCTTGAAGTGATAGCCACTGCTGGGCGTCTCTGTAGAACCTCCTAGGTCAGTCCAAGACCTGTCAGGAGGCTGTCCATTCCCTGAACCCCAGTCTGTGCTCGGGCTCGTGTGGGTTTCTGTACTTTCCCAAAACTCAGGTGTTCCCTGATTTGTGCTAGGGATGTTGTAGTCGGGACTTGGCTCCTCGACTAGCTCTGTGTATGTTTGACCCCCTGTAGGATTTGGGGTAAGGTCAGGCCAACCTTGGGAATTGTGTGCCAGTTCTCTTGCAGGGAATGATTTGTTGGGATGCCCCCGGGTATCCTCCGTTGCTGGAGTGCTGTGTGATGTGTGTGAAAAGTGAGTATGCCCCCGGGGTGACTCCCTGGCTGGAGTAGGCGTGAGTGCCTGTTGTGTGGGTAAGCTCCATGACTTTCTTTTCGGAGCAATTGCAGAACCTTGGGATGAGCCGTTTGTGGCTCCCTCAGTGGAGATGGGCAGTAGCTCTTGCCCTTCCCTTTGCTCCAAAGGGTCCCCCTCCCCCCCTGGAAAAGACCCAGGAGTCTCAGCAGAAAAGTCTCGCCTAGGGCGAAGTTGGTCGATGTGCCGACGCAGGACACGACCGTTGTCCAGGGCAACCTCGTAGGAGAGAGGGCCTGTGATCCTGGACACAGAAGCGGGGACCCATGTATGACCAGGCCCGTAATTGCGAGCCCAAACCGGGGCACCCACAAGTAGTTGTCTAGGTGCCCTAGGATGTGAGGTAGATGAAGGCAGTCTGTCCGGATGCAACCGGTCAAGTCTAGTAGTAAGTTGGCGCCCCCAACGAAGTTCAGCTGGACTTCTCCCTGTAGAAGTGGACGGTGTGGTGCGATAAGAAAGGAGAAAGTCAGCCAACCTGTGATGCCAGTCCCCGTAGGTGAGTCTCTTCAAGGCGTCCTTTGCGATGCGCACCATGCGTTCAGCCATACCGTTGGTGGACGGGTGAAAAGGCGCAGACGTGGCATGACGAATCAGGTTTGCCTGTAAGAAAGCTTGGAATTCGGAGGAGGTGAATTGAGGGCCGTTGTCGGACACAATGACATCTGGCAGCCCGTGTGCAGCAAAAATCCCCCTCAGTACCTGAATAGTCTTTGCAGTGGTGGTGGATGAGACAGGCACAACCTCAAGCCATTTTGAATGGCTGTCAACAAGGACCAAGAAGAACTGGCCCTGAAAGGGCCCAGCGTAGTCAATGTGCACCCTAGACCATGGGGACTGTGTTTCCTCCCATCTATGCACAGGAGCTTGGGGCATCTCTGGGCGAGATCGTTGGCACAGGTGGCATGCGTGTACCGTAGCCTCAATACCTTTATCTAAACCAGGCCACCACAAGTGGCTTCGTGCAAGAGCCTTCATACGAACAATGCCAGGATGACCCTCGTGGAGGGATTCTAAGACCCTAGTCCTCATTGAGGTGGGAATGATAACTCTGTTTCCCCAAAGCAGACAACCCTGAGAAAGGGACAGTTCGTTTCTTTTGGACCAGAAACTCTGAAACTCAGGACTAGGGCAGTGCTCAGGCCACCCGGACAGGACCCAGGAGCGGACACGTGAAAGTGTGTGATCTGTACCTGTTTCAGCGGTAACATCCCTGGCACTAAGAGGGAGCTCGGGCAAGGCTTGGATTGATAAATGTTGACAGCTGGCGCGGGGTCAGCTTCTACTACTGGCAGAGGCAATCTACTGAGGCCATCAGCATGGCCCATTTCTTTCCCAGGCTTGTGGAGTAATGAAAAATCATATGCAGACAAGAAAATAGACCACCTAAGCATTCTAGGGGAAATGATGTGGGGAGTCTGCTTATGTGTGGTAAACAGTCCCAGCAGAGGCTTATGGTCAGTGAAGACCGTGAAATGCCTGCCATATAGAAAATCGTGGAATTTTTTAATTCCAGCAACAACAGCCAGAGCCTCCCTGTCTATCTGAGCGTAGTTGCGCTCGGCAGAAGACAGTGTTCTGGAGTAGTATGCAATAGGAACCTGAGTTCCATCAGACCTGAGGTGACTCAGGACAGCTCCAACCCCGTAGGGGGACGCATCACAAGCGATGCACACAGGAAGAGACTCGTTGAAATGTGCAAGAACACTGTTAGAAGTGAGCAAGGCCTTGACTTCTTTAAAGCAAGCCTCATGTGCTTGTGACCACAGCCACACAGCTTGTTTGTCTAGTAGCCTGTGAAAAGGCTCAGCTACACTAGCTTTATGTGGAAGAAAAGAATTGTAGAAATTCAGGAGGCCTAAGAAGGCCTGAAGTTCGGCCTTAGACTTTGGCCTGGGTGCTTCCAAAATAGCAGTTAGTTTGGATTCAGCAGGATGAATCCCAGCAGCATCGATTTTTGAATCCCAGAAATTCAGTAGAAGGCACCCCAATCTTGCATTTGTCTTTTCTGAGCTTGAGGCCTGATTTCCTGAATCTTAACAGGACAGCCCTAAGCCTTTCAGCTAGAATGTGTGTGGAGTCTCCTCATCAAGGCCCCCTGTGGGTCACAATAGTCTGAGCTATAGCATCATCATCATCAACAGGCAGCTGTTGATATGCTTGAGCTAGGTCAAGCTTTGCAAAAACACGCCCCCCCCTTGAGAGAGGCCAGGATGTGACTGACCACAGGAACAGGATAGGCATGTTGCTGCAATGCCTTATTGAGTGTGCATTTGTAATCAGCACAAATACGAATGTCCCCATTTGCCTTTATAGGCGTGACAATGGGGGTCTCCCACGGGCTGGAATCAACAGGTTCTAGGATTCCCTGTTGGATTAGTTTGTCTAGTTCAGTGTCAATCTTACTTTTTAAAGCAAAAGGGACCCTTCTTGCTTTAATCCTAATGGGAGTGACAGTGGGTTCTAGCTTTAAGGACACAGGTGGTCCTTTGAATGTGCCCAGCTGGGGGCTGAAAACATCTGCAAATTCTTTGCAGACTTCCTGTAGGTCGAGTGTTTGTAAGCTGTTGAGTCCTGTGACGTGTATCCCCAGGGCCTCAAACCAATCGAGTCCTATGAGACTCGTTCGTTCACCCCCTACTACTAATAAGTCTAGTGGACCTTCAAAACTCTTGTATTGCATGTTAAGGGTGGCCTCCCCCTTAACACACACTCTTGAGTTCTGAAAATCTGTTAATACAATATCAGAAGGCCTTACCTTGGCCTTAGTCCCACTACTGGAACAAATCTTCCTAAATGTATGCAAGAAATGATGGAAAGGGCAGACCCTGTGTCTAGTTCCATAGATAATGGAACCCCTTGTAGCTTCACGTTGAGTGACAGCTTTTCTTCATGGGCTTGTGTGTGCCTGTCCTACAGATGCTTTTCGCGAAAGCGCAAAAACCTACCCTATTCTGGCTGGGAGTCTGGTACCCCTTCAGCGTTCTTCTGGGTTGTGCCTTTCGTCGGCCCAGACACACAGCTGCAAGTGCCCTTGTTTGCCGCATGCCCGGCAGGTAGCGGAGCGGAACTTGCAGTCGGTTCGACCTCCACAGCCGATGCACTTGAGCGGAGCCGAAGAGCTTCCCTTCTGGTTTTCTTCCTTCGCGGGGTGTAGACGGTCGACTTCCTCGTCCGGATCCTCCTCGGAGTTTCGTCGGACGTCTTCCTGGTGCACGGACGCACCCTCTGCACTGCTTCTGATCGGCCGCATGTTCTTGACGGCGCCGCCTGCTGCTTCTTCTGCGGTGACTTCCCTTAAGGCGTCTTGGAAGGATAATTCTTCCTTAGCGAAAAGTCTCTGTTGTAGCTCTCGATGCCTTAACCCGCACACGAATCGGTCCCTCAGTCGTTCCTCGAGGTCCTTGAACTCGCAGGGCTTGGCGGCCTTCCGTAACGCGGCGATGTATTCCTTGGCTGACTCACCGGGCCGTTGATCCCTCTGTTCTAAGGTGTGGCGCCATGAGATAACGGACACCTTGGGGTGGAAGTGCTCCTTCAGCAGCTTCTTCAGGTCTGCGTAGCTTACAGACTCTACTGGGACAGGTGCTGCAAGGTTTTCTGCGATTTCGAAGGCGTCTTGGCCGCAAACGCAAAGCAGGGTGGCCGCCTTCAAGCTATCTTCCGTCACTTGGTTTGCCTTGAAGTAGTTCTCCATTCTGGATACGTAGGACTCCCACCGCTCTGGATGTGAGACGTCGAATTCCGAAAGCCTTCCGATTTTCGCCATCTTCGGATCTTCAGGAGACGGGTCTATCAGCCAGCCTACCCCCGAATGCGCACCGGATTGGCGGGCAGCTGCCGAGTTGACGCCGTTCCTCTTCCGCCGCTCAGGACTCCTTGGGTAAGCTTACACTTTTTCCTTTCCAGGTAGTGCAAGGCATCCCACCTCGTCGCCAGTGTTGAGTCCGTGGCGGGAAAATAGACACGAGAAGCAGCTGGAGTTCTCAGTTTCTTTTATTCAGCGTTCAGCTTACAGGAAGATGGCTTCAGCCTCGCCCAAACGCCTCGCAGCCTCTTATATAGGCAACTCCCAGGTAAATGGGTTACTTTTCCCGCGCCAGCACCCACGCATGCGCACGGTGCTGGCGACAGCCTGTCTGGTCCCGGGCAGCTTTGCACCTGCCCGGGACTGCCTGCAAACGCCCAAGCCGTTTGCAAGGCTCGGGACATAACAACCACCACTTACATTTGACCGCACATCCATCTGGTGGGCACAAGTACTTATGTTTTGGGATAAAGTTGTGAATATTACCGATCCCTCCGCAACCATATGTTGGAGTCCAATAATTAGCTGCTTTGCAAACATCAAAGGTGACGCTAAAACTGGAGTGTGGATTGGATTTCCATTGGGAGATCCCTAAGAGTGCCTGGTCCTTATAGCTAGTTCTTGTTCTATGTGTTTTGATTTGTAAGGCCCAACGATCAGGATCAGACTTCGGGTTATAACACTGATATTGGACACCTTTTCTACAAACTTTATATGTAGTTCTATTGTATGTACAAGAGTCAGGAGAACTATCTTGGCACCCTTCTGGTTTAACTGTATGGTAAATCAAAGTCTTGGTTATCTGGTTTCCTTGTTTTGTAGTTTTGATACAGTTTTGACAAGCTTGGCTTCCCTGTGTTTCTGCTCTTTCTTGGTGTGTGCTACTCAATAATTCTTTATTAGAGGGTTTCTGCATTATGACCTCTCGTGTAGCCATTGTACTGATTTGTGTAGGAATGTGTGTGCATATTAAATAATTAACAAATATTACGAGTTGTAGAATCCTCATATCTTCCACCGTGCGTAGAGAGACAACTTCCTGGGGTGTCTCAGCAAGGTTGTTGATCACACCGTGTCTTGGGAACCCGTTGCTGTATTTCTTGTAAATTTCAACACCAAAGGCTTGTCAGTCTTGTCCACCTTGTAGGTCACCGGATCTGCAGGTGCAGCTGCTTTCACTCTACTCCAATGGATCCAAGATTTCCTTCCAGGGTTTTCACTGCCAAAGGAGAACACATGACAACAGTATACGGTCCTTTCCATCTTGGGCTCAAGGGATCTGATTTCCAGTGCTTTACCCACACTCTATCTCCTGGCTTAACTAGGCAACTGTGCTGACTCAACAGTAGAAGTTTGAGAAACTATTGCGTAACCAGAGTATCTACATCCTTTATCCATAAAGCTAGAACCATCAGTAAACCATTGATAGTCTGGATTATGCAAGGGTTGGTCTGTAAGGTCAGGTCTGCAAGAATATTGTAGTTCTATTGTTTGCATGCAGTCATGAACAGGTTTGGTTGAATCAGGAATTGGCATTAGAGTTGCTGGGTTTAAAGTTGAACATTGTTGCAGTGTAACTTGTGGATTTTCTAATAAAAGAGCCTGTATTTTATGCATTCGTTGATTACTTATCCATAAATGTCCTTTATTATTAATGATTGTCTGCAAGGCATGACTAGTATAAACAGTCACTGGAGCTGAAAAGGTTAACTTGTTTGCCTCCTGCAGTAATAGCATAACTGCTGCTAGAATTTTTAAACATTGGGGCCCTTGTGAAGAAATATCCAGGTGTTTTGACAGATAAGCGACAGGGCGGTTCCAACTTCCCTGTTTTTGGGTAAGGACCCCTAAAGCTACATTTTGTCTTACATCCACATAAAGTGAAAAAGGCTTAGATATATCAGGTAGTCCTAGGGCGGGGGCTGTGGTGAGAGCCTGTTGCAATTGTCTCATTGCTTGGGTTTGTTCCTCTTGCCACAACATAGGTTCTTTTTCTGGTCCCCTTAAAGCTTGGTACAATGGTTTAGCTGTGAGAGCGAAGTTAGGAATCCAAATTCTACAGAAGCCTGTAATTCCCAAAAAGGCTCTAACTTCCTGTTTTGTTTCTGGGATGGGAATCTGTAACACAGCTTGCTTTCTCTGGGGGCCCAAAGTTCTTTGTCCTTGTGAAAGTTCATAGCCTAAATACATTACTGTCTCTTGAACTAATTGTGCTTTCTTTTTGGAGGCTCTATAACCACAGTCTTGCAACAATTGGAGCAGTCTGGACGTGTTTTCAAAGCAATCCTCCCTGCTTTGGCCAGTTACTAAAACATCATCGACATATTGAAGGCAACAATCCTCTTGTCTGACTAACTTCAGATAAGCAAGATCTTGGGCTAGGGCTTGACTAAAGCACGTTGGCGAATTTTTAAATATACGGCTACCACAAGGATTTGATTGCTTGCCAATGGATTTATTTAGGACAGATCTGGTGGCTCCCGTGTCAACTAGCATTGGGACAACCTGTCCTCCCACCTGTATTTTAACAATGGGCTCTGGGGGTGGGGCGATAGAACCCTGTCCTCTTCAGTCTTCCCATTCCATGTCAGCTAAGCCGATCATGTTTTCTTCTCTTTCCTCTGTCTGGTTGGGATAAACTGGATGCCCTCTTCCTTTGAAGCTCTTTCTGAAGCCTCTCTGGAAAGTCCTTCTAAATCCTCTTCCTCTTCCTCTTCCATACTGGCGAGATTGTCCCCTGGGTTGGCCATTCCTCTGGGAGCTCTCCCTTTGCCAGTGTCCTTCTTGTTTACAGATGGCACACTGATTGGGTCCTAGGCATATTCCTCCCAATGCCACGGCTAACATTTCAACTTTCTTTTTTTCTTTTTGATCTGATTTGCGTTCCTCCTCCCTGTCACGGTTACGGAACATATTGAAGCATTGAAATATTAGTGTTATCTGGTCCAGGAACCAACACCTCTCTTAGAGGGGCTATATTTTCTTCTGTTTTTATTTCTAACTTGCTCCTGGTGCGCTAGAAACTGAGGTTTCACTTTCAAAGTTATTCAAGCTTTTATCTGTTTCTTGAAGGGATCCAGCTGTTGCTAATTTTCCTTCCTCACCGGCTTCTGGCTGAAATTGGGCTTCTCTTTCAGGGAGAGGGAGTGGAATTTGCTGATTTATTCTCCCTTCTTCTCTTCTAGGAACGTAGGTTGGTGGTCTGGCAATTTCCTCCCTATCTTCCTGGCTGAAAATCTTAGCTTTTGTTTGAGGCTTGGCTTTTTGGCTTGCCAAATATATCTTTGCACATTCTATCTGACATTTTCCTAACCATCTGGGCTTCTGCAATGTTGATTTTCTATAGGTGTACTGGTCCCAATAACCATTTCCAGTCACAATTTGATGAACCCATGCAACGAGTTTGGGATTCGCCGATCCCATTTTTGGCCACCCTATGCCCAGGGCAGTCCACTCAGATTCACAGAATCTTTTTAACATGGCTGGATTTGGTTTTGGATCTCCATAATCCCTAGAAAAACCCTTTTTGAAATTCTTTAACATGCACTGGAATGGCGTCTGGTCAACGCTCTCCTTTGACTTTTTCCCACCCATTTCTCTAATACACTACCATTGATCACTCAGCATGAGCTACAATGGTTTAACCTCCCACACAATCCTGCCCGGCTTAAGGATGCCACCTTTGCCTTCTAGGAGGTGATCATTCCCCTCTTCCGATCCAAAAGGGATCAGGTTTCCCCTGTTTTACAATATTTGCCTGCAGGCGTTTTCCAGACTCCTTTGTTGATTTAAGATCTGTCTGTCACCCTCATGGATCCTCAGACTGGAATGCTTCCTGATGGGTTAATTCCTTTCCTCCCGTCGAAGTCTCCTCGTAGTCAAGAGCTACGAAGCCAGCTTTGGAGCTGTCGTCGTTTAGGAGAGGGGGGGGGCCCACCAGGGCAATCCGTTTTGGAAGGTTAAATCCTTTTTCTTAAAAGCCCTTAAAAATGTCCCGGTGGAGTTGCCATAAATCTTGTGGAAAAATAAAGCCTTAAAAAAATAAAGGGCCTTTACGAAATTCCATGGGTGAAAGAGAGATCTTTATTTTTGCGCAAAAAGGTTCAGAAGTGATTTAACAATCAGCAAATTTCTGAACAAGGGGGAGGGTCTAAACTAAAGCTTTATAGGTTTCTTTCTCTCAGGAACAAAGGAAGCATAGATGGAATCTTACATTGTATATGGAATCTACTTTTGTGTAACATTCAGATAGTTTTTCACATGTTAGCTCCATTTCTCATGGGAATACAATGAAGGCAGTTTTTACTTTTATACAATGTTTCTAAATATGCATTAGGTCATTCATGTACTGTTAATACAGCTTTTGTTAACACGGCTTTTTTTCAGAGATTATGCAGACACATGATTTTTGCTTTTAGTAATTTTTCATTATTATTATTATTATTTTACTTTATTCTTCTTTATTCTATGTTATTCTATTTCTTTCCCACTTTAATACTGTATATAGGAACTTGCTCTGATAGTCATGGTTGAAGTGTGGTTCCTACTTTGTTAGTTCCTTAATTAGATGATCACTTCTTCCTTACTTGTCTATCAATGCTGCTTCTCTACTTATGTGGGTATTACTTTGTGGGGAGTGTTGGATTAAAGTCTTCATCCTGGTTCATCCAAGCCGGGGATAAATAAGCAACATGGTGACTGCTTTGGGAAGAAGGTTACAGTTTATTGAAGAGGCAGAAAGATGGTTCTTGCAGGAAAGAGCAGTGGGAAGAAAGGCTGAGCACATGGGTAGAAGGTTTTTATACCCTCTAGCCCAGGGGTAGGCAACCTTGGCTCTTTTATGACTCATGGACTTCAACTCCCAGAATTCCTGAGACAGCATGGCTCAGCTTGGAAACCTCTCCCTCTCCCCTCAGCGTGGCTGGCTCAGGAATTCTGGGAGTTGAAGTCCACGAGTCATAAAAGAGCCAATGTTGCCTACCCCTGCTCTAGCCTTTTGTTTGGAATAGTTTCCTGTTCCTGTGGCATGAACTTTGAGGCTATTTCTGAGTGCTTTTCTAGGCCTTGATATCTGTGGTTTAATCCTATTATCATATCCTGCTTCCCTGGTGATGGGGCTAATGACTCCTAGGGTTTGGGTGGGATATGCAGATTTTAAGTCTCTGTCTTGACAAATTTTCTGATGGTTTTACATTTGCATTTGTATAGGGCTGGCTCCTGTTTGGGATAGAGAGATTTGGGGGCAGAGTTGCTTTTAATAAATCCTTTTGAGAAAAAATATATTTTTCTGCCCTTTTAATATTTACTTCTCTGGGAACAGGAGGATGTTTATTTCCTTCTTTGAGTTATTTTATTGTTGTTGTTATTAAAAAACATTACTCTTCCATTTCACAAGCAGAGAACAGGGCCAGCCAGAGTATCCTTCCTTAAGAGCTTGGAGACCTGGTTTTGCTGGTTGGCCTGGGAACCCAATGGGGAACAACCACACTGGAGGTGACTACTAAATTGATATCAAACCCCACCTCTCCCCCCCAAGCTCCCTGCTTCCCCACCAGCCCATTTTTATTTCCATATTGCTGTATCATTGTCTCCCATTGTTTGTTCTATTATTGCATTACTTTACCACTATTACACTTCTTTTCATTTCTCCATTTTTATTGTCACCTAGAGTAGCCCCATGGTGAGATAGGTGGCAAATAAATTTAACAAATAAATAAACTATACAAACAGGAAACTTCAGTTCAGCACTCTGCAACCGGAGTCAGAAAGGTGGTAGCACTAAGATGAGAGTGGAAGAGGAACTTAAGCTCTGGAGTGCATTAAAAACAATTTTGGCAATTTTAAGATATGTGGATCCTGGCTGGGGAATTCTGGGAGTTGAAGTCCAGACATTTTAAAGTTGCCTAGGTTGAGATGCATTGTATTGAAAAGAACCATACATGGATGCCATGCACAGTTCAGCCATTCCCCCATCTTCATTCTACTTTCTTCTTGTCCATACTTCTCTTCTTTCCTTGCTGGATACAAGAATACTGAGGGAAGTTAGCCCAGAGAAGGAAATATTAAAAGGGCAGAAAAATATATTTTTCCTCAAAAGGATTTTTTTAAAAACCAAACCTGGCCCCAAATCTATCTCTCTGCCCCAAGCAAGAACTAGCCCCATACAAATGCAGATGTAAAACCATCAGAAAATTGAAGCCAGCGCAATCAAGAAGACAAAGAGAAGATCTGCATGCCCCACCCAAACTCTAGGAGTCATGAGCCCCATCACCTGGGAAACAGGATATGATAATAGGATTAAACCACAGATATCAAGGCCTAGAAAAACACTCAGAAATAGCCTCAAGGTTCATGCCACAGGAACAAGAAACTATTGTAAGCAAGGCTAGAGAGAGTATAAAAACCTACTGCCCATGTGCTCAACTCCTCTTTCCTCTCCTCTGCTCTTTCCTGCAAGGACCATCTTTCTGCTTCTTCAATAAACTGTAACCTTCTTCCCAAAGCAGTCGCCATGTTTCTTATTTATCCCCACTTGGATGAACCAGGATGAAGACTTTATTTCTGACAATACCAACTCAAAAAGGCAAGAGGTAGGACTTAAAGCACCAAATTTGGATAGGAGATACCTACATTCAACTAGGGAACTCACAAAGTCACTTTGGACCATTGACTCCAAGTTGAATCTACCTAACAGAGTTGCTATTATAGGTAGAATTTTGGCAGACACTCTCATGTAAGCTGTCTTTAGCACTCAATGGGAAGTAGAGTAGAAATGCAATGAATGAATTAAGTAAAATCCCAATATGTGCATTTCTCCTTGCCTAGGCAGCCATTAAAAAAAGCAAATTGCCATGGTTTCTTTGGTTCAATTCAAATTTCAAAAAATCTAATCTATTTTACTTGGGTCTAGAACCTTGGAATATGTCCTCCTTTTAAGACATCTCAGTAGGAATGTCATTTTAGAAGGCCAGGTCAGGATACTATGAGGCTGGCATTGCTAATAGAATAAACCAAAGCCATGCATTGAACTTTTACAAAAGAGTTTCTCTAATAGAAATGCTTCACTTGTTTAAACTGCCATTTCCTTTTTTACATTTCTGGTATTGTGAAGATGCACTCAGCAGAAGTAAGAATGCTGTTTTACTATCTGAAATGAGTAGCTTGTACCTCTTAGCACAAATAAAGAGATGTTTCTGGAGGTAATGAGGCTGAAGGGAATGCAAGATTTCTCTCCAGCGTGGAAACCTGGAGTGAGAAATAGGGTCTGATTTCTCCATTTTCTAAAATCCCTAGAAGCCTCTAGTCTCGTGGGGCCATCTGTTCACAGTAAGCATCAGTCACAGGACATGATGTTCACTGAGGCTGGCAGATTGAAGCATGCCATGAGCTGTGAGAAAGCAACAAGCAGCCTATAAATGTGGAATTTCTATTTCCAATGTGTGAAACCTTGCTTTCCTGTATACAACAATGAAAGGCATTCAGAAACAATGAGCAAAAATAGAATTTTTTAAAAAATAAACTCTATACCTTGTAGTCATACTTCCTCAGTCTAAATGTTCATTGGACAGAATAAATAGAAGCAGCTACAACTTTAACAATTTGTATGAATGGGAATTCTCCCCCAAATATCCAAGAAATGTCCCTCACTCTTCTGTTGGAAGAATTCTTTATTGTATATGAATATTGAGCCTAATCTGTCTGATACTAAGAACTGACTCTATAACTGGCTGTAGGTTATGTAACCAGTTGCCAAACCTTATGAAGTGTAGTCCTTGAATGTCATGCAGATGTACTAAGAACCCTAGAGCCATCAGATTAACAAATTGTAGCTGCCAACATTCTCAGTTCATCAAGAACAGCAACATATTTTTCAATGCTTTAGATGCCTCTCAGCTATAAATGGGACCAATATGCATTTGACTTACAATCCGCTAGTACTTTGCATCATCTGAAGCCATCTCCCGGCATTTTATTTAATATATATTCCACTCTGCTTGTAGCAGACTTAAGCCAAAATTATGTTGTTGTTCTACCAATGTCCACATACTGCATTCTGATCCCTGGTGTCATTTTATGTCTATCCACTCAGGCATAGGGGATCCTTATTTTCACTGTGAAATATGGAAGGACATTAACATGAGAGTTGCTCCAGGGGATCAAACCAAATGTCCATCTAGCTTAGCATCTTTCTTGCCACATTTGCAGGTTGATATTCATAGAAATCCCACAGACAGAACGTGAGGTTGACACTCCTTTCCCTATAGCTACTGTTTAGAGCAGTGCTTGTCAACCTTTTCACCGATTGTACCACTTTTACGATATGGCAATATTCGAGTACCACCTAGCAAGGTGTCAAAAACTTGATGACCAAAAAAAAAGAAAAAAGTGATAAAGTACAGGTAGTCCTTAACTTACAACAATTTGCTTAGTGACTGTTCAAAGTTACAATGGCACTGAAGTGACTTATGACCATTTTTCACACGTATGATCGTTGCAGCATCCCCAGGGTCATGTGATTTATATTGGGATGCTTGGCTACTGATTCATATTTATGATGGTCACAGTGTCCCAGGGTCATGTGAGACCCTTTAGCAAACTTTTGACAAACAAAGTCAATGGCAGGGCTGCTGGTGGCCAAGGTCTAAGGCAGGACTTCCTTTAGATCTTCCCTCCCTTTCATTCCAAACTCCCTCCCTCCTCCCTTCCTGTTTGCCTTCCTCCTTCTCATTCCCATATCCTTCCTTCTCAAGGAAAAATTTGAAAAAAAACCGCTCCCATATTTTCCCTCTTCATATATTTATCAAACAAAGACAAGCCTCCAGAGACAGAAAAAACAAGCCACTGAAGGAACTAGCTTAAAAAGGTGAATTCCCCTTTAAGAATTAGCTTCTGGCTGGAAAGGAAAGTTAAGGAGCCAGCAGCCAGCACTTAAGAAAAAAAAAATGTAGCAAGTACTGGTTGCCGGCTAAGCCAGCCTCCCCAAATGTTTCCATTCATAAGTAAACGAATGCTACAGGCAAAATCCATTCAGGACAAAAATACTTCAAAATCCCTTGGAGCAAAACTTACAGCTAACAATAGCAGAGCAATAGAATTAGAACCCAAAATCCAACATGGGACATCAGCCATCAGCCACAATAGAAATTACCAAACACTCCTTAAGAACACAAAGCCCACATTGCACAAATCCCAGAATTTCAAAGTCACAAAATCACATAAGAATCCTTCCACTCTCCCAGTTTGCTGTTCATCTGATCCAGAAGTGAACTGCTGAAATGGCACTTTACTTCTGCCAATAAACATATCCCCTCGAGCAGCTGGAGCAGCCAGCTTCTTCTTGCCTATTTCAAATGGCAGCGCTTTATTTTTCTTTTCTTTTCTCTTAAAGGTACAGCTTACCAGCTGGAAAGCAAGCAAGTGTTTCTTCTAACACTTACTTCCTTTCCATTTCCCTCCCTCCCTCCGTGCCTCACCTCCAGCTGATGCTGCCTTTCTTTATTCCTCATGGAGGGCAATCCCTCCCCTGCTGCATTTCTTGCCTGTTTGTCGCTGCCATCTTTGTGCGCATCTGGCATGGATGGCTGCCACAGAAGTTGTAGATTGGCTTCTGGCCAGACTATTTGATCTCCTCTCCCCCCCTCTCCTTCTTTTCCCTTCGGTGCAGCTCCAGCTGACTCCTCTTCCCAAGGCTGCATCTTTTTTTTCTCTCCCTCTGCCACCCAAACTGCCTCCTTTTATAGCCTCTCCTGTCTCCCACCTCCTCCTCCTTTCTCTTCCAGGTGAGCCAGAAGTGCCAATCCTAGGGCCTTTGCCTTGCCCCAGCTGCTCTGCAGCTCCTGAGGACTCTCTCACGGCAAGTCCTGTGCTGCGCCACTTTGGCTCATTCCCTTCCCAGCTATACTTCGCTAGCTGGGCAGAGCTGCGTACCACCTGCCAGGTGCCAATGTACCACTGGTGGTATACATACCACTGGTTGAAAAGCCTTGATTTAGAGATAACACACACTCAACCTGATTAATAGCTTTTGTCCATGAGTTTTTCCAATCTCCTTTGAAGTCTTCTATGATAGATGCCATTGCTAGGTTTTGTGGCAGCAGATTCAATGGTTCAGCAATGTAATATGTGAAGTAATACTTCCACTGATATGTCTTACTCATTCATTTCATTGAGTGACCCAAAGGTTTAGTATGATGAGATGTGCTTTCTCCCTGCCATATTGGTATTAAAGTTATGCAGTTTATATTTATCATACCATATTGAAAATGATATGGTACCAAACATAAACAAAAGAAAGTAGAGTAAAGGCCTCATCAAAGATGGAATCTAACTTTTCTCAGTTTCTTTTTTAAAAAATAAAAATACTCAAGCAGACGCACTAGCCAGAAAGAAGACAAGTGGAATATAGTTTAATAACATGTATTGGCTTGAAACTGTTGATGTGATCAATTGTGTATAATTAATACAGGTTGAACAAGCTGATTTAAAGCATTATGTAGCCTTCATAAAATAAAATATTTGACAGATGCATTTTGGATAACAATTGTATACAATGTAGTATTACCAAAGACTTTCAGTATTCCAATATTGTATTCATTTTTTCAAACCAATTTTGAAACAATTGAAGCAGTCTTACAATTAAAGGGTGCTTTCAAAAGCTTTGATATAAGGAGCAAAAATGCCAATTTTAATTTTCTTCAGCCTTCCATTCTTCTTATCTTTTGCGATAAAAAAAAGATCTGCATGAAACTGTGTATGGCTTTTCTACACCTTTCTCTAAATATTCACCATTCTGTATGCATTTTTGCAAGCATACTTGCTTTTTTAAACAATTCTCCTTTATATAATATAATTTTATGCATATATTTCCTTCACCAATAAATTTATGTATAAGTTGTTTTGAGTTGCAGATTGGTTTTACTGGGACCATATGGTCTGGGAAAGGATGTATTTCAATAAGTTGACATTCAAGGAAGTTTGGAAAGTACAAATTGGGCATTCTAAAGGCGCTTTTTCCAAAACGCAACTGGACTTTTCTTGGTTTTAAAACTGAAGAAGCTTCTTGGATGAGAAGCGAAACATTTTCAAGGAAAAAAAAACAAGATAATCTAGGTGCCTTTTGGAAAAAACTACCCATGGAACAACGATGACTTAGGTCAGGGGTAGGCAACCTTGGCTCTTTTATGACTCGTGGACTTCAACTTTCAGAATTCCTGAGCCAGCCATGCTGGCTCAGGAATTTTGGGAGTTGAAGTCCACGAGTCATAAAAGAGCCAAGGTTGCCTACCCCTGACCTAGGTGATTGAGAATCTCCATAAACATACAAATTGGATAAATTCACACTAAAATACACCTCTACTTATGACACAGACTTGTCTTTGAAGATAAAAAGCAAAAGTTTAAAGCTGTTTATAGAAAAAATACAGCTCCTAAGTTCTCCATCCAGCCTTTAAAACAGTGGTTCTCAACCTTTTTAATGCCGCGACCCCCAACCGGTTGTAAGTCGAGGACTACTCAACTGGTGCAGCATCGTTTGCAGAATGGGACTTTTGGCAGGCTCAGCAGGGCAGAGACAGCCTGGACAATTCCTATTGGCTTTTGAAAGCCAATAGAATTAGACTCTATTCAAGAGAGTCTATTCTATTGGCTTTCAAAAGCCAATAGAATAAAAGGGAGTAGCACAGCTAAGGAAAAGGGGGAAAAAATGGTGGACTGCGTTGTTTGGCGACCCCTGTGAAATGGTCGTTCGACCCCAAATGGGGTCCCAACCCACAGGTTGAGAACCACTGCTTTAAAACTTCAGGAAATCCTTATTCTTCTGCCTTGTCCAGCACCATCTCCCTCTTTTATTCAGTATGTGATCTTCTGCTTTTAGGTCCAGTCTACCTCCAATTTGCAAGAAAAAGGAAAAAACTAATTTCAGATCAGAAACTGATGTAAGTCAGCTTTTCCCTCAACTGTGCGAGTCTCATGCAGGTCTGTGATTCCACAGAGGAGAAGGAAGAGGGTTAAATTATTTTAAACAATGAAAAGGGAAGGAGAAACCAATACCTTATTTGGCATGGAAAAATTCAAAAGAATAGGAAGAAAAGGTAGCTAGCAATAAGGTTTTTCTAGGAAAAGGGCTATAAGGTGTATGTGCTTTGCAAGTACTATAAATAAACAAAGTTAATGCTGTTTAACTGGACATCTTAAACCATTTTATAAGACACAATAGCTACAAATGTGCAGTGCTTTGGGAAGATATTTTCTGATACATGGCTGAATCCTTCCTTCTGCAGAGAGGGATCAGACAATTAACTAGCTGAAAAGGACAGCTGTATTTCAGAAAATGAGGGCGTATTCTTTATGCTCATGGATATCCATTAAAAGAAATCCATTTTTGTTTGTTCAAGAGCTGGCTATGTCTCAATCCCTGTCATAGGGTATGCTGGTGGTTTTCTGCCAGAAAGCATTTCTTTGGCTCTTTGTATATTTATTCCCACAAAATCTGCAAAGCTGTGTTAACCTGGGCCCTTCCATTATTGGATTGCTAAGGGAAAAATAGTTGGAAGGGACCCTAAATCTTGGGTTGTATTTTCATGAACTCAACATTATGGTTTTGATGGAGGCTTTTTTTTAGTTTCCTTTACTTTAACAGAAATTATCTTTTTTTCTAGCTTAAGTGCACAAATTTTGACAACAATTCCAGTTTGGGCATATAGTTAAGACAGATCAAGAAAGTTCATTTGATACCAATTTAAATATACCTATTAGATTTATGTTCAATGTTTTCTGACAAAAAAATAGTATCTTAAAGCAGTAATCAATGAATCATTCCCACCAAAATTCCCTCTTCTCAATGGTCTTACAAGCTGTAGAAAAGACCTCCTGGTTTTTTTCAAAAGGCAATTGGATTTTATTTTTCCTTTGTTTAGGAAAAACAAAGTCCAGGGACAACCATAACTTGGATGACTGAAAAATTCCATAGCTATAAATAGCAAACTATGCCTTACCTACTCCCTAAAAAAACAATTGCAAACTATGTGCACAGGTATCCATCAAGTTCTATAAAACACTGCTCTTACTATGTATCAAATATTGCAGCCTATAGCTATTGATATTGAGGGGAGGGAAATCCTATATATTAATCTTTAGGAAGTCATTAAAAAAGAATGAGACTAAATAATTTAACTCAATTCACAACAAAACTCCTTGGAATCAAGTCTAAGAATCTCACATATATGGGTCTGTTTCAGCCAACAAGTCTCCTTGATTGATTGCTTGATTGATTATTTGCTTATTTGCCTAGTTTTGAGCAGCTGAGTTAGAGAACAGGAACAGGAACATAACCAGGTTGCTTAGTACTTGGAAATGTTGATTCTTCCAATTCCACTGAATCTCTAGGAGAATCTAAAGCTGCAAGAACCCAGCCTAAATCTAATCAATTTCTTGTTTTATCTTTGTGAGGGGGAAAACTCATTATGGACCTTCTTTCTGCAGCTTTACCTCCTGACGGAATATTATTTTATCCAAAGCCATCCAGGAAACAAATAATTGCCTTGGCTTCAGTACGTATTCTGTACCAAGTGCGCTACACAGGAACATGTTGGCACATTGGAGAGGAAGAGATTACAGTTATGGATAGCCAAATATCCTGAGATGATTTTATTTTACAAAATGCAGAAAGAGGGCATCTCTAAGGTACTTAGACCATATAGAAACATGTATAGCTGGAAGTAAGTTTGATTAAAGATAATTGATGTGGGCATATTTTAAAATAAAGTTTTTTAAAGACAATGGTGTGAAGCAAAGAAACTGGAATGAAACTTGCATTTGATAAGGAATTCAGGGAAAAACAGAGTGGGCCTTTTTAAAGGTCCCTCTGGAATCCTACTCTATGGCAATGGATGCACCAAAGATAACTTGTTTTACTGTCTCTATTGCATTCACACAGAACATGCAAGTGATGCTTTCCCAAACAGTGTAGTATCTCATCCATCAAAATGTCAGAGGTCCACTATAAGTCATTTTCATTGTTTTTGAAGATAAGGTTAATCAGTATGCTCTAGTACTGGGACAGGTGATAGAGTGGCAACTTTGGGAGCCAGTTCTTCTGTCATATGGATACTGTATTTTTATAGAATTACAGAATAACAGAGTTGGAAGGGACCTTGAAGGTCTTCTAATCCAACAAAAAAGAGAGGGTCAACCTATTCCCCAAAGGAGCTGAGAGCAGGAAATATAGGTTGACCCTCTCTTCTTTGTTGGATAGGAAGACCTGAAACTAATCAAGGAGAGAAGCAACCTAAATATAAGGAGAAATTTCCTGACAGAACAATAATCAGTGGAACAACTTGCCTCCAGAAGCTGTGAATGCTCCAACACTGGAGGTTTTTAAGAACAGATTGGACAACCACTTGTCTGAAATGGTATAGGGTTTCCTGATTGAGCATGGGATTGGACTAGAAGACTAGAAGATCCCTTCCAACTCTGTTATTCTCTTATTTCTGTTAATGACAGAACTGGTATTTCATTAGTTATTAGTTATTATTATAAGTAATAATAATGTAATTCAGACTCATCCCAAGAGTTTTAGTCTGGCTCTTTGTTTGAATTTTGCACTTTCCTTCTAGGACTTGTTGAAAAGAAATTAATAATATTAATATTTGTAAAGTTCTTTGAAGATTAAATGTGCCAAGTTGGATTTATTAATACAGGGCTTGTTTCATTTGGTTCAATAGCAGAGACTCGAGGGAAAAGAAACTATTGGGGTATCTGAACATTGCATTTATTTGACTCTTTATAATACAGATCAACTCTCAGAAGCTGAGAGGCACACCACACAAAATTAGATCTAAATACCACATACTGAGGGACAGATGAACCATAACCCTAGCAATAGATGTTTCTCCTCTCACCTGAAGTAGCAGAACTGCTCTATGTATTCAATTAAGGTCAGGTTTCTGGCAGATCCTGCTAAATGTTACTTTTTATGAAAACTGTGTGCAACTTGAATGAGTCTCAGAGAATTAGCACCTAACATGTCGCTCCTGTTGTGTCTTTGTTTGTGGATGATGTTTCATCAGTGCCACAGCCATGCTGTTGACAGACCCAGCTTTACAATGTCATGAAAAAGTAAATCCAAGTGATTTATTGTTGAAATATCTGGTGACAGGCAAAAGCTCTTCTGCACTGGTACAGCCTAGCTGAAGCATTTGCTCTCCCCTCCTATCAATCAACAAAAGCCTCCAGCGTCTGCTCACTCTTTCTGCCAGCAGAATGAAGGAGGTGCTGATGGTGCCTAGCACAGGTCTCTGAAAACAGTCCTTTTGCAGTGAAAGTAGATCACATTTAGTAATCCAGCCTCCATGCTCTTCCAAAGAACATTGGACCAGTGGGGCTAGTGATTTTACCTGATTCCAGTTATAACCATATGGATCATGTTACTGCTGCAGGTCAGTGTTGTGATTCCAGATTAGAACTGAATTTGTAGTGTCCCTTGAAAAAACTCCATCAATCTTGCAGAGGGATGGGAAGGGGGAAACTGTCCTACAAAAAAAGTTTGTACCTTAATTATTAAGAGTGAGGGGATCATTGCAGCTACCAACGTAAAAAAAAGTCCCTAGCATAATATCCAATCAAAAGAATTAAACCAGATCTCTCTCAGAGACCTTGAACAGCCTAAAAGAATCAGAACTGATGATCTGATCCTACGTAAACATACTTCAATAACATGCAAACTCAACCAAGAGTTTTAGGGGAATGATATGTTTAAAATTAGTTTAGCCCAAATTGTCTATATATTGAGAGGAGGAGGAAGAGGAAGAGGAAGAGGAAGAGGAAGAGGAAGAGGAAGAGGAAGAGGAAGAGGAAGAGGAGGAGGAGGAGGAGGAGGAGGAGGAGGAGGAGGAGGAGGAGGAGGAGGAGGAGAAGAAGAAGAAGAAGAAGAAGAAGAAGAAGAAGAAGAAGAAGAAGAAGAAGACGAAGAAGAAGAAGAAGAAGAAGAAGAAGAAGAAGAAGAAGAAGAAGAAGAAGAAGAAGAAGAAGAAGAAGAAGAAGAAGAAGAAGAAGAAGAAGAAGAATAAGAAGAAGAAGAAGAAGAAGAAGAAGAAGAAGAAGAAGAAGAAGAAGAAGAAGAAGAAGAAGAAGAAGAAGAAGAAGAAGAAGAAGAAGTAGTAGTAGTAGTAGTAGTAGTAGTTGTTGTTCCTGGATATCTGGTGAAAAATGGCTCCCGGATGTTTCATTATCAAACAAGGTAACATCTTCAGCAGGGTTGGGATGAAGTGTCCTGTTCATTTATATAGGTCCCAGGTGGTTGGTCGGTCTTGTGACTGGTTGAACCACAAGACTGATTGAGTCAGACAGCTGATTGAATCAGAAGACTGACATTAAGCAATTAAGTATCTGAACCACCAATCAATGATAGTTTCCTGCCTGAGCAGAGGGTTGGACTAGATGACCTCCAAGGTCCCTTCCAATGTTATTATTATTGTTGTTGTGGAAGGGACCACCCCCTCACCAGTTGAATTTTGCGTGTCACAGCAATCAGACAGAAGTCACAAGACTGAATCAGTCTTCTGACTCAATCAGTCTTGTGGTTCAACCACTCACAAGATCAACCAACCACCTGGGACCTACAGTATATAAATGAACAGGACACTTCATCCCAAACCCTGCTGAAGATGTTACCTAGTTTGGTAACAAAATATCCAATAGCCAAGCATCATGCTCAAGGGGACAAACTTCTGTCTAAGCAAATATAAGTGTTATATTTAGCAAAGGATTCAGCATTGAGCAGGGAGTAGATCAAGTACATATGATGCCCACTTAGTTGCTTGATGTATTTTTGGAAAAATGTATAAGCAACGGTGGTGATGATATTAGAGATTTGCTGATTAGTGGTGTGAATATGAGTACACTTTTTATGCAGATGAGACTGTGTTGTTGCCTGTACTGTAATGTGTATTAGACTGCCTGTATCATGCAGTGATGGCTGTAAATCTGAAAATCAATCTATCAGACCAAAATACTTGTATTTGACTGGGAAAACCACATGAATAATCGCAAGTTATCAATAAATGGCAAAAAAATAGAACAATTTGCTGAATCTGCATACATTGGTAGAGTGTTTATTGAAAATTGGGAAATGGATGGTGAAAAATTAATACATAGGAATATTGATAACAATGGGAAGATTGTTATCTTGTTCTTTTACAATGAATTAATGTTTACTGAAAGAAGCAAAAATTGCGGTGTATGGAAATGTTTCTATCTATTTTTTATGTGGGAATGAGGTAGGGAATATCAGGCAATATTTAAAAGTATGTTGAAAACAGTGCAAAAAATTGCTTAACTAGTGTGTGTCATCAAACAAGCTGAGGTAGGGTCAAAAATAAATCTGTACTGAATAAATGTTGATTGACTACAAAAGTAAGAAACAATTCTGAAAGAACTACATTGAGGTAGACATATACAGTAGTGAGAATGAATGAGATTCAAATCACTAAAACATGAAGGAAAAGCAATTGGATTCATGGGAAGAGAAAGAAAGAAAAAAGTTATGGCAGGCTGAAGTTAATGGCAACTTGAAAAAACTGTGAGAAGTTTAAAGAATAAAATTCAATGCATAAAGCAGTATATGAGTATTTTGAAAGCAAAGATGAGTTGCAAAGATAGAAGGTATGCAGAGGTACTGTGAATGATCTTGCTACGTATAAACTAGATGAGGTGATATTTCCTTTTTGCTATCTCATATCCTCATTTCATTGGCTTTTTGCTGCACTGTTTTCCCTATTCCAAAAGCAAATAGCATGATGGATGCATTTATAATAGTCTCTGCATATACTCTTAGCCATTATTGGACAGACAGTATTAAATAAGTAGAAGGGAATTTACAAATAATGCTACCCTTCCTACATTTTCTCAGTTTTGATGCATGTGTGTGGGGAGGCGTTTCTTATTCTAACTAAACATATCTATTACAATCATGCATTCTGCATTGGTACAGTATATTGTTCTATGCTTTCCAGTATATACAGTATCTCACTCGATTAGGTAAGTTTTAGGCTTTCAAAAGTGAACAAACAGCACTACATGGCCTACAAAGGTTCTAAAACAACTGAATAGAATGGAATGGAAACTATTTTTTCAGAAATATATGCTAATCATCTTAATTTCCCTACACTTATCCTGGCCAATGTTGCATGTGTCTAATTGCTGGTTTTCCTGTGTATTAGAAAGAACATCTACTAACAACAACAATAACAGCTTGAGGACAAGGCAGGTTTTGGAGGGTTGTTTAGATATAGCATTTGGATCACTTCAATTTACTGTTAGCAAAACATTAGTTTACCTGACCACCAGGGCAATTTCTCCCACAATTTTATCTTTTCTGAAAAGTGATGTTTGATTTATCAGATTTGATTGATATTTTACTTTTCCCTTCAAGAGCTCACGGTAAATACATGGGAAACTCTTTATAGTATCCTCATAACGGCTCTGTGAAGTAGGCTGGGTTGAGAGAATGAGTGATTAGCCCCAAATTGCCCAGTAAATAGATAGAAGCCATGGTTAGAATGCAGCATTGCAGACTAATTCTGCCGACTGCCAGCAGGTCGATCCTATGCACCATAACATTTTATTGGATTGTAAAATAAAATACAAAAAACAAATAGTAGGATCCAGTGGGGAAGGAAAAGGGGGAAAAAAGTGAGAGGGAGGAAGGGAAAAAGAACCTGACCAGTTCAAGATTGATTTAGCCTTTCATCCTTCCGAGGTCGGTAAAATGAGGACCCAGATTGTTGGGAACAATATGCTGACTCTGTAAACCACTTAGAGAGGGCTGTAAAGCACTGTGAAGCAATATATAAGTCTAAGTGCTATTGCTATTGTTAAATAATCATGTGTTGAAAATGGACATGATCAGGGATCTCCCCAGTTCTATCCTACAGCTTAACCACCACAACACATTGGCTGTTTTTCCTTCTAAGTCAAGAATAAAATCCTAGAGATATCCAGAGGCAAACTGAAAACTACTAGAAAATATTTTCATTGCGGATGCAAAAGCGAAGGAGACATGTGGCAGGAACTGATAAATGTGGCCAGCAGAGAACTTGATGGCAAACCTATTTCCACATCTGTTCCTAGTCATTGCGTGTTGTCATAAGTATTTTGAGACGTAATGGGACAAAATGGTTCACATTTTTGTTTTTTTAAACACTCTCAGAAACCATAACTTCCCCAATTTAACTCAGAGAGAAAAACATATTTACATAGAACCTTTTGGTATTCTCTCCAATATCTCATTAGATTCAATTTCTATATTCTCTTATCTTTAAATAGTAGCTTTTGTGAATGATTTCCTGGTTCTTAGCCTTTTTTGTACTTTGTAGCTTTGCTTAAACACAAATCATTCAACATGGTATCTTCTTCATCAACCTGCCATATATTTAACTCAGTAGCCTTTACCCTGAATTATTCCAGCTATGGAATACACTTTATCTCTTGGCAGCATCTAAAATACTCATGTCTCCACACTGCATACCTAGTAATAATGCACATAGATTTAATGTTTTGGTGTTAGATAGTCCATGAAATTATTTTGTTGTTTGTAGGACCAAAAAAGCAGATAAAAATATAATGGCTCTTATTCCCCACCAACAAAATTGTTAATGGGTTGCAATATGGTACTTTTAAATTTTCTAGAATAGAGGTGATATTCTGAAAGCTTGACTCAGTCTATAGATTATTGGAGCAAGAATGAATGAGTTTTTAGCATCACATAAATATATTTTCTAAAGGCAGCTTCTTTATAAAGAACACTCATTGAGTACACTTATAATTGTTTGAGTGGGCAGTTTGGGCACTGTCTCATCATAGCAGATTAACATACTCCACTTCAGTATGACTTTACTCTCTCCTTCTGTTCAGATCAAAATGCCATACAAGACATAACCTCAAAATAACCTTCCAAGGCCTCATTATTTAATAATTCAATAACAATTATAATCCAAGAGCTACAATTATACTCATAAGCAGAAAAATGGAAGAATGCAGAGCTGATTGCACAATCAAAAAATCTTGGCTTATTAGAAATACAAACAAGCTTCTATTAAAGATGAGCACAGAGTTTACAGGGTATAAATGGGCATTACTCCACATCAATCAATAGGACTGGGGTAGATTCCACTAGCTTATTTGTGGCTCTTTGTCTATAAAATGATCAGATCAGCCTCATGGTATACATTGTTAAATAAAATTGCTCCCAAACACAATTTGTATGCATATAAATAATGCATCCCATAATAACATAGTAAATTAAAAGATTGGACTCTTCACCACTGTGGGATTGTTCAGCCTTTTAATGTTTACATTCATTGTGTTAGCAGCATTGAATCAGAATTGAATATTCTCAGATGTCTGTGTCTTGGAGTGCTGATGGAAATGATCCAGGTTTGGCTGAGTTGCTAATTTTTGGCACTGTGTGGGTGTGGCTGTTGGCATTCTTGGCATTTGGCAGTGGCTTTAGAAATGAGAGGGGGCATCATTTTTTTAGAACAAGGGCTGCTTCTTTGCATTTAAGTGCTTGTTGAGGGCTATTCTTCAAAAATAGTGGCTAGAGGCAGAATGAAAGTCAAATTTGTCCTTGTGTCATTTATTTTTACATTTAATTAAAATTAAATACTGTATGCTTAATAATGTTACTTAATTCAATTACCCTTATCACAGTCATTGCCCAGTATTAATATTATTTTTCTCTAGAAATATCTTTAACATATCCCTGTTTTGTTAGTTTAAATCTTAAAATTTAGAAACAACTTTTGAAAACTTGTGGGTACTTTGGGGGGTACAGAAGCATTGCTGGCTGAGGAATTCTGGGAGCTGACGTCCACAAGCCATAAAAGGGCTAAGTTTGAAGACCCCTGCTGTAAATAGAGGTGGTGATAAAGACTGGTGTTTTGATGCTTCCTGTTTATTTTATTTTATTTTTTAATTAAAAGAATGCAAACAGAAATTAAAACTTGGTAGATATCAGTAAAACCTACAAACAATAGAACAGAAGCTCTAGAAGGGGAAGAAACATTGCACTGTGTATTAAAACTAACCACGCCTGCTCAGAAATCCAAGTAAAGGATTTGGATCACTGAAGAGAGTCTTTGGATCAAAATAAATAGAGGAATGAATAAAATTAATACAGTCATTTTCACTTAACAACCACAATTGGAACTGGCAACTGGCAACAGGATTATTAAGTAAGACATCACATGATGGACTTACTACTTCATTCCTGTTGCTATCATTAAATGATTGCTCATGGGGCCATTATTTTTGCAATTTTGCTACCAGCCTCTCAACAAGCAAGATTCTGCTTGTTTGAAGCTGGCTATAAAGGAAGCAAATAAAGATCATGTGACCATGGGATTCTGCAATATATGTAGCCAAAGAAAACAATTAGGCTACTCAAAAAGTTAAGTCAAAACCTGAAAATGAAAAAGCGCACATTTAAAAAGTGGAAAAATGGACAGATCACCAAACACAGATTAGTAGAGAAGTTATGAAGATGTTAATGTTCAGAATGAAATGGACTTAACAAAACATGGTAATGTATGGTCAAAAAGAAGTGAAGAGAAACCATTTAGTAGTTACTCAGTTAATTGTTTTTCCTCAATCCTAGCATTACATGGAATAGTAATATCAATGAACCTGACTTTCTTCCTTTATATTAGCCATATCATGTACAAGATGCCTGTCAATTTGGATCTTAAAGTCCCTTAAATTCTTAAGTTCTTAACCCGCTCATTTTCCAAAACTTGATAGTCCCAGTAGTTTTTCCTATACTGAAATCAAAATTTCTAGCAATTTCCAGTAAATAATTCTGGCAACTTGGTAATGATGCTGTGTGTCCTCAGTTTGTAAAATTTTGCTGAAGCCATTGATCAAATGGTCAATTGTTTCATCCTTTTTACTACAAAGGGAACAATTTGCTGTTGTTTGTTATATGCTGAGTATGTTAATTTCATGCAATTAGTTGGCAATCCTTGTTCTTGAGCCGGTAAAACAAGCCTTCAGTTTCTTTCTTTAACACTCCTGATCTTAACCAACTCTATGTGGTTTTTGCATCAGCTTTTCCTTCTATAGCTTTCCAGTATTGCCCATTCATTGGCTTGTTTTTCCCATTAACAAAATTGTTTTCAATTGTTTCCTTCCTATATTTAGTCTTCACCTTTGTAATTTTCAAGACCTCTCCTGGTTGACTTTGTTCAGCAAAAGTTCTTGGCTTTTCTAAATTTAGTCATTCAGGCCATGCTTTTCTTCCTCCAGTTTGTTTTACCTGTAGGAACCCTCTAACCCCTTCATCTCTTGACAAACACTGCCAATCAATATCAGTTCTGGGTGCTATGTATGGCACATTGTCATTAATTTTCTTCCAATCACAGTTATCAAGCTTCATCTGGATCCACTCAACTACTCCTTCCATATAATAAATAATGGAAACTGCCTAGGTATTAATTACTTTAATGATAAATAGAGTTGGAAGGACCTCAGAGATCTTCTAACCCAACCCTGTGCTCGAGCAGGAGACCCTATATCATTTCAGACAAATGGCTGTCCAGTCTCTTTTTGAAAGCCTTCAGTGATGGAGCACACAATAACCACAACTTCTGAAGTAAAGTTATTCCATTGGTTGATTGTTCTCACTGTTAGGAAATTTCTCTTTGGTTATAGGTTGCTTCTCTCCCTGGTTAGTTTCCATCCATCATTTCTCATCTTGCCTTTTGGTGCTTTGGAAAATAGTTTGACCCCCTTTGTCTTTGTGGCAGCCCCTCAAATATTGGGACATTGCTATCATGTCTCCCCTAGTCCTTCTTTTCATTAGACTAGACCAGTGGTTCTCAACCTTTTTAATGCAGCGACCCCCAACCGGTCGTAAATCGAGGACTACTCAACCGGTCGTAAGTCGAGGACTACTCAACTGGTGCAGCACCATTTACAGAATGGGACTTTTGGCGGGCTCAGCAGGGCAGAGACAGCCTGGACAATTCCTATTGGCTTTTGAAAGCCAATAGAATTAGACTCTATTCAAGAGAGTCTATTCTATTGGCTTTCAAAAGCCAATAGAATAAAAGGGAGTAGCACAGCTAAGGAAAAGGGGGGAAAATGGCGGTGTTGTTTGGCGACCCCCGTGAAATGGTCGTTCGACCCCAAATTGGGTCCCGACCCACAGGTTGAGAACCACTGGACTAGAGAGACCCAATTCCTGTTAAAAATGACACTTCTTATTATGGTTCATTGTATAGCCAGCTTTATTAGCTGGTGTTGGCCTTCATGTGCATCAAATTACCCCGAAGAACTTAGGACGTTGTGATGTATCAGCATATTATAGTTAGGATCCAAGCTGAGTAACCTAATTATTATTATTGCTTTAAAAATAAAAAATCATACTTGGGCTGCATAAGTAGAAATATGACTTCCAAATCATGGGAAAAAAGCTCTACTATACTCTGAATTATTCTGACTCTACCTCAAGAATTTTTCCCAGTCTGGGCAACCCACTTTAAGAATGAGTCAGAAAACTTGAAACAGATACAGGAGACGGGAAGCTAAATCTTATAAGAAGACAATTGAGAAATCTGAATATCTTTAACTATGAGAAAAGGCATATGAAAGGAATACGATAGTAATTTTCAAGTACCCGAAGGATATGTTGTATTAGAAGACAAGTTCTATTTTTATCATTGTACAGTACAGGATATGGAATAATGGAATTATTTTCATGAAGGCATATTGCAATAGAAAGTTACAGAAAACATTTTAGCATAACAGCAATGTGATTGTGGAACCAATTACTCAGATCATTGTGTAAAATCCTCTATACTGAATGTATTCAAGTGGAGGCTAGACAGCCATTTATTTGGGTTGCTTAAATTTGGTTTCTTCTACTGAGTAAGGGGTTAGACTCATCCTAAATAGTCTCTTCCAATTATGTGATGCTATGTACAGTGATCTTCACAAATACCATGGTGCTCATCTTGGCGCTTTGTTACAGTTGTATTCAAAAATTAATGATTCTTTCCCTATGCATGTTGATGTGGCTTGTATCTCTGTGGTCTAAGATGACTTTACCAAAACCAACCAACCAACAAAAAATAATGGCATAATAGGGGCCACTATCTGGGAAAAGCAAATTCTTTCGCAACTCCATTACACTTTAAGGAACCATCCATGCACCCGTGATGGATTCAGCCAAATGAAGATGACTAGCAGAAATCACGCAGCAGAAATACTGTAGTTCTGGTTTGTTTAAACTAGAAGGAGAAACTAAGCCTTGTTTAATTCTTTATCTAAGTTTGAACAAAAAGCAGAGATGTTTTCTTACTACAAACCAGAACTCCAGACTGTAGGCTTTACACCTTATCTACAATCTAAAACTGGGCATGCTATCACTGACTTTAGCGCGAACATCTATGGAGATTCTCAGTCATCCAAGTCATGGTTGTCCCAAGGGTGCTTTTTCAAAAGACAACTAGATTTTCTTTGTTTTTCCTGAAGATGTTCTCATCCAAGAAGCTTCTTCAATTCAGTCTGATTATCTGTCAGAACTTTGGGACTTTATGTGACGTAGCATATTATTACTAATATATTCTGGGAAAGAATTCTCTGAACATTTATATAGTTTTTGGCATGTTTTTGAGAGGAAACAATTAAATAGCTAGACCCTATCCCCTACTTCACATAGACATCTTTTTAAAATTTAGTCAGAATTTCTAGAAATTCACAAACCAAAATCCCTCTAGTATTCATTAAAGAGTATTAACTACACCTAACTATACTTTGGACAGTAGCCAAAATTTGTAAATGGAAAGAGTCTGGCAGGGTGGGTCAGGGAAAGGAGAGGCATAAAAACATAACATTTAAGTCTCCACAAGGTTACAACTCAGCTTCTGGTGCTGCAGGTGCACTTTTGTGATTACTCTTAAATGCCGGATCACAGGCTCAATTATTTGCAGCTGTAATTGTCCCTTTTAATCCTCCATCTGCTGACAGTATATGCAAGCTGGTAACAAGGTACGGTTGCAAATGCAAAGAAGGGGGTGTGCGATAAAGCTTCCCCCCTCCCAATCTAATTACATAGATGATTTTGTGTGTGTCATTCAATGAAGAAAATTACGTTTGAAAATTTGTATTAAAAGGGTTCCAATTTGATTGCCTGCCTGATAATGTTCTTTTTTTTTCTGTGCTTGAATCCTTGGGATCAGATTGGATATGGATGGGGGAGAAGAGAGCACTAAAATAGGAATGCAAGAAACCTCATTCTATAAGTCACTGATCCAGACAGAATATCACAGGGGTGTCTTTTGCCTTTTCAGATCTGGGGTGGGGAAGATTCCTGGGAAGATTCTGGAAAAGATAATCAAGCAACAAATCAGCAAACATCTAGAGGCAAACAAAGTCATTACCAAAAACCAACATGGGTTTGTCAAAAACAGACCATGTAAGACAAATCTTACTGCATTCTTTGAACAAGTGACAAAATTAGTGGACCAGAGAAATGCTGTGGATACAATTTACTTTAACTTCAGTAAGGCATTTGATAAAGTAGACCACAACCTACCACTTGATAAGATAGAAAAATGTGGGTTAGACAACATCATCATCAGATGGATTCATAGCTGGCTGACTGGCTGTACTCAGCATGTGGTCCTCAATGGAATTACATCTACATTGAGGGAATCGTGTAGTGGGGTGCTCCAGAGCTCTGTTCAAGGCCCAGTGCTCTTCAACATCTTCATCAATGATTTGGAGGAGGGGATAGATGGGGAACTCATCAAATTTGCAGACGACACCAAGCTGGCAGGAATAGCCAACACTCCAGAAGATAGGCTTAAGATACAGAAGGATCTTGACAGACTTGAACATTGGGCACTATCTAACAAAATGAAATTCAGTGGTGAAAAAAGTAAGGTTCTACATTTAGGCAAGAAAAAACAGATGAACAGGTATAGGGTAGGTGGTACCTTGCTCAATAGTAGTAACTGTGAGAGAGATCCTGGAGTCCTAGAGGACAATCATTTAAATATGAGCCAGCAGTGTGCTGCAGCTGCCAAAAAAGCAAACACAGTACTATGTAGGCTGCATTAACAGAGGGATAGAATCAAGATCATGTGAAGTGTTAATACCACTTTACAATGCCTTGGTAAGGCTACATTTAGAATACTGCATTCAGTTTTGGTCACCACAATGTAAAAAAGATGTTGACATTCTAGAAAGAGTACAGAGAAGAGCAAGAAAGATGATTAGGGGACTGGAGGCTAAAACATATAAGGAACGGTTGCTGCAATTGGGTATGTCTAGTTTAATGAAGAGAAGGACAAGGGGTGACATGATAGCAGTGTTCCAGTATCTCAGGGATTGCCACATAGAAAAGGGAGTTAAGCTATTCTCCAAAACACCTGAAGGCAGGACAAGAAGCAATGGATGGAAACTAATCAAGGAGAGAAATGGTATAGGTTACCTGCCTGAGCACAGGGTTGGACTAGATGACCTCCAAGGTCCCTTCCAACATTATTGTTGTTGTTGTTAATAATATTCAAAATCTTTTTTATATTGTAGGTGACCAAAACTGGATACAGTATTCCAAGTGTGGCCATCCTAAGGCTTTGTAAACATATCTGTAAACAGTTTCTTCCTCTCCTTGTTTTTAAGATAATAATAATAATAATAATAATAATAATAATAATAATAATAATAATAATAATAATAATAATAATAATAATAATAAAGTTGGAAGGGACCTTGGAGGTCATCTAGTTCAACCCCCTTCCCAGGCAGGAAACCCTATACTATTTCAGACAAATGGCTGCCCAGTCTCTTCTTAAAAACTTCCAATGTTGCAGCATTCACAGCTTCTGGAGGCAGGTTGTTTCACTGATTAATTGTTCTAACTGATCAAATGGTTTTCATTGACTTGGTCTTGAGCACGATGAAAAGACAACAAGAAATATAAGCATGATCAGTTAGTTAGTTCTGGCATCATGGCAAATAAAACCCCTACCGTTTAACTTTTCCTTTGATTGATTGGAAATCATTTGAAGGAAAGAACATTTTGGTAAAATGTTCATGAGAAAAGAACAACTTACCTTAGTTATGAGGTAACCAAAAGTATGATTGCACATTGCTCTTTCATTGTATATCATCTCTCCCTGATTTTCTTCACTTGCATTAAGTGCAAAGGAAGATACCACGATGTGTAGTTACCCAATAACTAAGGATAAGGACAATTTCTTACAGAACTTACTTTTTTAAATTATTGATTTCTCTGAGTTTCTAACTATCCATTGTCCTGGCACTATATAGTGATGAAATCCAACATTATTATAAGCATGTTGCCAAAAAAGGAACAATGGCCGATAAACTCTGAATTATATCAACTGTGCAAAGTAACCCAATATTTTTATACCCCCAAATTGGTAACACAGGCAGAGTTGAAGTCTGATATGTTTGCAGAATAGTCCAATACTGTTATCTAGTCTCCTTGAACCTTGAATTATTCTAAATTTTTAAGGGTAGCAATGCAAATTGTATTTACACAGTGTACAAATGTAAGAAAGGATGGAAATTTTCCTGGGCAGAGTCATTCTTTTTCAGTTACCAAATTGTCATGCAGCTGCTCAAAACTCAGTGCTTTCTCACACATTGTCAAGCACCTGCTTTGAAGATAATCTTTCTTTTTTAATTACAAAGCAGAATGTTAAAAATGTATTTAAAGTAGATTACGTTTGCACTGTATGGTTGAAGAAAGCTACCAGGAGGCAGTATGTATTGATAAGTTAAACACAATAAGTTAAATACCACATAGGCATTATTATATTATATAAAAATAGAGAAATTCCTTCCACCTAGGGGGAAATAGAAATCATGTAAAATCTTGCACATGAGCACATGTTATAATACAACATTCATTGTCTCCCTACTCTGACCTTAAGGCACAGGTGTCAAACTTGCCATGTCACGTGATGTGTCACGACGTACCATTACTCTTTTTGCATTGCTGGCAATGAGGTGGGTGCGCCTTTGGTATGATAAACCAGCCTACGGGCCAGCAGTTTGACACTGCTGCCTTAAAGAATGGTAGATTGAGAGAGCCGTGGAGGCGCAGTGGTTAGAATGCAGTACTATAAGCTAATTCTGCTGACTGCCAACTGCAAGCAGTTTGGCAGTTCAATTCTCATGGCTCAAGGTTGATTCAGCCTTCCATCCTTCTGAGATCAGTAAAATGAGGACCCAAATTGTTGGGAGCAATATGCTGACTTTTTAAACTGCTTAGAGATGGCTGTAAAGCACTATGAAGTGGTATATACGGCTAAGGGCTATTGCTATTGCTATTGTATATGCCACTGTAAGGATTGAAGAATGTTAAGAAGACTAATTATGTATTTGATTTATATACTCCTCTTTATTCCAGAATGACAGTTTCTCGTCTGGGTTAACCATTTATTTTCTGTCTTCAGTCATATTCAGATGGGACCCTGTTTTAGGATAAACCCTTTCATTGAATTTCAACTTTTGAGAACTTTAGACAGAGATGGAAATATACTGTTAGATTCCCTTCTTTACCCAATAAAAAAAAAGGCAGATGTGCCATTTAGCCCGCACAGTCACCAAAGCTATTAACAGTGATAGACCTATTCTCCCTCACACTATTGGGCTTTTTCTAAAATGGGCAGTCAGCACAACAGTTTCATTTCTAGGAACAAAGCACAGATCCAAAAAAAATGTACAGTATAAGTTTCAAGCAATATAAAAACAACTGAAAAATGTGGTTGATCAACAGAAGAAGTGATCCACAAATAATGTCCACATAAGTCCATATTTTCCATCTCTGCTACAAAAGACACTCCCATAGATGTCACCACTATTTTGCGAAATGTTCATGATGAAGGAAAGGACTGGAGCTTAATCATGGTTTACAAGCAGAAAGTTCTAACTCTAATACAGTATCTGGTCTTTCCAGGTCAGGCAGGGAAAGACACCCATCTGAAATACTAAAGAGTTAATCAATCAGGATAGGTAATACTGGGCTAGCTAGCTATTTTTTATACACTTATTTTAGGGGGAAAAGGGGACTTTTTCTGATAAATCAAGATAAGTTGAAGGATGAAAAAGAGTAATTAAGCCTGCCTCATGCCTCTACAACTGCCTCTACAACTGGAATAAGGATTGGGGTGGATGGATATAGTTTCTAAAATGGATGAATTATATGCATCAGCCCTTATTTTGCTTTATTTATAATTCATTTCAGATATGTACTTCGAGAAAGGAAATAGTATAGTCTGATATCTTAATTAATTATCTTAATTAAAAACTGCATTTGAAGATGTTTATTCTTCAATGACCAAAAAAATCACATCCTTTTATTGCCATTTCCTGCTACAAGACAGCAATATCCACACTTAATTCACTGTTTGCAGAAATAAATTTCCAGCTCTCTCAAGACAGTCAACACTTTCAACTCTGCCAAACAGAGCTGATGTATCAAGAACTCCAGCCTCTACAGTTAAATCTGTAAACATCAGAAAAAGGATTCTGTTTTTAAAATAGAACTTTAAAAGCAATCAGCAGATGCAGCCAAAACAAATTAAAAACCAATTGCATCATTCCAGTGAAACTATTCTAAATAATCTTGGATGGATAGGCTAAATTTGAAAGGCTGAAGCATCTGTCATTAAAGGTTGAAATTGTAACCATTTCTGATATTAAATGAAAACTATGAACTTAGATACAACAGCCTTTGAATAGAAATAAAGAAAAGAGGTTTGTGTGCCAGGTTTGGTCCATTTACAACACTAATCCCATAATACAAGGGGCATAGGAACTGTGGTGGTGCAATGGTTAGAATGCAATATTGCAGACTGACTCTGCCCACAGCCTGGAGTTCAATCCTGACTGATTGACTCAGCCTTCCAGCCTTCCGAGGTCAGTAAAATGAGGACCCAGATTGTTGAGGGCAATATGCTGACATTATAAACTGCTCAGAGAGTGCTGTAAAGCATTATGAAGCAGTATATACATTTAAGTGTTATTGCTATCCTATAATTTTTGCCATTTTTTTCCAGTTTTAAAATGACCAAGAGTTCAAGAAAAACATGTGGGCACCTTGCTAAGTAAATATTCATCTCATAATGACTTAATAGATATTTCCAAATAGTTTTCTTGACAAGAATATGGAAGAAATTTGCTACTGTATTCTTCTAGAATATTTTTTTTCCCACCTATTAGTCAATTTCTGGGGATCTCATTAAAATGGTAAGCAGATCCGACCCTCTTAATTTTTGCAATCAACCAAGAGAAGCCAATTAGGTAATAATAAAAACAGTAAATCAGTAACAAACATTCACATGGATTTTTGAGTGCTTGGAGAAGTATCATAACAAAAATGAGCAATGTGTGAGTCTCTCGATGATGCTACATTTCAGTTTCCATACGGTTAATAGAGGGAAGTGGTATAAATTGTATTCCAGCAACAGCTGGCAAGCCACAGGTTGCCCATCCTGCCTTACAACCATCCTTTCTTTAAAATAGTCCTGGGAGATAGGTTAGAAATACATAACACAGATCTGGAATAAACAGAATCATCACATACATTGGCCATTTCTTTTGCAAGCTGGAAGCCTTTTAGGAATATTGTTGGAGGAAGGATACAAATTGTGTAGAGCATACTAAAATATTAGACAGTGGAAACATAATTTGAAGAATGCCAAAGGCAGTATGCTTGATGCAATGGGCACCTCTAACCAATAAGCCTCTAGAGATCCCCAATCAATCAGAAGGTATACTCAAATGACTCTAATCTCAAAGCTTTACTTCTTGTAAGCAAATCCAGGAGAGATATTTGGCTAAATTGTCCTTCCCACTCTTGCAGACAATAATCTCAGAATCTTTTGAGCTTTCCTGGGAATAGAATAGCTGGGAAGAAGAGAAGCCAAGCTCTGCTTCAAATTGTATAGAATGGAAAGTTTCTAGGATTCAGGGGAAAACCAATCTTTGCAAATTTCTAGTATTAATAAATAATCAGTTACACTGCATGACAGTTTTGATTTTATTGTGGATGCACTCATAATCCTGCCATATTTATTTCACAACTATTTTCCACTTTGGATATTACCTATTGTTCTTTTGATTACATATATCCTTTGAAGCTATAGCAATCCTTTCCTAAACTTAACATTTATCCATAGTTCTCTTTGCTACAGTGTGCTTTCTAAGTTTTAAAAATAAGTACTACTTTTAAATAAACATTTTTGGTGCCAGCTGTT
This sequence comes from Crotalus tigris, assembly GCF_016545835.1. NCBI lineage: Eukaryota > Metazoa > Chordata > Lepidosauria > Squamata > Viperidae > Crotalus > Crotalus tigris. The sequence continues at coordinate 18,875,444 of NW_024096970.1, forward strand.
TCTTGGGGTATTGTAATCTGGTAACATACCTAAATCTTACAAGTCAATTGCCCGTTGGTCTGCTTAATCTTGTAATCTTTCTTTTAAAAAATACAAATAAGGGAAAGAATTTTCCATCTTTTAGCCTTGCTCCTAAATCCTTACTTGCAAAAGGAGAAAAGGGTGGACGACAACACAGATAATTAATTTGCAGAAATAAATGTTCATTTTGAAGCCTTGGATTGTTAGTCTGTTTTGCATAAAATTAAATTATTTGCATCTTCTGATACAGGAATAGAATGGCTTTACATATATCTATTATTTACAAAAAAATATTGCTGTTGTAAACTGGCAGGAGTTGTCCTGGAATCAGGATGAACAAATATTATAGACATCTGGACCATAGTTGAAATTTTTCCTCTCCTTCAATTGCCAGACACTTTACAGCCACTGCAATATTAGTGTAATCAACTGGAAAAGGGGATTATTTCAATCACTGACATTCAGCTCATAGGCAAACCAAATCTAGGAAAAACTACCTTTCCTGCTCTGCTGACCTCACATTCAAAGTAGCTGAATGTCAAACCATCAATCACCCCACACCCCAGATGTAAACTTGAGGGTGGGCTCTTTTCCACCCCTGTTGAGAATGAGTGAAAGCTATCTTCAGCTTTCTTCCTTATTTAGAATACTCTCTATTTTACCACCAGGGTGCAGAAAACCAGTTTTGCTTATGTTAATATACCCAGCTTGTTTTCTGATCTGTGAAAAAAATATTATATCAACTTACCACTCCAAAATATCATTCTCTCATTCAGCAGGAAAAACGAAACAACTTCAGATGTATGTCCTTCTCTCAAAAAATCATTGGCAACTCCACAATTATTATTAGAGCAGAGAAAGAGCCACATATAGACCCACTAGTATTTACCAATGGTTGTTTTTCTACAAATAAATCAATGCTAAATTAGCAAACGCAAAGATATTTGTAAAATGGAACATTAAATGGAGAAACTCAAAATTTAGATGGATCTACAGCATTCTGTGGCATATTTCACAAAGAAGTCCTACACAGGTCTTATATTCAGCTTACAAAATAAGTGCTAAAAGAAAGTTAGGAGCAGGGAAGCACATAACCCAACCCTCAATAGATTTCTTGCCCTTTACTCCATGGCCAACTTTCCCAAGTGAAACCTACATGTGGAAATTATGTAGATAGGGACTGAGTCCTTTTTTTCTTAACTGGGCTGAGTGAAACAGTAGCTAAGAGCTGAACATGTGGGACATGGCAATCATTTTCTCTAGTGTGAAAACAAATGGAAATAAACAATGAATGCAATCAATGGGACACGGGTTTGTCTGCCTCTGAAGTAAGAACTAGAATAGGGTTTTTGAGGGTGGCAAAGAGTCATATCATTTGGAAATGGTGTCATGTGAGACCTGTCTTGCATGCAACCTTTGTCTGTTACATGATTGATGGAATGCATGGAGTTCTAGAAGGAAGGGAAGACTAACATCTGGAAGGTAATTAATGTTTGTAAGAAGAACTGTTATATGCAGGGCTTTTTTTTTTCTCATAGAATGCCCAGAACGGAGTTCTGGCACCTTTTTTGGATGGAACCTTGTAGGATAGGCAAGGGGGTTGTATGACATGTGTGAGTTCCAGCACCTTATTTGTTTAGAAAAAAGCACTGGTTATATGTACATCTAAATTGCTGAAAGTTCTGGGTAGTTGGCAGCTTCATAAATGAAAATAGTAAAGTTTGCAAAACATTAAAACTTCTCCTATATTTACACTATTTGTTAAGCACAAAAATAAGCAGGAAAGTCTACATGTATGTTACAGGTATTTCTATATCTTTTAATATAGAGGTCCCCAACCTTTTGGGCACCAGGGACCATTTCTGTGGAGAGAGGTTTTTCCATGGACCAGAGGGTGCATGATTTTGTGTGCTGCCTGCATCCCTCAGATGGTGCTTTGCTTGTTTGTGCAGCCCGGTTGCTGGCATGCCGTGGCCTGGTACTGGTCCACAGACCGAGAGTTGGGAACCCCTGTTTTAATAAGTGGACTTTATTAAATAAGTTTTCTGATGAACTTGCCGATCTGTTCTCTGTGGCTGTCTGGATGAAGAACTCTTCTCTTTGTAGCCCAGCTAGCCTCATCAATACAGAAGGATCACAAGGACTGTAGTTGCACAACCTCTGGAGGCCCACTTCTGTAATAATCTCACCAAAGCCAGAGATCATAGTAAAAAATATCTGAACTATGTAACTCTGTACTATTCTTAGCCAACCCTGAATCCTTTAAAGAACTATTCCTTAACCTTAAATGGTAAAGACCTATCTAGTAAAGAGTACCTTGGCTTTGCTAAAGCAAATTGCCAATCTTGGAGTTTTATATCCTGCAAATCAGTTTCTTTCCAGTATTAGTGTACAGGTCAACGGCTGCTAACAGGATTCTCATAAAACCTTTCTCTCCTCCCACAAGTTTAAGGTCAAGCCATTTTGGATGAGGTGTAGCCATATCAGACACTTGGATAAGTCATGAAATGGAAAGAAAAGTGCAAATCTGGGCTTGAGGACTGGCACGTGTCTGTTTATATCAAAACCTATGCACTACATTGGGATATAAGTAGTCCTCGGCTTATGTTAATTGTTTAGTGACCATTCAAAATTATGGCAATGCCAAAAAATGGACGTGTGACCTGTTCTCAAAATTCTGGTCATCACAGCATCCCCATGGACATGGGATCATTCACTTAGGTCATGGGATCATCATTTATGATCTTCTCTGTTGGCTTCCCACAAGCAAAGTCAATGAGGAAGCCAGCAAGGAAGATCAGAAGTTGCTCTGATAAGTCATTTCCACTATTACTACCACTCACACACCTCTCACCTGCCCAACTCATGTGCCAGCCTTCCCTCAATTTCCCCTGGCTTATATGTGGCCTATGCTGGCCCTCCTAGGGCCTTCCATAGCCTCCCCCCACTCCATCTGTGGTCCTCCCACAGTCCTCCCATGCTCCTTACTGAAACCCTTGCCTCTTCCTACTTAATGACATGCATGTCTGGGTTACCACATCCACTGGGGCTGCAAGGATTGGCATCACTAAGCAATACAGTGACATTGCACTTTACATTTGTATTGCTTAATGCCAATCCTCATCCCAACTGCGATTGTAACCTGAGGACTACTTGTGGTTCTTCTTTAAGACTCATTCACCTATGAGCTTGGCTCTGTCACAGATCCTCATCTTATGCACAGGATGGCTTATCTTGCATTTCTCAGTCCAAAGCTTTTTAATCTTTGTGTCCAAAACAAACAAGAAACTCCTTTAAAGTGCTGTTTTCACTTAGGCAATTGTACCTTTTATAAATACTTTCTTCCTCTTCCTTGTGCATGTAATATGCGGGGAAGCGCCACTTTGGAGCTCCATGAAAATAACTTTACTCTTCTGCATGCAGCCAAGAAATCCCATTATTCTGATTCCCTTCTTGAATACCTTCTGAAAGGCAGCTGAATCAATGTTTGACTTGTATGAAAAGCTGCCTGCCTGCTATTTGGAAGGGATTCAGGCAGGGATTATAGCGAGGCAGTGGATAAAAATCTATTACATAGTGGTATTTATTCTAGGTCCCCAGGCACTTGAAGTGAACTCAGGCAACACACTCCATCATCATTTAGTGAAACACTTAACACATGGGGGTCATGGGAATTGTATTCTGGAGGGAGGGAAGAAGAAGCAGCAGCAACAACAGGCCATGAACAGATGTTCTTTAGCTACTGGCCTAGTGCTTAAAGTATAACTTTTTAAGACCAAGAATGTACACATGCATTCACAGACTCATAGAGCTGGGAGATACATCAAAAATCATCTAATCCTGTTGTCTGTTGATGGAGGAACATTATATTACAGCATCTCTAATTATAGCTATTTACCTTTGTTTAAAAAAGGAAAGAAAGTGCACCAAGCTAAATGTAACAAGCACTTTCTCACAAAATTGGGAAGAGCATAGCCATAGCTCTTAGACTGATATACCACTTCATAGTACTTTACAACCCCCTCTAAGTCAGTTTACAGAGTAAGCATATTGCTAAAATCAATCTTGGTCCTCATTTTATCAGCCTCGAAAGGATGGAAGGCTGAGTCAACCTTGAACTGGTCAGGATCAAACTGCTGGCAGTCGGCAGAGTTAGCCTGCAATACTGCATTCTGACGACTGTGCCACCATGGACCCCATCAAAATCAAAGCTATGACCAGACTCTAGCATTTGGGAGTACTGCTCCCCTCTTCTTATGGCCAGCTTGTGCTCTTGGATCCTGGTCTTAACCCTCTTAGAGGTCTCACCCACATAACTGCTGGGGCAGTTTTGCAACGGATTTTATACACTACCCCAGAACAGGAAGATATCAAATTGCATAACTTTTTCTCACTGAATCATACGTATCTTGCTTGTTTATAAATCAGGTAATTTCAATAATGAACTATTAAAGAAGTAGTAGCAAAATATCCATAGCCAAAGCTAAAAAGAAAAATAGCAAAGCATTACAAGAGCAGGCAAAAATAATACAAAAAGTCTGTTTTAAAAAAAGTTTTAAAAACTCATCTAATGACAAGGAGAGATTTTGCTGGATCCCAACAAAGAAGAAACTGCACATTGTGCCATCACTACTCAGAAAGTCCTGTTCTTGATTTCTATCAACCAAAGAACAGCTGCTTCTAAGCCCATCTTGGGTTTCAATGTATGTGAGGCCACTTCTTAAGCATAGTGGTCTGAGACAATTCAGCGCCTCAAATTGCCTTATTTGAAAAGCAATTTAAAATAAGGCAATTTGCAAGGGAGTGAATACCACAAATGTTTCCACAGGAACTTTCTTATGAATAGCTTATTCTTTTCCTGAAGGAAAATGAGATTAAATCAAATCTAGGGCCCACTGGAGCCTTGTTCACAAACATTAAATTGAGGAAGACTCACCATCTCATCATCTGATACAGGTAAGCAATGCATTTCTCAAAATAAAATCAAACTGGGAAGTGAAATTCAGTTCTACTTTTCTTAAGACAATTAGTCTTTCATTATTTCCAGAGACTGAAATGAGGAGACAAAGCAGAGGAATATTTTTCCACCATTTTGTAACAGCTTAACAGTTACCATTTCCTGAAGGGTTTGGAGCAAGCAATCCATCAGTATATAAGCAGAAAAGGCTTGTGGATTTCATGTAGAGCCTGACCACCCCATGCATCCCCCCTCCCAATTCAAGCATATTTTCCTTAACAGAGTTAGTAGAGATAATAGCTATAGTCCATTGTCAAAGGAAAACTATCAAAATATAGTTTGGCTTCTGCTATAAATGCCAAGCAGCCCCAAGGTACAGTACTGTCTGGCAACAAGCAAGTGTACACCTCTAAGATTCTTCCTAGGATTGCTTCAACCTCTTGCTGGCCATAAGGAATTGCAGGTGACGCTATGCTCTATCAAACATCAGCATCTTAGGTTTTGATTGCTGTAGTAGTAGCCACAGTATGCATAGGTTTTTTACATTCTGTTTGGTATGAGTCTATTCAGTCATGCTTGTGATCCATAAGGATGGGAAGGAAGGAAGGAAGTAAGGAAGGAAGGAAGGAAGGAAGGAGGAAGGAGGAAGGAAGGTGGATGGTAGGGAGGGAGGGAGGTAGATAGGTAGGTGGCTGGTAGGGAGGGAGGGAGGGAGGGAGGGAGGAAGGAAGGAAGGAAGGAAGGAAGGAAGGAAGGAAGGAAGGAAGGAAGGAAGGCGAGAACAAAGTAGGAGACCACAGTGCAGCTTAGAAGAGCTTCTGCACCTCCCTGTTCTATGTTGCAGGCAATAGAGGGTTTAGGAGAATGGCCAAACCATAGTATAAGATATGACTGACTTAAACAAGTGTGACAGGTTACCGCAATGGTGAAATGTGTTTGAATCAGCTGAAAGAAGAAACTTCTCTTTCACAGATGTCTGAATTCCTAATTATCACACTAATATTTGATCTACATAGTATCTATGGGGGTCCAAGATACTTCTTCTTCAAAGAAAGTTAGCCATAGTCATCATCATAGGCATCCTTCAGTCTTGAGAGACTATGGTATCGTGCTCTGGAAAGAGGTCCTAAAGCAGCATCTGGTGTAGACATAGTAAATCCAGGAGATAGGCTATCATTTGGGTTAGACAGCATCACCACCAAATGGATTCATAGCTGGCTGACTGGCCGTACTCAGCGTGTGGTCCTCAATGGAACTGCATCTACATGGAGGGAAGTGTGTAGTGGGGTGCCCCAGGGCTCTGTTCTAGGCCCAGTGTTCTTCAACATCTTCATCAACGATTTGGATGAGGTGATAGATGGGGAACTCATCAAATTTGCAGATGACACCAAACTGGCAGGAATAGCCAACATTCCAGAAGATAGGCTTAAGATACAGAAGGATCTTGACAGACTTGAACATTGGGCACTATCTAACAAAATGAATTCAATGGTGAAAAAAGTAAGGTTCTACATTTAGGCAAGAAAAACCAAATGTACAGGTATAGTATAGGGGGTACCTTGCTCGATAATAGTAACTGTGAGAGGGATCTCAGAGTCCTAGTGCCAGCAGCTGCCAAAAATATGAGCCAGCAGTGTGCTGCAGCTGCCAAAAAAGCCAACACAGTGCTGGGCTGCATTAACAGAAGGATAGAATCAAGATCACGTGAAGTATTAATACCATTTTACAATGCCTTGGTAAGGCCACACTTGGAATATTGAATCCAGTTTTGGCCATCACGATGTAAAAAAGATGTTGAGACTCTAGAAAGAGTACAGAGAAGAACAACAAAGATGATTAGGGGACTGGAGGCCAAAGCATATAAGGAAAGGCTGCTGGAATTGGGTATGTCTAGTTTAATGAAGAGAAGGACGAGGGGGGACATGATAGCAGTGTTCCAATATCTCAGGGGCTGCCACAAAGAAGAGGGAGTCAAGCTATTCTCCAAAGCGCCTGGTCCAATACTGGAAGTTTTTAAGAAGAGACTGGACTGGACAGGCATCTGTTCGAAATGGTGTAGGGTTTCCTGCCTGAGCAGGGGGTTGGACTCGATGACCTCCAAGGTCCCTTCCAATTAATATTATTATTATTATTATTATTATTATTATTATTATTGAAAAAATTACCCAGGGACATGAATTGTAATTTCAGATTTGGTATACTTCATTACAATAATTGGATACTTGGGTCATTTTTTTTCTTTGCAGGACTACTGTCATAAGCAAAGCTGTGGTTGAGGAAATCTGCTATTTCCCCTCTACAGATTTCTGCTTTTATTATATGGATGTCCCCTTCAGCTTCATTTAGAAGCATAGTTGGAAAAAACCATTGAGTTCAAACCTTGCTCAGTGCAGGACTTTAAAAAATGGAGCATTCCTAAGAAATGACTATTTAGTCTCTAATACACATGGAGCCCACATTTTTCTGGGAACTGGAGTTCTGCTATTGAATTGCTACAACTATTAGGAAGTTTCCTTAAACTCTTCATGGGTTCCAACATTTAGGCTCATTGCAGATGTCCTACTGTATTTCATGACCTCCCTTCTTCCTTCCTTCCTTCCTTCCTTCCTTCCTTCCTTCCTTCCTTCCTTCCTTCCTTCCTTCCTTCCTTCCTTTCCACCCTTATGGATCACAGGCATGACTGAATAGACTCATACCAATCAGGTTCTGTCAAAGTCCTGATGACCCTTACGAAATATGCTTTTTCATAGGTCTGTTTGTCATCTCTCACTAGCTAACTCCTGTCCTGATGTGAGTGCTAGAGTCATAGAAAAGCATTACCATCACCTGTCTGGATGCATCAAATTAATTCTGCAGTTCCTGCTGCTATAAAATGCCCCATCAATTCAAAGGCAACTGGGAGACATTTAGGCATTCTCACATTAGTGGGTGTGCAAAAAAGAATTCTTTTTCTCCTAAACACAGATGCAAAACTTAACACAAAAAGTTCAAAGTAATGACAAAAGAAATACAGAAGCCATGTTCCTCTGCCTTTGACTATAGCTTCAGTGAAAAAGATTGTCATTTTATGCACACAGTCTCGAGAGCTCAGGTCTGAATAAAGATTTGACCACTGAAATGTCAATCCTCCCCACTTTTTTAGGAGCAAGTAAGTCTTACTGAACCCAGTGGAACGTATTTCTGAACTGAAGATATACATGACTAAACTGTAACCCAATTATAACAAGCAGCAAAGCAACTACAACAAATTTATCACAATTGGAGAGAGAAACTAATAAGGGCACTAGTTCCTCTTTCCAGTTTGTAAATATCCATTTTCTCATTTTATGTGAAAATGCAAAGATAGTGGTCACATTATCCATAGCAACTTTGCATACCTGTGTTCACATGATACATTGAAGTGCACACCAGCCAAATCCATTTCTGGGTAATGTATTATGTGAACCCATCTTCAATTCTAATTTTGATACATTTGTGAGAGTTGTTTGGGGAAGACAATTCCTACAGTGGCAAACAATACTAATATCTTGTTCTATTAAATATATGTACTGGGGGGTTTAAAGAGATTGAATACATGTGGTATGAGGTGGGAGAATGTTGAGTAAAATAACTTTCTGTTTTAAAATTGAAAACTTCAATTTTATGTCAGCTAAGGTAGAATTAGATTTTCAGTGAAAGACTCAATATGATATTGCAATATAATTCTGAATTAATCACACACAAAAATAGTCCCCTCTCACTTTATCAAATATGTGACTATAAGATTGCTTCATTTTTTCCACAGAAACTGAGAGACCTTTTTCCACTAATAGGATTGAAGAGGGGTTGAAAGATTGGGGTTGCTTTATTTAATAGTTTCTGAATCTTGTCACACTTACTTTCTAAAAATACCTAGAAGCACTAATTATTTTAATGTAAAGGAGAAAAATCAGTATTTGTGTCTTTTATCATCTGATTATCCTGATGACGAGAAAAGCAGAAAATTGCAATTTAAGAGTCCTTGACAGTTCCCTGAAAAGTGTTAAGCTGTTAAGTTTCTGCATTTGTTGAATTGATTTTTAAAAATATTTAAAAAGAGTCAAGCAATCAGATGGGTTAAATCAGTGAAAAGCGAAGTGCCTTTGCTCACAATTAAGAAGGCAGCCAAGCAAGCAAGCATAGATGAGTCTCAGAAAGATCACTTTCGCTGATTAGCAAATTAATCGAAATATTTGAATTATCTGATTTAGTTTACTGTTTGTGTTCAACTGCTTCTGGGGAAATACAAGGAACTTTCTCCCAACCCAATCCTGCAGTATATGGCACTGATGCAGCCATAGTTACATTTTTATTTTATTTTTTATTGTTTTAATGTCTTTTAAATGGTTTTATTTGTTTTTGAATACAATTAAAGAAAACAACATGGCCACCAGGATTGGAAACCCTTAGTGTTCATTCCACTGCCAAAAAAGTGTGACTCTAAACATTGCTCCAGTTATTGCACAATTGCTCTTATCCCTCACCTCAGCAAAATTCTGCTTAAAATTATACTTCTAGCACCAATCATTGAAAGGAAATTACCCAATGTCCAAACCAATTTCTGAAGGGGTCATGGCACCCATGACCATATTGAAAATCTTCAATGGATCATGGAAAAAACTTATGAATATCGTTTATATGTGCTTCATCAACTACAAGAAAGCCTTCCATTGTGTTGATCATGAGAAGCTATAGAATCGCCAAGAGTTGGACATGACTGAAATGATAACATCGTAATCAGAATTTTAGAATTGTAAGCTGCCCGGAGTCACTTGGTTGAGTTGGGCAACTATAGAAATTGAATGAATGGATGGATGGATGGATGGATGGATGGATAGATAGATAGATAGATAGATAGATAGATAGATAGATAGATAGATAGATAGATAGATAGATAGATAGATAATATAGCACTAACCCCCAAAAGAGCCACAAGAGTCCAGATCCCTCTGTCCCTTTCTCCCAGGCAATTAGGTGTCTTCCTACTCTCAGTCACTTGCCTGACTTCTTAGGGTACCTCACTTTGTTCTTCACCTTGGCCGTCAGCCTGCTCTAGTCATTTGTCCAGGTACCTCCACTTGCCCAGCTCAGTTCACTTCTGCTGTCTTCTGGTGGATCAGCTCACCTCCACTTTCTTCTGGTGCGTGTGGCACTCCCCTTTGATCTCTGGCTCTCCCATTCACCTAGATCAGCTCACTTCTGCAGCCTCTTGGTGTATTTGGCTCCATGTGTGTGTGTGTGTGTGTGTGTGTGTGTGTGTGTGTGTGTGTGTATCATTTTCTGCCTGTGCTTGTCCAAAAGAACTGTTGGACCTTATATAGGCAAAACAGTAGTTTTTAAGAAAAATCTATGAGAATGGAGAAATAAAATGAAGAAAATGGAAAATGAAGAATTAAATACAATGGTGCTGCATTTGTTTTTGAATATGATTCTCAAATTATAAATGAATAAGCTTTTAAGACAATCAAAATTAATTTAATATAATACCATTTTGAACTGTTTTAGACCAATGATTTATTTAAACCCCCAATTATTTTCATTCAAAGTTCTAATCCAGCCTTCTCCAACCTGATGTTACTTAAATGTGTAAAGGCCCAAATGGAACTGGACAATTCTCATTTAGTCTCCAAACTTCTCTTTTTAGGGAAGGTTAATGAGAAGTAGATGGCCTTCTGAAAGAGGTAGAATTTCTGGATACCTTTTATTTTAGATAGACAAAAGAAGCCAACTGACTAGCTTTAGGTTGATTGGGTGAGTTAATTAAACCCCGTGCATGATTCTGTTTTTTTGCTTAAATTTTAGCCTTGCTCAGAGTAGTATAGGTTCTGTTAACCTGTTCCCATATCAGATACTTAGTACTCATATCCAGTTAAATATATTATAGGAACATGATTTTCAGCTGAAATTACCATGATGTTGAAGTTTTTTCACAATTAGTTACAAATGCAAATAGAAGGAGAAAGTATATACAGTAATGTAAGGGCACCAATTAAAAATGATCAATGAACTAAGGTCCATGCAATAATTTTCTAAAAAGGCAATTTTACATGTACATTTGAAACTGTTTTCACTTCTTCTTCCCCAGATGTTATAGCTTGTAGAATAAACTTGAGGGACTACATTTTGCAAGTGTGTAAGACTCAAGCTCTGTTACATTTCTTCAAAATTGCAGACATATTTCTTGATCTGATTCTTGAAAACAAAACACAGGGGAAATGATGTTAAAATTATCTCTGCACATTAATCTGCATGTGTGCCCTGCTACATACTTGTTACTCAATTCTGAAGGTAAATTATTGCCAGGCACAAACAACAAAGTTTATGTGTGAAATTACTAATTTATTGCTCAAGCTCCAGCCTAATGGTTCACATGCAGGTAAAACTAGATAATGGGGAAGGGGGTTGGAATTCATTTTCTTGTGACTATGTAGAGGCTCTGAATTGATGCCCCACTTGACTCCTCCCCCTGGCTCTGCCAGTCTCTCTCCTACAATTATTGTACTCCTGTGGTTTTATTATTTTGTTCAGGGAGTCTGTTTTATTGTTTGCTTTTTTAAAATTGTTTTTTTTAGAAGTTTGTTACACTACCTTAGATTTCTTTGTGAAGAAAAACAGGATAAAAATAAATGAATAAAATAACAGCAACACCAATCTCACCAATCAATGCTTCTACATCATATTAAAAGCAACCCTTTGAATTCTACTCTTTTATCTCATTGTTTATGATTTAAAAGGTGGAATCCTGTGCATATTTACCTGGAATTCATTTGTATATAGACTGGGCTCTCAGTCTTGTGAATTTGGGAATAAAAATTAATCCTGCTATTGTTAAATTGGAAGAGGAGATGTAGAGCTGCCCAGTTTTGTTTGCAATTAAAGCTACGCAATAGCAATAGCACTTAAGATTTATATACTGCCCAATATTGGTTTACAGCACTCTCTGAGCCATTTACAATGTCAGCATATTGCCACCAACAATTTGGGTCCTCATTTTATTGACCTTGCAAGGATAGAAGGCTGAAGCAACCTTGAGCCCCATTAGGATCAAACTCTAAGCTCTGGGATATTTACCTATCTCCCACCAGGACCAGCACAAGATTCTAAGCTGAATGTGGTCATGAATGGTTCAACATAAAGCTGAAACTTTGGCATTTTCAATATGTGAATGTATATTATGCTGGTATCCACAGCACGTTGAAGGCTAGATGAAGCTATCTAATCTCACCTTCTTCTGACATCTTAAAGAAGACTGAAAAGATGTAATATGTGCTGAGATGGACAGGCTTACAATGATTATGAAAGACAAAACGGAACACGAATACTTCGAAATCTGGGGCAAATTTTACCGCTGGTATGAATTAAGAACTGCTCGGACTTCAAACTAATGGTAGAACTAAAAGATATACATAACTGTACATATAATTGTATATATAATTGTATTGTATAAAAGATGAGGTTTATATAGAGGTTAAGAACAAAAAATTATAAAATTATAAAATTTTTGTACTATGATAGGAACTGATAGAAAAATTCACTCTGGAATGTCATGTTTGTCCATTGTTGTTTTAATTGTATTAATGAATAAAAATTATTAAAAAAAAAAAAAAAAAAGAAGACTGAAAAGAGAACAAAACAGCAAAACTCCCCTTGCCATTCCTCTCCCCCCTCCCCCCTGGTACTCCAACAAAAAAGACACAACCCCTGAACATGGAATTTTATTTAAGGATCAAGGCTCGTACTGGCACTCTCTAGCTGCCTAAACCCTAAAGTAGTGGAGCTTGTTCTGATCAATTTATTTAATAAATGCTGTGCATAAAACAGGCATGGAAGTTCTCGTGTGCACATTAGTCCTCTGCTCATAGGAGCAAAGCCATGTTTGTTCCAATTTAATTCTTTGTGGAAGACTCGTCAGATGAAGGAGGGTTGCAGGGTTGTGGACAGGCCTGTGTACCCCTGCCAGAGTTAGCTCCCCAGTCCCCGACCAGTGCTAGCTTCCTTTCAACAGTAACTGCCTTTCTCTCCTCCGACTCTGGCTGTGCTCCTGCTACTCCAGTTAATTACAGTAATTATACCTGCTTGCTCCTCAGCTCCAGCTCCCTTTTGTTGCTGTTTTCCTCCCTGCTTATTTGCAAATCTAATAGCTCAGTGACATTTTTAAAGAGAGAGAGAGAGAGAGAGAGAGAGAGAGAGAGAGAGAGAGAGAGAGAGAGAGAGAGAGGAGCACAGAGTGGAAATGGAAAAAAATCAGAGAAAAGAGAATCAAAATGGGCCATTTTCGAAGCAACAAAACCCCTGTAATCAAGAACCTTTCAAGCAGTCACAGGTGCTTTCACTTTGGCACCCTTCTCGTTCTCCTGCCATTTAGGCATTAATGGGGAGGGGGGAATCACAAATAGCCCCCCCCCCCAGTTGCATGAGCTGACAAACAAAGAAAAGGCTTTCATTCTCTGAGCTCCCTAAAAACAGAACTGGGCACACAACACAAACAGAAGTTGGAGGAGGAAGAAGAAATCATTTATTCCTTTGCTTCAGAGTCATTCTTCTTGGTGATCTTTTGAGTTATATATTTCGGCACTGGGTCCATTTCTATCCCGGCCCTGCTGTGTAAATTCAGCAGTTTAAGTGTCCCAGACCCCTATGGGAAACTGCCTGTAACATCCATAAAAACCAGGACTGCGTGCATGCTTATTGGTTTTAAAATAATTTAAAATTTTATGCTCAGATTATTCAGGTCCCAAATTAAGGAAAGCCCAATTTTGTGTCCTTTATGCAAAAGGACATGGTTGCATATTTGTTGATTTAATTCTAGTTTTGTTCATATTATTCAATAAATGCCCTTTTAAAAAAGTAATAATGAATGAATGAATGACAGGGCTATGCAACACTCTAGATTCAAAGGAAAAGTGGGGAATGGGTTGCTCCCATAAAGCAGCTGCAACTTTTCTCTGGATTGCAATGCTGTCCTCCCCTGTGCAGTGCAGTGCAATCATGGGAAAATGCACATTTGATTTCAGGAGTTTCCAACAGGCACTACATGAGTGCCCCCATGTGTTCTGTTCCCCTCTAGATTTCAATGATATTACAGCCACAAAACCAAGCTTCAAATAAGCCAAGTTTCCATGTGAGTCCAAACTTGTCCAGTGTTACTACTAGGCAGATTACTCTACAAAGGAGATTCTTTAAGGTTGGTGTAGGTTGGTGTCAACACTACAATGTTTAAAAGGATTGATGAGAGAAAAAAGTTTAGACAGGTTTTCTATCAGGAACCTGTGAGAGCTACTGTCAGGTCCAGGAAATAAGAGTATAAGTATGGCTTCCTACATTCCCCACTCTGATTACTGATCAGTTTATTCAGCCTCTATTTTGACTTTTGACTATACATTGCTCACAAGCTTCCAACTTTTCAGACTTAAAGAATAGAAATGGATTTTTAAAAAAAAATGCTCAGGAAAGCAAATGTGCCACTGGTGAGTTGTTGTTGTTTTTTTGGTGGAGGTTTTTTTGTTATTTGCTTGTGCTTCAGTATGTGTGTATCTAAACAAAATTTTATTTTCATTTTAATTCTCATTTCAAAATATCTTATTTATCTTAAAGCTGAGTCAGGCATCCCACTGCATTCAATGTCAACCAAATCTGAGAGCAACAAAATTGACATTCCCTTTCTCCACACTCTTCTGGGTATATTATAAATGTAGCATTATTAAAGAAATAATGCTACATTTTATGGGAGAAATCACAAATATAGTGTGTAATTTTTGGTGCTACTGTCATATATGATGGCAGCAAAGAAAAAGGGACATAAAACTAATTTCTATTACTAATTGTGACTGCCATTCCTCTCACAATGGGCTTCTTTCATCTATCCAAGTACCTCAGAAAAGAGGATAAACAAATTCACTACCTTTGACTCTGAACACAACTTTAAAAGCCATTTATTTTCAATTTATATCTTAAAGTAATGCAGGAATTTGTGTAAAAGCTCTGAAACCATCTATTCTTTCCTTCTTATCATGTAATTCCCTAAATTGTGCACAAAAATACATATTTGGAAATTTGGTTTACCCAAATGTACAGAGCAGATTTCACTCTGGAAGAAAGAGGCCAAATTTATGCTGCTAATTCCTTTAATTCAAAGTTTATAGATAAATGGAGCAAAATAGCACCAGAAAATGCATCAATATTGAATGGAATATAACTATGTAAGAGGACTAGGGCTTTTCATCTTCAAACTGAATGGAACTAGACAAGTGAAAGTGTACTTGGAGAAATATTTAGATAATAATTCATTTTTGATATTTGCTTCCCAAGGCCTGTTTACATACCAATCAACATTGTAACCAGTGAGTCAAATTGGATGCTATGTTATTCTCTGTTATAAGCAGCATCAATTATTGTCTAGTTATGTGAAAAATTGTTACACTAGTTCCTGTCATAATTCATGGTTTCCTCAGCTTCATTGTAGTGCAACAGGACCAAAACTGTTTTATCAAAACTAAAAATACCATATTGCAGAAATCTCTAGCTCTTGCTCTCAGAACATTTGTCACAAATTTAAGATATAATTGCAGGATTTCCTAATGGTTGATTCCCGTATTAACTGATGTCATGGATTTATACTGCACCATCAATTTTAATGGCCTGACCCATGATCTTTTAATCTGTGATCCACGTAGCGAATATCTCTGGCTAACCAGTCTATTATATTAGCTTGGACTATAAACTACATGAAGAACAACTAGTGAGGGGATACCATGGGTCAGTTTCCCCTTCTATATTTAATCATCCCATGGAGGGAGCTCAAAAAAAGTGCTACAGGGTTCAATATTAAGGGTGAATTTTATTTTAGTCCCATAAATAAATAAATAAAAACAAAAATGCTATCAAAATGCATTTATATTTTTGATAGGGCACTGAGAGAAATTACATATTATATACACCCAAATTCTGGCCTGGCTTAGAAGAAACACCCTTCAGGAACTTAATCAAATGTTATTCTAATAATTAACACTGGAAATGTGGCTCTACCCAGATACAGTGCACTGTGTTCGATGCAGTGTGTCCGATGCAGTCTCATGGCTATGATGACCGTATGCGTTCAACAAAACTGTTGAGAGATGTCAATTCTCTTTTGAAAGCCTATGTCAGATTTCTAGATCATCAGAACTGGAAAAGTAAATTGAACAAAAGTAGAAATACCTGTAGATTGTAACATTAAAATATAGGTTTTGATTTCAAAAAGCAATAGTGCTTCAATATAGGGAAAATATGCTTAAATAAATAATCCCTTTTCCCCCCAACCTTAGACATATCCAGTTTTAAGCAAATCATGCTCTGCATGACCATTAAAAAAAGTAATTTGATAGGCAAATATGCCTTCAATTCAGTGCTAACAGTAAGCCAGGAAGCATCACACAAGATGGAAATGATATCAGGAGGCTGATAAATTATCTGCCTTAGAATCTGAGAGAATAATGAGTCTCCATAAGGAACATTTTGCTCTTACAAACCAAAGGTAGCTCATGTTTCTCAACTAATTCAGTCCGAATATTTAGAAACAAATAGCATTAGAGCTAAGCCCATTTTAAGACATTATCAGAAGAAACCCCTTCTGTGCTCAAGTTTTTATATCTGAAATATGCATATAATACCAGTGCCATACATATACATTTTCTTTATAATATAGTATAGAAATGATAAAAAACAAACAAACATCCCTTTATTTCATTGGTGGTCATAATCTAATCAATTTCTAGTGCTTAAACAGCTTAGTTGGCATCACCACCTTTGCAGAAAAGAGGGATTAAAATAATCCAGTCCAAGAACTACATGGATCTGATGTGTTTTGAAAGGATAACTGGGGAAACTCCAAGGAATTTAGGAAACAGTGTTACCATTCATCTAGCTGACATCTGGAAACAAACACTGCAAAAGAGCAAGACTTGATTGTCTCCTGTTCATCAAGCCAGATATATTGAACAAATGAAATGAGAGGAATATTGAACAAATGAAACACAGAGGAATATTGATGGAAACCAAAGTCTAATTGTAGTATAAGTCCAGATTTAGATCTACACTATGGATGAACGGAAGGGAAAGCATTGTTTCCACTCAGATGTACTAGTAGTAAACCCTCCAGAGTCTACACTGAAGCAACAAGTTATTTATTTATTGTTTATTTATTTAAAGTAAAATAAATAGTTAAAATCAATCAGGAACACTTTACATTTTCTTCTTATTCAACTGATCTTTGCTGATAATAAGCATAACCTAGCTTTGTATTTTAGCTGGAAAAATAACTGCTTTGTAAAACAGATTTAGTAAAAATAAACTTAGTGGTTTCCATTTCTGTGGTTCTTAAACCCACCCATTTTGTGGTGCCATACATTTGCCAACCACTTCTGTCACATGTAGAATACAGACACCCACCTAGTGGCTTTATGGGATAATTTATTTCCTTTAATCCTATTTCCTTTAATCCTAAACAGAATTGGGATTTTTGACAATCTTTGCCACTAGGAGAGCAACTATTTTATACTCCAGAATGATAATGGTGCTGTTTCCTTGACACAGAGATAACATGAGGTTGTAGGTTTCAGCTTCTAAATGAATACATCATGTCTGCTGACAAAACAGAGTGGGGTCAGATGGAACTAAAGAGTAGACTATGGCCAGACATGAATCAAGGGTTTAATCATTTTGAAAAGTATTGCCCTAATCTTTCACTTATGGGATGCCATTGTACACCCTAAACGTTCTTTATAATTTCCTAAAGAAATGATAGAATGGACAGTGCTGGCTTTTCCAATTCATTCCTTTCCTAGTCTTATCACTGTTACCTTTGGAGTGCCTTACTGTGAGCTCTCTCAGGTATGGAAGTTGAAACAAACTCAACGGGTGAAAGAAATAATACCACTTTCATTGTATCAGAAGAGTTAAAGGTATGTTTCAGAAGACAATTGCAATATCTATTTTTTTAAAGTATATACCTAAAAAAAATAAAAGCTTATCCCATTTTATTCCAAGAAATTAAGTGAGACAGATCTAATTCTCTAATTTACATTTTAACTTCACATATCTCCAATATATGAATTTGTACAACTTTCCCCATCAAGGCATCTTCCAGATATGTTGCAATTACAGCTGTCACCTTTAGCAGAAAATTCTGGAAGCTGTAATCTCAACACTTTTGTAAGGCATATTTTCCTCTCTGGAACAGATACATGATTCAGTGGGGAAGCACATGGTTTTTTCCAAACAATCCCAGCTGTAATTCCTGACAATTCCTGACAGATGTTGCTGGGAAAGACCTTTACATGAAATCTCAATGAAAGTCCCTTTCATCATCCAAATTGGTAGGTTGGGGATACTGGGATTCATAGTCCATTATGACTGGAATACTGTACCACCTTGGAGAAAGCTCGTATAGACAACTCTGAGCTATATCTGCTATAAGCAAGATAGTATTCTATATTCCAAATGAACTGTTCAGTGTATCCCTGAATGAGTGACTTCTACAAGTAGAAAATAATATACCCTAGAAATGAATTTGTAGCACACCGGTAGTGTGTAGAGCATGGGTGTCAAACTTGCCACATCACGTGACATGTCGTGATGTATTGCAAGTTTGACACCCCTGCTGTAGAAAGAAAAATGACCTTGATGGGAATATGTAGGCTCCATTCCCAAGACAACAAGAGAGAAAACATTTTATAAGTCCAGAATGTCCAAATAACATTCAGAAATAGCTCAGCAGACACCTCCCTAACTCACTTAACTATAAGAAGCAAGAGAAGTTACAGATTAGTCTTGCAAAATTCTTTTATTCTTGTCTGGCCTGCTTAATGGAACTGACATGTCAATCATCTAGGAATTCCACTGCTTGAAAGCAGCAACAAAGATTTTCCCAAAAAAATTATCCTAGCTTACAACTCCTACTTCATGCAGAGTAATTTAACATAACTCTAATCAATAAGTGATGCAATACTTGCTGCTTAAATATGGACATAATTCATTTTTTGCACATAAGTTTACACAATATGTAAAATAAAGCAACAACTACTATGCTATAGGGCAGAGTTCCCCAACTTGTTCCGGGTTTGCGGTCTGATGGGGGGGAGAGGAGATGGTTCCACATGAGCGGCCAGCAAGCAGTGCACACGCAGCTCCGTTTGCTCGAGCGGCAGGCACGCATGCCCACCACTCATGCAAATGGAGCTTGCATACATGCACTTACCTGCTGCTCCTGCAAGTGGGAATGTGGGCACACTCTCCTGCACTTCCAGTAGTAGGTTGTGGCCCGGTGGTTGGGGACCCCTGCTATACATTCTAATGGTATGGCTGGTAATGTCTATGGCATTTGTTCCCATATGAAGCAGATGTATTTCAAATTTGGAGCTAGTTTGGAAGAAAAAATAAGTATTGCAGTCCAATCCTATCTTAACATCCAGTCCCATCCTTTTTGTTGGAAAGTAGTCTTATTTTGAAATATGTATGAGACACTTGGGGTTAGTCAGTGATAAAGATGGAATGTTCTGTGCATTCTATACTCAGTTTCAGAGAAATGATCCCTCAGACATAAAATAGTTTTCTGGGCTAAAATTCTGAGGTTCAAAGAAGAGATTTGGAGAGGGAAAATATGTTATGACAATTTATAAATCACATCTTTTGTTGAAAAAAAAGTATCGAGACCTTCAGACAATTCTTTGAACAACAATATTATAACTGAGACTGTGTGGTAAAGTGGTGGATACAATCCCGCAGCAAAAAAATAAAACAAAATAAAATCTGAGTTCAAATCCTCAGTAAAGCAGATGTGAAACAGCAGCTACATTCGCATATATTCCATCTATTATTTAAAATGACCATTGTGATTGTCTAAACTGTAACAAAAGGAATCCAGATGAGTAAAATGGTGGGATTCTCTTTCTCTATATCTCCCCACACTTCACTTGGTTTGGCCTAAAATTAATCTGACTTTTAATATAGAAAGACAAAATGAAAATCAACCATCAACTGTGGCATACGATTCAGTACACAGACACTTCTACTTTTGGGCCAGTAGATGGCAGTGGAATTTGTTTTCAGTTATCAAGAAGACTAATAAGCAATTCAGGGACCGTTTTAATCATAAAGCTGAGGGCTAACCTACAGTCGATGAGCCCATGCTAATATTAGGAAACAAGCTTCTCTTGTCCTTCTTCTTCTATTATCTTATGCTAATTCAATAGTTTTCAATTATGCTGATTTATTCTGATCCTGCAACAAAATCAGAAGTAATGTGTTTGCATACAAAAGGTAAATTCTAATTTAATTATGCAATACCTTAGACATATTTGTAAATACTACTTTATACATTTTGTCAGTGCTTTATCTTCATCTATCTTATCTTGAACCTATGACAGCAAAGCCTCTGATACAACTGGCAAAGCTGGCATGGTGCCTAGATTGGTTTTCAATCCGGTATCTGTGACAGAAAGCAGTTGTCAGTCTGACTGGGATTAAATCTCCTGCCTGGTCATTCTGGAGACAGGAAAGCAGCTGACACATAGAATGCATAGCTATAAAACAAAAGGCAGAGTGAAAGAAAAGCTAAAGGAAGAATGCAGAGAGGACCATGGATTGTCAAGGGAAGATCCAGGAGAAAGAGAGACCAATAGGGCTTGAGAAAGTAGTACAAGTAACATTTTACTGAAATAAGAAAGCCATGTTGGAGGGGACTAGAAAATGTTTTTGTTAGAGGAGTAGAAGACATACTCTATGGGAGAACTATAAGTAAAAATTTGTTGGAATGTGTCAGAAGTAAGTCTTCATCCTGATTCATCCAAGCCAGGAATAAATAAGCAACATGGCGACTGCTTTGGGAAGAAGGTTACAGTTTATTGAAGAGGCAGAAAGATGATTCTTGCTGGAAAGAGCAGAGGGGGAAAGGGCTGAGCACATGGGCTAGGGCAGTGTTTCTCAACCGTGACAATTTTAAGGCATGTGGACTTCAACTCCCAGAATTCCACAGCCAGCATTGCTGGCTGTGGAATTCTGGGAGTTGAAGTCCACATGCCTTAAAATTGTCACGGTTGAGAAACACTGGGCTAGGGGTTTTTATACCCCCTCTATTCTTTTGTTTGGAATAGTTTCCTGTTCCTGGCATGAATTTTGAGGCTATTTCTGAGTGTTTTTCTAGGCCTTGTTATCTGTGGTTTAATCCTATTATCATATCCTGCTTCCCTGTGATGGGGCTAATGACTCCTAGAGGTTGGGTGGGGTATGCAGATTTTCTCTTTGTCTTCTTGAGTTCTCTGGCTACAACTTTCTGATGGTTTTACATCTGCATTTGTATAGGGCTGGCTACTGCTTGGGGCAAAGAGATGAGGCCAGGGTTGGTTTTGGGTTTTAAAAATCCTTTTGAGGAAAAATATATTTTTCTGCCCTTTTAATATTTCCTTTTCTGGGCTAACTTCTCTCAATTGCAACTCCTCATATCCCCTATTCCCTCACCTCTGCTAGGTGTGCTGGCTAGAACTCATAGAGTTCGGTTCAACAATATTTGCAGGACACAGAGGAGAAGAGGAAAAGGTAAAAATATTTAATAGTTAAAGAGAAAAGAAAGCAGCAATCTAAAAGGAAGAACTGGGGGAACTGAATGATAAAGAGACAGCAGGAGGAGGAGGAGGAACAGGAGGAGCAGGAGCAGGAGGCAGGGGATGAGGCCAAATGATCAAACATTTGCTAGGCTTCTTGTTTAGACCACAGCAGTGAATTTTTGCTGTACCAAAGCAGTATGTCCTAAAGCAGTATTTATAGACATCGATCACTGGATTGGTTTGAACAAATCCAGTCCTTTGGCTTAATTTGCAAAAGGGTTCTTTACATAAAATGGAACTAGATTTAATTTTCTCACTGCATTCTTAGAAGATTATTGTGTCTTCCTAGCATGGATGTTAGGTTGCATAATGGCCATTGGAAAACAACCACCAGTCTACTTCATACATCTCTACTATGTATATCTTCAAGTGCCAGGAGAGCCATGAGTAGCCAAACAAGTATAGCCATTGCTAGCTATATTGCAATCTAAACTCTAGTTAATGCCAGTGCAGTGTGATCTCCGTAAACAGTATTTGCACTGCTTAGCACCTTTTCTGTGATAGTGCCATAGCATTAAATAACCCATAGAGAAAGTTGTTGCTATCTGAGTGCAACAGAGGTTGAAGGGACCTTGGAGGTCTTCTTGTCCAACCCCCTGCTCAAGCAGGAGACTCTATACCATTCCAGACAAATGGTTGTCCAATACTCTTCTTAAAAACCTCTAGTGATGGAGCACCCACAACTTATGAAGGCATGCTGTTCCACTGGTTAATTGTTATAACTGTTAGGAAATTTCTCACTGTTAGGTTGCTTTTCTCCTTTATTTATTTATTTATGAGACTTATATACCGCTTTAAGTGCAAGCACTCTCTAAGCGGTGTACACCAGTAAGCAATGTATATATATATATACATTGCCCCCAAAAATCTGGGTCCTCATTTTACCTACCCCGGAAGGATGGAAGGCTGAGTCAACCTTGAGCCGGTGAGATTTGAACCGCTGACCTGCTGAACACAGTCAGCTAAAGTAGCCTGCAGTACTAAATAATATTTTTTAATATCCAACTTATATTGTATAAAATCTATCCATTTTTTCCATACCGCAAAATACTTCTCCTGCGATTGATCCTTCAAGAAAGCCGAAATCTTTGCCATTTCCGCCAAATAAGAAACTTTAAAAAACCACTCTTGCAAAGTAGGCAGAGATTCCTTCTTCCAACATTGCCCTACTAGCAGCCTTGCGGCTGTAATTAAATTTAACATCAATGTGGTCTCTTTAATATCACAGTCGGTAACAATACCTAATAAAAACAATTGTGGGATAAATTTTACCCTCCTTCTAAAAATTCTTTGAATATTCCACCATATCTTAATCCAAAAGGCTTTTATATTTTTACACGACCACCAAATATGATAGTAAGTAGCATCCAAACAACCACATCTCCAACATTTGGGCTGTAAGTCAGGATACATACAAGACATTTATTGTGGATCAAGGTGCCATCTGTAAAACATTTTATAAAAATTCTCCCTTAAATTCTGGGCTTGTGTAAATTTGACATTCCTTACCCAAATAATTTCCCAGGTATCTAGTAGAACTGGTTCACCAAAATTTTGTGCCCATTTGATCATTCATTCTTTAATTAATTCTGCCTCTGAATCCAATTCTACTAGCACCCCATAAATTCTCTTAATATGAGTTCGTCTTTGGTCTTTTACTTGTTTAAGAAAATTTTCATCTTCTCTAAGTAAACCCACATTGCAATCTAACTTCCATCTATCCACTATTTGTCTATACTGAAACCATGAATATATAATATTTTCTTGTGCTAGATTTTCCAAAGATTTTAACTGCCAATTTTTACCATCCCATCTAAGTAATTGTGCATAAGAAACACCATCCATCTTAACTCCTCTCCTTATCCCCTCTATCGCATGCCAAGGTATAGCCCATAATGGGATTTTAAAATCACTTCTATAATATTTCCTCCAAACCCGAAATAAAGAAATCCTTATAATATGAGATTTAAAAACCTTATCAACATCTTTTTTATAATATAGCAACCAAAACTAGATGCAATATTCCAAGTGTGGTCTCACTAAGGCTTTATAAAACGGTACTAACACTTCACGCAATCTTGATTCTATCCCTCTATTAATGCAACCTAGAATTGCATTGGCTTTTTTGGCTGCTGCCATACATTCCTGGCTCATATTTAAGTGATTGTCCACTAGGACTCCAACATTCCTCTCACAGTTACTGCTAGCCAGGCTCCTATTTTTATCTCTCTGTAATGATGTAAAGATTTCTGTAACCCTTCTCTATCGTTTTCCACAATGCCTAGAAGTTTTTATTGTTGCCATTGTTCTGTTTCAATTATCACTGTTTGCACATCTTTACACTCCTGGGTTAAAGAGGTAGATCTGTCAGAGGCAGAGAGAGAGAAAATGAATGAGAAAGGTCATGAATAATTTATTACTAAAGTAGTTTTATATTTGCAACATATATTTTTGTTTCAAGAAAATCTGGTACAGATAGGGATAGCCTAGCACCTAGCACAGAGGTAGGCAACCCAAAACACTCAAAGAGCACTTGGACCCATTTCCCACCAAAACAAAACACTGGGAGCCGCAAAACTCTTTTGATATCTAAAATGAAGATAACACTGCATATATCCTTTTTTACCTTTAATATATATACACCTATAAATTTCTAAAATTTGGATTGCTAGCAAAGAATTAAGGGAGAACTGGAATAGCTATTTCGAACTCTTTAGTTCGAAATAGCTATTCCAGTTCTCCCTTAATTCTTTGCTAGCAATCCAAATTTTAGAAATGTATATGATGTCACAGTTGTGACTGCTGCCTGTGGATGGCTCTAGTTTGAGCTGATACAAGGCAAAAGATTTCTCTCCCCCATATTTGGGTCAACAGGGTGTAACATACAGCATTCTAGATAACACCTATAAATATATATATTCTCCAACAAACTCAGAGGTAGGCAACCTCAGCTCTTTTATGACTCATGGACTTCAACTACCAGAATTCCTGAGTCAGCATAGCTAGGCTAGCTAGCTGTCTCCTGCCCTTCCTGTTTCCTGCTTCCTGATTCCTGCAGAGACACAGCAAAGGGAGGAGCCCTGCCCAAGAAGCTTTTCAGCTTGTTGGAGAACACCGTGAGTCTACTCTCTTTTACACACACACACACACAATCACAAACACAGAGAGACAGAGACAGAGACAGAGAGAAGCAGGGAAGCGCAAGTGCCTCTCTGTCTCTCTCTCTCTCTCTGCAAATGGCAGAGGAGGCTGGGAGCCACAGGGGAAGGCTCAAAGAACCGCATGTGGCTTCGGAGCCGCAGGTTGCCGAACTGTGACCTAGCAGAATATATCTATGGGGGGGGGGAGTCAAAGAGCAAAAGCTTCCAGTGTGTATGCTTGGAAACAAAGGCAATAGGAAGTGACCCTGAAATTAGTAATCTTGACAAAGAAGGGACAAACAAAAGCCTATTTAAAATTTATTGCTCCTTTTGGTCAGTCAATTATGAGGCACTGAGAATCAGTGCCACTGAAGTCACATTTTGAATAATTTGCCTTTCCCATCTTTCATGTGTCTGATATATTCGCCTTGTTCAAGAATCCTTTTAAAATGCAACTGAAGACTTGCAAATAGAATATCTCCTCCCTCACCGCTCTATTTTCTTTTTATTGCAAAAAGTCATTGGGATTTGTGAGACACCTATAAATGATTTCTCTTCCATGGCTGCTCTTTTGAATTAATTCTGAGTGTTCACGTTGCACTCCATAAACCAGGTATTTAACGTCTGAGGCTGTTCTTTGTTGGACTTTGCACCACTTACATCTCAAAGAAAAGGGCAAAATAATTATGGTTTCAATTCATCTTCTATGTGCTTGAAAACATCAAACAGTAAAGAAAAATGCAATTCTCAACTTTTGAAACTAGGAAAATGAAAAGGGAAGCAAAGAGAGCATGAGTCACTGTCAAGTTGAAATTACAATATGAACTGTTTAAAAAATAAATCCTATCATCACAATTTATTTGTAAAATGAGCTAATGGGCTTTTTGTCAAGTGGACAGAAAACCATATAATAAATTGCACCAACACGATAAAAAATGTCTTTTTTGCTGGCTGAATCAGAGCCATGAACAAGTACAAAACAGGTGTTAAAGTAGGTGTTAAAGCAAGTTTTGAAAGAAGCAATGTTGTGGCATTGGGATAGATTGTTGTTGTTTTTTTAAAAAAAAGTCTTTTGCTTAAATGGGTGCTTAAGGTTTTTTTGTATCAGATATAAATCAAGATATCTTTCTGTAGATCTCAGTGCCCTTAGAAATGAAAGCCTTCAGCAGTATTTTGCAGTTCACCGGTGCTCTCTAATTCACTTTTCTGGCAAAGGACCATGTGCTGAATGCTATTTCTGCTACTTCATATTATGAGCAAAATGTAGTAAGGCAAACTATTATAGCCTTAAAGAGGGTTATCTTTGATCATTTTTTCAAATGGGATTTTGGAAAAGCATAAGCAATTTGTAAGGTGGGACAGATTTCTTTCACAGACAGCCAACAAACTTACGATTTCCATACGATATTATTGGTTTAGTTTATCTTCATCATCTTTTCCCCTACTCCTTTAATACTGCTGATTATAGTTAAAAGCAATTAACTCCATGGACATCCTTTGTCTGTTCCTCTGAAAATGATAATTTCACAAAAATTTACAGGTAATTCTGTCAACCAGTTCAACCAACAGGATGAATTTGAAACCGATTCTCTGACATAAGCAATCCAGTGCTTTTCCAAATGTTTGGGTTTCATTTACTATAATCCCCAGCAGCAAAGGATTGTGGGAAGTATAGTTTAATAGTTTAATACATGCAGAGAATTGTAAGTTGCCTTACAACTGCACAAATTTTATGTTATATTTCTGGCTATTACTGTTCAATTGGCTGAAGAAATAGATGGATAACATTATGATAATGTTAGTGATGTTGAATTTTAATAAATACAGTAGACTTCAACAGAGATTGATACAAAAAACAGCATACAGATTAAATGCCAAAAAGTGAAGGTGTGAATCATTGCCTTCTGGTATCCATGAAATACTATTATCTCCAAATTTTAAGGGAAATTCCAAATAGGATAAAAATGCCAGTGTCAGTCTAGAACAGTGGTTCTCAACCTGTGGGTCGGGACCCCATTTGGGGTTGAACGACCATTTCACGGGGGTCGCCAAACAACACAGTCCGCCATTTTTTTCCCCTTTTCCTTAGCTGTGCTACTCCCTTTTATTCTATTGGCTTTTGAAAGCCAATAGAATAGATTCTCTTGAATAGAGTCTAATTCTATTGGCTTTCAAAAGCCAGTAGGAATTGTCCAGGCTGTCTTTGCCATGCTGAGCCCACCAAAAGTCCCATTCTGCAAACGGTGCTGCACCAGTTGAGTAGTCCTCGACTTACGACCGGTTGAGTAATCCTCGACTTACGACCGGTTGGGGGTCGCGGCATTAAAAAGGTTGAGAATCACTGGTCTAGAATGATAATTTTCATAATTATGTGTTTCCCGTACTCTCTTGATTTAACATTCTCAATTTCAAAAAGTTGTTCAGATTCTTGGATTTACCATAGAGCATTTTATCATGAAACAGTGGCCCTGAGAACCAAGGGCTATGAAAGACAATATATAAAGTAGAAATCAGTGTTGGTTGGATATAATATACCATGTTTCTGTATAACTGAGGGTTGGGGGGGAAAAATGGATACCTTCGCCTACTTTTATTCTGCATGCAGTGGCTTAATTTCTACTCATGTCTGACATAAATGAACTATGAATTAGGCTCAGTGGAAATGATTTTTAAAACGTTGGGTGTCATAAGCCAGAGGTCAGACGGTATTTCCAGCAAAGACAGCCCAATTCAAAGCTGTTTCTTAAATAAGCCTGCAGCCAGCTGTCACTAATCAGAGGGTATACAACTTTGCTTGGCAAGGAGCCTTATAGACTAGATAGATGACAGATAGACAGACAGACAGACAGACAGATGTGGTACAGGATACATATGAACACTGGCTCCAGTGCAAGTATTTTGTAATAAGAACTAATTACAGGTGTAATAGTTTCTGTAATATCTTGGCAAAGCAAAATAGATTTCATCAATGTAAAACGTAAAGTACAGTATAAGCAATTGTGTGCCCAGACTGCCAGATCTACCCTCTCAAAGCTTTAATATACATAATAAGGTAACATCTAATAATGTATAGATAGTCCTCACTTAACAATAGCCACTTGAGCCAAAATTTCCATTGGTAAGTGACACAATTTGCTTCTTCCTTTCCTTCTTTCCTTTCCTTTCCTTTCCTTTCCAATTTACCAGAAAGATACAGGAGTCAGTGAAGTACTCAGCCTTATGAGATAGTTCAGACAAGAAGCACACTCAGAACTTTATTGTAAAATTATTTCAGAATCTCAAGTCTGAAAATACATTTTTAGCTCCTCGCCATTACAGTCCAAGACTCTAGGGAGGGTCCCATCTAACATATTTGCTATCCTTACATTGTCCAACTGTTGTCCAGTCTGCAGCTCTTCCACCTGTTTCTCAAGCTCATTCCAACATACCATTACAAGTATTTGGCGAAATGTAGGCGTTGCAGCAGTAACTATGAAGACACTATATTAGCACATGTAGACACAAAAGAGGAGGAGGAAGAAGTTTGAGACCTCAGCCTTTCACCCTGTGGACTCAGCTGTGCCACTACATCATTTCTATAGCTGATCTCTAAAGATAATATGTGGATTTTGAGATAGTCCTTTTCAGGGATTAGTGTTTTACATAATTTCTCTAACATGAGGAGAATCAGTCACATTTGTTCTGGATTCCCCTGTCATTGTTCTCATTGCCTTTCATAAGCATTCTGTACCTGTGATTCAGAACAAACTACTTGTAATAATAACACCCAGCAATAACTCTGAACTCAGTTCTCCAACCATTTGTCTTACCTCTTTTCAGTCTGATTAATGTTATCTTCCTTTGTGTATTAAATCACTTAGCATTCTTCTAATGTGAAATTTACAAGAATTTAACCCATAAATACAGTATGGGCAAATACAGTATATATCATACTAAACTTAATCATACAGTTCCACCTCCAGTATTCTATCAGCTTCTGTCAGCCTAAATCCCATGATTTGATTCTACAATCCATAATTGATGAACATTTCCTGTTGCACGTTAGAAATTTTATTATTTCAACAGGCAGAAACATAGTTCAAGTACTTTCATAAAAATCTAAGTAGCCTTTAGTGAATGGATTACCTGGTTGTTGGTAAAAAAGTGTTGATTGTAGGGGTTTTTTGCTCTCAGGTGAAGATTCTAGCTGCACCATATTGGATTGATTTTAGGTTCAACCACTTCAGGCTGTGATGACAAAAGTGTACATGATTAAATATTTCCCCATACAAAATTATTTTCTCCATATAGAAAATTGGCATACTGGTAAGAAGTTTAATTTAGAGCCCTTCTATCTAACTTCTGGTTCTCTGTGTGGAAGACTGTTTTTGGTTGGAGGAGCATTCAGTTGCTTGATCCCTACCTTACAAAACAAAATAATGGAATCCAAAAATAGATGCATCATCTTTATGGTTGTATGACGACTAAACCTTACAGAATAATATTTTCTATCAGGATCTAAAAAGGGCAAGTGAGGCTTATACCAAAAATAAATTATATGATATTTCATATTGGAACAGGACAGCTGACATTTTTCAGAACTTGACTACTTTCTCTTTCCTTATCAACAGAGATGCTAACAGATCTATCTCTGTTAAGCATGTTTCTCCTAGCCCACAGCTAAGGAGAGTGGGGTTTAAATACCTTGAAGACTCATGCTCTCTGCCC
This sequence comes from Crotalus tigris, assembly GCF_016545835.1. Classification (NCBI taxonomy): domain Eukaryota; kingdom Metazoa; phylum Chordata; class Lepidosauria; order Squamata; family Viperidae; genus Crotalus; species Crotalus tigris. Next base: position 18,904,924 of record NW_024096970.1, read on the forward strand.
AAATTTCACTTAATTTGAATAGATTTGCTTAGACTGGCAAGAAAAGGAGAAAATAAATCATTACCAGTTTTCACATTTTGGAAATATTGCCTTTTACATGCTATTCTTCCTAATAAGGCAACCAAAATGATTTTTGGGGAGGGAAAATTGAATGGTTTTTAAAAGGTAGAGCATTTGAGACTTTTGAGCTTAGAAAGAGGGAGATGATCAAGGCATTTAAAATGATTCATGACATGGAAGAGCTGAATAGGAAGAGGCTTTTCTCCTTTTCAAATATATATATATATATATATATATATATATATATATATATATATCTTACTAGGAACAGTGGCCATCCAAAGAAATAGAACAGCAGAAGATTTAAAATAGATGGAATAAATTCATGGAAGACAGATTTGCAACCTTGAAAACTCAGTGTTGCCTATGAGTAACATCTAAATACCAGTTTGTAGAGGACCAGTTCAAATACCAGTTGTAGGGAAACAATGATGGAAGAGAAGTGTAGCCTCATTTCCTCCTTGTGAATACCCTAGTCAGCCAATGTAAGAAACAAATGCTGTACTAACATGGGCCTTGACTTGTTTCAGCAGAATTACTCATTTGCTCTTAAGCAGTGGTTCTCAATCTATTTAATGCCGCAACCGCCAACCGGTTGTAAGTCAAGGACTACTCAACTGGTCGTAAGTCGAGGACTACTCAACTGGTGCAGCACCGTTTGCAGAATGGGACTTTTGGCGGGCTCAGCAGGGCAGAGACAGCCTGGACAATTCCTATTGGCTTTTGAAAGCCAATAGAATTAGACTCTATTCAAGAGAGTCTATTCTATTGGCTTTCAAAAGCCAATAGAATAAAAGGGAGTAGCACAGCTAAGGAAAAGGGGGGGGGGGAAATGGCGGACTGTGTTGTTTGGCAACCCCCGTGAAATGGTCGTTCGACCCCAAATGGGGTCCCGATCCACAGGTTGAGAACCACTGCTCTTAAGTCTTAACACATCTTCCTTGCAACTTCTCAAAATATGTCATCCCTGTCTTTCGTTTTAAAGCCTGAGAATCTCATAAATTCTCTTGGTGATGTTTTACCTCACTTTATTGTTGGAGGTGGTGAAAGATACTATTGATGGACTTTCTTACTCTTACGCATCTTTCCATCTCATTGAAATTTCTCTGGCTACACACAATTCCCAATCTGAAAAACTCAGTGGAGTTCATTCATTATATCTTCACTTGAGATTTAATTGAAGCAGAGGAGATGAAGACTTATAGAGATACAAAATATAGGACATTCATCTTTATTGCAGTCTCACTTTGCACCCATGAACATATTTTGACTATTATGATATATTAATATCAAGAGACAGAGGAGAAGGAACTTCAATACTGGATTGTGTCTGTTTCTCATAATCTCTGTGCATAAATGTACAAAGATATAAAGAACCTGTCTTTCTTCCCTCTCTCTCTCCTTCCCTTCCTCTCTCTCTTTTCTGCTTCCCTGTCATCAAGTTGTAGTTTAGACCAATGTGAGGGTTTTCTAACATGATGTATTTTTTAATGAAACTAGCTTTTACTTCAAATGCAATAAATGTTTCTGAGCATTCATTATGACCATTTTATCTTTTTTAATGGGATGTCCTGCAATTTAATTATTCAGCATTCTTTTAGTATTCTGCTTCTCTTCAGCAAAACATACTATTAGAAGATTTGAATTCAAATCTTTATCATTTTTATGCAGGGCACTAAGTGTTCAGTAGCTTTCCCTACTATGCAGTGGTGGGATTCAAATATGTGAACAATTGGTTCTCTGCCACTTCCGGAAATCCATTCTGGGCTTGGGCAACAAAAAATTAGCTATCGTTCTGCCAAAGTGGTGCAAACTGGCTGAATCCCACCACTGCTACTATGGTTTTTGTTGTGTCCTGAGCCTGCAAATGCAGGCTCGGGACGTTGCAATGGTCCCAGGCTTTGCAGAAGCTGCCCGGGACCAGACTGAGTGGCGCCAGCTTTGCGCGCATGCGCAAGGCACGAAAACTGCCTGACTATGTTGCCATTATTTTTGGGGATCTGGGCATACAAAAGGAGACCTGCGTGCCTTTGCTCATTGTTGGAGTTTTGTCTGAAAGCACAATAAAGAATTGTTCTACAGAGATGTGTCCTCTTCCTTTGCCTTCGCTTCAAGGACTTAACACTGGCAATGAGGATGGAATCCTTCACAAGATAACTAGAAGGAAGCTGTAAACTCACCCAAAGAAATCCTGAAGAGGGAAAACGGCATTAAAGTCAGCATCCATCCTGCCAGTACAGCGTCGCTGGAGGGTGAGTTTGGCTGAAAAAACCCTTTCCCTGAAAAAAGCAAGTGGTGAAGCGCAAGATACAATGGCGAAGATTGGCCTCTTATCAGAGTTCAACATCTCACACCCAGAAAGATGGGAATCATAAGTTGTGAGGGTGGAAAACTATTTCAGAGTCAACCAAATTCGTGAGGATGGGCTGAAGGCTGCCACTTTGTTGTGTGTATGCGGACAAGAGATTTTTGAGATAGCTGAAAATCTAGTGGCCCCTGCCTCTCTGGAAAGTGTAACGTACACAGATTTAAAGAAGCTTCTAAAAGAGCATTTCCAGCCCAAGTTGTCCATCATTGCATGGAGACACAATTTAAACAAAGGGATCAGAAGGCAGCCAGACCATTGAGTTTAAAGATTTAGAAGAAAGGCTGTGCGACCATTTTGTATGCGGGTTAAGAAATAGAGACGTACAGCAAAAGATCTTTGCTAAGGAAGATGTCTCTTTCCAAGATGCTCTGCGAGAGGTTACAGCAGAGGAAGCAGCAGGAGGGGCAGTAGAGAACATGCGGCCCACCAGAAGCTCTCCGGAGACTGTCGCCGTCCACCAGGAGAACGTGCAAGAAGAGTCAGTAAAAGTTCCTGAAGATGAGGTGGACAAGCTTTACCAGGCAGCCAGAAGGAGACAGAAGGAACACACAGAAAAGGCTTCAATGGCCCTTCAATGCTTCAAGTGCGGAGGACGCCACAAACGAGCTGACTGCTGGTTCCGTTCCACCATTTGCAGGGCATGCGGTAGGCAAGGCCACATCGCATCCATCTGTTTGAGTCGTCAGAAGGTACAACCTAGAGAAGAATTGCATCTGAAAGGTATCAGGGTCCCCAGCCAAAATAGGGTGGGTTTCTGCACAACATGCAGAAGTGTTCTAAGGACAGGCACACATAAACCCCTAAAGAAGAAACTGTCCCTTAAAGTAAGGTTGCAGGGAGTTCTTTTATCCATGGAATTGGACACTGGGTCCACTCTTTCCATAATTTCCCTCAACACATTCAGGAAGATTTGAGGCAGCAGTGGCCTTTGAGTTAAACTCAGGCTATCCAACGTGATACTTACTGACTTTCAGAATCTAAGGTGTGTGTTAAGGGGGAGGCCACCCTTAAGGTACAATACAAGGATTTTGAGGGTCCCTTAGATTTGTTGGTTGTTGAGGGTGAACGCACGAGTCTCATTGGACTCGATTGGTTTGAGACTCTGGGAATCCAGGTCATGGGGCTGCACCATTTGCAAACATTAAGTCTTGCAGAAGTCTGCAAGGAATTTGCAGATGTGTTTAGTTCTGAGCTTGGATCCTATAAGGGGCCTCCAGTTTCATTACGATTAGATCCTTCCATAACACCCATTAGGGTCAAGCCTAGGAGGGTATCTTTTGCCCTCAAAGGCAAGATAGATGCTGAACTGGACAAATTGCTCCAGCAGGGCATCCTCGAACCTGTAGATTCTAGTCCTTGGGAAATTCCCACAGTAATGCCTCTTAAAGCTAATGGGGACATACTGTACGTATATGTGCAGATTACAAGTGCACACTAAACAAGGCACTACAGCAACATGCTTATCCAGTACCTGTAGTAAGTCACATTCTGGCTTCCCTAAAAGGGGGGTGCATTTTTGCGAAACTTGACCAGGCACAGGCCTATCAACAGTTGCTTGTTGATGAGGCAGCTGCTGAAACTCAGACAATTGTAACCCATAGGGGAGCTTTTAAAGTGAAGAGATTGCAATTTGGGGTGAATGTAGCCCCTGGCATATTCCAAAGCGTCATGGAAAACACATTGAGGGGTATTCCAGGAGTCTGTCCATATTTTGATGATGTCCTCATTGCAGGGGAATTATCTCAAAACTTGGCAGAGAGATTAAGGGCTGCCTTGCTTCGCTTTAGAAGAGCAGACCTTAAGTTAAAAAAGGACAAGTGTAAGATAGGAGTCAATTCTACTGACTTTTTGGGATTCAGGATAGATGCTCAAGGCATTCACTCTTCTGAAGCTAAATTAAAGGCCATTTAGCAGGCCCCAAGCCCTACGTCTAAAGGGGAACTACAAGCCTTTTTGGGGCTACTAAATTTTTACCATGCCTTTCTGCCAAACAAAGCTGCTATAGTGGACAAGGGAAAGGAACCAGCAAACTCTCCCGGTCCGAGGAGGTCACAAAGGGCCAAGTGCCCTCCCAAATACTTTCGGACTTTGTGAAGTTGCTGTCCAGCTACAAGGGGTACTAACCTTAAGGATATTAGTTAATAATGTATTTTGTTTTACTTATGATTTTAAGTCTCTTAGTTCACAACACAAGAATAGGAACTTGTGAGTGGAGGCAACCTCAGGCACTCCCTTCCATGCTTAACTGTCAGGATTGTTCTAAGCTAGGGGGGAGGGGTGTTGTGTCCTGAGCCTGCAAATGCAGGCTCGGGACGTTGCAATGGTCCCGGGCTTTGCAGAAGCTGCCCGGGACCAGACTGAGTGGTGCCAGCTTTGCGTGCATGCGCAAGGCGCAAAAAGTGCCCGACTATGTTGCCATTATGTCGGGGGATCTGGGCATACAAAAGGAGGCCTGCGTGCCTTTGCTCATTGGTGGAGTTTTGTCTGAAAGCACAATAAAGAGTTGTTCTACAGAGTGTGTCCTCTTCCTTTGCCTTCACTTCAAGGACTTAACAGTTTTGGCTCTGCCGGTTCAGAACATAGGAAAATGATAAATCTTTCAGTAACACAAGATGGATAGATATGTTCCTAGGAGATAGCAATGGCAGATAAATTCATTATCTCTGTAATCTAAGTGTTTTGTAATTCATATTTTTCGGGGATGATTCAGTAGCCTAATGAAATAGGGGGGTTACTTCACCTCTATAGCCTTTCTCCTTCTGATATATAATGTAACAGGAATGGCATTAAATTCTTACTCAAGCATTTTAATGGCTATCAGATGGCACCAGGAAAAACTATACCTCTGGGCCTGGCTGCTCTGTTTGATGGGGATTGGCAAGAAGCTAGTTAACATTAAAGATGCCTGAATCAGCAACTGTGTTTACATGGTTTTCAGGATGTACAAGAAGTTAGTTTCATTTTACAGATGCTGGTTAAATAACAGTACCTTGCTACAACCAATACATGAAGTAACTAAGAAAAATGTGGTGCACAATTGTTTTTTCAAAAAAATTAAATCCCCCAAAATTCAGACTACACAAAAATAATAGATGCTAGGAAATCACTAAGCAGAGCGTGAAGTGATGGAAAAGCTGGGGGTGGGGAGTCTGTATATTGATATTTGAAACAAGCTCTAAAAAATGGAAGATAATAACTGAAAATTATTCTGAGCTTTTCAAAGACATAAATGACCAAACAGCCTCCTGACTCCTGAATTACATTATGCAGAAAGAACTTAATAGCCTGCTATTATCCCTTTTCCTCACTGACAGATTTTCAGCAGTGAAAAGACAAACAATAAGTGCATTTATAATCTAAACTGGGTTCACCTTTGCAAAACGCCAACCACAGCTAATTTCAGGTAAGTGCTCTGGTGAGAGCGGAGAACAAATTTAACTTGGTGATAAGATAATTTTTCTCTTCATCAAGTCCCATTGTTGTTTGAGAGAACCAGGTGAGATTGGTCCTATGATCCATGTAGAGAAGGAGGAGTCAACTGAGCTGAGTGTCTTAGCTGAATGGACACTCAGTTGCTGGGATGCCAATTATTATCTTTATTAAACCTAGACAAAACTCATTGTTCTGGTCAACAGGAATAGTAGTGACCATCAATTCCCGAAGATGTTTTCAAACACTGGGTGTTTGAAATCATGCTAAGATTTTCAAAGGGGCTCTAAAGATTCCCAGGATGAAAGAGCTGTTTTCAAGAAAGTTGAACTAATCATTGAAAGGGAAAAAACAAACTTACTTTTATGTGTTTTTTTCTCCAAAACTCTTTTGCAGCTGCTCACAAACTATAGCCATTATCTCCCTCCTTGCTGCTGCTTTAGCACTTTTTTTATGAGAAGGAGACAAGGAGTTTTGTCTTTAATGAGATATGCTGGATCAGATAATCTAGATTATGGTATATTCGGAACCGGCTAGACATCACAGATGAACATAAAAATATTACAGAATTGGCTATTTTATTTTCAATGAATTGCCCGATAATTCTCAGTATAAAATTTAGTCTTGTCACTGTGGTTATATACCAAATCAGAAGATTCTTATAAAAGACATGCATCTTTTATTTATATTTATCAGACACATTTACATGGAATTCTCAGTGAATGTTTCTCCAGATAGAAGTTTAAACCTATACTATGACTATGAACCAGCAGTATGTAGCAGCAACCAAAAAAACTAACACAATCCTGGGTTGTATTAACAGAGGCATAGAATCAAGATCACACGAAGTACTAGTACCGCTTTATAAAACTTTAGTAAGATCATACCTGGTATACTGCAATTTTGGTCACCATACTACAAAAAAGATGTTGAGACTTTGGAAAAAGTTCAGAGAAGAGCAATTAAAATAATCAAAGGCCTGGAGACTAAAACATATGAAGAACGGCTGCAGGACTTGGGTTTGGCTAGTCTAAAGAAAACAAGAAACGGGTGACATGATAGCAATATTACAGTGTTTGAGGGGCTGCCACAAAGAAGAGGGCATCAAACTAATCTCCCAGAGGGCAGGATAAGAAACAATGGTTGGAAACTGATCAAAGAGAGAAGCAACCTGGAATTAAGGAGAAACTTCCTAATAGTGAAGACAATTAACCAATGGAACAGCTCGCCTGCAAAAACTGTGGGCGCTCCATCACTGGAGATTTTTAAGAAGAGACTAGACTCACTTGTCTTAAATGGTATAGGTTCTCCTGCTTGAGCAGGGGGCTGGACTAGAAGACCTCCAAGGTCCCTTCCAGCTTCTATTCTATTCTATTCTATTCTATTCTATTCTATTCTATTCTACCTTATCTTAATGTAATAGATGTTTCAAGTCATTTCTTGGGCTTTCAGCAGAAATGTGCAATACGTGGGCTCATTCAGATGACTATGGGGATAGCAAAAATGTGGTTTCCAGTAGCCTTAGCATAGATCTAACTGGTTCTCTCCAAATATGTTAGCATCTCTAGAGGAGACCAGATTATGAAAATATTTTTTTAAGAAATGAATCAGAGCATGACAACTGCATTGGCTATCAGACTGACAATGCTGGAACTTCCACGATGTGATGTGGTCATTTTAAACCCTGTTTAAGCCTCTTCTCTTTGTGTAAAATGAGACAGTTTGCACAAAAGCAGAAGTGGCAGCAGAAACACCCTATGTATAAACTCAACCCTTAACCTATAGGATTAATGAGGAAAATATGTCAGATCCTCAAAAAGCTACCATGGTTATTTTAAAATTGAGAATTAATGAAATAATCTGAACTAAGATATGAAGAATTCAATGTTGATTATATTTCTTATTTAACTATATCATCTCAGAATTATGATGCAGCCAGAAAAAAAGGGGGGAGTCAGAAGATGGGGATGGGGATGGGGAGGAACCCAGCCAACATGAATAGCAAAGACTCGTTGCTTGTGAGGAAAGCACATAAAGTCCAGGGATTTTGACTTTTCCACTCCTGCATTTCAAAATATTTTGGCACGTTTTGATGCATGTTATGTACTCAGCAAGGACCTCCTGGATTCAAGACATAGTATACAGTCTTGTGAATCTATGCATCTGAACATTGTATATGTGAGTCAGGACTATGGAGCAGAGAAGAGATGCTATTTCTCTTCTTAAGTAATAGCAATAAAATCCTTAAACTAATACAATCCTTGGTTGTATAAACAGAGGCATAGAATCAAAATCACATGAAGTATTAGTACCAATTTATAAATACTTAATAAGACAACACCTAGAATAGTGCATCTTGTTTTGGTCATCACATTACAAAAAAAATGTGGCAGCAGATGTTGTGGCTTTGGAAAAAGGGCAAAGAAGAGCAACTAAGATATTAAAGGCCTGGAGACAAAAATATATGAAGAACGGTTGAAGGAATTGGGTATGGCCAGTCTAGACGTGGTGGAATCAACTTCCCCCCGAGATTCGAACTACTCCCACCTTGCCGGCCTTCAAGAAAGCTATTAAAACTCTCCTATTCCGGCAGGCCTCGGGTTGATGTCCCCAGGGGGGGCAGGATTCGATTGGGACATGCTGTGTGAATGTATTCATTTTTAATTGTTACACTTGTTGTTTTAATTTGGTACGCCGCCCTGAGTCCCTAGGGATTGGGCGGCATATACATTTTATAAATAAATAAATAAATAAAGGACTAGGGGTGACATGATAGCAGTATTCCAGTATTTGAGGGGCTGCCACAAAGAAGAGGTGGTCAACTTATTTTCCAAAGCACCAGAGGGCAGGACAAGAAACAATGGATGGAAACTAATCAAGGAGAGAAACAACTTGGAATTAAAGAGAAACTTCCTAACAGTGGGAACAATTAACTAGTAGAACAGTTTGCCTTCAGAAGTTGTAAGTGCTTCATCATTGGAGGTTTTTAAGAACAGACTTGACAGCCAGTATAGGATCTCCTGCTTGAGCAAGGGTTGGACTAGAAGACCTCCAAGGTCCCTTCTAACTCTATTCTGAAATAGAGTTGAAAATTCTTGTTCACAACATGACTCTTCTTCTCTCACATGCATATTAGCCAACAGCTCATTTATTCCTCCTGACCTTGCTTCTCTAATACATGCTCTTAGGCGAAAACCTCTGTCATTGCTTAGGAAGTACCCAAAACCTTCCTGTATTTGTGTGACTTCTCAGTTTGCTTCCAGTCTCTTAGCCATTAACCTAATGGCTCCTCTACTGCTGAGTGCCACCACCTTAGTTGAGGCTAGAACAATCAGAATTTCCAGCCAGTGTAATAGAGCTATTAAAGAAAGTTTCCCTTTTTGTCCTCTGCCCTCTAAATTATTAAGCAGGGTTATCTTATTTTTTATCTATTGCTCCTCCAAATAAGATGGATGATCTTCTCTACTGTCTCAGTGAATAGGGGCTGACAGGCATTTAGTAATAGCCCTATGTAGTGATTCTCTTATTTTCAGTTCTCATTAACTGAAAATCGGTGTTAAAGAAACAACTAATTTCTTCTTAGTGAGAGTACATAGCTTTTTTATTGAATGTTTGCATCTTGCCCACAGCTAGCAAGAATTCTGAGCTTTTTCCACTAATTTTTACTATCCAAGGCAAAGCTAAAACCGGCTGCCATCTCCTACAGGTCCATCTGGCTCATTAAAGGTACAATGTTGCACCAAAATAAAACCAGCTACAGAATGCACTTTGTGCAAAGAATGAATGCTTTTCTCCATGGAACTGAGGGTGTGGAATCCTTCTAATTTTGTCTTGTGGGAGATGGTGGGTGAGGGTTAAGGATCAAGAAAGATATGGATCAAAAATAGTGATTTTATCACAGAACGGATATGGAACATGCAGTTGCTTGCTATGCTTTGAAACCAAAACTCTCAGGAAAGCAGCCCATGTTTACTAAGTGTCAGGATTTACTTTCAATGTGATAGATATTTTAAGCCAAACTGAAGAGCTAGCTAGTACAAATGATAGCCAGAAATATTATTTACCATACATTCTTTAACCGCAACAATATATACCTGTGCTTCTGTAGGAGGAGTGACAGAACCTGGGGTGGAATTAAAAGAGGATAAGCCTAGAATCTCTATGTCGCCACAAGCAAACCACGTTCCACCTCCCTTGAATTCCACTGACTCTTATCTAACCCCAAGCAGATGTTAACCATTAGTTGAGAAGAGTCTTGTGCACAGTCATGATTAGCAATAAAGCAGTTTAATTGGCTCTTCACCTGTGGACCTGATCTTACACATCTGACATTTAGCTTTGTTTTTCAAAAGCAGCCACTGTTTTGGTCCTACTTTTATTAAAGTTAGAAGCACCCATAAGACCTCAGCTGGCATGACACTAATTTAAGGCCTCCCAACAAGTAGTTTCTCTAATCCTCTAGAAAGAAGGCAATTATTTCATCCAGTCATAATCTTGGGACATGTAAATATGAAAAGCAGAAGAGAAATGGCTGCTCGACATCTTTCTCTGTAACAGCTATCCAAAAAACTTCATATTCTGATACACAGCACCCAAACCACAACACAACACACAGCTAACCAGCATGCAACTAACCCTACCATACACAAAAGGAGTGTTGGAAATGACAGCCAGAATTCTCCAACCCTTAGGAATAGCAATAGCCCACAAATCCAGAGCCACATTCCACCAAGAATTATCCAAAACCAAAGACAAGATACAGAAGGCTGAAAGAAGCAATGTCATCTACAAAATCAATTGTAACCATTGCAACCAATTCTACATGGGACAAACATCATGTCAATTAAAAACCAGGCTCCACAAACACTGGCTGGCATTCAACCACCACGATTCCAAATCCTTAATCTCTACCCACACCAACACCAAACAACACCAGTTTGATTGGAGCAACACAAAAATCATTGGCAACGCTACCACCCACCCCACTCCTGAGTTCATACAAGCCTGATACTCCACAAGCAATTCTATCAACAGACACATTGACTTACAACCAGCCCACAAACCCCTCAGAATCCAAATCAACCACACAGCCAACCAGAGACAGCACCAACCCTCAACCAACCCACACAAGCCCCCCATCAGCAATTCACCTCCCAATGACCCTGACCTGATGTAACTTCCTCATCACAAGACTCATCACAAGACTCACTAATGACTCACACCTGACCCATCAAAGACCCTCACCTGACACACCCTTATAAACAAAAGAACCCTGACATCCCTTAAACTCTGCTGAAGATGTTCAGCAGATGAAGATGAACAAAATGTTCAGAAACCAACCCACAAGCTAGGAGAACGAACTTTCACCCTCACATGTAAATATATGAACAAAAACACAAAAACAATAAGGCATTCAAGTGTGTTTAAAAATAATCAACTCCTACTTGAAACTTCTCTTTCCCAAGTAGTTTTAATCTTTAGATAGAGTGTACCCATTTTTATCTATCTAACTTCCTTCCCATAAGAAAACTTTGCATCCATACAGAAACACAGAAGCTGCCAATTAATAGCTCTGAAATCTAAAAACAAACTTGCTATGAGAATATCACTTGTATAAATGAGATGATAGATGATATAGATAGATAAGATAGATATAGATGATAGATAGACATATCTATCTTTGCATGTAGTAAAGATAGTGAAGTGCAAATGATCTCTTCTTTCTCAAACTGGTGCCTTCTAATATAATTATGTCTGCCCCTTCCAGATTCCTAGTTAACCTTGTGATAGTTCTGAATGTTGGATCATTTAATCATATACACAGAGAGAAATACACAAACTCAGTATATATATCAGCATACTATTCTAGGAGCTATTCAATAATACTGCATAAATAACATTAAAATATAACTGGGGGGTTGTGGGATCATAACAGAACCTTGTATAAAATGGAAATAATTGCATACATTACCTATTATTTAGCAAGGATTAGCAACCCAATGCCCTTCAAATGTTTTGGATAATGGCTCCTACAAGCTTTTGCCATTGCCCAGGGCTGTGAGAATATCCTTGGGAAACAGAAGGAAGAGCTGTAGTCTAAACTATGGTCTGACAAGACATATCTCAACCCACACAAAGAATTGGGGTGGTGCAAGCATCTCAGAAGGGACTCTTCCTAGTTCTGTGGAATGTAAAAGCAAGAGAGAGTAGAAGTGTTTTTGGTTTCCTGTCTGGACTATTTCAAAGGACTGGCACCAGGCTTTGAGGGCCAATGAAAGGAAAAAGCAAAAAAAAATCTGGTGTAAGGAGTTTCTTAATAGACTCAACTGAACATGCTTGGAAACCTCCGCACATCATTGTCCCAAAGGCAACTGGACTTTGTTTCTCCTCAAAGACAAATTCTTCAAAGTTACTTTTTGAAAAAGCACCTTTGGGACGATCATGACCTAGATGGCTGAGAATCTCCATAAACACTTCCCCCATAGTGAAGATCCATAGTGAAGATGTTTCTAAATGTTGTCAGTGGAGTGAATTTAGAATCTCATTTTAGAGATTTATGCTGAATTCATAAGGGTCAAGGTGGAGGTAAGGCACATATGGAAACATGGAGAGACAATATAAAGAGTAAATATATTAATCAATATACAGTAAATCTACCTCTGCTTGATATTTTATTCCAAAGTTCTACTCAGCTGGTCTCCTTCCTAGGTGACTTTTTCCACTTCTCCAATGGGAGTACTATTATCAGCTATAGCAGGGACCCTTGTGAATACTTGTGTTGCTGCTTAGAATAGATTTCATTTCATGCCAACAAAGTTATTATTACTATTAGAGGAGGCTGGATTGCAACAAATCAGTTAAACTTCACCATGAACCCAAGCAGAAATGTCCTTTAGTTCTGAAGAGAACCGTAAGTGGCCAATGCAGAACAATCAGAGATTAGAAGAGGTAAACGCATATTTGGCTCTTTCAAATTTATTTTGTTATTCATTTGTTTTATTGTATTAGAATGGGTTGGAACACAACAGAAAATATACAGTGCAATAAAATAAAATTCAATTATATAAGCTGTATTAGTTGGATCTCTTTAAATAAGCTTGAAATTTGATGTAGTGCAAGCATATCATTGTAGCTTAACATGCCATCTTAACTGAACTGCACATAACTTGCTGTGAAATGATTTGCCACACTTTTCAGGGTTCCCATTCATTTTAATGGGTCTTGCACTAAAGATTACTGTAGAATGGAATCCAATTTTTACAATAGTTAATATGAAAAGGGTGGATATATGGAAAGGAAAACTAGAATAAGTTGAGTGGGGGAAGTCTTGGAATACTGTAAGGTCATACTCTGCAAAAGTCAGTAAAGTGTAAAAAATATGTCACATAACTGTCTATCTAGCCAAGTGGATAGGCTGGGGTCAGACTGGAATACGTTAAGTGGAGTCAGTCTTATATCCCATTGCATTTCATGCAGATTTCAATTTAACTCTACTTAAATTCAATTACTTAGGACAGATTCCTGAATTTGTGATACTAAGATTATAAGACAAGTCAATTGTTTTTGGAATTTTAGAGGCTTCTGGCATCATATTAAGAATCCCTGTCTACTTTTACCTTAATAAACTTTAAAATGACATAGCTTCTTTAAAAACAAAGACATACATCTTCATCAATGATTTGGACAAGAGGATAGATGGAGAACTCATCAAATTTGCAGACGACACCAAGCTGGCAGGAATAGCCAACACTCCAGAAGACAGGCTTAGAATACAGTAGGATCCGGACAGACTTGAACACTAGGTGCTAACAAAATGAAATTCAATGGTGAAAAAAAGTAAGGTTCTACATTTAGGCAAGAAAAAACAAATGTATAGGTATAGTATAGGGGGTACCTTGCTCAATAGTAGTAACTATGAGAGAGATCTCGGAGTCCTAGAGGACAATCACTTAAATATGAACTAGCAATGTGCTGCAGCTGCCAAAAAAGCCAACACAGTGCTAGGCTGCATTAACAGAGGGATAGAATCAAGATCACACGAAGTATTAATACCACTTTACAATGCCTTGGTAAGGCCACACTTGGAATACTGAATCCAGTTTTGGTCACCACGATGTAAAAAAGATGTTGAGACTCTAGAAAGAGTACAGAGAAGAGCAACAAAGATGATTAGGGGACAGGAGGTTAAAACATATAAGGAAAGGTTGATGGAATTGGGTATGTCTAGTTTAATAAAGAGAAGGACGAGGGGGAACATGATAGCAGTGTTCCAATATCTCAGGGACTGCCACAAAGAAGAGGGTGTCAAGCTATTTTCCAAGGCGCCTGAAGGCAGGACAAGAAACAATGGATGGAAACTAATGAAGGAGAGAAGCAACCTAGAACTAAGGAGAAAGTTCTTGACAGTTAGAACAATTAACCAGTGGAACAACCTGCCTCCAGAAGTGGTGAATGTTCCAACCCTGGAGGTTTTTAAGAAGAGACTGGACAGCCATTTGTCCGAAATGGTATAGGGTTTCCTGCCTGAGCAGGAGGTTGGACTAGATGGCCTCCAAGGTCCCTTCCAACTATTAATATTATTATGGATCATCGCACAGTCAGCCAGATGTTCAGACTGGATTTGGCATTTTGTCTACCTATCGAGTCTTTACCCAGGACCTGGGACAGGCAGATGTGGATGTTTGATGGTATTACAGATATCGTCGCAGGATGGAAGCAGTTCCTAGTAAGGCCGCCTTTTGCAATTGACTAATAGCGAATTTGTCAATGCCAATGGTGTTCAAGTGGTGCTCCAGTTGTTTTGGGATTGCACCAAGGAGCCTATGACTATTGGTACTACCCTTGCTTGCTTTTGCCACAGTCTTTCTATTTCTATTTGTAGGTCTTTGTATTTTGTTATTTTCTCCAGTTCTTTCTCTTCTATTCTGCTATCTCCAGGCACTGCCAAGTCCACTATCCAGACTTTTTTGTCTTTCTTATCGACAATTGTTAAGTCTGGGGTTATGTTGCAGGTGCTTGTCTGTTTGAATTCTGAAGTCCCAGAGCAGTTTAATTTTATCATTTTCTATGACTTTCTCTATTTTATGATCCCACCAGTTTTTGCTTAAAGGCAAATGATATTTTTTGCAGATCTTCCAATGCACCATTGTTGCTACTTTGTCATGCCGCTGCTTGTAGTCTTCTTGCAACAGCTTACCAGGTGGTCCATTGTTTCTTCAGCTTCTTTGCATAGACGGCACTTACTGTCTGTTGCTATCTTCTCAATTTTGACTTTATATGCATTTGTCCTTAAGGCTTGTTCTTGTGCAGCCAGAATTAGTCCCTCGGTCTCTTTCTTCAATTTTCCTGCTCTTAGCCATTGCCAGGTCTTGTTATTATCTGCTTTCCCAGCTATTTTTTTTCATGTATTGGCCATGTAGTGCTTTGTCTTCCCATGCCTCTATTCTGTTCTTCATTTGGTCTTTCTTGTAGGCCAGTTTGGTCTCTCCAGTAGTCAGTAAGCCTTCCTGATATCCTAATTTCAGTGCATCTTCATCATTGTTCTTCAGATATTCTTCCAAAGCCATTTTTTCTTCTTCAACCATCTGATGTACTTGTAGCATTCCACGCCCACCTATTTGCCTTGGTAGATAAAGTCTATCAATGTCACTGCGTGGATGAAGGGCAGGATTCATTGTCATTATTTTTCTGGTCTGCCTATCCATTGCTTTTAGTTCTGCTTGAGTCCAGTCCACTATTCCAGCTGTGTACCTAATGACTGGGATTGCCCAGGTGTTGATTGCCTTTATGGTATTTCCTCCATTGAGTTTGGACTTTAAGATCTTCTTCACTTTCTTAATGTATTCACCTCTAATCTTTTTCTTGACTTCAGTGTGCTTGATGTTGTCAGTGTGCTTGATGTTGTTGTTGTTGTTGTTATTATTATTATTATTATTATTATTATTATTATTATTATTACTATAACCACATACACGTATATATATGATACAGCCTCATGTAGAATGCTATGCACAGACTGTTCTTTAAAGAATTCTTGGCACAGACTGATTTCTTTAAAAATTACATTTCTGCCAAATCATTTACAGGTAGTTCGAATGCCTGCTTTTAAACAACCTGAAAATTATATTTCAAAATAGAACAAAAATCTAACAGTAAAATAAAATTGTAACTTAAATCCTATAAAATTTAATTCTTAATACTGATCCAGAGCTTGAAGAGAAGATAACAATTTTGCTTAGAAAAAAGCATGTTGAAGAAATTTTGAAGTACTTCATTTAAAAAGAATAGTTTCTGTGCTTAATAGCAGGCATATCCAATTCTGAAGGCACTGAGCCCACAGTCTCTGACTAAACAGGCAGATTTATGAGGTCATAAGAACTAAGCTAAATGTTATCTGTTCTCCACACAAGTCCTAAAACTAGATAAGAGTTTTACCTAATATTTACAAGTATAATATTTTGACTTATTTGTTTAATTGAGTTCTTTTTATCTAGTTTTAGGACTTGTATTGTTAACAGAACACATTTTAGGTAATATGTATGCAGAAATATTAAAAATTTAAAAGGGTTCACAAACCTTTAAGCATTACTGTAGCACTAATTAAATTTGCAATCATCCACAGCTACATTTTACCAAACAATTATAACTTTGGGAATTTTGGGAGGAGATTTATACATCTCCTATGATTCATCCATTTGGGGCCAGAAGATAGAGTGGATACAATAAATATTGATTAAATTATCAAGAGGAGGAGAATTTATTCTGTTTTCAGGGCTTAATACTTTGGGTTATTCAGTGAAACATTCTGGCTGAGAATTCAGGACAAACAAAAAGGAGTACTTCATATAATTTATGGAATACATTGCTACATATAGTGGTTAAGGTGAGGCATTAGATTAGTTTGAACATGGCACCGACAGAAGAACAGGTATTTTGTCTGAAAATTTCAAGGAACTGAAGTGGAGCAACAAAAATTGCCTTATGGTAAACTTTGGTCCGAGTTTGTTTAACATTCTTGTATAAACTGATTATTTATAGGGTTTTTTTAATTGAAAGCATTCTCTTCAAAGCATGTATAATGACAAGTCTGATAAAGCATGTATAATGACAAGTCTGATAAAGATACGTATGCATGTTACAATTTAAGAATAACATAAAAAGTGTCCTGTATAATATTTAGTATTATGATCTTAATAATGCTCCAAGTAGGCCAAAAAATTAAAAATAAAAAAGACCATGACTCTCCAGCGTGGAACAGGAAGTGTAAGCACTTGCTCCTATGGTAAAATACAAAAGATAAGATAGAATTATAAAACAGAAGGGGGCGTTGTCTTACCTGAACGCCTTTTCTCAGCATGATGATGGAGAATCCACGGATGGGTTGTCTTAATCTATCTGCTCCAATTGGAGCAGATAGATTAAGACAACCCATCCGTGGATTCTCCATCCAATCATGCTGGAGAATGCTCAAATTACTCTTTTTGTAATTCTTAGTTTTCCTAATGCTACCCTTGATATATGTTAATGCTTCAATTCTCTGGAATCCTCTTATAGGGCAGGGTTTTTTTGCCTAATCAGGCAACAAGGTAGAGAAAGAGAGAGTGAAAGTACCTAGAACATTTATTTAATTTTAGACTTACACTAGATTTTAATACTATGTGTTTTTTAGATTTTGGCTCAGCCAAATTCACACATCTGAGAGATGAAAGCAGTAATTTAACAGGCCACAACAATTCCAACTAAGAACTACATGACATGGCCCTATTAAGCATTCCCATCACTATTATTGATATAAATGTGCTCCAGAAATATTAATCTCTAATATGTCCCAAATAGTTTAGTCCAGAGAGTAAATGAAAGCAGAGTCCAGAATCATCCAGGGGTTATCAGATAGTTATGTCTGATCAAATTTGAAAGAGAAATTCTACTATGAGGAACTGGAGGAAAGCAAGGAGCACTGATTCATAAGAGCTGGACAAAACATCAAATCCAATCTCGTGCTCAGTGCGAGAATAGAAATTAAAGATTACCTGACAGATACTTTTTCACCTTTGCTTAAACACAGCCAAGAAAGGAGATTTCAGTACTTCTCTGGGTAATTGGTTCCGCTATCAAATAGTTAGAAAGTTAGGAACAGCTACAGTAGGGAAGGTTTTTCTAATGTTCAGATAGAATCTGCTTTTCTGTAATTTAAACCCCTTATTCCCTGTGCTGTACTCTGGAATGATAGTAAATGGGTTGTGACCTTCTTCTATGTGCTAATTTCTCTGTACACACCTAAAATGCAATGTGCAAAACTGGAAATATAGTAATACAATGTAGTATATTAAATCATGAATACATGAAATCATGCATTGCAGAGAGTATACTTTCTCCTGCCATTATATTAAAAGAACTCAGGGTCATTCAACAAAGCTGAACAGAGGGGGGTTCAGGACAGATTGCTCTTTGCACAGTATGTAGTTAATCTGTGGGATTATCTATCTACACTTTGGTGATGTTCCCAAATTAAACAGCTTTAAGTGGATATTAGAATTGTTTTTGTAAAACTAATAATGGTTACTAATTATTATGCCTAAATCTTATATCTAGAATGTCATAGTTACCATAGCCAACTATTTTTCTTCCATTCCTCTTTGTCAGGTCCTCAAAACAAGAAAGACACACAGTGATTCTTCCGTGTAGATTTCTTTACTGTTCCAGACCTCTAGACAGAATCTTGCCAAACTAAACCACACTGCTATCTAACCCTCTATACTCAGAGAACTACTGGGGCTGTCTTTACTCTCTTTCTCTCACACAAACCATACCTGAGCTGAGCTTTCTCTTAGTTCTCTGGAATACACTCCCTCCCTCCTGGAAATCCAAATCGTAGAATCCACCATGCCTTTCAAATTCTGAAAATACCTGAAAGACTAGAGTCACCATGCAGCCTACCATATTTCCACATGGTCTTGCTGCCTTTCTCAGAATTATGAAACAGCAGCCTGAGGTGAGCTCTGGCTCTTTGGGTCAGATGCAGATAGAAAAGTGGTGGGGCTTGCATCACTACCTGTGGTGGGAAGCCCAATAGACCCCAAGAAAATAGAGGGAGAAATGAGAATGTTGCCAAAGAAACAGCCAAAAAGGAGGAGGGAAGTATCAGAAAAAGAGCAATTTTGCCTTAATTATGCCAAGTATAAATTTAGTGAAAGAAGTGTTTTCAAGATTCTGTTATACTGCCCTACTAGCAATAAAAATCTTTCCAAAAATGCAAATGGTTCTTGTTTCTTGGGTTTGTGAGCCTCACAGGGCTTGATTTTAGTCTTGAAAGCCTGTCAAAGCAATTCTCCCACTCAGCTTATACCTAGCATAATTGAGGAAGAATTTCACTGAGACTCTTTCTGTATGCAAGGTGAGAAAAGTTCTGATAAAACTGTCTCTGAGATTTACAATGTGAGGCAGATTTAGGGAATAAAAAGGAAAAGGAGGCATAAATAAGCAAAGGTCAACTGTGTGATTATTTTACAGCTTAGTTACAGTTGGAAAATACTATTAAGAAATGTTCCAAAAGCTCTCTTAAAAATAACTTTTGATGAAAATTTGAATGGCTTAGATTTAAAACAACAACAACAACAAAAACCTGCACTGTCATCAGAAATATGCTTCAAACAAGACTTGCAAGTCATGCTTATTTTTGACATCAATTGACATGTTATTTGACCAGGAGAGGGAGTTAATAGAGACACAAGGTACAAGAAATCTAAAAATATTCCCTTGAATTTTAACCTTGGAATTCAAAGGCTTGTGCAAATGACAGATACCTGGAAATCCCTTGCAAACACAAATAAATTATTCCGAGACATGGAATAGAAAAAAGTTCATTTTGACTAGTCTGACCCAAATCTGAAGTGGATTAAACTTATAAAATCAATAACTTTTTAAAGACGTTAACTAGAAATGTAAATCTGGATAATGTATTTTTTTTTAAAAAAAAATAGTGGATTAGAGATTAATGTTCAAAATTACACTTATTTCCATACAAAATTACACTTATTTCCATACAGTGAGTTAAGTTCATATGCATAAAAAATGGTTGATAGAGGAATTCTAGATCAAAAAATCTTACTGGCATGAAATAAATGTCTCGTAAATATCTCCCTTAGGAGAAATAAGCCATGGCTGATCAGGTGAAGTATTAATACCACTTTAAAATGCCTTGGGAAGACCACACTTGGAATACTGCATCCAGTTTTGGTCACCACAATGTAAAAAAGATATTGAGACTCTAAAAAGAGTACAGATAAGAGCAACAAACATGATTAGGGGACTGGAGGCTAAAACATACAAGGAACAGTTGCTGGAATTGGGTATGTCTAGTTTAACAAAGAGAAGGACGAGGGGGGAGGGGACATGATAACAGTGTTCCAATATCTCAGGGGCTGCCACAAAGAAGAGGGAGTCAAACTATTCTCCAAAGCACCTGAAGGCAGGACAAGAAGCAACGGATGGAAACTAATCAAGGAGAGAAGCAACCTAGACTAAGGAGAAACTTCCTGACAGAACAATTAACCAGTGAAACAACCTGCCTCCAGAAGCGGTGAATGCTCCAACACTGGAAGTTTTTAAGAAGAGACTGGACAGCCATTTGTCTGAAACGGTATAGGGTTTCCTGTCTGAGCAGGGGGTTGGACTAGATGACCTCCAAGGTCCCTTCCAACTTTTTATTATTATTATTATTATTATTATGCTTTTTAGCAATCAACAGACCCATTTTAAGGATATGTTCCCTTCTAGTTTTCCCCAACAATATTTCAATCTCCAATTTCTTTCAATGGCATTTCAACATTTAACATATAACTTTCACTGAAGGCTAGATAATAATTAGAAAAATGGAGTCATATTGAAGGGTGAAGTATGGTCTTGCATTCAAAATTTCCCTAGATATACCTGGTATACATGCATTCCCTGGTATACATGGTAGTCCTTCAGATTTGAAGACACTATTGTGCAGTTCATCTCTGGACACAGACATCTGTTGTCCCAGTATGGAAGCACTGAGTCTAATATAATGGGGGGGGGGGCTGGAAGTCCATTGTTGTAGCAATAGAGAGTCTGCTCTTGATCTGCCCATGACATCTATCAATTTTTGGCAGCACCTACTTCAAAAGCAGGTGGACACTTCATAATCACAGGGCTCAGGTCGCAAATGACTGGAAAGGTCTCAGCTGGGAGACCCTTTAGAACTGCTGCTGGTGAGAGCAAACATAGAAGCAAATAGTCTGACCTTGTGCAAAGCAGCCCCCTAAGCTTTGTATAAGTGATATGTTGTTGTATTGTACTCATGAGGACAGAAGGAAAATAAACAGTAACTGTGATTGCACACTGTTCTATTTGGCAAAACAGTAAGACCAAGCTGAGCCTGGGGCTGTCCCCATATACCTTTCGCTTGTACGTTGAACAAATAAACAGGAGAGATACTTGGCAATGTACAGAAAAGAACAAAGGATTAATGTTTTGAAGGATTTTATTGAAATTGGTATTATTGAGTAAATAAAATGTTCCACATTCCAAGAGTTATGAATCAGACATTTTATTCTGGAACTGAGTCAGGCAGGGTCCAATGAATGCTCTAACTAAATTTTAATGTATTTTGTTTTGCATTTTTGAAATCTAATTGATAAGATTTATTCAGCAGAATAAATTAATAAATTAATTAATAGGCCCATGGTTTATCAAATAAAATGCTGAAATTACATATCAGATATAACATCAGAAGTCTTGCAATATTTATTATGTCTAATTTTTATATCCAAAGAAATGATGACTAAAATTTGATTGCGACTTGTACACTTTTAGTATTTGATATACCAATACATAATAATAATAATAATAATAATAGTAAAGTTGGAAGGGACCTTGGAGGTCATCTAGTCCAACCCCCTGCTCGGGCAGGAAACCCTACACCATTTCGGACAAATGGCTGTCCAGTCTCTTCTTAAAAACTTCCAGTGTTGGAGCATTTACTGCTTTTGGAGGCAAGCTGTTCCACTGATTAATTGTTCTCACTGTCAGGAAGTTTCTCCTTAGTTCTAGGTTGCTTCTCTCCTTGATTAGTTTCCACCCGTTGCTTCTTGTCCTGCCTTCAGGTGCTTTGGAAAATAGCTTAATTCCCTCTTCTTTATGGCAGCCCCTGAGATATTGGAATACTGCTATCATGTCCCCCCTTGTCCTTCTCTTCGTTAAACTAGACATACCCAATTCTCGCAACCGTTCCTTATATGTTTTAGCCTCCAGTCCCCTAATCATCTTTGTTGCTCTTCTCTGTACTCTTTCTAGAGTCTCAACATCTTTTTTACATCGTGGTGACCAAAACTGGATGCAGTATTCCAAGTGTGGCCTTACCAAGGCATTGAAGAGTGGTATTAATACTTCACGTGATCTTGATTCTATCCCTCTGTTAATGCAGCCTAGCACTGTGTTGGCCTTTTTGGCAGCTGCAGCACACTGCTGGCTCATATTTAACTGATTGTCTACTAGGACTCCGAGGTCCCTCTCACAGTTACTACTATTGAGCATGGTGCCACCTATGCTGTACTTGTGCATTTGGTTTTTCTTGCCTAAATGTAGAACCTTGCTTTTTTCACCATTGAATTTCATTTTGTTAGTTAGTGCCCAGTGTTCAAGTCTGTCCAGATCCTTCTGTATCTGAAGCCTGTCTTCTGGAGTGTTGGCTATTCCTGCCAGCTTGGTGTCATCTGCAAATTTGATGAGTTCCCCATCTATCCCTTCATCCAAATCGTTGATGAAGATGTTGAAGAGTACTGGGCCCAGAACAGAGCCCTGGGGCACCCCACTACACACTTCCCTCCATATAGATGCAGTTCCATTGAGGACCACTCGCTGAGTACGGCCGGTCAGCCAGCTACGGATCCATCTGGTGGTGGTTCTGTCTACCCCACATTTTTCTATCTTGTCAAGTAGTAGGTTGTGATCTACTTTATCAAATGCCTTACTGAAGTCCAAGTAAATTATGTCCACAGCATTCCTCTGATCCACTAATTTTGTCACTTGGTCAAAGAATGCAATAAGATTTGTCTGGCATGATCTATTTTTGACAAAACCATGTTGGCTTTTAGTAATGACTTTGTTTGCCTCTAGGTGTTCGTTGATTCGTTGTTTGATTATCTTTTCCAGGATCTTCCCAGGTATTGAGGTCAGGCTGATAGGTCTGTAATTTCCTGGATCCATTTTTTTTCCTTTTTTGAGGATGGGAACTACATCAGCTCTTTTCCAGTCCTCTGGTAGTTCCCCTGTGTTCCAGGATCTTTGAAAAATATAGTTCAGTGGCTCCGATACACATCTGCCAGTTCCTTGAGAACTCTGGGGTGTAATCCATCTGGTCCTGGCGATTTGAACTCATCTAGGCTGGACAGGTGCTCCCTAACCATTTTCTTGCCTATCTTAACTTGTGTTTCTGTTTTGTTTTTTATGGCACTATTTTTGATAGGTTGGTCTGTTGGTCTGATCCTATAGGAGATCTCACTAAGAACCTACTATACATTTAAAAAAATATAACAAGGGGAAGAATCCTGCCACATACAACAAAATAATTAAATATAGATTTCTCATAATTTCTGTGTATAAAGTTTTATGTACATTGCTTGAAAATAATTAATTAAATGGGCATATCCTTATTAATACAGAAAAAATGGGCATATTCTTATTAATACAGAAAAAGGCCACTATTCTCTACAATAAAACAATTCTTATGTTATACCATAACACTTTTATAAAAGTTGAGATTTTGCTAACAATTTATGATATCCCAGCTTTGACATAATATATTAGTATCTTTTGAAATAATAATCTCAATGACCACGTTAGATTTTATGTCATATTTACTATATTTTTTAATTTATTTATTTATTCTCCATAGAGAAAGTGAAATGAATGTAATTATTTGGGGGGGGGGATATTCCTTGGATTCTGTGTAAGAAATGAGTGAATATTTCCTCTACAAATATATATTCCAAATCAATATTTGACTTGGAAAGGCATTCTTGAAACAATAAGTTATGAAAACAGATCTTCAACCCTAGGCTTTCCTTCCCAAAACAGATACCTATTCAATTATCCTGGCTAGAGTTCCGTGTCCATGTGATTTCCATTTTGTTTTGGCATCTTTCAGGAGAGATGAGAATACATTAACATGGCTATCATGTAGTACAACAGCTCAAGAAACCCAAAGGACAGTCTTACCCAACTCAATATCTTCAACATGGTTTGAACTTCAACTGATATTTAACTATTGGCCAACTGTAGTTATAGTCTAAAACATCTTAAAAGTAGAACTTGGAGAAGATGACCATAATGTACTACTAAAAGTTCACTGTTCTTTGCAGATTTGAAAGTTGTGTCTCCTAATTTAGTTTCCCTGTTTTTAAAAAATGGCCCCATAAAAATTAATTTGGGTCATTGAGATTTTACCTGGAGGACTTCCAAAGGCCTACCACTTCCCTTGCACTATATTTGGAAATGCAAGTTTCTGGCTTCTTTTCATTCTAGCTGCCATTTTGTACTTCCTATTTTTACAAAAATGACCCTGCAAAATACTATGAATTTATAGCACCATGTACAGTAGATAAGATAAGATAACCTTTATTGTCATTTTTTTACATGAAGAAGCACCAAAAACACTACAGAAAAAATAAATAAGAAGTGAATGCCACCACTGAGAAAGGCAAGACAAAATCAAGGCCAGCTTCACCAATTTACATTCTTCAGCTACTTAGAATAGTGCATCCACTTCAAGAAAGCAATGACCCACTTTCCCAGTTGGGACACTTTCAGCCATAGAAACAGTTCGTGCAGGTTGATCTGCCACAAGCTCAAGGCCTCTGAAAGGGATATCTGGGCCTTTCTGAACAGCGAGTTACTCTTGCTCCTTTGATACCTGAGCAAAACACAAAAAGAAATTAATTAACTGCCTTATAAAGTAACAATAAAATACCTAGAGAGGAACAATTTCTAAAATACAAATTATTTTGTAATTTCAGCTGAGTACAGTAAACGTAGTCTTTACTGATTTACCCAGTAGTTCTTCTCATATGGGACTCAAAAGTACGTCTCTTCATTTACGGTACCGTTGCATTAAATTCTCCAATTACTCTATGCTTTATAAGAAGAATGAGTGAGACAAAGACATCAATAACAATACAAAGGAGAAGAAGAAAATAAATTATTTAATCTTGTATAGAAAAACCTGTGAGAGGAAGCACAGACTTTTCAGAATTACTTTGAAGGTGGGGATGGAGAGAACAGGTAAGAGTGATCAGGAAAGAAGACTGATGAAGATGACAGATAAAACAGAAATACCTCCACAGAAAGAACCAAACACCCCCAAGCCCATTTGGTATTCTCCTCAAGTGATGAATGGTATGCTATGTCTACAACTCTGTAAGCAATTTTCTCCACTTTAATTGAATTTCCTTATGCTATTTCAAGACAACAGCAGATAATAAATATCACGAATGGACAAATACTTTGAAAGAGGCATTTCACAACAATATGAAAGATATACAAATTAACCATTGGAATCAGTGAAGCAGCTGTGCTTTTTTCCAAACTCACCCCACTATTTTGTAAGCTGCTCCCAGCTGTTTCCATATGCATTGCATGTCCATTTTGTTTAAATTGGAAAAAATGGAAGTGAAATAGCTAAATGTTTGTTTAGATAGCTGGGAGTAGCTACTTTAATGATTTGGAGAAATATCTCATAAATGCCCACACACATAGCAAAATATCTCTTTGAACGTATTTGCATAAAACCAATATATATATTACTACTACTACAGTATTGTCTACTGCATAGAAAAATGCACCAAGCTGATTTTTTTGTAGTTTCTGCATTTCAAAGTCATTGCAAATAGGAATCACATAGCCAATTAACATAGCCAATTAACATGGGGACCAATGGGTAAACAGTTAGAAAAGAACCACAGAAGATTGTTTTTGTATATGATAACTGCAACAAGATTATTACATGCACAAAGATGGAAAGATTGGGTAATGGAGGGATGGTTGATGAAGTTAATGGAACTTGTTAAAGTGGCTAAATTAACTCGTTCGATTAGAGAAGGCAATATCTACATTTATCAATGACTAGAAATCCCTTATGGATTTTTTGTGTAAAAAAAAATAAAGAATCATGCTTTTGGGAATAGGGACTTACACAGCAACAGCTCGTATGCAGCAGCGAGACATGTTGAGGAAGGAGCTGGCATTAGCCCGTGTCTGCAGGGAGGATTCAATCCCCCTTAGCAAATCGTTGGTCTTCAGCAGCAGCAGCATCTGACGAGGAACATTGCTGAGAAGCTTAGTGATTTGAGGTAAGTAAGTAGCAGCATTGGTCCGGATTTCTACATCCTGAAATAATCAGATTAAAAATGTAGGGGAGACCAGGAAGGAAAAGATTCACATAGACTGTCAGCACTATCTACCATGAACAACAGAAGATTTCCAAGTTAGTAGACAGAGATCTTTCTTAGAGAAGCCAAGCTCTTTTCAAAAGGAAATGCAAAATCTGAGAGCTTTTTGATTACACAAAGTGTATGTTTTATCTCTGATTTATGTCTCCTTTTTAAAAAGAACTTTAGAGTTTCCCCTAGGATAGTTCTGATGGCATTTATTTACTTAGTTGCATTTAGTGAGCAGCTCATTCAGAAGGTCTCCCTTAATTTTATCTGTACAAAGACAATCTCCAGAGCAGTGTTTCTCAACCTTGAAGTCCACATGCCTTAAAATTGTCAAGGTTGAGAATCACTGCTCCAGAGGGAAGCTTTGCTCAGAGACAACAACTGACTCAATGTCATGCAATGACCTTCAGGACTGAGTTGAGATTTGGATCCCAATTTCTTTGGTCCAAGCCTGACACCTTAATTACCTACATTAAAATACCATATTAAAATGTTAAAAATATTTTTAAAATATGTATATACTATATTAAAATACTACATTAAATATACAGCACAAGACTATATTAAATATTTATTACATAATATATATTATACTATATTAAAAATATAGCACAAGAACTGGTTTACACTGATAAAGGCAGTGAAAGGCATTATGTATTTTATGCAGGAAACCCCAAATTCAATTTCGGGAATGGCTGATCCCCAGTTTGAAACTGTTATTGGGCAATTAGGAGAGAGCAGACTCGGTATAATGTAAGCTGCCAGGCTTATTCTATCTGAGGCAGCAGTGAATCTTCAGCGTGGCATTTTTGTGTGTTACTTTTTTTATCCATTATCACAAGAAAATGTACCTCTTTACTTGTGACGGGCAAACGATCAATGCCTCTGTTGACAGATTCCCAGGAACGTGCTGTAAGCATGCAAGCAAACAGGGGGTACAGGTCACCTGCTCCCAGGCGCTGGCTGTATTGTTTTATCTGCTTCACGTCTGCCTTGATCAGGGCTTGCCAAAGTCGGCAGTAATCCAAGCGGAAGCTGTCAGTCAGGACCTTAAGAAGAAGAAGAAAACAATCCCAAAGGGGCAAAATATTGTTAAACAGTATGTGGACCCAAGTACAGATTGTACCAATAAAAGAGAATATTTGTAGCTCAGGGTTGAAATGAGGGGTGCTGTGAGCTTACTTGTTTTCTTGAAGACGTTTCATTACCCAAACTAGGTAACATCATCAGTGTTGTAATGAAACGTCTGCAAGAAAACAAGCAAGCACAGAGAGCAAACTAGGATTCCTCAATACAGATTGTTCTTGGAAGAATTAAATGGCCTGAGACACTTGTTTCGTACCAATACGGGCAGTTGATTTAAATTCTGGAGCATTGGGTGAGCATGTATGGCATCTCTTATTTATTTAAAAATATATTTCTTTAGAACATTTATATATGTGCCGATGTTATTTTGAACTTTGGGTGGCTCCCAATCAACAAAACATTGAGTCAAGAACCTGTCTTATATTCTAAATTTGGCTTCATGTTCCAGGTGAAATATTAACACTGCTTTCTTTCCCCTGCAGTCTAGAGCTGTATTTGCCCAACCTTAGCGCAGCCTCTCTCTCCAATAGGCTTTTTGGCTCAGCTGCTCTTGGCATTACTACAATATCTATCTTCTGCAGTAGAAAGGGCACCTCATGAAAATAATCTGCTGTTTGCTGCCATACTAAAAAGATTTCTCCCTACATGTGGTCAAATGTTGCTGTTTAATGACAAAACTGGCCTTCATTATCTCTCTATTTGTTTGACAAGCCAGCTACATACCTGATAGAGTCCATGGTCCAGAAGTATAATGTGTGACTTGCCTGTAGTTGGACACTTCCTCACCAAGACATTGCCAGGATGTGGGTCACAGTGCACAAAACCATTCACAAAGATCATTTCACTGTATATTTTTCCCAAGTTGCGAGAGATCTGAGGAGAGAGAAGAAGGAGATGCAAGATCCCCAAAAGATAGGGAGCATAGGACTGTAACCTAGTTCAGAGCAGTATCACCTATTGGAATGGCAGAGAAGTAGCTGGCTAATTCCTTTTTATGGCATAAGATATTCAAGAGAAAATGACATCAACCAACCAACATATGTGTACTTAGAGAAAGCATTTACGTTATCTTTCCCTCATCTGGGTAGAACTAGAACTATGCTAGCAGAAATGTAAACATGTTTGTCAAAATTAATCACAAAGAACACTCTTGGTGCCCAGATCATAGACAAGCAATATGTGTCAGGGTGAGTGAGTTCCCCAAATATAAATCTCCTTATTTACTAAGGAGACCATGCTTGTTTGTGTGTGCACTTGAATAGCTACAAGTGAGTTATCAGAGAAGATGAAAAATATAATTGTAAAAAATACCTCATTCAGGAAAGTTGTATGTTGTTCTTGCTCAGATATATTGTTGCATGACCATCTATATATAGTTGTGAATCTGAATGAGAGCCTATGGGTAAAGTATTATCTGAAATGAACTGTAAATCTGTGCCTGCCAGAGACTGGAAAATAACATTTTCCAGTAAAATATGACTCAAATGTATTTGACTACATTTACTTCTTTTGAGTTCGCCTTCAAGCATGAACAGAATCCAATTGGTTAAAAAAAAAGGATGCATGTCAAAATATTACAGTGTACTAATGAAAGGATGAATGCTCATTTAATTAGGAAATAACAGATCTAACATTTAATTTTCTGGACCAATTGGCCAATCAGCATGAAGTAAAGAAACATTAATTTCACTACTGAAATGAAAGAAGAAACTGTGAACTAAGAATATAGCAATGGAAAAATAAATGGAGTACCTGATTTTTAAAATCTTTTCTACTTCTACCCTACAAACATAATTTGTTTATATATGCAGTTTAATTAGCAGAGCTTCTACCAAGGAATTGACAGTATAATCAGGGTGTAATGAGAATTATCTGTGAGTAATCCATCCCACTTACTGCCCCACCCCAGGTTTTGTAAGGAAAAATAATGTAACATATGAATTTGTACCAATGGTAACACGTCGACTTCAGAGTATTATTTATTTTATTCTATATCATTTCAAATTGACCGTATCTTTTCACTGGGCACATAAGGTTAGAAATCACTCATATGCTACCACAGCTATGGCTTATAAAGTTGTCAAGTACCATCCACACAATTAGTTAATTACTTTTGTTAAATTTACCATAACTCATCCATTCTGATGGAATGATAAAAATAGCCAAAATGGATATGAGGACTTTTACATACTTGACTTCAACCTATCTTCAAACACTGCAATAGTTTTGAGCAGATATATAGTTGTTTACCACACTTGCTATATGATTGTGAATCTTCTTAGGTGTTTGTACCTGTTGCCTCACATCAACATTCCTAAGCTTATAACAATGAAAGATTTCTTACCATAATATAAAATTATCACTATTTCTCTTTTAGTTACGTGAAACAGTGAACAAGCTAGTTAAATACATTAAGCCGTAGTGGCGCAGTGGTCAGAATTCAGCATTGTGGACTAATTCGATCAGGTCAGTTCGATCCTGACCCGCTCAAGATTGACTCAGCCTTCCATCCTTCCAAGATTGGTAAAATGAGGACCCAGATTGTTGGAGGCAATATGCTGACTCTATAAACTGCTTAAAGTACTACAAAGTACTATGAAGTGGTATATAAGTCTAAGTCAGTGGTTCTCAATCTGTGGGTCGGGACCCCATTTGGGGTCAAACGACCATTTCACGGGGGTCGCCAAACAACGCAGTCCACCATTTTTTTCCCCTTTTCCTTAGCTGTGCTACTCCCTTTTATTCTATTGGCTTTTGAAAGCCAATAGAATAGACTCTCTTGAACAGAGTCTAATTCTATTGGCTTTCAAAAGCCAATAGGAATTGTCCAGGCTGTTTCTGCCAAAAGTCCCATTCTGCAAACGGTGCTGCACCAGTTGAGTAGTCCTCGACTTACGACCGGTTGAGTAGTCCTCGACTTACGACCGGTTGAGTAGTCCTCGACTTACGACCGGTTGGGGTCATGGCATTAAAAAGGTTGAGAACCACTGGTCTAAGTACTATTGCTATTGCTATAGTGTCTGATATGAATCCAGACCATAGAGTTATTTTGTGGCTCATTGTATAAACCCATAAAACTGGATTAATAACTGAAGTACTGTATGACTAAGTATGTTGTGTGAACAAAGCCAATGAAATAAAATATTCTTTTAGTGAATTTTTAAAGTCAACTAAGATAACTAATGTAAAAGATTGTTTCTAAAGAATAATTGCTCAAAAATTGTATACTAAGCATAGTTTAGGATTGCTTTGCATATTGGTTTCCCTTCTCAGGGGCCAAATAGATGACAATACCAATTCATAGGTAATTCCTTGAAAAGGAAAAGATTAAAAAATAGGTAATAGGTTAATTTTAAAATATGTTAACGATATTATGATTATGATAACAGTTCAAATGTTAGGGCAGATGGTCAGAATCTAGGAGGTACAGAGTAGGAAAGGAGGGTTAAATGTCACAAATGCCAAAGCCACTCCTCCTAAAACTATGGAAGCAAAATTATACAGAACATCCAGATTATTAAGGATTTGTATAGCATGCTAAACCTTTCTGCCTAAATTATCAACACTAAAATTGTCCTCATTAAGGAAAATAAAAACACACGAAAGCATGCAGTACTTTCAAGATGATACCTTAGAGATATACTACAAAATTACTAGAATAGAAGGGCATATTATAATAGTTAAAGATCTGTCTGAAGCAGTGAACAAATCTTTTAGGTCATAGAGTATATTGCTTCTGAAGAACACAGGGACAGTCTCTGCAGAGGAATGATTGTGTTCACCTTATTTTAGCCACCATCTCTGTATAAGGAACACATCAATGAATTTTAGCATAACTCTTTATATAAGGTTTACAAGCTGCTACTCCATTCTTTGGCCCAAAACATAGAAACTAGTATTTTGTTTGAGGTTTTTTTTCTAAAGGAAATCATATAAAATACAGAGATTTTGGCCTGGAGGTATTTCATGTTACTATCTCTGGAATCAAACAGATGTTGTAATGATTTAATCTCACTGCCAACCATGGAACAAGTGGTACAAGATGGTAACCAACATGTCTGTTTATTCCTGTCTATTCCAATTTAGAAAACATGCTAACCATTGGCTCTAATTCAGCCATAATATTTGCCAATTATTTTAAGGGATGGCGACACTAACTTCTATTGATCTCATTAAAAGTAAAGGTCATGGTGTAGCTCATTTCTTAGGGCTTGATATTACCTCTTCAGGCCAAAAGAATAGTGTTGATTTTAAAACCTTAATCGAAGGTTAATTGGATTAGTAAACATGTTGATTGTTTAAAAAAATCTACCACTGCGGGCTCCCCAGTGACACTGGTGTGAAATTAGCAAAGGCAGTGAAGGATGTAGGTGACTGAACATGTCGGCTTGGCTCCCATCACATCTGGGCAACACCCAGTATTAATTTTATAGAGTTTTATAGAAATGTTAGTCAAAAAACCCTGAGGGCTTATTTTTTAGGAAAGTTACAGTGCAACATTACATAGATTTGTTGTGCGTTTGGAAAAATGTTTAGGATACTTTACAATTAATAATTGGCTACAAATTTGATGGAAACTGACAGAGTAAAAAGCCCATTTCTAAATTCAAAGCAACAGAATGTTTGGCATGGTCAACACTTTCAGTCAAATGAACTGGAAATATTCTGAAGTAGCTAAGTGAAATGTAATATTTCAGATTGCAGGGGATAATAGCATTTATGTATGCTACCCCAAATAAAACATAAAAAGAAAATTAGGATATCAAGGAGAAAGGCATTCTGGAAAACTAGCATCTTATTCTGATGAGACACAACCTAGAGGTAATGGCTCTTCCATCTTATTTCTTATTGATACACATAAGATACTTTAATCTGAATCAAAGTGATCTTCTGCATTCTCCTGTAAGTACATAAAAAGAACTCTGTAGAGCAGGTATGTCAAACTGCTGGCCTGTGGGCCGGATGCATCACATCGAAACCGCGCCCATCCCATTGCCGGCAATGGGGGGAAAGTCACAATACGTCACGCAACGTCACATGACGTCACGAGTCTGACATGCCTGCTGTAGAATAAACCAAGGAACTAGGCAATCCAGTATTCTGTTATACAGAATGGCCAACCAGATTAATCCTGGAAGCTGACAAAGAATACATGAAGGTGATAGTTTTCTCCCAGTATTGCTACCTGGTACCTGGTGTGCCTAAAGACAGAAATAAAACACTGTAGATAGGGTTTCATACTAGTAGGGTTTCCTACTATCCTCAAGCAAGACTATTGGAACCTGTGGTCACTGAATCTGAGAAAGATTATCTTTCAATATAATGATGTCATTAAAATTGCCTAACTCCATATCACATGACTGTGCCCTATGTCAGCTGTCAAATTTTGTCTCTTGGAGTGCTGAAAAAGAGATTTATCATTACTAGCTGAGTGGAGTAAACATACTTTAAATGATTTCTGACAATGAAGAATACCCTGTGTTAATGGGAGTGTCAGATCATTTTTCCTCAATTCCAGATGTGGCGTTCTAAAGGCCAATGGATAAAAATTCTTCCAAATCTAACAAGAAGTATCTTACCCAACTATTTCCAAAAAGCTACCCAAAATTACCCTGTGGTAAGATGGGGAAGACAATAAATTTTAAAAATAAATTAATAATAATAAATGAAATAAATATTCCATTCATACTTGGAGGGCTGCTTTGAGATTTTAAGAAAGACTGAACAAAGGGTAGTTGACCATTTATTTATAGAAAAAACAAACTTGCTTGAAAACATTGCTCTGAAGAATTGACATGCCCAGTTCATAGTCATTACACAGGCAAGCAAGGGAAAAGAGTATAGTTATAAATGCAAATCACATGTGGCTGCATAAATTCAGTTTAATTCTTTTTTTTTACAGATTGGTATAATGATTGTTGCTTAGCATGAATAACCCTGAATCCAGCACAAAACATATAAAATTATTTCTAGGATTGTGGAAGCTAACTAATGGGAGCAGAAAATTATAGGTTCTGGTAAGGTAACCAAATGGAATTAGCTGTTCTAATCAGTAATATTGTATATTTTTCTAAAGGTACAAAACATGCACAACAAAATCTAAATGAACAGAGCTATTATCAATAGAGACAGAGATAATGAGGTTATATACAGAATAACCTAGAAATTTTGCTAATCAGATCAGATAAGCAAGATCCAGAGTGGGCTTCTTGCTGCACGTATCTAACATCATTTGTTGGCCACATATATGATGGCTGACCAAAACAAAATTCACAATATATTAAAGGCTAAATTCTTTGTCTCACTGGCTATGGCAAAACTTTTGACTGTGTAGGTCATGTCAAAATGTGAAATATATTCTGGATAAAGGGCAAACGAAACCCCTTGATTACTTTTCTAAGAAATCTTTACAATGAACTAGAATTATTTTAAGAACTTAAGTTTGAGAAATATTGTTGGTGTCAAACCATGGGCTTACTGTTAATCAATTTATAGTTGATGGCAAAGAAGTGAAAATGGTAAATAAGTCTTTTTTGCTGAGCTCCAGATTACAGAGGGACAATATGCTGGGAAATAAAAAAAAAAAATCAATGCTTAAAAAGGAAGGCAATGGCTAAGGTTGATAAAATTATGAAGGTAGGGATGCTTCGCTGACAAGAACAAAATAGTTAAAACAATAGTCTGAGAAAGAACAAAGAAAATAATATGAGAAGCCATCAACTTATGAATGTGGGGATAGTTATCAACAGTACCATGAATGCAATAACACCAATCAAGCAGAGTTAGGCCAGATTGAAATATATTACAGGAATATTCTTGAAATAGTTATGTATTAGTACCAGAAACAAGAAAAAATAATGAGCATTTGCCTACATAGTTATTATCAAATTTAACTCAATGGCATTTGAGTTAAACAATAGAGAGTGGACTGGATGTCTTTTCTGTAATGATCAGCAGGAGGCGCCCAATTCAGACAAGTTTTATGGTTAAGGGGTTGGGATCCTTAACCCTTTGCCTCTTGTTCTTTTCTTATAACTGGGAACTGTCATTTGTACCAGAAAAATAGCTAGAAATTGTGTTTTCTCTCCATGTTCTCAATTTGGAGTGGGATGGAAAAGAGGGACACAGAGGTAGACTCACCACTTCTCACCAAAACGCAAAGTTTTAATCTTGATTGATGTTAGTATTTTTAAAAAATTTGCTTTAAAATCCTATTGTTTGACCCTCACTGGGAGTTGCTAAAAGTGTACGTGTGGCATAGAAAATTGTGAATTTGCTACAGGGAGTATTTCTTCAGAAAAGTAATCTTAAAAACCTAGATCTTTTGCACAAACCTCTTCTGTTAATTATAAAACTAACTAGTAGGCCAACAAGTAAACTCATCTATTTTATTATGACTCTGCCAATTTTTCTCTTATCCTGGTTAAAAAGATTACCAATAGTTCCACTCTGGAAAAAGGTAAAAACTGTCAAGTTGCAAGAAATGGAAACATTTCTGTATTTTACGTTAAGGATCAGCAATTTCTTAGCAACTTCAGCACTTAAAATATTGAGCCTGACATTCTCCCAATCTCTCCCCAAATGTGGAGAAAAGGAAATCTAGCCACCTTACAATTTTATTACATGAATCAGATAAATATCACAGCAAGTGGCAACAAATAGACAGCCACGGCCAATTTTGAAAAACTAAGTATCATTGATTATAATACATACAAGGCCATAGACTAGACTAAGAAGTATAAGTATACTGGAAGAAATTGATGGTAAACCATTTCATATTGATGTCAAAAAAACATGGAGTCCAACTCAATCCAAAGAAAACTTTAACTTTTTGTTCCAACATTGGCTTCTAAAATATTTGACTCCAGACAATTCCTTTCTTGAAATATCTCAGTCCCTCATATCCTTGGCCTTCTTTTTCTTTTACCTCACTTTCTACATTCAGTCTTTCTACTTTTCCCTTTTTCTTAGTCTCCCAGCTAATTTTCATTCTAGGCTCTGCTCATACACATGACCAAGAAACTGTTCCACAGTCAGATATTCCACAGTCTTTAGAAATCAAAAGCTTCTCTGATTAAATGCTATTACAGTCCAGCACTTGGATGGATCCAAACAGATTAATGTGCTTTGGGGCAGCTTTAATGATAATCCTCCTACAGATGGCATAAAATAAATGTCAGTAACCTGCTTTGAAGGGAGCTTTCACCTCAAGGATCCTTTTCATTTAGAAGAGAAAGACTCAGATTGCTTTTCAAGCATCTTTTGTTTGAAAAAACAAAGAACATACTGTATAACAGACGATCTGTTTCAATCTCTCCCAATTAATATGACAAAACTTTTCTGAAGAAAAGTCGTCTGGCTATAACTATGGGTTCACAGTGATGTGTCATGTTTTCTTTCTCTGACTGAATCTGTTCCAGATATGTTGGACGTCAATGCCCAGAATGCCTTAGGATTGTATAGCTCAACATAGTACACAAGTTTCCAGTTTAATCCTCAGAACGCTGAGAATACAAAATTAATCTCAATGTGGCTGACAAAAAATTACTGCCAATCACAGCAGGTTGTGCTGCCTGGATAGAAAGATCAATGCTTTGACTTGATATAAAGCAGCTTTCTATTTTCTCTTAGCAAGACTGTAAAACATATCTTGGTGTGCATAAAGGTAACCTGTATTAATTTATAGTATTTGTTAGTCAACTCTTGAATATAATTGTACAAGCCACGCTGAAGACCTAATATAAAATAAACTTAAAATAAAAATACTGCATATTTCAGTCTAAAGGCATAAAACAAATGTTAGTTCTAAGAAAAACAATTATGATGTGAATGTGCACTAACCCTCATTTTTAATAATGAAAATAATAAGAGGTTATTAATACAATTGTGCAGTGTTCAAGTTCTAAAATGAAAGGACATACATTATATGCTGCAAATCTTATACAAGGAAGGTATGAAACATCTTATTAAAAGTTCAGAAGAGGCAGAAATCTATTGTGATTCAGGTGTTTGACTCCAACTCCAACAATCCCTTAGCACAGAATAAGAAAGGTTCAAGACAGTCTACTGGCTTAAATATTAACAACATACTGTATGTGTTCATACAAAACGCCGTCCTCTGATCTGAAAACTACCATCTCAGAAAAATGGTACAAACAATCCAATCTGAAGAATTCTTTTTAAATCAGTTCTACGACAGTGACCTAAGAATTGTACTTTTTTCATACCAATGAACAACCACCACTTCATCATCATCATTATCATTTTAGCCACTGTCTAGCCACTGCAGGATGAAGGCCTCTTCCTCATGTTTCCAACCAACATGGTCCTGAGCTTTGTTTTGTCAATTGGGCCCACAATACTTGCTGATGTCACCAATCCATTTAATTTTAGGTCACTTTTGTGGATGCTTTTTAACAAGTGGACTGCCTTGGTCCACCTGCCATCAGTTCTTCTTGCTATGTGACCAGCCATTTCCATTCCAATTCTTTTACTCTCTTAATGATATCAGATACTTTGGTTTGTTCTCTAATCCATGTGCAGGTCCTTCTATCTTCTCTTGTAATGCCGAGTGTGTATCTTTCCATGGCTCTTTGCATCACTCATAATTTTTGTATCAATTGAGTGGTTAGTGTCCATGTTTCACTGGCATACGTTAGAGCAGGTAGCACACACTGATCGAAAATTTTTCTCTTCAGGCATAGAGGGAGATTGTTCTTGAAAATTATGCTTAGCTTGCCGAATGCCTGCCAACCACATTTAACACGCCATTCAATTCCCTTTATTGTATCACCTTCCACTGAGATCCATTGGCCAAAGTATATGTAGTGGTTTACTACATCTACTTCTTTTCCAGATATAAAAAAATAATTCTTTCTTTGGTGAATTTATTAAACATAATCTGGCTCTTTTTCAGATTAACCTGAAAAAGTATATGTTTCACGTACTTTATAATATACTCATCCCTTATAACAATGGTGGCGAACCTATGGCACGAGTGCCAGAGGCGGCACTCAGAGCCCTCTCTGTGGGCACATGTGCCGTTGCCCCAGCCTTGCCTCCCCCTGCGACCCCCTCTTCACCAGCAACCCCCCTGGAGGAGAGTTGCCCCTGAGTGTGGCCCACACGAAGCAGCGCAGCCAAGGACATGGCAACCAGGCAGCGTAGACAAGACTCTGCCCTCACACCCCAACACCACAGTTGATGTTGTGGGGTGCGGGCAGAGGGCGTGGCTGCCATGGTGCTGCTGGGCTGCCTGAGTGATCTACGGCGGGCCCTGGAGGCAGTGAGTGGCCCTGTGGGCAGGCAGGGTGGGGCGGAGTGGGGGCGTGGCAGGAGCGGGCCAGTTTTTGGGCACTCAGTCTCTAAAAGGTTTGCCATCACTGCCTTATAAGTTGTGGTTTCGGGGGGGGTCTGAAACCAGCACTTATAAGGGATAAAATAAAATAATTAGGCAAGGACAACACAGAGGTTGTTACTAAACCTGCTCCTTGACACAAGTGGCTTCTGTGATCCCAAATATTGAGACTCAAAGCACAAACACAAACGAAACAATAAAGGCATAGAGAAGCAGTGAAGCAGTTATTCTGCATGTCAGTTCCCCTTTATGTTATTGCCAATTAGTGAATTAATGTAATTTGGGAGTGTTTACTTACCTTTGCAAATAATTCTTTCTAGTGGAAAGTAGGAAAATATATAGATGTCGGCTTTTAATAGATAGTGAATGTGTAACTTGACTTCCCTTTGGAAATTTAGGCTAGAATGTATATAAATGAAGTTGAGTGACCTCTGCCACAGCATAAAAAGATGATGGGAAAGGAACATAGCAGTTTCAGAGACAGACAGATTAAGTACAATTGATTTTATGCTGGAGCACTCTGATAGCTAGTCAGCCAAATGGCATTTTGACGCTCATCAATAGTGCACAGGGAAAAAAGCAGGCAGCACTAATTCAATCAGAATTCACTGACTTGGAGGGCAAATCTGACAGGCTCAATTTGCCCTATTTTTTGCATATAAAACTAAGCCTCTTCCCTGAAAAATCACATACACTTTAATCCACAAATAGCCAGCCACATGCATCCTATAATCAAGAAATGCATCAGGCTATGAAATATGACTACATCTGGAACAAAGTGTAACATCTCTAAACATATATTTCTAATTAGGGTAAAGGTGTAGGGCATATAGTAGAAATGGTATTTGAACATCAAATTTGTATGTAGAACTCTGAGTCACAGGGATATAGTACTGAAATAGTTTCTACAACCAATTATACAATTTTCAGCTCCATCCCTCCCTTATTTTCTTACCTGACATTTTTTTTCTGGCTTCTTCCTAAGAATAATTACATCAATAGTATAGCCAATCGGGAAACACAACATGACAATCTACCTTAATATAGTCAACTGGTTTTGGCAATGTCACAACGTAATTTAGACTTCTATGACTGCTTGTCTCTACCCCTTGGACAATTTCCATAAGGACAGTTAAACCACACTATTGCTTTCAATATATGTGTGATAATGATTACAATTAGTAGTTTCTGTGAATGAATATAATTACACCATTGTACTTAAAAAATTAACTCTGTTGCAGGTTAATCTTCTGAATGTATGTTTTAATTCTTTTCAATAATGCAATCCTTAGATATGCCTTTGTGTCATTATTCCCTAAATTTCATTAACTCTTAAACTCCTAAATTCTGGGAACTGTCAACTTTAAAGAGCTCAACTTAATTAAACCTTTCGGATGTCACCATTGAATATCATAAACAGCACACTTTTAGCTCACCTTCACTGGTTGCTGACATAGTCAAAAGGAATATTACCTCACTGACATTGATGCAGTTTCTGTCCATGTAGTCCTTGTCATTCACTTGTCCACCTTCCATGAACTCCATGAAAAGAACACGTCTTGTTGAAAGCTCCCAATAAATTTTTGGAACCTATAACAGAGGACTCTTAAGACTCTGAAGGATATTAAGGGAAGCAGAGGAAGCTAAAACTAGACAAGCCATCTTTTTTTAGCATGAGATAGGAACACTTGAGCAGAGTGGTCCTTTTTGTCTTGGAAATATGAATATGTAAGTAGATTATTCCAGATCAAATTAACCTTTCTTCATCCCTTGAAGAGTAGCTACAGGAAATAGTTAAGAGAGTTCAGGACTGGAAATATTTCACTAACACTAATTGTAATTGTAAAAAAAGCAGTTATAAAGTACTGCATATTCTCAGCCACAGACCATTCTGTAAATGTATTGCAATTTGGTAAAACAAAAGCCGATGCTAAATTTCAGAAACTTGAATTCCAATTCACATCTGCCTTGGACAACCTAAGTTCAGTGGTACAGCAATCGTTCTGCATGTGCAACACCTCACTTCTGTGCATAGCATACTTGGTCCGAAGAATCCAGGACTTGGCCTCAAAAACTGGCAAGTTTCTTAGTCAAAGAAAATATTACAGTTACTTTATAATTTGGTAGTGTAGTAAGATCTGATGCAATTGGGTTAATACAGTTCATTTAGCTATAGGAGAGCATGTTCTATGAACATTGCTATCATAATCGGAAACATTACTAGTAATTTCTGAGATGGGCGGTTCAAAATGTGAAAAATAAATAAAATAACGATCCTCATGCAAGGTTGACTCCAAACCTTCCATCTTTTTGAGGTCAGTAAAATAAGAACTCAAATTGTTGGGGGCAATATGCTGACATTGTAAACCGCTCAGAGAGTGCTGTAAAGTGTTCTATCGCGGTATATAAGTCTAAGGACTATTTCTGTTGCTATAATTCAGAGGACATGAAGAAAGGTAAGGACCTTTTTCTTCTAACCTTGCTCAGAATTATCTCTAAATTTTCTTTTTGTTCTTCACTTTAAAAAAAAAACACTTATTCCTGATGCTAACAGTTCTTTTTTAAAAAAAACAAACAAAACAAAACCTGATGTTACTATACATTGGCCCTTAAATCCACTGATCCAAAAGGGCATTGCTTATTTTAATCCTAAATCAACACTTATCCTTATTTCAAAATTTACAACAACAGTCAATGGATCTTACTAAGCTTTGTAAGTCTCAGTTGCTCAAAATCATAGTCTTTGAAAAGCTTAAAATATGCACAGACATTGGGCCCTAATGCCTGTGTGTTGAAACAATTTATCTTTGGCTTTACAAGCTTAACTCGGTTCACACTGAGAAATCTATTTCCCTGCTGTGCTGCAGGGTTCCCCATCCCTCAAGAAAAAAAAATATTACACAGTAACACAATTCCCTTGCTGTCTTTAGTGTTGATGAAAATGTCTTGGAATTGACAAGCTGGACAGAAGAAATGTATTATTAAGCCATTTTTTGCAATAATTTGTTATTGTTCCCTGAATCAATACTGCAGCGGCTTTTTCACCCAGCAAGAATGTGACTGGCAGTCTCCATGGGGATTTGCTTCACACTTTCCAAGTTGTTACACCAGCCATGGACATAGGTGCAATATTTGTAATAAACATTCACTTAGAAAGAGCCATCAGCTTTTGGCTTTTTCTACCCTTTAAAGGCCTGTTTGCTTCAGCATTCAATCTGAGTGGAGCATTCCCAGGCTCTGTTCAAGACTGAAAATGGCTGGGCCATGTAGACAGGTTGAGAAAGGTGGGGCAATTCAATTTCAGATGATTACTATCTGACAGTACACAGTTAGCAGATTCTTTATCTAAAGGGTCCTTGGTGCTCTCTGAGTTTGGCTGTTTTCTTACAGATGTTTCATCACCCAAACTAGGTAACATCAGCAGTGTACCTAGTTTGGGTAAAGAAATGTCTGCAAGAAAACAACCGAGCTCAGAGAGCATCAAGGACCCCTCATTTCAACCCTGAGCTACAAACATTCTTCTCTATTCTTTATCTCTTTGCTGCCAGATAGTGGCTGTCCAGATGTATGCAAGTCAGGTATGTGGCCCTACAAGAGGGGCTCCAAGCTGTTCAATACTAATAGCTGCTGTTCAATCTTATAAGATCATGTGACTTTGGGCCTGGCTCAGTGCTTTTGAAAGAAATAGACAGTGGCAAGTCACATGCATTCTCTGTAAATAAACATCTTATCTAAAGATATGCATTTGCAATCCAGCTATGTACCCATGGCAGTAATACCCATGGTCACCTGAATGAGTACTGTAAATATTCAGTACATGCACTTTTGGAAAAAGAACTATTGTGATAGGAAATCTCCAATGCTATCCAAAATAACGGACTTATCTCCATTTGATTCAAATTACAGGTGGGTTGACTACAGCCAAATGGTAGGAAAACCTGCTTGCCCTGACAGAAGATTTTCAGTAAAACACTGTTGTATACAGAAAGTCCTTGACATACAACCACAATTGAGCCCAACATTTCTGTTGTCAAGTGAGACATTTGTTAAATGAGTTTTGCCCCATTTTACGACCTTTCTTTCCACAGTTGTGAAGTGAATCACTACAGTTCGTAAGTTAGTAACCTGGTTAAGTGAATCTGGCTTCCCCATTGACTTTGCTTGTCAGAAGGTTGCAAATGATCACATGACTTTGGGATACAACAACAGTCATAAGTATGAACCAGTTGCCAAGTGTCTGAATATTGATTACATAATCATGGGGATGCTTCAAAGATCGTAACTGTGAAAAATGGTCATAAGTCATTTTTTTCATTGCCAGTGTAACTTTGAACAGTCAGTAAATGAACTGTTGTAAGTCAAGGATTACCTGTACTAATAATAGTAGTGATACAGTAGCAATTGTATATTACTGATAGAAATAGTATAATGTAGCATAGAAGTACAAGTAATAATATAGAGTGTGGTATAATAATAGTAATGGAATATAGTATAGTATCAATACTACTATAGAATAGTAGTAGAACATTGTAGAGTAGCAATAGTAACAGAAATAGAGTACAAGTAATCTTCAACTTGCAACTGCAATTGAGCCCAGAATTATGGTCATATGTCATGCTGATCATAACTGCCTCGTCTGAATTTGTCCATTATACTGGAGATATCTGGCCTGAAGTTTCGTCCATTACATTCCAAGCCTACTATATGGGGATCCATTGAATCAAGGTTTTACGGTATATATGAGCATCCATACAATCACATATACATCATACCTTTAGGAAGTCAAAGCATCTGAGCATGTAGGCTACCTTCTCAGCATTCTTTCCCTCATTAAGGAAATCAAGTTCAAGAGGCAAGTTCTTCTTAGCTTCGTCCACTAACCACATAAACTCAAAGTCTGGGAAGATTTGCTTCACAACCAAGACAAGGATCTGAAATCATAAATCAAAAACCTAGTTGATTACTATGCCACAGATAACTAGCACAGGGGGACAATCTACATGCAATAGGAGTACATCCATATAAATACAGAACTGTCCTAGATGCAAAGGAAGGAGAAGGATTCCATGTTTAATGGAAATAAAAGTACATAATTCTCTCCCTTTGCCTACTACCTTTACAAAGGCCCATAGTCTACATTGTAAACAAATTAATGAATAGCTTTACCAATTAGCAAAGCTCCAAAAGCAAAACTGTGAATGACATGGGTGATCTGTAAATTTAATATATTAATTAATTCATTCATTCATTAATTCTAGGATGGTGGATAGAAAATAGATAGAAAATCTCTCCCTCTCTTGTGGGTGCCCCCTCTCTGGAGGCTTTTAAGAAGAGACTGGACAGACACTTATCAGGAATGGTACAGGGTTTCCTGTTTGAGCAAGGAGTTGAACTAGAAGACCTCCAAGGTCCCTTCCAACTCTGTTATTCTGTTAGTTTGTTATAAAGTGCAACATCATGCAACCACATGACAGCAACCCCAGCATTCTCTATAACACTTATTAAGTGATTTCTATCAGTAGTTAGCCAAGGATCCACCCCATTCCATGCTTGGTCTCTTTCAGCCCCAAGCTTCAGTAAGGTAAGGGACTGTCTCCAACTAACCCCAACTATCTACTTTCCCATCTCTGCCCTTTGGGCCACCCTGCAGTGTGCAAATTCACAGTGTCCTGGGAAGCCCCAGTAGCACAGGACAAAGCCACCACATCCCAGAAAACCCTTATAGCATAATGCAAAGCCAGTGTCTCAGGAAGCTCCAGCCACTCCAGATCAGTTCCAGGCAGTCATCCTTGCCATCCTATACTCCGAGGTTCCTGCTACCCTGCACTCCACTGATCCAGCTGACCGTAGCCATCTTTTTGCTCCCACTGCTGACAAGGCATGCTCATCCTGGTCTTTTGTGAGGCAACTGCTAGCCACGTGAAGCCATCTTCCCTAGATCTCGTGAGGAAACCACATGCACAACCTTGAGAAGAAAGCCTCATGTGATCAGCAGCTGCCTCAGAAGGACAAGGCTGAACATGCTTTGTCAGCAGCAGGAACAAGAAGACAGGTGAGGGCCAGCTAGGGTGACAGCGGCTAGGGAGTGTGGAGGGCCAAAAGGGCATAAATGAGTGGAAATGGATGGGAGGGATAGTTGAAGCACCCCTGTGG
The DNA here is from genome assembly GCF_016545835.1 of Crotalus tigris. Classification (NCBI taxonomy): domain Eukaryota; kingdom Metazoa; phylum Chordata; class Lepidosauria; order Squamata; family Viperidae; genus Crotalus; species Crotalus tigris. The sequence continues at coordinate 18,948,833 of NW_024096970.1, forward strand.
TCGTAAATGCAGGCTGCCAAACATCTGAATTTTGATCATGTAACTATGGGGATGCTGCAATGGCCATAACTTCAGGAACCAATCATAAGTCTCTTCGTTCAGCACCATAACTTCAAACAGTCATGAATGAGTTATAAGTCAAGGGCTACTTGTAGAGCATGAATGGTTCCTGATACAGTAAAGGATGAAATTGACACTGAATATGGGATTATGCAAAGACTGCCAACTGCCCATTAAGCAGGAACTGAAAGTTTAAGAGCATTCCCCAAATTACATACCAGATTCACCTGGGGAATAACAACCACATCAAGAACTAAATATGGTAAATCTCTGTGACCAGAAACTCCTTGAAACTACACTCAAAGAACAGTTGCTAGTTTAACTTCAAAAAGTCTTTCATGGTTAGACTATCATCGCACATGATCAATTCCTACACCTATATGAGGTCATATGATCTTAACCATCCCTACCTTTGGCAAATAGGAAAAGCATCCTTATTGTTATAACTGAACTCTTAACATAAATTGGAAGGTATAACTTAGATCATTGCATCCAACATTCTGTCCAGACAGGGATCCAAATTAAAGCATTTTAGAAAAATGATTGTCTACTCTAGCCTCTGATTGAGCATATCACACAGCATTTCTATATAATTGGTTCCATTTTTGAGAGCCACTCTTCCTGTTAAGAAATGTTTTCTAACATTCAACCATATCTGTCTTCCTGTAATTTAAATTATCATTCTGTGCCCTGTATCCTTGGGCAAGAAAGAACATATCTTGTTCTTCTTGTACATGACAGCCTTTCAAGTATTTGAAGAGCACTATCACATCTCCCCTGGGTTGTCTTTTCTCAAGATTAAACATACCTAATTCCTTCACAGAACTTAATTTCTATTCCCCAATCATCCTTGTTACTCTTCCCTGAATCTGCTTCAGTTTCTCTGAATCCTTCTTAAAATGTGGATACAGTACTTGAGTTGGGGAAAAAACAAATACAGTGAAAGGATTCCTTTCTATTAATTGCAGATTATATTTCTGTTAATGCAGGTTGAAACTGAAATTTTCTTCTTTGCAGTCATGCCACTCTGCTGCCCCATCTTTGGTTTGCAATCAACTATTTCCAAGGTCTTTTGGAAAAATAAAGATGGTATGGGAAATAGGTGAGAAGAATGCACATTTAAAGCATATTTCCTCAAATGTGGTCATATGATGAAGAAACCATTTTAGTTTGCATTATTGAAGTCTAGATAAAGAAACTGGAAGAGAGCTGGCTATTCTGTTTCCGTTCACAAAACTTCTGATGTATTGACAATGTAGGGCTAAAAAGAATATAATTGTCAATTGTGAATATGTGTACTGTCTACAACAGTGGTTCTCAACCTTTCTAATGCCGTGACCCCATAAAACAGTTCCCCATGTTGTGGTGACCCCCAAGTGGGTGTGGCCACCAATAAGAGGGAGTAGGACAGCTAGGGAAAAGGGAAAAAAATGGCAGACTGCGTTGTTTGCTGACCCCCGTGAAATGGTCGTTTGACCCCAAATGGGGTCCCGACCCACAGTTGAGAACCACTGGTCTACAATCTTGGTCTCCCTCACAAAGATTCCAGTTTGGATGAACATCAAACTGAGGAAAAGAAAGGTCTTTATTCTTGCTTAATAGTCTCCAGAACTGACTTCTTCAGTCATTGCATAACATGTGATATATAATAATGGTGCTAAATAAGGGTCTCAATATAATCAAATCATATTTGGTGAGTTGACACAATAGCATAGCACTTTACAGCACTCTCTAAGCAGTTTACAGAGTCAGCATATTACCCCTAACAATCTGGGTCCTCATTTTACTGACCTTAGAAAGATGGAAGGCTAAGTCAATCTTGAGCCGGTGAGGATCGAACTCCTGGCTGTGGGCAGAGTTAGCTTGCAATACTGCATTCTAATCAGAGCACCAAAAGGCACAACAACCAACCAAAACCTATGACTTGTAAACCAAACTGGACAGGTTCAAAAAACATACTGAGCCCAAAAAAGAAAACACAAGACAGTTTAGCATGCTGTGTGATACTGCCTTTGTGGTAGATATATGAGTTCTGATTGTGTTAAATGTGATATGCACAATCTTTTCAGCACCAATGCCATATGTGGCAATAGAAGTCAGTAGAAATAGAAGAACATTGAGAATAATGAGTGAGGACCAGCAAGTTAGAGGATCAAAGAAAACTGGGATACAGTATTAACATATCAACAAAAGCCAATGGTAGCAGTGATAAATCAGAGGCCATAATGGAGGGGTTGGAAAGGTTACAGAAAGTCTCTTGGATCTGCTGGCGATTGGTTGTCTGTTTATGGTTTAAATAAAATGCTCAGATAAAAGTTATGCAGTCACAGAGCTTGAAAACGCAAACCATCTCTATTCTGTATTTGATTATACACACACATAGATATAGTATACACTACTTCTCTTTCAGATACCAGTTGAAAAATATATAACTTATTTTCTGAAACATTTTAAGAAGCTAAAGATATCTTCACTGAAATAAAAGAATAAAATAAAAGAATCATAATCATAAAGTAGCCACAGAAAGCTACCTCCATCAGTAGAATATCCTTAGAACTCTGTGCTTGGACCTTAGGATGTTGAACCTTCACAGCAACTGTCCTCCCATCTTGTAGTACGGCCTTGTGGACTTGGGCCAAAGATGCTGCCCCCAGTGGAACATCTTCAAAACTGGCAAACAATTCATTGATCTGTAAGGAAAAGAGATATCTCGAATTTGCTGATGTTTAAGTCAGCCAGTATTTTAGCCCTTGGACTTCGGCAGTAACCAGCAATTATACAGCAATATAACATTCTATTGTGATATTTAGAAAAAAAACTGTCACTGAGAAAATTCATACAAAAAAACTCCAGAAAGTCATAGTTGTCATCATGTAGTTTCTCCATACACTGAACCATAATTAAGAAGAAGCTTGGCTGTTTAATTAAATAATTTTTACATTCAACTTCTTCAACAATAACCAAAAGTAGTGTTTTTAGTATGACATGTTCATTCTAGCACTGGTGAGCTGCGTAGCATAAATAATATTACAAGTACTTCATCCTTATTTATTCCATGAAAATAAAATTTAACCGAAAATTTTACTTTCTACAATAACATTTCTCTGTTGCTCTTTTACCCAGGAAGGTCCACTTTGAGATCAGTCACTTCAGCCATGGAGAGTTGGAAGTCTTTTCTCACTGTTTTTAGAACATTGTCGTTTTAGATAAACCTTGGCTAGTAAAGATAATCTCTTCCACTAGGCAACAACCAGGTTTACCACAAAATGTTCTGTAATCAGTGGGCTGAAATTCATAGTCATATCACAATTTTCTTTGTAATCACACTTTGTGCTGCTAAAATTACTGTTAACGTAACACAAACATCACTTGTTTTTTGCTAGTTAAAAATATGATCCAAAGATCTAAAAGAAAACTTAAATGGAAGTCAGAATCACAGAGAAGGCAACTAGCCACTGATATGCCTCGGTCTCTGAAAATTGAGCTGTGTTCTCTGCTTTCCAGAGACACTGTTAATTTAGATTTAGATGGTATTGCTTCAATATGTATATTTTTGTACACTGTCCCTGTAGACCCAAAGGTGACAAAACAATTCTAAAATGAAAGAAACAGAATAGATATGCCCTGCTCATGACCTTTCCATATGTATTTATTTGATTAATATAAAAACCAAATGCAGGTATGATCCAACAATGCTATTCTTACATTAGCAAAGTTTTTGGCTTTTCACATATTTTCTAATTGACTGTGTTCATATATAAAACTATAAACACAATGTTTTTAAATCATAATTTGCTAAATAAGTGCTAATGGACATAGCAGTTTAACTGGTGGGGCTCATAACCACACTGAGCAAGAACCAAGCAGATCACATGATGGCTTAGTACACTGTATGAGACTAGAATATGCTTTATCTGGATAATGGCTGAACTCACACATTGTGCTATGTCACTGTGTGGCTGACTTTGAGTAAGTGTACTGTGCGAACCTAACCAATCAATGTTTATTTAATAACCATAATTAAACCAAACATGGTTTATTTTGATGATTAACCCGACCCTAATTAAGGATAACAGATTCAAACCCTGCGTATAGCCATGGTTCTGTGTTAACTGAAATCCCATTCAATGAAAGATGAAACAGACAGTGAAAAGCTAGACAGATGAAAAGCCGAATAGGTAGGATTGCCATATCTGGGCTGCAAACATTTGGACGACCATGAAATAGAATTAAATCTGAACTCTTTCCTGCTGTCTAGCAATTGTCTAGATTTTTGCTGTTCAGTTAGGGGAGTCCTAAGACGAGAATTAGCCGGAAAAGTGCATGAGTGAATTGGACTTATCAGAGAGCATGGGGAAAAAAAATACAGGCATTTTCCACTGAAGGTTCAACCTTACAATTGGGATTGGCTTCAAAGCTTTCTTGAATCCCTTGGGGTTTGGCCAAGCTTGTTTAAAAATCTGGTAGCAGAAAAAAAAATAAGAAGGCTGTTTTCTTGTTCCCTACTTACCTCATATGCATGCATACACATAGACACATTTAAATCCATATAACAGAGCCAACAGTGAAGGAGTACATTATATATGCAGAAATTAAAAGAAAACAAATTGAGTGTGAATGCATTTTATAGCCTACTTTTTAACACAGTAATTAAAGATGGGAACTGTAGCAAGCCAGCAATTAAATATGAATAAAACACTTTTGAGCAGCCTACATGCAAAGCATCCAACAGAAACCTTTTGTGTTGATGAAAGGGAGGAAAAGAAGCAACCCAGGCCTACATGCAGCTGCTGATAGCAGCTTTCCCTCCCTCCGTCCCCCCTCTCCCCCCAAGCACACAGACACACCACTTCTTACCTTGGCCACTCCCTTCTCCATTGCTTCCACAATAAATATTACCAGCAGCTAACTAGCACGTTTGCAGCAATTAGATTCCAATGGAGTTCTCAGCTGCCTCCAGTAATTCACAGGGAGGGGATCTTTTAATTTTATTTATTTATTTTATTTTTCTGCCAGCAAAATCAATTAAATAGAACAACTGCATTTGAAAAGAACTAGTTACATATTTTTTCATAATTACAGTGGATGCAGGATTCATCCTTTTGACATCCTTGCTGCAAGAAAAACTTGTCTTCCTTTCATATATTTTACAAAATAATTAAGATTACATTTTTTGTTCCCCACCTTATTAAACTCAAGTTAATGTTTAGTCAGAAGTCAGATGGATTGTAGAAATTACTATTACTAAAACTACTATAGTTGAATAGGGGTTCATATATCATAGAGAAACATGGCTTGGCATGATAGATATACTAAGCCACAAAGTAGTCTACATATTTTAATCTAACATGGCATCATATCCTATTCACATACCATAGTCAGTGTACACATTATGGCAGTTCTTCCAAGCGTGGTAGAAATATAATTTCTATAGCAATTATTTAGATCAACAAATACAAAACAAATTATGGCTTAGTGAAGCCAATCAATCTCTGAAAATTCCTTTAGGAAACCAATCCTTTTCTGTCACTCAGAAATAAGAAAGGCCATTGGGAAATGTAGTCTTCAAAATCCAATGCTCATTACAATTTGCTACATGCTAAATGAGATTTATTGCTAAAAAGACTGATTTCACGTCCATCAAGCTGCATCTTTGAGCTATGTCACATTCCAACATCCATACTGTATCTACCTACATGTCACTGCTAAGTCTTATGGTCTAAGACTCCATAGCACAGGTGTCAAACTCACCACATCACGTGACGTGTCATGACGTATCGCGACTCTTTTTGCATTGCCAGCAATCGGGTGGGTGCAGCCTCAGTATGATGAAACTGGCCCACGGTCCGGCAGTTTGACCCCTGCATCCATAGCATCACCTTATTATAACTGGCCTTTAGCCAAGCAACTACTTATCTGTCCCAGTGCAACCTACGCTATTATATAATTTCTCCTTAGTTCCAGGTTGCTTCTCTTTGATTAGTTTCCATCCATTGCTTCTTGTCCTGCCTTCAGGTGCTTCTCCAAAGAAGCAACGGATAGAAACTAATTAAAGAGAGAAGCAATCGACTTCCGGTTTGCCATTGCAGCCACTGCAGACGCTGGAAGGCGAGCTCCATCTTCCGCATTCGATTTCGCACTGCTGGGGAACCCTGGAAAGAGTGGAAAGTTGCCCTGTAGGGGCGACAAGCAAGGATGGGATCCCCGCTTAATTGCAGGAGGGCAGTAGCCCTTCCGCTTGATCCAGGGCAGCCCTCCAAACTGGCAGACGAAAGACCAGTCATAGAAATATGGCCCGTCACTAGGCTGCAGACAGCCAAAGTCAAACTGACCACGAGGCACTTCTAAAGCAGCATGGATGAGACTGGGTAAGATCTGAACCTCTCTTCAATCCTAACTATTTTTTCTACCTGTATAAGCTGCTCAAAGTATTTTCCCTCCTGTGGAGAGAGGGAAGGAAAATCCTATCCCACCCTCTAAGAGCAGCGGTGTCTGACTATTCAGGGGAGTTTAAAACGTTGAAAGAATAGCCTTATTTTAACTGGATTTATATGTTTCTAAAATTTGGGGACCAAAAGATTTCTTATCCCAACTGAAGATTTGGGTTTTTATTTACAAAAAAGAAGTAAAATTGGAAAAAGAATTATACAAATTTTGGACTTAAAAAACCTTAAACGGCATTGGTGACATCTTGTGGCTAAATCTGATACTACAACCTATTATTGTCTAAAAGAGACTTGGCTTGAAGCCCAGACTACAGATAAGACTCCTTCAACTTTGGCAGATATCAGCTGTGAGAAGTTCATACCTAGTGATAAAATTATTCTCATCCCAATTGTAAAGCTTTTGATTTAATACACCACTAACAGAATATGGATGAAGATCAGGAACAGATTCTTTCTATGTTGAAAGCAATTCATGAAACTATTCTTACAGCTTCTGACAAAATAAGACACTAGAGAAAAGAACAAGATGTCAGCCTAGATATTCAAACCCTAACTTTGACTACAATTAAACTACACAGAATCAACTACACAGAACACAATAGAAGAAGTGGACAATCAAATACTATGATAGAGGACTCAACAGACAAACAAACACAGTTAATGGAAAACCCATAAAAGGGACTGATAACACTGAAAATGGAAAAGACTTTCTATATAAACCAGAAGAAATCTGAGGAGCAAGAAGAAGAACAGACCGAAGGGAAGATAAACATTCCAGGACAACTACGGGGAGATGGAATAATAGAGAAACGATTTGTTATTCCTCCCAAAAGAATGGCGATTGGATGGTTTCTTTTATCTCAAATAATATATACAGCAACAGAGGGAGATCTATTTGATTATTTAAAAGCACAGACATGGAAGACGAGTTGGCAAAGAAAGAAAGCTAGAATAAGGCTGAAGAAAATTGGGGTTTGGATTTATTAGTGAGGATGTTATGTTACTAATCAAAATAGAATATACTCAAACAGATGTGTACTTTGAATACTAGATTATGCTATGAATTAAGATAAAGAAAACTTTGGTCATTTAAAACTTGGAAGTATAAATATTAAAAGTTAAATTTGAATATTGATGGGAAATTAAAATTTGGGGAAAACAAATAAATAGAATATTGATTGTCTATAAAGATTTAATGTAAAAGTAACTAAGATATATATAAGCTAAAAATTTATTGATAAATGTAATAAACATATCTTTACTTAGTTGATAAAATAAGAACTGTATTAGCTTAAATATGAGATAGTAGATATTAAGAGAAGAGTGGAAGTATTTGATGTTGAAATAAGGGAAATTTTGGTCATTAAATTTAAGACATTTGGAAATTAGTAAAAAATAAGAATGTTATACCGTATTATCAATTAGATGATGTAAGATGGTGAGAAAGAGAATATATTCAAATATTTAGGACATGTATCTTGAATATTAGATTTTGTGATAAATTGTGGTAAAGGAAATTTTGGTTACCTAAAACTTGGAAATTATAAATATTAAATGTTAAATTTAAATACTGATGGGAAACTAAAAACTGGGAAAAACTAATTACAGGATATTGACTGTCTATAAAGATTGAATGTTAAAGCAATTAGAATATGCATAAACTAAAAACTATTAATAAATGTAATAATGTTACTTTTAATTAATGAATATAATAAGAATTGTATTAGCTTAAACATGAGACAGTAAACACTAAGGGAAGAAGAGAGGAAATATTTAATGTGATTTGTACTAAGAAACTTGCGTGTTATTGAATTATTGAATAACCCAGCCGCCACATTGCTTTTTAAATACTTAAATGAAAAGCTAGAAAATCAATAAAAAAATTTAAAAAAGAGAGAGAGAAGCAACCTAGAACTAAGGAGCAATTTCCTGACAGTTAGAACAATTAATCAATAGAACAACCTGTCTCCAAAAGTTGTGAATGCTTCAACACTGGAAGTTCTTAAGAAGAGACTGGACAACCATTAGTCTGAAATGGTATAGGGTTTACTGCCCGAACAGGGGATCGGAGATTGGACAAGGTCCCTTCCAACTCTATTATAATATCTGGGCTGAAAAAATCTACAGGGCCACTAGATGGTGGGAAAGAAATGCAGTTAATTCTAAGTCTTTGCTGCGACTTACGACCATGCTGAATTGTGCAGCCCAAATATAGAGTCCTTATTCACTGCCATATTGATTTTAAGCTGTTGAGATGTGTGGAAACATTTACTTCATTGAATATTAAAATTCAATCTGCACAGCTAGATAATTTACATTATAAACATTTTTCACTGCTGGGACTGATTTTTAATCATGCAAATAATAAATGTAAAGACAGAAATAATGTTTATAATAATCATGATGAGAGTGGTAATACATATTGGGCTGAAATTTGAATCAGTAAAATTCTTCACTTCAGACATGCATATTTATTTGTTAAAATTTATTTGTTAAAATTTATAGACCGCCCCACTCCCGCAGGACTCCGGAGGCGGTTTACAATAAAAACACAGCATAACTTGACAAACAAACAATACAATAACATTCATCCAGGGGTCAGATTTCATAAACCCCAGGCCTGCCGGAAAAATATATTTAGACATTATTTTATGAGGATGAGAACAGACAGTAACTCAATGGCAATGATATGCTTTGTCTAGAAAAGATGGAGCTCCAATACCTGCCACCCCTAGTTAAAAAGATCAGCAAGCAGGTGATGGGAAGGAAACTTGGCCAGAAACCAAGCAAAGTTGCTACCAGTGGCAATAGATCGGCCATATGGCAATTGCTTTAGAAGGGAAGCAATGTTTGTCTCACAGCAAAAACAACAGTCTTGTTTTTGCTGTGAGACAAATGTCTCACAGCAGAATAATACAGCAGAATGTTTTAAACTGTATTCCAGAAAACCCTACAGGGGAAAAAAAGTTCAGTCAAATACAGGAATGATATTTACAGTGGGAAGGGCATGACTTGTCAGCTAGTCTTCAGAATCCCCCTCCCCAGATATTTTTGCACCTAATGACCAACACTGTTTTTGAGAGGCCACTGGGCCCCGGGAATAGCTGGTGAGCCCTGCCCCACTCATGCGTGCGCATTTGCAAAGAGGTTGGGGACCCCTGATTTATAGCATAGGTTTTCATGCATGTGATGTCTGGTCCACAAAATGTATTATTAATAAATTTGTTAGTTTTTCTGGGACCAGAAGATTCTTTGCCTTGTCTGACTTGGAGAAAGGAAGCTATATGTTTTTACAGCAGCACTCAGAAAGCTTCTGAAAATTCCTGTTGAAACAAATCCATTATATACCACCTTACCTCATCTTGTCCCAACTATTTTTAAAATTAAATAAGATGCTGAATCATTGAAACACAAGTCCCATACTTCATTAGCTTTCACAAGACCTAGAAGTCTAAGGTCAATCAAATATTCAACTAAAAAAAAGAGCTACTTTACGTTTGGACAGTAAATACAATTCTTTCTTTCTTCCATCAATTTATGCATTCTGCGTTTAGAAATCAAGTGTTGAATTGTTGCTTTAGGAATTATTAAGACAGCAGAAGATGAAAGATTAGATTTATCATAGCAAATAGTGGATTATGAAGAATAATTCATCAAATGTCAGAACAAGCCATTCACAATTTATAAAAACCAGGTCTATGAAATCTGATTGGACTTCTTCTTGACTAATGAATGCCAAACTTAATTGATGAGACTTTAGCTTGGTTGTCAAAGTCTATATTTATCAAGTATTCCTCATAATAACGTCTGTGCAACAGTGTCTTTTTCTCCAGTCTAAGGCCTGATATCAAATTTCTCTCCCCAACTGTTAATAGAGATGGAGCATGCCCTTATAATGATTGCCAATTATACATTTGGCCTAATGAGTATTTTCCTATGGTTACTGCAGAGCCTACGATAGATAGCAAAAACAAAGGGATTGAAAGGGAAGAGAAACATCCCCTATTAATAAATGCACTGGTCTCTTCATGTTTATAGGATTTTTATACATATCTAGTTAAATGTATGAAGATATGTTTAGAACACTTCAGCAATCTCTACAACTCTCTGAGCATCAGCTGAAGAAGCAAGCTCTGCACTGCCAATCCCATCCACAAAGTTATGGAATTTGTTTGGACCAAGAACAATTTTGGCAAATTTTGTGAAGGGCTCTGGTAGCGCAGTGGATGAAGGTAGTATTGCAGGTTAGCTTTGCTCAAAGCCAGGAGCTCGATCCTGACCAGTTCAAGGTTGACTCAGCCTTCCGTCCTTCTGAGGTTGAGTAATATGCTGACATTTGTAAACTGCGCAGACAGTGCTGTAAAGCACTCTGGGGCAGTGTATAAGTCTAAGCGCTATTGCTATTGCAATTGCTATCAGAAGGCTAGAAATTGTTTCCTATAAGGAGAAATTGAAGGAACTGAGAACATTTAAGTCTGAGATTGAATTAAGCTTAAGTGAATGAACCAAGAATGCTAATATAGGTGTTTAATTGAGCTGTTGAGGTGTTTCAATTCTCCCATTTTCAGTTATATCATTGGGCTTATTTTGATAAATGTGAAGTTTCTAAGCAATTAATATTATTTAAAAATGCTTCTGAAACTTCATTTAATTTTACAAATTAATTGCAATTTCATTTACAATTTAAAGTTGTATTATAATTGTCATTTTTCACTAATTTGGAAAGATAAATCAGAATAAACTTTTAATATATGAATATACCGGATTAGTATCATAACATTTTGAAATGGATTATTTCAACCAAATATTATTTTTTAAATAAGTGAATACCCCAGAAAATGCAAGGTTCAATCTTTGTATGCCAGTAACTGTCAGGCCCAAGCCCAGAGACACTGAGATCCAATCCAATCCAATCCAATTCTTTTTTGTTTACATCTAATAGACATAATCTTGCCAAACTAAAGCTATCATTTTCTAAGCTACTAGAAATATTATATATATATATATATATATATATATATATATATATATATATATATATATATATATGTAGGTCTTTGGTTGTTCGGGTTTTCTCCCGCGTAAAATTGGAAGTGTCTTGGCGACGTTTCGACGAAGTCCCATTCGTCATCTTCAGGCTGGTGTTTTCAGCTTCGTGCTTTGAGCAGCAATGTGTGGTCTTAGCTGTTTCTTCCTTTTAACTGCCAGTGGGGGTATGAACTGATTGGGTGGGAGCTTGGCTGTGTTCTGATTGGGTGGAGGTGTGTTCTGAATGGTTAGGGGCTTGGCTGTGCTCTGATTGGCTGGGGGAGTGTTCTGTTTGGTTGTGCTCAGGTTAGTCTGAGTTGCAGAGGGGTTTAAGATTTTGGGGTTATGGAGTCGTTTGTCAATAAGGGCGGGTTCCAAATGGCTGGTAGGCAGGAGGTATCATCTCGCTTGTTCATGCTGTGTGGGCGTTTTTCTATCTCGATGGCTTCTCTGATTATTCTATTATTAAAATGTTCACTTTTGGCAATGGTTCTGGTATTTTTAAAGTCAATTTCATGTCCTGTGGCTTTAAGGTGTTGGACCAGGGAAGATGTTGGTTCCTCTTTTTTGACTGAGTTCTTATGTTCTTCAATGCGTGTACTTATTCTTCTGTTGGTTTGTCCGATGTATGTGGAGGGACAAGTAGTGCATGGGATTTCGTATACTCCTTGATTTTCTAATTCAATTTTATCTTTGGGGTTTCTAAGGATGGTAGATATTTTTCTGAGATAGAAAAACGCCCACACAGCATGAACAAGCGAGATGATACCTCCCGCCTTTTTTTTCTCTTCTTAGTTGTATTTTTATCCTCGTCCGTCTCCAGTTCTCCCAACCTCAGATTAGCTGAATGGCAATTCCAGTTATTTCGGTTGCTTTCATGTTCCGATCTCCCCTCAGGCTTGGGTGGTGGTGGACGTTCCAAGTTCCTTTCTCCGCCCCGTTCTGTCCGGTTGCTACTTTTAGAGTCCCATATATTTCCGGTCTCAATGCTTTCGGTTTTAATATGTTTATCATCCTGGTAATCCCGTAAATTGTTACGAGTCTGGTATAGCGTGGGGGGGTATTCCGCATGGTGGAGGGGTCGTCTCTTGTTCGTTGTCATGCCCAGCTGTCTCGCACGTGTCTTACTCCGAGTGCTCAATCCTGGGGGTGTGTGCACAGTCATCGGGGCGCGTCCCTCCTGGTTACCGTGTTCTTCCTTAGTTCTCCCCTTTTTTACCTTGTTGGAAGCGCTCGCGTATGTTCTATGGGAGTCCTCAGGATCGTCAGGTAGGGGGTATGACAGCTCGATCTCTCGCCCCCTGCCGCTCTCCGACTTTCCTTCCTCCTCTCCAACGGTATGTAGGGGTTCATCATCAACCACCTCCCATGGTTTGTCCTCATAGGAGCTGATCGTTCCAGCTACATGGGGAGGTTTTCTCCTCCTTTCCCGACCAGCTGCGATGTTTCTTTTGGTGTGTGGGCAGGCCATTGCGTTTGGTGATTCCTCCGCATTTCCACCTGCCGTATTTTCCCTCATCTCCTCTTTGTAGCCGCGGGTCCGGACCTTGGTTCTTGTCCCTCCCCTGATCTTCTGGGATTGCGGCAGTCCCGCGGGGATGGTCAAGGTGCCTCGTGTTTGCTTCCTTTCTTTCGAATTGCACCTGGTTCGTTGGGCGGTGCGGGTGCTACCCAGATTGTTATCAAGCCGTCGGGGGTGTTGCCGCCGATTATTGGTACTCCATGATCTTAAGGCTAAATAGGATGGGCATAGGTCAATGTGCCTATTAATAGACTTACTGTCTGAGAGCCATGCCTCTCTAAGAAGGCGGCCCCCTTTGGTGTTGTCATTTGCCAATACACTGACGTCACTAAAGTTAAACTTATGGCCTAGATCCACCATATGGGCCCATATTTGGGAGTGACAGTCTCTCCTTCTCACTGCTAATTCGTGCTCATGGACCCTGGTCTTAATGCGTTTAGCAGTCTCCCCAGTATAATTACATTGGCAGTCCGTACAGTCAATCCTATAGACGGCTGCTGATCTTTCGGTGCTGGGGAGCGGGTCCTTAGGGCGCATTATGGCCGCTCGCAGTGTTTGGTTGGGTCTATGGGCCACCTGTATTTTGTGTGGTGCCAGGATTCTAGCTGTGGCTTCCGATACGTTATGGATATAGGGGAGGGCAATACGTGTGGTGGCTTGAGGCACGGATTCTTGAGATGCAGGGTTACTCCGGAGTCCAGGTGGTCTCCTGAACTGATTAATGATTTTAACCGGGTAGCCGTTGCCTCTACATGTTCGGAAGAGGTGGTTTCTCTCTTCTTTTTTGGCTTTGACGGTGCTGCAGTGTGTCTCCACTCGTTTGAATAGCGTCCTGACACAACTGGCTTTATGGGCCATCGGGTGATTAGTCCTAAAGTGGAGAATCCTCTCTGTACACGTTGGTTTTCGGTATACCCTGGTAGCTAGACATCCATCCACCTGGCACTGCACTAGTACATCCAAAAATGCTAGACTGCCCTGATCTTCTTCCTCCATGGTGAATTGGATGTCCGGGTATACCGAATTCAGGATGCCCATAAATTCAGTTTTGTGTCTTTTCTTAATGACCGCAAACGTATCGTCCACATAGCGGGCCCAAAATTTTGGTTGGTATTGGGCCATCGCTATGTGTTCCAGCTGCTGGAGTACCATCTCTGCAACCACACTAGAGATCGGCGACCCCATAGGTGTTCCTTTAATTTGCTCATATATAACCCCCTGGAAGGTGAAGTAGGTGTTAAGACATATTTCCATGAGCTTTACCAAGTCCTCCGTTTGAAGGGAGTCCTGGTGTTGCCCATGGTCTCCTTGGTTAAGCCGGTCTCTTAGGACCTCAACCACAAGTTTCTGCGGGATGGACGTAAATAAAGAAACTACGTCAAAGGAGACCATGAGCTCATCCTCTTCTACCTTCAGGGTTTTTATTCTATTGAGGAATTCTTCTGCCGATCTTACGGTGGTGTCGCTGTTACTTGCCAAGTGGCCGATGCGAACGCTCAGCCACTTGGCAAGTTCAGAGATGGGGGTACCCCTAAATGCTACGATGGGGCGGAGGGGGACATTGGGCTTATGTATCTTAGGTAAGCCATAGAATCTAGCGAGTGCTGAGTCACCAGGACGGATCCTTCTCAGCACTAAGAAGAAAAAAAAAGCGCAGGCCAACTACACACGGCTGAACCAATCAGGCCCCATAACAAGATCAAGGAGCCGAGTGCAAACCTCGGCACGCCTATAAAAAGACCTTCTCATTCTCTGGCACGCCAGCCCTGAGGATGCCGGCAGGTGACGGCGAAAGTTTGGCGCTTTTTAAAACTTTTATAGTTTTAACCCATTAAAAACTTCTTTAGTTTTTATTACCCTAGTGTTCATTTTTATATTTTATTATATATATATATATATATATATATATATATATATATATATATATATACACACACACACACACACACACACACACACACACACACACATATATATATATATCCTGAGAGATTCTAGGGTATCCTGTTTGGGGCATATTCTATGTTGGTACCATTTGATTTAATATTCATGGGCAGCTGAAGTATATGCAATGATGATGGTACCACCTTTCACTGATGTGAAGATTTGCATTTTTAGAATGAATTGACATCCCTGTAAGCTTTGGTGCCCTAGGTCAGTGCCTACTCAGGCTTAGCCTAAAGCTGGCTGTTTATAGCACTGGAACTTTGGAAAGAAATAAACATCAAAGATTTACATTTGGGATTTAAAAGTCAAAGATTTGGAGTTTCATTCTGGAAATTTGGAACCTAGTCAACAGTAAAGAATGTTGTATTTATCATCCACAGGGAGTAACTAAGAAGATTATTTTACTCTGGTGGAAATTTTCTAGCACATCTAAATTAAAATTCTGGATGGAAGACATGCTTATTCTATCTACCGTGAATTAACTTTTTATCCACACTGGAGGAAAACTGATCAATATAATTCTGTACAGTCAAGGTTTATTTTGATATTTAAATTTTGAGTACTATCATATATTTAATTATTCTAATGTAGAACAGCTATGTTTTCTTTTTTTCCTCTATTTAAGTTATTTTCTGATTTATTATGTTTTGCTTTTTGCATTATCATTTTCTCTTTTTTGGCTGATCCAAAAGCTATACATTTTTTCCCCAAAAAAGAAACAAGTGTGGACTTCTCAAAGTTTAGAAAGTAAGAACAACCCAGGATTTTAAATATTTTTTTCTCATAATTTTGCAAAGATTTTGATGAAAATTTTAGAAGTAAAGAAATTGTAAGTAACAGAATTTTCCTTGATTTATAGAACAATATTAAGGGGGAAAAGTAGAATTTTCTGAGATTTCTGGTGTTTTGCAAGTGATTCATGAAAAAGAAAGCTTGAGAATTGCTGGTATAAACAACAGTAGATACAACCTGATTTTAACATAGTCAGGAGTCTTATACAGACTCTCCTTATTTTCATGGTGAGTGGCAACAGAATAAATTATTCAATAAATTAGGCAAATTTTCTACATTTGGATAATTTATAAAATTAACTTTGTTTGGAAAACCATTTATTTCTTTTAAAATATTATCCTCCACTCAATCCAACTATCTATTAGTATGAGTTTGGTAAACAGTACAATAATGGTTGTTAGCCTAATTCTACATAAAAAAGAAAAAGAAATCTGCACAGTAATACTTAAAGGAAATGCTTTACTATGAACTAATTTATTCTTGCTTATCATCCACATTCAGACAAACACATAGAACATATTTAATTAAAGTCAAAAGTTTAATGAAAGTAGAATTAGCACTAATATCAATAAACCTGGATTGATCAAGCATTCTATTTAACATTTACATGAAGCCATTGGGTGCAATCATCCATCACCATGGACTGAGATATCATCAGTATGCTGATGACACTCAGCTGTATGTCTCAGCCCATGGTGAGTTAAGCGATGCCATGACCTCCCTCTTACAGTGCCTGGATGCTGTTAGGGGCTGGATGAGGAGCAATGGGTTGAAACTGAACCCTGGCAAGACTGAATAGGTCTGGGTTTGGGGTTCTTTGGCCCTTGGAGAATTGCCATCTTTGGGCTTGGATGGGGTGGCATTGCCCCAAACAGGCCCTGTGTGTAATCTGGGGGTTCTCCTGGACTCACAGCTCCTGCTCAAAGAGCAGGTGGCAGCCGTGGCCAGGAGGGTCTTTGTGCAACTGTGGATTGTGAGCTAGTTATGCCCTTTCCTGGACCAACAATCACTACTCATAGTCACTCATGCCTTAGTCACCTCCGATCTTGACTATTGCAACATGCTCTACATGGGGCTGCCCCTGAAGAGCATCTGGAAGCTCCAATTGGTGCAAAATGCAGCAGCCCGTATGGTTTTGTGCAGACCTTGGTGTGCACATGATACCTCTCGTGCTGTCGATTTGCTTCCGGGTGCAATTCAAGGTGCTGGTTGTCACCTTTAAAACCCTTCATGGCTTGGGACCAGGTTATCTGAGGGAACATCTCTTGCTAGTCATATCTACCTGACCCACTAGAGCAGGGAGGCAAGGAATATTGCGGGTCTCATCCCCTAAGGAGATGCAATTGGCGGGACCCAGAAGAAGGGCCTTCTCCGTGGTGGCTCTTTCTCTCTGGAACTTCATTCCCTCAGAGACTAGACTGGCCTCACTCTTCCAGAAGGCGCTGAATACTTGGTTCTGACAGTGGGCCTGGGGAACCCAGAGCAGGACAGAGCCCAGCAAATGGTTTGTTTAATGTGTGTTGTCACTGACATGGGGGGTAGAAGGTTATTATATTATTTTATTTTCCTCTTGTTATTTTAGTCTTTTATAGGGAGTTTTTATTTATGTAAGCTGCCTTGAGTTGCCATGCGCAAGCAGGTGACAATACAAATCTTCTAAATAAAATAAATAAATAAATAAATAAAATAATTTTCACTAAAATAAAAAGGAATAACAAAAACAAGTTGTCAGAGAAGCAACAGTGGAAGAGACTAATGAGACCACAGTGGGCAAAATAACAGTGCCAAGCATTTTGACCATCTCACATACATGTACGAGTTAGATTTTCTATTTCTTACTTCTGGATTTGGGAAAATAGTTTTAGAGTTTTAGTTTTCCTTTTTAAAATGTATTTAAGCCTATTTTAGGATTTAAACTGCAGTTTGTCTGTATGTTTTTGCCTCAGCATTTTAGGAAATTTCACCAATGCAATTATTAGAAGCCACTGGGGATTGAAAAATGGAAATTGTCACATGTTTTTCCATGCTTGATTATAATCTACATGTGAAAATTCAGCCTAATTCTAGATAAGTAGTTCCCTTCCTGAGTTCAGGACCCAATTTCAATATTCTGATTTGTTTTTCTCTGTTCTCCACTAGTTTACATCTGTGTTTTCTTCCTCTTCCCATGTTACTGACATAAATTACCTTTTGTCAGGTTGTTCACACTTAAGTGAATGTTCTTCTTAAAATGAATTATGTTTCAGTATGTTATTTCTTCATACAGTGTATAATTAACCTGTGGAATTAATTTTCATAAGATTGGTGGTGGTTACTAACTTGTATAACTTGAAAGGGAATTGGATAAATTCTAAAGATGTCTTTTTTTGAGACTCGGTGTTATTTTGGGATTACAGACATTACACCTCCAAATATCAATTGCAAAGAAAGAGCAGAAGATTCTTGCTTGCAAGTTACTCTAGAGACATCTGGTTGATAAATCATGGAAAAAACAAACATGTTTTCTAAAAGTTATGATGAACAGAAAAATAATAAGCAATTTACATGTATTTTATAATGCTGTAATATTGATTTGTTGTTACTTTCCTGTTTTTCTATAAAACATATCATCAAGTCAACCTAAAACAATAGAATTAACATCAATGTCATGGTTTTAAGAAGGACAAAGATTTTTAAAACTTTAGGGAAAATAATATGCCAGGGAAATTTATTGAAATTAAAACATATGCAACTGCTTATTAGTGACTGAACAAAAATTGGACCAAAAGTGTTCTATATTTTATATTTCCAAATTCTGGATTTTAAAATCATAAAGGCCTTCTATTCAGTAACTACCCACTATATTTATTATTTAAACAAACAAATTATATATATTTTAAATAATACTGTAAATATAGAAAAACACATTCAAATTTAATTATAATGAAATAATGTTATCTTTTAAGATATTTATTGTTTTAATAAACCTTTATTTTAAAATGTATATAAATAATTATTCCAAATCAAAATAGGTGATACATCTGTCACATTTGGCTGTGTTAATTAATCCTACTTAACTGTGTATCATTAGAATATATAAGCTGAGTGTTTATTGAAACTATTTCTTTAAACTTGCATTCAGGACTGTTGGTGGAAGCTTGAGAGATGGTGTATGTGAGGCAGGAATTGCTCCACTGCTAAAATAAAAATGGCCTGTCCCTGAGAGGGTGGGTGAGAATCTCAACCATTCTATAAACAGCATGCTTTTTGTAGTTATCAAAATATATCCTGAATCAGCCCACAATTCTTTATAATAAGTTGCAAATTTAGTGCAACTTTTCTTCCTTCAGTTTTACCATTTTAAAGAGACATGAAATTGGTTTTACATCTCAAACAGAGAAGAGTTGTTCTATTGGTAATGGCTTTTCCTATTAATCAATCAAGGCAGTTATTTCTCCAACTGTCACTAGGCTATGAAGAATAAATCCATTCAAAAAACTTTAAGTTGTTTTAAATGGCTTGATATTTATTTATTGATATTTATTCAGTATAGTTGCCCTACAACTAAGATTTTATGTAGTGTTCCAGT
This sequence comes from Crotalus tigris, assembly GCF_016545835.1. Taxonomy (NCBI): domain Eukaryota; kingdom Metazoa; phylum Chordata; class Lepidosauria; order Squamata; family Viperidae; genus Crotalus; species Crotalus tigris. Next base: position 18,968,196 of record NW_024096970.1, read on the forward strand.
TAAAAAACAATCTGGGTTTAAATCCCCATTTGTTCTCTATCTAATCTGTATTACAGAGGATGCTATGGATGGTGTTCTCAGGTTTCTGGAGGAAGAGGAGGAAATAATATAATCCTAAATGTAAAAGCTGGACTCCTGCTTCATTTCATTAAACCTCTTTTAGGAGCAACAAATCTGCCGCATTCAATCAAACCAGGAATTCAACTCTATTGTGTGGTTGAGGATATTCAAAGCAACAGCAACAGCAGATGGAGAACTACAGGCAAGTAACCCCCTCAGCATATTTCTGACTCCTTTACAATCTAAAAGAAAACTTTGGAGGGCATGTCAAAATGAAGAATGTGTTTTAAATTCATTTAGAGAAGATTTTAAATATATCCACGTATTTTGTGCATCTTCTGTGAACATTGTGATCAGAAGATTATGTTCCACCAGTTTATACCGATTGATTGACTGTGACATCACTGAACAGAACAATTTTGGCATTCAAAACATAAAGGTGAGATGCTATATTTTAAAGAAGGGTTTTGTAGCAAAGGGACCCAATATTGGAATGATGGAAACAAAAGGTTCAATATTTTGCTTCACCAAATGATCTAGAAAATTCTAGAATTAGTGTGTGCTTTCACTTTGGGAGTGATGGCTGTACCTTAGCTTTGATTGAAATTCTAAAGCCAATTTTCAAAAATAACAGGCAGAGATGGGCAAAGGAATACAAAGGGCCCAAACAAAACTAAAACTAACATTAAGCTTAATTGTGATGACTCCAAATATAATTTTTCTCAACTGTTGTCAAAGTCAAAATTCATCAACTAATGGAGATCCTTTGTGTGCATACCTCTAGTATGACCCACTTACTCCAACCAGGTACTTTCCAAATGCACTCAGTTCCAAAGGTGGCAACTTTTTTGTAGCCAACAACTACAAAACTTTACATAATAAGGGCCTGGTGGTCATGATATGGTAATGGGTGGAGCAGAACTGGAAGCTCTGGCTATTTTTTATACTATTAAGAGGGGTTTTTTATATAAGAATAGGATACAAAATCTACTGGAGGCTTAGCTGACTTATATCACTGGACTTTCTGATGAAAATCAAAAAAAGGCCAAAAAAAAAAAATGGCACGGTTTTGCAATTTGCCATTACATTTTTGTGCACAATGGTTAGGAATCCTGGTAGATGCAAAAAAAGGAACTAGGCTGCTATCCACAGGCTGCCTATTCCAAATAATGCCCAACACATCTGGAAGGCACACGGTTGGAGAAAGCATTTTTAGGCAATCCTGAAACAGGAGATTAATAAACACTTGGAATAAATTTAGCTTCTTGTGTTGTTATATTTTAAATGAACTCATAACAAATCATCCAACAAATAATAATTATAAATAATGAAATAATAACCTTAAATAGATGAGGACATTTTTAGTGAATAGAAAATCATTCGACAAAGCGTGGAGGAGGGATAAAATGGTATGAAAATCAGCGTTCATTACTTGGGTACAAAAGGCAGAAGGAACTTGAGGTTACATTCTGGCCATTGGTTTTTTACAATATCTACATCAAGAAGATATAGAATGCTTCACATATAACAAGTCTTAATTGTTTTATTTTTTAAAGTCACTGCCATTCAGTGAAATCAGTTTATTGCACAATAGGAACAGATTTTTCCTCTGTTTCACGTATTTAAGATTACACTTGTGCGGCATGGATTTTGCATTTTTACATTTTCAGGGTTAGATGATGAATTGAAGGATTTGCCATGAAAGCAATCAAGAACACACTATCCCCTTCCTCAAATCCATGTCCCTTTGCTTTTTGCATCTCCTTCTTTTTTCCAACATGCCAGAGGGCTGCTTCAATAATGCAATTCAGCTGATTTTGTATTCTTAAAGCTTGCATGTTAACCATCCTTAGAGCCCAGCCTGTAAAATGGGTTTGTTCACTAAATTCTATGAATAGGGAAACAAGTACAGCTGGCCTATTCATAATCAACATAAAAATAGATTTAGCACTTAACATATTAAACATTATCATTTCAACTATTAACATAAATCAGTTATAGTTATGGGCCCAGTGCTGCAGCTACTGCTCTTCAGGGATATGGTCTGCAAGGGAAAGGAAATAATCTTATATTGATGGATGTTACAATAGGTTTGTAGGATGGTTAGGGATATCACAGCTTGTGCTCATTTTTCTCCCTTACAGAAAGTCATCAGAAGCTATCTCATTTTAAATCCAACTGTCTGTCAAACTCAGCATTGCCTACATTGTTGTTCATTGGCTCTTCAAGGTCAGACAAGGCTTGTCCAGCCCTTCAAATCATAGTAGGGATTGAGCCAAGGATCTTCTACATGCAGACTTTAAGTTTTTTAACTATGTATTGAACATATTCCAAGAACAAAAGCTGCTACCACAGCCAAACAGTAGTCCTCTTTCCATTCCTAATTATTAAACAACTAAACATTAAATCAAAACTAGAATTATTCACAGATTCCAAATGGATATATCAAAGTATCACCATTAGGACAGCACTTGGCCTTTAACATGACTTCCAAAATTTAAAATACAAAAGCAACAATAAGGTTATAGACATCTGGTCAAAATCATTTTAGAGAGTCTCTGTTCCTATGAATGTGGTAACAGAATGCATAACTAGTGCAGAATAATCTAGTATGTAATGGCTAAGCATGGACTAATACAATGATGCACTCCAAATACTGATCAGGCATATAAGTAAGGAAGTTTTTGGTTACAACCTTTCCTCTGCTGTGAATTCAGTCAATGACTTTATGCAAATCTCTCAATCTCAATCCCAATCCTTGTTGGTAACAATAATAATCTGTTATCTTTCGATATTGTAAGGATTATAAAATTATGTACTAAATAATGTACTTTAGTACATTATAAAATAATGTACTAAAAAGTTATGAACTTATATAGAAACGTTAAATATTGTTAGTATGTCTCGGCAGGTGTCAAGATGTGGCCAACCTTGTCTGGTCTGCAAATCTATGCAGAGTTGAGCCTTATTTATGCATGATGGGAATATTAGAGCTTGTAGACTAGACTAAAAATTTTGGGGGAAATCCTATAAAATTTTTAGAGGCAAACAGTGTAGACTTGTAGAGAAAACAAAATGTTGCCTTTCTATATTTTAGTAGTTATAGTATTAAACTGACACTACTTTCTTCTAGCACTAGCACTCATGATGTTACCTAATTTGAGTAATGAAATGTCTGAAAGAAAACAACCAAGCTCAGGGAGCAATAAAGACCCCTCATTTCAACTCTGAGCTACAAATATTCTCCCATTCTACTTTCTTCATTCTGATGCCTTCCAGGGATATTTTGGCATCTAAAAATGACATCAAACTGTATTAGGATGCGGGATCTATTTTGATCTTTAGGAGATGTATTTTGATAGTTTCTCTCTAAGCTACTCACCCAGATAACTCCCTATCTGTGCCTTGGAGCTGTGGCCATATCTGAAAGCAAGCAACAGAACTATTTCTCTATGTTGGAAGTTCATACTGGAAGTACTTATAAGGCTTTAAGTTCAAGGGTCATACCTGTGCTACCAGGTATGTACTGATTTCTGCATTTACTGAAAACAATTTTAGCTCAATGTTCATTGATGGATATGCCCTCAAATGACCTCTCCTTTTTAAGGTACAACAAGCTCATCAAGCTTAGGAAAAAAAAATAGGGACATCACTTGAAATCTAGGCAGCAGCAGTGATAGCACAACTTTGCATTTGACTAATGTAGGCCCATTTGTTATGGCTGACATTAATGCTCTATGCCATCCATCTTCAACTCTTTAAATTATTATTTTATGGCTGAAATCTTTTTCATAGTTGATAAAAATCTGCTTTTTATATTCTATGTTATTTTAAAAAATGGAGTTTTTCTTTTCATTCGTTTTAGTTTTAATATAAATGTAGTTTTTGTTGATATGTACTTGAAAAGCTCCCTGACAGAGTAACAAAGAAAGTGAACACAGCAGCCCTGTCCTACCTGCTTTAAACTTCCATTCTCATCTTCATTATCTTGAGGAGTTAAATTAAAAGGCCAGCCTTTCTAGGACTTCCAGCCCAAAGAAAGGATCATCAGTAAAAAAAAAAAAAAAAAAAAAAAAACCCACGTGGAATAACAGGATGGATACAGATCTCAAAGATTCATAAGTCAGTCTTCCCAGATATTTTAGTCTATAACTTTCATCATCCCTGTTCATACTCTTCCTTTGTACCCTGAAAGTCAACTGATTTCAAGAGAGGACTCAGGGCATTCATGAGCATCTGTGGTGCTTTCATCAGCATTATAGCTTCAAACTACAAGCTCTACTCCTTTCATAGAAGTGTGTGACACATCTACAAAACACAACATTGCAACACCAAAGTACCGCTTTCATCATTCTGCTCCCTTTGTATATGCCCCCAAGGACATTTTTTTCTGCAACTAATATGGGGATCACCAAATACTGCATGTTGGATTTCACTACCATAATCCCCTGCATACCACATTCAAGGCTATTGCAGTAAATGTTGTTTATATTTATAGAAGGAGCATTTGTGACATCACATTGCAGGACTGCTTTCTATTCTTCCCCCAGAACTCAATAATGCAGAAAAAAGAGTGATTGATTGATTGATTAGTTGATTCATTTATTTTCCATATTTTTATCCTTCCACTATCCAGAGACTTCAGCAGCTTACATGGTGTAAAAAATAATAAATATACACAGTACAGCAACTATAAAAACTATAAAACAACATTACCCAAACTGAAAACTACAAGCAATAAAAATAGAAAATGAAGATGGTAGGATAAATCTAAGAAAAGATTCTCAGAACAACTTCATCTTTAAAGTTTCAAGAATAACAATAAGGAGGGGGCTAGCGTGATTCCAATCACACCTGGATAACTTCCAGGCATTGGGAAATTAATGACATTCCCTCACAGTTCTGTATGAGTCCATACTGATGATACTACACCCTGAACCATCAGATGGTGTCTCCCAATGGCTTGTTATAACTATTACAGAGCAGTTGAGACATGATCAACCCCACATACCAGGGACCATGGAGCTGTTCTCCCCTCCCCCAGCATCACAGATTGGAATTGACTACTGAGGAAGATGTGGAACTATTGGAGAACAGCACCTCCTATCCCCAGATTCTGCATACAGCCCAATAAGATATGGAAGTTGATGGTAACAAAAGATACTGAGAGGTCCAGGAAAACCCCATCTAGGTCTCAACAAAGGTTACCTAAGAGACCAATGCTGTCCCCATCACAAACTAAAGCCTAAATCTTGACTAAAAAAGCTCCAGAGAATCCACTTCCTTTAAGGTGCTAAAAGTTGATCCACCAGCAGCAATTCAACAATTGTTCCATCAAAGGGAGACCATCCAATAAGTTAAATTCATTGTAACTGGGCTCGTTCCAAATTAGCTCCATTGCTCCCAAATGTTATACTTGTCTTCATCCTTTGGCTTGAACTGGGAATTAGACTACACTAAGGAGAATCCTTCAAGATTGTCAATCTTTGATAGTTTAAAACCATACACTAGACATGCAGAAATGTTAGTTTCATCTCCAACTTAAGAAAGAACAATAAAACTTTTATCTTTTGAAGCATCCAATCAATATATAAAATATTTTGTTAAATTAATATTGCTTTCAGATTATATGAAATACATTACAATTCTCTATCTAATTTTAGTTTATATTATCCATATTTTTGTAATAAAAATTAATTTAAATATTGATAATCCTGAATTCTTGATTTAGCTCTTAAAAATCCCTTTTCTGTTGATTCAAAGTTAGAAGAGTTTTGGAGGCACCCCAGGCATCTCAACCAAATATAACATGCACTTTAACATTTTTGCCAGTTTCTGGTAAATTATATTCATTTTGTAATGCTTCAAAAGTTTTTACATTTACATTTTATATTTACTTCCACCATAAGGATTATTTCAACTGTCAAGGTAAGTGCTTAAATATTATTCTATGAAGTAAGGAAGAAAGTGTTATAGTTCACATTCCTATTACTTGCTGATAAGAATTTGTTGTTATTTGATTGTTTTAAGAACTACCCCTACTCAATGCTTCATTGCACTTACTTTTATCTGATTTTTTTCTTAATGCTATAATAATTTTTTGTGGATGCAGACTTACACTTGTTTGGTTCCATTGAATATAGTGGGTCCTACTTATTAGTAAATATGCATATACTGACACTATACGTATTCCTACTCTATTCACCAAATCAACCGGGTAAATTGTCTAATATCTTACTACACAGAATATTGCAGAATCTGGTAAATCACTGTTTAATATAAATAAGCAACTTCTTCTGTTGTGCTGTGTGAGATATGAGTTATTCTGCAGAGGTCACAAGTATCCTTATGAAAATATTGTTTTAAAATAGTATAGAATCTTCCTACCACTTAAAAACTCTTTTTAATACTTATGTAGCATATTAGTTCCAACATTTAAATAAAATGCTGATATTTTCAAATTTCAACATATGTACAAAATTGTCAGGTTCAGTTCATAAATAAAATAAATAAAATTGACTAAAAATTGCTTTGGATATCTACATTCAGATTACAAGAGGAGATTTGTAATATGTTTCCTTCACATATTTCCAGATAAAACATGGAAAGCAAAATGCAACTGAGAGCATTTCTGATAAACGTGCTTGTCATTAAGTGAGTTCTAAAAATAAATTGATTCATGCTGGCATGCATATTATTAAATACTATGTCAATTAAAAAAGACAGGAAAGATAAAAACAGGAAATGTGTATAATCTATATAATTTCTGTTGCTCTAAATAAAAAAGCAGTAGAGTAGAAAACATACATATACAAATATCTGCAGACTCTCACCCACTTTGAGCTAAATTTAAGCAACAGAAGCTATTGTGATTATAAGGGAAATAGTTTAAACCCCTACTTATTAATTCAATTAATATTAACTTAATGTTTTTGGTGTACAGCTTCCAGGACATTTATATCCTATATATGCATGCAAGGGGGTCATATATGGACATTTGAGGGGCGATCTCCAGAATGGTTTCATTTGGAGTTGGCAACCTTTTGGGGTTACAAGATGGGGAAACTTGGCACTGCACAGAATTTTCCTTGGGGGTTGGTAATCTTGTATTCAAGATCATCTGTATTAATTAATTAAAATTAAGATTAATTTTGTTTTAAACCAAAAACCAGCAATTTAGTACACAGTATTTTTATATTTTTGACAATACCTGTCAGATTATAGGTTATTGTTATTATGGATATCATACATTATATACATTTTAACCTTAAATAACTCCATTTTATATTCCAACTTAATATTTTTTCTAAAAAAAATAAAGCAAAAGAAATCTTTCCCCATATCTTATCTGTTATTTATAAACAAATCTTTAAATTTTGTCATTCAGCACTATTTTTTTAAAAAAAAAAAAGTTTCATTAATAACTACCACAAACTACAACATCTATATTTTAACCCTGGTCACTTTATATTATTTTTAAACAACTTGATCTTTCATTCCTTCCAATAAGGTTCCAGAAGTAGATTTCTTATCATTTTCTCTTTGTCTCAGGAACTTCTTCACTGGTTAAGAAAGAAAATGGACAAACCCAGTCTCCAACTGAAGGTGTCGAACCACAGTTTCGGCAAGATAATTTTAACTCCAGCTCCCAAGTCCTAAAACCTGCCAGACCTCACTAGCCCATTTGCGCATGTGCATGCGGCCCGCGCAGGTACACATTTCCCTGCTGCTCTCTTTCCTTCTGGGCCACCAAGCCGGAAAGGTTGGGGAACTCTGCTCTAGATGAATTTCACACCAACTCCCATTATCCCCCAACTAGAATATTATACCTATTCATGCTTTATTGAATTGGGTGGAGAGAATCTTTGATAAGAATGAAGATTTGCATTCACATCAAAATCAGGAACTGGTTTTTTTATGAATAAAATTTTGAGCCAAAAAGTTGCTCCTTAATATCTACTCCTATATTTGTATAAAAGTTTGCTCATTTTGAAAAGCATCCCTAATCTGGCTTCTCTATCTAACTCTAGTCTAGAGGAAGGGCTTACTCTGAATGTTGAGATTTATTGTTGAACTTATGGCTTTATTTTTGTTATACCTTATGGTGCTATTGTCATGATGATGATGAGCCAGTATGGTCTAGTGGTTAAAGCACCAGGCATTCAGTCTTTGATATTCCCACCTAGAAACACTTCAGCTTTCCAGCAAAAAAATATATTCTATTTGTAGGTGTTAAAAACACTGGAAATAAAATCAAAACTCTAGGAGATACAGCCAGTTATTTTCAGGGAACTGAGTCCATCAACAATGGCAAATTTAATATCATGTGCCAAGCAGGTATTCAAACTATATTTCTGAAATAATTTATGATCCAGACTATCCCCCCCAAAAAACTATCATTGACGAGTATTGAAATATTTTATGATCCAGATTATTGATTATTAAAAAAAAACATTATTGAGGTGTATTCAATGATCAACTGATAGGAAATACTCTGTATTTCATCTTCCAAACAAAATCTGTCAGAGAAATACCAAAGTCATCTCAGCTTATAACAATTCAGAACCATAATCCATCTCCTTTTTGCCTTGCCTCTTTTTGCTTATTCATTCTTTCCCATTTATTTTCTTCCTGATCTTTTATTGTTTTCTTTCCATCTCTTTAAAACTAAATGTCTACCTGGCACTTACCATGAGAGCGAAGGAATGCTAAGAAGAAATTATGTGGCTGAGAAGAGATTCAGGCTTCCTCACTGGGAATTAATGAGGCATGGAGGGCTCTTTTTGGTTCTTGAAATGCTGAAAAAGACTGGGATAGCTCACTGGCAGCTGAAAATGTATTCATCCCAGAAGAAAAAGGTCCCTGTCACAAAAATTATGTTCAGTCAAAGGCCTATGAGCAGAGCCAAACAGCTAAATAAATGCTGCATGCTTTCTTTATGCACAGCATAGGTTAAGATGGAAGTCATTTAGGGGGGTAGCCAGAATAATATAAGTTGTGTGTAGACACCATATTTATCCATGATTCACTTATCCATGGCCAACTCTGGGCAGCTTACAGGTTTACACAAATAACTTAATTTCTTGAGTTGTACGACAACTAAACCAGAAACTAACTACATAGGCTAAGTTTGCCCAGCATTAGGGCTAGAACATGGTTGACTTATATGAGAGTTATATATTATGAGATATAGCCACTCAATGAAGTTTCATTTGTATGACAGAGATTCATTGCATGAATTCAGTGCACACAAATGTCTTCTAATCGCCATCGAAATTGTATTCCTCCAAATATACAAAACACCTCCAAGTTTGGGCACTTTCTCTGGTTCTCTTTAGTTATTCCTGCTGCCAGTTTATGTACAACCTTTCCTAAACTGTATTAAAGACTTGGAATATGACCATCAGTGAAGAAAGAGGAAGCAAAGAGAGCCTGAAAGTCAATGTAATTCCCAATTCCAAAGAGTTAACAATGACACAGCTTTTTTTATACCAAATAGCCTCAGTGTGAAAGGCAGCAACGATTTATGTTGTTATTACAGAGATTTATTTATTTTTCACTTAGGGGTTAATTAAGGAGCGTGCAAATGTAAAGGGCTGACAGTGCTTATCTGGAAATGGTAAAATGCAGTGAGAAGCAGTACAAACTGCCCATGAACAGCTTTCTTTCAACAACCTTTCTGCTGCTTTTAGCTAAAGCTGCTCTTCAAAGGGAAGAAAGCTCTATGGCTCTGTCATAGATAATATGTGTTGCCCGACTGCTGCTCCCATGTTTTATGAGTCTACAGTTTCATTTGTATTTGCTATTTTCTGATGGGGTGCAGAGTTCGATAGGAGTCATTTGACAAAACTGAGATCAGATGAGGCCTGTGCAGAAGATGGCAACCAATTTGATCAGGGTCTAGAACACTTTCTCTGGAAAAAGAACTAGAACTTTGGGGAGTTTAATTTAGAATTGAGACTGGGACATGACTGAGGTGTATAAAATCATGCATGCTTAGAACACGTAGATATGGAAAAGTTTTTCTATCTCTGGAAATAGGTTTAGAAGAGGCAGCAGAAAGAAATTCTTCACACAATATATAATTAATCTGTGGGACTTGTTACCACAAGGTGTAGTGATATCCACTTACTTCATGACTGAAACAGGGATTAGTTTCTGGAGGGCAGGCTTATTGAGGACTATTGGGCTTGAAGACCCAATGTTACCTCTTGGTTACAGACAACATAATACTATTTGCAAGGAAACAGTGATGGGAGACTGTTGATCATTTAAGAAACAAAAATTTGGACTATGATAAGTTTGGCCAGAACCAACAGAGCTATTTCTATGATCTTCTGCTTATAAGTTCTAAGTCAAGGGTACAAAAAGTGAAAGAACTTTCCAAAAAGATGAATTTCTCTCAGCAGAAGAACTTTCCAAACATTGAAAGTCAGGAATCTGAATTGACAGTGATTGAGCAAAACAGGCATGCTTGTCAAATGTCCAAATGTCTATGAGAAATCTGTCTTAAATTTTATGAGCTGCTAGATATGAAAATCACTTCAGCCAAAGTGTTTTCCTTAGTGAATATTTTGGAGACCTGTTCTGTCTGCACTATATTAATTTATTTATTTACTACATTTGTGAAGACCGTCTAATTCAAAAAAGAATCTGTGCAGTTTATACAATATCATACACATAAGTATAACACAATTAAAAATATAACAAAACATAACTGCCTGGACAACAATAACATTAACAAAAAAAAATGACAGGAGCTCCACGTGCACCTTAACCCCAGGCCTGAGATCAAAACCATGTATTAAAGGACTTCTAGAACACTTGGAAAGGGGAGATAATATGGTCATGATGATGATATGATAGGAGTAATAAACGTGTCTCTGAATCCTGCTTTGTTGCAACTATGTCCCTTTCTAATGTAGTTGCTTCTGGGATTCGACTTACTCTCAGTCAGAGACTTAACTGCAGCAAAAAAAACCCAAAAACATGGCAGCTCAGTGTTAAAGGGCCACAAGCCATTCTGTGCTAATTAGGCAGAAGGCCTGCCATGATTAGCCAGGCCAGAACATTTTTACTGCATTGCAGTGTGTCAGATTGTTTTGCCTACCTTTTGTATATCTCCTAATGATCCTCCTATGCCTCTATATCTTAGCACTCCTGGGTTGTTTTTTTATTCTGTCATTATTACTTAAAATAACTCAAGGTACCAAAGAAATCTAATACTCCTTCTTCCTCTTATTTTCCCCACCACCACAATCCTGTGAGATGAGTTAGGCTGAGAGAGAATGATTGACCCAAAGTCATCCAGCCAGCTTTCAGGTCTAAGATGGGAGTAGAAGTCACAGTGCCCTGGTTTTTAGATCAGCACTTTAACCATTAGACCTCACTTGTCCCACAACTGCATTAGGCAAATTCTTTAGCATATGAACTAGGCTTGGCATTCAATTCACTGTGAGACAGTTTTAAAATTGCTGCCAATCAGATCACTTCTTTGGATTTAACTTAAGGACACAATGTGACCCCAAATTGGCATCAGTCTTATCAGGTAATTAGATTCCTGACAGATCTTTCCTTTTTTGTTCTATTTATGCCACTCATCTACTCTACATTCCAGATTCAGCAATTCGCTCCTGGATTCTTTTGAACTAACTGGACTCTTATAATAAAGACTTTAATAGCACTGTTTGCAGTAAATACTGTCGGTCTTGAACAGAAAACTCCTACAGCTAGCCTTAATAAGACATGTCACCCTGACCTCCTGAATTGAATGTTAGGGGAGGGGGGCGGAACCCACTAAATTAATATATACAAAATAATGCAGTCAGTTTATCCTGTCACTGACAATTGTGCAAGCTTTAACAGATTTTCTGTGACAATCACCCACTGAACATGATACAAAGCAATCAAAACAGACAAGAGAACTAGAAAAAAGAGCCAGCTTTTTAAAAGACCCAATAGTTCATTTTGTGCACTGCAAAAAAATAAGAGAAAACACACACACACACACACACAAACACACACACACCAATATGGGAGTATTTCTGTAGCAGAAGTACTATTTTGTGTTGAGGAAAGCACTTGTAACCTGCAGGGAGTGAAAAGAAGCAGAAAATGTATAACTGTTATGTATATAACTGTGTCTTTTTAATAGAAAACCACTAAGCAGGCCCCTAAGACTAATCAAACTACATTCTGCTGTCTTGCTTGAATGACAGCCAAGAAAGGCCAATTGCCTGACGTACCCCTTTGCCTAGGTCCTCCTGGATCACTTGCTCGATTTCCTGCCTGCTGCTCTGAGGAGCTTGGCTGTGCAAAATCTTGAGGGTGCGGGTGTATTCCTCAGGCAAGAGGTAATCAAGAGCCCCCAGATGCTGTCCTACTTTGATGAAGGTGCCTCGGTTGGCACAGCATAAATCTCGGAGACGTTCTGCAGAACGCAGATGCACCTGCAAAGAGAAAAGAAGGGGGGGGGGACTCTGAAACTTTGCTTAAAACCTTTTCTCCAAATTGTATACTGCATCCTTCCATATATCCTCTTCCAAGTCTTTGAGATATAATGGTAATCAGGAAGCTTCCTGAATTGGATGATTAAGATAAAAAGCATATTTCAGAAAAAAAAACAGGCCTCTCCCCTACTAAAAGAACCGTAGGTCAATGTCCTTGTTTGCAATGCCTCCACTGCACCTGCATTATCCCCAAAAACCTATCCGTAGGAGCTGACACCTACAGCATGTACAGACTTTTAAATGTTTGGTTAGAGTATTTCCAGTCCCCCTGACATATTCCTTAAGGGTATTCAAAAATATGCAGCAAAAAGAAGTGGACACAAGCCCTGCCCCTCAACACCTGATGCTTAACAGCTGTTCAATTTCTGCTTGGATCCTCCATTTTACAAGCCTCTGTGAGCTTTCTTGGTATGGGCTGAGCCATGGCATGCTAAAGGGCAAGGACACCACCAGGACTCCCTCAGAACAAATAGTATGCTCTCATCATGAAAAACCCCAGCCACATGTAGTATGACGTTAGGAGGACAAAAGACTCTGTTTTATATATTTAACTCCTTGCCTGGACTGTTCATCCCTTTCCTCTCTGAATAGCAGAGATGCAAAAGGGGGAGAGAGAAAAAGAATCACACCCCCCCCCCCCAAAAAATGGAATGGAAAAGGTGCAGATGGAAGTAGAAAAAGGAAGGGATGGAGTCAGAGCAGCTGGGCAGTTTGTCACAGTACAAGGAGTTCAACTCATTACAGGGAAACAGTTTTTATGCAGCTTGGATAATTGTCCTCGACACTGTCTCCAGCAGAGGAGAAGGGAGGGCGTGCAATCAGCAGCAGCCAAAATAGGGGAGGTCTATCTATAGCTTTCCAGAGTTAACCTGTATTCTAGGGGAAAAGAAAGACAAGATGGGTATATTTGAGAAGAAAAGAGGCCATCTTAGTCCCAATTCTTTATATTCTTAATAGCTCATGTTAATAAGCAAAAATATATTCCCTGTAGCTCTACAAAATATGCACAAAGGCGAGGCTGCTGGGAACACACTGTACATGCCTATACACATTTAAATATGCTAATTTGTTCCCTAAAAATGCTGGCTCAAAAACATTTTTGATAGCCGTTTATTAGGAGGCATCAAGAAAATCACAACCCGCATCATTGCAAAGATATAGTAAAGTACTATCAGCCAACAAGTTTATCTACCGGTAACTAGAGATAAATGAGTACAACAACCCCATATGTATCCTAGATTGAACAATAATGTTTAGCAATGTGTTTAGAAGAGGCACATTGATTTCTTGAATGCTGAGACAGAAGGAGAAGCCACAGAACACACTTCAGGTATTATTTCAAAAGACGGTGTGTGGAAATGTTCTTTGATCCCTAAAGGTCGCCGCGTTTGCAAGTGGTGGCTGTAAAAACCAAAATGTGTGCACAATTACAGGTAGTGCCCAGGGGCTTGACAGTGCACCAATTGTGAACTGTTCCTGATTTCAGCAATGGTTATTCACACCACCACACTTCTCATGCACTCAGTTGGTGCAAACAGTGACACCTGGCATGTTCAGAATGCAAGGGACAGGCATCATATATTGCCTATATTGAAAGATCACACTGGCTGCCATTTGCTTATTGGTCACAGTTTAAAATGCTTCTGTTGACTTTTGAAATCTTAAATGGCTTAGAGCCCAATTATCTAAGGCAGAGTTCCCCACCCTTTTGGGCACCAGGGATGATTCCATGGAGAAAGGTTTTTCCGCGGATCGGAGAGTGCGTGGTGGTGTGTGCTGCCTGCATCCCACTGATGGGGCTTTGTTTGTTTGTGTGGACCGGTTGCTGGCATTACATGGACTGGTACTGGTCCATGGACCAGGGGTTGGGGACCCCTGACCTAAGGAACTGCTTTTACCACTACAAAGCTCTCTAATTCCTCAGATCAGCAGAGATCTTTATCAAGACACATCTCTGCCAGATGGCCTACTACTTGGATAGACAGAGGGAATCTTCCCTTGTATATCTCCCAAGCTATAGAATATCTCCCTAAGAAAGTACAGTAACTTGAATTAAGGTTCAACACATGCCAAATAAAATGCACAAAATACCGCAAGTGAATGGGTGTCCTTGTTGAAAATTACCATGAAGATTATTTCAAGGTTGCATGATTTTCCTTGGTATGGCTTACGCTACTTTCAGAGGGAAAAATCCTATAGCTCTTCAAAGGCTGAACTAAGCAGAACAAACTGTAAAAGAATGGAACTGTACAATTAAGCCTATTATAACACTGGAAGTATGGAAAAAAACAAACATATTAAAGAAGTCAACTGTAAGAAGTTACTGAATAAGGAAAAAAATCCAAATATAGTAGTTGTTAAGGGCTTGAACGGATAGCATCATCATCATCAAAACTTATAGAATTTTTGTTTGGATGGATGATTTGTAAACTCTTTATGTAATGAAGTACAAAGTATATTACCATGCAGTGGATGCACTAATATTGCTAATGGAACATACAGAGGATCACGTAGGCATCATAGTTAGAGATGAATCATCATGAACTCAACACAGAAGTTGAATAGTTATTACATCATTTAACTGATGTTCCTAGGAAAAGAGATCAGGTTAACAAAGATTATTTAATTAGTTGTTTGTTTGTTTGTTTGTTTAATATAACGCCCATTTTGCTGTTTGCGGTGACATTATATTTGCAGTACAGTAGAAAGTCTGTTATAAAGTTAGGTGAAAAGAATTAGAAAATATCATTAAAAAACAGAACTCAACCTTGCAGTCCCAAGAACATTCATAAGCTTATTGCAGCAGCTCTGTGGGGACAGAAGCAGTCCCTGGTCATTCTCCAATAGGAGCCTCTATTCTGGACCTTGCAGCTTGTCCCATGCATCCTAGGTAGATGCGTTTCTCTGAGTCCAAAGAACAGGCTTGGGATTCATCCAATGAAAAAAGAGAGTTGCCCTCCACAATTTTCACTCTTCAGAGCTGAGCCCTTTTTATAAGGAACTACAGACTATAAACCAAACTGATTATTTCAAAATCCTGAAACAGGATTTGTGACAGTAAGCTACTGGAAGAATTTCCATTAACTATTAGTTTTCTCAGTTAAAAGTAAACCACCCAATATTATATGTATTATGGCAACCCAGCTTCCCTTTGTAATGTGATTTCTTTTAGCCAAGCATGCGATTTGAATTTATTTATTTATTCAATGTCTAAGCTGCCCATCTCTCCTGGAGGCGGCTCTAGGCATCTAACAATCATTAAAAACCAATAAAAAGTTAAAATATTGAAGTCGTAAATAGTAACATCGAAATAATTTAAAATTGACAAAGATCCGGTGGAAGGAAACAAGATGCACCTGAGAGGGAGGTGGGATTTTATTTTGGTCTGTTTGGTCACCTTCAGAATGATGCACCCCCTATTGGGACCCCAGATCATTTGGCAGAGCCAGGTCTTCACCCTTTCAAAGGCCAAAAGGATGGGTGTCAATCTTACCTTGTTCCAAAGTGCAGGAATCACAGCAGAAAAGGCTCTTCTCCTAGACCATGGCTACCTAAATTTTATGATTGAGAGGGTTCTCCATCCACCAGTTCCAAACATTGGGGGGATCTTTCCCTTTAACAGCCTGCCCTTTGGCTCTCATAGAAACCCATGCCTGTCACCACCTTTATGCATTGTCCCACCCTCAGTCTCCAGAGGTGATCTTTCCCCTCCCACCCTGACAGAGCAAAGAGCTTTGCCATCCCCCTCCAGCCACTCTCATTCATTCCTCCAGACATCCTTGGGAGACAGATGAGGAAGGGAACCCCCAGAGTACTTTAGCTCAAGGTTTCAGCACCAACATGGCTCCTACCTCTCCACTCCCCCCCAATATGCACAGTATCCTCCCTGCTAAGCTGGTCCTTCTCGTTGCCCCACTGCAGGAGGGCCGACTCATCCAACCCCTCCATTTGACTCTCACTCTGGATGGAGGACCCTAAGCATCCACCACTGGCCAGTAACCACTCCCAGGCTCTCAATCAAGGAGTGGGCTTCTTTCGGTATTTCATTAGCCCAAATTTAGGATTAAAATATTGTGAGAACTTGCAATTATTAGGAAGAGGAGCGGTGAACACAGAGAGGTAAGAGACAAAATTGCTTTAGGTAGTGATCTTAAATAAATATGGGGGGGAGGCAAGAACTCTTGTTCTCCAAAAGACATCAGTCTTTCGCAGCAAAAACAGCAGTTATAATGCTACTTAAATACCTATTCTTCTCATAGAAAAAAATAAGACAGATTCATTCCTTCTGTTCCTCCCTCAGGGAATATAATTCTGAATCTCTCCTCGCTTTATACACACTTTATACACATGAAACCTCATCATGTTTTCCTCCTGCCTGAAGCTCAGTCTGCTGATCTGAATTCTAAATGGGGGGGGGAGATAAATGAGGAATTACTCTCCCCACACAACTTCCTCTGTGCAGGTTGATTTAGTCTAAGACAGTGTTTCTCAGCCTTGACAATTTTAAGGCATGTGACTTCAACTCCCAGAATTCCACAGCCAGCATTGCTAGCTGTGGAATTCTGGGAGTTGAAGTCCACATGCCTTAAAATTGTCAAGGTTGAGAAACACTGGTCTAAGAGAATGAAATGCCCAGATTACTCTGCACAGATGCATTTGTCTCTATCCCAATCCAATTGTGCCAACCCCACTCTTGGAAGGCTAGCGAGAACACAATTCAACAGAGGAAGAATGCTTACAGAAATAATTTTCCCTTCTCTCTCCATCACTATCATCATAGCCCTAGCCTACAAAGAAGCACAGGCTGGAAATATTTACCTATGGAAAATGCTTGTTAGGAAAAGAAGTCCCATTAGATATATTGCCAGCATTAGTGAATACTATACAACTGAGGAACAAGCTGAGAGGAGCAGATCTCAGAAGCTGAGCACACAATAGGCTATGGTCCCAAGTCATAGGCTAGAAGTATCTACATTTTAAAGAAATTCCAGCTCTTTATGCAAATGGATAAACAGCATTCACTTAGATCAGGAGTAGGCAAGTTGAGGCATTCCAGATGATGCTGAATTACTACTTCTAGCCAATATGGTCAGTGATAAGGGATTTTAGGAGTTGTATTTCAGCAACATCTGGAATGCTGCCAACTGTTTATCCCAACCTAGACAAAATGAACTTCCCTCTTGTCTGTACTGACTCTTAAGTTTCTTCATCTGAGCAGGTCAGATTGAAGCTAACTGATTTTAACTTTCAGAGTCGCAAAATACCCTAAGAATGTCATGCCATCTGCTATAAATAATATCAACAATCATCCACCTATTAGCCCTTTATCACAGCCATCTAGGTAAAACAAGTCCAGAAATGTAAGTAAATTTAAATTTAAAATTTAAGTTCATATATTCAGAATCCCAACCACCAAGTGTTTAAGGTCAATGTGGTAAATATCATTTTCATTTTGTGTCAGCCTGTCCAGTGGCAAATTTTCTTCTGGTCTAGCAAAGTATTACAAACTTAAGATGCAGTGGAACAAAACATGCTGTTACATTAAAATTTGAAGGATTGCCTACAGCAAGAATTAATGTTTGTGTAGTAATTCACGAGGATTTATAATAATGTGATGCAGGTAGATCACTTTTAGACATGAGGAAAATCCTTCCCCCCACCCAAAGTGATTTTGCAAACTTTTACATCAGATTTCCAACATGAACCTAAATTGAAAATATCACAAAGACCAGAGGAGATAATATTCGGGGATGCAATGGCCACTTACCTGCATCAAAAGCTTTAAAAAAGCCTCTAGTCATTTTGGCCTATGCCCTATACCTTCTTCCATTGTAGCTTGATATATACACAGCTTGTGCCACATATCATCATCATTTGCCTGAAATGGTATAAGGTTTCCAGCCTGAGCAAGGGGTTGGACTAGAAGACCTCAAAAGTTCCTTCCAACTATTATTATTATTATTATTATTATCGATCATCGCACAGTCAGCCAGATGTTCAGACTGGATTTGGCATTTTGTCTACCTATCGAGTCCTTACCCAGGACCTGGGATAGGCAGATGTGGATGTTTGATGGTATTACAGATATCGTCGCAGGATGGAAGCAGTTCCTAATAAGGCCGCCTTTTGCAATTGACTAATAGCGAATTTGTCAATGCCAATGGTGTTCAAGTGGTGCTCCAGTTGTTTTGGGATTGCACCCAAGGAGCCTATGACTATTGGTACTACCCTTGCTTGCTTTTGCCACAGTCTTTCTATTTCTATTTGTAGGTCTTTGTATTTTGTTATCTTCTCCAGTTCTTTCTCTTCTATTCTGCTATCTCCAGGCACTGCCACGTCCACTATCCAGACTTTTTTGTCTTTCTTATCGACAATTGTTAAGTCTGGGGTGTTATGTTGCAGGTGCTTGTCTGTTTGAATTCTGAAGTCCCAGAGCAGTTTAATTTTATCATTTTCTATGACTTTCTCTATTTTATGATTCCACCAGTTTTTGCTTACAGGCAAATGATATTTTTTGCAGATCTTCCAATGCACCATTGTTGCTACTTTGTCATGCCGCTGCTTGTAGTCAGTCTGTGCAATCTTCTTGCAACAGCTTACCAAGTGGTCCACTGTTTCTTCAGCTTCTTTGCATAGGCGGCACTTACTGTCTGTTGCTGTCTTCTCAATTTTGACTTTGTATGCATTTGTCCTTAAGGCTTGGTCTTGTGCAGCCAGAATTAGTCCCTCGGTCTCTTTCTTCAATTTTCCTGCTCTTAGCCATTGCCAGGTTTTATTATTATCTGCTTTCCCAGCTATTTTTTTCATGTATTGGCCATGTAGTGCTTTGTCTTCCCATGCCTCTATTCTGTTCTTCATTTGGTCTTTCTTGTAGGCCAGTTTGGTCTCTCCAGTAGTTAGTAAGCCTTCCTGATATACTAATTTCAGTGCATCTTCATCATTGTTCTTCAGATATTCTTCCAAAGCCATTTTTTCTTCTTCAACCATCTGATGTACTTGTAGCATTCCACGCCCACCTATTTGCCTTGGTAGATAAAGTCTATCAATGTCACTGCGTGGATGAAGGGCATGATTCATTGTCATTATTTTTCTGGTCTGCCTATCCATTGCTTTTAGTTCTGCTTGAGTCCAGTCCACTATTCCAGCTGTGTACCTAATGACTGGGATTGCCCAGGTGTTGATTGCCTTTATGGTATTTCCTCCATTGAGTTTGGACTTTAAGATCTTCTTCACTCTCTTGATGTATTCACCTCTAATCTTTTTCTTGACTTCAGTGTGCTTGATGTTGTCAGCTTGAAGGATACCCAAGTATTTGTAGTACTCTTCCTCATCCAGACTCTTAATGTTATTTTCGTGGGGCATCTTGATTCCTTCAGTTTTCATTATTTTTCCTTGTTTGATAGTAAGTGTGGCACATTTGTCCAAGCCAAACTCCATTACAATATCTTGGCTATATATACGGACAGTGTTGAGCAGCGATTCTATTTCAGATGATGTTTTTCCATACAGCTTCAGATCATCCATATTATTATTATTATTATTATTATTATTATTATTATGGATCATTGCACAGTCAGCCAGATGTTCAGACTGGATTTGGCATTTTGTCTACCTATCGAGTCCTTACCCAGGACCTGGGATAGGCAGATGTGGATGTTTGATGGTATTACAGATATCGTCGCAGATGGAAGCAGTTCCTAGTAAGGCCGCCTTTTGCAATTGACTAATAGCGAATTTGTCAATGCCAATGGTGTTCAAGTGGTGCTTCAGTTGTTTTGGGATTGCACCCAAGGCGCCTATGACTATTGGTACTACCCTTGCTTGCTTTTGCCACAGTCTTTCTATTTCTATTTGTAGGTCTTTGTATTTTGTTATCTTCTCCAGTTCTTTCTCTTCTATTCTGCTGTCTCCAGGCACTGCCACGTCCACTATCCAGACTTTTTTGTCTTTCTTATCGACAATTGTTAAGTCTGGGGTGTTATGTTGCAGGTGCTTGTCTGTTTGAATTCTGAAGTCCCAGAGCAGTTTAATTTTATCATTTTCTATGACTTTCTCTATTTTATGATCCCACCAGTTTTTGCTAACAGGCAAATGATATTTTTTGCAGATCTTCCAATGCACCATTGTTGCTACTTTGTCAGTCTGTGCAATCTTCTTGCAACACCTTACCAAGTGGTCCACTGTTTCTTCAACTTCTTTGCATAGGCGGCACTTACTGTCTGTTGCTGTCTTCTCAATTTTGACTTTGTATGCATTTGTCCTTAAGGCTTGGTCTTTTGCAGCCAGAATTAGTCCCTCGGTCTCTTTCTTCAATTTTCCTGCTCTTAGCCATTGCCAGGTTTTATTATTATCTGCTTTCCCAGCTATTTTTTTAACGTATTGGCCATGTAGTGCTTTGTCTTCCCATGCCTCTATTCTGTTCTTCATTTGGTCTTTCTTGTAGGCCAGTTTGGTCTCTCCAGTAGTCAGTAAGCCTTCCTGATATACTAATTTCAGTGCATCTTCATCATTGTTCTTCAGATATTCTTCCAAAGCCATTTTTCTTCTTCAACCATCTGATGTACTTGTAGCATTCCACGCCCACCTATTTGCCTTGGTAGATAAAGTCTATCAATGTCACTTCGTGGATGAAGGGCATGATTCATTGGCATTATTTTTCTGGTCTGCCTATCCATTGCTTTTAGTTCTGCTTGAGTCCAGTCCACTATTCCAGCTGTGTACCTAATGACTGGGATTGCCCAGGTGTTGATTGCCTTTACGGTATTTCCTCCATTGAGTTTGGATTTTAAGATCTTCTTCACTCTCTTGATGTATTCACCTCTAATCTTTTTCTTGACTTCAGTGTGCTTGATGTTGTCAGCTTGAAGAATACCCAAGTATTTGTAGTACTCTTCCTCATCCAGACTCTTAATGTTATTTTCATGGGGCATCTTGATTCCTTCAGTTTTTACTATTTTTCCTTGTTTGATAGTAAGTGTGGCACATTTGTCCAAGCCAAACTCCATTACAATATCTTGGCTATATATACGGACAGTGTTGAGCAGCGATTCTATTTCAGATGATGTTTTTCCATACAGCTTCAGATCATCCATGTAAAGGAGGTGGGATAGTCTAGCAGATGTTTTTGATGTTTGATAACCATGTCCTGAGTTATTCAGTATTGTTGACAGAGGAAACAGTGCAATAACAAATAGTAATGGTGATAATGAATCTCCTTGAAATAGTCCTCTCTTGATATTAACCTCTCCCAGCCTCTCACCATTGATCTGCAACTGTGTCTTCCATTGTGCCATCGATCTTTGCACAAATTTTCTGATGTTTCTACTGACTCCTGTTATTTCTAGGCACTTTATTATCCAATCATGTGGCAGAGAGTCAAATGCCTTTTTGTAGTCAATCCATGCCACATTCAGGTTGGTCTTCCTTCTCTTGCAGTTTTCCAAGATCATTTTGTCTATTAGGAGTTGATCTTTTGTTCCTCTGCTATTGGGGCGGTTTCCTTTCTGCTCAGGTGGAAAGAGATTATTTTCAACTAGATCAGTGGTTCTCAACCTGTGGTCGGGACCCCATTTGGTCGAACGACCATTTTATGGGGTCGCCAAACAACGCAGTCCGCCATTTTTTCCCCCTTTTCCTTAGCTGTGCTACTCCCTTTTATTCTATGGCTTTTGAAAGCCAATAGAATAGACTCTCTGAATAGAGTCTAATTCTATTGGCTTTCAAAAGCCAATAGGAATTGTCCAGGGTGTCTCTGCCCTGCTGAGCCCGCCAAAAGTCCCATTTTGCAAACGGTGCTGCACCAGTGGAGTAGTCCTCGACTTACGACCAGTTGGGGATCGCGGCAATTAAAAAGGTTGAGAACCATGAACTAGATGCTGTTGTACTGCATCAGCTACCACACCAGTTAGTAATTTGAAAGTTGTTGGTAAGCAGGTAATTGGCCTGTAGTTGCCTGGTGTTGCCCCTTTTGCTGGATTTTTCATTATTAGGTAGGTTTTCCCAGTTGTTAGCCACTTTTCAATTTCTCCTCCTTGTAGTATATTGTTGAACTGCTTGGCAATGAGTGGGTGTATAACAGTTAGATGTTTCAACCAAAACCCATGCAGTTCATCTTCACCTGGTGCTGACCAAATTTTGATTTTCCTTGCTCTTTTTTCTACCATTTTTGTTGTTATTACTAGTTCTTTCATTTCAACTTCTGTTTTATTTGCATCCATCTCTTTTAACCAAGCCGCATCCTTGTTGTATTTCTTTGGGTTATCCCATATCTGCTTCCAGAACTGCACTGTTTCTTCCTTGTCAGGTACTGACTGATTCCTTGTAGTTTCTCCATTAATGGATTGGTAGAAACGTTTCTGATTGGATTGAAATTGGAGGTTCTGCCTATAGTTTGCAATTCAAGCTTCATATCTACTGATTTTCCTGGCTATAGCTGTTATTTGTTGCTTTATTATTTCCAGTGCTTCCTTGATCTTTCTTGTTTTTAAATGGTATTTCTTGATTAGGTATTCTTTGGTCTTCTTGTTCTTCAGCTTCTTTTCTTTCATCTGTTCTAGCTTGCCTGCATGTGATCTTAACTTGCTGATCTTATTTTCTAGTCTAACCTTCCATTTTTGTGGTGCACTGTTTGTTTGTTTTTCTTCTTTGTTGATTTTGCATCCCAGGTATTCAGTTATAACTGCAGCTGTGCTGTACATTAATTGGTTTGTTTCTTGCAGTGAATTGGTGCTTATACTTGATATTGCAGTATTTGCATCTTTTAATGCTTGTGCTAGTGTTGTTGTTGTTGTTGTTGTTGTTGTTGTTATGGATCATCGCACAGTCAGCCAGATGTTCAGACTGGATTTGGCATTTTGTCTACCTATCAAGTCCTTACCCAGGACCTGGGGTAGGCAGATGTGGATGTTTGATGGTATTACAGATATTGTCGCAGGATGGAAGCAGTAAGGCCGCCTTTTGCAATTGACTAATAGCGAATTTGTCAATGCTAATGGTGTTCAAGTGGTGCTCCAGTTGTTTTGGGATTGCACCCAAGGAGCCTATTACTATTGGTACTACTCTTGTTTGTTTTTGCCACAGTCTTTCTATTTCTATTTGTAGGTCTTTGTATTTTGTTATCTTCTCCAGTTCTTTCTCGTCTATTCTGCTATCTCCAGGCACTGCCACGTCCACTATCCAGACTTTTTTGTCTTTCTTATCGACAATTGTTAAGTCTGGGGTGTTGTTGTTGTTGTTGCTGTTGTTGTTGTTATTATTATAGATCATCGCACAGTCAGCCAGATGTTCAGACTGGATTTGGCATTTTTGTCTACCTACCAAGTCCTTACCAAGGACCTGGGATAGGCAGATGTGGATGTTTGATGGTATTACAGATATCGTCGCAGGATGGAAGCAGTTCCTAGTAAGGCCGCCTTTTCAATTGACTAATGGCGAATTTGTCAATGCCAATGGTGTTCAAGTGGTGCTCCTGTTGTTTTGGGATTGCACCCAAGGCACCTATTACTATTGATATTGCTGCTGCTGCTGCTGATGATGATGATGATTCCAAGCTTGATTAATTTGTGCTCTGATCAATTTTTATTTACTAATGAACTTGCCATTTTAATTTGCCTTTTATTAATTAACTAATATAAGTATCTGTGCTGCAATTATTTATTATGGGAAAGTTTTAATGTGTATAGGAAGAAGCTGGTCTTTAAACACCAGTAAAACACAATAGATTCTTCATAGAAGGCATTTTTAGAAAAACTTGGTACTTTAGGTTTTACTTTGTTTTAATTATACTTGAACAATTCATTGAGAAATTTTCCCAAGTGGGACTCCCTCATGGCACCCTTGAGCATTTCATTCCTTTCAGTATATGCAGTATGGGTAATTTTGTGGTCAATGGTTTCCTCGGGCATATGAACTACTGGAGCCAAACCAGAAAAAGTCAATCTAATTTGGAATATCTCACCTATTTTCGCTTATCAATGTCATTCAATCACTAAAATACTGGACTTGAATTAGGAAATTTCTGATTAAATCCCAGCTACACAGAAAGAACCAGCAACTAAATAAAAATATTATAAATTTTCTCAACTTTAAATTCATAATCCATATTAAAGCAACATTTTCATTAGTTCAACTAAAAGTTTATGAAATATGTCAGCTTTCAAATTTCCAGAAAACATGTCAACTTGGGGGAATTGCCTTAGTAAGGACTTTTTCTTCTACTTTTTCCTTCTTGGGCAAAATGGATCCTTTCATTTATATTTTTTCATTTATATATACTTTCTAATAGCTATAAAATTTAACTTGGGATCTCACTCAAGGAACAAATGACCAGGCTCAATGTATTATATTTTATGCAAAAACCTAGCTCTCTAGGGAAGCTTATGATGCTGGAATGGGTGGAAGAAAAGAGATGAACAAATTCAGCAACAAGATGAATGGACCCAACGAATGGATGCATGGCTAAGGCTTGAAGGATCAAACTGAGGACCAATCATCCTGGAGAAAGTCTATTGATGAGATTGATAAGAATCAACACCAATTTTCTGTTACATAATCACTCAATTCCCTTCACTGAGGGGTAATTCAAATAAGCAATAGAAAATGTGCAGTGATGTGCCAGTACTTTTACACTTTGTGTGGTTGGGTCATAACATCTGTATGAGAGATCTATATTAAAGAAATAGAAAGTAAGGATCTATGCTCCATATTTCCAGAATAACTCTATGGGATAGTTAACATACACAACTGTAATAATGGTTACAATAAATCCTAACCATACTGCTCTTTCATATTATTAAATCAAAAGCATGGTGGACAATATAAAAACAGCTAATGATATATTTCATCCCCAAGTTTATACATTTGTTGTGACACGTACTATAATGGCTCCATCCATCCCTGAGAAATTTGGGGGATTCAGTTCATCTCTCCACCAAAAGGGTATAAAATTTAAAGAAGCATTTTTCATTAATGGCACAAATTATTCTGCAATTCTTTTATTAATTCTCTTCCAGTTAAATGAAAAAACTTGCTTTTAAAATGTCTTCCAAAGAAAAGACTAATTTGGTATTTGTTCAAAATGATTTTGCATTAGTTTAGGCATGAGTAACCGAGGGTATATAAGGATGTTTGTCTTCATTGTACTATCATCTAGGTGGTTGGCAGCCTCTAACTTCCTATGCTTTAATTAAATAACATGAGAAGACATTATGAGGTTGGGAACTCCTCCCAGTAGGCTTTTTCAGATTCAGAAGTGTGGGTGGCTACAAAAGCTTCAGAATGATGGAAGGATTTGTAACAGAAAACAGCAGCATCAGTAGTATCTTCTGTTAACTCCATTAGTAAGGTCAATTCAAAAACACCAAGAGCAATTCAGAATAAATACCTAAACACCAATAGAGTAAACTAAGATAACATAAGCTTCTTTTGGAAAGGGAAGAAAACCTTGAACAAGCTGCAATAATATTTCTTTGTACAGAGTGCTGCTTTCAAGCAGCAAACATCTAGCTTTTGAGCTGAATGTTTAGGGTCACTTGTTATGGGGAATACGTTTTTAAAACAAGAAATGCCAACTCACAAAAAGCATTTGTCTAAGCACTTATACTAATGTTCTGAAGAATACTACTGTGATGTGATAAATGTTGCTAATTTCATTTGAAAAAATTAATCTGCAGTGACATCATCAGAAGCTCCTTCCCTGTTTCATAATGAAGTCCCTTCAAATTGTTAACAACCATACAGTTTGGCACATTCTTATCTGGTCAGACTTAATAGCCAATAGTAGTCAATTTTATTAAAGCTTCCTGTTCCATAAAGCTGAAGAGAATTCTTTCTCGATCTGACACCTAAAGTGATATGTATATATTTATAGCCTTGTCCTCAATTGCACCTAACCACACACACAAAAAAATGCTCTGCCAACATCATTTGCTAGCTGTGTCCTAATAACACTGATTTCATCTCATCTGAGACAGACTTAAGTAATTCATAACTGAACAAATGTTAAGGTAATATTTCCTAACATCATTCAAAATATATAAACTTTGTTGATTTCTATTATCCTTTATCTTGGAGGAAAGTCAGGTGACTAGTAGTGACAAGGAACTGCAATGTAGACAATAAATATCATGCCAGTACAGTTTTCTGCCAACTCAAAGTTGAGTGAATAGCACTTCTCAGTTGTAAAGAAAAACCCTATATTTATAGAAATTCCTCTCCCACCTATGGTATTGATGGTTCTTCATAGCATTAACTCACAGACTGGCATTATTATTCTGACATTATTCTGAACCAGATATTCTCTATTTACCTGCATTGCAAGTGAATATTTTGTAATATCATCATTCCTGGCATGATATACTGGATACTCTGCTGATCATCACCAGAAGTAAATTTCTGGTCATCACTGCTGAGCTTGTCAGTCTCTGGTTTGAAAGGCTGGCTGTGAAGGGCAGGCTTCACAAAAGAATTACCGCATACTTGGGTGCATTTGGGGTTTTTGAACTTATGTAACCCCATCACTACAGCAATTTTTTGGCCTCACCTACAATGGCAACAGAGAAGATTCCTCCCCCCCCCTTCTTTTCTACTCTTCATAGCCTTTCAAATATTCTGACCGCCAACAATCGTCCTAAAACTTAGCCAACCTAACAGGTATATATGTGTCTTGCCTTCAAAACCCATTATCTTTATTGCTGTCCTTGTCCCAGAAAGGCATACAAGGTTGGAACATTTGACCTCAGCTGCTCACTAAACAGAAATCTGTCTGTCATTATAAACTACCAACTGGTTCAAGCTGGGCTAAAATTAATGGGGCTGAAAGGTTAGAGAGTACAACACTAGATTATTTGCACAATTTTTTTTAATTAAGGGCAAGCTATGAACAAATGTCATGGACAAATGAAGCAAAGAAGATTTCCAAAAAGTGGGATTCCATGACTATCTATTAGGAAAGCAGTTCCTAATGTAGATCGTCAAATTTTGCAAAGAATAACACTGAAAGGTGAACATGTGCATATGACAAGTGGCTGAGAAAGATTTCCCCACTCAGAAATGTATTCTGTTGAGTTTCTGGTGTAGCATAAGCCAAGATTCCAGGGCAGGGGTGGTAATGTAGCCATCACCATTCAGGAAACTCTGGAAGCTTCCTGGGTCGCCGTTCTGTAGATCAGGGCTTTTCAACCAGTGGTACGAGTACCATCTGTGGTACATTGGCACATGGCAGGTGGTACGCGACCATCCTAGAAAAGTGGTAGTGGGGGAGGGGAATGAGCTGAACCGATGACAGCACCACACAAGCTTGAGCGAGAGATGGCTAGAGCTGCAGGGCTGTCAGGTCTCAGCAGAAGCACCAGGATCAGTGCTGCTTTCCAGCTGATCGGCGCTTCTTTGGGGCTGTCAGGGCTCAGTGGAAGTGTCAGGATCAGTGCCAGGCTCCAGCTGGAGCTTGGCGCTGATCCTGGTGCTTCTGCTGAGCCCTGAAGGAGCACCAATCAGCTGGAAAGCAGCACTGATCCTGGCACTTCTGCTGAGCCCAGAAGAAGCGCCGATCAGCTGGAATGTTGCAGCATCTCTAGGGTCTTGTGATTTACATTCAGATGCTTGGCAACTGATTCATATTTATGATGGTCACAGTGTCCCAGGGTCATGTGAAGTGACCAAAACCTGCTGCAACCACCCAGCAGATGGGAGGAATAAAAACCAAAAAAAACCCCACCCCATCTCCGCTGCCAATCCTCAACAGAAATGCTCACAACAATGAAAACCTCGGACAGGAGGAAGAACGCCACCGGATGGGTAAGCAGGTGTCTTGATCAGCTGTGACTTGGGGGGCACTTTTTTCAGTGCCATTGTAACTTTGAACATTCACTAAGCGAACTGTTATAAGTCAAGGACTACCTGTACTTTATCACTTTTTTCCTTTTTGGGGGGATCATCAAGTTTTTGACACCTTCCTAGGCGACTGGTGGTACTCGGATATTGCCATATCCTAAAAGTGGTACAGTGGGTGAAAAGGTTGAAAAGCCCTGCTGTAGATAACCAGATCTGAAATCTGTTTGTGAAGCTGGGCTAAAGGCCTCAGATGGAATTGCTGCCTGTATACTACACCATCCTCACCCACACCCCAAACACAGTAGTTTGTCTACCAGCTGTTTGACTTTGTCAGCAATCTGGTGGTGGAGTTTCCCAGGCTCATGGTATTGAGGACTTCAATTTGCTGTTGATATCATTCAGTGGTTGTCTAAAAGATTTTAGTCCAGTTTTTCTGGTAGCCCTAACTCCCCATAAACAACCACATTTGTAGCCCTGCAAGAAGCACGGGGAGTAGCAATTGTTAAGATTGCATATGATCTGCTTAACGCAATTCAATTTGAATAAAGTGGACCTGATATTACAGTGACTTGGTTCAAACACCATATTTAACTATATAAATTTGCTAAATAAATAAATACAATAAGGTTAAATTAAGTATACTAGCTCATTGTATATAAAACACCACTGGCTAGATCACAAAACAAACTGCATTATAAATCATATTTAAAAGCCATAACTAATTGATTAATGTGACACAATGAGCCAAAGCCAAATAAAACTAATTACAGTCTCAATGCAAAATATAAATCCAGTCAGTGTTTGTGCCCACCAGAACTCTTAATGTCCCTTGAAATGTTAAGTGCAACCCTCCAGCACCAAAATATTGTCCAATCTTGACACAAATGAATCTGCTGGGGCCTTAAGACTTGCTTGTGAGCCTGATATTATAAGCATGAGCTTTTGTAGTGGAATCAAGAAAGGCTTGCAATAGCACAATCAATATGATACATATGCAAAAGGGGTGGAGCTTTGACTATGCTATCAAGACTGCCATTTTGTTTCTTTTGATCATATCAGACTGAACAACTATTTTCTGGAGATCCTTCAAAATCAAACCATGACATGCTTCCACATACCTGTGTTGTGAAGATTAGACATTATTTATTGGATTTTATTTTATTTTATTTTATTTGTCTCATCTAGAGGCGACTCTGGGCTGCTTTGATAGTAATATATAGAATTCTGTTCTTTAAATAAGTTAGGACCTCCCACACTCACACCTGATTATTGTCTCATTGATTGAAAAAAATGATAGAGGTTCACATTTTTTTCACTCAAATATGTAGCTTGGAATCATTTTCCTCAATAAATAAATAAAAAATTGTCTCACACTGATTTGTTTATTTGGGTTCACTTTATCTAGTTTTAGGACTTGTGTAGATACAGATCATATTTAGGTCATATTAATACAAAATATTGAAAATTCAAAAGGGATCATGAACTTTCAAGCATACTGTAATTATAGAGAATTTTCTTACATATGTATATAAACATATTTGTAAAAGAGGATGGTATACAAATGCCCTTTTAAAAAAGAATGGAAATAATTTCCCTAGAAAAATATTTCATAATCCATTTGGACGTACTATAATTCCTATTTGCAATTTGCCCTTGGCAATAAATTGATATAGATAATGTGCATTACATCAGGCATCTGGGAGAAGTTTTATTTGTAGTACATCGACTAACACAACACCTGACAAAACATGAAGAAAGATGAGAAGAAATATCTTCTACCACCTTATTAATTTACCATAACAAGATACTTCTTAATTAATTTGCGCCTAACAGTTTTATATAATAGCAGTAACAAAATACTTCACGATGGCAATTACCTCCAATGTCAAAAAGAAGAGGAAAACAAATGTTTAACCATGAACAAAAATATCAACACTTACCACACTTCCCCTTTTCTATCATGGATGACAGAGTTGCACAGGAATTACTGTGCAATTAATTACAGTGCATGTTATGATTGAAACTACATTTTCCATCTAAAGATAAACTAGCCTAGGTGGAAAGATATGTCTATCAATAGATGCGGGAGAGGAGAGAAATGGGTGCAGCAGTGGTCAAAACTATGCATTATTTTTTAATTAGCTGCACATATGCTCCACAATTTACAAGCAGTCAGTAATATACTTATATATTTATGAAACTATTATTAAAGGCACACATGCCCCACAATTTTTCTACTAGAAGCAAGATGTTTCTTTAAGAAGAAAGTAATTACTAACAGATTTTTTTTATCCCACCTTTATCATTTTTATAAGTAAATCAAGGCACCTAATGCTTCTTCCTCCTCTACTTTTCCCACAACAACCCTGTGAGGTGGACTGGGATGAGAGAGCAGGATTAGCCAAAAGTCACCCAGCCAGCTTTCGTGCCTAAGGCAGGAGTAGAACTCACAATCTCCCTGTTTCTAGACTGGTGCCTTAACCATTAAATCAAAGTGGCTTGAATTAACTAGTAATTATCCTGAAATATTTCATTAATCTCTTTAAATATTTCTGCATGCTTCTAGTTACCACATACAGTAACATTCCAGCTACCCAATCATGATCTGGATATTGCACTACACTCTCAAATTTTCTTTTGTTAATTGTTTATGGTTTAATGTTCTGCAAATCATCATGCTTGCTTGTGAAGCCAAGGGAAATACTTCTGCCTGGATTGTTCCAATCCTTCAAGACTTCAGAATGTATTATAAAGAAAACTTGTGATGCAAAGTTGCACTTCCTATTTTACCTAACCACATTGCCATTTTAAATATATATATACTTCTGAAAGATTTGCTGTAGTAACCATTTGTAATTGGATTTTAAGATACTCCAATATGATATAGAAGCAACATGGAGTATCAGACAATAACCTATAATTAGTTAAGTAAATGAAATATCAGACAATAATCAATAATTAGCAAAGGCTACAGATAACACCATTGCAAAACTCCATTTCTATTTTTACTGATTTTAGTTAAAACCAGGAGCTACTCTCTTTAGTAAAATCAGACCATTATATCATAGAGTTCAACTAAAGTTCAGAATAAACTCCAGCTCTTTGAAAGTTGATTCACATAATCCAGTTGACTAGCCATCTGCAAAAAATGTACATATCATTTCTCTACCAGTAGTCACCCAATAAGTACCAAGTTCCCCCTTTGAGAATAAATCTCTTGTGCACCATTTACAGACTTAACGTTTTGTACATTTATATTAAGAACAACAAAACATAGACCCGCATATATCCTCAGTTGCACACAAACAAAAGGTTATGGACAGGG
This sequence comes from Crotalus tigris, assembly GCF_016545835.1. Taxonomy (NCBI): domain Eukaryota; kingdom Metazoa; phylum Chordata; class Lepidosauria; order Squamata; family Viperidae; genus Crotalus; species Crotalus tigris. The sequence goes on from NW_024096970.1 coordinate 18,999,918, forward strand.
TCTTATTTTTTCTTCTTCAGATGTCAGCAACTAACAGCACATATTTTTTTACTATTTCTAGGCTACTTGCCATCAGAAGGCCTTCAAAACTGTTATTAATCTAACAGTCATATTAATCAACTGTAAGATCTTTTTATAATTTGAAGAGCCAACCCCAAGCCAATACCAATTTCAGTTATCCCTTGACACTGACAGAGTAGGGTAAAATGAAGATGTTGAATTGACAGGTAAGCTAATTGTATGTTAGCTCAAGGACATTTCTTCATCAGATGCACCTTAGGGAAATTTTGATAAGGTCACTTGTTTATCAGAGAAAGTCTCCAGGTTTATAAATCTCATCCTCAGCCTTTGTAAAGATCCTGTATTTGATCCAGTATATATTTCTGTAACCGGTATAATGCTACTATTTGTATTTTGCTAGCTAGAAAAATAATTACTTTTTTTTCTCTTCATATGAAACCACTTATGTATCAGATGGGACTCATCAGTAGTTCCCTAAACTTCCATCAGCAATTCCTTGGAATCACTGAAATTTGTGCATGCTTCTTAAACAATATTTCATTAAAAAAGTAAAGCTTTCTCTTTCATGTCAATATTGCAAAATAAATGTATATTTTTCTTTATTAGATTTAAAACCAGCTTTTGCACAGGAGCTCAAAGTGGCATACGTGTATTTTCTCCTCCTATTTGTCCCCACAAGAATAGCTCTATGAAGTAAGTTGCCTGAGGGAAAACAATTGACTCTACATCACCTGGTATAAACTCCATGGTTAAGAATGAAAAAGAAGCTGGATCTCCCAACTCCTGACTATCTCCTAAAATCATAGTCAAAAAAGAAAAAAGAAATAGATTCTGTTCTTTCTTTGCAGATAGAAAACTGCATTTAATGTCTTGCCAGTAACATAATCATGATCGTTAGTCTCCTGGATTAGAACAGTCAAGTTAAATACTTAATCATTTTGAGACTAGCTACTGTATTATTTCCTAAAAAAAAGGAAAAAATATTGGAAAAATACAAAGGAAATAATATATGAAATGTAAAATGATTTTTAAACTACTGATATATTTTTCACTCTTTTCTCTATTTTTAAAAATACATTAAATAATAAGTATACAATGTTATATAATTTACAGTATGAGGTCATTGCAGTTTGTATACATACTAGACACACTACACCAGTGTTTCCCAAACTTGACAATTTTAAGGCATGTGGACTTCAACTCCCAGAATTCCACAGCCAGCAATGCTGGCTGTGGAATTCTGGGAATTGAAGTCCACATGCCTTAAAATTGTCAAGTTTGGGAAACACTGCACTACACAATAGATTTCACAAATCATTCCATGAAACATATCAGGATCCATTGTTCAAAGCCACAGCTTCTCAAAATCCAATCTGGCTATTAAGCTCTCTGGAGAAAATCCAGGCATATGTATGCACTCTTCCACCAGGATAACCAACACTGTTGTAGCTGCTTTGCAAATTAGATCCAAGGATGTGTTTCACCTGCTGAGTGATTTGCAAGACACGCTACATAGCAGAACTCTAAATTGCAAAGAGAAGACACAATGACATATATTTTCACCGGAGAAGGAAGAATGCTTCCATCTAGCATTTCTACACAACACTACCTCATAATATAATCTGACACTGACCTCCAGTGATCTTTATTTCAGCCAGCCTCAAATGGGCAGTTCAATATGTATTAGCTTTATATACCACCACAATCTACAAGTGTTTTTAACATCATAAAATATTAAAAACATCTAAAACTCATACAAACATAATAGCAGTCAATCAATAATAATCACACATGATACCATATCCTAAAAATTTCATTGTTGCTCAGTTTCTGCAAAGTTATCAGGATAATCACTAGATAGAAGCTATTGTGAAAATATATTTCTGGGTGTCAACCTAAAACATCTCTCAAATAATATCAGCGGAATATCAGAAAATATCAGCAGAATATCAGCAAGCCTGCAAAGATGAAGTGAGGAAAGCTATGGCTCAAAATAAACTAAGGCTTGCAACAAAAGTCAAAACTAATAAAAAAAAAAAAAAGCTTCTTTCAATATGTAAAAAACAAGAAAAAAGTTAAGGACATGATTGGTCCATTAGTGGGAGAAGGTAGCAAGAAAGTGACACGAAACAGGGAGAAAGCAGAACTGCTAAACTCGTTTTTTGCATTCGTATTTACACAAAGGAAAAAACAGCCCAACTTATCAAAATCAGTACCGTAAAAAACAGATTAGAAACACAAGTTAAGATAGGCAAGAAAATGGTAAGTGAGCATCTGTCCACCCTAGATGAGTTCAAATCACCAAGACCAGATGGACTACACCCCAAGGTTCTGAAGGAACTGGCAGATGTGATCTCAGAACCACTGAACTATATTTTTCAAAGATCCTGGAGCACAGGGGAACTACCAGAGGACTGGAAAAGAGCTGATGTAGTTCCCATCTCAAAAAAGGAAAAAAAATGGACCCAGGAAATTACAGACCTATCAGCCTGACCTCAATACCTGGGAAGATCCTGGAAAAGATAATCAAACAACGAATCCGACGAACACCTAGAGGCAAACAAAGTCATTATTAAAAGCCAACATGGGTTTGTCAAAAATAGATCATGCCAGACAAATCTTATTGCATTCTTTGACCAAGTGACAAAATTAGTGGATCAGAGGAATGCTGTGGACATAATTTACTTGGACTTCAGTAAGGCATTTGATAAAGTAGATCACAACCTACTACTTGATAAGATAGAAAAATGTGGGGTAGACAGCATCACCACCAGCTGGATCCATAGCTGGCTGACTGGCCGTACTCAGTGAGTGGTCCTCAATGGAACCGCATCTACATGGAGGGAAGTGTGTAGTGGGTGCCCCAGGGCTCTGTTCTGGGCCCAGTGCTCTTCAACATCTTCATCAACGATTTGGACGAGGGGATTGATGGGGAACTCATCAAATTTGCAGACGACACCAAGCTGGCAGGAATAGCCAACACTCCAGAAGACAGGCTTAAGATACAGAAAGATCTGGACAAACTTGAACACTGGGCACTATCTAACAAAATGAAATTCAATGGTGAAAAAAGCGAGGTTCTACATTTAGGCAAGAAAAACCAAATGCAAAAGTACAGCATAGGTGGCACCTTGCTCAATAGTAGTAACTGTGAGAGGGACCTCGGAGTCCTAGTAGACAATCACCTAAATATGAGCCAGCAGTGTGCTGCAGCTGCCAAAAATGACAACATAGTGCTAGGCTGCATTAACAGGGGGATAGAATCAAGTTCACATGAAGTATTAATACCCACTTTACAATGCCTTGGTAAGGCCACACTTGGAATACTGTATCCAGTTTTGGTCACCGCGATGTAAAAAAGATGTTGGGACTCTAGAAAGAGTACAGAGAAGAGCAACAAAGATGATTAGGGGACTGAAGGCTAAAGCATATAAAGAATGGCTGCTGGAATTGGGTATGTCTAGCTTAATGAAGAGAAGGACGAGGGGGGACATGATAGTGTTCCAATATCTCAGGGGCTGCCACAAAGTAGAGGGAGTCAAGCTATTTTCCAAAGTGCCTGAAGGCAGGACAAGAAGCAATGGGTGGAAACTAATCAAGGAGTGAAGCAACCTAGAACTAAGGAGAAACTTCCTGACAGTGAGAACAATTAACCAGTGGAACAACCTGCCTCCAGAAGCGGTGAATGCTCCAACACTGGAAGTTTTTAAGAAGAGACTGGACAGCCATTTGTCCGAAATGGTATAGGGTTTCCTGCTTGAGCAGAGGGTTGGACTAGATGACCTCCAAGGTCCCTTCCAATTTTACTATTATTATTATTATTGTTATTATATCTCTGAAAAATCAAAAGTAAGCAATGTAGGCACTTGCCTAGGAGAACGCTTTTGTAACTAGTAGGCCCATATTTTCCTGTTGGTACAATAGACCTACAGTTTCCTGTCTCCAGTGTCAAACTATAAAATGAAGTAGGAAATGACAATTCAAATGGCATTAATAAGTTTGCAAATTAAAAAACAAGATAATTGAAGTTTATGAAAAGTGTAATTTTCAGATTTCAAATTACAAGTAGTCCTTGCCTGAGAACCAATAGTATAACAACCATTTGAAATTATGGCAGATCTCTCCAGAGCTACTTACAACCCTGTTTTGAAGTTCTGTTGGCTGCATGTCCCCCCCCTCCAATAGTCATGTGATCACATTTTGGTGCTTGGCAACAGACTCACACTTAGATTCATTTACAACATATCAATGTATGATATTTTTTGTCAGAAAATGTGTTTACTTCTGCTTTCTGGCAAAAAAAAATGTCTATTGGCTAAAATGAGTTTGTTTAGTGACCACCATAAAAAAAGATCACAAAATTGGGCAGTCACATAATGAATCCATGGAGGCATTTGGTTTTCCAGTATTTTCTGCTATGGTAGATTTTATATCTTTGATAGAAACATCTTCCCCAGTGTCTCTTTTTCTATTCTTTCTATAGAATGTGTGTTCAGAAATGACCACATCTCAGTGTTTTTTTAGGTTTCTGTTGTACCCACTCTATGATCTCAGTTGTAACCAGGTTTCTACATCTTGACTTGGAATTTCTTAACATTTGTTTAGAAATACTGATAACACCATGACTTTTAAAAAAATTATGTGAGCCCCCCCACTCTCTCCCTCTCTCCCTCCCTCCCTCCCTCTCTCTCTCTCTCCCCTTCTCCTTTTCCTCCCCCAAGTCTCATTCGCACTTCCAATGTTTGCTCCATCCTTCATAATGTTTTCTAAAAAATCTACAGCATTTTATGGTGGTTATGGCTCAGAACTGTTGACTGCCCCCCATAGATCAGTTTAATAGATGCTCTGCCATCATTTTGATATTATGTGCCAATAGTGATACAACCTGCTCCAACACTGGAAGTTTTTAAGAAGAGACTGGACAGCCATTTGTCTGAAATGGTATAGGGCAGGGGTAGGCAACGTTGGTTCTTTTATGACTCATGGACTTCAACTCCCAGAATTCCTGAGCCAGAAGAGACAATTCTGGAGATACTGTATCTATAAGTCAAGCCATATTCTTGTAGAAAACCTAAGAGACTTTTACGAATTCCAGAGGGTTTAGCAGAGAGATATATTGTGCAAGGTTCAGAAGCAGTAACAACAAGCAATTCTGAACACTGAGGGCGGGTTTAGGCTTCAGTTTTATACATTTCTTTTCTCAGGAACAAAGGGACACACATTAGTGATATACATTGTATTTCATTAGGTTAGTTTCTCACAGGCATACAATGGACAGTTATGCTACATACATTGTTTCTAAGTGCAATACGCATTTGGTTAGTCACAGATTGCTAACACAGCTTTATTCCAGTAATTATGCAGACACATCATTGTTTTAATGATTTTTCATTATTATTATTATTATTCCACATTATTCTATATTATTCTACCTTAATATAGGAATTTATAGGCTACAATCAATATTTTGAATTTTATTCAGAAACCTACTGGAAGTCAAAGAGGAATGTGTAACACAGATTTAATTAATTATAACACAAATAAACATATTTTTGTACCAACTGGAGTTTCTAAGTAGTCATCAAAGGCTGCCAGTGTACAGGGTGACAGTAGTCTACTATACTGTATTTTTCCTATTTCGATAAGCTGCTTTGGGAACACATACAATATTGGTAAGCAGCCATATAAATAGAACATTATAAATAAATTAAGGTATGACATGGACATTTATCCCCTTATTTGTTGCCTTGTTTATTAAAAAAGCAGGGGAAGTTTGACAGAACTGCAACTTACATATTTTGCTTACTTTGGACTTCTTGTTTTTTTCAAATAAGCTGTTTTAAGTATTTGGAGCCAAAAACTGGTATGCAAATCTTTACAAATAAATATACATATTGTAACTATATTTTAAAATCTATATAAACGAATGAAGCTTCAGCCATTTTCAAGAATTCCAATATATTAAAAGCTAGCATTTCAACTCCCAGAATTCCCAAGCTACTGTGCTTGGAAAGTTGAAGTCCACACATCTGAAAAGTTTCCAAGGCTGAAAAACACTGCATGACTGAAGACATCTATTTTCATTAAGAATATTTATATTACAGAATTGCAATATTCAAGTTTTCTGGAAATAACACTGATTTCTACTCTAGAATTAATTTAAGGCTCTTTATAATTTAAAATTAAATGTGTCTAGTGTATTGCATTTTTCCTGTTCTGCTAAACTGTTGTGGGGAACACATATTGGTGAATAACCATATATGAAACATTATTAATCAATAAATGAAAATGTGATTTGAACATTTATTCCCTTCTTTGTTACATTGTCCACTGAAAAAGCAGAGGAAGGATTGAAGTTCTCTTTTGAAGTTAGTCTTGCCGTCATTATAATACAGCTGGAAATGGTGATTATAAATGACTCCTACTCCCATTTCAGAAACTGTCCCCAAAACCCCACATTATAAAATAAGCCTTATGGTTTCTGTCACATGTGACACTTGCTCCCAGCACGTATCTGGCTTTAAAAAAAAAAAAGATGTCACATATTTTAGAAAATGAGTTCCCGTATAGGTGACTATTTTTTCCTTCTTTCTCCCTCTTCCCTCTTGTTCTTGGCTTCTTCAGAAGAGTTTTATTCAGATTCCTCTTCTTTTTGTATTACCTCCTTTCCATCTCTGCAGCTACATACACATACATACACACACACAAGTACCAACTACCTTCTGTTTTGTTGCCTAGGTAACCTGCTTCCTTCCTAACACCACCTTCTAATAAATCTGCCTAACCTTTGGGGGTTAGCGGGCAAGTTTGACATTTTCAGAGAACATTGTAGACATTCAAAGAAAAACAACACCACAAAGGGAAAGCCTTTCCCATTCAAAAATGGCTGTTCCAGAGGGCAATGCCAACACAAAATGTCAATACCAGAAGGCAAATTGAAGAAGGCAAATGTGATTACTTTCTCTAATTCCTCACCCTTAGTGATATTGACTAGTAGCTCACAATTTCTCTCTCTCTCTCTCTCTCTCTCTCTCTCTCTCTCTCTCTCTCTCACACACACACACACAGACACACACACACACACACACACACACACACACACACAAATATACACAGAGCACTGGGCTGCATCCACTAATATTTTCATTTATTTTTTAAGAATGCATATGGGGCTTAACTAAATCTAAAGACATTTGGGATAAAATGATCTATTTTACAGATAATTCTGGAAGCTCATTCTGTATTCTTGGGCAGCCATTTTTTATTATTTTGTTTTACGTTTTAAAAACTACTTTAATTTTTTTTAAATTAAAATCATATTTAAATTTTACTTAAAATAATATGTTTAGATTTAAAAGTGAATCAGGGGACTAGATGGACATCAAGGAGATCATACTATGTCTCTCCTTTTCATATTGGATCCCCTAAGCCTAGATGTTTCATTTTCAGCTTTCTAATAGTGTCCGATAAGCAGACTTATTAAAAAGAGCTGAGGAATTTGGTTTGCAATCTAAGAGACATTCTATGACCTCAGAAATCTGTTGAGGATCTTTTTAAAAACATTGTGCTGTTTTGATCTCCCCTTATTAATAATCATTGATCAACTTCATCAAGGAGGATCCTGCAAAGTGTTCAAAGAAAGTGAAAAAGACTGTTGTGCTTGGCAGCTAATGATGCAAATAATGAATTCTGCATTCCTTCTTTGGAATGATAAATTCTATTATCTTTTCACTTAACACAGAAAAATAACCTCAGAATCGCATAGGTCAATGACGGTAAGTCCTTTCACAGGTTCTGTGTAATAGGCAGAAATGAACCACAGATTCCAAACACACCTTTTGTCTGCATCCTCCATCCAAAATTTCGTTTGCACATCACTTTGAAAACTAACATTAATTCTTAAAAAAATTATTTCCATACCAATTCCCCCCCCCCAAAAAAAACACCTTCATTGACACATGTGTGTCACTGTCTTGTTCACTAAGGATTTTAGCTAGTTTATTGAGACCCCAACTCATGGAAGTAATCACATTTCCAATCACAAAAAATCAGGATCTATTCAATTTTTCTATCCCAGGCAATTAATGGACCTGGATGACTTTCAGAGAGATCTTGAGGGGTTTTTTTTCTTTTGGATCTGATAGGCAGTTCAATTGGGGCTTTAGTCTCCCCTAAAATGGAGGCATGATGAGGACTGTGGACGGGCGTTTTCCTATGTGGCCTTCTCCCTGTTAATTGAGCCCTTCTCTGGATTCCCTGGATTCACTATGGTTGAGGCAGCTGATCTGGCATGTATAAACAAGAATGGATAGGCTTTGATATATAACAAAGATATCTAAAGTGTTCTTAAAGAAAAAACAAGTCCAACCAAACAGATGTAAAAGCTCATATTAGGGATTATATCATGGTCATAAGAATAGCAAAATGCAGTTATTTTTCTACTTTAAACAAATCTGCAGATAAGCCAGTTGGCAGTTCTGTTTAAAGAGATGCATTCTCTGCTGGGAAGGGATGGATCACTGGAACTACAGCAGGGCCATTGCAATGAACACTCCAGATATAGTTGCTCAAATCTGCTCTGGATAAGCAGATCCTGCCAAGTATTCCAAGGGCATGGTCTTGTCATGTTACCCAGGAAATGTTTGATCCTATGATTTCTAAGGAAGTAGGTAAGATTCTCAAAACTATTAATCTGTCCACCAGTTTATTAGATCAGAGGTCTCCAACCTTTCTCAGCTGGCGGACCAGAGGGAAAGAAGGGGGAAGCATTTCTCATGCACGCGTGCGTGCACACACACACACAAACGGGGCCGCGAGCATGTGTGATGCAAATGGGACAGTGCTAGCGCCTGCATGACACACGCTAACACCACCCCATTTTCATGCTGTGTGGTGCCCGGTTTTTGTGCACCGCCTAGTTTTTGCGCCACACGCTGCCCGGTTTTCCCCCATTTTTGCACCGTGCGCCATTCAATTTTCACACCATGCACCTCCGTTTGCATAGCAGCAGTGGCTTGCTTTTGCCACACGGCGCCCGTTTGCATAGCGCACACTGGCCAGCCTGTTCTGCAGCCTGGTGGCCAGTAGGCCACGGCCCGATAATGAGCCACGAACTGCAGGTTGGGGTCCCCTATATTAGACTATGTCCACTCTTGTAGGTTAAGGCTCTCAAAAGGTGGCATATGATTAAATAAGTTAATAGTAAAATCCTTCATGAAAGAGAGGAATGGGAACTTCCAAGGAAGATGTGGTGAACTGAAGACACCTCTGTAAAAGCAAAGCAGGCAACCATGGCAAAAGACCAGTGAACCAATGAATAGACCAGTTCTTCAGAATCTGTCCAGATAAAGAGAGTACAGGATATCACCCATATGTCCTCCAGGCAACTGCTTCTTGTGAGGAGAACACAGGATAGTAGTCTTCTGCAAGTTTCAGCTCCAATAGACAGGGATTAGCCATCTTGCTCACAACCACAAATGAGCTTTTTAAAGGACACTAAGTTAACAATCCTCACTTTGTAATCACTTTTGAAAATTGTATACAAACTATCTTAAAGCTATTAGACAACAACTCTGAAAAGTCACCAAGTGAGTTTAACTTCAACTCTGAACAAAAGAAAAATTAATTTCAAGCTTAAGAACATTTAAAAAATGAAATAACAGCAAAAAATTAAATAAGTTTTTAATCTACATTTTTCAAAAGTACCGTAAATGCCGGCGTACAAGGCGACCCGGCATATAAGACGACCCCCATCTTTATAGCCGGGCCGCATTCCTAGAACGTCGTCTTATACGCTGGAAACTACCAGTATTTCCGGCGTATAAGACAACTCGGCGTATAAGACGACCCCCGTCTTTGGCGCCGATTTCAGCGCTCGCAGAAATCGCCTTATACGCCGGCATTTACGGTATCCTTCAGTATTTTTAATATTACAATATTAGGACTGTTAGGTAAGGTTTGTATTTTTGCTGATGTGTAATAGAGTTGATATTCTTGGATGTGGAAAACAATTTGGCATTGCTAGAAAATTGGTCAAATATGCAGAGACTGAAATTCAATGTTTCTAAATGTAAAATCATGCACTTGGGGAAAAAGAATCCTCTGGCAGAGTACAGTATTTGGGGTACAGAACAGCTGAAGAAAAAGATTTAGCTGTGCTCATAGCCGATGCTTGCAAAATGAGCAAACAGTGCGGCCAAACAGCTAGGAAGGCAAACAGGCGCAGCCGAGGTGGCGCAGCAGTTAGAGTGCAGTACTGCAGGCCACTTTAGCTGACTGTGTTCAGCAGGTCAGCGGTTCAAATCTCACTGGCTCAAGGTTGACTCAGCCTTCCATCCTTCCGGGGTAGGTAAAATGAGGACCCAGATTGTTGGGGGCAATGTAAATATATATATACATTGCTTACTGGTGTACACCGCTTAGAGAGTGCTTGCACTTAAAGCGGTATATAAGTCTCATAAATAAATAAATAACAAAATTATGGGAGGCATCACTAGAGGGATCATCAGCAGGAAAAAGGAGGTCCTAATCCCCTATACAGGACTTTAGTTAGACCCCATTTGGAATACTGTGGCCAGTTCTAGAGACCTCATTTTAAAAAAGATATTGATTAGATTGAGCGAGTTCAGAGACAGGCAACAAAAATCATATAAGATCTGAGGGACAAAACGTATCAAGAGAGATTGAAGGAACTGAATACATACAGCCTGGAAGACAGAAGAGAAAAGAGTGACATAATTGAAACCTTTAAATATATTAAAGTTATGAATAAGGTTCTAGGAGGCGGTATTTTCAATATTAAGCAAAAAACAAGGACATGTGGCATAACCTCAAATTGACAAGAGTTCAAAAGTAATGCTAGAAAGTACTGCATTACTTCAGAGAAAGAGTAGTGGAAGCTTAGAACCAACTTCCATCACTGAGTTTAAACATGCTTGGGATAAATACATGTCCATCATTTGGCAAAATAATTAAAAAATAAAAATAATTTAAAAAATAATAAATACATAAATTAAAAAGAAAACAAAAGACAAAAAACTTAAAGGGCAGTTTTCTATATTTCTATGCATCATTCTTTAGTTATTAATTCAATTTATGTAATCTCATCCTTTAATTAAAATCTTTAGTTCCCTCTAGTGCTCAATTTTTTAAATTGCTTATCTCTTTTATGTTTTAGAAAAAATTCAACATAAGTCAATTTTCCCACAGGAAGGATTCTGTAAAATTAATTCCAAAATCTTATTTCAAACTTATTTGGATCTCTAATTATTTATAATTTTCTATAATCAATATCTTATTTAACTTTTTGCTATTTACTTCATTCTTTTAAATTTTAAATTCTTAAGCTTGAAGTTAAAACTTTCTTTCATAAAGGATTAAAGACAGTCTCATCCAGACATCTCAATTCAAAGATGTCTAATAGCTGAAAAGTAGTTAATAAACAATTTCTGAAAATGATTTAAAAAGGAAATATGTGGACAGTATCCTTTTAAAACACCAATTGCAATTTAAGCAAGATAGCTAATCCTTCATCTCCCATTTCTCAAAACTCACCAGAGATCACTGTCTTATGGTCTCCTTGCAAGGAGCAATTGTCTGGAGTACTTGTGGATGATCTCCATCCTCATTTTGTCCAGAGAGGTTAAAAGAAACTGTCTATTCATCAGCTTTTTGCCACATTTATTGGCAAAGAATATCTTCAGTCTATAATTTTTCTTCCAAACATCACAGAAACTAAAAATTCTAAGTAAAAGGGAAAAAATACAAGCCAGTTTTTAGTGTTGGTTAGCTAGTACTTACAAAATGACACAAAACTATAACACTGAAAATATTAAAGGAGATATTTGAAGAATGGAGTCAGAAATTAATAGGTACAATATCAACAGTGTCAGTAATGATGTCTGATTCTATGAATAATGTCCAAAAGATGACAATGAGAGAATGACAGATATGGAGCAATTTTGTCTGACAAGACAGAAAATATATCAAAAGTAGAACCACAAATAACAGAAAAAGAGAATTATTTGGAAAAATATGCTTTACTGGATATACAAAAGAAACCTACTGGAATTTTAAAAATTAAAATGGAAATACAAATGACAAACCAAAAATGATCTAAAAATGTTTTACGAAAGAGGGTGGTTACAACCCTTGAAAAATCTGTACGATAGGATAAAGACAAATTGAAGAGAAATCAAATCCTACAACAATATTTGAATGGACTAAAGATTAAGACTGCTAGAAATAAAAGGATGGTTTATTTGATGAAGGTAAAATACCAGTAAGATATTTGCAAAATTCTTTATAGACTTTTTTCTGACTGGGATTGAAAAGCTGATATTTTGTCGATTTACAGTACTTATAAATAGGAATGAGATATGGGAGGAAGAGATAGCTGTATGTAACCTTACAGAGGGTGAAAAGTTACTAAATTTGTCTACATGTTGCAATAAAGCAGGGATGTCAAACTCGCCACGTCACGTGACGTGTCACGACATATCGTGACTTTTTTCCCATTGCCAGAGCTGGGGTGGGCGCGGTTTCGGCATGACACATCCGACCCATGGGCCAGCAGTTTGACGCCCCTGCAATAAAGGTTGGAAGTCATTTCTTTATATATTTCTTTTTCTTTATCATAGTTTTTCTTTTTTCTTGTAGTTTTTATTTTTTATTACTATTCTTTCTTACTTCTTTCAGTTTACTTTGTATTAGTTTTTACTATTGTATTCAAAATCCTTAATAAAAAATATATGAAAAAAGTGAGAGCGGATGGTATCACCTACCTTAAAAGAGGCAATGTGTAGCCTTCCTCAAGAAGCCATCACTGAGCCCAACAATTCTAGACAGTTTTTGTCCAGTCTCCAAGTTTCCCTTTTCAGTAAGGATGTTGAGAAAGTGATCAAAACTATAGTTCCAGAAGACCCTAGAAGAAGTAGATTATCCGTACTCATTTCAGTTATGTTTCAGGTTGCGAACAGTATGAGATAGAATTGATGATTTTTGGTGGAGCCCAGCTAGGGCTGGTATGACTGTCCTGGTTCTTCCCGATTTCTCAGCAAGTTTTGATACCATCAATCTTAGTATCATTTTGCACTGATAACAGTGTCTGGGAAGTATGGTATTGCAATTATACCTTTTGTTGGACCAGAAATCCCTCCTAATGATCACCTCATGTATGATTTAATGTAATGCCCTCTAGATGGGTCTGCTTAAAGACTGAGTGCTGGAAGGCTACTCAAAGCTAGAGCTGATCCATAATACAACAATACAAGTAGTTATGGCCACATCGTCATATGCCCACACAACATCTCTTCCACTTAAGCAGTACAGATAGTCCTCAACTTACAACAGTTCATTTATTGACTGTTCAAAGTTACAATGGCACTTTAAAAAGGGACTTTTGACCATTATTCACCCTTATGACCATTGTAGCATCCCCGTGGTCACATGATTTACATCTGAATACCTGACAATTGACTCATATTTATGATGGTTGCAGTTTCCCAGGGTCATGTGATCACCTTCTGCACCCTTCTGACAAACAAAGTCAAGGAGAAAATCAGATTCACATCACAGTCGTGTTACTAACTTGACAACTACAGTGATTCATTTAACAAATGTGGCAAGAAAAGTCATAAAATGGGGCAAGACTCAATTGTGGTAGTACATTTAGGACTACCTGTACTAGTTATCCTTCCAGAAACAATTCAAGGTGCTAGTTATCTCCTATAAACCCCATTCATGGAGTAAGCACTAATTATCTGAGATAGGGGTCCCCAATCTTTGTCGGTTGGTGGACTGGAGGAAAAGGGAGGAGGAAGCATTTTACAAGTGTGTATGTGGTGGCACAGCGGTTGCCGTTTTTGTACCTTGTAGCACGGTGGTGCCCTGTTTTTGTGCCCCGTGGCACAGCGGTGCCCAATTTCTGTGCCCTGCGGCACATCCATTTTTATGGCTTGTAGCACGGCAGCAGTGTCCCATTTTTGGGGCCGAGGTAAGCGGCGGCGGCCCATTTTTTCAGCTGAGGCATGGCGGCATCCTGTTTTCATGCCCTGAGGCATGGCAGCGGCATCCTGTTTCCGTGCCCCGAGGTGCCACAGCGGCATTTCGTTTTCATGGGCAAGGTGTGGCGTCAACGTCCCATTTTCACATCTGAGGCGCGGCGGCAGCCCATTTTTGCACCTCGCAGCTGTGGCACTAGAGCAAGTGAGGAGGTGTGCACACACAGGCCAGCCTGTCCCACGCCAGGGGACCACGGCCCATTACATGTCCGCAGCCCTGTAGTTAGGGATTCCTGATTTGAGGTACTGCTTGTCTCTTATAATTCCCGCCCATCCCATAAAATTGATCAGAATAGATACATTTTGTATCCAATTCATTAAGCAATGTTAACTGATGGGACCAAGAAAGAACACCTGCCCTTTGATACATCATCTCTTCCAGAGGAACAGATTGTCCTAACCCTGAAAACATGTTTTGTTTCCCTATTTATGGAATAGATCAGGCTATGCCCATCTGGTATGCAAAGTCTATTTTAGTTAGGGTAAGACTGCTTCCCCATACACATTCCCTTATGTTTACTGCTATGATACCTTTTGTTTGTGTTAAGATATTGTGTCTGTTTTTAATATGAATAACAAACAAAGTCAATGTAGAATTGTGCAGCCTAGATAAATAATATATATTCAGGACAGCTTACCTATTCAGTGACTGATAAACAAGAATAATCCTATTTTGCTTAAAGCAGGATTGCATTTTTGAGCAACAATACTATGGTGTTGGGAATACAGTCTAATAAACCTTCTACGTTGTCATAACAGCTGTTAGTGGAGTAAGAATGTTTGAACTCTTATTAAAAATTATCATCAACAACACATTGACTGGCAAAAGCAAAAATATTTAAAGAGCCTTCAGTGACATCTCTTATAATAGCAGTTTACATTTGCAATTGAATGCATTACCTGACTAAACTGCTTTCTCTGATTTAAAGGTCTGAGAAACTCTGGTGAAAATAAGAAATAAAGAATAGGGAGGCATTAAGCAATGGCTTTCTAATTTGAAAATCTGCAGATATGATAATGGTCTTTTGCTATAGAAATAATGCCTGTTATTAGTGTCGTCTTTACTCAAAGGTAAAGTCTCCCTTAAGTAGATTTTCATTCTAGAGTTTCATGTTTTGTGTGTGTGTGTGTGTTGGAGTCAGTGTTGACTCCTAGCAACTACCCGGACAAGTCCTTGCAGTTTTTTGGGCAGGTTTTTCCAGAAGAGGTTTTCCATTGCCTTCTTTCTAGGTCTGAGATTACCTGGCCCAAGGTCACCCAGCTGGCTTTATGTCTCTCCACGGTACTTGACGTAGTATTCCAGATATAGTCTGATTAATGCAAGCCTAGAACAGAATATTTCTTCTCATGATCTTAATATGATACCTCTGTTGATGCAGAGGTATCATTACATTGGCTAATTGGCAGCTGTAGCATACTGCTGACATGCTTAATCTGTGGTCCACCAGGACACCCAGATCCTCCTCATCAATTTCTAGGGTAGTGTCTTAACCACTACACTAAACTGACTTGGTGTTTTGTGGAAACAACCATAAAATTTGGTACAAATGAGCATGTAGATGGCCGTGGAGAAAATTCATGGAGATCATTGGGAAAATATGACTCCAGACCATTAAAAAAGCACGATCTAAGTTTGAATAAATAAGCATGAGAAAGAAATTTAAAATTATCCTGTCTTCATACTCTTTGATATAAGAGGGAAGGAAGAAGAAACACTGTCAGGCTTTCAATACTGTTATTATAACCTCCATCAATTAAGTTCTAGCATTTCTTGAGGTGCCTGTTTCCTGACCTGGCCTACCTCTAAGGCACGGGTGTAAAGCTCGTGATGTCACGTAATGTGTTGTGACGTATCACAACTTTTTCCCCATTGCCAGCAATGGGGTGGGTGAGGTTTTGGCATGATGCATCCGGCCATGGGCCGGCAGTTTGACACCTCAGCAGCAATACCAAAATAGTTTGTCAATGCTTTTTTCCAGGATGTTTCTTTAACTGTTCAGTTTAGCTTATAGCTCTGGTATTTATTCCCATCCAGGTTCTGACCTAGTCCACTCTACTTTGCTTTCAAGCCTATCTTGATTTTAATTAACAGAGAGAATAACATAGCATCCCCTCACAGCAAGGCTCTATATATGTCTTTGAACCTCCCATCTATTATAATTGAACGAGATGAAACAATAGTGCAACTGAATTAAAGTGATTAATATGACAAAATATTGTGAAATGGATCTGTTTGTTTATAATTGATTATAAAAGGTTCAGAATTCTTTAAGCTAATAAATCTATTGGCCTATCTTGATCCAACAACAAAGGAACAGCCCCACCTGGAGATGACAAATGGAAATACTGTACATATAAAATCAGGCTAAATAAGGAGAAAGAAGTGGAATGGCTCCAAAACCAGTTTGGAGATCAATATTTTTTACTTATGAATGTCACATAGCCTAACTGTATATTCCAAATTAAATTAGATGTTATTTAAAACTTTGTAGTTCTACTAATTTGATACAAGACAATGACATGTAAGGTGCTAGCTAATACACCAATTATTTTCCTTACAGGAGTCATGTTAATCCAAGTCACTAAACAAATCCTTTAAACAACTGCAATCATAGGTGTCATAAAATAAATCTGTCTAGTTTGCAGAATTCAGAACTTAAGCTACAACAGATACAGCCAGAAGGTAAAATGGATTCCAGAGTTGTATAATGGGAAAACTGCTGGATTGGGATTTGAGAGGGAGGGAGGAAATAGATTCTAGTCTACCCTCAGCTGCAGAAGCTCATCATAGGACTTTGGCACACCCTCTCTCTCTCTCTCTCTCTCTCTCTCTCTCTCTCTCTCTCTCTTTCTCAACCCTACACATCTCACCTGATGTGATTCCACGGCAAAATACAAGGGAGAGGACATTAAGGCAAGATATACTGTGAATCTAATTTTTAAAAGGCCACTTGATTTTATAAATTGTTATATTCTTCAAGGAAATTGTTTATTTCTTCCCTCAGGTTCTGCCTAAGAAATAGTGGTAGCAGAATCCACAGTTTTAGAAAGAGAATAAAGTTTAGTTTCCCCTAATTAGTGATCAAGTCTAAATCTGATATGAGGAGAGAGCAGTTCAGCAAGATTAGATTCGTTCTGGGACACATTTCCAAAACACAGAAAAACAAAACAGAATCACTGCTGCTCCTCATAGCACACCAGACCAAATTATCAATGATCTTCAATATTTTAAAAAAATGCCTTTCAGGGACAGACACCATCCAGCCCTCCCAAACAAGAGAAAAAAGGTGATTAAATTCTTTGTTCTTGACAAAGAAGAATTGAAGCTAGCAGTGTTAATAGGAAGAATGATGTTGGTTAGTATTTGAGGCTCCATAGTAAATAGTCCCCCAATTTGCTGCCCATAAAAAGATGTTAGGAACTGCCTGGCTGTGAGCATTAGCAGCATGAGTAGTTCACATATGAAAGGAAAAATGGAGAGGAACCAGAGATGTTTCCTTGAAGCTAAGTAGGAGCCTGCCTAGGAGTCCACAGGGAGCCCATTTCCTTCTTAATCTGCTCAGTCTGTAATTGTTTCCTAATGACAATGTCCTTGTTTGGCCCCAGCAGACTCAGGGAAAAGGCTGACACTGACATCTCCTCACAACTATTATGTCTATTCCATTAAACAGTGCATCCTATTAATTGCTGCACATTGTCCACGTTCACAGCAAAGAATCTTCAGATAAAGCAACAGCTATTCAGGGCACCTGTATTTTCTCTTCTAAACAGCCTTTAAAATGATGGCTCAGTGATTTTCGTATTTCAGAAAGAATTCTGAAACTGAAATGCACATAAAGCTTCAACGACAGAAGATTTAGTTGTAACAAATACGAGGCAGCTACTGCACTTCAGTGTCAAATCCTTAAAAACAATGTGCCCAAATCACTTCAAATATGGGCCATTACAATGTGCTCTATATAGAATTATCCCTGAAAAAACATTTGGAAGCTACAGGTAGTTCAACATGTGGTAGCATGTGAAGTAATGGACATGCCACCATATATCTAGGTGACACCACTATCCATGAACTGCACAGATTTTCATTTGGCTTCTCTTCCGATTCAGGGTGTTGATTATTATCTATAAAGCCTTTCATAGCATAAAGCTTGGCTATCTGAGGGAACACCCATCTCCAGTAGTTTCTGCCTATACAGTAAGATTTGGCAGAATGGATACATTTCAGATCCCTCAATAAAACAATGTCAGTTATTAAGGCTTTGGACATGTGTCTTCTCTGCATGGCACCTGTCCTTTGGAATAGCACTCTCCCAGAGATCCATATGGCTGCTCCACTGATGATGTTCTAGAAGTTGCTGAAAATCTAGCTATTCTTCCAGGAGTTAGGCAGCATGGTGAGTGAGCCTTTGTATGACTTTTATGTTGAGATGGAGATGGAGACAGAGGTGTTCTGGATATATTGTATATCTTCTATTTCAGTTTTATTGTTCTGATGTTTTAAGATATAATAGGTAGAGATGGGTGCATGGATGGATTTGGAGAAAGTAAAAGACACATACTCCCAAAAAAACCTCCAGCAAACCAAAAAGAGAAGATTCAAGAAGAATCAGAACAATATGAAAGAAAAAAAGAACTCCATAAATTTTCACTCATTAGTTCTTGTGCTACCTTTTTTCTCTTTTATATTGACCCATATACATTTTGGAGGGATTTTATCTTTGATCATGTGCATTTCTGTAGATATGTAGTGTTCTCTTATATATATTGTGCAATTCCCCCTCCTCTTTTTGAAAATATGTTTCTTTTGAACACTTTGTATCTATCCATCAGTACATTCCAGTCATGGGTTTCGTCCCACCAGGTTTCTGTAATGCCAACTATGTCATACCTGCCCTCATGTACTATTGCTTCTAATTCATCCTGCTTGTTCCCCAAGCTTTGAGCATTTGTATATAAGCATTTAAGACTTTTATACTACTCTTGCTAGCTGGGAATTCTGTATATTATACTGTAGTCTTAATGCTACTGGATGTTCTCAGCTAAAAAAGGCTTGTTTAGCACTACAGAAGCATAAATATTGTGTACATCTTGCAGTACAGTAACATACTGAATTAATGAAGCCTTCACCTTGACTAGGCTTTAATGCTGAATCATGACAGCTAGGCTGCCAATTAAAAGAAAGCAAATGAAACAAAGTGGGCCTCTCCCCCCCATGCATTAACTGAAAACCTATCAGCCAATGACTGTCAGAGGTTAATGAGGCCATAGAAACATAAGACCAAGGGTCAAACCTCTGCAGGAGCTATTGACAAGAGCCATCAAGCCACAAAAATGACTACAGTACAAGAACAACCCCAACATCAGTTCCTAGGTAGACAGAAGATATTAGGGTCACTATTTCTTCCAGTCAATTTTGATAGGACCAAAGAAGATTCCAGAAAACCAATCAATCAATCAATCAGAAAAACAACTTTCAGTCTTAACAAGTTTTGCATTTTTAAAATACCTACACTACTTTCAACACAGAACCTTCTTTCTGTTTTTATCAAGGCTTATGTATTAAGCCAACTATACTCAACTTCTTGAAGGCAAGAGCTGCCCTTAGCTTTGGAATATAGTTTCAAGTATAGTACTCAATCAGGTAACTGGATTCAAGCAGTGAGTTCAAGACAAAAACTAAATCTGATTTTATATAATTAAAAAATAAAAGTATTTCAAATTGAATTAATTACTATTAATATGATTATACTGCATAAATGTAATAAAATTTCCCCATTGTTGCATTGGTTATAAACCATCATATATAAGCCATTCAAACATTACAGTAAGTTATATTACTGCAACTGTAGACCACAACTATCCAATATAGGCTGCGAAACACTAGATGGCAACAAAGAGATTCTCTTTGCTGCAATTTGTAATGATCTGGATTTGTGCAGTCCTGGTTTGGTATCCCTAGGATGGGTCTAAGCATCTTGGTGTAAAGGTAAATTTTAGTCTGAGATTGCTAAGAATTAGTTTGTCAGTTTCAAGAATTATCAGAGATAAAGGAATTGTCTGAGGAAAGGCCACCTAGCACATCACAAAACTCATGAATATAGCACTAAATCTCCATCTCTTACCTTTTGTACTGTTTAGCCATTTTCTTCTGTATTACAAACTAGACAAGACTGTCATGCGTGTTCCCTTAATATTCTCAGAATTACCCAATGTCTACTTACCGTAACTCAGTATTTGGTCTCTGTTTTAATGCCTACATTATAATGTTTATAAAACAGGCATTAAATTATATTTATTTTAACCAGTGTATTTTAAACATACAGCTAGGGCAATAGTGGCAAATATCTGTAACTCAGGTGTAGGATGAGGATGAAGGTTCGTTCTCTGAGCTTGAGGACTGCTTTCTGAACTTTTCGTTACCAGGCTAGGTAACATCTTCATTGGTGTTTAGTGGATGTCTGTGTCAGTGTTCTACTTATATAAGGGCTTCAGGTGTAGGACTGTCAAGTCAGGGTCTTGTGGTGGGCCAGGTGTGAGCCATCAGAGAGAGGCTTGTGATGGGGAGATACTTCAGGTCAGGGTCGTTGGAGGGTGTGAATGAGTGGGTCAGGAGTGCGTCATCAGTGGGAGGCTGGGAATGGGTCTTGTGATGGGGAGATTATGTCAGGTCAGGGTCATTGGAAGGTGAACTGCTGGGGGGAGGGGCTTGAGGGTTGGAGCTGTCTCTGGATGGCTGTTCGATTGATTTGGATTCTGAGGAGCTCTATGCTGGTTGTAGATCAATATGTCTGTTGATGGAATTGCTTGTGGTTCAATGAACTCCCAAGCATGGCGGGTGGTAGCGTGGCCGATGATTTTAGTGTTGCTCCAATTGAACTGGTGTTGTTTGGTGTCATTAGGAATTTGGGATTGTGGCGTTTGATTGCTAGCCAGTGTTCATGGATCCTGGTTTTTAACTGACATGATGTCTGACCCATTTGGAAGTGGTTGCAGTCGTTACAGTTGATTCTGTAGATGACATTGCTTCCTTCATCCTTCTGTATCTTGTCTTTGGTTCTAGATAATTTCTGACGGAGTGTGGCTGTGGATTTGTGGGCTATCGCTATTCCTAGGGGTTTGAGAATTCTGGCTGTCATTTCTGACACCTCTGTGTATGGTAGGGTTCGTTTTTGCATGCCCGTCAGCTGTGTAGTGTGTAGTGGTTTGGTTGCAGTATGTCGGAATACAAAGTTTTGGGGATAGCCATTACAGAGAAAGACATCAAGCAGCTGTTTTTCTTCTGCTTTTCTTAGTGCTTTGGTGCTGCAGTGTGTCCTGGCCCTTCTGAAGAGGGTCTGGACACGGCTTCTTTTGTTTGTGATGGGGTGGTTGCTTGAGAAGCTGAGGATATGGTCCATGTGCATAGGTTTATGGTAGATACAGGTTTCCAGTTCTCCATTTTCCAATCTCCTTACATTGATGTCAAGGAATGGGAGTTTGTTGTTGTTTCCTCTTCACATGTAAATTTGATACCAGGGAATATGTTAAGTACGTGGTATGTTTCTTCAATTTGGGAGCATTTGATGATGACAAAGGTGTCATTGACATAACATATCCATAAGTTTGGTTGGATGGTGGGTAGAGCTATGGATTTGAGTCGTTGCATGACTGGCTTCTGCTATGAGGTCTGATATGGAAGATCCCATCGGGGTGACTTGTACTTGCTTGTACATTTTCCTACTGAACTTAAAATATGTATTGAGGCATAGATCCTAGAGCTTCATGATGATTTCTGTGGGACATGGAATTCCCTGTAGTGGCATCCACTTTGTGAGTATGATATTTGGTGAGTAGCTGGTGTATGGTTTGTTTAGCCAGATCAATGTCAATCGGGATGAAGAGGGCAGTGACATCGAAGGAGACTATAATTTCTTCCTTGCTGATCTTCGGTGTGTTTGATGCATTGGAGAAATTGTTCTGGGGAGTTTATTGAGTGGGTTGAGTCATTGACCAGGTGTCTGAGTTTCCTCTGCAGGGTTTTTGCTAGTTTGTATGAACCTAGGTGTTCCAGGTAGAGACACAATTGGGCATAAGGAGATCCCGTTTTTGTGTATTTTGGGGTCGGTAGAACCTGGGTGTGGAGGATGTGCTTTCTCTCTAGTGGTGTTAGCTGTTTTCCTTTTTTCATTTTTCTTAGGGTGTCTTTTATTTTGTTTTTTAGCTGTTTTATAGGATCATTGTGGATTATTTGGTAGATGTTAGTGTCACTGAGATCGTTTTCAACTTTGTGGATGTAGTCAGCTTTGTCCATTATTACCGTCAGTCTGTCTTTGTCTGCCAGTAGGATACAACTACTGCTTAGAGGTGAAAGTGTTGAGAATTCCTCCATTATGATCCTGATAAAAATGGCTCTTCCAAAGCTGTTCTTTGTATGGGAAGTACCTTTCAAGGAATTACTTCATATAATTCATTAAGTACTTTTGGACCAGAGCAGGAAAGGAATGAGAATTGCTGAGAAACTATAATAATAATAGGAAATGCCCAGAATAAAGCTACCAGTCCTTTTGCCTGGAAAATAAATGTTTTTACCCTTTTACATAGCACTTCTCACAAGGGGAGACAGGAGATTACCATGCGCTAAGGCGCCTGGTGAAAACAGGGGAGAAAGAAAATGACAAGGCATCACAAAACATGGCTAATCAGGCCATTTTGAAGCTGCTGGAGTTTTGCTTGCTTTGGGGTAGCCCAAGAAGGCGGAAGCATTCCAGAGTGATCTAGGCCACAACAAGGAGAAATCAGAGATCAATGGATCAGGTTCCAGGAAAAAATACTCTGCCAGTCTGGGAAATTGCCAGCCAGGTATAATTAAAACCGTAATGTCTAAATAGGGAGGAACAGAGAAAACTACACACAGAGAGAGCTATAAGCTTAAACTAAGCACATGTCAACTAGAGAAGGATTAATCTAGAAACACAAGTTTACTGGCATAAGTAACAATAAATCAGTGTTGCTTATCCCTTTATGGCCAAAGAAGAAAAGGAAGATGGAAATACACATATTTAAATGCGTAATTGAAAACTGCATAATTAGTTTTGCACTCTTGAAATTGAAACTAACAAACTTTAAATTATCTCTTTCCATTTCTTTTCCTAAATTGTTCTGTTTCCTTTGAGAGAAACATATGGCTATATACAGCCCCCAAACAAAACAAGTGCCCCAAGATAAGGCGCTGATTAAGTTCAAATCCTGATTGCATACAGATTACAATAATAACCTTTGAGTTCCCAATTCCCATTTTCTGTGCTTAGCAGGAACTGCTGGTTTTCAAACCAATAGGGATGCTCAAGCAGGGAATATACAACATTTGGGAATATGCTATCAAAAAGCGAGTCAGGAATAATCATACTTTCAGAGTAAGCTTTAATTAGTTTTTCCTACTCTTTTGGCTTCTTTCTTTTTTTGTAATATATTTTATTGATTTTTTTAAAAAACATAAATTACATAATAATTGGTGAACAGTGTGTTGTCTGGGTTACATTTGTAAAACAATCACTAACAATTAATTTCTATAATCCATAATCCACATAATAGTTTTAGTCGATTTCCTCTTTTCCCAAAATATCCTCTTTTGCAAACATTGAGTTAATACAATTTTTATTGTTTTGATAGATAACAATGAAATATATATTTTTCCCAATAGTCCTAAAAATAATAATCACATCAATATATTTATTTTCTATCCAATCATTCTGGTTGCCTTATCATAGATCCTGTTATAGTCCTTATTTTAATTTGTTTCTCCCACCAGATTCTAGATATTCTTACCGGTTAATTTTGTCAAAAATTAATTACATTTAAGAATTTAACTCTATTTTTCCATATGAACCATTTCACACTTTTACATTTCTTAAAAAAATAGCTAAAACAGTAGAAAAAAGGCATAAAAACATACTACTTAAAATATATATCCCTCCTAAGCTAATATGTATTTATTTCCTAAATTTCTTAGTCTTTTTAACCATAATTAAAAATATGTTTAATCTTTAAACATTCCATTTAATACATCTAGTCATCTAGTCCTAACTCTTATTCAAAACATTTTTATCCATTATAATTTTCTTAAATTCAATCACATTTAAATATCTAAAACATTTCCTTTATCTAAGTCATTTCAACTTTTTTATATTACTCATATCAAGAAAGAGAACAAAAAAATGGAAAAAAGCATACTATATTATATTTAGAGAATTCATCCCTCTTAGATTGACATATATATTTCAAAACTTTTCTATTTCTTTAACCATATTCAAACAAATGTTTCTTTTTTAAGTATTCTCTCTGGTAAGTCCCCTCACCTATTTTCTTAGTTTCCACTTTAGTCTTTTTCTTTTGCCCAGTGTTTTTCTTAATCAATGTATTTTGCTAAATCAAAAAGTTTTTCCGTTTGTGCGTAAATGTTGCTGTAGATATAAAAAGTAAATCAGGAGAAGTGTCTTTGTACGAGAGTTCTGTCTTTCCTTCTTTATTGAAAATCTTTTTCTTTTTCTCTACTTTTCTTATCATTTCCTTTCTCTCCAATGTTCCTGACAGTCCATTTTATCCGGTCTGTTTTCTTGTCCTCAGATTTATTTTGTAGTCTTAAGGGATAAGTTGTTTTTTCCAATTCTTGTGTATTTTTTTCCACTAGGATTAAATAATGTTTCTTTGTTTTGTTAAGTTCCATCTTTAAGTCTCTATTCTCAATTCTATATCCATTTATCTGTTTTATCTGCTCCTTCTCTGCTGTTGTTTTCTGGGAATTTTTTTGTTGTAGTTAACTTGGAAATAAGATTGATTTATATTTTCAAAGTTGTTTTGGATTTCTTTGTGGTTTAAAGTCAATGTTGTTTGAATTAGTTGCAGTATACTATATATCTCCTCCTGTGGCATATTTATGTTTTCTTGATATGTTCTTTCTACTTATCTCTGATCCATGATAGCCAGGAATTTGAGTTTTCCTCTTCCTTTCTTTTCTCTGTAAGTAGCTTTAGAGTCCCAATTAGATATTTATAATCCAAATAGTTCAAAAAAGATTTTTTTCCCCTAAAATTTATAATTCTCTCTTTGTTTACAGCCCAGATTATTGTCTTTTTTTCACAGCTGTTCATTGTTAAAGCTTTGAAGGTCAGAGACGCAGATTAGCTTTTCCCAGATTTTGCCAATATTATATTAAAGTCATAGCTGTCATAGCTCTAGTATTTATTCCCATCCAGGTTCTGACCTAGTCCACCCTACTTTGCTTTCAAGCCTATCTTGATTTTAATTAACAGAGAGAATAACATAGCATCCCCTCACAGCAAGGCTCTATATATGTCTTTGAACCTCCCATCTATTATAATTGAACGAGATAAAACAATAGTGCAACTGAATTAAAGTGATTAATATGACAAAATATTGTGAAATGGATCTGTTTGTTTATAATTGATTATAAAAGGTTCAGAATCCTTTAAGCTAATAAATCTATTTGGCTTAGCAAACAAAACATTATAAAACGTTACTGTAATTTATGCTAGGCTTACAAATAAATAGGCTGATCAAAGATTTTAAAGAGCTGGTCACCTTATACGATAATTTACAACTGCCTAGGAAAAATTTCCTCAACATACAGTATTTGCTATTTCAGTTATTATGATGGCATGGGTATAATTGCTGTATAGAAGACTTTTCTTTACTTAAGACTCTAAAATGTAACATGTTTCACAATAATGTTTGTGGTAACTTGTTTCAAAACTGGGTTGGAATTTTACACCTGTTGCAACTGAATAAATGTAAATAAATATTTTTATGTATTTAAAAGGGCACGTAATTCAATACCTTTCCAGCTAAAGCCCTCTGCTTGTTTCCTCAATACCTTTGGATGTTTACAGTTTTGTTAGGTTAGGGACTAACAAAACAGGTTTGTTATTACTGCTCAAAAATAGGTAATATGTCATTGTTCATAAACTTGAAAACCGCTTTTTCAAAGTTGTTGGTAAGGTTAGGGGCTTGCAATGAGTTTTGTTAACCATTGATAATAAAACTTTATAATTTGTAGAGTGCTTTAAATATATTTTTATGTATTTAAAAAAAAGGTTAGGGCCTTGTTGTTTTACCAAAGCACGCAATTCACAAAGAGTTTTATTATCCATTTTATAACTTTATAATTTGCAACGTGCTTTAAAAATATTTTTATGTATTTAAAAGAGTTAGGTATCCAGCCTTACGTCAACCCGGTTCTCGATATTTTCCATAATCTTGCCGAAGATGTCATTGTTCATCAGCTTGAAAAGGTCTTTCTCAAAGTCATTGATTAGGTACTTGCAACGATATGCAATTCATGAAGAGTTTTCTTATCCATTGATAATAAAACTTTATAATTTGTAGTGTGCTTTAAAAGGTTAGAGATTAGTGAAGTTTTGTTATTTGCGGCCTATTACAGCTCATCTACTGCCATCAGTGCTTAGGACTCCTCTTCTGTGTGTACCTGGCTTTTCCAGCAGGCCTGGGGTTTATAAAATCTGACCCCTGGATGACTGTTCTTGTACTGTTTGTTTTGTTATGTTTTATGTGTTTTTATTGTTAGCCGCCCAGAGTCCTCCGGGAGTGGGGCGGCTTATAAATTTTAAAAATAAAATAAAATAAATAAATACATCATGGAGGACAACTATCTGTGCTGATCATTATAGTTTTGTTAGGCTGAGACCTAATAAAACACTTGTTATTAGTATTATTACTATTTGTAATTAGACATAATGCTGCCATTTATGAGTTTTAACCAGCATTACTCAAAGTCATCGTTGAATTTTGAAATCAAATCAATGAACTTTTTCAACAAATCATCTTCATTAGTATTTACTTTAGAGACACTGTTCATTTTTGTGGCCCTAAATCCACAACCTGTAAGCTGCTTTATATTGTTGAGATGCACAAAGGAGAGTTTTTTGCCACTAGGCATGTTTTTATTTAGAAGGCTAAATGTGTTAAATGTATTTTATAGCGTCTATAAACTAAGGTCTTCCATGATAACATGTTTATCATCATCTGCGCTTAAGACTATTTTGTTAACCTCTTCATTGTAGACGCTGTGGACGAAGGATCGTTATAACTGAATAGTGTATAATGGTGTTAGGTTTAGCCTAACAAAACTTTTTGGGTTAGTTTTATAATTTGAGACGCTCATCTTCCTTGTTGTTATTAGTGGCTGCTTTAGGTGTGTTGTTAGTGAAAACTAAAGGTTTGGAGCCTTTGTACATTGATGGGAGCCTAAACCCACAGCCTGTATACTGCTTCATGTCCTCATAAGTTAGGAAGATTTGTTTTTGCTTTTTGCCTCTAAGCATGTGTTTTTATTTAGAAGACTAAGTGTGTAAATGTATTTTTCAAGTTTGTAGCTTATAGTGACCATATGCAAGGGTGTGAATCCCATCCTCCATGATGACTTGTTTGTCGTCACTGGCACTCAAAGCTATTTTATTAACCTTTTCAGTGAACACATCGTGGAGGGGGGAATCTAATAACATTTATTTTTCTGTACTGCTTCTCTCCATTGTCCAGCGTCTCTTTCAGTCATCATGAGTGATAGTGTTTTTGACTACAGTCTTCTTTACACCCTTACACTTTTTCTCTTCATCGCCTTCAAACTTTTTGTATGAGTAAAGCTTGGCCCTCAACCCGACAAGCTCTTCAATTAGCTTTCCCTTGGCTTCATCCTTGAACATAGCGAGCACCTCTCCATTAACTCCGGTTTTTATTCCAGACGGATGATCCACAGGATACTTGTTCATGTCAAATAGTTTCTCCATGTCTTCAGACATGTCTGCGTAGAAATATTCAGTATTTATCTCATCCACCAGACTGTTGGTATCGGTAAACAACAACTCTGCTCTATCTCTGTACTTGGGTTTGATGTAGTTGTAATGGAAATTGTCAGAATCCAATCATATTTCATCTTTAATTATCAAATATAGAAACTCCCAATTCTGCCTTCTTTGGATTCTGCCATAAGAGGGAGAGAAGGGGGAGAACAAAGGGGCTTTATGGCCCTCACT
The DNA here is from genome assembly GCF_016545835.1 of Crotalus tigris. Taxonomy (NCBI): domain Eukaryota; kingdom Metazoa; phylum Chordata; class Lepidosauria; order Squamata; family Viperidae; genus Crotalus; species Crotalus tigris. Next base: position 19,028,044 of record NW_024096970.1, read on the forward strand.
TCCTTCAGTAGACTTCAAAGAGCTGAATGCTGAATGTGTGTTTATTGTAACCTATTGTAACCTCAAGGCGTTAGCATCCAGAGAACATTAACATTAACAAAGAAGAGTATTTGCCTTTCATGTAGTTATCTGAAGTCTCCATCCAGACGGAAGAAAGAAGAAACGGGGTGGAATTGTGATACTTGAAACTATCACTGGAAGGGGGGTTGATTGGGTGGGACTAATGGGGAACCCCTTAAAACCTTGAATGGGAGAGCTTGGACCCCAAGTCCTGTCTAGCATGCCTGCAACCATTTTCTCTTAATAAAGGATTCCTGTTGGAAGAATTATTCCAAGAGTTCTGTCTTCTTAAGATGCAAAGTGGGGTGGGTCCTTACATTAGACAGGACTTGCAAAATTAATCCACCTGGAAGGAAGACCCTTGCCGGGGGATTTTGCAAAAATTTACCATGTCAGACAATGGAGCAAAAGAGGGGGAAAACTCCCTGGAAAGAGAGCCGCTGACCCAGTTGGAACCTTGCCAGATGTTGGGATCCGAGAGGCCAGATTCCTCAGGAGAAGAAGTGGTGGAGACACAGGACCACAAGCCTCGCTGGTCGATGGGCGTTGGAAAGAAAAGTGAGTGGGGAAAGGAATCAAGAAAGGTGACCCTGAGACGGGGGACCAAGCAACCAGAATGGAAGCAGGAGATGGAGAAATCCCTGCACGCAAGTGAAGAGGGAGGAAGCTGGGCACCGTACTCAGACTGGATCCTAGAGAAAGCTATTGACCTGATGAAGAGAACTCTCAGCTCCCTAGGAGAGGAGAATACTGAACCCTACGGCTGCCCCAGTTCCTGGAGCCGCCAAGGGAGAGACACCGAGGGGGACGTGGAACCTGCAACCCCAGGGACATCTACTGATCCAGGAGCTCCCACCCCCTACGGGACCACAGATGGCAATCTGGACGGAAGGCACTACCACCCACAACAGAGGCACCGATCCATTCCAAGACGTCCACCGTTGGAAGTGAAATTCAAAGGGGAGCCAACACGCTTGGGGTTTTTTCTAACCCAAGTCCTCAGCTACATGGAGGAATATGGGCAGGATATTCCCAGCGACAAAGCCCGCATCCGGATCGTGCAATCTGCCCTGGATGGACCAGCTGCAGATTGGGTGGTGAACCTGCATGACTCCAATGCCCCAGAACTCAGTAACTTCAACCGTTTCATGTCCTCTTTGAGAAGACGATTTGAAGACCCCCTGGCTGATCGCAAAGCCCGTGAAAGAATAACAACGATGAGGCAGGGCAAACGCCCAGTGGCGGAGTATACACAAGAATTTCGGGCCATTGCCAGCAAACTGAATTGGCCAGAAGACATCCTCCTTGGCCATTTCAAAGACGGACTAAACTATGATCTATATGATGCTTGCCTGCCCCGAGGGGACCCACATCGACTTGAGGAATGGTACGTCTTGGCAGAGGAAGCAGAGATCGACATATTGAAGAGGCCCCGCCGAGGACAACAATGGAGCCGCCCCCCGCCTGAGCTGACACACCAACCGGTGAAATCATCGGATACAGCCAAGAAGCAAATGAGATGTTTCAAGTGTGGAAGAGAAGGGCATCGAGCTGTAGAATGCCGCTCAAAGGCCCCCCAGCACAACCCAGACAGATCCCAAATGAACAAACCCGGAAAGTATTCAGCTAAGCCAAAAGAAACGGCCATGAGAATGATGGAAACTGCAGAAACCCCCACCTCTGCTCACCAAGGGGAAAGGACTCCAGCCTACACCATAGGGCCGGTGGATGCCTCAGATGACAGCTCGGAGGGCGAACCCCTGGTACGTGGATGCATCACACCCATCTTCAAAACAGTGACTATATTAATCCCCCCCATGCCCGAAGCTGTGAAGGTGAAAGCCTTAATAGACTCTGGCTGTACCCGCTGCCTCATTAGCCCAACACTAGTGGGGAATCTGGGCATCCAATCCAGGAGACTGGAACAACCAATCTCATTTGGCCAGCTAGATGGATCCATAGCAGGGGGGGTGCCAGCTACCCTAGCCACTTTGCCAATACATCTCTCCCTGGGCAACCATGAAGAGGACTTAACGTTTGTGGTGACCCCAGGTATGGAATGCCCAATGATTATAGGGATGGAATGGTTGAAAAAATGGAACCCCTGGGTAAATTGGAGGACGACAGAAATCAAATTCCCGAAGGGGGACCCTATGGACTTAAAAACCCAAGGGAGTCTACCAGAATCAAGAATAGAAAAAGCATCCATAGGAGAGGAAAAAAGATTAACAGAAATACCAGAGGAATATAGGGACCTTGCTGAAGTCTTCAGTGAGGAGAGGGCGAATGAGCTTCCCCCCCACCGACCCACAGACTGTACCATTGAATTCAAGCCTGGGGCAAAACTCCCGAAGCCCAGGTTATATTCCATGAGCCCAAAGGAGAATTAGGAAATGGAAAGGTTTATAAAAAAAAAACCTAGAGAGAGGCTTCATTGAGCCAGCCAAGCCTAAAGTGGCTGCCCCGGTCCTTTTTAGAGAGAAGAAGGATGGCTCTTTACGTTTATGCGTGGATTATAGGGCCCTGAATACAATCAGTGAAAGCAACCTATACCGCTGCCCCTCATGAAAGACATGCTGTCACACCTATCGAAAGGGAAAAATTTTTCTAAACTAGACTTAAGGGAAGCTTACTATCGAGTGAGAATCAAGGAAGGGGACGAATGGAAGACTGCATTTAACTGCCCCATGGGGTGCTATCAATTCAAAGACTTGCCATTTGGATTACAAGGGGGCCCTGCAGTCTTTATGCAACTAATCAATGACGTTCTAAGGGAACACCTGTTTAAGGGGGTCCTTGTTTACTTGGACGACATTCTTATCTTTACTGAAACAAAAGAAGAACACGTCAAACTTGTCAGAGCGGTTTTAAAGAAGCTGCGAGCCGCTCACCTATATGCCAAACTCTCAAAATGCAAATTCCACCAGGAAAGGATAGACTACCTAAGCTATCGCATATCCCCACAGGGCATTGAAATGGACCCAGAGAAGGTCAAAGCAGTATTAGATTGGGCGCCACCCCGCACAAGAAAGCAACTACAAAGTTTCATGGGCTTTGCAAATTTTTACCGCCAATTCATCCCCTCATTTGCCCAGATAGCCTTGCCCCTCACTAACTTACTAAAAACGAAGGGAGCATCCTCAGTAAAACCTAGCCAGACACTAACATGGACAATGGAGTGCCAAGCAGCGTTTGAGAGACTAAAGAGACTTTTTTCTGCCGAACCATTACTAAGGCACCCAGACATGGACAAACCCTTCATAATACAGGCAGATGCAAGTGATGTGGCAGTGGGGGCTGTGCTATTACAAGAAAATGATGATGCAGTATTGCAACCCTGTGCATATACATCTAAGAAACTCACGGAAACAGAACAGCGCTGGACCGTATGGGAGAAGGAGGCTTATGGGATACGTTGGGCATTACTCACGTGGCGACAGTTCCTGGAAGGCAACAAAATCCCCTTCCAGGTATGGACTGATCACAAAAATTTAGAAGCCCTGAAAACTTCCAGGAAACTCAACCCCAAACAAGCCCGCTGGTCCCAGCATTTTCACCAATTCCAATTTAAGCTCAAACATTTACCAGGAAGAAAGAACTTCCTGGCAGATGCACTATCTCGCATGCCCCAATATAACAGCGCACGAACCACAGACTCTAGACCAATAATGGCAGAGTCACAACTGGCAGCACCAGTAACCACAAGAACCCAAGCCAAAATAAAACCACAACTGGACAGCCAAACTGGGATTGAATTCAGAAAAAGTTTGGAAACAGATGATTGGTTCCAGAAAAACAAACATGTGTGCACAATGAGAGACGGGTTGCCTTGGGTAGGGGAAAAGTTATATATACCAACAACTCAAAGACTAACTTTCATGCAACTTTGCCATGACACAAAATCAGCAGGGCATTTTGGATTTGTAAAAACTTTACACTTAATTAAACGGCAATTTTGGTGGCCATCAATAAAAAAGGACATAGAAAGTTATGTTGCCAGCTGCCCAACCTGTGCATCAGCAAAGAGGTTGCAAGGGAAATCGCCAGGGCTGTTACAACCAGTGGCAAGTCCCTCAGCCCCCTGGAGGGAAATAGCCATGGATTTTATAGTGGAATTGCCTGAAAGCAATGGGAATACTGTTATCTGGACAGTCACGGACCTATTTTCCAAACAGGTGCACTTTATCCCTTGCCAAAAAATTCCCACTGCAAAGGCCTTAGCAAAACTTTTCATCCAGCACATTTACAGATTGCACGGGGCACCCCAACGCATCATCTCTGATAGGGGAGTGCAATTTACGTCTGCATTTTGGAAGGAATTTTTATCCCTTTTAGGGACCACTCAGGGATTGACATCTAGCCACCACCCTCAAGGAGATGGTCAAGCGGAACGGTGCCAGTCGGTACTTGAGCAATATTTGAGATGTTTTTTAAATTTCCAACAGAGTGATTGGACGGACTTACTTCCTTTTGCAGAAGTTGCCTACAATAATGCAGTCCACTCCAGCACAGGCTACACTCCTTTTCAAATAGCCAACGGCCAAAGTTTCAACCCTATGCCAGAGTTAACCCCAAAAGAACCAACGATCCCTTCACTGAAAGAATGGATGGAAAACCTACAAAACACCTGGCCAATAGTCAGAAAATAACTAGATGAAGCTAGGCGGGCATACAAAGCACAAGCCGATAAAAAAAGGGTTGAGCCTACACCATTCATTATAGGAGAAATGGTGTACTTATCTACAAAATACCTAAAGTCCCTACAGCCCTGTAAAAAACTTGGACCAAAATATATAGGACCTTTTCCAATTAAAAGATCATAAATCCAGTAACAGTAGAATTAGAATTACCCAAAAACCTCAGGCAAATACACCCAATTTTTCATTGCAGCTTGCTGAAAAGAGAGCATCAGTCACCTCTACGGCCAAAAATCCCCCCCCCACCACCTCCAATCATGGTGGAGGGGGAACAACACTTCGAAATAAAAGAGATCCTTGACTCTAGGAGATATCATGGAACAACTCAGTACCTAGTTGCCTGGAAACACCTCCCTGCCTCACAAAATGAGTGGGTCCATAAACGTCACGTCAGAGCCCCGAAGCTATTGAAGAAGTTTCACACAGAGTATCCTAACAAGCCTAACTAAATTTTTTACTTGTGTTTTCTTTCAGGTGGATCTCTCTTATTGTTAAGAGGGGCCGGATGTCAGAATCCAATCATATTTCATCTTTAATTATCAAATATAGAAACTCCCAATTCTGCCTTCTTTGGATTCTGCCATAAGAGGGAGAGAAGGGGGAGAACAAAGGGGCTTTATGGCCCTCACTTCCTTCAGTAGACTTCAAAGAGCTGAATGCTGAATGTGTGTTTATTGTAACCTATTGTAACCTCAAAGCGTTAGCATCCAGAGAACATTAGCATTAACAAAGAAGAGTATTTGCCTTTCATGTAGTTATCTGAAGTCTCCATCCAGACGGAAGAAAGAAGAAACGGGGTGGAATTGTGATACTTGAAACTATCACTGGAAGGGGGGTTGATTGGGTGGGACTACTGGGGAACCCCTTAAAACCTTGAATGGGAGAGCTTGGACCCCAAGTCCTGTCTAGCATGCCTGCAACCATTTTCTCTTAATAAAGGATTCCTGTTGGAAGAATTATTCCAAGAGTTCTGTCTTCTTAAGATGCAAAGTGGGGTGGGTCCTTACAGAAATCATACATCAGCGTCTTGCTCCACCGCATATTCCGTGTTTGAAGTTGAGCAGCATATTGTAATCGCTCAACAGCTCCAGTTCAACCTGTCATCTTCAGCGCTGCATCCCAAGCAAGTCTCAGCGACGTATAGTACCAGGCGGGATCTAGTTTGAAGTTTTCCATGCAAACACCTATGAAGTTTTCGAAGACATCAGCCAACTGCAACATGTCACTCTTGTTATACAAATTGTGGTAATCCCTCATCATTTTACAACCAAATTCCTCCCAGACCTCCTTCGCATGCTTATAGTCATTGTTGCTTATCTCACTGTCGTCCAGTCTTGAATAGAAGGCAAACTTTGGAGGCAGCTTGGTTTCGTTTAACCTTTCAGTAGAGTCCATGTACTCCTACAGGTAAACTCTTTTCCTCAGCAATAGAACAAACCATTTTCTGCTGTATTCCTTTGCCTAATTTTTACATTGGTCTTTGCTAAGATTCTTTGTCAAAGTAGCGAGGCTTTTAAGCATGTACCTAAAGCTGTTGATAAACCACAATTGCCATCTAACTAGTTTTACCTTTCCCCTTTTGTTCATGAATTTATCAACAACCACCTCTCTGCTGAATGAAATATATTTTCCTCATTGTTCAGTATGCAGGTTATTTTTTCACTGGTATCACCTCGTAGCTTTTTAATGAATTGATGCTGTCGTACCTGGAAAGGTTTGGAATACTACTAGGATAAACCACAGTGCTTTGAATTTTAGATTGCATATATTGTGCGCAGCACCTCTAAACCTTCCTGTCAAGTGACAGTGATCATGAACTTTATCTTTTTTGTCCAATTTACCTTCATATAGGTGGCATTTAGTGATTGCATCTTTAGGTCTTCCCATCAAGTGACAATGATCAGGAATCTTATCTTTAGAGGTGAACTTGTCTCCGCATATGTGGCACATAGTAGTTGAAACATATCTCTGTGTGATCTTTTGTAAATATCTTCTCTGGCTTCTTAAACTACTTATAATTGTCATTAACATCTTGCACAAGCAAGTTGATGAATTTCTATGCTACATCGTCTTTACTGTTATTAGCGATGAATGCAATCGGGTCTTGTTCATTTACCATATCATCAAAGCATTTTATCTGATAGCAAAACGAGTTTGGAATGTGCTTCTGATACATGTAAGACTCCGCAGGGTTTGGTCAGCACGTATCCATCGGTTTAATAAACAATTTGGAGTCTGCGTAGATTATAAAAGGCATTCTCATTGACCTATTGTGGTTCCTAAAAGATAGCATTGTGCCAGCTTCTAGGAGATCAGTCTGTGCTTCGAACAAAGCTCGTCATATTTCTTGAGAGACTCTATCAAACAGTAACTGGTCAAACATTGCATACAATAGTGCATTAAATGGACTGATTCTTCACCAACAGTCTGTTAAAGTTTTTTATCCAGGTATAGTGCTTCTTGACGTTGTCGGAAATAAGCAACAGATTAACAACTTTATCGTTTTGACGTTTTGACACATACGGTGGGTTTACACCTCTATTATAGCCAAAGACATTAAGGCAATGTTGATATTTCATTCAAATTTGCTGTAAACATGTTCCTTGACAGCAACCGGGAATTCGGTAACACTCCAATCAAGTTTCTCTCGTTTCCTCAATACATTTGTTATTCTTTCAGCATGATGATTTATCAGATTCAATGCTCGTGCCACACTTCACATGAAGCATTTGGCGTCATTGTTCTTCACGTTGATAATTGCCTTTTTTTTCATCAAAACAAGTGGAAGCGTAAGGTATGATTTACCCTTTAATGGTCTGTAGGCAGCGATGTTTGTCACCAACCTTTGCATAGCCTTTAACCTTCAGTTACTACTCTGCATCTAGAACGTTGCCATGGATTCCATCATCTTGTCAACAGCTTTGCTATAAACTTCCTCAAAATTGGTCGCTTCTAAAATAAGTTCTGCTTTTGTACAAAACGCAAAATCAAGGTTGATAACTTCTTCGCTTTTGATGTCGACACGCTCCATCCTGCGTCAAAGGGCTAAGTTAACTTTTGTCTCACGATAATTAGCCAACAGATTTACAACGTTATTTCTCACCCATCTTAGAAATAGAATAGTGTCAACTCCATTGATACCATCAATAATGTATTGCTTTATGAGTCCTTTGATTGCCGACTTGTTTTCTCTGACTCACGGCTTGTTGTTGATGTAGTACCTGTTGAAAATAGAGTTGACTCGTGTTTTGAGCACTTTGAGTTTTTCATACACAACTCTCTTTCTTCAGATACATAGCTAGTAATCCAATCAGCAAATGTGTTGATTGCAGATTTGGTCTTATTCCAAAGATTTTTAGGTACATATGGAACTGGCTCATCGAGTAATGGTTTGTTGCCTACCTTATGTGTTATAATGTTATGTGGAACAAGCGCTATTTTGTACTTACCCTTATACAGTTTTCTGTCACTGTGTGTTGAACTCTTCCATGTGCAATCTAGTGTGTGGCTAGCCTTGTATAACAAGAATGACATGTTGCAATTGGCCAATGTCTTCAAAGACTTCAGAGATGTTTGCATGGAAAACTACAAACTAGATCCATTTTGTTTTATACAGTAAGTTCCCAGTTTAAGTGTGTGGTGTGGTTTAAAAGTTTACTAGAGTGTTTGTGGGACTTAGTGGTTTAGTAGGCTAGAGGGTGGATAAGGCTTGGCGGTCCATATTTCTCTACTATTTATGCTACTCATCTATAGATTCCCACATTTATAATGCTCTCTGCAGGGTGACTGGAAGAGAGGTACTGAAATGTCCCAGAACAGCCACCCACTCCCTACTTACAATAATATCTACTTATGGTCTAGTTCAGTGGTTCTTAACCTTTTTGAACAAATCGCCCCCTTGAGCCAATGAGGAAGTTGTCATCGCCCCCCTCCCCCAACATAACCTCTCAATCACAACATAGGAAATAATTCTTCAATTTATGCAAACACTTTTTTTGTTTTCTTTAAAATTGTCATCAGGACATATCGATGTAAATAATTTATTTCCAGTCTTTTTCCCATATCTCCCATATTCTGGCCAATGGCGTGCCACTGTATGGGTAGAGGCTGCTGTGCAACGCGCATGAAGATAAATGATGCGTATTCACATATGTACGGCGTTCTGTACTGAAGCTAGCTGGAGGAACATTTGAAAACACAATTCAATCTACTAATAGCGATCATCTGATGTTTTTGTATGACAGATATACAGCTATTCACTGTACAAAAAAATCTCAAAAGTGTCCCCAAAACTTCTCGCTCCATCGCCCCCATATCGCCCCCTTTTCATTCCTTCGCCCCCACGTCGCCCCTTTTCGTTCCATCGCCCCCTTGAAAAATGAAATCGCCCCCTGGGGGGCAATATCGCCCAGGTTAAGAACCACTGGTCTAGTTCTTTCTCTCACCCACATCTGACAGCATTGTTTGAAGATCCCTATCTCACCATTTTCACCAGGGCTTAAGTTCTCCCATCACAAAGATTACCAAATCTCTATTTTTTTAATTTATTTAATTTGTATAGGCAATCTCACATTTGTGACTTGTTTTCATTATGCCTCATTCTATTTCTAATGCTCCTTTTTTCATCCACTGCTGTCTTTCTCTAACTGTCTGTTAGAATTATTAGGAACTGGCATATAGTACTATGCTATTTGATATCCTAGACAGGGGTGTCAAACTGCCGGCCCATGGGCCGGATGCGTCATCTGGAAGCCACACCTACCCCATTGCCGGCAATGGCAAAACTGTCCCAATATGTTGCGCAATGTCACGTGGCGTCATGAGTTTGACATGTCTGTCCTAGAATACTCGACTTCTAACGAAGTAGTTTTCTTCTTTTAGAGCATATGTAGATGTACTGAATGTTGAAAAAATATCAAAATCATGAGTAATTATTTGAGCTATTTCCCTAGGTTCAGAAGAGATAATTGGCACTTCCTTGAAAGAATCCCTATAAGTGTTCCTATAGCCTTTTTCACATATGTTACATTTGCAAATATATGTACAGAATTGAACCAAGAAAGCACAATACTAACCATGGATTGCACATTTCATGATAAACCATTCAACCCTCAGATGCTTATTATTTATTTACAGGATTTATAGGCTTCCTATATCATACAATTACTCTAGGAGGCTCACACTAATCCATAAGACATACTCTTCCCCCCATGTACCATATCAAACATCCTCATAGCTCACCCCCATTCTAACCCAATGCTTGGGGGAAGAGATAGAGCTTCACAGTGCTTTGGAGGGCTAAAAGCGTAGGTCCCTCTAATCTCCAGGACTGAGGCAGCCACCAAGAAAGCATGCCTCCTACGTCTTATCAGATAGCAACATCTGGAGCACCCACCTTATCTAACCTTGTAGGACAGGCAAATATCCTCAGGGATCTATGACAGGATAAAACCTCTATTTTTATTCAAGATTGGCTTTAAATTAGGGGTTGGCAATTTCTAATAGTCAAGGGAAGTATTTATCACTTTTGGAGAGAAATAGGAGTTGGAGTTATTTTTTACCTGTTTTTCCAACATATTAACTCTATTATTACAAACACAGTAGTTTCCATTGTTTGTCTGCCCAAAATTATGGAAACCTGTAATCTGGATTAGACAGGGTTGTAGGGAGCCACAAAAAAAGAAAACCGTGGCTCTTGGGACTAAACAATGGATTTAAATGTGTTAGCAATCTGTCCCAAGAACTTCAGATTGCTAACCCATCTTAAATCCATTGTTTAAATTCATGCACAGCTGCATTTCTATTTATCATTCATAAGAACACAAGAGCTCTCCTGGATTAGATCAATGGGTTCCTTATCCCCTCATTTGACATCCCATCCAGGTTAGCCCAATACTTCTAGGATATTTAGAAGGATTAATTTACATGAAGGCAAGAGCTCACTCTTAAAAGTTTCAGCTCCCATATTTAAGAAATACATTACCTTTAAATTAAGCTATAATTTTTAATTTATGATTGATAAGGATGTATAGGTGCTTGATTCTGAACTGAGAAATGTGCTTTGGATCTGTCATGGGTATTTTTATCTACAATCTAAGTCTATGAATATATCATATATGGAGAGACAGGTAGCTTAAGAGTAGTATTTTAAAACATTGGGAAAATAAAGCTACTCCAAACTTGCAGAAATTTATTGTATATTTTTTAAATATCTGAAACGGCTTTTTTTCATAAGGCACAAAAGAAGATTTTTTTTTTCTAGCAATTTAGTCAGATTTGCTTGATCTATTTTGTCCATAATTATGGTTTTCCTTTTGATTTGGTTTTTTTAATGAAATTTTCTATATTATGTATGTAATTATTGGGTCAATTCAGATCATATAAAACAGTAGGATCTGAAATCTAATAAATAAGTTTATATTTTTGTCATGTGTTTTATTTTAATTATTTAAATGTTCAGATTTTGGTATATTTGCTGAATTTTATAGAATGCGTTGCGTTTTAATTGAAAGGTAATATGTTTAGAAAAAAATAATGAAGAAAACAAACTTTAATTTATTTCTTTTAGAAAATTTTATATTCTAGGTTTTGTCGATCAAAACATTTAAGGAGTGCCTACTTGATGAATTTAGAGTACTGTTCATGATAAATCCAGGGCAAATGAAATAGGCTTGATGGGTTCACTAGGAAAACACTGAACAACTTGGCATCATTTAAACTTCTGCAAGAGCAGAAGCAAATCTGACTGAGAAATGAAGGACATCACTAGAAATACTGTGAATATTTATCCTGATACCACGGCAGATGTTATTTTTAATTGGGCTATTCAGTAATATCCAGCCAGCTACAACAGCTGTTGTTAGTTTGCTTTGTTATTTTTCATTTCTTTAGATACATTTATCATCCAGGCAACCTTTTTTTACCATCACATCCCCTTTATGCACATTAATTTGTTCCAACCTTCAACCATTGTTTTCTACTGATCTTTATCCAATGATATCAAGATTCTTACTGCTAACCCCATCAATAAGTTTATAATTGCCATAACTATCATAATTATATACCATCTGGGCTATCAAAATTTTCATGAAAGATGGGAATTAAATTCAAATTAAACTGCTAAATTAGAGATTCCATTGATTATTAAAGAATGCCTTGTATTAGTCTCTGTCCCTGCACTATTGACTCTTTACCTGTGATTTGACATAGTCATACTCTTCTGTCCCTCGTGGAAAATTTCGAAGAGAAGTGATGTAGTCAAAGGTAATCACTGCTGTCTAGAAAACAACCCAGACACAAAATCATAAACCACATTCTCTGTTTTCTAGTGTTCTATTAAAAGCATTTTGACACTTCTGATTTCATATCAGTAGCCCTTCAGTCAGAACTTGCATTATGCTCTCCTACTCTCAATGAAAAATAAAACCCACTCACAGTTCAACACTTATTGTACACTTTATTCTACATTAGTCAGACATCCCACATTCAGTAATATGTTAAATTCAGGACACAATAGTTTAAGGATATACTGTAGATACATTGGAATGTGTTCAGAGAAATGCAAGAAAGATGATCAAGACAGTAGAAACAAAGTTTTATGAAGACAACATATTTTAGCCTTGTGAATAAATATGTGCAATAGCATGTATGTCAAAGGATGTTCCAAATAACATTAACAACTGTTCTCCCTCTCTCCAAAGGAATAATGGATTTAAGTTTCCAGGAGGTCAATGCCAATCAAATATTGGGGGGGAAACTTTCTTACTGTAGTATCAGTTTGACAATGGAACCAGGTACTCACAGAAATGGTGGGTATGTTTGCTAGATGTATTGAAAAAGAATATAACCATCTCTGAGATGTCTGAAATTGGATACCCACACTAAATAGGGAATTGCCTAAGTGCCCCTCTCCAACTCTATATTATTCTAAGCACAGTCCAATCTACTGTACATACTTGCCTTTCTGCTAAACTTTTTGGCAAATACTTTTTTTCAGTATTAGTTTCCACATTCAGTTTCAGTTTAAAATGCATAGCAGAAATAAAGCCTTAAGCTTTCAAAAATGGTCCAAATAACAAGACTTTCTACAAAGTAGACTAAGGATTTCTATTTCAAACATTCAGAATTAGAGAGAAAGTAACAGAAGGATGTATTCAGTCTCTTAGATCAGGGCTTTTCAACCTTTTCACCCATTGTACCACTTTTAGGATATGGCAACATCCGAGTACCACCAGTCGCCTAGCAAGGTGTCAAAACTTGATGACCCCCCAAAAAAGGAAAAAAGTGATAAAGTACAGGTAGTCCTCGACTTACAACAGTTCGCTTAGTGACTGTTCAAAGTTACAATGGCAATGAAAAAAGTGCCCCCCAAGCCACAGCCGAGCAAGACACCTGCCTGCCTGCCCGGCCACACTCTTCCTCCTGTCCGAGGTTTTCATTGTTGTGAGCATTTCTGTTGAGAATTGGCAGCGGGGGTGGGGTGGAGGGGGTGTTTGGTTTTTATTCCCTCTGCCTGCTGGGTGGTTGCAGCAGGTTTTGGTCACTTCACATGACCCTGGCACACTGTGACCGTCATAAATATGAATCAGTTGCCAAGAATCTGAATGTAAATCACAAGACCCTGGAGATGCTGCAACATTCCAGCTGATCGGCGCTTCTTCTGGGCTCAGAAGTGCTAGGATCAGTGCCGAGCTCCAGCTGGAGCCTGGCACTGATCCTAGTGCTTCCGCTGAGCCCTGATAGCCTTGCAGCTCCAGCTATCTCTTTCTCAGGCTTGTGGGATGCTGCCACCGGTTCAGCTCATTCCCCTCCCCTGCTACCACTTTTCTAGGATGGTCGCGTACCACCTGCCAGGTGCCAATGTACCACAGGTGGTACCAGTACCACTGGTTGAAAAGCACTGTCTTAGATAAAAATCCAAGAGATAAGGGCCTTGCTTAGCCCAATTTCTACTTCATAGAGTCATGACAGAACAAAACTAAACTTTGTTGTCCAATCCCTTGAATTTTCCTTCTACCCACTTTTTAGAACTGCATCATAATTTATAATAGTGGCATCATATTTGTTTTCACAATGACTAAATCTTATTTGTTAATATTGATATGCATCATACATCAGAATAGTGTAGAGACAAAGAGAAAAGAGTTCATATGGTGCTATATTTGGAGCAAATGTCTTTTCTATAGTACTTTTTCTTTTTATTAGATCATCTCACCAACATGATATCCTTCAAATGTGTCTGTCTCCATGCCTATCATTTGGAAGTCTAACACACTTGGAAAATACCAGGCTGGGAAAGGTAATTAAAAAATCAGTCAGTCATGTAATTAAGAATGTTTTGCAATCTGATTTTATGACAAAGATTTTGGAGTTTTAACAATGTCATGACAAACAAAATCCCCAAACACTGTGCTTTCTCTGCCATTGAAAAATAGTGATGTAAAAAAATAAGCCTGCAGTTAAAAGCAAAGACCATTAAGGAAAAAACAACAACAAAGAATAGTACTGTAATTCTAAATTTGGAGGTGGAGTGGGGGTCAAACAATGATTTTGCATTTTCTATCAAATATGCCAGCACTGAAAATATGCTTTTCAATGACTGACATCAAATGTAAATCAGAAAAATCCACATTTAATATACTGTATAACATTAGCAAACATATTCTCTGAAATCAGTTTCTCTTTTAAAATGTTTCATCATTTTTAACCCTAAATGTTTTGCATTAAGCATGAAACTTACTGTGGCAACAGCTCTGCCTACTCGAACAACTCCAAAATCATTGGGATCCAGATGCTTGTTGCTGTGCATGTATAAACCAGCAATGGCCCCTGCTCCACTGACAAGTGACACTAGTTTTAAAGCTCTTCTGGCCATGGTGGCAAACTGCATGGAAATAAAAACAGGTGAAACATGAACCTGCAACATAGATGCCAGAGATGGCAAAAAGGCAGCTAGGCCTCATGTGCATTAATTAGATCTATGCACTTCCCTTATTTGTCCAAGCAGATTAAAACAATCATAGACATCCCACATAAAGGTACTTTCTCAGGATGACAGTCATTAACTGACCAGAAATGTAAACAGGCTTCTTCTAAAATAACAGAAATGCAGAGGCAGGGGTATTAGGCAGGCGGAAAAGAGAACTATTTTTAACCACAAATCTTCAAACTCAAATAAATAACATAGATGGCTGCACCATCTCCCAATGAGTCTTTCTACTTAGCTAAGGGAAGAGAGTTCTGTGTCAGATAACTGTTATTTAATTGAAATGACTAATATTTTATGCCTGATTTGTTCTTAGTTTTCTGTTGGAGCTTTTTCCTATGTTTTATTTTGTTATTATCTTTTTAAAGAACTTGTGCTTTGAAAACTCCATTTGGTGTTCTACTTTATTCTCACTTGAAGTCAAATGGGGCCATTTGTATTATTGCTATTATTGAGGTTCTCAAATTACTACAATACTTAGCAAAGGATGATAGCTTCAGTAGGGAACCTGAGCTATTAAAAGACACCTGCTTTGTGTGTGGGTTGTGGTTTTTTTTTTTTTTGCAATAAAGTGAGTTATTAAAATATAAGGTAAAAGGAATCATTAGAATAAATTGCTTTGGCAATTTTCTATGTGACATTGGTATAGCTTTAGCATGTCAAAGAGCTTAAGAAAAGCTTAAAACCTTGTCAGCTTCAGAATATGTTTCCAATATCCAGATGCCCAGCATGAGAAGACCCCTCTGATTTCATGGAATGACAAGATGGTTAATTTCAGCAGGCTAGTGTAAGAACCACCTTTTGAAGGTCAATGTGTTTGTGATTTCCCTATGTTCAGCTTTTAGTGTTATATTCAATATAATGTAGTATAGGCAGTGAAATGACAACTCTGCCAAAAAGCAGAGGTGCTTTTTCAAGAGGTAACTGGACTTTTTTGTTTTTCTTTGAAAACGTTTCGCTTCTCATTTTCGCTTCAGAGCTGAAAAAGCTTCTTGGACGAGAAGCAAAATGTTTTCAAAGAAAAACCAAGTCCAGCTGCCTCTTGAAAAAGCACTTTTGGGACAACCATGACCTGAGTGACTGAGAATCTCCATAAGAATATTGTTTTCAAAATTCAATTCAACTGTAGTAAAGATCTTGAAGTTATTGCTCTGATTATCCAGGCTATTTATTATTTAAATTGCTCATTTGCTGAGATCAATAACTCACGTCACCTTTGCAAAGATATAAGGATAGTTTAAATCTTTATTAATCTCTAAGTTTTCTAAAATTAAAAATAGTTCTTTACAGACATTCAATTACCTCTGGGAAGAGTCGACCTTAATTAGTAAAATTTGCAAATATTGAAAACATATTTTCTGTACTGACATTTTAACAAGTACACATCAACCTAATCCTAATGGCAAGCTTATATAATGGCAGAAAATACTACAAAGAAAACTTTGTAGTTAACGTAGCCCAAGGAAATCATTCTCTATGGGAAAGATACATACACATACTGAAAAAAAGGAATGTCTTTCCCCCTTTCAGGTTTCTCCCCACTGCTGAGTGCTAACCACTCATCCCTGAGTCAGCAGAAAACTATGAAATTTGCTGTTCCTCCTGTTGACCCCATTCCTCCATTGCCTCTAGAGTCACTGCAGTCTGCCCTCTAAGATGTTAAATACCGGTAACTTGCAGCTTCTCTTAGTCTGTGACTGAATGGAGGTTGGGGGAGAAACACTACTTTAACACTGATACAGCTAAGAACTTAAGCCTATTTTACTCATAGGCCGAGAACAAGATGAAGACATCATAGAAATCCAGCCAAAAAAACCCTATGTTGGTGGAACATGTTTGTGATATGGTTAAGTGAAAATGGCAAAAAGTTGTTAATTCAATTCACAGATAAAATGTATCTGTTCAATAAGTGTCATCCCCAAATCTTCAAATTTCACTTTTAAAAACATACATAGGGGAACCACATAACTCAGTATAAGAAAACTACCTTATGACAGAGCTACACAAAATTGTAACTACTTTCAATAGAATATTGGATCTGATAAATATAAAAAAAACCATGTACTTTATCAGCAAAAATTCTGTTCTTCAAGTCTGCCTCTAAAAGTATCAAAGAATATGAACACTGAAGTATTATGAAAAGTATTAGGCTACAAAAGCTTTTCTTGCAATGACAGCCATCGATAACTGTCTATTCAAGAGTAAGTCCAACTGAATTCGGCATGATTGAGCTCCATGATAAAAGATAGAAGAATGGGGGAAGGGAAAGTATGCTCCACTGACTTTCATGCAGTTGATACCTGAGGAGATATATAATACAGAATTGTTTATTTATTTCTATTTATTTATTAGACTTGTGTACCAACTGTCTCAACTAGAGCTGACTCAGCAGCTTACAAACATTAAAAATCAGTAAACATTAAAATGATAAAGCAATAAATAATTTACAGTTAAAAGTAAATTCTTGATAATATTGCAGTACTATTATGTTGTAAATTTTTAAAGTTTAATATCACTAAATTCCTAACTCAATATTCACACACACACATCCATGGTTACTTTTCCATAGCATTTACTGAGCTGGTCTCAGCATTTAGCACAAAACCACTTTTCTTTAAAATTAGTCAATAAAATCATTGAATAGGTTTTATTCCAAGCATGACAGTATCTTCAAGAGGAATCTTTATGTTCAGTTCCCTGAATCATATTTAGTATATTCTAATGTAATTGATATTTTCCTTTCACATTTAGCTTTTAAGCACAACATAAAGAAATATTGTACCGAGGTTCCTTGTCCATTAAGGTTTATGTCATAATAAATGTTCATCTTAAAACTATTAAATATCCTGGATCGCATTAGTCACTCATTACACGTGAAAACACTTCTAACGCTAGCCGCTTATGAACTAAGAATCGGAAAGAAGTCGACTGAGAAAATCTATAATACGAAATATTCAAGTGGATTTTCTTTGGGGTTGAGTCCAGTAAATTACTGAGTTTTATAGAAATGAGAAGTGACCGACTGTATTTTGGGAACGGAAGGCAGATTACACCGATCCGGCGGTGGAAAAAATCAACCCTGGCAGATTACTGAAACAGTAGATTTCATGCATCGGTCTGCAGTTAGAATTTCGTACTACATTAGAAAGGGCGGAAGCGAATTATCGAATCACATTAATAACTGGGAAGGGGAAACTGGCGTAAGGAGTGTATTCCAATCCAATTCATTAGAATCCTCTGTTCTTATTCAACGTTCTAAATTCCACGAAGGTTTCGATATCCTCAGGAATCATTTCAAAGGCGCTCGCCCCTCCTTCTTCTGCCCCCTTATCCATCCCTCCGGCCACCTCCAGTAAAAGTCAGATCGACCCCTCCACTCCGCCTCCCGCACTTACCGGCTTCCTAGAAAACAATTTACCAGGACAAGTTTAATTGGTGGAAAATAAAGGTTTCCGCCCCCCTTCTCTTCCCACGTGGTACAGACTTTTCTGTAGAGGATGCTGGGACTTGGTTTTCTTTTTTTTTTTTTGCGGGGGGGGGAGAGGGAAACCAATGCCTTGTACCTATAAGAAGCACGCGTCCAGAAGAATTAGGACAGTGGTGTTTTCAGTAACTGTCGATCATGAAAACGAGACCAAAACGTTAAACAAAGATCCTCAATATCAGTATCTCTAGAGTACGTACATAACTAGCAGAGATTGTTCTGTGACTCTTGTGTGCTAAACCCTAATTGAAAGCTTGTTTAGAGAATACGTCAAAACACTTTAAAGATCTTTAGGCTGTGTGTATGTTTGTGTGTGTGTGCGTGCGTAGACGTTGAACTGAAAAATCCTCATATTCCTTATGCAACTAGCACTAAAAGACTAATTATGAAAAGAAAAATTAATGTCCTATCAACTTCATTTATCTAGGTATCCCATCTGCAATATTAAAGAGTAAATGGAAATCCATGTGTGGTTTAGGAATTAAAAAATAAAGTTGAAAACACATTAATTTGAAGATAATGAAAACAAATCATCTACCAGCAATGATAGCTTTATCACAGATGTTAGTCTTATTAAATTATTGAAACACCACATTTAAGGCAATCTGGCAGCACCAGCCAAATCTCAGAAATAGTCTTACTTTGTTTAGTTGGATGGGAGGCTATCAGAAAATATCAAGAGTTGTAGGCTAGAATAAAAGTTGAAAAACATGGTCCAAAAAAGACAATAACAAATTACACTAAGTCACCAAGCTGAAATCAAATGAGGCATTTACATACATTATCATTTCTGGTCTTTACTCACAATGTTTCAGAGGAAATCCAGATGTCTTCTAACTAGCAAGTTTCCTCTCCCAATTGCTTCCATTTTTGTTTTTTATCGCAATGAAAAAGACAATAGTTGTGTAATGTTTTTTGACTGCTAGTATTAACTGCCCTGAAGTAACCTAGTTAAAACTACCATTGAATCTGAAAGAATGTATTGGAAGAAACACCATCTTTCCTCATATTCCTGAAGTCATTCTGAGCTTCTGATATATGTAAAGACCAACTATTTTCAAAGCTCTTCCTTCTTCCACATACAGAATATAGAATAACAAGAGTTGGAAGGGACCTTGTAGGTTAGGCTGATTGATCTGTAGTTTCCTGGGTCTGCTCCCCCCTCCCTTTTCTTTGAAGATGGAAACCACATCAGCTCTTCTTCAGTCCTCTTGTAGTTCCCCTGTGCTCCAGAATTTTTGTAAGAAACAGTACAATGGTTCTGAGATGACATATGCCAGCTCCTTTAGAACTCTGGGATGTAATCCGGCAGGTCTCAGTGATTTATATTCATTAAGATCAGATGGGTGTTCTCTTACCATTTTCTTGCTTATTTTGATTTTTTATTTCTAGTCTATCTTTTACAGTTATGTTTTTATAGGTTGGGCTATAGTTTCTTTGTATAAAGACCAATGCAAAGAATGAGTTAAGCAGCTCTGCTTTCTCTCTACTCCCCGTTACTTCCTTGCCATCTTCTCTCTTTAATGGACTGTTTTTGACTTTTTTCTTGTTATTTATATGTTGAAAGAAACTTTTTATTATCTTTGACTTTTATTGCAAATCTTTGTTCATTCTGAGCCTTTGCTTTCCTGACTTTATTTTTGCAGATTCTGCTGATATTCTACCTTAGTTATGTGTCCCACTTTCCATTTTTTGTATTTATCCTTTTTGTCTTTGTTTATCAGGGAGATCTTTGTGCAACCATGCTGGTTTTTTCCTGGGTTTTTTGTTTTACTTTTTTAACGGTATTGTGCTGGACTGGGCTTTTATGACCATATTTTTCAGAGTTTCCCAAGCTTTAGGATTTTCATCCAAGGAATCTTTCCCAAGCTCTCTCCGAGTTTATTAAAATCAGCTCTTTCAACATCTAACACTCTGGTATGATTATGTTCTATTGCTTGTGTTTGCATTATATTGAATTCCAATATGACATGGACACTTTTAACCAAGGTTCTTGTAATTTCATCTCTCTCTATCACTTCTTCTCTGTTAATAAGAATTATGTATGACTATCCCTCTAGTTCCCTCCTCTATCTTTTGGACAACAAAGTTGTCAGCTAGGTTGGTCAGGAACTGTTTGATCTTCATTATATCATGAGATATAAAAGTTTCAGCAGCAGGAGTTGACTGAATTTTTTCTAATGCCATCCCAACTGTGTCCATGGAGTTTCAAGAGAAAACTAGAGTGGAACTTAATCTGTAATGCACATTTTAAGAATCTATGGCATATATAATTCAAAACTTGACCTCGGACTTCCAAGAGTTTACACTAATTTTGTTTTCCTTCCTCCATAATTGGCAAGATCCCCACCACTTCTGTCCCATATAGTTTATCAAGATTCTCAATAAACTGGAACATTTCATGCACATCACCATTATTGCTGTCAATAATCAAAGATAAATATGCTCATTAGAAACAATGGAAGTGTTGATGACAAGGGAAAATGCTTGCAGGTGTGAGACATGAAGCTTCCTGTACAGCTGGTGCCTAACTGAGGCTTCCCTATCTTCAGAACAAAGAATAATGGCAAACATCACTGATTTCTAAAGCAGCCCTAGAATAATGATGAAGATGATAAAACTGATACTGAAAAGTTTAAATGCATTTTATGGGAGAAAGAATCAGAAAAATTAGAATCTGATGGAGCAGTAAAGTTTTAAAGGAAGACACACCAGATCTAGGGCAGCAATAATTCTGCTTTGCATTTCCCATTTTTCTGACTGAAAAGGACATTTCAGGGACAGTATTTTATAAAATATGTTTTTTCAAGGAAATCTTTTATACAAATATAGATACAGTTATAGACAAATGAAGTAAAGATTTATAGTACTAGAGAAAAATATAAAGAAACACATGACATGTATATACTGAAGAATTGTATAAAACAAGATTGCAAATCAATGATACATGCAGTATAAAGGCTTAATCGGTGAACTACAGCTGGATATTCTGGGAAATTTAAGTTAAATAAGCCTTAGGAAATATTAGCAACAAAACTGCAGGAGTTAATGAAAAACCAGCAGAACTATTTAAAATCTTACAAGATAATGCAGTTGAAGTGCTTCTTGCCATTTGTAAGCAGATACAGTATGTAAAATATAACAGTGACCAGGCAACTGGAAAATATCAATTTATATTCCAGTACCAAAAAAGAATAGTGCCAAAAATCCTTTTGAAGAATTGCACTTATTTCATATGCCAGTAAGATAATGTTCAAGATCTTGCAATCCAAACTTCAAAGTACATGCAACAGAAACTGCCAGATACTGTACACTACTTGGATACAGAAGAAGCAAGGGCACTCATGATCACATTGTGAACATTCAGCAAAACATGGAAATGGCAATTTTAAAAAATTCAATTTTGCATTATTGATTATATAGAAGAATTGAGAAGGATTTCCAATATATATATAAATCCTGTCCCTTCCTCTATGCTTTTTCAGTTCAATAATGGAACTAGAGGATTAGGCAACAGTTACTCTTGCCCTTTCCACCTCCAGTTTGAACCACTGCAAACTCAAGGAAACAGACTGGAAGCACTGGATGACTGGAAGCAGTTTATTTACTTGGAAGGAAGATCTGTCCAGATTAGAGATAAATCTGTTCATCCAGATTAGAGATAATGCTATGTGTGATCCAGAAAGGATGGCTGGAGTTAATGTTTCTAATTATATGCTCATCCCTAGGGAGCCACCATACTGCAGAATCTGAAAGCTATCTTCCCTAGGACTTTTAGGAGGGCAGTTAAAATTAAATTGTTCTAGAGGGCACATATCTGCATGATTTCTTGAAGGAGTCACTATGGGAAGGTTTTATTATTTAATGGGATCTCCATTATATAATCTCCATAAAAATATATAAATATAAATATAAATAGAAAATCATACAAACTACAATATGTAGTAATATGCAATAATACAATTTGTTTTAAACTCTTAAAACACTATCAATATTAGTGCATTTCATTTGTTAATTATACCAAATGATATAACTTACTTTAATATGCCTTTCTCTTCAACCTAATGTATAGTCAACATATTGCTCAAAGCACCTATCAAGTCTTAGGCAGGCTCACATCAGAAGGCCAAGTCTGTGTTGCACATAAAGCCAACTGGGTATTCAGATAGTACTCAAGTTACAATTGCAATCAGGACTAGAATTTGCATCACTAAGGGATATAGGAGTAAAGATTGACAACACATGACTGCATCATTTAGCAATGGCAATCCCAGCAGTCCTCATTGCCGTCGTAACTCCAGGGCCATGTCCATTGTTAGGTGGGGACTTCATGGGACTGCAATGTGGAAAAAGACAGGAGTTCCAAGCAAGTAGGTCAGCGAGTGAAAGCTCCAGATAGGTGGTACAGGAGGCACCAAAGAGTGTGGGTGGATGGATTCTGCAGGCATGTGCTACATAGCATGGAGGTGGGGGGAGCAGGTGCCTCAGGCAGGTATTACAGAGCACAGAACATTAAAAAAGCAGATGGAGCAAGTTACAAAACTTGTGACTTTCTGCCAGCTTCCTCATAGATTTTGCTTCCTCATAGAAGCCAACATGGAAGGTTGAAAATGCAGGCAAAATGTATTACTTGCAGATATTCCAATGTATTATTGTTGCTACTTTGTCATATAGTTTGCAGCCAGTTTGTGCGATCTTCTTGCAGCAAGTAAGTGGTCCACTGTTTTTTCAGCTTTCTTGCAGGAGAGGACATTTCCTGTTTGTTGCTGTCTTCTCGATTTTGGTTTTGATGCGTTTATCCTTAAAACTTATCTTGAATTAGCCCCATCTCTTTTCCTGCTCTTAGGCAATGGCAGGTATTGTTATCTATTTTGCATGCTATTTTTTATGTATTGCCATGTCTCTTCTATTCTTCCTTTTCTCTTTTTTGTAAGCCAATTTGGTCTCTCCGGTACTCATTAAGCCTTCATGGTATACGAACCAATTCATCTTTTCCAGCAGCTTTCAGATATTCTCCCAATGCCTTTTTCTTTTCAAACTAACTGGTATACTTGGAACATTCCATGCCCATCTATTTTCCTTGGCAGGTAGAGTCTGTCAATATCATTGTATTGTAAGGTCACTGGCCCTTACTTAAATATGAGATACCATTAAAAGTCTAATCAGGCAACTCAAACGCTTCTTGAGGAAACAGTGCTTTAATTGATCAAATAAAACAGCTGGGTGGCAAACAATTTGGAACGCTGGCAGAGTTACGTCCAGAAGTGCCACACCTTAGAATGTTAGTAGCATTACTTTACGAACTTTGTCAGCCAATAAAAATCAGACAACAGAGCCATTTCCTCATAAGGAAGACATCAATCACTCCCTTATTCCCTCCTTCAGTACATCCCATCCATGTACATGTTTCCCACACTATGGCTAAACAATTTCTTTTTGTTCCAGTTACAGAACCCTTCAGTATGGATGAAGAGCATGATCAATTGTCATTGTTTTTCTGGTCTTCCTATCCAGAGATTTTAGTTCTGCTTGAGTCCAGTCCACTGTTCTAGCTGCCTATTTAATGACTGGAATTGCCCAGGTTAATTGCCTTGATAGTATTGCCTCCAAGAAAGGACTTTCTGATCTTCATTCAGGTATTTGTAGCCATTGTCTTCATCCTGAGTCTCAATGTTTTCTCCTAGGGCATCTTATTTCTCCAGTTTTATTTATTTTTCCTCTGTTGATGGTGAGGGTAGCACATTTATCCAGTCCAAATTCCACTCCAATATCTCGATTGTATTTATCTGATATTGTTATGAGAATAAATAGACAAAATAGACAAAATCATGTCTCCCACCATGAATTCCAGGAAATAAGGTAATATATAAATATAAGAAATGATGTGTGAACACAGTCTGTGGTTAATACATAGTTCAATGTTTATGAACCTAGAAAATTGTACTGAATAAACAAACTGAATAAACATACTGTAGTTAAATATGGGTAAGCATATCATGTGACAGAGCATTCAGCCAAAATCTTAGCTCTTAAGTATTAATCTTTTCTAAGCCTATTGAGGCTGCAATTTCATACATATTTAGACTGAAAGTAAGACATTGGAAATTTAGGTCTACTGTACTTCCAAATAATCTTATTAAAAAATTGAGTAACTTTAGTCATATAGAGCAAAACAGGGAGATCTCAGGTATATGAGATTATTTTTAATTTGGGAGAAAGGTAAAAAGTTTTAGCTGTATTCACATATCACAATACAGTACAGTAAATAAAAATGATTTATTTTGACTTTGCATATTGTACAATACTGTGCTGTAATTAAACAATTAATAGCTAAAAATCCTTATTGAACTATTTCAGATAATTCAGAGAGCTGTATTTTCAGTTTGCCTCCAGTTAAGAATATTTCACTTGTCTTGTCCATCATGTTAAACTAAAGTAAAGGTTGGGTTGTGTGTGTGTTGTGAGAACTCTGCAAACAAGTCATTGATGGTTCAGTGCTTTATATAAACCCCAGGTATTTTCCTGGTTGAGCAGACCACTCTTCAGTTAATTGTGGGTTAGGTAAAATACTGTGGAAACATATTTTAACTAGTCCTGTACATTAGGCTTATCTATGTTTTTACTTTGAACTGATATCAACGTCTACTGGTGTTATCAAGGAATTTTTTTTTTACATTCCATATATTGTGAAAGTTTTGTAAAGAATTGAATTGAATATCTTATTTGGCCAAGTGTGATTAGACGCACAAGGAATTTGTCCTCGGTATAGAAGTAGTCAGTGTTGAATAAGAGGCAGTTTAAGGTGCTGGTAAGATGCTGGCCTAGAAAGCATGAGACTGTGAGTTCTAGTGCTGCTTTAGGCATGAAAGCTAATTGGCTTACTTTGGTTAATCACTCTCCTATCCCAAATCACCTCACAGGATTGTTGTTGTGGGGAAAATAGGAGGAGAAAGGAGTATTAGGTTTGTTCCCTGCGTTGTTATTTCTAAAGTAATAAAGGCACAATAAAAAAAGTTTTTTAAAAAAGGCTTTCTTGTATTTTGTATAGCCCCAATCCTTCCAAATTATTTTTTCCTGCAAAAAAAAAAAAAAATTCATGCTATTAAAGAATTACATGAAATATTCTTCCTACTGTTAAAGGAAAAGTCATCTTCATGGTTCAGTCCAAGCCAGGGATAAACAACATGGTGACTGCTTTAGAAAGAAGGTTGCAGTTTATTGAAGAGAAGAGCCAGACAGAAAGATGGCTCTGGAATAAAAGAGAGAAGAGCACATGTAGGGAGTAGGCTTTCATACCCTTTGGAGCCTTTTGTTTGCAGTTGTTTCCTATTCCAGGCTTTGTATTTCCTATGTCATGTATTCTGACCTGAGTCTGGGTGTGCCCTTTGGCATTTGTGAGTTAATCCCATTATCTCCTGTTTTAGACTTTGGATAGGGTATGTAGATTTTAGGTGTCTTTGCCTTCTTAATTTTCTAGCTGGGGGCTTCCAACCTTCCTGGATTATTTACATCTGCATTTGTACAGAGCTGGTTTCTGCTTGGGGGAGGGAGACTTGGGGCTATTAAGAAAACTGAACATGCTTTTCTGCCTCTTTAAGATCCTTTGAGGAAATATATTTTTCTGCCCTTTTAATATTTCCTTCTCTGGGGGGCTGACTTCCTACACTATAGTAGTTGTTTTATAACCTGCAGTTATTTTCAGCTATTTTCCGTTTTTAAATTTTGGACTACAGTACATTTGAAAGTAACTTCCAGCTCTCCTCTCATCCCCCCTTTTTTAATGGAGGTAGATGTGAAAGACAATCTGTAACCAGAAAAATCACATTCCCAACAAAGTCCTCAACTATTTCTTTATAACCGTTACAAAAAGAAAAAACCCTCCGCGGAAGCGTTCTAGTTTGTAAAGCCTTGGTGAAGTGGAAGTCACGTGTTCCAGTTTAGCTTACAAACCCGTAAAGACTACAACTCCCAGAGTGCCGTTGATACTTCACTTCCTTCTGGGTGGGTATCATTCACCATCAGCAACACAGGATTCGCAGAGGAGGGAGGAGAACAACAAAATGGCGCTGACCAGGTGGGTAGGGGGGGGAAAGAAGCGGGAGTTTATTACGACATAGGGACAGATTGTTGACTTGTTTCCGGATTTCGTGTTTGTTTGTTTTTTAAAATATGCTGTAAACCTATATATATATGCACATCGTGGTCTGAGGCAAAGTGGATGGATTATGGGAAGATTGCGTTAGGGAGGTCTGGGGTGATCCGGGAATTTTCTTTAGCGCTTATTCCACAGGCCTTTTCGGCCGGCTTGTTTCCGCCGCCGTCGCCGCCCCCACTTAGTGCCCTTAATAAGAATACAGAAATCCATTCAAAAATGAAAGCTTCGGTTCACAAAAAAATAAATATTTGGCCGGACGAGATTGGTCGACTATCCAGAAAAAGAAGGTGTTGGATGGCCACCCACCCCCCCAATTAGTATCGGTAGGGTGTGATTGATTGATTAATCATAGTGCACCGAAAATTGAAGTTCAAATTTAAAATGGTTTTCACCGGGCAAGGATCGTATAGGAGAGATTGCTGATAATTATGGCTTCTATATGCGCAAATCGTTAATTCCAGGTGGGATTGGAAGCCACCGCTGATATATTAAGCAGAATGGACCGATTTTTTACACTACCTAGCCCCAAACAAAGCATTTTTCATATATTAACTTTATATCTTCAGTTTTAATTTGTCAGCTCAATCTGTAAAGCTCAAAATCTGAAGTAGTTATTATTTGGAATAACTGAAATAGAACTTGCAGCTTCTGAGTTCCTAAACCACTCTAAAAACAAAACAGTTCAGAACTGAAGATGACAAAAAGAATGAATCTTTCCTCCATGGGTGCAGTTGCCAAAATATTTGAACAATGTTAAGCATTGTGGATATTTTATAGTGAAAGACAGAATCATTTTTTAAAAAATATTTTGTTGGAATAAAAGTTACATGTTACAAAGAAAGAGAACAATATTAAATTCTTCCTCTGTTTGCTTAGTTTCTTACCAGCACCAACCCAGTTGTCTCAGGACCAACTGGAATTAGAAGAGAGAGCAAGATCTCAGAGAGTGAGACAGACTGCATTGGTGTCATCACGAAGGGAGCCGCCTCCTTACGGTTATCGGAAAGGATGGATACCACGAATGTTGGAGGTAAATAATAGTTTGCATTCATTTAGCCACCAGAAATGATTTCACTCTTAAAAGATAAGTCTGGATTTTTGAATGCAATATGTAGATTTTATTTAAAATGCTTTTTTCTCCTAAAGTCAACTTAGATGTTCCAAATTCAGAATCCTTGAATTTGCTGTCTAGGTACATTTTGCCCAAATTTAGTTGTCAAACATTTTGCAGTCTAAAATGTTTTACTATGTTTTTATGCTTTTTATTGTGAACCATAAAAGCATAATAAACAATAACACAATTAAAGATACCAAATTAATTAATGCCCATTGTTGCTCAATCCAGTAATAACCATTCAAGATTGAATAATCTTCCTCAAGGACATCAGGGTGGAAGAAAACTGTACCAGAAAAGCATAGTCTCTGCACCCCAATCTCTCAAGGGATTTTAAGTACTTCTATACAAGAAAGTCCTGAAGATATCTTTGAGCCAAGTTATGAGGGCCTTTGTAGGTCCTTTGTTTCATCTGTAATAGAAATAGATAACTGTCCAGCCAATCTAGTAAGCCCAAGTTAGTGTCTTACTATCGTCTGGAATCCACACTTAACTGAGGCAAAGAACCGTCCCCCATGTTTTCTCACTTTATTGCAGACCACCCACCATGATTTTTATCTCTGGCCAATCCCTAGCATAAAAAGTACCATCCAGATCTCAAAAGGGACAATAATCTGGGCAGATCTTCTAAAGCTACCCAGGGATACATGTTTGATCACCTGAGAAATAAAGTACAGGTAGTCTTTCATTTACAACCACAGTTGTGTTCAGAATCTGTTGTTAAGCAAAGTGGTCATTAAATGAGATGACTCATGACTAGTTTGCTTAGTGACTGCAACCCAGTTCTTCCAGATGCAGTCATTAAGTGGATCAGTGGAAGTGGCCCAGGCCTCCCAGACATGGTGGGGCAGAGAGAGGACCCGGGCTTCCAACCACATCCAGAAGGCCCAGATCCTCTTCCTACCCTAATGGGGAAAACAATCACAAGAATGTTGTTGTTTCCTAGCATTTTCACCAGATTTGAGGTCCATTCCTCAGGTGCCCAAAGGAATTTCTCTCCCCCCATGCAAGAAGGGAGGAATGGACTTCAAATCTGGCAAAAACCACTAGGAAGCACCAGGATTCTGAGCCTTTCAGAAAGTGGTGTTCGCTATTTATTTATTTATTATTTATTAATAAAATTTATATGCCGCCCAATCCCTAGGGACTCAGGGCGGCGTACAAAATTAAAACAATAAATATAACAATAAAGATGAGTACATTCACTCATTCATGAGTCCCAATTGTATCCCGCCCCCCCCCGGGGACATCAACCCCAGGCCTGCCGGAACAGGAGAGTTTTAATAGCTTTCTTGAAGGCCGGCAAGGTGGGAGTAGTTCGAATCTCGGGGGGAAGTTGATTCCACCACGTCGGAGCCACCACAGAAAAGGCCCTTCCCCGAGGGCCCGCCAGCCGACATTGTCTGCCGACGGGACCTGAAGTCTCTGGGAACTATGCGGCAGTATGCAGTCCTGTAAGTAACCTGATCCTAAGCCATGAAGGGTTTTAAAGGTGACAACCAACACCTTGAATTGCGTCCGGAGACCCACAGGAAGCCAGTGCAGCTCACGGAGGATAGGTGACACGTGGGTGTACCTTGGTGCACTAACATTTTCCCTTCTCCGGAACCTTTCTGAGCCTCCCAGAGAAAAGGGGAAATGATAGCAAACATCAGGTTCTGAGGTAGTGTTTTCCTCCCATCAGCCTTTCTGAGGGGAGGGGAAAATGCTAGAAATATATGGTATAATAATTGCTGGTATAATATCTGTATTTGTTGCTAAACACATCATTTCAAAAGTATATACGTGATTAATAAATGTGTTTAGGATTACAGCATAGGATGTAACTGGCTACATGACAACTACACAGTTTCAATCTAAACATACGGCTGTGGGAGGAAAATCAGGTTTGAAACCAAACAACTTTCAGAAACATTTTATGTTGGATGAGAATAATACACAGAAAGCAAAAAATGTCTTGATTGTTCCAAAATTTGTGACTTTAATTTCTATTATTTTGAAATAAACTTTCAACTCTTAATTACAGTATTTTGTGCTCTTGTCCACAGTCTAATCACATTCATTTTTATTTCTGTGTAGGATTTTGGAGATGGAGGTGCTTTCCCAGAAATCCATGTTGCCCAATATCCTCTGGATATGGGCCGAAAAAAGAAAATGTCCAATGCATTAG
The DNA here is from genome assembly GCF_016545835.1 of Crotalus tigris. Lineage (NCBI taxonomy): Eukaryota > Metazoa > Chordata > Lepidosauria > Squamata > Viperidae > Crotalus > Crotalus tigris. The sequence goes on from NW_024096970.1 coordinate 19,057,709, forward strand.
CTGTTCAGGTGGATGCCGAAGGAAAAATAAAATACGATGCTATAGCTCGGCAGGGACAATCAAAAGACAAGGTAATAGGACTCTCAAAAGTTTATGTTTAAAGTATAATTGCTTCAGTTTACTAAATGTTTTGTTATGAATAATGGAGAAAGTGTTCAGAAGAAAAAGGCTTTTTTAAAGTGCTGAAAGATTTCGAAAGAAATTCAGATCTTTCTCTTTTCTCTGAAGATGTTTTTTGTTTTTAATTTTTCCCTAGAAATGAATTCATGAAATGAATGAAATCATAAAAAATGAATCGTGAAATATGCCCTAATATTTTATTTTTAAATAAACAAAAAACTATTGTGAAACAAACCAGTATATGTTTGGAAGTGTATCAATTAAAGAAGCAACTATATCACATTTTTAGAAATTCTATGTTCTCACATGTCTGGTACTGCAGTATATTTAGGAAAATGGGATTATATTTTGAATAATATTTTTCTGAATTGTTGCATCCTTAGTAATATAGCAACTCCTGGGTTTTGTAATTATTAGCTACATATGGAATAAAGTAGTAAATTAATTTATTTCTATAAGCAAGCAGCACTGAAGAAATAATTTCAGTCTGAAGCAATATATTTGTCCATATACAGAATGTCAAGGAACACATTTCTCTTTCTATACCTAAGTATTACTACTACCTAACTATTACCTACATTGTTTTATTGGTTTGCCTATTTCTATGCTATCGCTTCACGGCTATGGGTAGAAGAGACTTCTGGCCATGATTGTTGGATCCTGTATTGTTTGCTGTTTGCTGATTATTGTTAATGAATGTTGACTACCTCAACTATGAATTTTGTTATATGTTTTATATAGTTTTTTATATTGTTTTTGAATTATATTTTTGGTGTTTCTGTGCTTTTTTAATTGTGAACCATTTAGAACCATATATTGAGATGGGTGATTATAAAATTTGAATTATAAATAATTTTCACTCATGTATAAGTCATGTTGACTTAAAACCACAATTGGGACTGGAATTTCAGTCACGAAGAGACGCCATTGTAAAGCAAGATGTCACATGACCACATCACTTAACATCTGGCACTCCCAGCTTCCAGTGTTAGGCAAGAATCACAGGCTGTTAAGCGGAGGGAGGCCCATGTAAGGAACATGGGGATGTATTGAAGTAGATGAAGGTTCCCGGGAGGCCAAGCACAGTTTGCATACGAGTTGTGGGTGTTGTAGTGCGGCATAAGTGTGGGGAGACTAGGAAGGAAGCTTCAACTGCCGCAGCCTGACCCAGCATTGCAGTAAAAATGCACCACATTCTGGGAAATGTCCAATACTACGGAAGCCTTCACAGTGGTGGTGGTGGGGAGGGGACAAAGCAGCCAACCTCTAATGCTGGAGAATCCTCTACAACAGATAGTGAAGCAGCAACTCCCCCAGGAAGCACCAAACACCTGGAAAGCCTCCACAGCACATGAAAAATGTGCCATGTCAGGGAATTCCTGTCCCAATTGTCATAAGTCAAGGACTACTTCTGAAAAATAGCTTATTCTAAAGTACAGTACGAGGTTATACAGTATTGTCATGGCACAGGGAGTTTATTTAGGTGTTTTGAAGCAATTTTCACAGATAGGTAGGCCACTAGCTAATTCTAAAATGATTATTCACTTCCGGAGTTTATCACACTAAAGTCCGTTTATTGACCTTATCTTAAAGAGTGGTCTTATTTTAATTATTCTATTTAGAACTTCTTCTTTTTAATGTTGGAAGAATGTCTTTGCATTTTATTTCCTAGGATTAATTGATTACTTATTTATTTTGATCTTGGAAGTAGATTTGGTTCTTTATGCATTGAGATTCTTGTGAGTTTTATGGACGATTACAATAAAGAAATAATTGCTCTTTAAATGTCTTTCATTTCGCTTTGTGAAAAGTGATTCTGTGGGTACTCATTTTAGGGATTGTTAATTTTGGAAATTCTTGGATGAGAATTGATAAATGTCTCCTATGCTAAATTATTATTAGGACTCAAGTCTCTTTTATTGCAGACAGATGAACGAAGATTTAGAACAATCTCTAATGAGCAATATATACCCATTTGAACAAAGAATTGTAGTTGTGATAGAAGACACAGGGCTGATAGATATCTCAGGGCTGAACTGTGGAGTCCTTGGTGCTGTTTAAGCTTGGTGGTTGCTTGTAGACATTTCATTACCTAACTAAGTAAGCATCAGTGCAAGGTAATAAAGGTAACATTAGTGCAAATTGTGATACATAAAACAGTTTAATGTCATTACATGGACAAAATATCATATTTTTAAAAATACTATACAAGCAAAAATAATGTGATGATATAAAAAGTTTATATTGGTGATAAAGTAAAACTTGTTTAAACAGAAACAATTGTAGGACGGGCTTGAACAGTTCATTGAGGGGAAAGATCCAGATTGAAATCTTTGAAATAATTGTGAGCCCCAAGCAATAGCTGGTGCACCGATCAGGCATCACTGGAGCTAGCAGTATATGTGAGGCTTGGAAGTGTTGTGTCTTTCATACTGAAAGTGGCTGCGAGAGCCTATGTGGTAGTGGCACTCCTTCCCAGAGGCATGGATTGGTTGTTTTTCAAAAAATGCCAGTGGACTCCACAAGACTGCATAAGACACAGCCTGCAGACTATATGGGCAAAATTAATCTAGACCCTGTAGAAACATACTGCTCCAATCCAAGAATATGCCATCTTGTTACAATCATAAAAGCTTGGAAAGATGGTTTAGATTACTTTTTTCTTTCATTAAGTTGTGTCCAATTCTTAGAGACTGCCAGAAGAAGTCCCTGCACTTTTCTTTAGCCAAATTTCTGCATCATAAAATGTAAATAAACAAGGTAACTGTGGTTCCAAAAGGGAAAAGATTCCTAGATCTTTGATTACCAAAAAACAGAATTCAGGAAAGTTTTATGTATATCTCTCCTATCTAAAGCTAAGAGTATTATATGATATTTTTTAATCTTATTCTGACATAATATTAAATATTATGGAGCTTGTTCATTGCTGGAAAATTAGTCCAGCTTTCTAAAACGCTGCAGGGCCTTTTTTTTTTTTTTTAATCTACAGTGTTCCTTTTCTTTAGTGATCTTTTTCATGTTTCAGGTCATTTACAGCAAATACACAGACCTCATTCCGAAAGAAATTATGAATGTGGATGACCCTGAGCTTCAAAGACCAGATGAGGATGCTGTCAAAGAGGTATAGCTAGTGATGATGCATGTAACTGGTAAATGGTAAAAAAGGTAAAGATTTCCCCCGTCCATCATGTCCGACTCCAGAGCACGGTGCTCATCTCTTATTTCTTAGCTGAGGGAGGCATGCACATTTTGTTGAAATGTTTAATGTATTATATGTATTTGCAGCTTACAGAAAAGACACGAGTTGCACTGGAAAAGTCTGTCTCTCAAAAAATTGCAGCAGCAATGCCAGTCCGAGCAGCTGATAAACTAGGTCCAGCTCAGTATATTCGGTATACAATACTTTTTGTATTGTTTATTTTTTTTATATAGCTACAGTATATGCCTTCTTCACATAATTATGCAAAAACAGAAGCAGTTACAGGAAAATTAAAAAAAACTGTCGTGTTGTTATTTGTGTTCATTCCTGGTAATGAATTTTATCTTGGAAATATGTATCAGTCTCATGGTCCATAAAAGGTAAATAAGCACAGTAATGTCTATGAAGCAATAGGACATATAACTGGAAATTTTATTCTGTATATGGTCAATAAAATTGGATAGAATGTGGAGTATCAAGTTTTGTTCTGTGTGTGAAACAGCTTACCTGTGGTAAGATGGGCAGCCAATAAATTTGATAGATAAACAAAATGTGTGTACAGTCTAAAAATACAGCAATGCTGGAAAATTTATTTATTTGCCACCCATCTCGTAACAAAACTGGTAAACTTAATGAAAGTTTGTACTAAGACCTTTTTCTCTCTTTGTCAGATACACACCATCACAGCAGGGAGTGGCATTTAATTCTGGTGCAAAGCAGAGAGTAATTAGAATGGTGGAGATGCAAAAGGATCCCATGGAGCCTCCAAGATTCAAGTGGGTTTTAGAAATACTTCTTATTCAGAAATAAGAATTTTTTTTAATAAGTCCTAATGATGCTATGATTTTCACATATTAGAATTAATAAGAAAATTCCTCGTGGGCCACCATCTCCTCCTGCTCCAGTAATGCATTCTCCCAGTAGAAAGGTAATGCTTTCACAGCTGGTTTCTTCCTCCAAGTTGTCTTTGTTTTCATGTTTATATTATTGTTTTTGTTGTTAATTTCCCATAAACCTGTATACTTATAATTCTAGCACATATCCACACTTCTCTAATGCAACCCACACTTTCATTCCTACTCTAACCTCTCCCAATACTTGAGTGAAGAGCCAAATCTTAACCTGGGTCTCACCTGAAGATTAAAAGAGAGGAAACCTCGATTTTGGAGGGAGGATGTTCCATAGGATTGGGGTTGCAGTAGAAAAGACACGCTTCCAAGGGCCCAACAGAAGGCAAAGCTTAAGAGAAAGGATAGATTAGATAGATAGGTAGATAGATAAAAGAATACTATATGGAGTTGGGCAATCGGCAAAAAAAGTAAATAGTTCTGTATATACTTCAGCATTGTTAGCGCTGTACATTCCTATCAACTGCTCAGGTGGTGCAGTAATCACTTTACAGAAAAAAACAGCACGTTCTTTGAGCTGATAGTTGCTTTCAAAACTATTAGGAAAACTATCAGGAGTGAGGATTCATAGAAATTCTCAGTTTACAACTCAAAGCTAACCTACTGTAAGCTGAGTCCTCAAATCTTGGTGCTTCTAAAAAAGAACTGATTTGATGATTTTAAAAAGTCCATCTTTGTACTTCAAACTATTGAAAAGTTCTTTTAGTTTTCACTTTCCAAAAGACAGATCTTCAAAACCACTCTGATGTAAATTGGTACTTGCTATTTATTATTCTGCTATAGTGTTGAGAAATTCCCTTTCCATTGGTAAAAAATAAAAAAAAACCTTTCTATTTTCTGTATAGATGACTGTAAAGGAGCAGCAAGAATGGAAAATTCCACCTTGTATTTCAAACTGGAAAAATGCAAAGGTAATTAATTGGTTGCAATGACATACCCTACAGATAGCATCCTAAGAATCTCACTGAAAAATAAACAATTTGGATTACTTTGAAATATCTAGAACTGAGTAAACAAGCTACTTTTAAAAAGTAGTTTATTTTTCCCCATTTATCCCCAGTTGGATATTAAAATAACAACTTAGATAGGGTAGGGCAACCATGTCAGTTGCTAATCACTGAAATTAGTTCCACAAATAGAGGCTTGTTTAGTGTAATAAAACATTATAGCATAATAGCAAAAGTATTTTAAGTATCTTCATAATAAAAGTTCAAAATGAGTATTTATTAAGCCACGTGTAGACTAACTTTCCTGCTGCATTCTACTGAAATTAAATTAAAATTATGGATCTGCTTTGGTAGTACAAATACTTTTTATGGTCATTAAATGCCTTTTCTCTTTATTGCAGGGTTACACCATCCCATTAGACAAACGCCTGGCTGCAGATGGTAGAGGATTGCAGACCGTACACATTAATGAAAACTTTGCTAAATTGGCAGAAGCTCTTTACATTGCTGATAGAAAGGTCATTGTTTATCAAATTTATATGATGCCCATCTCTACTGCCCAATATTCTATCTGGCTAAATTCTGGGATGTATCTCCAAGTTTACATTACAATCCAAAACGTAAAGTAATGTTGCTATCATGACTGCTTAAATTCTGAATTTTGTACAGGCTCGTGAGGCTGTAGAAATGCGAGCCCAGGTAGAACGCAAGATGGCTCAGAAGGAAAAAGAGAAACATGAGGAGAAACTTCGGGAAATGGCCCAGAAGGCCAGGGAACGAAGAGCTGGAATCAAAACTCACATGGAGAAAGGTACCACTTTTCATGTGTTCCATTTCATAATATTTCAAATATTTTTTCTTAAACCTGTTGAACAATCTTGTTGGGAAGATTGCAATGAATCTGCAGGAATGGTCTGCTTATCTGTCTCTTACCTTTTTACGTATGCTGCTTTTCACGTATAGGACTGCCACCTGATTGCATGTATGTTCATGTAAAAATGAATTAGAGAACCTGTGGTCCTAGAGCCAGATGCAACCAATCCTATTTTGTCCCCTCACATTTCCTATCTAGTCACAGTTGTTAAATTTCCTTCCCTTTTGAAGTGGGAAATAAAGGAAAGCTGTAGTGTAATCCCTAAAAGCAACCATATCTTTTAATTCCCAAAATAATTCCAGGTCCCACACACTTTGTAGACATCAGTTTCCCCAAAAATTGTGTGTCCCTTTGTTCCAAAAAAGTTGTCCATCCCTAAACTAGAGGTAAATTCCATAATTTAGTGATATTTACTCCCAAATATTAACCTTCAGTTATTTTTATTGCATAAATAACTTATAATGAATTTGATCACTTTTCAATTAATTTTGGGTCAACTTGTATCTCAAATTTATCTAGAGGATGGAGAAGTTAGGGAACGTGATGAAATCAGGCATGACAGGCGAAAAGAAAGGCAGCATGACCGGAATCTTTCCAGAGCAGCCCCTGACAAAAGGTAAAATTATTCAACTAGTATATAGCTGACACTTTTCCTTCTACCACAACAACAACAAAAAAAAATTAGTTCCAGTATATGAAGATAAAAAAAAACTACAGTTGCCTCATAACTGTTCTCTCAAATTGTACTTCTTTGCCAGAATTATCCTTTATGCCAGAGGTGTCAAACTGCCGGCCCACGGGCCAGATGCATCATAATGAAACTGCGCCCACCCCATTGCCGGCAATGCCCAAAAAGTTGCGATATGTCATGACACGTCACGTGACGTTGCAAGTTTGACACCCCTGCTTTATGCAGCGCAGTAATCTCTTCAGAAATGTTGAGACAATAATATTACCAGTGGTTCTTAAAATGATACAGAAAAACCAAGAGTTTATAGCATTAAATTATTACTTTATTACATTATTGCAAAAAAGGACATTGGTAAGCACCCGACACTATCATAAGGTATAAATTTTAGAATCAACATCTTGATATAAAACCTGTAATATTTTATCCAAAGAGGACTAAAGTTCATTCTGAACATAAAACTTCTATGCTGCATCCTATACCTTTTCCTTTATTTTCATCCTTCATATTTACCAGGCAAATTTGAATCTATTTTTTTTAAATTAAAGTGCGGCTAATAATTGTTAATGTGGCTAAGTGCTAATAATTGACAGAGATGCAATACTGTTAAATTCAGATCAAAACTACAGAGGAACGAGAACAGAGATATTAGTGAAGTCATCGCATTGGGCGTTCCTAATCCTCGGACATCCAATGAAATTCAGTATGACCAGAGACTGTTCAACCAAACTAAGGTAAGGAATTCCACGAGTACATGGAACATCAATTTCTCTATCTGATAAAGAATATGAATATTTTTTAAAAAAGGGCCGCCAGTATATGGAGCATCTTACATTTAATTCTTCATTTGTTGTTGAGCTTGTGCTTAAATCCTGGTTAGTATAGGCAAAATTGGATAATATGTGAATATACAAATGAACATTTCCAGTTTTGATAATTATACCTTCACTGGTAGTCCTCAATTTATGATCAAAATTGAGATAGAAACCTTTTTTTTTTGGGCTGTATTTGTTAAGTGAATCATGGTCATTAAGCGAATTATAGTCATTAAATGAATCTAGCTTTCTCTGTAAAGGTCTCAAATAGTGATCACATGACCCAAGATGCAACAAGTGTTGTAAACACATGCCAATTGCCTGGCATTTGAATTTTGATCACGTGATTGGAGATGCTGCAGTGGTCATAAGTGCAAAGACCGGTCACAAGTCACTTTTTTCAGCACCATCATAATGGTCATTATACAAATGCTCAGAAGTCAAGAACTATTGTAAAATATACTATGGACATGGGAAAAACTAAGTTTTGGGTGCTGTTTCTATAATGAAGGAATGCCCATGACGTACTATTGGAACAACAAGCAAAAGCTTCGTATGAAAGCACACACTGCGTCGGGATGGCCCCATTCTAGAACATGGTTGAAAGGGAACACAAGTTGTGCCTGCTTAATTATCCTAACTGGAACTGGTAACTCCACTGCTGAGTGAAGTGTCTGCTAAGGGAAATCATGTGACCGTTTCGAAAGAGACAAGATTAATTTTATATCTTCAGCTTTAACCTATCAGGCTTCAGAAAACAGGAAAGAAAGGTTATAATTCTTTGAAGCAGATTTCTTTATTTGTTCCTCACCTAAGGACAGAATCATGTGAAAGTAAAGCATCCTACTGCTCCCCATCCCACCCCCCAATAACACACCTACCTACTGGATCTACTAGGGAGAAGCCATCTTCACCCTTTTTCTCTCAAACTATCCATGCTGACTTCTCTTGTTCCTCCAGAATGCACTCCCTCCCTTCTGGGAATCCAGACTACATTCCATCACATAACCACTCCCACATCCCCTGTAATGCTGGAATGCCTGCTTACTGTTCTGTGTACATTAAAAGTAATGCAATCACACTACAGCATGAGAGCCACAGACTATGCCATGGGTATCCAACCTTTTGGCTTTCCTGGGCCTCAGTGAAAAGGAATTGTCTTGGGCAGCATATAAAATATATAACATTGTTAATGTATATAAATTACATTAAAAGTTTATGATCTTGTGAGGCCACATTACTAGCCGTCCAGAGCTGCATGCTGCTCACAAGCTATGGGTTGGACATGCCTGCTCTACGCAAGATTTTTTGTCAAATCTTTTTGTCTCCAATCTCTCTGCTGGTGGGGAGGAGAGCAAGTGATTCATGTAGGAAATCTCCTTTGCTCGGCTATCTTCTCCCACCCCCTCAAAACAGAAATTGGAGAGGGACTTCAAGAGAGTCCATTTTCCGTTTTGCTCTTCTACACATCAAAAGCAGGAAAGGGGTTGACATTAGAAGCTGGCGGTGAAGCTCACAAATGATCATGTGACTGCAGGATGCTATGATTATTGTAAATACACACCAGTTGACAACTGCTTGAATTGTGATCACATAACCAATCTACAACCTTGACCTGTTGTAAGTCTTTTTCAGCTGTCATAACTTCAGCAGTTGCTGAACAAGTGGTTGATGAGTTCTACCTGTACATGTTAATGAAATCTAGTTGGCTGTCATTTCTGACCATTACTTGTGATCTTAGTTTCTGTGGCCTTGAAATAGTTTTTGGTTACCTTCCCCAGTTTACATTTATATACTTGAACAGTTATTATGTCCTCCTCTGTATTTTTTCTCATTTGTTCATATCTTTCTGGAAGTGGACTCATCAGTGCTAAGTAGAAAAACTTCAATTTTTTTTCTAATGCCACCTAGAGCCACATTAGCAATTCTAGTAACTTCTTGCTGTGGATTCATATTCAGTTATTGTAAATTTGTAATAGTAGTAAAGTTGGAAGGGACCTTGGAGGTCATCTAGTCCAACCCCCTGCTCAGGCAGGAAACCCTACACCAGTGGTTCTCAACCTGTGGGTCGGGACCCCATTTGGGGTCGAACGACCATTTCACGGTTGCCAAACAACGCAGTCCGCCATTTTTTTCCCCTTTTCCTTAGCAGTGCTACTCCCTTTTATTCTATTGGCTTTTGAAAGCTAATAGAATAGACTCTCTTGAATAGAGTCTAATTCTATTGGCTTTCAAAAGCCAATAGGAATTGTCCAGGCTATCTCTGCCCTGCTGAGCCCGCCAAAAGTCCCATTCTGCAAACGGTGCTGCACCAGTTGAGTAGTCCTCGACTTACGACCGGTTGAATAGTCCTCGACTTACGACCGGTTGGGGGGGGGGTCGCAGCATTAAAAAGGTTGAGAACCACTGCCCTACACCATTTCGGACAAATGGCTGTCTAGTCTCTTCTTAAAAACTTCCAGTGTTGGAGCATTTACTGCCTCTGGAGGCAGGCTGTTCCACTGATTAATTGTTCCCACTGTCAGGAAGTTTCTCCTTTGTTCTAGGTTGCTTCTCTCCTTGATTAGTTTCTACCCATTGCTTCTTGTCCTGCCTTCAGGTGCTTTGGAAAATAGCTTAATTCCCTCTTCTTTATGGCAGCCCCTGAGATATTGGAATACTGCTATCATGTCCCCCCTTGTCCTTCTCTTCTTTAAACTAGACATACCCAATTCTAGCAACCGTTCCTTATATGTTTTAGCCTCCAGTCCCCTAATCATCTTTGTTGCTCTTCTCTGTACTCTTTCTAGAGTCTCAGCATCTTTTTTACATCGTGGTGACCAAAACTGGATGCAGTATTCCAAGTGTGGCCTTACCAAGGCATTGAAGAGTGGTATTAATACTTCACGTGATCTATACCCAAGCTCTTCTCAAATGTAGCGTCACCAAGCCATAATTCCCTACATTTTTTTTCCTACTAAATACCTTATGTTAAAACATTTGGTTCCCCTTGGCTGTCCTTCAACCTGCCCAGATTAGATTGTAATCTCAAACTTTTACCCTGGGCACTGGAACCACATTGGTTACTGCTCTCCAACAATGTAAAGTCCTTACTGCTAACTTCCTAAGTGTGATATGCCAGCCATTTGAGATTCCCTTTTCTATAGGACTATCCAAATATCAAGAGTTGACAATGAAAATGTCGCAGGGACCTTTGGCAAAAACTTCACTGAAATTAAGCTTCTCTCCTTCATACACATCTTGCATTCTTTGAACGTTCTACCTTTTTTTCATAGCCACTTTAAGAGGCAAAAGTGATTGAAACAGTGAAAAAAAGGAAGGCTTGTCATATTGTAGCTTTAAAGACTTCATAGTTCTCCAATTTAACTTTTAATAACAGTAGTTTATCTAGCTGGTGGGTCAATATAATTATTGGTTTTTGAGATGACTCATTTCTGGAATTTGTTTCTTGTTATCCTAAACAGTGTGAATTATTCCTATATTTGATAGGGCATGGACAGTGGCTTTGCAGGAGGAGAAGATGAAATTTATAATGTCTACGATCAGCCCTGGAGAAGTGGTAAAGACATGGCCCAAAATATATACAGACCAAGTAAAAATGTGGATAAGGACGTGTATGGTGATGATTTGGAATCAAGAATAAAAACTACTAACAGGTAGGGAAAATAATGTGAACCTCAGTGATTGGATTTTTACAAGAAATATATTACATATTTCTTTTTTTCCTCTTGCAGGTTTGTTCCTGATAAGGAATTTTCTGGCTCAGATCGTAGACAAAGAGGAAGAGAAGGACCAGTTCAATTTGAGGAAGATCCTTTTGGCCTAGACAAATTTCTGGAGGAGGCAAAACAGCACGGGGGCTCTAAAAGACCTTCTGATAGCAACCGTCCTAAAGAACACGATCATGAAGGCAAAAAGAGAAGGAAAGATTAAAAAACTGATTTCTTTCTGGCCACTGAGACTGAATTCAGAACTTTAACTAGCTCTGTGCTGAAAATAGTGTACCATGAGTGTTCAAAGGCAACATTTCCCTATGGAATAGAGAAAAGAAAAAGCAGACTGCTGAATAACATAGGTTCTGTATCTTGGTTTCTAAGTAGGTTCATCCTTTGTTTCAACAGAGGAGCGATTTATTCTTTACTTTAAAATGTTATTCCAGATATATTCTCTTGTATATAATTGTGTCTATTTCTGCTATGTATTGATTGTACTTGAAAAAAGGGAAGAGTACTAATTGATTTGCTCTGATGTAACTATCCAATTCCACTTAACCTTAAAGGAGCAGCTGCACTCAATTAACTAAGGTGAATATATACATACCAAAGTTTATTTTAATTTCTTTACATAGCAATTAAATAAAGGCTCCTTCCTTTTAATTGGTATTAGCAAGCATTTCATCTGACTGTTTTGTCTTCTTGACGTTTAACTTCAAGCTGAAAGATAATACAAAAAAAAACAACTCAATACCCATTTTCAATTTTTTTTAACCAAAATAAATATCTGGACTATATTAATATTTCCATTGTTAAAGAATATAGTTGCATTATGTATGCAGATTACTACTGTATACCTTTCAGATAGTGATACACATTGAACAAGCTATCCCTTTAGCAGTGTACTTTTAATTAGAGATGCGCATGATATGGAACGTTTATCTTGTCCCATGCGCAGAAAAAACACCATTTATAAGATCTATTCTGGGTAGATTATCGCAACGTGTGGAGCTGCTTTGTTGTAGGTTTTAGCCAAGACAAATTTTGGATTGTCTTGCAGGACAAGTAGAGGCAGGCCGCTACATTCTGTTCCTCTTTTCCTTTTATCACACATACATGTTCCTTCCTCTGATCATTGAAGCACCAGCCTCTTCTTCTCCTTTGGTTGTTGCAACAACCTTACACGAATTCAAACATAACAATGTCTATGCTCCAGCCAGCATGCCAGTTCTATCAATTGTCCCAATGTCTTCTTTCCCTTTGCTGTTGCCTTTTATTGTTGCTGGCTTTCTCTTTTCCTTGCTGTCTGCCATCTCAGAATGTACATTTTGATTCTACCATGGACAGTCCACACCCAAAATGCTTTGTATATCCTGCTTTTAACTGTTACTTCTTAACTGTAGAAACTGGGTTTTCTTAAATGTGTATAAATAACAAGACTAATGAAGCTTTCTTTGAAATAAGGAGAGGTACCTGATATATCTTAAAAGAACTGAAATTACCTGTGACCCTTCAAAAGTATGATCTTTCAACAAAGCGTTATTGCGACTTTCTTCTGTAGCAAATCCAATCCAGCCAAAACCTTTATGGAATCCTGTTTGTACATTCTGAACATTAAAGAGAATACATTAGTTGATCCAGATATCTGAATAAATATCCTCTTTTATATTTGGAAACGCTATTCATGGTTAGTTACTGCTTAAGAGTTTGTATTCAAACTTACGAACACACAAATTATATTATCTGTTAGGTAAACTAGAAACCATTTTCCAATATGCAACAACAAATTTGATAAGAACTGTTTCATGGAATAATAGTTTTAGAGAGAATGGTGTTGATATTTTATTTTTCTTTTATTGGATACAGAAAACAAAAGTATATGCATTTTTGGCAAGTAACCCCCAATTCAATTCTGCATACTTTTGAATAGTTTTGTGTATGATCACACAATGTTGTTAGTTAGGCAATATGATGTATTTGACTGTTTACTCAAATTTATATATGCTGGTGTATGTGCTACTCCATTTCCAGAGATTCTATATTGCTTATAGTAATAATATAATTGTTAATCTTTTCTTAAAATGTTAAAAATGCATAATTTGCAGCACAATACCTGAAATTACATACTAAGTCCTATTAATTATGGGGGAGTTTGAACAAATGTGCACATATCCTATTAATCAGTGGAAGTCAAATTACTCAAGGATGACTAAACTGTGTCTACAATCAGCTAGGAAAGGCAAACAAGGCACATTTCACTAAAAGCTAAAGATGTCAGCTTTACAACAGTAGGTGTATCATAAATGAATATGCTTTATTTTGTACAATGAAACATAAGATTCTGTTTAAAATATTTTTATGCATTTCTAATTCCAGAACACCTTAGTTATAATAACGACAAAATCATTTCAGTAAAAATAAGATAACCCATTAAAACATTAGGATTGCATTCTTGATAGTGAACAGTTTTTATTGGCTGGTAAAGAAAGGGAAAGTTATCTTTGAATTATTCTCACTATGATCATAGAAGAGAAGGAAATTTTTATATGGTAATTTTGTCCTGGATTTCATACCTTACATGTAAGTTCAAAACCTGAAAAAATAGAACTGAAATCCACAGCAAAGAATCACTACCTTTACACAAAGCTTCCTGTCTTTATAAAAAATAACTTTTTTCTCCCCAGATACAAAAATGTTTACCAAGAAAATAGGGAGTTAATAATTTAGCCTCATCAATTTGTGCCCTAATAAAAAGATAAAAGTAAAGGTTTTAAAATATGACTGTCCAGTTGTATCCGGCTCTAGGGGGTGATGCTCATCTTAGCTGAGGGAGCCAGCATTGTCAGAAGACATTTCTGGGATCATGTAAACAGTATGATTATATGCCAAGGCTCATGGAACACTGATACCTTCCTACCGAAGTGGTATTTATTTCTCTACTTGAATTAGCTTCGTGAATTTGGTGTTCTACAAGTATGTTAAACTACAATCCCTATAGTGGCTAAAAAATAAACTATGCAGGCTCAGAATTATGGAAAGTACAGTAGTGATGAAAAGTTTGTGAATCCTTATCCATAAGCTTGCAACATTGTGACCTACAATAAGAATTATTCAGATAAGAAATTCTGGTTAAATGAACAGCACAAATGCTACAGTGTGTCTACTGAACAAACAGAGCCAATATTTTCACTGATTGTTGGAAAATTTAACTAATCAGGTCTCTTATGTCAGATGCAACTGAAACACGAAGGATCCACTCCATAAAACTAAACTAATTGGTTGTTACTACCAATCTTTGCTATTAATTAACACATCTTTGTCAGCTACCAAAATCACTCTTAAAAACCAAGGCATGCAATACACTAGGGAACTGCAAACATTCACATGGCAAAGGATCTAAAGGCCACTTTTTAATTATCTAATACTACTATTCGTGTGTTAGGAAAACATTGAATAAAAGTGATGTACATGGGAGAATATGAAGGAAACCATTATTATCCCAAAAGCACATTGGCAAACTAGATAGAAGAGCCTGAATGGTCTAATAGTGAGATTAAAGTGGAATTCGCGGCTTCAGTTTGCAATTGCTAATATATTCAAAAATATAAACGAGCTGAAGAAATTGTGTATAAAAGAATTGTCAAAATATCTTCAAACTACTGAGCAGCACTGATCAATAGATATCTTTAAAAATAGAATAGAACAGAATAGGAGTTGGAAGGAACCTTGGAGGTCTTCTAGTCCAGCCCTCTGCTCAAGCAGGAGAACCTATACCATTTCAGACAAGTGACTGTCTAGCCTTTTCTTAAAAATCTCCAGTGATGGAGTGCCCACAATTTCTGTTCCAGTGAGGTTAATTGTCCTCACTGTCAGGAAGTTTCTCCTTAATTCTAGGTTGCTTCTCTCTTTGATCAGTTTCCATCCATTGTTTCTTGTTCTGCCCTCTGGTGCTTTGGTGAATAATGTGACGCCCCTCTTCTTTGTGGCAGCCCCTCAAATACTGCAATACTGCTATCGTGTCTCCCCTATTTTTTCTTTTCTTTAACTAGCCAAATCCAAGTCCTGCAGCCGTTCTTCGTATGTTTTAGTCTCCGGGCCTTTGATCATCTTAGTTGTTCTCTGAATTTTTTCCAAACATCTGTAATGATATGGTGACCAAAATTGGCTGCAGTATTCCAGATGTGGTCTTATAAAGCAGTACTAATACCTCGTGTGATCTCGATTCTATCCCTCTGTTTATACAACTCAGGATTATATTGGCTTTTTTGGCTGCTGCTGCACATTGCTGGCTCATGGTTAAGTGATTGTCCACTAGGTCTCCAAGGTCCCTCTCAGTTACTGTTTTTAAGCCAGGTCTTGCCCAATCTGTACTTGTATCTTTGATTTTTCCTACCAAATGTAAAACTTTGCTTTTCTCCACACTGAAACTCATTTTGTTGGATAGGGCCCACGGTTCACGTTTGTCAAGATCTTTTTGGATCCTGAGTTTGTCTTCTAAAGGAGATGCTGCCACTCAATAAATCTAAAATTTCATGTACTTTTTCCATTAAATAATGTGAATGTGGGCTCAAATGTATTCAAATAAACTCATGATATGTTACACTGCTTGATGTCCTCATTCCACAGATGCGGCTTGCACCACATTGTAGATCACAGTATTGCAAGATTAAAGACAGTTTTAAAGAATTCCCAAACTTTTAATCACTTACATTAAAATAACCTAGAACACTTTTCTTAAACTTTTTCCTTTCAGGATCCCTTCCAATTTTTAAAAATTATGGAGGACTCCAAAAAAGCTTTTGTTTGTAAGGGTTATATTTATTTATATTTATTATATTAAAAAAATTAAACTTGACACATTCACTGGTATTACCTCTTCTCACAGTTGTTTGATGGGATTTTAATACCAGATTATTTTTCAACATCAGTTTGCAAATAGTTTTGATTTCAGGAACCAGAGAGGCACTTTAAGAAACACTGCCCTCAAAGACAACATGTTAAAGAAAACTGCCAGAAAACCTTGATAAATATCATGCCTATCTACTTATCTGTTTATTTACCTACAACACCATTGGTCAAATACAATTTGAATATGTTTACATTGGCTAAATCGTTTAATAACAATACTTACAAATGGCAGGATGCATTTCTTCACAGGTCCAAATTGAGTAAAATATTCTCGTAGTTCATCTTTAAAAAATGGCAGGTGGTCAGTAAAGTATAGATCATTTGATGCACTACATTTCTAAGAGCCAATTTCTCAATTGACGGGTAAACTATTGTGGGCTTAGAAAATGACTTTCTGAGGAGCAGGGCTACTAGTCACCCTAAATTTCTCACAACCCTTGAAATGATAATACATTACAGACATTTGACAGAAATGGGTAACGAAATGTAACTGTTTGATGCTGCTCAGAAAGTTTGGCTTCAAATTTCAAAAAGTTCTACAACACAGCAAATAGCAATGGCAATGAGCTTTTGGGGAAACCACATCCTCCAATTGGTCAAAACATATGACCGAACTACCATTCACAAAATTATACATTTGATTAATTTTTAACCTGCCTAATAATAGCTCTCTGATCAATATTATTAAAAAAGGGTTAAAATTACAGCTTTTAATTTAAATGAAGCACAGATTAAATATA
This sequence comes from Crotalus tigris, assembly GCF_016545835.1. Lineage (NCBI taxonomy): Eukaryota > Metazoa > Chordata > Lepidosauria > Squamata > Viperidae > Crotalus > Crotalus tigris. The sequence continues at coordinate 19,074,621 of NW_024096970.1, forward strand.
GTCCCTGAATGAGAAAGGATTACTTTGCTCCTTTATGCATACAGTAATACATGAAGCCAAAAAGTATTATTTTTTTTATAAAAAAGCAAACATAATCAACAGTCAGTACAAGAAAAAATAGATTCACATTCAAATTAACAATGAAACCCATTGCTCGAGACCACAATTTACTCATAATAAAATGAAACTAACCCATCTTCTGGGTTCATACAAGACAATGATCCATCACTATGCACACTGGTTATCTATTCTAGATATATCTAGGTTCCAATCTGTATATCATGTCCACTTATTCCAGAATAAAACCAAAACAAGCACACTACAGTAATTCCCTTCTACCTTGCAATCTGTACAGGAGACTACACAATACCAAGAACTCATTTGTTTCGGGCAATTAATAACATAATAAAAACAACAGAATAACAGAGTTGGAAGAGACCTTGGAGTTCTTCTAGTACAACCCCCTTCTCAACCTAGAGACTCCTATTTCATTCCAGACAAATGACTGTCCAGTTTCTTTTTAAAAGCCTCCAGTCATGGAGCACCTACAAATTCTGGAGGCAAATCGTTCCACCGGTTAATCGTTCTCACTGTTAGGAAATTTCTCTTTAGTTCTAGGTTTCTTCTCCCCTTGATTAGTTTCCACTTATTATTATTAATAATAATCACTTTTTATTATTACTATTAATTTTCGCTACATAGCCCCAGTATACAAACGACCACAACGAAAATTTCCACACGGGCTCATCAGCTTCATCCTTCCCTGATTAGCGACATCTAGTTGGCACCTCGATAAGAAGACAAGTGATCGCAGTCAAAACCCGGGATATCTCCTCAAAGCAAGAGGAATTGGCAAAGAATTTACAAAGAAGACGTCGGCTGGGATAGAAAGGTAGGAAAAATCCGCTTCAGCCTCTTCACAGGAAATAAATAGGAATCCCTGCCCAGTTTAGAGGTGTCTCGGAGATATACCCCTACTCTTTGGCGGAACAAAAGCTTCAGTCACTCAAACCACAAGCGGGGGAAAATCCTTACTACCCCGTTAACCATCATAAGAAAATGCATCTTCCCTCACTCACTTTCCTCCACGTTCCAGGGTATTCGCCTAACAAAGACCTCGAAGACACGCCGAGAAACACCCCTCGCTGCCATCTTAAAATGAGGAACGACTACTTTGTCCGGCCGCGGCTCTTTCCAGCCAATGGGAAGCTAGTTTCCGCTGCTTCGGCGGAGCGCGTGCAAGGTCAAGCCTTGAGTTAAGATGGCGGCGGCCACGAGGGAAGAAGATGCGTTCCGTCGCCTCTTTCGTTTCTATCGGCGATGGGAGGGGTCGGATCCTACCGGGGTGATTGACTTCTCAAAGCCAGCCGGGCGGCAGGTAAGCCAAAGGGAGCCCTCCACCACTTTGCCCGGGCGGATCCTGCCAGTGTCTGCTGCCAGGAAGATGCCAGGAACGTCTTCCTTTTGAAAGACCCTCCCCGTTTCCGCTGCACGTTTTTCGTCATTCGCCGGATTGCGTGTATATCGGCGTGAAGACTTCGCAGTAATAATCTGTTATGTCTCTGGTTCAAAACTTGGCATAATTTTTTTAAAAGTAGTATGGCGTATCGGTTAAGACGAGCAGGAAGATCGGATTTTAATCGATTCTCAACTACAGAAACTTGGTGATTTGGAGCCAGTTGCTGCCTGTGAATCCAACCTACCTCATTGTTCTGTGAAACTAGATTGCAAATGAAATTTTGAAATCTTAACTGAATGAGTAAAAATAACAATGGAGGAAATAACACAATGATCGTGTTCTGTGCAAGAACTGCTGGGATCTTAACCTTCTGGTGGACAATACAAACTGTAGTAATCAGTGCTCAGTCATTGCAGGGTGCAAATATGGCTGACTGCCTTGGCAGCGTTTGTTCTTTTTATACAGTTTTCCAAGTAGCAAAAGTTTAACATGGCAATACCATAGCAATAGCATTTCATTGGTTAAACTCCTTACCAATCCTTAAGAATAGAAAGCCAGGAGGCCCAAAACAGGGAGCAGTTTTCTGCCACATCCTGTTGGTGTAAGCTAGCTGATATCAGGCAGGTGAGGTCATTGTACCAGCCTGGGGTAGTTTCCCACATTGCCATGGTGATGTGAAGGGATGAGATAATGTAGAGAGAGGAGGCATGCAGGCTTTGGAGGGGGCAGTTTGCTGCTCATGACCTCTACCTGGCCCCTATCTCTACATCTCACTCTTTTTTGTTTTGTTAGACGAAATATCGTCATAAGAGGGGTTAATAAAAGGATTATAATCAGGAGAGGAGCATCCTTGCAGTTGTTTATATAGGGCATAAACCTGACCCTGAGGCAATGTGGGAGAGAATTTGGGGTTAAAAGCTCTGATACATATATTGCAAAAGAAAGGAATACATTGCACAAAACAGCACCCACCAAGATCCTAAAGTATCAATTTTCAAATCAGAGGCCAAATTATGTAAAATATTGATCTGGTGCTGGATGGTTCGTGAATTATCAGAAATATTGAAACAACACATCCCCTCAAAACTTTCACAACCCAAATGCTGACGCAGAAGCAAATAATCGATAGCAGCGCGATTTTGCAAAATAGCTTTTCTCAAATCTTGCAGTTCATGGTTGATTGCTGACATAGCTGAAGAAGTAGCATTAATTGTTTTTGTTAAATTACATGCAATAGCATTAATGTTGAGATGAGCACAAAGAGCAAGTCCTGGTACATCCACTAGAGACATAGTCAGTGCCACCTATTCTGCTTTATTAAGTAAGGCTGTCTCAGAGTCACAAGTGCTATCTAGCATGACCCCACCTCGAGAACGGTTCGAGGGAAGTTTCCCGCTGCCATTGCTGGCTGGGAAGGAAAGCCGGAAATGGAGCCAACATATTGGCGAAATAAGTGGTTCCTTTTGGCCTCCGTAAGTTTAAGGGTGGTGGGAAGGAGAAAGAGCCAAAAGAGGATGCACTACGAGGTGCACCTGGGTGAAAAGGGGTATAGGATTGCAAGCATCTATCCATCCAGACTGTGATGTGGGGACCAAGTCCCCCAGTGTTCTCAGTGGCCAGTGGGGACTGTAGTTCCAAGTTTAAGGTGTCAGCTTGAAGAAGCTGATGGTAGCCCTAGTTGCAAAATGGTCACTGTGTCCTTGAATACAATACCTATCTGGGCAAGGAGAGAAGCAGAGGCTTATCCACCCATTGATGGAGCACTTTTGGAGAATAAGTTGGATCAAAAGTTGAGTCTCTAGGACTCTTCTCCTAACCTAATTGCTTCTCAGTTTTGGGGGGGTTTGATTTGGAGAAAGGGCAATTACAGAGTGTCCTTCTGCTGAGATTTAGCATTACAGCTGAACCACCAATGTCAGCTTGTTGAAGTAAAGTGGAAAGTATCTCAATGTAACAAGCTAACATACACAAAGCACATTTCCTAGAATGGATGGAATTGGATTCAAAGGAAATATCCCTTTGTTGAGGGCTCAGTTACTTGTGCTGGACTTCAGACTATGTGTTTGAGTTATCGTTACCTCTGTATATATGGGGGGGAATACCTCAGCAAAATGAATTTGAACAGATATCCTATCTAACAACTCAAGACAATCCAGGTAGTTGGCAGCACCTGGCCAACTTTTGTTGACATTGAAAAATTAAATAGGTTTGGACCTGATTAATACTTGAAAGGAGACTATCTAAAACTTGCTGGGCTGTAGGCTTGACCCAGAAGTTACTAAACTTTCTAAACATGGCAATGGCAAGCCAAGAAAACTTCATAGATGTGTCCATGCAGTTATTAACTTGCTCTACTGAACAGCAAGTTTTTAACAGATTTGCATGTTTGAAATATAGGATCATAAAGAAATCAACTATGCTTTAAATTAGCCTGCTTGTCATCTTGCAGGAATTGTGGTGTTCAATTCCTGCATATCAGATATTTACATTACGATTCATAACAGTAGCAAAATTACAGTTATGAAGTAGCAATGAAAATAATTTTATGGTTGGGGGTCACCACAACATGAGGAACTGTATTAAAGGGTCGCGGCATTAGGAAGGTTGAGAACCACTGACTTAAAGGCTTGATGTTTTCTTCATCAAAATTATTGCTACATCCCTTTACCCTTCTGAGGAATGGGTAGAGTTGGTAGTATTTACTTCTGTTGTTGTTGTTTTTTAACTTCTGTTTACTTTTTACTTTACCTTTTCAATAATAATCTATGGATATCTTTCTGGGTATCTGATATTCAATTTTTTTTTTTAACTAGGTAGTCAGCTGTCCTCTGAAGTTAATCTCAGTAAGTGATCAAGATGCCTACAGAGCAGGATTACATCCAGTTACCCAGTGGAAAGCTTATGGTTTAGATAATTATCCGGGTGAGCATATTTGGGATATCTAAATTTAGTCAATAGAACAAGTGATAATGTATGCAACATTTTTGGAAGAAACATGTTATAATACTTGTGTTTCTGTTTTTTTCAGTGTTCATAATTTAAATATCCATAATTTAAATATCCACATCTATATTTTTTTCTTTTTCATCCATTTTTATTTTTATCTAGGATTCATATATATTAATAATCCCTTTCTTCCGGGCTCTCAGTGCCATTGGGTGAAACAATGTCTAAAGAAATATACCCAGAAACCTAATGTGTGCAATTTGGATATGCATATGTCTTCTGAGGAAATTACTGATATCTGGGGGAAGAGTAAATTTCAGCTTCGGTAAGTCCTATCTCTGAGTTATCTCATAACATATTTGGTAAAACAACACAATAGCCATTGTGCTGTTGATTCCTTTCTTGTAAGCTACAGCTACTTTTTTTTTGTATATATTTTATTAATTTTTGTAGGGTTAGGATTAGGGTTGGTTTTTTTTAAAATAATATTCTTAATATTTAGCAGACAGCATATTGTCTGGGTTCATGTATTTAAAAAACAATAAATAAGAGTTAATTTCTATATTATCATAATCAATATGTTAGTTAATCGCTCCATACTCTTTTTCTTACTAGTATATATTCTATGTTACATAGTACATATCATGTTCCTTTTTCTCTTAACTCGCTTTTCTAGCCATTGGTAAAAATTGTCTCATGTTCTAAAGTACATTGACTCTTCTTTCTCTTTTATCTTTAATGTCAATCTGTCCATTTCTGCACATTTTAATATTTTCTTAATTAGTTCTTCCGTTTGTAAGTTTTCATTTTTCCAATATTGGGCAAATACAATTCTTGCTGCAGTTAATACATGTAAAATTAAGTATGTACAATCTTTCTCATAGTGTCCTCCTATTATGCCTAACAGAAACAGTTCTGGCTTGAAATCTATATGTTTTTTAGTCATTTTTTCCAACCATATGTGTATTTTTGACCAAAATCTTTTAGCTTTAGAACATGTCCGCCAGATATGATAATAAGTACCTGGTTTTTGTTTACATTTCCAACACTTATTTGATGTATTTTTGAACATTTTCATTAATCTCACCGGTGTAAGATGCCATCTGTAAAACATTTTGTATAAGTTTTCTTTGTAAGCCACCGCTTTCGTTAATTTAGCATTTCTTTCCCATAATCTTTCCCAATTTTCTAGTTCTATATTATGTCCAAAGTTCTTTGCCCATGTTATCATTGCTTCTTTTACTTGTTCCTCTTCCATGTTTAAGTTTAACAAATATTTATAGAATTTGTTAATCAATTTTTCATCTGTTTTTAGCAGTATCTGGTTAAATTCTGTCTGTTCTTTATAAAATCCTGTTGTTTTAGCATCTTTTTCATATCTCGTTTGAATTTGCAAGTATGGCCATCATGATAGTTCAATTACTTTTTTGTAGCCCTATAAGTCAGTTGCTAAAAAACAATGTAACCTACATTCAATCCTCTTTCGCTGAGGATTGAAGGAAACTCACCTGGTGTTTTCAGATTTTTGTCAATCCAAAGCAGACGGGGTCAAATTATTCTCCAAAGCACCAGAAGGCAGGACAAAAAACAATGGTTGGAAACTGACTGAAGAGAGAAATTAAGGAGAAAGTTCCTAACAGTGAGGACAATTAACCAGTGGAACAGCTTGCCTTCAGAAATCTGGGAGCTCTATCATTGGAGATTTTTAAGAGGAGACTAGACAGTCACTTGTCTGAAATGGTATAGGTCAGAGCCCTCTCTGTGGGCACACGCGCCGTCACCCCAGTCCTAGGCATTCAGCTGGGTTTTATAAAACCTTTTTGCTTTAGGCCTCCACTGCCATGTGCCAAAAAAAAAAAAAAAGGTTCAATCAGTCAATTTTAATTTTTCACGGGGGAAAAAAAAGATCTTGCAAAATTGGAATTGATTGAACGTTTTAGTCCCAGTCTGCCATTACCACCGCAGCCACGCCCACCCAATGGGCCACGCCCACCCAATGGGCCACACCCACCCGGCACTCGACGATGCATAAGTGGGTTTTGGATTGCAGTTTAGGCACTCAGTCTCTAAAAGGTTCACCATCACTGGTATAGGTTCTCCTGCTTGAGCAGGGGGCTGGACTAGAAGACCTCCAAGGTTCCTTCCAGCTCCTATTCTATTCTATTCTATTCTAAATTTTTAATAATCAAAAAGTAGTTAATGAGCAATTTATGAAAGTGATTAGAAAAGGAAGTATGCAAACCCAACATTCTTAAAGATCCCCAACATAGTTTGAGCAAGAAGACTATTATTCCCTTGTCTGCTAGAGTTGTAAACCCCCACTGTCTTTCAGTCTCAACACAAGAAGCAAATGTCTGGAGCACTTGGGGGCAATTTCAGGTCTTCTCCTTATACAGAGAGGAATTATCAAGGAGCCAATCTATTCACTGGCTCTTCATTCTCTACAGTTGTTGGCTCCACTTTCAACCGAGCTGACTTCAGTTTTCCTTCTCCGGAAGTCATAAACTGCATATTTTGGTGTGTTTGCTTAATAAATGGGAAAATTCCCATTTATCAAGTTCTGTGGACCTATCAAGTCTTATGGAAGATAAGCCTTTTTTAAGAAGCCCATTGTGTAGGATATGGAGTGGAGAAGGCCTATCTGTCTGTCTGTCTGTCTATCTATCTATCTATCTATCTATCTATCTATCTATCTATCTATCTATCACATTTACATGTCCTTGCTTAACCACAATTGGGACTGGCAACTGCCTTGCTAAGCAGAAAATTGTGGTATGGGAGGATACAACAGTAAACAATGTGCTTGAAACTGGGTGAGGAATCTGATTTTCCCTTTTCTATTCTACACTTAATTTCCTGGAAAAGATCCCCAAGAGCAAAATACTTACAAAAGTGAAGGAGGGGGACTTCCGCCCCACCCGTATACTAACGGAAGTGGTGAATTAAAATTTCCATGGAGGATCAAAATATATGGTAGTGAAATAAATTTATAAACTTGAAAGCTAAAATTTAATTTTGGACAAATTTAAAATTGTGGAATGGTTAAGACTCTCATTTTAAAGACCATTGTTCATATTGAAAACTAAATAGATGCTAACACCTAGTAGTGGATGAAGATTATGACAGTTATGATTTCCATAGAGAACTTGCCAAAACCTGGGAAAAGCTAATCTGTGTTTGTGACCTTCAAAGCTTTAATAACAATGAACAGCTATGACAAACAAAAAAAAAAAAAGACAACAATCTGGGCTGCAGTCAAAGAGAGAATTGTAAACTTTAGAAAAAAAATATTTTCTGAACTCTTTGGATTACAAATATCTATTTTATCTGGACTCTGAAGTTATTTGCAGACAGGAAAGAAAACTTCAACTTTTGGCCATCATGGATCAGACACATGTAGATAGAACACACCAAGAAAACATAAATACCTCTCAGGAGGAGATAAATCGTATACTGCAATTAATTCAAATAACACTGAGTTCAAATCGCAAAGAAATCCAAAATATGCCCCACACTCATCAGTCACCAGTAATCCTGGATAAATCATTAGTTCCAGTCAACAGTGGTGGTCTAGTGCTAGACCCTTGTTTTATAAGGTACTTCAGAACGTTACATTCTCTCATTTTTAAAATCTGCATGAATACAGTGGGAGAGGTTTTCCACTGGATCAGAGAACATCAACATCAGTATACTGATATACTCATTTCTGTATCTCTGCCCCAGACATCCAAGTGAAATTGTCAAGGTTTTGCCTGAATCTCTGGAAACTGTAAGAGTTTGGATAGGAAGAATAGGCTTCAGCTGAATCCTATCCACAATAATCTATATGTCATTGTTCCTAAACTATCCTTCTTCCACCTCAGTGAATATTTTGTGTGTGTGCATTGGATTTCTAAAAATGCACTATAGATCACATTTCACTCTTCAGATAACTCCAGGTAGCCCCCAACTTACATCAGTTTGTTTAGTGACTTTTCAAAGTTACAACATCATTGAAAAAAAGTTACTTTTTTCACACTTATGACCATTGCAGCATTCCCACAGGCACCTGATCAAAATTCAGACATTTGATAACTGACTCATATTTATGATAGTTGCACTATCACTTAAATATGAGCCAGCAGTGTGCTACAGCTTCCAAAAAAAGCCAACACAGTGCTAGGCTGCATTAATAGAGGGATAGAATCAAGATCACATGAAGTATTAATACCACTTTATAATGCCTTGGTAAGGCCACACTTGGAATACTGCATCCAGTTTTGGTCACCACAATGTAAAAAAGGTGTTGAGACTCTAGAACAGCGGTTCTCAACCTGTGGGTCGCCATTTTTTCCCCCTTTTCCTTAGCTGTGCTACTCCCTTTTATTCTATTGGTTTTTGAAAGCCAATAGAATAGACTCTCTTGAATAGAGTCTAATTCTATTGGCTTTCAAAAGCCAATAGGAATTGTCCAGGCTGTCTCTGCCCTGCTGAGCCTGCCAAAAGCCCCATTCTGCAAACGGTGCTGCACCAGTTGAGTAGTCCTCTACTTACGACCGGTTGAGTAGTCCTCGACTTATGACCGGTTGGGGGTCGCGGCATTAAAAAGGTTGAGAACCACTGTTCTGGAAAGAGTACAGAGAAGAGCAACAAAGATGATTAGGGGACTGGAGGCTAAAACATATAAGGAACGGCTGCTGGAATTGGATATGTCTAGTTTAACGAAGAAAAGGACGAGGGGGGACATGATAGCAGTGTTCCAATATCTCAGGGGCTGCCACAAAGAAGAGGGAGTCAAGCTATTCTCCAAAGCTCCTGAAGGCAGGACAAGAAGCAACGGATGGAAACTAATCAAGGAGAGAAGCAACCTAGAACGAAGAAGAAACTTCCTGACAGTTAGAACAATTAACCAGTGGAACAACCTGCCTCCAGAAGCTGTGAATGCTCCAACACTGGAAGTTTTTAAGAAGAGACTGGACAGCCATTTGACCAAAATGGTTTGGGTTTCTTGCCTGGACAGGGGGTTGGACTAGATGACCTCCAAGGTCCCTTCCAACTTTATTATTGTTGTTGTTATTATTATAAATCACCTTTTGCAACCTTCTGACAAGCAATGGGGAAGCCAGATTCACTTAACAACCATTTTTGCTAATTTAACAGTTATAGTGATTCATTTAATAACTGCTGCAAGAAAGGTTGTAAAATGAGGAGAAATTTGCTTAACAAATGTTTCACTTAGCAACAGAAATTTGGGGCTCAATTGTGGTCATAAGTCGAGGACTACCTGTATTAAATTTTTTGACCAGCTTTATTTAGAACCACGTGAGTGATTTCATTTTATTTTATTTATTAATTTTTTATGCTGTCCGTCTCTCCTATAAGGTGACTTTTCCATGGCAAACTTATGGAAAGTTTTTATAACTGAAACTGCTTGTGATTATGTTGTTCTTTATCTTTTTAGAAACCAAAGTGCCACTAAATCACAGCCAAAAAGCTTATTGGAAAAGTTACGCTGGGTAACTCTAGGTTACCACTATAACTGGAATACAAAGGTATGCAAGGGGCAATAGAACCTCCTAAAAGATATGACAGCAAATATTTATTTTTATTTTTTCTGTGGATGGCACCAAGGGCAACAATCAGACATCAGGGTTTTAAACCCCAAATATTCTATTCAGAATATAAACCTGGACTAAAAAGAAAACATTCTTTATCAGCCAGCTACAGACAAGGTTAACACAATGAGCTTTGAGTTTTTTATTGTCTGGTCTTCATAAGAAACTGACCTCTTACCAACCTTCTAAGTACAAAATTCTGGGCCCTAATAATGTAAAGAGGGGCCGATCTTATGGCATGTTACAAAAACTGCTAATTATATAACCTGTCTTAAGTCATTTAAGCATTGTTGACAAAAATAACAACTATGAGGACAAAGTATACATTGATGCTCTGAAGTTGCTTTAAGTCACAGTTAAGAAAATTAGTTAAGTCACGCTGCAAAATTGCTGTTTCAGTTAAAAACATTTAACTAACCTTGTAAACTATAACAGAGAGAAATTGATTCAGATAATAACACTTCATATTTTAAAGAGTTGTTATACTTGAGTTTGCAATAAAGAAATCTGGTTATTTTCCTTCTATAACTTTGGCATTCTGGGCTTTAAGCCAGATGGTAACCTGAAGTTCACTTTAGATTATTAAAAGGTAGCATAATTTAAATTTAAATCACTTTGAAACATTCCTTATACACTGGCTTCATTACTTAAAAATTCTATTTGCAACTTTTTTGCTCTTTCAACTAGAAATATTCAGCAGATAACTATACCCCCTTCCCATCTGATCTGGCTTTCCTGTCAAAGCAAGTGTCTAAAGCTTGTGGATTTCCCAACTTCCAAGCAGAAGCAGGGATCCTGAACTATTATCACTTTGATTCATCTTTAGGAATTCATGTGGATGAATCTGAACTGGACTTTTCTCCACCTCTTTTATCATTCAGGTAAGCAGAGCAAATACGTTTAGATGTATAGATATGTATATTTCACACATTCTTCTGACAGGTGTAGACCTACATTTCTGGATATACTAACTAGATATATGAATGAAGGTTTAAACTAGGCATTTAGGGCCAAAGGGTAGTTATACTATGTGAAAGCCAAAATAGTAGCATTTTATTTATTTCATTTTATCTTGATTTTTCTTTTTTCAGTGGCACATTTTATTTGCCTCACATAATTTTATGATATATCTATATGTACTCTACCACTCAGCCTGTTTCCTTAGGGGTATCCAAGTTGGTGGGTACATTTGAAATTTTGAAGGGATATTAATTAATTAGTGGAACAGCTTGCCTCCAGAAGTTGTGGTGCTCCATCACTAGAGGTTTTTAAGAAGATATTGGACAGCCATTTATCTGGAATGCCCTGAGAGGAGAAACAGAGGAGCAGCGAAACATGATCGTAGAACTAAACAACCAACATTTTTCCTGACAGCAACTTTAATGGAGAAAAACACTTGGGTGTTGCACAGTGTTTGCAAATGATCCACAAATATTTTCAAACCTAGGACCAGCTAAACAAACATTTGTTAACTTGGCAAATGAACAACAGTCTGCTGTTAAAGGGAAAGGTAAAGTTTATGTAAATGGTATAGGAAAAATGGATAATGTATTATACGTACCACAGTTAAACCATAATTTATTCAGTATTTCAAGCTTGGATAACCTGGTGTATGAAGTACTGTTTGCAAAGGGTTAATGCACCATTAGGAAAGGTGGGAGGATTTGTGCACAAGGAAAAAAGCAGGATGATTGTGCATGAACACTTACAAACACTGCCACACATAATAATTGCATACATAATTAGGTCATGCAAGTTTTAGAGTGCTACAAAGGATGCCAGACCTAGCTGAAGGGCTTAAAATTAACTTGAAACCTCTCCTAAAATTAATGCAACACATATTTAGATTGCGCTATTTGTAAGGAGTCAAAGTCCAGAGTCTATCCTGTAACTAAGAAAAGCTCAAGGCAAACAGAGTTTTGCAGTTAGTGCACACTGATTTAATTGGTCCTATGGCCAGCTGCAAACAGACAGGGAAACAGAGTTCATGTCTGACAACTTCCAAATGTGGCTGAGGAATTTAAACATAAGGCATAGACATACAAACCCATACTCCTCGGCAGAAAACGGTGTGGCTGAACGGAGGAGTGGTGTATTGCAAAACATGAAATACTGTTGGCAGATGCAGGAATAAGTAAAACGTACTGGGGGGAAGCCATGAAAACAGCCAACTATTTGGTAAACAGGGTATGGAGCATTGCTATCAATGAAACTCCATATTTCCTGTTATATGGAAGGAAACCTTCATTGACTCATCTAAGGACAATTGGCAGTTATGCCTGGGTGCATATTCCCAAAAGTACCAGAAGGAAAGGACAGAAAAAGGCCAAGAAACTTAGGTTTGTTGGATATGAGCCAGGTTCCAAAGAGTATAGATTCACAGATGGAACAAAAAAGGTTGTGATTTCAAGGTCTGCTAGTTTGCAGAACAAAACAATTGGGTCAGGGTGCATGCTAACACCGAGGTGTTCATGCCAACACCTAGCGCTAGTTCTCAGGAAGGAGAAGCTACACAAATCCCAATGAAGGAAGGACAGGATAGCAGGTCGGAAATAGTAGGAATAGAAGAGGATAGACCTGCAGTAAAGAGAGAAATAACAGAAACACAGGAACAGATGATACCGAGGAGGTTTGAATGTAGCAATAATGTACCTCCTGATAAACTACCATTTAATATAGACCACTGTTTACTGTGTTTACTCCTCAGTTATCTCGGTGCAATAAGACTGTACATGCTCTGACAAATAATGTTAGATTTTAAGGGGTTTTTTGTAAATTAATACTTTGTAAAAACAAGAGCCAATATGATATACAGTAGGCCTGGTGGTTTCAATGTCCTTAATTATAATGAAGCCTCTGAATAGCTTACTAAAAGGAGAATATCCTTTTAAAAGTATAAAGTTGCCCATATTTGTGTGTAACTATAGTTTTACTAACTCTTCTTTCTTTTTTCTGTATTAACTTCCTAGCTTTGGACAGTCATCCATATTTCTGCTGGGAGGATTGAAACGAGATGAAACCCCTGTGGCCCTGTTCACACATAGTGGAGACATTATGATAATGTCTGGTTTCAGCCGCCTACTGTATCACGCAGTTCCCAAGATCTTCCCCAATCTAGAAGGAAAGTCTTTGCCATCTTCCTTAGAGCTACCTCTCTCTGCTGACCTGCCCGCAGACTCTGTGATTGAGCGCTGCTCCGATGACGATTGGCAAACCTGTGCCAGATATTTGGAAACATCCCGTATTAATATGACTGTGAGACAGGTGCTAGCTGAAGGTCAGAGCTTCTTGACTGAAATTAGGACAGAGAGTGAACAAAATGCATTCTCCACAGACCATTGTGAAAAGTTTAGAGAAACCAAAACACACAAGCCTATTAGCAACAGATGAGCCCCTCTTTTCACCATAACCTCAGATGCATGAAAAGCCAACACCTCACAGAAGAGATGGGATATGCCATTGAAAGAAAATTGATTAACTGTGAAAATAAGTATGTACAGCCAAAGTATATGGCTCAGGTGAGGAAAATCAGTGCTGTTTCAGTCTCATTAGGATCACACAGCAAATCTATGTATTTTGAACTAAGTTATTTTGATGCTTTGCAAAAATCAAAACTTTTCTCAGCCTATAACTTTCTTGTGGTTTGCTTTGAGATATCAGAGAGGAGATTTCAAGTTAAAAAGCATATTTGGGTAATCTATAAAGTGCCAGATGGTCAGCTTAATTCTGAATTTCTTTGGCACAATTGCCTGTTCCCTCACTTTTTTTGTATTTGGGACCCTTCTGGGCCTCACTAGCATTTCTCTTCACACAGAAACTAGCTTATCTTTGCACATCATGTCATTAGGCAAGGCTTTCTTCCAACAGTCTTATAAAGACAGATCTGCTTTTTGCAGATGAATTTTATACCTCCCTTTGGCTGTGATATTTGTAGCTACCTCAGTGGCTTTCTTTGGGTCTAGCTTTCCCATAGTGCCTGAAGTGTGTGTGTGTGTGTGTGTGAGAGAGAGAGAGAGAGAGAGAGAGAGAGAGAGAGAGTTGAGCTGAAAGAGTGCTAGTATGCCAGCCAGCACTTCCCTAATTATAGATATGTTCACCCACAACACCATATCAAGTGACCTTTGACATCTCCCAGCATAGCAGTGATTTTCAGACTTTCTATCATATCACTTGTTCTATAATGGTGTTTTCCTTTGTCTCCAAAGATGCTTCCTTTCTGGATCAACACTCCCCTGCATTCTCTGATTGCTTTTCCCTGTGTTTTCCTGTGTCATCTAGAGCCTGCATACAGGTAGTTTTCAACTTATGATCACAATTGAGCCCAACATTTCTGTCACTAAGTGAGACAAGTTAATGAGTTTGCCCCATTTTATGATCTTCTTTGCACAGTTGTTAGGTGAATCGCTGCCACTGTTAAATTAGTAACACAGTTGTTAAGTGAATCTGACTTCCCCATGACTTTGCTTGTCAGAAGGTTGCAAAAGGCAATCACTGGGACATTGCAGCTCTCATAAATACAGGCAGTTTCCAAGCTTCCAAATTTTGATCACATGGGGGGGATGCTGTATATTGGTCGTAAAGGTGAAAAATAGTTGTCACTTTTTTTAGTGCCATTGTCACTTCAAACAGACACTAAACAAATGGTTGTAAGTTGAGGACTACCTGTAGTGGTGTTCTTGAGTCTGAAACCTCACATAATTAGGTGTTTGCACTTTCTTCTTTGGGCACATTTTACTTCCTTGTCCAGATTTCTGACATTTGGAACATTTAATGGGAGTTATCTTATTTAATGTTCCTTTATCTCCCTTGGGGGTATTTCTTGATACTTCACCTTTTTGAGAAGAAAATGGTTGTTCTTTTGGGGAGGAGGGGAATTTGATTTTCTCTCAGCCTTCCTTTCTTCTTCTTCTTTTTAATATATTTTATTGATTCTTTTTTAAAAAAAAACATAAATCAGTCAATAATTGGTAAACAGTGTGTTGTCTGGGTTACATTTATAAAACAATCATTAACAATTTCTATAATCCATATTCCACATATTAATATTAGTTGATTTCCTCTTTCCCCAAAGCAATCTCTTTTGCAAACATTGAGTTAATACAATTCTTATTGTTTTGATAAATTACAATTGAATGTATAATTTTTTCCCAATATTCCTAAAAATAATAATCATATTAGTATAATATTTCTTTTCTATTCAATCATTCTGGTTGTCTTATCATAGATCCTGTCACAATCCTTATTTTAGTTTATTTCTCCCACTGAATTCTAGATATTCTTACTGGTGAATATTTTCTCAAAGATTTATTACATTTACATTTACAAATTTTATTCTATTTTTTCCATATAAGCCATCTCACACTGTTACATTTAAGAAATAGATAAAACAATGAAAAGGGAAAAAAAGAGAAGAGAAAAAGAAAGGAAAACAAGAGTAAAGAAACGTAAGAAATAACATACTACTTAAAATATATATCCCTCCTAGGCTAATATATATTTATTTCCTTAATTTCTTATTATTTTTAACCATAATTAAGAATATATTTGATCTTTAATCTTTAAGCATTCCGTTCAATACATCTAGTCATCTAGTCCTTTAACTCTTATTCAAAACATTTTTTTATAATTTTTTTTAATTCAGTCACATTTAAGTGTCTAAAACATTTCCTTTATTTAAATCATTTCAACTTTTTTATATGACTCATATCAAGAAAAAGAACACAAAAGAGGAAAAAGCATACTATATTGTTTAGAGAATTCATCCCTCTTAGAATAGTATATTCCAAAAATTTTCTATTTCTTTAACCATATTCAAACAATGTTTCTTTTTTAAGTATTCTCTCTGATAAGTCCCATCATTTATTTTCTTGGTTTCCACCTTAATCTTTCTCCTTTGCCTAGTATCTTTCTTAATCAATGTATTTTGCTGAATCAAAAGGTTTTTCCATATGTTCACAAATGTTGCTATAGATATAAAAAGTAAATCAGTATCTTTGTTAGGGGCATTTGCCAACTCCTTTTTATTGGGAATCTTTTTCCTTCTTTTTCTCTCTGCTTCTCTTGTCACTTTTTGTCTCTTCAGTTCTGGTGTTTTCCCTGATGTCTCTGTAGAACGTTTTATCCAGTCTTTTTTCTTGTCCTCAAGTTTATTTTGTAGTGTTGAAATGTAAGTTGTCTTTTCCAAATTTAGTATTTCTTGTAAATTTTTCCCACTTAGATTAGATCATACTCCTTTGTTTTGTAGAATTACATCTTCAAATCTCTATCCTCGAATTTATGTTCAGTCATCTGTTTTGTCTGTTCCTTCTCTGCTGTATTTTCCTGAGGGTTCTTTTGGTATAAAACTGAATTGGAGATGAGTTGATTTATATTTTCAAAATTATTCTGAGTTTCTTTGTGATTTGAGATCATTGTTCCTTGAATTAGTTGCAGCTTAACATATATCGCCTCTTGAAAAATATTCATTTTTTTCTTGATGTATTTCCTATAAATCTCTGATTTTCCATGATGACCAAAAGTTCAGATTTTTTTCTCTTCTCCCCCCCCCCCCCCTTTGGAAATAGCTTTGGAGTCAGAATTGAATAAATACTTATAGTCCAGAGAATTAAAAAAAAAAGTTCTTTTTTGTTTTGTTTTGTTTTTGTTCCTTCAGGTTTGTAAGTCACTTTATCTACACAACTATTCTTTATTTGTAAAGCTTTGAAGGTCACAGGCAAAGATTAGTTTTTTCCCCCCAGATTTTACCATGACTGTCATAATCCGCATCCACCAGTAGATGTCAGCACTGGTTCATTTTTCAGATTTTACTCCATGAAAGGTTAAGTTCACTGCTTCTGGTAGCAAAAGGGTGGGGGGAAAAACCCCACTCTTGGAGGTGTTTTTTTTTTTTTTCCCTTCTTGGGAGTTTCTCCCCTTCAGGAAAGTGGGTAGGATAGAGAAAAATCAATGTTCTTACCCAGATTCAAGCACATTGTTCACGATCAGCTTAAAATAGTGCTTTTGACTTCCGTTGCTTGCAGCTTGGGCTGGACTCTGAAGTTAAGCCAGCCTTTCTCCTGTTGGTTTCTGGAAGGCTTCTCCTGGACTGATCGGGTCGACCGCCATCTCTTCTAGGTCCCTGGGACTTCCTTCCTTCATTGCCACCTCTCTGGGCAGCTTCTGGCCCATTTAGGGTTCCCTAACAGGAAGAAACTCAGCTGGAGGGCTCGGAATTCCGAATCCCTCAACTGCTTCGCTGCGTGCAGGAACCGGACCAGCCTTCCTTTCTTCTTGTCAACAACTACTACACCTCTTCCAGTCTTCTCTGCTTTTTGACCTGCTACATAGCCCTCAATTAGTTGTATTGTCATCTCTCTGCAGCTCCTATACCCAGAAATGATCTAGGTAGAATCTGCATTAATCACTCTAACACTGTCATCTGTAATAAATTGTACACAGTTCTCCCTGGGACATCCACTTGTCACCAATTACAGTTGTCTTCTCCAGGGTAGCCCATGGTTTATGAAAACCTTGTTCTGCATTGAACACATAGTCCTAGAATTTTCAACTAAATCTGATAGTGTTGGTCAATTGCCTCCCTCATAGCATTGTTTCCTGCCTGAGCTACTGGCAATTGCATGAACACTCAAAGGGCTCTTCCAGCAAAAATGGAAGCAATCCATTTTTGGTCAGCCCTGTGTTCTAGTCACTCTCTCAAGCGTAGCAAGATAGTCCCATCACCTGGCACAGTAGGGCTGTTTCTTTTTTTATTATTATTTGTTTTTAACAGTTAAATAATAATTATTCAACAAAAACATGTTGTCTGAGTATCTTATTCACTAATACAAATTAAGTTCCTAATCCCTAAATCTTTTCTCTAACCATTTGTAAAATAGGTCCCAAGTTTGAAAATATTCTGTTTCTTCTTTTCAAATCAACCTTTATTGTCGAAGTACAACATGTGTACAATGAGATTGGCTAAGCCTCCCTTCGTGCACCCCTGACACAACTCACAGTGACAACAAACACACAATCTTATTGCACCACGTGAACTTATTGTATAACGCGCTGGCCCCGCAAGTCTATTATACATGGAGTTATTTACCATTCAAAAGTCTGACTGCCCATGGATAGAAACTGTTCTTCAGCCTGTTGGTGCGGCTGGCTATGCTTCTATATCTCCTACCCGATGGTAGGAGAGTAAAGAAGTGCTGACCAGGGTGTGAATCGTCCCTGAGGATTTTCCTTACTCTTCTAAGGCAGCAGGCCCTAGTGATGGCGTCTAATGGTATCAGGGGACAGCCCACAATGTTTTGTGCTGTGTTCACCCCCTTCTGTAATGTCTTTCTATCCGCAGCTGTCAAGCCAGCGTACCACACCATAATGCAATATGAAAGGATGCTTTCTATAGTGGACCGGTAAAAGAAGGTCATCAGTCATTGTTCCACTTTGTTCTTTCGCAAGACCCTAAGGAAGTGGAGTCTCTGTTGGGCCTTTCTG
Source organism: Crotalus tigris (assembly GCF_016545835.1). Classification (NCBI taxonomy): domain Eukaryota; kingdom Metazoa; phylum Chordata; class Lepidosauria; order Squamata; family Viperidae; genus Crotalus; species Crotalus tigris. The sequence goes on from NW_024096970.1 coordinate 19,093,098, forward strand.
GCCACCTGGGTTGTATTGAATTTCCAGGTGAGATCTTTGCTGACTCCTAGGAATTTGAAGAAGGAAACCCCTCCACACAGACCCCCCCTGATGTAAAGTGGGGCCAGTTCCTCTCTTTTCTTCCGGAAGTCTAACAACATCTCCTTTGTCTTGCCGATGTTCAGGTGCAAGTTTTCTAGACACCATGAGGATAGTTTTTGTACCCCCTGTACGCTGTTTCGTCTCCACCTGTAATAAGACTCAATACAGTAGTATTATCTGCGAACTTAATGATCGCAGTGGATGGGTCAGATGATACACAATCGTGTGTAAAGTGAATACAGGTAGGGACTGAGCACACAACCCTGTGGCGAGCCAGTGCAAAGCTTCAGGGAGGTGGATATGACAGACCCGACCCTCACTGTTTGTGGCCAGTCCCCCAAAAAGTCTTTGATCTAGTCACAGATGGAGGGGGGGAAATCCAAGTCGTCAGCTTTTCGATAAGGTTGCTCGGCAGAATAGTATTGAAAGCCGAGCTATAGTCAATGAAAAGCATCCTGATATAGTTTCCAGGTTTCTTCAGATGGCTCGCTACAGAATGTAAGGCAGTAGCTATGGCATTGTCTGTTGACCTATTCCTCCTGTAGGCAAACTAATGTTTGTCAAAGTCCGATGGGAGGCATGTCCTAAGGTGTTGGTGAACCAGGCTTTCAAAGCATTTCATCACTACAGACGTTAATGTGATAGGTCTGTAGTCGTTTAGGCAGTTGCTGTTTTCTTCAGGACTGGGACAATAGTGGCTGCTTTCAAGCATGATGGAACACAGGCCATTTGCAGGGAGATGTTAAAAATCCTTCTCAGGACCCCTGCTAATTGATCGGCACAATTCTTTACCACTATCCCCAGCACCCCGTCTGGGCCTGCAGCTTTGCTGGAATTCACAGCCTTCAATACAGCTTTCACTTGACGTTCATATAGGGTGAGTGGCTGGGACTCAGAAGGCTGGCAGGCAGAAGCTATGAGGTCTGGTCTTTTCACCTCATAGCGAGCGAAGATGCTCAACTCCTCTATCAACAGGGCATTGGCATTGACTGTGTTCCTCGTATTGCCCTTATAGTTAGTTAGGTGTTGCAGTCCCTGCCACACTTGCTTCAGGTTATTATCCACTAGATGATTCTTCACCTTATGTTTATATCGCCATCTTAATGCTTCTTCTAAGGTTTGCCCTGGCCTCTCTATATGTATCCCTGTACCCTGCCTTAAAGGCAGAATCCCGGGCTCTCAGAAGTGTCCATACCTCTGCAGTCATCCAGGGTTTACAATTCCCGTAGACTTTGATGCGCTTTTCTGTTGTCACACTATCTCTTACTACTTTGATGTAAGAGAGTACGGCATCAGTGTATTCATGTAGTCTTGATGTTCAAATACACTCCACTCAGTGGTTTCAAAACAGTCCTGCAGCTGACAGAGAGTACCTTCTGGCCAGATTTTAACCATTTTCGTGACTGGCTGAGTTCTTTTCCTGAGAGGGACATACTTCAGGCACAACAGGAGTGAAAGATAGTTGGATGTACCCAGGTGGAGGAGGGAAATTGCTCTGTATGCCTGTTTCAGATTAGAGTACACACGAACTAAAGTGTTCTTCCCTCTGGTGGAAAATTGCACATACTGCGCAAACGTAGGGAGAACTGTCTTTAGCCATGACAAGAGCACCCGCTGGGTGAGTTTGCTGCTGCCTGGAGATGACATCATATAGCTTAGAAAGCGCCACACTAACATTGGCATCAGGTGGAATATAAACAGCTATAATAATTATCACAGTGATTTCTCTAGGCAGATAGAATGGCCTACATGTGACAGTCATTAGTTCCACATCTGGGGAACATTATGTATAGACTGCTCTGCTGTTAACACCAATCACTTTGTATGTAAATACAGAATCTTCCTCCCTTGCTCTTACTGGAATTGCCATTTCTATCGGAGCGATAAATGACTCGGCTTCTCAGCTCCACTGCCACATCAGGTACAGCTGGGTGTAACTAGGTCTACGTGACAATCATCACACAACTTTCACAAAGAAGCCTGCTTGCTACCATCTGCAGATCTAATTCGTCAATTTTATGGACGAGGGATCTAGCGTTGCTCAAGAAGACACTTGGCAGCGCTAGTCTGTTTTCTGAGTTGAGTCAACAGACTGGCTCTGCAGCCGTGCTTTTGTTTCTACTCCTTTCGCTTTCGTCGGCACCTCCCCGACCCGATGACAATCCATGGAGATCCTGGAAGCCTCACTACGCAATTCGATATGTTGTGGCACTGCTGAAAATTGCTGGTAGTCCCAGATTGACTTGCAATCCCGATGTTTAGCAGCTCTATGCGTCTGTAGGCAAATTTAATCCCTTGCGCTATACTGTGCACACACATCCATACACTCATTATTCCAAACACCACACACCAATACCGGGAGCTCAGGGCCGCTGTGTATGAATGCACTGCCATCTTGAAAGCCAAGTTTCTTTCAGCCTTAAAGTATGTCTGTTCATTTCCGCACACTCTAATATTTTTTTATTAGTTCTTCTGGTGGTATTTCTTCGTTCTTCCAATACTGCAAATATAATTCTTGCCATGTTTATCACATATAGAATCAAATATATACTTTGCTTATCAAATTTTTCTGGCATTATACCCAGTAAAAAAAATCAGGTTTATTGCTTTAACACATGTCCACCACATACGATAAATACCTGGTTTGTGTTTACATTTCCAACATTTCTCTGACATATTTTTAAACATTTTTGCTAATCTTGTTGGTGGCAAATGCCATCTATAAAACATTTTATATAAGTTTTCTTTGTATGAAGCTGACATTGTCAATTTATAGTTTCTTTCCCACAAACTTTGCCACTTTTCTAAATCTATATTATATCCAAAATTCTTTGCCCATACTATCATTGTCTCTTTTTACTTGTTCATCTTCCCTTTTGAAATTTAATAAGAAATTGTACATTTTTAATTAACTTTTCATCAGAAGTTAATATCTGATCAAACATAGTCTGTTCTTTGTAAAATCCATACTGTTTAATATCTTTTTCATATCTGACTTGCATTTGTAAATGTGATCACCATGTTAAATTGATGCCATGATTTTCCATCTCTTGCCTGGATTTTAAGTTCCCTTCAGAATTTAAAATACCTTTGTATGTCCATATTTTATTGAGACTGACTAGATTTGGATGTACGAATGCTTCCATTGTTGAAAGCCATCCTGGAATTTTCAAACGAATTTTACATTTTATTTTTCCCCAAGTTAATAATAATGCTGATGTTTCTTCTGGTGGCATGGGAAGTGCATCTTCCCCTCCCTGCTTTGTCTAAATTGTCCCATGGCGGCAAGTTGTCCTCATATGCAGTTGGCCAGGATGACTTGTTTCACACCCAGTCAGCAAGGACAACTTGACTGCAGTGACCTGGCCTCGGCAAGTTGTCCCATTCTGAATATAATTGGTCACTGGACAATGTCCCTGTTTCAACTCCTGCAGTCACCTATTTGCTGTTTGGGACTTAATGGGATCTTCAAACATATTCTTCAGCTGCACACACAATCCTGCAAAATCATCCAGGAGTGGGCTGATCTGTGTGAGGAATGGAATTGCCCATTGCACCACAAGTCCTGTCTAAAGCCCAACTTGTCCTGATCTGTTTAGAAGTCCTCAGACCGCAAGCTCATAAGATAAGATATAACCTTTATTGTCATTTTTTTTTACTGTGGGCACAACGGCAGATATCAAAAATGAAATTTAGTTGCCCGCTCTCAAAGTGAAACACATACATGACACACATCTAAACATGCTATGTACAACATATGTATAGACCCACGCCCCTACATATACATAACAAATACATATTAAACATAACAAATAAATATTAAATAGCTGACACTGCCTGAGAAATGAGCCATATGTCACTGACAGCCTATAAATTTAATAATAATCAAACCTCATGAGGCACTTTGCTCACTGTATATGACTACATCGACTTCCCTGAATACTAACTCTTGAATGTTGGCTTTTCTGGAGCCATGCTGTACTGACTAGAGCAGTGGTTCTCAACCTGTGGGTTGGGACCCCATTTGGGGTCGAATGACCATTTCACGGGGGTCGCCAAACAAAGCAGTCCACCATTTTTTCCCCCTTTTCCTTAGCTGTGCTACTCCCTTTTATTCTATTGGCTTTTGAAAGCCAATAGAATAGACTCTCTTGAATAGAGTCTAATTCTATTGGCTTTCAAAAGCCAATAGGAATTGTCCAGGCTGTCTCTCCCATTCTGCAAACGGTGCTGCACCAGTTGAGTAGTCTTCGACTTACGACCAGTTGAGTAGTCCTCGACTTACGACTGGTTGGGGGTCGCGGCATTAAAAAGGTTGAGAACCACTGATATCAAGGATTCATTTTGAGAGCAGGATGGGCTCTTTTATTTAAAACATCTTCCATTCTTGGAGCAAAATAATTAAAAATTATCCGGTGATTTTTCTTTTTAAAATGTCCTTTTTTTTCTCCTTGTCTATGAATACTAAAACAGCCCTGTTCCATCAGCATCAGACTATTTAGCCGCATACATAATGCAATCTTTGCAGCTTGCTTTCTTTAGAAGGAGATTGAAGAGAATGACTTTACGAATGGGAACAATGAAGTTGTAGAAGAAGCACTCAATAAGAAAATTAATCAGTGACTATCTCTGTTGCCCAAAAGGTAAATATATTGAAACAAATAAGGACAACAGTCTTTTGTGCCCATCTATTTTAGTATCCTGGCTTCCTTATCTAGCTTTTAATGCAGTTTTAATTGCCAGAGTGCAGTGCTGTATCCTACAGGTATTTTGTCATACTTTTCCCATGAATAAGCTTACTCTATTTTAAATTAAAGATCTATATCTAACTTGAAGAACAGTTTTCATCACCACATCCTTCTTTATCCTTTCCTCACCTCACCTTATTTTGCTGTATTGCTTAAGCTTCTTTGTGCAAAACTCCCACCCTTTTCTTCGTTCTCTATTTAGCTATGCTATTTACTTGTTCTTTGCGGAAAAGGGGGCATCTGCTCACATTTTCTGCCTGAGATGGTCCCATAGGGTTGTATAAACCCTGCTTACTGTGGTCTTCGTACTAAACTATGATTTAGTTCGCGGGTATGAAAAGGGTGACCTACTAACACTTTTAGTGAGCAGATCCTCAATTTTCAACGATTTCAAGAGTAGAATTTTAAGAAACAGAATGGGCATTTTACGACTTAGTAACACTTCACATCCCCATTTGATCCCACCTCCCCATACACCAAAAGAATTTAATCCCTTTTTGTGTCCCATTCCTTTTGGAGGGCAACTCTTGAGCCAACAGAAAAGTACAGCATGCCTGTCTTAGTGTAATTATGTTTGCATCTAGGACCTCTTTCTAAGCAGATATGTCCAGGAATGCACTCAAAACGTTCTTCCTATAAAAATGTACTTAAGATACTATGTAATATTTCTAAGCAGAAAAGGATACCTTATAGGAAGTCTGTTTTAAAAGAAACTTCCATCAATCAGTTAATCCCAGGAGAGTTAAAAATGCAGTTTGGCCTGGCATTGTTAATCCGTATGATGGGGATTACTATAGTAAACACTTTACTGTGATCAATCTAGTCTGGGTAATAGCAGTTTTTCCATATAATTCAGACTTTGGGGGGGGGATTGTTCTTGTGGGACATAATAAGGATGTTTTAGTTGATAGCACTATTGAATCCCCATTCATTGTTGTACCTTCTGTTATTGCATATTGATCACATTGTTGTAAATTCTGTTATTATTTATTTCATAAAATAATCTGCAGTTTTGCAAAGCAGTGTGGTTTTGCATTTTAAAGACAATTGGGTAACAGTTCTGGGTCAGGTATTCATGTATGGAAAAACTGGCTGCTTTGAGATTTTCAGTGAGTGCAATGGTGAACTGACATCCTGCTGGCAGTGGGATCTCAATTATGAGGAAAATCATCATGCCTCCTGGGACCAATAAATTAGGAATACCAATCTAACATTGGTTATTGATCTTTTTGAACATTGTTCTTGGAGAAGACTCCTGAGAATACTTGATAGCCAAGAAAACAAACAGAATGAATCATCAAACAAATCAAGCCAGAGCTTTCACTGAAATCACCAATGTCCAGGTTCAAATTATCCTATTTTGGACAAATTATGGTAAAACCAAACTCTCTGGAAAAGGCTCTAATACTGGGAAAAGTGGAAGTAAAGAGAAGAAAAGGATGGCCATCATCAAGGTGGATGGACTCAGCTAAAATTACAATGAGTGCATTGTTGGGAGCATTGAAAGACCATTAGATGGTTAACACCAGAGGGGATTATCGTGACCTGGCAGGAGAAGAGATTCAGATTGGACACAGTGGAGAAAGCTGAAGACTTCTATAGACAATACTGTGTCTTAGAGGAAGATTTGGGAGATCATGGATCATGTTATGGCCAGAAGAGGAGACGCTGAACAAATGATGGATAAGAGAGAGAAAGAGCAAGTTACAGAGGAAGCAAAAGGGGGAGGAGGACAAGATAGACTAGGAGAGCAGGAGAGAAGTCTTGAGGAGATGAAGGAAATAAGAATCACTAGAAGTACCAAGGCACGACAGAAACAAGACAATGGGAGAGGAGTATAGGATATGGTCAATGAATATTAGGGGTCTGAACTCACTAGTAAAGCGCCGGAAAGTCTTTAGTAAACTTACTAAATTAAATACGGATGTTACTACATTACAAGAGGTTCACATAAAAAACGATCAAAAATATTTATTAGAACAACCTAAATTAGGAAAGTTATATGCCTCATTAGATGAGAGAGAAAAAAGAGGAATTGCTTTGTACGTTAAACAGGAGATAGGTTCCAAACAAATTTATAAGGATAAAGAGGGAAGGATTTTGATAGTGGAGGCTAAACTAAACAAAAAAATATATAATAATTGTTGTAATTTACGCGACAAATGGAGCCCAAGTATCTTTCTTTAAAAATCTGCATAGTAAGCTTAGTGCCATAGAGCAGTGTTTCTCAACCTTGACAATTTTAAGGCATGTGGACTTCAACTCCCAGAATTCCACAGCCAGCAATGCTGACTGTGGAATTCTGGGAGTTGAAGTCCACATGCCTTAAAATTGTCAAGGTTGAGAAACACTGCCATAGAGGGAGATGGGTTTTGCGTGATTGGGGATTTTAATGGGATAGTAGATAGAATAAAAGATCATAAAAGCAACGAGGTAAGGTGTAATATAGATAATGGTTGCTTATAGGGGTGCGGCCTGGGCACTCCCCTTATGCTGCGTTCATGGGTTTGATAGGGATGAGAGGTGAGAAAGTGTAGAGAGGAAGTAGGGCAGTGAGAGGAGAGGGGGAGGGGAAGAGAGTAGGATGGGAGGTGAGAAAGAGGAGGGAAGTAGGGAATGTTTTAAGAGAGGGTGGACGCGGCCTGGGGGGAGTGCGCAGGTCGTAATAATGTTTATTTTATCTTAAAATTGTATTGTATACTGTTTTTTTTATAATGTTTATATGGAAAAAATAAAAAACTTTCATTGAAAAAAAAAAGCAACGAGGTAAGGAAAGGGAATAAAAAAATACTTCCCCAAACTTTTTTTGAGATGTGCACAGACCTTAATTTGCAAGATGTTTGGAGGGAAAGAAACAAAGATAAAAGGGAATATACATATTACTCTAATAGACATAGATTGTGGACCAGGATTAGATTTGGTAATTCAAGGAATTAACATAGAACCTAGTCTCTGGGCAGATCACAACCCCATAAGTTTTTGCTGGAAAGGGCAAAGGAGTAGACCAAAATGGACTCTTCAAAGAGTGATCCTAAGAGAAAAAGAGTTTAAGGAAAAGATGGAGAAAGAAATGCACCTTTTCTTCCAAGCAAACAAAAATGGGGATACATCTCTGCAGGATATCTGGCACACAGCCAAAGCATATATGAGGGGAGTTGCAATCTCATATATGGCTAAGAGAAATAAGGAAAGACCAGGTTAGGGATATATTGTCATGGAGAAAATCTATCTGTGTGGTTATTAGCAGTCAAAAGTGATTTGATGGCATAAAATCCATTGATCAATCATCAATCAATCAAAACAGGACCTAAGACAGTGGTTCTCAACCTTCCTAATGCCGCGACCCCTGCGGGCAGGGGCAGGAGGGGCGGGGTTTGCTCACTCTCATTCCCTCTCTTTCTCTCTCACTTTTTCTTTTTCTCTCTGGTGCGCGCACTCCGCCTTCTCTCCTGCGGCTGGAGCGCACGCCGGGCAGGCCGAGGGCGCACGCAGGCTGTTGCCCAGCAACCACCTCAGCCCGGGAGCGCTGCATATGCTGGCAAGGCGCCGCCGGCTGTGATTTCATCATGCGGAGGGCCGTGCCTCCCCCTCAGCCTGCCCGCCCGCACTTGGCCGTGCCGCTCCATGCCGTGGCACTTCTGCGTCATGATCAGCCGTCTCAGCAGGAGCCGCAGCGCCCGCCTCACTGCCCTTCTGCCCTGCACCTCGTTCCATGCAGCCCACCCCTCCTCCTCCTCCGCCAGCACCCGGCCTGGCCTGACCCCGCCCTTGGCGCCAGCATGCACGGACCCGCCGCCTGAAGACGGATAGAGGAGCGGTGTCTCAGTTCCTAACACCATCGGAAATATGTGTTTTCCGATGGTCTTAGGTGACCCCTGTGAAAGGCTCATTCGACCCCCAAAGGGGTCGCAACCCACAGGTTGAGAACCACTGACCTAAGAGGAAGTGCTCCTAAAGTCTTTAATGGAAAGTTACAATCTATGAAAGTTAAGGATTAGTTAAGTCCATCTAACTACAGAAAGGAGCTGTGGGATATCCTTCCTCTCTAGCACAAATAAAGTTCTATATCAGAGTCTGTATTCAGATCACTTTATTTTAGGTATGCTAATTTATCTGATTTTCAGTTATCATATTTATACTGTATTTTGCAATTGTATCAAGGAATTTGCCTGATTTTTTATCAAAAATTTACTGCCTTTTATACTAATTATATTCTTAACTAATTATATTCTTAAGTTTACCATTAGATTTTTGGGTCTTCCCACAGTATTCTATGGAAGATGAAGTTAGCAGCGCTAATTGCATTTTTATCAGTGTCAAAAGTACCTTTTCCTTCTCCTTGATAAAATGTATTTTATATCACAAGATAAAGGAATTTGTTTTTATCTCTTGAAAAGAACACAGTACAGCCTGAAAGCTGCAGATACTTCTCTGCTGGCAGCCAGGCCTGCCTACCTGGTCCCCTCTTATAATATGTGAACAGTGTTTTTGTCTCTCTTAGAGATTGTTGTTAGGTGCTCCAGGTCATGTTTATGGGAGGCTTGCCTTATAAATGATATTTTGCTGTTTATAATGCAATTCTTTCATCCCATGGTTGTTCCTGGTATAACAACCAAGAACATTATAGCCAATGGAAACATTCAAATGTGAAAATTGCTACTACTATTAACAGAAATTGCTCAGAAGTACTCTGTGAATAAAATCTATCAAAAAACTATAAACCTAATCTCATTAGGTAACCTGAACAGATTATTAAAGGTAGCTAGATGGAATGATATATTACAATTGAGAAAAAGGCAAACCTAGATAAAAAGTAGGCCTCAAAGCAAAGTAGCAACATATTGGGAACAGCTGCTACTCTTACTACTCCCAATGGCTTACAGGTAATTCACATCCTGGCCAGGGCCTCCATTCTGATAGTGTTCTGCATTCTGCACCTGAACAAAAGAAGATAGCATAAAAGAATGGCCTTCCAGATACAGTAGTGGCATAGTGTGGCAGATGTAGCAACAAGCAAATCTGGGCAGTAGGGATCTCTGGTAGCAGCAGGTAGGCAGGCAGCCAAAAGGACAAAGATGGGGAGAGAGAGATGGATGGGGAGCGGGGTTGAAGTGAAGGCAGTCCCTTACCTTTTTCCAAGAATGGCTTGGATCTGGGTACATCCTTGCCTAAAGACTGCATAGGATTCACTCAACAACAGAACTGGGATTGCTGCAACAGCCATCACTAAGCAGAGTGGTCACATGATGTTTCACTTAATGACTACATTGCTTAGTGATGAGTTTCCAACTGCTTCTGGGTCAAAGTAAAGTCTTATGAAGCCTTTAAATGAGTCACAAATGTTGGGGCAAAGTTTTTTATGTTGGTTGTGCATGATGTATGTGATAAAAAAAATCTATGTCCTTGCTTAATCATTATTGGTACATAAAGATTCAGCAAACACATGTAGAAACCAGCCATATACTTGACAGTGAAGATACTGGTTAATAGCTTCTACATTTTAGGATTGACATCAACATAACCATACACTGTATACCAAAGACTACTACATGGTAGACTTGAAGGTCTTGGAAAAGATATTCAGATGCCATGATGTGTATAATCAGAATCATACAGACAATGGTTTTCCCTCTGAAATGTTTCAGATGCAAAAGTTGGTCTTTGAAGAGGCAAGATAGAAAGAATATTGTCACACTTGAACTTGGGTGTTGGAGGAGATGCCTTAGAATACCATGGTTCACCAAGAAAACAATTGGACCATCAAACAAATCAGCTCAGAGTTCTCATTCGAGGCACAGGTTTCCAGGCTTATATCATTCTGCTTTGGATACATTATGATCTCATGTTGGGAAAGGTGGAAGGAAAGAGAAGAGTATGATCAGCAGCAAAGTGTATGGACTTAGTCACAGTGATAATGAACACACTATTGGAGGACTTTAAGCTCCAGGAGAAAATTTAGCTATGGGATCACTAAGATTCAATATCAACTTGATAGAAATATAATCAATAGGTCTCCAGGGAAAAAATAGTTAAGATATCCTGTTTAGTCATAAATCTAATCCAAGATCAAATACATTCAATGTTTCTATTCAATAGTCCAGGGCTATCCATCAATATCCAGGTGAGATAAAAGAAAGCATGTGACTCAAATTCAAATTTCATGCATCAGCAAACAAAATTTGCAAAAAGTATTCTGTGATGCTTATGCAATTGTTCAAACAAATCTGGGCTACTTCTTAAAGTCCTTTCTACCTTACTGTAGCTGGCTCTTAACTCTGGTCTTTCCTCAGATTAAGTCCACTGTGTGATAGTTTTAATGTACAAGCACTCCTTCAGAATTCTGCCTTCCCTTGTTCTCTCTTTAAATACTGACTTATTTGTGGCCTGAGAGAAGGCAGCTCAGGGTTTACTGAATTTTGGATAATCATGAACAGAGGAATCTGGTAGCTGTCCCTTTGCTGAAATCTGGCACAACTTCTTGATTTTTTTTCCTCAAGGGAAGAAATGCATGTGACAGATGACATTGCCATGAAAATGGCGAATGCCTGTGTTGTTTTCATCCTCTCTTTTTAAGCTCTCTTCCCAGCCAGCATCGCAACATTGGCTACAAAAGCTACGCTGAGGACTAGTTAGTGTGACGACTGTGTGTTTATATGTGGAAGTAAAGCACCTGAAAGAGATAATTTTTTTTAACAGTACTCACAAGAAGTGCTAATAGTAGCAGTAACAGTGGGAAGAATGAAATAATACCTTTTGTGTGTATAAATATATATTGTTTAAGAGTTTGTGTTGTGTTAGCTCTTTTGTGTTTTCAGCCCAGTGAAGTGGGTATACTTAAAAGAATCCATGACAAAGTGGTTGGAGCAGTGGCATATCCAAATAAAAGTGGGATATCCCAAAAAAGGGGGGGTATAAAATACAGGATGGCAACTATACAAGTGGAGGTGGCTTAAATGCTCCATTGGGGTGGGGTGGTAGGGAACTTAGCTACAAAAGGAAAGTTTGGCTCTTGCAACAGACTTGGAAAAGATAGAAGGGACAGATTCTCTTTTAGAAGAGACTACTACTGCCTGTAGTTAAACCAAAGAAGACGAACCAGAAATGGGGCTAAGCTCAGATACCTGGGCCATTACCATTGCAGAAATGTTAAAGCAACAAGAGGAAAGGTTGCTTAAAAAAGAAGAGTGACTTAGGAGAAGCAGGATGATACATAAGTAAGACTCCCAGGATTATATTTCCCTTGATATCGGGGGAAAAAAGCCTTGGGAAAGGAGTTTTTAGATGATGTAATGTTCTGGGATAATGAACCACATCATTGCATGAACCACACCTTGCATGATGAACCACATCTTTTCTAAAGACGAAAGTTCTTTGGGAGTGTGGGGAAAAATGCATGCGCCGTGCTTTCCTCCCCACAAACCTCATACCCTTTGTCCCAGTGAAGCAGCCAGTAGGTCATACCCTTTTGACTTAATGCCTCACCTACCTAAACAGTTAATATGCTTAAGTTCCTTCCTATCTCTTTCTGTCTTTGTCAGTTCTTTCTCCTTTTGATCTACCTGTATTTGTTCTTACCTGGTCTTTGACCATGTAATGTGTTACTAGAAAATAGTTGCTTACATGAAGACATTTTCCAATGAAGAAACCTTTGTCAGCATCTAATGGTTAAGCTGGTGTATGTAACAAGTATATAAGAAGCAATAAACTAGAGTTTGTCAAGCTGTGTCCTGCAGCTTCAAACCTCTGCTCAAGACATGCCTGTGTCTTTTTCTTAGCGTCTTACATCTGGCCCCTGAACAGGGACAGCCCCCATGGAGCAACTGGAACAGCCCCCCCTTCCGAGGGAGCAACAGCCAACATACTTACCAGCATCTGGAATAGACCTCTAAGTGCACTTTCGTCCTGTGGGATCCATCAGTGGTAAGTAAGGGTTGCAATCTATCTCAGCACTAGCGGAAACATGTACAGGAACTCAGATTCCTGTTACACAAATCAGGCATGAAAGCGTCTGAGGCAGACATAAGGAAGCTGGTGGGTGAGGTAGGAAAACATTCCCCTTGATATCCTAAGCGCTGGACGCTTGGGTTACGAGATTGGGAAAAGATAGGGCATACTTTACATCTTGAATCTCGGGCTCCAGTACAGGTATTACATCAATGGCATTAGTGCCATCAAGCAGTGGAAAAATTTGGCTCAGATGCTTCAGCAGGGCAACAATTAACTACAAGCCCCGCACCTGATTAGGATCAAGTAAAAACTGCCTCCGAAAGCATCTTTAATTGGATTTATAGCTCCTTCTGAAGAGGCTAATTCTTTTGCCTCCTTATGGCCATCATACATCCCCGTAAGGAAAATATTAGAGGAACAATCTTGAAGTAGAAAAAATATATATGGGGAATTGTCAAGAGGAATTTAAAGAAACAAATTAAATCAAAATGTACTCCTCTGCAATGTGTTTTGAACAATTGGGATGTTTTGAAACTTCAAGTAGCTGTTAAATTTAACCCTGTCAGACAATATCTGATAGTGCTTTGTGTTGATGTGTAGAAGTATAAATAATATTTAACAAGACAACATTGAAAAACTTTGTAAACCTCCGGTTGGCTAGTTTATCTGATAACAACTAAAGCCACGGAAGAAAAAGAAAAGAAAATTCAAAGAACTGAAAGCAAGTTTTTTCTTCTTCCCTTTTTCCCCTTTTAATTTGGCTCTATTCAATTCCCCTTTGTCAGAGGTGAGGAGAGGAGGCTGCTACTTTTCCCTCATCCTTTACACCTTCAATATTCCTTTTAGTCTTTCCCCAATGTCTTTTGAAGTTGCTGGGATAAATTGGAAGAAACCATAAATGTTCCCCTCCTTTTTAATTAAAAGGGGAGGCCTGTGTTAGCCCTCAAACCCCACCTCCCACCCACTCCCTTCCAGGCTGTGAAAGAAATAGTAAACTGCAGATTTTATTGTTGTGAAAATAAATTGAAAACCAATAGTAAGTGTTTGCATGAGAAGAGTCCCATGGAGAATGTGTGAGAGAATTTATGGAAAATGCATGTGAAGGAGAGAAAACTATTTTTTAGTGGTGAGAAGTTTGTAACAAAATTTTTTCCTGTCTCTTTTGTTTTTCAATTCGCTATGTTGCTTTAAGAGCAAGAGAGACAGAAAGAAGAGGAGAGGGGGACTGTTCGTTTTAAACTTTTTTTTCCTCTCTGCTTAGAATTCCGGTTTGCAAATGAAGATGAAATTTAATGCCCACTCTTGCAGTTTCAGATTACAAAATTTTTACTTGAAAGAAAAGACAGTAATTGTTGGATAATTTTTTGGGGGAAAAAGTGTTGAGTTTAAATTGTTTAGTTAGACTTATATATCCATCAACCAAAAGAAATGACTCTGAATTGTTTTGCTTAGATTTGTAAATGTTTAACATACTTAATAGAAATTTGTTTCCATCTGAATGGTATTTGATTAACTTGGAATTTGACTTATTGACTAAAGGAAAACAACCTGGAGATCTCATTGTAGTTCCACTTTCAGTGTTTACCACAGTTGAGCAAATTAAGTACTTGAGTACTCAATTTGTGGACAGAATTCCACATAAAAATTGTCACTTAACACTTTTCATATTTCTTACTAGTAAGCTACTATCAGGAGTATTATCTGTGTTAGAAGCACAAAAAGTATATTGTATTGAATGGCTTTACTTATCCCATCCCAAAATATTTTATCTTTTATCCAGGCTGTTGCTGAAATAATAACCTTAGGACACAATCGTGCTTGTCCTTGAAATGGAACTGATTTAATTAATATTGTTCTTCCTATCCCAAAATTTGATTTTCAATTTTATTATCAGAATAACTTATCTCTTCAGTGCTCTTTAACTGACTATATAGGCTGTATTTCATATCATCTGCCTACACTACAGTGCAATCCTCACCACAATGCTCAGAATTATCTGCTGCTATTTTAGCTTTCCACATCTTTTCTCAACAGACTTTTAACTTAATCTCTGACTCTCATTATGTGTGCCAACTTATTTTTAATTTTCCAGGTGCTTACATCATGCCCAGGATCAACACCAATCTTATGGCTTTGTTTTTAACTTTACAGCAGCTATCCTTTGTTTCTTACATACGCATCGGTCCTTTAAGGACTGCCTTCACAAACAAATAAAAAAGGGGGATCAAGGGTACCTAATTTGGCATGGATAACTCATCAAGTCAATAAAGTCCTAATAATTCTAAATCAGCTAAATATTTCTTTTCAAAAAACTACTGCCTACCAGCGTCACTTTCAGAAGAAAGCTGTGTTCCCTAATCCATTGGTATGTTATCGGCAATTGCCTGATAAAACAGCTATGCTGCTGTGCTTGCGCCTAAAGGCCCTCTCTGGATTCCATCCCAGTGTGTATGACCAGCCAAAGATGTCATGGCATCAAGTCCAGAACCCAATACTGGAAATGAAGCAGGTGACTCTTCAGACAGCACAACGTCCCTTTCGCTCTCGCCATCGCAGTTGACCAACGACCTGGGGCGATGTGAAGAACCTAACATCCAAAGCGCAGGAAGTTCTGCGGCAACAGGGAAAAGAACTTACACCAGAGAATTTATGCACTGCCATATTTGTGGTTTTCACTGCAAATTCCTTAGTCATTCTTTGCCTCACTTTCCTTCTTAATTGCTGTGTGGGGGCTCAAGCTCTCCCACCTCATCCTTTAGAATCACGGATAAAATATAATATTTGGGTGCAATTAGCTAATGTCACACAAGTGACAGACTTTTGTATTTCTGAATCATATGGTATAGAAAATCTACTCTCTGTCTTATACCTTTGTGTGTTCCAGCTTCAGTTTTAAAAAAAATTATACTGGTTTAAGCAATTTTCTATCAGACAATGAATTTCATTATGCAATTATGTCAAACTGGGGTCCTATCTCTTATATGTTACCCTTTGATGCTATTGTTCTGCATACACCAATTGTAGCTGTTCCTACAAATCTTACTTGTGCAAAAATTGTCAATTGTACTACTTCACCTAAAAAATCTCATTGTATACATGTCAGTCAAAGAATTTTAAATTGTACCTCCTTTCAAGAGGTATCCTTTAATTATGCACATATATGGTTATTCAATGTCTTTTTTTTCCTTTGCTTTCAATTTTCCATACTAAACTACCATTAACTTACCTCAGGAACAAGTTATGTTTTGTATAAACAAATGCAAAGTTATATGTCCCCTGACTAAGACCCACTAACTACTCCAGCTTAGGATAATGTCCTCACTAATAAAATAGAGAAGAGTGAGATGTGGGAAAAAATGCACACGCAGCAAACTGCCGTGCTTTCCCCCCCACAAACCTCATAACTTTTTGATACCCTTTGTCCCAGTGAAGCAGCCAGAAGGTCATACCCTTTTGACTTAATGCCTCATCTACCTAAACAAATAATATGCTTAAGTTCCTTCCTATCTCTTCCTGTCTTTGTCAGTTCTTTCTCCTTTTGATCTACCTGTATTCTTACCTGGTCTTTGACCATGTAACGTGTTACTAGAAAATAGTTGCTTACATGAAGACATTTTCCAATGAAGAAACCTTTGTCAGCATCTAATGGTTAAGCTGGTGTATGTAACAAGTATATAAGAAGCAATAAACTCAGAGTTTGTCAAGCTGTGTCCTGCAGCTTCAAACCTCTGCTCAAGACATGCCTGTGTCTTTTTCTTAGCGTCTTACATGGAAGGAACAAAATATTTGGGGCAATTTTGTCATTAGTAGCAAAAATATAGGTTGGTTACAGGCATATAAATTCCATGGTAATTTACCTGGGGCAAAACCTGTGGCTGTCATAGCTCATCTAGATAAAGTATTGCACAATGTGGGGAGGAGACCATAGCTGTGGTAGCAATGTCCAACTGCCAGATTTATTTGGCTATTTTCCACAACTGTGACTTGCTCCTTTTTACTTCTCAGCAAGACCTTATATTTCCATTAAAAAAAAATCCATGTAGGGAAGTTACGTCTGTTGATCTGATGTACTTTGAGTTATTTGGTCTTGGCACCAACACATTTTCAGTCAAACGAAATCTTAGAATCAAGCTAGGTTCTGTGGTTTTATCAGAACTTGGCCCACCAAATACTCCTGAATTTTACTTTGTTGAAGGAAAAGTCTTCATCATGGTTCAGTCCAAGCTGGGAATAAACAACATGGCAACTGCTTTAGAAAGAAGGTTGCAGTTTACTGAAGAGGCGAGCCAGACAGGAAGATGGCTCTGGAAGAAAAGGGAGTGAGCACATGTAAGGAGTGGATTTTTAGTACCTTCTGGAGCCTTTTGTTTGGAGTTGTTCCTGTGGCATAAACTTTGACCTGAGTCTGAACGTGCCTTTCTGGTATTCTGATGGTGGTGGATTAATCCTATTATGTCCCAAAGATCATATCCTGCTTCCCTGGGGCTGTGGCTGATGACTCCTAGATTTTTGGTGTGAGGGATTGTTGATTCTAGGGATCTTTCTTCCTAATCCCAGTTTCCTGACTCGTCTTTTTGACAAGATTATCACATCTGCATTTCTGCAGACTTGGTTTCTGTTTGGAAAAGAGATTTTTTGGGGGGGGGGTTGATTTCTGCCTTTAAAATCCTTTAGGGAAATATTTCCAAGAATATTTCTTTCTCTGGGGAGGGGGCTGACTTCCCACAACTGATATTTGTTTTCATCTATTTCTCAGGCCAGGAGACAGGTTGAGCCATACTGATGGTGTTAAAGCAAAATATCCCTCCCATATTCTAACAGTATCCAAAGGAAGCTTCAAACAAGCTACATTTAAGAATTGATCGCCTATTATTTTAGAGCATTAGAGTGTCTCAAACTTGGCGACTTTAAAATGGATGTACTTCAACTGCCAAAATTCCCCATCCAGCCTGCTAAGTCGCCAAGTTTGAAAAAAAGTATTTTAGGGGGAACGAGAAGTGGAGAGTAACAAGAAAAAAGTTCGCCATTGGCCAGGACGGCAAATTTCATGCGGCTACAGTTTCCGCCGTTCAAGGACAAGCGGAGAACACAGGGCTTCTAAAGCGGTGGTCTTCCTTCCTCTCGTAGACGGAACAAGTCCGCCGTCCGTCCACACTCCGCTTTTCTTCACAGGACAAACCCACCCTCCCTCTCGTGGGATCCGCACCTAACGATTGGACCAGTTATTTCCCCCGCCCCTAAACACACTTTCCCTCTCGTGATTGGTCTCACCGAAACTTGGAACATCATCATCCTTATCATCCTCCGCTTCCGCCTCTGGGTCTTGCTTGCCGTTCAGCAGCGAATAAAGCCGCTCCCCCCTCCTCCGCGAGCGCCTTCTCCTCACGGGCGAGGCCAGCGCGGCTTAGGGCCAAGGGCGCGCCGTCCCCGCCTCAGAGTGACGCTCTGGCCTATGATTGGCGAAGGTTCCCGGCTGGGTTTCCGGTGCGATAAAGCAGCCCTGGGACGGGCGGTGGTTGGTGTCTAGGTTGTTCCTGTCCGAGCCGGCAAGATGAAGCGCAGCGCCAAGAAGGGAGGCGGACAACCTCGTGCCAACGGCTGCAGCCTCCCAGCGAATGGTTGCGGTCGGAAAAACGGTTACGTGCGAGGTTTCGCGGGGCCCGAGTCTCACGGCCAGGTAAGGCGGTGGTCGGAGCATCTGTCTCTGCACGAAGACGCGCCCGCCAGGATGCCTCTTGGGGTGGCGGAGGCCTGGTCGGTGCTCGCTCCCAGTCAAGAGGCCTCGGGCCGGGCCGGGCTATGCTTTGCTGGAATCTCTTGCTGTCGGTCACGCGGCGGAGCGAGGAAAGGATGGCCTTGAGCGGTCGGCTTCCTCCGTGGCTGTTTTCTGCCCTCGTTTCCTGGTGCGTCGAGACGACCCTGTCAGAGGAAAAAGTTTCCCTTCCCGTTTCCCCCCCCCCTAATTGGCTCTATCTAGGTATACATGGCACACTGAATCACACAGGCTGCCATAGTTTGTGTTTCTGGGGGTTGTGCAAACAATATTGCCTTTTCTAAGGCTAACGCAGTGTATGTCATGGGTATGCTGGGAATGTGAGTGTAGATGTTCAACTAGCAAAATGTTGAATCTCTAGTATTGAATCTACAGCTTATTTCTAGAACACCTGCTAAAGTATACACTATACTTTATTGTAAGCAGTAAATTTGTAAGCAGTAAATCACTGCCTTGATTTATAGCTAGCATGTCATTATTTTCTCCCATAATCCTGTGAACATTTTGTAACTTGTACAAATGGATCATATTCTTCTGTGCAAATTTATTGATGCAGCTGTAATCTTGTATTATATTGTAATGAGGCTTATTTGTGATTAATGATTTTAAGTTATATTTTCACAAGATACTTATGTCTTTTCATAGTAGAGTCCAATACTTAATGGCTGCAGAAAGCTACTTTCAGGAGTTTTCAGTTATGTTTAAATATGAGTGTCACAAAGAACTTTGTTAAAGACATCTGCAACAGAAAAAATATGCTAAATTTGAGCTATAATTTTAATCACTGCTGTTCAGTGGATGATTCTTCCCCACTTCTTTAATTTTTTATACACAAACAGAAGTTACAAACAAGTTGGAGAGATTTACTTAAGTAACATAGTTAAAAACAGTGTGCACTTAAAAATTCTTTTGTCAGTTACCATGTTCGTTTTGTTGATAGTCTTAGCTTTTGAATTTATTAAAGGAAAAGTAATATTCTATCCTGTTATTCTTTTCCTCATTGTTAATTTCATTTAGTCTGCCCAAATGTTAAAGCTCAGAAATCCAGTTTGCTCAAAATCCAAGATTGTAAATGTAAATGTTAATCAAAATCATACCCTGAAATGAAATCAAACAATATTTTCCTCCTCTCTATTTTTAATTGGGAAAGCCTGCTAACAAAACTAGCAAAAAGTATTGTCCCCAGTCAAATGGAAGTTCTCATGCAGACTAATTCATAAAGCTTTCTAGATTTCTACAGAGTTGAAACTTCCACACTCCTGCAACAAATAATACATTTAAAAGTTTCAGCCTGGTTGGGCTTTTTTTTTTTTCAGATTAGACACCATAGCCTCTTTGGCAAGTCACAATCATAGTTGATTTAGGATAGAAAGTGTTAGAAAATTTGCAGATAACACAAAAATATCTTCTTAGGGAACCAATCAATATCAATATACAGCTTGACAGATCTAAACAATCAATCCATGAACTGCATTGCCTCCCAGTAAGCTTCCAGGTGCAATTCAAGGTGCTGGTTACCACATAAAGTGTTTCATAGTATGAGGCCAGGGCCACCTTTCTTCAGTTGTTTTTGCCCAGCCCAGTATATCTGAAAGGGTGGGCATATTCCAGCTCCCATCTATTAAACAATGCTGTCTGGCAGACCCAGGAAGTGGGCCTTTTTTGTTGTAATGCCTGCCTTGTAGAATATAGCACTATAGCAATAGCACTATATACACTCCATAGTGCTTTATAGCACTCTCTGAGCAGTTTACAAATGTCAGCATATTGCCCCCAACAATCTGGGCCCTCATTTTACTGACCTTGGAAGGATGGAAGTCTGAGTCAATGTTGAGCTGGTCAGGGTCGAACTGGCAGTGGGCATAGTTAACCTGCAATACTGCATTCTAACCACTGTGTTACCACAGTTCTATACCCTGAGGTTTCTTTTGCCTCAACTCTGTTGGCATTTTGTAAATTCTTGATGACCTGAATGTTTCCCCATGGCAGGGGACCCATAGCTTAGAAAAGCTTATTGTAGTTTTCTTTGGCATGATATGATTTATAGAGCCACCCAGAATCATGAGTGGAAGATGGATGGTTATATAAATTGATAAGTAGTAAATAAGAAAAATTGATTTTATTTCAGCAGGATATAGATATAATAAAAATAGATTGAAGAAACTCCCTTGGAAGTTGGTAGATTTTCTTTTGTGGAGGTATTTAAACATAAGATGGGTAGTCATCTATTTGGGGATTCCTGTATTGAGAAAGAAATTAAACAAATGCTCTCCAAGGTCCATTCCAACCTTTTTCTTCTATTATTTAAGTGAGACAACCAAAACTATTCGGAAAAACAATCATAATAAACACTGTAAACATTTTAACTCCACTTCTCTATCCATTGCATTTTGTTTACATTGTACAGACAATGAAAATAGCCAAAGTTGGAAGAAATTTATTTCCACAGTCCAGTCAATCATCTAATCTTCATGATACAGATCAAATTACTACACTTATCCAAGATCAAATGATTACTATAGATACATGTATTCTTAATTGGTCTTGGAAGTTTCCAAAACATGGATCACCTTAATTTAACCACTTTTATTCCTTTCAAAGCTATATATTAACAAACCATTAAATAGATAACATCATCCCAGTTGACTGCTCCCTGTTGGATTGACTTCTGTAATTGTAGATTTTTTAGTTGTGCAGTTATTGTTTATCTAACTGACTTTTCCCCAGGAGCCAATGGCACTCAGTTTAAGTCTCATAATAATAAGTCTGTGGCCCAAAAGTCTAAGATCCATGATAGATAAAAACTTGATAATTCTAAGAAAAATCATTTCAAAAGTGATCTCGTTGAGATTACACTATTGATGTAAAATGGCAAGGAAATAACAGACAATAGAGAGAAAGCAGAACTGTTTAGTTCATTTTGCATCTGTCTTCATGCAAAAATGCAGCTCAGCGTATCAAAAATCCATAAAAGATACACTAGAAATGTAAATTAAAATAAACAAGAAAAACCTGTCCATTCTAGATAGATTCAAATCACTGGGTCCTAACGGATTACATCCCAGAGTTCTGAAGGAACTGGCAGTATGATATCAGAAACAATGTACCATATCTTTCAAAGTTCTTAGAGTACTGGGAACTATCTGAGGAGTGGAAAAGAGTTGATGTGATTCCCATCTTCAAAAAGAAAAGAAAAAACACCCAGAAACTACAGACCATCAATACCTGGGAAGATCCTGGAAAAGATACAACAAATCTGCAAGCAAAGTTATAACCAATATGTATTTGTCAAAAACAAATCATGCCAAACAAATCTTATTCCTTTCTTTGACAAAGTGACTGAAGTAGCGAAATGCTGTGGATATAGTATACTTGGATTTCAGTAAAACATTTGACAAACTAGGCAAGCTAATTTGTAACTGCTGACAGACTGTACTCAACATGTAGTCCTTAACAGAACTACATCCACATGGAGGGAATTAAGCAGCAGAGTACCCTAAGGTTCCATTTTAGGCCCAGGACTCTTCAATATCTTTATAGATGATCTAGACAAGGGAATAGAAGGGGAACTCACCAATTTGCAGATGACACTTAAGCTGTCAAGAATAGCCAATACCCCAGAAGAAGGACTCAAAATCCAAATGGATCTCAACAGACTTGAACACTAGCCCCAATCTTAACAAAATAAAATTCAATGTAGAGAAAAGTAAGGTTTTACTCTTAGGCAAGAAAAACCAATTGTACAGTTATAGATTAGGTGAAACCTGGCTCAATAGCAGTCTTGGTGGACAAGCACTTAAATATGAGCCAGCAGTGCCTGAATTTTGATCACATGACTATGGAGATGCTGCAACAATTGTATGTATAAAAAACAGTCATTAGTCGCTTTTTTTCAGTGCCATTGTAACTTCAAGTGGTCACTAGATGTATGGTTGTAAACCAAGGAGTACCTGTAAACTTGGGTTTCTAATCTGCTGTCATTTTCATGTTTGATGGTATTACAGATATTGTCGCAGGATGGAAGCAGTTCCTAGTAAGGCCGCCTTTTGCAATTGACTAATGGCAAATTAGTCAATGCCAGTGGTGTTCAAGTGGTGCTCCAGTTGTTTTGGGATTGCACCCAAGGTGCAATTGGTACTACCCTTGCTTGCCTTTGCTACAGTCTTTCTATTTCTATTTGTAGGTCTTTGTATTTTGTTATCTTCTCCAGTTCTTTCTCATCTATTTTGCTGTCTCTAGGCACTGCCACATCCACTATCCAGATTTTTTTTGTCTTTCTTATCGACAATTGTTAAGTCCGGGGTGTTATGTTGCAGGTGCTTGTCTGTTTGAATTCTGAAGTCCCAGAGCAGTTTAACTTTATCATTTTCTATGATTTTCTCTATTTTATGATCCCATCAGTTCTTGCTTATAGGCAAATGATATTTCTTGCAGATCTTCCAGTGCACCATTGTTGCTACTTTGTCATGCCACTGCTTGTAGTCGTCTGTGCGATCTTCTTGCAGCAGCTTACCAGGAGGTCCACTGTTTCTTCAGCTTCTTTGCATAGGCATCACTTATTGTCTGTTGCTGTCTTCTCAATTTTGACTTTGTATGCATTTGTTCTTAAGGCTTGGTCTTGTGCAGGCAGAATTAGTCCCTTGGTCTCTTTCTTCAATTTTCCTGCTCTTAGCCATTGCCAGGTTTTATTATTATCTGCTTTCCCAGCTATTTTTTTCATGTATTGGCCATGTAGTGCTTTGTCTTCCCATGCCTCTATTCTGTTCTTCATTTGGTCTTTCTTGTAGGCCAGTTTGGTCTCTCCAGTAGTTAGTAAGCCGTCCTGATATACTAATTTCAGTGCATCTTCATCATTGTTCTTCAGATATTCTTCCAAAGCCATTTTTTCTTCTTCAACCATCTGATGTACTTGTAGCATTCCACGTCCACCTATTTGCCTTGGTAGATAGAGTCTGTCAATAATGTATTATTATTACTATTACTATTATTCTCAATCATCGCACAGTCAGCCAGATGTTCAGACTGGATTTGGTATTTTGTCTACCTATCGAGTCCTTACCCAGGACCTGGGATAGGCAGATGTGGATGTTTGATGGTATTACAGGTATCGTCGCAGGATGGAAGCAGTTCCTAATAAGGCTGCCTTTTGCAATTGACTAATAGCGAATTTGTCAATGCCAATGGTGTTCAAGGGGTGCTCCAGTTGTTTTGGGATTGCACCCAAGGAGCCTATGACTATTGGTACTACCCTTGCTTGCTTTGCCACAGTCTTTTTATTTCTATTTGTAGGTCTTTGTATTTTGTTATCTTCTCCAGTTCTTTCTCGTCTATTCTGCTGTCTCCAGGCACTGCCACATCCACTATCCAGACTTTTTTGTCTTTCTTATCGACAATTGTTAAGTCTGGGGTGTTATGTTGCAGGTGCTTGTATGTTTGAATTCTGAAGTCCCAGAGCAGTTTAATTTTATCATTTTCTATGACTTTCTCTATTTTTTTTTTTTAATTGAAATTTTTCAAAAATTTTACAAATAAACATCCCCCCCCTCCCAAACCACCCCACCCTCCCCCCCCCCGACTTCCCAGAACTGAATATAGGATTATTTAACAAATTTTAAAAAATAACGTTTACAATTTATAAGATAATTAATAAAAATAATAAAGGTCATAATAATAATATATATAATAATATATGTAATAATAATATGCATAACATAAGCTTTAAAATGAATAATATATACTAAGAAAGAGAGAAAAAAAAGGGAAAAGAAAAGAGAGAGAGAAAGAAAAAAAAAAGTAGACGAAAAATAGAACATATATATAAAATATATATATATATATATATATATAAGTAATAATACATAAAGAGAAAAGGAAGAAAGAAAAAAAGAAAAAACAATCATTACAAGTTATAAAAAAGCTAAATGATATTTTTCCATATCCAAATTATATTGTATGAAATTTATCCATTTTTCCCATACTGCAAAGAATTTCTCTTGAGATTGCTCCTTTAAAAAAGCCGAAATCTTTGCCATTTCTGCCAGATACGAAACTTTGTGAAACCACTCTTGCAAAGTAGGCAAGGATTCCTTCTTCCAATATTGCCCTATTAACAGCCTAGCGGCTGTAATCAATTTTAACATCAATATAACCTCCTTAGCATCACAATCAGTAACAATACCTAATAAAAATAATTGCGGAGTAAATTTTACCCTCCGTTTAAAAATTCTTTGGATATTCCACCATCTCTTAATCCAAAAAGCTTTTATATGCTTACACGTCCACCAAGTATGATAATAAGTAGCATCCAAATGTCCACATCTCCAGCATTTCGGCTGCAGATTAGGGTACATAATGGACATTTTCTTTGGATCAAGGTGCCCTCTATAAAACATCTTATAAAAATTCTCTCTTAAATTTTGCGCTTGTGTGAATTTAACATTTCTTATCCAAATAAGTTCCCAGGTATCCATTGAAATCGTTTCACCAATATTCTGTGCCAATTTAATCATACAATCTTTAACTAATTCAGGTTCTGAGTCCAATTCCACTAAAACCCCATAAACTCTCTTAATATGGGTTGGCCTTTGATCTCTTACTTGTTTTAAAAGAACTTCATCTTCTCTGAGCCAGCCCATTTTACAATCCATCTTCCATCTGTCCACTATTTGTCTGTATTGGAACCATGAATAAGTTAAATTTTCGTGCGTTAATTCTTCCAAAGATTTTAACTGCCAATCTTGGCCATCCCATCTAAGTAACTGTGCATAAGAGACCATGTCCATATTAACCCCTTTCCTTATGCCTTCTATGGCATGCCAAGGTATAGCCCATAATGGTATTTTGAAGTCACTTTTATAATACTTTCTCCACACTCTAAGCAAAGAGATTCTTATAATATGAGACTTAAAAACCCAATCCACTTTTTTATTAAATATTAAATAGGCATGCCATCCAAAAAGTAAGTCCCAACCTTCCAAATGAAGTATTTCTATATTTGTTAAATTCACCCAGTCGCTGATCAATGTTAATACTACAGCATCATAATACAATTTCATATTTGGTACCTTGAGTCCTCCTCTCTCACGAAAATCTTGCATTATTTTAAGTTTCACCCTTGGTTTTTTTCCCTGCCCAAACAAATTTATTAATACCTTTTTGCCATTCATCTAAATTACGTTCATTCTTTAAAATAGGTAACATTTGAAACAAAAAAATAAACTTTGGCAGGACATTCATCTTGATAACTGCAATTCTACCCATAAGGGATAACTGTAGATTGTTCCAGTTTTTTAAATCCTTCTGTACCTCCATCCACAGCTTTTCATAATTATTTTTATACAGTTTTGCATTGGAAGCAGATAATGTGACCCCCAAATATTTTACCTTATCAACAATTTCAAAATCTGTTAAGTTAACTAAAACCTGTTTATCACCATTAGTCATATTTTTAGCTAATATTTTGGTCTTATTATTATTAATTTTAAAACCAGAAACACGTCCATATTGTTGAATCAATTGTAATAATTTTACCACCGAACAGGTAGGTTGAGACAAAGTAACAACCAAGTCATCTGCAAAGGCTCTTAATTTATATTCTTTTTTATTAATTTCTATTCCTTTTATTTCTTGAGACTCCCGAATTTTAATCAACAAAATTTCCAATGTTAAAACAAACAATAACAGAGATAACGGGCATCCCTGTCTTGTTCCTTTTTCTATTACAAAAGCCTCTGACAGACCCCCATTTACAATAAGTTGAGCAGTCTGTTTTTGATATATATTAGATAATACTTGTAATATATTTTGTCCAAAATTCATCTCCTTAATTAAACATATCATAAACTGCCAATTCACTTGGTCAAAGGCTTTTTCAGCATCCAAAAATATCAGGCCTGCAGAGACTTGGTTATTCTTTTCTAGATACTCTAATAAGTTAATAATTTGTCTAACATTTTTCATATACCTTCCAGTTATAAAACCCGATTGATCCTTATGTATAAACTGCTGCAAGATCCCCATAAGCCTATTAGCTAAGATTTTTGCAAAGATTTTATAATCCACGTTTAAAAGAGATATAGGCCTGTAATTTTTAGGCAATGTAAGATCTTGATTGTCTTTTGGAATCAATGATATAAATGCATTACGCCAAGATGGAGGGATCTCTAAACCCTGTAATAGGTTATTAAACAATTCACACAATGGTTGAGTCATCTCTTCTACTAAAGTTTTATAATAGAAAGATGTCAACCCATCCGTACCCGGCGCTTTGCCCAATTTCAGTTGTTTAATAGCTGTAATAATTTCTTCTTTAGTAATTAAACCATTAATCTCTTTTTCCTGATCTTCTGTTAATTTAGGAAAGTTAACTTTACCTAAATAATTGTTTATGTCTGTAGTTTGAATATTAGCACTCTTGTATAATTTTTGGTAGTATTCTAAAAAGGATTTCTTAATCAATTCTTTCTGATAGACCAATTTACCATTATAATTTATTTTATCTATATTCCTCTGTTTCTGTTTCTTTCTTAACTGATAAGCCAACCATCTCCCTGGTTTATTAGCATTACAAAATGTATTTTGTTTCATAAATAGTAAATTGGTTGCAACTTGATCAGCCATCAACATGTTAAATTGTGTTTTTAACAGTTTTAAAGCTCCTTTCACCTTTTCATCTAAAGGATTTGAAATTAAAAGTTTCTCTTTTAATTTAATCTCCTCTTCTAAATCTTTACGTTTCTGAGTCTGTTTCTGTCTATGCAAGTTATTCATTTTTATCAAGATAAAAATATGGAACGCTTCACGAATTTGCGTGTCATCCTTGCGCAGGGGCCATGCTAATCTTCTCTGTATCGTTCCAATTTTAGTATATGTGCTGCCGAAGCGAGCACACTTTCTCTATTTTATGATCCCACCAGTTTTTGCTTACAGGCAAATGATATTTTTTGCAGATCTTCCAATGCACCATTGTTGCTACTTTGTCATGTCGCTGCTTGTAATCAGTCTGTGCAATCTTCTTGCAACAGCTTACCAAGTGGTCCACTGTTTCTTCAGCTTCTTTGCATAGGCGGCACTTACTGTCTGTTGCTGTCTTCTCAATTTTGACTTTGTATGCATTTGTCCTTAAGGCTTGGTCTTGTGCAGCCAGAATTAATCCCTCGGTCTCTTTCTTCAATTTTCCTGCTCTTAGCCATTGCCAGGTCTTGTTATTATCTGCTTTCCCAGCTATTTTTTTCATGTATTGGCCATGTAGTGCTTTGTCTTCCCATGCCTCTATTCTGTTCTTCATTTGGTCTTTCTTGTAGGCCAGTTTGGTCTCTCCAGTAGTCAGTAAGCCTTCCTGATATACTAATTTCAGTGCATCTTCATCATTGTTCTTCAGATATTCTTCCAAAGCCATTTTTTCTTCTTCAACCATCTGATGTACTTGTAGCATTCCACGCCCACCTATTTGCCTTGGTAGATAAAGTCTATCAATGTCACTGCGTGGATGAAGGGCGTGATTCATTGTCATTATTTTTCTGGTCTGCCTATCCATTGCTTTAGTTCTGCTTGAGTCCAGTCCACTATTCCAGCTGTGTATCTAATGACTGGGATTGCCCAGGTGTTGATTGCCTTTATGGTATTTACCTCCATTGAGTTGGATTTTAAGATCTTCTTCACTCTCTTGATGTATTCACCTCTAATCTTTTTCTTGACTTCAGTGTGCTTGATGTTGTCAGCTTGAAGGATACCCAAGTATTTGTAGTATTCTTCCTCATCCAGACTCTTAATGTTATTTTCGTGGGGCATCTTGATTCCTTCAGTTTTCACTATTTTTCCTTGTTTGATAGTAAGTGTGGCACATTTGTCCAAGCCAAACTCCATTACAATATCTTAGCTATATATACGGACAGTGTTGAGCAGCGATTCTATTTCAGATGATGTTTTTCCATACAGCTTCAGATCATCCATGTAAAGGAGGTGGGATAGTCTAGCAGATGTTTTTGATGTTTGATAACCATGTCCTGAGTTATTCAGTATTGTTGACAGAGGAAACAGTGCAATAACAAATAGTAATGGTGATAATGAATCTCCTTGAAATATTCCTCTCTTGATATTAACCTCTCCCAGCTTTTCACCATTGATCTGCAACTGTGTCTTCCATTGTGCCATCGATTTTTGCACAAATTTTCTGATGTTTCTACTTACTCCTGTTATTTCTAGGCACTTGATTATCCAGTCATGTGGCAGAGAGTCAAAATGCCTTTTTGTAGTCAATCCATGCCACATTCAGGTTGGTCTTCCTTCTCTTGCAGTTTTCCAAGATCATTTTGTCTATTAGGAGTTGATCTTTTGTTCCTCTGCTATTGGGGCGGTTTCCTTTCTGCTCAGGTGGAAAGAGATTGTTTTCAACTAGATGCTGTTGTACTGCATCAGCTACACACACCAGTTAGTAATTTGAAAGTTGTTGGTAAGCAGGTAATTGGCCTGTAGTTACCTGGTGTTGCCCCTTTTGCTGGATTTTTCATTATTAGGTAGGTTTTCCCAGTTGTTAGCCACTTTTCAATTTCTCCTCCTTGTAGTATATTGTTGAACTGTTTGGCAATGAGTGGGTGTATAACAGTTAGATGTTTCAACCAAAACCCATGCAGTTCATCTTCACCTGGTGCTGACCAATTTTTGATTTTCTTTGCTCTTTTTTCTACCATTTTTGTTGTTATTACTAGTTCTTTCATTTCAACTTCTGTTTTATTTGCATCCACCTCTTTTAACCAAGCCGCATCCTTGTTGTATTTCTTTGGGTTATCCCATATCTGCTTCCAGAACTGCACTGTTTCTTCCTTGTCAGGTACTGACTGATTCCTTGCAGTTTCTCCATTGATGGATTGGTAGAAACGTTTCTGATTGGATTGAAATTGGAGGTTCTGCCTATAGTTTGCAATTCGAGCTTCATATCTACTGATTTTCCTGGCTATAGCTGTTATTTGTTGCTTTATTATTTCCAGTGCTTCCTTGATCTTCCTTGTTTCTAAGTGGTATTTCTTGATTAGGTATTCTTTGGTCTTCTTGTTCTTCAGCTTCTTTTCTTTCATCTGTTCTAGCTTGCTTGCATGTGATCTTAACTTGCTGATCTTATTTTCTAGTCTAACCTTCCATTTTTCTGGTGCACTGTTTGTTTGTTTTTCTTTTTTGTTGATTTTACATCCCAGGTATTCTGTTATAACTGCAGCTGTGCTGTACATTAATTGGTTTGTTTCTTGCAGTGAATTGGTGCTTATACTTGCTATTGCAGTATTTGCATCTTTTAATGCTTGTGCTAGCTGTTTCTTTGGAACAAGCTTCAATGCAGGCAGCCTTATTCTGTTGTTTTTGTGCTGTTCTAGATGCTCAATTATTCTTTGTTTCAATTCTTTTATTTCTTTAGTTAGAGGGTTTTGTTCTTCCTGAGGAAGAGGTGCCTGGTTTCCAAATGAGAACAGTTGTATATCTCTGCTGGATTCCTTCACTGCCAACTCCCCCTGGTTTGCCTCTACATTCTGAATTACTTCTTGTAAGGCTTTGATTTCTTTGCCCTGGGTAAACCTTTGCAGTTCGTCTAATTCTGTTTCTGTAAATACTTTATTTCGTGTTATAAATCGGCGTTGATCTGCTAGTCTCTGTTCTGTTATTTCTGATTCTGGATGTTGTTCTTTCCAGAATTGGTGCATTCGTTTTAGATATCCTCGTCTTGTTGGACTTGATCTGTAGTAACAGATCATTATTTCTTTGTTTTCCATCACTGTGTATCTGCGACGGGTAAACACCTTTTCTTCCAGTAGTTCTGCAGCTGCTGGCCCTGGTTGCTCAGCCAACAGTCCTGAGTCCTGTAACCCATTTTTCACCAGATATCCAGGAACTCCAATATCTAGTGCGGACCTTGTTAACCCGGGCGACGTCCGAGCCGGTATGGCATTCTGAAATTTACGTCTCACCATATTTTTTATGGGAGAGACACTCTTTGTCTGACTCCTCTGATGAGACCTGTCCAGTATGGTTGAACCTCTGGCATAGCTCTCATCTTCCTCAGAGTACACAAGCCCCACAACCACGTCAAGGTAGTGCCTCACTGGGGGTACTATTATTATTATTATTATTATTATTATTATTATTATTATTATTATTTTCTTGTTTTTTCCTTGTTTCACTCAAAAATGATAAATCTATACTGGGAAAGATTAATTACATACAGAAATAATCTATTTTTTCCTGAAAAAAGAGAATGTTATTTTAAAAAGCAACATTTACCATGACTAGTAGATATACAAAGACAGATTATGAATTATCCTGTGACAATAATGGAAATTTTAAAAGTTATAAAACGATCAAACCAGAAAAGCACCAGGTCCAGATGGACTCTCAGGAACTGTTACTGATGTTTTGAAAATGAGCGTTCATAACTCTTTTATATAATGAATTATATCGTACAAAATGCTGATGCCAGAATCATGGAAAGAATTGCATTGCATTAATACCCAAAGAGGGACAAGACTTAAACCTAACTAAAAAATGTAGATATATATCACTGAATAGTGACTATAAGATATTTAGAATGATATTTGCTGATAGACTGAAAACAGTTCTACAATAATGTATTCATCGTGACCAATGTGAATTCTTACCAAAAGATACCTGAAAGATAATGGAAGGAAATTATAGAATACCTGGAAAAATACAACAAAAAGCAAGCAGTATTAATTTTCTTCGGTACAGAGAAAGCTTTTGACATTCTTAATTAGTCTTCCTTGTTTAAAGTTCTATGAACTATGGTTTTGGTGAGAACTTTATAACATGGATAAAATCAATATATACCTCACAGAAAGAACAAATTATTGTAAATATAAATTTAACGATAAGGTGGGTTACAAATGTTATATATAGTATACAAATGCAGCAGTGGGAAAACATGTGAACCAAGGAGTTGAAATTTACACTGTTACAATCTGAAAGAGAATCTCTATAAAATAATGTATAGATAGTATTTATCACCAGGCAAATTGAAAGATATGTAATGGAACTTCTAACACACTGGAAATGTAAACATCAAGAAGGGACTCTTTATCACTTTTGGTGGACTTAATAATTACTGGACTGAAATACAGATATTAAAATTTTTTGAAGATCAGAATACAGTTCAGACCAGAGACATTTCTTTTAGAACTGGTGGACAAAAGTTTGAAAAATTGCATGGTACTTTGTCCTCATATATGATAATAGCAGCAAGACTTCTATAAGTCCAATGTTGGATGGATTCAATGATACCTACAATGGAAGAGTGGTTGGTAAAGTTGATGGAGCTGAATGGGATGAATAAACTGATGAGTGATTAGAGAAAAGATGTTAGCTAAATTTAATACCAATTTGAAGAACTTTTTGGATTTTCTGCACATTATAGAAAAAATGAAAAAATGATAATATAATAACAACAACATGGATTTGAATATTAGTGACGTATATATGTATATTATAAACATGGGGTTACATTATAATTTTAGTGGAAGAACTCAAGTTTTATTTTTAGCTGCTCTAAAAGAAGTTGGAAGTCATTTGTTTTTATATATTTTTGTTCCTATACTTTTATTTTACTGCTCCTCTATCTGCTATTTCTCTCTATTTTCTAACTTCTATTTTCTCTCTTGGCTATTAGTTTTCTGTTAGTTTTTTATTTTTTAAAAGCTTAAACTATATTTAAAAAAGAAGTAACCTTTACAATCACCCAGGGAACAAAACGGTTAATTTCTTAATATCTATTGTTAATAATACAAGCCTCTAGCTTGTGCAAGATTTAATTTTTTACCCAGTTTTCAAATCAATGTTAAGCAAGCTGGGTAAAAAGATAAAAGCAATTTACCAGATTTTCTACAAATCTCTAATAATATTGAGCTAATAAATCTATTAAAAAAATAATATTCAACAGGAAAGCCACGCAGTTCATACGTGCTCTTCTAGATTGAAGCATTTGGAGTATCAGAACCTGAGTTTAATGTTGATCAGGTAGATTTGTATAGAAGTAAAAGTCTATACGGTCCCATGCTGTTTATTATACTAGTACTTTGCTCTTAGAAACCGTAAGTTTTATATCCTATACAAAGTACAATCATAACTTGGTGGTTGCCTATGGCTACTAAAATGTAATGATTTTCTTAGTAACCAGAGTTTTGCATTAATATCTCTCAAAGTCCCTTTCTTTCCACTTCCTGAATTTAATGCTACATAAAGAGCTTTACAACTGTTATGTAACCTGGCAGCTGTCTCTCAATGTTGTCCATCAGTATAATGGAAATTCTGTTATTGCTTTTAATCATGATCTGCTCAAGGTGTTGATGCTGCTGCTTTAGTTTTTAATACGGTACTTGATGTCCACTATTCATGTTAGTGAATAGGCATTGGAAAGCCAGAATTCTGACAAAACAATTTTATTTTGCAATTCTTCACTCTCAGAAGGATACAATTTACTCATCATTCCCAGAATTAACAAAATATCAACTCATGGGGCTTGCTTTTGTTTAAAATCCTGCTGGATTAATGTTTCAGAGAATCATTGTTATGGATTGAAAACCAATCAGACAATTAAATAATATGATTTTTGAAGGAGTAGTTATTTTCCTTACTATATTAGGTAGTTGCATTAATATAATTCCAAGATTAATATTCTAGTAATAGTATCTAAATATATTAAAGATTTATATACTATTGGAAACCCTAAAACTATGGAGATTTTAGTTTTGGGGAGAATATGAAAATAAATCAGATGTCATTTATGAAAATTAATTGAAAGTTCTGACAACCCTGTAAATTCCTCTAATTCCTTAATATGGCTGGCTGAACAAGAAGCATTTGAGAGAATCAAAGTTATACTATGTATAAATAGAGTTAAAAGATACATCTTATATGCCACTTTCATCCAAAAATCTGATTACTAAATTTAAATATTGCCAACACTTCTATAGCTATAGTGAATAGTAAAAATGATAAAAGGCAGCCCTATTTGGTACCTTTGGGTTTAATTGGTTCATAAATATTTTCAAATTATCTTATGAAAAGCAACCCCAAATTTGAATTTAATTAATATTTGTTTTAAAATTAATTTACAGAGTTAAAATGTGATTATTAGCTAATGGGATATTAGGTCCTGAGGTATAATAAGCAAAACATAATACTAACTCTATTTGTCTCTAGGTAGAATAAGAGCTCAAAGAAAATTGATTACTCCCATATTTTTCTTACATTTTATTGTTTCCTCCAGATTCATCCTGTTACACACAATGGAGATTTATATAAGAGACCTTTCAATGAAACTTTTGAAGAAACACCAATGCTGGTTGCTGTGCTGACTTACGTAGGTTATGGTGTGCTCACCCTTTTTGGATATCTTCGAGACTTTCTACGGCAATGGAAAATTGAGAAATGCCATAATGCAACAGAAAGAGATGAACAGAAGGTAATGTTTTTATTTAGAGGCAAAGTAGTAGTTTAATATGCTTGCAGTGAAATGGATGCAAATGTTAGAGTAGGCAATATTGTTTTCCAAGTATAATTTTCAATCTGCACTAGTCAGCATTAAAACATGAACTGAAGCATGCTTAATTAACTGTAGTTCAACATATTTTAAATTAGTTAAATCATGGTTTGTGATGCTTTAGGTTCCTCCTCTTGTCCTCTGAAAGTATTCTAAATCAGACAGTACTGCCCAATATCAGCATGTGAATTACAGCATATTATTGCTATTGGCTGCCAGCTAAGATGTACTTACCTTTTTGGGCAGATCTTGGAAGAGGTAAAAATAATATATTCTTGGGTAGCTTATTCAGAGAGAGATTCCTTTTTATTGCTTCTCTAATATGCATTTGTTTTTTCATGTTTCTTAAAAATAAAGTGCCTTATGTATCATTGTGATGTAAACAACAAAGAAAAGAAAAAAAATGCTGGAATTATTTATCATAAAACTCTTCCCTATAAATTTGACCATATTGGAAAAAGTTATATTTCTTTGCTTCTCTATTGAAAATATATATATAATGCTGACTACATATATATAAAACGCTGAAATAGTATAGGTTCTTCTGAAATGGTATAGGTTCTTCTCCTGCTTAAGCAGGGGGCTGGACTAGAAGATCTCCAAGGTCCCTTCTAGTTCTATTCTATTCTATTAAAAAAACATCCAGCAATCCACTAGTATAAAACACCTATCCTTCCATCATTGTATAAGAAGTCTTTTAGGCATAATTCATATGCAAAGAGCCCAAAATGTTGTATTTTGATGTTCCAGTAGAGGAAGTTCTAGCCAAGGAGACCTTTACATCCTTGACAAGTAGCAATTTCTCTGAAATTTTGTTAGCAGTTTGTCAGTTTTAGCCCAACATGTGGTAATAGTTAAGACAAGCAAAAAAACACATTAATATTCCAGTTTTTGAACTGTATTTCCAACCACAAGGTAACTGCAACTAACTATTCCCAGAGATGTTGGATAAAACAATATTTTAGCTCCATTCTAAGAATAAAACTAACTTGTTTCTGATTTTTAGAGCAGGTTTTAAATATAGGATATTTGAACTCATTATTCCAATGGTCACATAATTATCATCTACCACCTTTAGGGAATAACTGAAATGTATAAATTTGACCTATTGTTGCTTGATTAATAAAGCTTATTGGGAATGTTAAGTTAGCTGTAATTTATAGCAGAATATATTTCTGAAATATTACCAAACTCTAGTAATTGTGGCAAATAGTATACTGGTAGAAGGGTAAGTAGTGGATGGCAAATTTGTACCAAAACAGAATTGTAATTGTTATATGTGCAGGGCTACATATGATTTAGTTTTCTTTTTCTAGATTATTAAACTCTGCCTTGTGGTATATGGTCAAAAGTGGTATGAGTATTTTGTGGTTTGTAAAGGGTACAGTTGTTTAAGAACCATTCAAAATTATAATGGTCTTGGATATGGTGTTTTATAGCCCATAAAAGACTTCTGGATGTTGTAAAATGTCACACTACCCCCCTTCATGGTCACATCACTGCATTTCTGGTGATTGGCAACTGGTTTGCATATATGACCAGTTGCTAAGCACCCTGCAAACAGGCAGTTGCCTTTTGCAATCTTCTTGCTGACTTCCCCAAAAAAGTCACTTGGGAAAGCCAGCAGGAAAAGTTGCAAGCAGAGCAGGCAGAGAGGAGAGAAATTCTTTGGTGGGCTGCAGGAATGGAACTAAAATTCTGAAGACAACTACGTAGCACCTTGCTTAACTACTGATTCACTCAATGACCAAGATTCTTGTCCCAATTGTGGTTACAAATCGATGACTTCCTGTATTTCTCTTTCAGTTTTGAATGTGATGTAAACTATGATGTTGTTGTGAGCTGCTTAGAATTATGACATGAGATGGGCAGCCATAGTTCTGGAAATAAATAAATGTACCCTCTTTCCCCGTCAGCAGGCTTAGATTGTCACAGAGACATCCTCAATAAACATGCATAAGACAGAGGTGTTATCTTTTGCAAAGACATAAGCAGATTCCTCTAACCCTTTACTCTCTTAGAACGGAAGATAGAGAAAAGTCTTGGGGGTTTTTTTGTAATGCAAGAGTTACCGGTAGTAATTAAAGTCAGGAAAAAGACTTGGCTTTCCTCCTCAGTAACTTCAATCCTCAGATAGTGGGTAGTTCAAGAATAATAGAGGCAGAAGGAAAATATTTCAGATAATGATTATTTTGGAAAATATGGGTTTAAAAATTAATTAGGAATTCCACATTGAGTTTTTTAGGCAAACCTCATTCCTTCAATTTCATTATTTCTGTTATGGCTTAAAAATAGAAAAAGGAACAAGTAAGTTACCTGATGATCCTGGAGGAAGGAGGAGGAAGAGACAAACAGAAACCAAATTATTGCTTTTTTCGGGTTTGAAAGCAGCCAGTATACAGACACAATAAAAGTAATTGTTTATGGTACATGGTGCTAGCATCTGTGGGGGTGGGGAAGGTTAGAGTGTCTTGTAGTAGAATGGAATTTAGAAGTGCTTGGGCAGCCTATAGTGTTACTAGATGCTACATTCCAACTTTAAAGGTCACAATATGTTTCCTGTATCATCCCTACATGACATTTCTGGGGATAAATAACCCATAATCTTGCTGAAACGGGGGCTGTTTTGCATTCTTCTAGCCAGGAGCCCAGTGATCTCTGGAACTGTGCCTACCAATGAAAGATACTTTATTGTGTGTATCTCAAAATGATTTGATTTAGGTAGGCATTTTTTCCAGAAAAGTACAGCATATTTTGCAGGATTGGAAGGACAAGAGCTGGATCAGTCTGCCATGCTCAGCCTATCATTGCAATTTTCATAG
This sequence comes from Crotalus tigris, assembly GCF_016545835.1. NCBI lineage: Eukaryota > Metazoa > Chordata > Lepidosauria > Squamata > Viperidae > Crotalus > Crotalus tigris. The sequence continues at coordinate 19,130,004 of NW_024096970.1, forward strand.
GTTTATGTTTCTGTCCATGAACTTCTTTTGGTTTGGAGGTATTTGGTGGAAGCTATATTATAGAGAAGGGTTGGAGACTTGACCAAGAACAAATCCTGGTACATTGCAACTCTGAAGGGCAAGTCACCAACTTCTCTTGTTTGACTCTGCAGCAGCAAGTAACATGTAGTGGAATGTTCAATGGACAATTGTGTGGGATACATTAGGATATATTAGGAATGTTGATGTTTGATATTAGCTTTATTTTGTGTCTGCTTCACACTAAGAAAGAATTGTTTCATTTGTATGACAAAGGTATAGTATAAACTATATCTCCAATTTGTTTATGAAGGCTTTGTAGCCAACCAGTAGCACCTGTTTTGTTTATGTTTTTAATATTATTAACTATAGAATTTTTCTGAATTAGCTAGCCTTAAAAACCAATACATAAAACTTGTGATCTGACCAGCACAGATGTATTTTTTTCTCTTTTAAATCATGAAGAAACAGTTACTTTTTTTTTACCCCTCAGCAGCATTGTTTCCATTTTATATGTAAAAATAGGCAGTACTTTGTTTAAATGAAGTTTTGTTTTATTTTTATTTTATTTATATTTATAATTTATAGTTGTGATTTATAACTCAACTCAACTCAAAATTGACTCTGGGCAGCTGACTCAGTTGTAAGATTGATTTATCTCCTGGGATGGAGGCTAAAATCTCTATATAGTTCACAGTTAAGGGGCTGGATTATTGAAATCATTATTGAAGTACAAGTTATGAAACCACTGTTTTCACTCACCGGGAATTGAGGGGACAATGCTAGGTGAAGCTCATCTGAAAGAGAGGTAGCAGCAGGGGAAACTATTAAACTTCTATCTCAGAACGGGGTATGAGAATCTAAAGGGCCTTCAGCAGATATTATTTTAGACTGCCAGCCTTTTATCCTATAGACTCAATCATTTTGCTACAATATATGATGATGTATGTCTTAAATCAGTGACAGGGAACTAAAACCTGCTTAGGTGGATTGATGATGCTATTGATGATGCTATAGTCATTGAGATGATCTTCAAGAAACAATTCAGTGACAGTTACAAAAACAAAAATGTCTTTTATACTCATGGAAATGAAGAAAGTATAAAATACCCAAATTGTTTTCACCCTTACTGTCTGGAGTATAAAAGAGAGGGTATCTATCTATCTATCTATCTATCTATCTATCTATCTATCTATCTATCTATCTATCTATCTATCTATCATGGCCTAACTCATACATAGGTATCTGTGTGTTTGTTTATTTGTTTAACAAATTTATATCGCTGCCCAACTCATACATAAGTGTCTCCAGATGGAATACACAGTCAGCACAATAAAGTTTAATTCCAGTCAAACTTATGGAGTCTGTTTTCTGACTTGAACTGATATCAATATCAGAATCTTCATATTCTTTTTTAAAAGAGACTCAGAATCTTATCTGTCATGCTACAAATGATGTCAAGCCTTCAGGGCACCCTACTGTCCATGGAATATCTTGCTGCGGTATTACTGTAATATCAACAAAGGGATTTACAAATAATACTTAAAAAGCCACATTGCAATTAACAGAGCATTTAGGAGAAGAGTCATCTAAGCTAGCTGCCTAGGCACTTTGAGCTGGTCCTAAAACACAGTGCACCCTCCCAATTGACAATAAAAGATATATGGAATTCTTGCCATTCTATGTGAACTACTTCTTTCCTTGTTTCTATTATGGTGGATACTTATTTGCTACAAATGCATAATCTGGATGTGTATAAGAATGTTACTGTGAGCTGGTCTTATATTACCACACATCACACCCTTACAATTGATAATAAAAAATCACATATAATTCTTGCTACTCTTTATGACTGCTTCCTAGCACATTCCATTGTACTAGGGATTGATTGGTGAAAAATGAATAGTATAGATATATACTGGGAGCAAGAAACAATTTCTTTGCCATCCCCAAAATGTTAACAACATCAGTTGCAACCTTCCCATTCTCAGCTTCCATGCCTGTGAAGCTTCTTGACTTCTACCCTTCCTCCTACCAAGGAAAACAGGCTTTGCACGTGTTTGGGGATGAGGAATCAACTACATTGCTTCCACATTGAAACTGAGAGCCCAAATGCCAGTAGAGAGGCAATAACCTATCTACTGCCTTCTTGAAGGAATTTCTGGGTGACAACTTGAAAAAAGAGCTTAACTACCCTTCTAAATCTCCATATTCACATCCTACATTTTTAATTTCTAAGGGAAATGGTTCTGATAAAATTACACAGCTATAAAGTCCTAAAGCATGTGATCATTAGGGACATTTATCTGGTGCCTCACGTGTACATCCTCCAGAACAACTTTCTTTTCATAGACTTGGATTTGAGAAGCACAATTTGATTAGGATGAAAAAAGGACATGAATATTTTAGCATTGGGCACACGTACCAAATTTGAATACATAGTAATGCTTTTAGCTTGGTAAATATCAGGCTGCTCTCCAGATTCATGAATGAAATATTTTCTAATTTTTTGACAAATATGTAGTGGTACTTAGAAATGCAGTGAATTTTTGGGATGTAAGTGCATGATACCCCTTGCCTTCTAATCTTGATTCAGAAGATCTTAAACTCAAACCTATAATTGAGGGAGGGCAGATCCCAGAAAAAATGAATGCCAAGTACTGAGAAAAAATTGTGTGTCTATGTGAAGTTGAGGCACTAAGTAATTAGAGCATAGATAAAAAAGGAATTTTGTTGTTAATTGCGAAGTCGTGTCCGACCCATCGCGACCCCATGGACAACGTTCCTCCAGGTCTTCCTGTCCTCTACCATCTTCTGGAGACCATTTAAGTTCTCACCTACTGCTTCAGTGACTCCATCCAGCCATCTCATTCTCTGTCGTCCCATTCTTCTATTGCCCTCAATCTTTCCCAGCATTAGGCCCTTTTCCAGTGAGTCCTTCCTTCTCATTAGGTGGCCAAAGTATTTGAGTTTCAACTTCAGGATCTGGCCTTCTAAAGAGCAGTCGGGGTTGATCTCTTCTAGGACTGACCGGTTTGAACGCCTTGCAGTCCAAGAGACTCGCAGGAGTCTTCTCCAGCACCATAGTTCAAAGGCCTCAATTCTTTGTCGCTCAGCCTTTCTTATGGTCCAACTTTCACAGCCATACATTGCAACTGGGAAAACCATGGCCTGGACTATACGCACTTTTGTTGGCAGGGTGATGTCTCTGCTTTTTAGTATGCTGTCTAGATTTGCCATAGCTTTCCTCCCCAGGAGCAAGCGTCTTTTAATTTCTTGGCTGCAGTCCCCATCTGAGGTGATCTTTGAACCCAGAAAAATAAAATCTGTCACTACCTCCATTTCTTCCCCATCTATTTGCCAGGAATTGAGAGGGCCGGATGCCATGATTTTGGTTTTCTTAATGTTGAGTTTCAAGCCTACTTTTGCACTCTCCTTCTTCACCCGCATCAAGAGGCTCTTTAGTTCCTCTTCACTTTCTGCCATTAGAGTGGTATCATCTGCATATCTTAGGTTGTTGATATTTCTCCCGGCAATCTTAATTCCAACGTTTGATTCATCTAGCCCTGCCTTTCTCATGATGTGCTCTGCATATAAGTTAAATAGGCAGGGCGACAGTATACAGCCTTGCCGGACTCCTTTTCCAATTTTGAACCAATCAGTGGTTCCGTGTCCAGTTCTCACTGTTGCTTCTTGACCCGCATATAAGTTTCTCAAGAGACAAATGAGATGGTCTGGTACTCCCATCTCTTTAAGAACTTGCCACAATTTGTTGTGATCCACACAATCAAAGGCTTTTGCATAGTCAATGAAGCAGAAGTAGATGTTTTTCTGGAACTCCCTAGCTTTCTCCATGATCCAGCGTATGTTGGCAATTTGATCTCTAGTTCCTCTGCCTCTTCGAAATCCTGCCTGTACTTCTGGTAGTTCTCGATCCACATACTGCTGGAGTCTAGCTTGTAGGATTTTAAGCATAACTTTACTAGCATGTGAAATGAGTGCAATGGTGCGATAGTTTGAACATTCTTTGGCATTGCCTTTCTTTGGAATTGGAATGTAAACTGACCTTTTCCAATCCTGTGGCCACTGTTGAGTTTTCCAAATTTGCTGGCAAATTGAGTGTAGCACTTTTACTGCATCGTCTTTTAAGATTTTGAATAGCTCAGCTGGAATACTGTCACCTCCACTAGCTTTGTTGTTGCTCAGATTTTCTAAGGCCCATTTCACTTCACATTCTAGGATGTCTGGTTCGAGGTCAGTGACCATCTCATTGTGGTTATCTGGGACGTTAAGCTCATTCTTGTATAGTTCTTCTGTGTAGTTTTGCCATCTCTTCTTAATCTCTTCTGCCTCTGTTAGGTCCCTGCCATTTTGGTCCTTTATCATGCCCATCTTTGCATGAAACGTTCCCTTCATATCTCCAATTTTCTTGAAGAGATCTCTGGTCCTCCCTATTCTGTTGTTTTCTTCTATTTCTTTGCACTGTTCATTTAAGAAGGCATTCTTATCTCTTCTAGCTACTCTCTGGAATTCTGCATTCAATTGGGTGTATCTTTCTCTTTCCCTTGCCTTTCGCTTCCCTTCTTTCCTCAGCTATTTGCAAAGCTTCCTCAGACAGCCATTTTGCTTTCTTGCATTTCTTTTTCTTTGGGATGGTTTTAGTTGCTACCTCTTGTACAGTGTTGCAAACTTCCATCCATAGTTCTTCAGGCACTCTGTCTATCAGATCTAATTCCTTAAATCTATTTGTCAAAAAAGGAATAGGTCAGTGTATATAACCCAAGGATTCCATTGTGTCTGTATAATGCACAGAAAATGGGGAGCAAACAGAAAATAGTATTACAAGTCTTCACACAGGAATAACAATATGATCCATTAATATTATTGAAACTTGGTGGAATGAAAAAATAGATTAATTAAAAAGAATAGTCCAGGCAAAGAAGTGCTATTAAATGTGGAAAAAATGCACACATGTTGAGAACCAAGAATCTGAGCATTCAAGAGCATTTGACTAAACATATAAAAAAGGGCTGGTTTTGTTTTGTTTTTTTCATTTGAACTTAATTTTTTTATACAAGTTAAAATGAACAAAAGTGAATTGTGTTGCTAAAATTGGCTTTCAATGCTAGGAGTGTCAAGTAGCATTTTAAATATTGTATTGTGTGTGCATTTTAACTAGGCTTCACAAATTTGGTATGCTGCTGGAGGTAATCTAACAGATGACATATATCAAGTTGTATTTTCCAAGTAATAAAATGTTGAGAAAATCAATGCTGGAATGTCAAATTCTGTTTCAATATAAAGTGCAAGCCAAAGTATGTAGAAATGAGCTCTTACCTATTTAGCTAACTGTGAAAAAAAGCCTGTAAATAATTAATATTTGAAGCTTCTCAAAATAAGAGTCTTTGACTAATACATATTCAACTATTGAATGAGAATCTGGTAAATAGATCATCTATGGCTTCCAGATAATTTGCAAAGCTGACTTACCATTTATATTAATGCACTTCTCATGTTTTTAGGACTTCGTTCCTCTCTACCAAGATTTTGAGAATTTCTATACAAGGAATCTTTACATGCGCATTAGAGATAGCTGGAACAGACCAATTTGCAGTGTTCCAGGAGCAAAAATAGATATATTGGAACAAGTTTCTCATGATTACAATTGGACATTCAAGTGAGTAAAAAGTTTTCAAAAGTTCATAAGTAGCTAATCTTTAGAGAACTTGAACAATTGAACAGTTAGTTTTAGAGGTAGACTATATCCTCAGTTCAACTTTAGAACTTGCTGCAGATTTGGTGACATAATTTGCCCTTTCTTATGTTTCCTAGGGCCTCCTAAACAAAATTCGTACCTCATGGAGCAGCATATTCCACAATGTGCCTCCTTTCTAAGCTTTCTTCAGATGTGGGGAGGATCTTTAGCAAGTGCTTTTCAGTTTTGAACAAATAAGAGAGAGGTCATGCTAAGTCCCTGACTTATCTTGGGGCCATGTTTTATGAGTGGTAACCAACATTTTAAGTGGGCTTGAAAGCCTCATTTTATGTTTTGTAATTCTGCATTAATGAGTTTTCCTGACAAGTAGCAAACGGAAAAAGAAAAGAAAAAGCAAGGAAAAAACAAAAAAATGTAAGAAAAAGAAGTTAAGAAAAATGGAAAATAAAAAGGTATAAAGTGACTATCGATATTCTTCACAGCAATTATAAGTTCAGATATGTAACCTCTCTCTCAAGTTATATCATATTACTCTTCCTTCTATAATTTATCCTGTCTAATTGTAAAAACATAAATCACAAGTTCATTTTTTTCATTTTTATGCAAAAAGTCCATAAGATTGCTTCAAAACTGTCTTGAATGCATTTGGGTCAATATAAAAGGGGGGGAAAAAAATGAAATTACCATAGGTGTATACTACAGGCCACCCAACCAAACAGAGGAAATAGATGAACTTTTTGCTAGTCAGCTAAGGTATGTAGGAAGCACATCACAATAGTAATGGGGGACTGACATCAACTGGGAGACGAACTCTGCACCAAGTGGAAGATCAAACAGATTCCTTGCAAACCTAGCAGACAATTTTGTCTCCCAAAAAGTAGAGAAGGGAACGAGGGAATTAGCCATTTTGGATCTAATTCTCACTAACAGAGATGAAATGATAGAAGGTGTTGAAGCCACAGGAACCTTGGGAGGAAGTTGGAATATTGGAATATTGGAATTCAACATTATGGAAGCACAAGCAATAGAACACAGTCAAACTAGAGTCTCGGACTTTAAAAGAGCTAATTTCAATAAACTTAGAGAGGGCTTGATAGGATTCCATGGATGAGAATCCTCAAGGGGAAAACAACTCAAGAAGCTTGGGAAATTTTGAAAAGTGAGATAATAAAAGCCCAGTCCAGCACAATACCAACAAAGAGGAAAAATAACAGCTCTCAAAAGAAACCAGCATGGCTGCATAAAGAACTCTCTGATAAATTGGAAGATAAAAAGGACAAGTATAGAAAGTGGACAGAGGGGCACATAACTAAGTCAGAATATCAACTAATAGCCCGAGCCTGCAAAGATGAAGTGAGGAAAGCTAAGGCTCAAAATGAACTAAGGCTTGCGACCAAAGTCAAAAATAACAAAAAAAAGCTTCTTTCAACATGTAAAAAACAAGAAAAAAGTGAAGGAAATGATTGGTCCATTAGTGGGGGAAAGTGGCAAGAAGGTGACAAGCAACAGGGAGAAAGCAGAACTATTTAACTCTGTTTTTGCATCTGTCTTTACACAAAGGGAAAAAACAGACCAACCTACCAAAAATAATGCCATAAAAAACAGAATAGAAACACAAGTTAAGATAGGCAAGAAAATGATAAGTGAGCACCTGTCCAGCCTAAACGAGTTCAAATCACCAGGACCAGATGGTTTACACCCCAGGGTTCGCAAGGAACTGGCAGATGTGATCTCAGAACCATTGAACTATAATTTTTCAAAGATCCTGGAACACTGGGGAACTACCGGAGGATTGGAAAAGAGCTGATGTAGTTCCCATCTTCAAAAAAGGAAAAAAAAATGGACCCAGGAATTTACAGACCTATCATCCTGACCTCAATACCTTCCAACTTTATTACTACTACTACTATTATTATTATTATTATTATTATTATTATTATTATTATTATCATCATCATCATCATCATTATCATTATTATTATGGATCATCGCACAGTCAGCCAGATGTTCAGACTGGATTTGGCGTTTTGTCTACCTATCGAGTCCTTACCAAGGACCTGGGATAGGCAGATGTGGATGTTTGATGGTATTACAGATATCGTCGCAAGATGGAAGTAGTTCCTAGTAAGGCCGCCTTTTGCAATTGACTAATGGCAAATTTGTTATTATTATTAATAATAATTATTATTATTATTAATTATTATTATTAATTATTATTAAATGTAGATAATGGTTTTCCTCCAAAGAAATTAATTTATCAATTTCAGAAAAATCTGTCAACTTCACTAACCATTTCTCCATAGTGGGTAGTGCCAAACTTTTTTATCTTGGAAAAGTTTACATTACAATAATCTGTTGTGATGATATATTAAAATAATCTTCCCTGGCTTTTTTATAACTGCATGTCTACTAATCCTAAAAGGAAAAGTTCTGGCTTCAATAGAATATTTATCTTTAAAATCCTTTGTATCAAAGTATGTTTTTGGACTTTTTTTTAGCTTTATGACATGTCTACCAAGCATGATAATAATGAGAGTAATCTGGAACTTGAGCAAATCCACCAGTTTTCTAATAGATGTTCTGCTCTTTCAATTATTTATTTCTGCTATACAATCTTTGGAAGGACAAATACAATAGGAATGAATACTTTTTTAACAATTGAAAGATCTCCAATTTCTATTTGGAGTTGAAAATTATTTCTAGGTGGAATGGAATATCATATTTTTTTTCAGATTGGCCTATGTTTAAGTAATAAAAAGTTCTAGATGTGATAAGTAAGAAGACTGGCATTTGGGATCAATCTAATTGATCAGGAATAATTGTTTTATGATTTGGTGTTTAGTTAACATGCTTTTAGACTGCTTTAATATGCTTGTGTATTAATATACTTTTAGCACTGGACTTATTACAGCAGTTCACTGACTTTCAGAGTCACTTCCTTTAAGTTGATGGGGCATATCCTGCATGAGGAAGTGACAAATAAATGATAAGTCAAAATCCTTGTGAACAGGAACATTTTGAAATTAAAGAGAGATCCAGCTATTTTAAAATTGCTGATTGATCAGATTTAATTCTTAAGAAAGCTTTCATTTTTCAATCTGCACACTGGTATTGTACTCATTTTATTTGCTTAAAGCCAATTATATTAGAAATGTTTAAAAAACTATAATTAAAAATGCTTAATCTAATTGTGAAAAAAGACCAAGATTGCATAATTTGTCTTTGCTATTTCAACCTGGCCCTTAGTAGGTTTTGGACAAAAGGTACTGAAGATTTTAACTAGTTAGCTTTTATTACTAATGCCAGTAGCTTTTATCCACATCATATTATGTTATAATTTTGAAGGTCTTTGTTTTAAAAAGCAATTTTCAGCATAACATGGAGTCACTGCTTTCAGGAAATTGCTAGTGAACTAAAAACTAATAGCCCTAACTGATAGTTAATGTATTTGATACTGTTGGTGCTCTCCATATAAATATTTGTGTTTTTAATTAAAATGTAGGTATACAGGAAACATAATAAAAGATGTAATTAACATGGGATCCTACAACTATCTTGGATTTGCAGAAAACACTGGTGTTTGCAAAGATGCAGTGGCTAAAGTTCTCTCGCAATATGGATGTGGGGTATGCAGTACTAGGCAAGAGATGGGTAAGTTCAGACAAGCTTCTTCACCACAGACTTCGCAAAATGTATTGATGCACGTGCTTTCTTAATTCAGTTAAATAGAATTCTTCTAATAATTCCAATATTTTTTTATTCTTACCATAAAAGAAATCCCTTTGGGTATACAATAGTATTTTACCTAATGTGAGCTTACTTTTTTCATATTTACAGGAAACCTGGACAAACATGAGGAACTAGAAAGTTTAATAGCCAGATTTCTTGGTGTGGAATCAGTTTTGGCATATGGGATGGGATTTGCTACAAACTCGATGAATATTCCTGCTTTGGTTGGCAAGGTATGATTTCAGGCGAAGGGACTGACCTGATCCTGTTTTTGCAAGTCCCTGGTAAACATCTCATTGTAAAATTGTTTAGAGTCATATAGATCACAGTAACATAGATCGCAATATATAGATATAGATCACAATAACTGAATAAATATTTAAACTTGTGTTTGATAAAAGAGAAGAATGAAAATTCCAATATTTAATACAATTGTATTTAACAAATACAATTTGTTAACAAATACTTAGAAGAAAAAACAAATTACTATAGGACAGTGGTTCTCAACCTTTTTAATGCCGCGACCCCAACCGGTCATAAGTCGAGGACTGCTCAACCGGTTGTAAGTTGAGGACTACTCAACTGGTGCAGCACCGTTTGCAGAATGGGACTTTTGGCGGGCTCAGCAGGGCAGAGACAGCCTGGACAATTCCTATGGGCTTTTGAAAGCCAATAGAATTAGACTCTATTCAAGAGAGTCTATTCTATTGGCTTTCAAAAGCCAATAGAATAAAAGGGAGTAGCACAGCTAAGGAAAAGGGGGAAAAAATGGCGGACTGCGTTGTTTGGCGACCCCTGTGAAATGGTCGTTCGACCCCAAATGGGGTCCTGACCCACAGGTTGAGAACCACTGCTATAGGAGAACTTAACATGACTATGATTTTAAAGAAGCAGCTTTTCGATATTTAAGGCTGCAATAAGTCAGGAAGATATCAGTGAGTCTTCATTGAGTTATCAATAAATAATTAAAGATATTATTCATCTTAATTTAAAAAAAATATTGTTACCTAGTATCTGCTGATAATCACATAAATATTTTGTCATAGTAAATAACTGAAGAAAATTTTACAGTCCAGAATATGGTCAATTCTTTTAGTTTTGTGGCTCTTCCATTATATCTTTCAAATATAACCAATATTATTTAATACCCCAAGTTGGTGAGAAGTGATGATAGCAGGAAAGACAACAGATAATTCATATAAATAATTCATTAGCAATATATAGACACTATGCCAGTATTTACATTCCAAAACCATTACCTCAATGTTAGTTTTTAACTTTAAATACATCAAAGCTGCTTCTTAACTTGGTATATTCTTATTTGTCTTTCAAGTAACATTAAATAAATTGAGAAATTTATAAAAGATGGAATATTCATTAATTTTGAAAAGTTTCCTTTCATGAAAACATTCTATCAGCAAAACTATAAATTTACATGATCTAATCACTGCACTATTTTTGCCTTCTTATTATCATAAACTATAAATCAAGACAGACAACCTTTTTCCTTTTGTTTTGTAATGCTGCTTACCTACCTTTGCATTAATATATTCCGTTCTATGAAAATGAACTGAATTAAAAAACAACCAGAGAATAATATCTGCAATTATATTGTCCACAATTTTGAGTATCTATGGTTAGTATGTACAGATCTGGTCTTGTTATCTCTGCAAAGATTTTCATGTATTTGCAGTTTGGGGCATATGGTTCTTTTTTGGAGAAGGGTTTTTAAAGTATTGAGGGGGTTGTAAATGTGTGTGTTTTATGCATGCTTGAAAGAGTAGTTGTCTGTTGTGCAGGCATAAAATATTTTTTCCAAGGTATCCACAATTTCATGTGTGTGGTGGTTAAGCTAGAAAGAAATCCTGTGAAGAGCCATTTATATTTTCTTGGTTGGAATATGTGGATTTAATTACATTATAGAAGAAGCTTTGCTGTTGCTTCTAAAGCAGTGGTTCTCAACCTTTTTAATGCCGTGACCCCCCCCCCAACCGGTCGTAAGTTGAGGACTACTCAACCGGTCGTAAGTTGAGGACTACTCAACTGGTGCAGCACCGTTTGCAGAATGGGACTTTTGGCGGGCTCAGCAGGGCAGAGACAGCCTGGACAATTCCTATTGGCTTTTGAAAGCCAATAGAATTAGACTGTATTCAAGAAAGTCTATTCTATTGGCTTTCAAAAGCCAATAGAATAAAAGGGAGTAGCACAGCTAAGGAAAGGGGGGAAAAAATGGCGGACTGCGTTGTTTGGCGACCCCCGTGAAATGGTCGTTCGACCCCAAATGGGGACCCGACCCACAGGTTGAGAACCACTGTTCTAAAGCTTTATGCTTCAAATTAGATGGAAAAAGATTCTGAAGGACCACCAAACTTTATCTGTATCTTTCTGAACTATTTCTTTTGCATTGTCTCCTTATATTCAGGGTTGTCTAATATTGAGTGATGAGTTGAATCATGCATCACTGGTCCTAGGAGCAAGACTCTCAGGAGCAACAATTAGGATCTTTAAACACAATAGTGAGTATTTGGGAGCAGATTGGGTTATTATTCAAATGTATTTTCTGCCAATATACCTGGTCACTCTTAAAGAATTGGAAGGATTATTTTTATTTATTTTACAGTATTTATAACTTGTCCAATCCTAATAGAATTTGAACTGTATAATGCAAAGTGAAAACAGCAACTAAAACAATCAGTAAATAATTAAAATAAGAATATCAAAAACCTATACATTATAATTATCCATAAAATGAAAATAATTTAATTTGATTTCATGTTTAAATTTAAATTTAATTTTGATGGCAGACTGCATACTGAAACAGATCTTCCTTGGCTTTTTTACAAAATGCTAGCAGAGACAGGACAATTCTAGTTTTTTTGGGGGGGGGAGGATACACTATAAAATGTTACTGAGAAAGCTTATCACCTGCTGTCTGTATCATGTAACTTACAAAGAGTGGAGGCCTGCAGCAAGCTTCTCTTGATGTCTAGCCCAGACACCAGGCATCAATTCTGGCAGGGCATTATTTGATATATTGCAACACTATATCATAATAGTTTTTACGGAAATGACTAGCACCATAACTATTAGGCCTGATGCAATAATTTCAAAATAGGGATTTACCCTATGAGGATTGATCTATCAATAATTGCTATTACACTAACAGGGTTGATATATCAATAACTACTGGGTGTGTTCCAAAGGTAGTATGTTTACATCCACAGTCAATAGTTCTTTAATGTTTCCACAAGCATTCTTCAAAGATTATAAATACATTACAAACTAATAAGACATTGTACATCCTTGTCTTATTCCCTGTTTACTGTTAAGCATCTTACAAAATATTTAACCCAGACACTGTCTGTCGGGTGTAAAGCTATGCTAGGAAAAAGGAAAGAATCAGGCTTGGCTCTTTCCAGTTTTGTTTCTTCTTTATTATGTCTCTCCCAACTCAGTTTTGATAAATAAAAAGTAAGTTTATGACCAGAATTGCCATTTATTACATAGAAAACTTAGATTGTAATTTATTAAATTGCACCATTATGAATAGAATACTGATAAAAGAAAATTCAATAATAATGAAATATCATAGCATATAAGTGTCCAAATAATGCATTGTGAAACAAAAAAAGAAAGCCCATGAGCAATTAAATTATAAAAACAAATATTTTAAATAATCTTCACACTAGAAATGTAGGCATTTGAACCATTCTCAAGCTGCAGTAAGTCAAATTTTGACGTTATATGTCATCTTTTTACTTCCCATTTGGCAATCCATCCATGTTGTCTAAAACATACATTCAACCTCTATTAATTGCCCTTGAATTTTATCTAACTTGTTTTCTTCCATGACTTTCTACTTTACAATTCTAAAGTCATATCTGATTGCTGTTCAGTAGCTTGCCTGGTCTCTTTCCTTTGTTAAACAGCTTATGCATTTTGGGTTCTCTCCGTACATTATGGTGTACACGTGCATACTATTGACTTTTAGCTTGACTTCACTCTGAATATGGTATCTTATGCCTTTTTTTTATAGAGCTGCGGCTCTTCTTTTCTGAACTTACAATATCAGTTTTTCAAAGCATTAACGAGTAATAATATTGTTCAGAGGATTTTTCATCTTTAATTTCTGGAATTTTAATCAGTTTGTTCCAAGGTTTTTGTTGTTCCAACAGTAGAATTCCAAAGTGGAGGTCACTTCAGCACACTTCTGTTGGCAGAAAATAGAAAACAATCTTTGCCAATTTCCCCCTCCCTGTATTCCCTGCCAGAGGATCCTTTAACCTCCTAGAGCCAATGTACAGATCTTCAGAACAGATGCTTTTTCTAAAATCTTTATCTCTAACTCTAAGTTGCTATGAGTCGGGTGGGCTCAAAACTGAAATAATGCATACATATCTTTCACACTCTGATATTCTCTTCACTTTATTAAGAACAACAAAAGTCTATGTCTCTATTCATTTTTCTCCCTATTTAAAAGTCAAAAATAACAAAAAAAGCTTCTTTCAACATGTAAAAAACAAGAAAAAAGTTAAGGAAATAATTGGTCCATTAGTGGGGGAAAGTGGCAAGAAGGTGACAAGCAACAGGGAGAAAGCAGAACTATTTAACTCGTGTTTTGTATCTGTCTTTACACAAAGGGAAGAAACAGTCCAATCTATCAAAAACAGTACCATTAAAAAACAGATTAGAAACTCAAGTTAAGATAGGCAAGAAAATGGTAAGTGAGCACCTGTCCAGCCTAGACGAGTTCAAATCACCAGGACCAGATGGATTACATCCCAAAGTTCTCAAGGAACTGGCAGATGTGATCTCAGAACCACTGAACTATATTTTTCAAAGATCCTGGAGCACTGGGGAACTACCAGAGGACTGGAAAAGAGCTGATATAGTTCCCATCTTCAAAAAAGGAAAAAAAAATGAATGCAAGAAACTACAGACCTATCAGGCTGACCTCAATACCTGAGAAGATCTTGGAAAAGATAAGCAACGAATCAGCGAACACTTAGAGGCAAATAAAGTCATTACCAAAAGCCAACATGGGTTTGTCAAAAATAGATCATGCCAGACAAATCTTATTACATTCTTTGACCAGGTGACAAAATTAGTGGACCAGAGGAATGCTGTGGATATAATTTACTTGGACTTCAGTATGGCATTTAATTAAGTAGACCACAACCTACTACTTGATAAGATAGAAAAATGTGGGTTGGACAGCATCACCACTAGATGGATTTGTAGCTGGCTAACCGGCTGTATTCAGCATGTGGTCCTCAGTGGAACTGCATCTACATGGAGGGAAGTGTGTAGTGGGGTGCCCCAGGGGTCTGTTCTGGGCCCAGTGCTCTTCAACATCTTCATCAACAATTTGGATGAGGGGATAGATAGGGAACTCATCAAATTTACAGATGACACCAAGCTGGCAGGAATAGCCAACATTTCCAGAAGATAGGCTTAAAATACAGAAAGATCTTGATAGACTTAAACATTGGGCGCTATCTAACAAAATGAAATTCAATGGTGAAAAAAGTAAG